>NC_135338.1:8807392-10221905 GCF_023851605.1 Tamandua tetradactyla
AAACAGGCAGACTCAGGGCCAGCAACTGTCAATGAATGTTGTTTGTCTCACAATTGATCCATGCAAACACAAACACAGAGTAGAAGGAGTGTTTGTTTTTTCGAAGGCAGATAATTTTCTCCAAGTGCAGAGACTTTGTCTGCAGCCAGAGAAGAAGATTCTATTTTTATTTCCAGCAAATAGGATATTTTAGGTTTGGTTCTTCAGATGATCAGCTGAGACCATTTTTCAGAGGAGAAATAAGGGCATCATATGCTAAAAATTGATTAGATGGTAAAAGAGTGCAAAACTTTTGGAGGGGAAGAGAAAAGAAATAGAACCTGGACATAAAATAATGATAAGTGAACTTATCCCTTATCTCCTGACATCAAAATCTATGTAACAGACAAGCATGGAAATAATGGGAGAAGAATTCATGAAGGATGCACTGATTGCCATTAGGGAAATAATTCCATTATTTTAATAATTTAGATCAAACGATACCTCCCATGAGGGAATTTAGAATAGATAAACACACTATATGTTACATGCACATACATATATAAACATACACATCTTAACAGTTAGATAGCATCAGATGAAAGCTATTTCCTCCAGTGATATCTTCAGTGTTCCCATTTTAAGAATTTTTATTTACCATCTCCACATGTTTGAAACATTTTAAAAACATTTCCATAGACCATTTTCCATCCCTTCCCTTGAGTGCTTTGACATCAAGACTGAGCACTGAGATGCCACAGTTGATTGACTAAGGCCAATGGGGTGGTTCCTTTCTATAACGCACAATTCAGAGTCCATAAGATACAGGGGTTTCCTTTCTTTGATCTTATAAAGAAGACTTGGAACCAAAATATGTTTTGGAAAATTCTCTGTAAAAAAAAATCCAGAATCTTGAAAAAATAGAAAAGACTATTTCTCAGTCAACATACTGATAGGAAGCTTTTATAGCTTTTACTTTAGTCACTCTATGCTGATGTTCTTCTGAATTTTATCCCACATAATGCTACCAGGAAGACAGTTTGTTAGTCTGACATGATTCATTGTGAAATAAGTGCTTGATAAGGATTGTTTTTTAAATACTAAAAGCCCCTCAAGTGATTACCCTCTTGAAAAGGAGGGCAAGTAAAGATCCCCCTCATTGCCAAAGGCAAATCCAGACGTTTCCTCCAATGTTTTAAATATTTGCATGCCACACAAGATAATCAAATTTACTTATTTTTTTTGCTAAGTTGAAAAATTCTTTTTTTTCTTCCTGAGGCCTGTTGCCCCTTTTGAGCATCTGGTCACATTTCAATAAGCATAATGAATTTTCTGGTCATTCCTATATATTTAAACCACTGAGAATCCTATCGGTTTATAGAAATTATGAACAAAATCATTCCTATGCTCTCTCTTGCAGTAATGAATGTGTGTGGAAACATAAATGGGAATTTGATTTCTAACTCTACTTAATGTTGCTGACACAGGCCTAAAAGATATGAAATATTCTCTTTCTAGTGAATTTCACTATTTCAGATTGTAGACTAAAATGATCTTCTCTTTACGTAATAGTGTCCACTTCACAATTTCCGCCAACCAAGTCCTTTTGCTACAGGCCACCAGATTTTTTTTAAGATTGGGATTTTGTTAGAGTCAGTCCTACCCCTACATCTTTTACACACAAGCAGAATATTATTTGAAGTCTCTCTCTCACTCTTTTGGGCTATTCAGAGGGAAAAAAAAAAAATCAAGGAACCAAAAATAAGGTCCCACAATAAAAATAAAGAAACTTATCTAACAGTTAAGGTTTTGGCAGCTCTGATTTTAAAAACTATATTCAGAGCTGCTTTTGAAATACTTTCGCGATAAGTTGGAGTCAATATAATTTATTCACATGACAATGTTCTAAAGCCTGTTTACTGGTTCTTTTCTAAGTCACATCCTGCCGTCATTCTGTTTTTATATAGGTTATTTTCAAAAGATTTGCCAAGCGCAAATAAGAACAATTACAGTGTTACAGAGTAGGATTACTTCTGAAGAAAAAAAATGATCACCAGTTGTATTCTCATCAGCTATCCTGTTTGACTTCGTCATTAAGAAAAGTATTCAAGATGTCTAGTGGGTGAAGAGAGCAGAAGTGTGTTTTCATTTTGATATGATAGCTGCATTCAAGTTATTCTCCTCTTTACAATGGGTCCTACCTAGCTTTATCTTCATAGGAAGCTGCTTTCGGTTGAAAAGCAGAAGTGAATAGAAGTGTCATGACATGGGATTAACAGTGCGACCGGTTAGTAAATCAAATGTTTTGAGGTGAAGAAAGTGGAATGTGACGTGCATCAGCAGGATGGATTGGCAGGATTTTATGGGGCCAAGTGAAAAGAACATTTTTAATCATTGGCTAATGCCCCTGATATCTGCACTATTCTGAAAACACGTGGTCCACTTAGCTCGTCAGTCACTGTGAGGGATCTAGGTGCATCGTTAAACCATACCCAACAGTTTTAGTTCATATTAAACTGATAATCGTAGAAGAAACCAGTCCAAGTTCTGTTTCCAACTAATAAAGAAAGAAGCAGAAAATTGTGCCTGAGATGAAAAACTGGCCAGTATCACTTGTGAGATGCCAATTTGTCTTGAAAGAAAATGCATTGCTGGCTACCTCACCTTATAGTCATGAAAGAATTAACTGTGAAATAAATACTTCTCAAATGTTGTTATTTACAAAGCTTTTTTATAGTGCCCAGGGCTATGATTTTAAAGTTTTGAGAGTGTCCTCCCAATGCTTTTAATAAATAGAAAACAATCCATTTGGAACACTTAACATGCATGTTTAAGCACGTTCACTGATTTCTTTTCTCCGTCTAGTAAGTATCTACACAGATATTAAAAACATAAATCGAAGTTTTTAATGCTTCACAATTTATCTGAGTGGCTTGGGTGATTATTTAAAAGATTAATTTAAAGGCTTAAGAAGAGATATTCAATGTCATCGCCAGTGTTTTCACATGGAAGAGTTTTTAAATTCCACACAGTTTGACATTCACTCCTTAACTCCATATTTTTCCATTCATTTTTTTTCAGAGCAAAAGTTTCTCTAAGAACAAGGTTAAAACTATTATGTGCCTAATATTTGCTTAAAACTTTGTAAAAAAATTTCACACAAGAAGCCCATTAAATATTCACACTTTAATATATGCTCCTCAGAAACAAATGTACAGTTAGATAACATAAAGAATTATGAATGACTAATTATATTTTGCATATTTACAGCAAAGACAATTAGCAAATAGCTTTTATATGCAAAATAAATGAAAAAGTAATTAAGATGCACTAACCAGAGCCACAATATCAAGTCTGTTGTCTTGTGATTCATTCCTAACAAACATAATAATTATGCATTCATTGTCATATAATTAAAACAGCTCTGTCCTTCAGAAAAACGGTTATTTATTGCATAATAACGTGAAGAGTGGCAGAAGTTCCTCATAATGGTGAGCAAGATAATGAAATATTTCTCCTTAGGAAATGCTCACCCAGTTTAGTTCTTTATCATAAACTTCTACCAGCAGCCAGCTGTTCCTCAGGAATGCCAAGTGTGCTCCCTTCGGTAGGGGCAAGTTCTTTTCTGTGTTTGTAACATTGGTTGCTGTCAGAACTGAGCAGTGAGGCTCCTGAAACACCTTCTACCTTTCTGAGAATGTCCCTAGCTCCAGAGAGCTTTGGGAAATAACTTGGAGGCCTGAGTGTCTCTGTGTCGAGTCCAGGCTTGGTGCTACCAATGAAGCAGGATGGATTGCGTCTGGTTTCTGCGCCAGAATATATTCTCTTCTTGAAGTTATTCTAGGACCGTTCCTCTCTAATCGCTAGCGATAGACCTAAAAGTTAACGTGAGCCTTCAGGCAATCTTGGAGGGGAAAAAAGTAGCATCCAGGATTTACGATGTTAGATAAGCCACCTGCATTTTAGAAATACAGCACCAAATTTCCAAATGCTTGATGGGTTTGGTATATAGCTTAACTAATGTGATATAGATTATCCACTGCATCCAAATAGGTTGTGGGAGCTGTCTCTATGTCTCTATGTCTGTACCCATCGATTACATTATTGCTTATTGTTCAACTCTGACGTGCGCACCGTACCGAGAGAAGGACATGATTTAAAGCCGTCAGAAATTATTTAAAGAGGAGAAATAAAGTATTTTGAGTGTATTTGATGTGTTCTTTTTTTTTTTTAAAGACATTGTAGGGTTACAGAAAAATCATACATAAAATACAGGTTCCATATACCACTCTATTTTTGACATTAGTGTGGTGCATTTATAATAATTGATGAAGGGACAATTTTATGATTATACTATTAATCATAGTCTAGGTTTACATTAGGGTTTGCGTTTAGTGTTATATAGTTTGATGCTATTTTTAAAAATTATTCTAGTAACATATGTACAACCTAAAATTTCCCCTTTTAACCACATTCAAATATAAAATTCATTGCTGTTAATTATATTCACAATATTGTGCTCCCATCACCACCATCCATTGCCAAAACTTTTCCATTAACCCAAAAAGAATATAGCATATATTTATACTATTGGCATATATAGTCAACAAAGTTTACTTATTTCATACAAGTAAAAGTTGGGATAACACCTTAGCTTTTAGATAAATCTTAAGTAGAAAAAAAGTATTTAATTAACTAAAATTTCCCTTATTATTGAAAATGTCCATCTTCATATTATGCTTATTACTTAATTTTTAGTAATATTAAAAGTAAAGCTCAATCTCAGACAGCAAGAAAATAAATGGGTTTGGTTAGTTTCCATGATTTGGCTGTATTCGATACTTGCAAATAATTATTCCAGCATTTACTGGGTTATCATTCATTTATTTATTAAGTGCAAGAGAGAAATTGCAAACAGTGAGACAAATCTTGTTTTGCTTAATTCAAATAAAGAACCATGGCCTTATTTTAAACAGTTTACCCTGAACTATTTAGATAGTTTCTAAATATTCTGTACTACCAATTCCTTGCAGCATGTGACAAATTAGATGTGGACCAAAAAGAACCTAGAAAGAAAATACATGTTCCTTTTCCTCATGTTATATTTAGGAGAATTTAACCAAAGCTTACCGTGCTAAAAAGAAATAATTGCACCTAATAACCCTGAAGTGAAACTGTTTAAGTATATTAGAGATCCTATACGCCACCAATGTAATTTGAGAAAATAGAAATTGAATTCATAGCAGGACACTCTGATAGCTAATTTATCCGTAAAAATTAGAAAAGAAAAACAGGTTAATCACATCTTAAACTTTGATGCAAAACATAGTGCAGTGTTATAAAGTACCAGCACACTGGAGACATTTAGGGGGAAAAGTAAGAACAATATTTTAAGTTCTATAATTGATATTTTAAGGAAGCCCATCAATACCCAAATAAATGTAATAGTCTACATGGAAAACATCATATCTCACTCCTCCTTTCATTCATTTGTGGTTTAGTGTTGTTTCATTTTTAGGTACTTGGACAGGGAAGGAGGCAAAGAGCACCATTTTTGTCCGGTTCCTCAAGGTTTTCCTCTAACCATCCATCCCTATATATTTCACCTAATTTATATTCCTATTAAGTACACCAGTAATCTTCCATCTTACTAGGTTAAAAAAATAGTGGGGTTATTCACCTTTCTAGCAAGATTAATGGTTTATGTAACTGCTGTGACGGATGGTTAAAATTATCAAACATTATATTAACTCTTAACAATGACCTTGTTTCTCCCTTCAGGGAACAAAGTGCATAAGGGTAGAGGGTGAAAAGGACCAAAAGGTAAATGCATGCATCTGTTTGTGCACCTTTTGTCACCCTTCTTTCTCAGAGTATGCATTTCTCAAAAAATGGGGGAGAGGAAGACCAAGCCCCAACTTTCAGATAATCCCTTTTGACCACATCATAGAAATCAAGATTATTCAAAATTTACAATGTGTCTTCAAGTTATTTTTTGTGCCTTTCCATTTGGAGCCTAATCATCCAGCCTTGCATTAACTGTTTTATGTGTATATGTCATGTGTTCCCAACCAGGCTATTGAATGGAACGAACTGGGAGGGGGCAGGGAAAGTGGTTTTTGCGTGCGTGTCCCCCATATTACATAGGATGTGGCAGTTGCTTGATAGATAACTTGTTGTATGAATATCTCCCTCATACACTCATATTTCCCTCCAAAAGACGTGCATCAAAGCAGCTCTGTCCCTGTTCAAAATGGCACAGAAGGAAGAATATGTTTCTCTCTTTACATCATCTATCCCACACCCCACCCTTTTGCTTCTCTCCCATACATAGAGTCCCAATTCTCACATATCTTACAAAACTTTCCACCAGCCCAACTATATTTGTCATAATGATTGTGACATGCTTGTAATAGAGCCTCAACAAATCATCATTGAATGACTAATTATAGGCAAAACAAATGAAAGAAAAAGATGAATGAAGGAATGAATGACTAGCATAAATATTGATTGAGTGTGCTCTCAGAGATGTTGAAATACATCTTTGCAGCAGACCTAAATGTTTTTGCTCTATCTCAGCTCCAGGTGAAACTTGTAGCTGGGTCATCAATGTCATGACAGCTTGAGCATTCACACACCAAACCTATGAATGCTCCCTTGAGGTGTATTTTTGAGAATAAATGCTCCGTATCTGGGATGGAAGATAACCAATGGTAGAGATAGGCAAACTAATCATTTCTGCTGCAGATTTCTTCCATTTGAAGCCTTCTTTTAACCTAAACCATGATCATTGATGTACAGGGTTCCATGTTCTCCCGCAGAGCTCATGAAGCTCTGACTACACACTTAGAATCATCACCACTGCCCCATGTGCAGCCCCAATTGCAGAAAACTTTACTGAGAAGACGCCAACTTAAATGGAAGCTTTTGGAAGTGGTAGCTGTATTATAAGAATTTCTTTATGAAGATTTCCTCTCTCTTTCCTAGGTACTTGGCTAAAGTTTAATATAAAAATACTCATAAATCTAATATACACACTGTTTAATAACATAGGGTAAAAGAAAGATTTTCGTAAAGCTGGTTTCCAAGAGCAGATCAGGAAGAAAAAGCCCAGATATAGATAATGAAAATCATCCCAAAATTTACTCTCCATCTCACAGTAAGGCTTAATAAGATAGATGATGTTTAGGAACTTAGGAAATGAGCATTTTTATTGTTTGTGATCTTCATTTCTGCCTACTGGTTTTCATTCACTTAGTGGATTTATGTGCAAAGAATAAATACAAGCGGGTTCAAAGTAAAAGAAGGTCCATTTATAGATACCAACTGATACCATGTGATAAAAAAAAAAAAAAAGAATGTTTGGGTGGAGGGCAATTGAGTCCCACGGGTCACATATAATATCTTCACGTTCTTCTTCGCCCAATAAGTCAACAAGTATTTTCTGAACTCTGCCCCCCACCCCCACTTCTGTGTCTTAAGATCCTCCTGGGAATTTGGTTTAATTTGAAAGAGGGCGTAGTCAAACAAACCCCAGAAAAGTTAGTGTACAGTATAAATGAAAAGTAGTTCAAGCTAAGATGGTGTGGTGAAACTCAAGTTTAATATGTAGAAATTAAACACGGGCCTGTTTGTTTTATTCATGCGTATATCTGTTCATCTGGTTTGGGTGGGATGGAAGGTGGTTGTTCATAATGAACACTGTCAAACACAGCTCAGGAAGAACCCAGAGGAAGGCAAGGTGCGTTTGCTTTTTCCCATCTCTAGATAACAGACACACCGGACCGGACCTATCAACACTTAGCTTTGGGCCCTATGCCGGGGGCTCCCAAGCTCCTAAACCTTCCAGGTTCTGGAACTGGATCCTCCCTGTTCCCCATTTGTATCCCAGATGCAAAGGGCATGTCAAAAAAACATCCCGAGTCTTACCGAATCACCCACAACTGAAGCAGGTGTTTTCATCATAAGGAAGCAACCCATCAGGACAATTTCAGGCAAGGAAAAGGAACATGATAAGGCAAGAGGTATAGCTCATGAGCACTGCAAGCATGTTCAAGAAAACACCATTTCTGGCAGCTCAAGATTCCTTAATGCAGGATGAATCAGATTCCATCAGCCTCGACCTGGCTGCCTTATGGAGGTATAACCCTCGTGCAATGCAATGGGTGTTGAAGAAGGCACTTCTTCAAAACTTTAAGGCAACAATTAGGTATTCCATTGTCATGGCTCAATTAAATGGTTTGGCCTTAGAAAATTGGGGATTGTAAAGTGAGGATGGAATGTGCTTTGATCCTCTTTCCAGGGTTATTGTTTCATTAATAAATGAACATGTCATTTGTCGCACCAGAGGGAGCTCATGCCCTCCAGGCTTTTTTCCCTTTTTTGTTCAGGTTTTATAAAGATGAATTTCCAGTGCTCTGAAATACCATGGATTAGTAGTTAAGCCTGACAGCACTTCGGGGAGTAGCGAGCTTAAAGTGCCGCACACAGGTCTCCAGAGCACTTGTTTACTAATAGAGGAAATCAGCGGCCGTCTGCAGCTGCTGATATCGCATTACCATTTGGAAAGACAGTAGCTGAGATAACAAATCACACAGTTTTAATAATGACTCCTGCATTCCCATTTTTTGTTGCCTGCGTAACTGTAAAGGTTGGATTTCTTCCAAATAAACAGATAAAAACAGTATGGAACTTTTATCTTTTAATGATAATGACAACACATCATGTTTCACTAAAAGTTTCCTGCTGAATTTTTTCTGATTTCTAGAGTTTCAATAAAATGTAATTATACTTTATAATTCTACTCATTTAATCTTCACTTCAAAAACTCTTCACAGTGAGCAAATTTGCTAGGCACCAAGGGTAGGGCACAGTCGCCTGGGCTTACCCATGTTGACTTGTTCCCGCATTCTGTCATGGGGTAAACCTGTCATTGAAACTGCATCTCGTACATTGAGCTGCTTTGCATTCAAATTAATAGCTAGTTTAATTTGAATGTAAAATAGCTCCATTTATGCCATCATTTAAAAAAAAAGGGCATTTGGCAATGAATGGATGTTTAAGATATGATACATTTGCAACGAATTTTTAATCCTAAATTGAACCTATATTAGGATGGGGACATTTTAATATCAATAGATAAGTCATAAAAGAAGTCCTTTAAAAATCTGCATAGTAAATATGTGTTTTAGGGGTCAGAACTATGCCATTGTACAGATACAGTACAGGGTTTTAGTTCATATGGTTGGCACTAGGCATTTTCCGGCAAATCTGTGCATTGTTACATTTCTATAGCCCAAGAATGGCAATTGATTTTTAAAACACATGCTGCAACTTTATTTGCTCAGTAATTACATGGATTTCATTTGGAGGTCAAGGAAGGAACAACTAAATAGGAAAATGAAGTCTTCCTCCCTTGTGCCATGAAACCATAAAAGTTGGCAGACAGAAAGGAATGCTAAACTTTTTCCCAGAGCTCTGAGTTTGGTTTCCACTGGTCCATGTTCCATTGGGTGATTAGAGAAAGCTTTTTTAAAGCCTTACTTCAGAATGATCTTAATTGGTGCAAGGTTGAGCCCTTTCTAGGAGGGGAGGGAAAAGGTTGAATAGCCTTTTCAAGTCACATGAAAGTTTCTAGGATGAATGTACGATAATTAGATTAATAAGTAGCTTAATTTATCACAGCTGAGGATTTCAACAGCCACACATTAGAGCAAGAAAAAAAAGATTAGTGTGATTCTAGTTTGTAAAAAAAAAATTGTACTGAAACTTGATTAACGTTAAACACAAAGTGCTTTTCTTTCTCAGTAAGAGAAGGGGGGAGGAATATAGAGTGGGGGAGTGGGGTAAGGGCCTGAAATATTCAGAAAAGTCCATTTTATTCTTTCTGTCTCCCAGTTAATGAGCAGTGTCAGGCTTGCTTGGACAAACTTCTCCCTTTATGGTTTCCTACCCTTAAAATAATGGGTGGGCTCTAAGACTGTAGAATCTTATATTTATGTTGCCTGCCCACATTATAGAGATACATCATTTCTGATGTGCAATTTGTCAGAAGCAGGTTGTCTCATCTCTGTTTTGAAAAAGAAAGAAGTAATGTGATTGGGAGGAGAATGAGATTTGAAGGAAACCATAATTTCGGTTAGCATGTGGTAGGAACACGGGGGCTAAGCTTGCTTGATATTATTTCAAACAGTGATCTCACAACTAAAAAGTAGGGATTTAGACCTTTGCCTTTAAAAAGTCATAGTGTGGGGGGTGCAAGGGTGGTTCCGTGGTGGAAAGGTCGCCTGCCATAGGGGAGACCCAGATTCGATTCCCAGACCATGCACCCCCCCCCACTCCACCCCAAAAAGAGCCACAGTGTGGCCAAACAAGGCACGAGTCGAGATGAGCAGGATTTGTTGATAAAACATGCAAAGTCAAGATGATTATATTAACAGCAAGAATAATGAATTTAACTCAGGTTACAAATCAGACAAGAACTAGCGCTCAAAAAATTATGCATCTATTTAAATTATTGTCCAATGGGAGTCTTTTCTCCATTTCCTCCACAATTGTGCCATAAAACATCTTGAGAAAAGCGGAATCTCTTGGACCATCATATCCATCAGGGGTGGGCTAACGTCAGACAGATTAATCTTAACCTCCCTGGTTCTGTACTGCTACGAAGGAAAGCGCAGCACATGTCAAACAAGATGCCGGATTCCCAGTGGAAGAGCCTGGGGCGTGAAATCTCTGGTACTTATCAACACCCAACAGGAGTCATCGTTGGGACCCAGCTAATGCGAGCCCAGGGGTCAGCAGTGTATTGGGCATCTCTGGTGGTCCCTGAAGGCCACGTGAGGAAAGGGTGTGGCTGGACGTGGGTAGGCAGCTGTCACACCCTCCTAACAGAAGTGGAAAATTTCAAATTTTCCACTAGAAAATACCTCCAACACCGCAAGAAAATGCAGTGTGTTTCTCTTCCGTCTCCAAAGTTTCTGTAGAGGAGTTCTGAAGGTGGGGCAGGGGCGGGCTAAGCATGTGGCCCAAGCTGAGCTAGTGAAAAGTTACCTGGGGTCCAGTGGCATCAACAACGGCAGAACCAAGGGCACTCCTGCCCTGTCCTCTGTGATAAGTTCAGTAACCCACAGTGAATTCATTGCCACGCCGGAGTCTTCTCTCAGAGCACAAATCTCTTCTTCTGCTGGGTGGAAGACAAGTTTAAATTGTTTCTTTTTTCTTTCGTCATATAATGAAAAACGATATAACCCTGTGAATGGAATGGAGCTTAAAATATTGACATTTTACAACATTAATGTAATTATGGACCCTGAGTAAACTCGGAAAGCGAAGACACAGTACAGCCATCAGCTCTAACCTGAAAATGTGCTTCTTCTAATCTAAAATGGATATCTCATTACTGGTTAGCATTATTTATTTAGGAGGCGATATGACCTCTAATTTGCCTTTAAATGATTAATTTGGTGTTTAAATAAGTGCCTTTTATTTAATAATGTTTTCTTCAACCAATCCACTTCTGTCAATAAACTCTTTGTTTAACCTTCTTAAAGGAAACATTTTCTCTGCTCTGCGGCAATTAGTTAGCTATCAAATAAATACAGGAAAATGAACTAAAGTTGAGGGCTGCCCAGTACAGCACATGGGCTTTAATCTGTGGAGTGGCCGATGCATATTACTGTCAACTCTGAGATAGGAAGAGTATCAGTCCATTCTCCAAACGCCTGTGTGTCTCCTTTCTGTTATAATTCATGGGGAGGCAACTCATTCCGTAGAACCTGCCAAGCTGGGAACAGCCAGACACAATTTGAGGCATTTTTGTTCAATTGCTTGTTTTCTAAGTTTGCTCGAGACATTTACAGATCTTCATGTTGGGAATGTGTTGTCATTTTTCATGGGCAATTAAGAAAGAGATGAACATGAACACAATATTAAGGTCATATGGTAATGCCAATACTAATATCCAAGTGTTAAAAATTGTCTTTTGCAGACTCGGGGACATAATAATGCATTGTATATAAATCAGTTCATTTTTTTTTTCTGGTAAGTGACTTATTTTTAATATTGTTTTTCTAGACAATTATCAATGGGATTTGTTTGGATTTTGCTTTTTGGATTATTAATAGAGTTAAAAGATAACAAATTTCCTTTAGATTTCTATAGTATGTGAAAAACAATTTTTTGAAAACTTGACCGGCAGTAACTAACTATCAACATTATTTTAAAATTTTGGGCTTTTTCTAATATGAGTCGATGAGTCATAATAATCACTCATTCTCAGAAAAGGAGCACAGCGTGCATCTGCATTCTCCCTTTTTCTGTAGCCATAGACTTCTGATCTAGGACACACAGCCAACAAAAATATAGACTACATTTGCAAGTCTCTGTCACTGCTTGCTGAACCAAACAACTAGAATCACTTGCAAACCTTTTGAGGGCTCCCCATGACTATTGAATTAAGGACAATTCCTCACTCTAACATTCAATGCTCCAGTTTTTCCAGCCTCCCCTACTTGCCTTACTCCTCCAAACACATGCCCCTCTGCTCTCTAATCAGACCAGAAGTTTGCACTTTGAGACTATGCTCTCCTTTCTCTCCGCCTGTGCAAGTCTTATCTACCGTGATATATGTATTAGGTAAGGTTCAGTAGGGAAAAAGAATCAACAGGGGTTATCTGTAAATATTATGACATTTTTATAAAACGTGCTTATGCCACTGTGGGCATGTACAAGTCCAAATTCCACAGGACAAGCTGCAAGCTGGGGACTCCAATGAAGGCTTTTGGGGAATTCTGCAAGAGAAGCAGCTTGCTGCTGGCTGAAGTAGAAGATGGAAATTCTTTCTTCAACTGCTGAAATCATCACTTCTTTTTTTGTTGTTTTACTGTGTCTCCTTACATATATGTATTTCTGTATCTATACGTACACATGCAGAGGCAGATATGTGATATGTATATCCTAGTGAATTTTGTTCGCATCTTCTTTTTTTTGGTGGGGGAGGGTGGTGCATGTGCCGGGAATTGAACCCGGGTCTCCCGCATGGCAGGCAAGAATTCTACCACTGACCCACCCATGGCACCCCACCACTTCTCCATTTCTTCCCCTGATAGAGTAAAATGTACTGGCATTGCTCTTGAATGTACCAAATTTGATAATCTGCATGTTGACCACAGTATATTTCCCAATAGGCATTCAGCAAAAGTTAATTTATAGCTACCAGTAACGATTCAGGTGTCAACTGATTGGCTGAGGCATCTCTCATTGTTAAAGGCAGTCTCTCCAGTTGATTGTAGATGTAATCAGCCATAGATGCAATCAACTGACTGATGATTTAAGCCCACGAAATGTCCTCACAGTAACCGTTCAGCCAGTGTTTGCTTGACCAAACAACTGGGCATCATAACCTAGTGAAGTTAACACATGAACTTAGCCATTATAATATAATAAAAAGAGTGAGGTCTTTGCAGTCAAAAGGGGGACTGGTTGAAAGTCACGTTTTCAATAGATAGGTCCCCTATTATTATGCTCACATGGCATCCACTAATTTTTTTTTCTTTCATATCATTGCTGCCAACCTGATATTACACGTTTGATTGTTATCTGCCTCCCCGTCTGCGCCATAAGCTCCATCCGGGCAGGAATGATGTCTGTTTGGCTCACCATTTTCTCTCCAGGGGTAGCATAGTGCCTGGCACTCAGTAAGCAGATAAGAAGTATTTGTTGAGTGAATGGAATAAATATCTCGGGACCTGTTTTCTCATCTGTTAAACGAGGCTAATGATATCTCACTCCCAGGGATGTCACAAGAAATAAATGAACAAATGAAATGATGTTAGATGTGTCAAGTAACTAGTGCATATTCCATTCTCAATAAATGGGAGGCAATATTGTGCAATGATTCACATGACGGGGCTTGGAGTTTGACCTACCTGGACCTGAGTCACATGCTTGTGGTAAGGCACTGGAAAAATTATTTACCTTTTCCAAGCCTCCATCTCTTCCCCTATATAACTGATACAATAAAATGTACTGGCATTGTTCTAGAATGTATTAAATTTGATAATCTGTGTGTTTACCACAGCATATTTCCCAGTAGGCATTCTGCAAATGTTAATTTATTGCTACCCATCACTCATCTCATCATTTATTGTTCATTCAAAAGATATTTACTGACTACATGCTATGTGCCTGGCACTGGACTATATGCTGGGAATACAGTGGGAAATAATTCAGAGAAACCATGTTCTACCTCATGGAATCTGCAGCCAAGTAAGGTAGCTCATTAAATAAATTACATGCAGGCAAATATATAACTACTAATTGTGCATAACAGCAAAGAAAGAGAAGGACAGAATGCTATGAGGAGTAAGAAAGACAAGGGCTTGCAAAAGTAGCTATTTTCATTACCTAGCTCATTGCCAACAGGTTCATAAACTTGGCTTTCTCCCTTCTCATTCTTTCCTAAATTTGCAGTCTCTCTCTTTCATTCAAACTCTATCCACACTGTACTTTCATTGTTGTGTTTGTCTTACTCCATTACAATGGCAGCTATTACTAGCTATTCTTTCTAACCTCATTTAAACTCTTTTCTAATGCTTCCATTTGGACTATAAACTTCTTGAAGGCAAGAACTATGCCCTACTGCCTCTGTTGTCATGGGATTTTATAGGGGGCCTGCCACAACGTAAAGGCTCCAGGAATGTTTGTGAAATGGAAATAAATTTTACCCTCTTTTTTTGACTTCTGAACACAAAAAAACTTACCTTACTTGAAATTAACCTCTCTAATCATCCTGTTAGGACCTTGCTTTATTTTAGCACATTTTCATACATCAATTTTTGCGTGTTATAGATGATGGATAAATCAGAAGCAAGTTAGGAGAGACAGAATTTTAGCTATGACAAAGCTTTAAGATCCTATGGCAAGAAGGATATTCTTGGAAGAATCCCAGACTGAAATCCCTAGACCCCAAATTGGAAGATATTCTGTTTTCTGCAACATTTTAAAGTAACTTCTCAACATAAAATCCTGCTTCTGGTTGTGCCACGATCTTATAAAAAACAAAAGTCATCATTACTCATAACCAAAAGCATCACAGTGGCTATTTCTGGCAGCACAATCCATTTACAGAGAGGAAAACATTTAAGTTCTACCCATACTGTGACTAAATAATACAGCAGAGAAAATGTATCAGCGCACCCAACTGGAAAATCCAGAGATGGGGATGTCTTCTGATGAGGCTTGAGACAATGCCTCATCCAAAAGATCTGGTTTTTTTCCATCTTTAAGAGTCAGTTTCGTCCTAAAGCTGGCTCCATTCTTGGTCCCAAGATGGATGTCACAGATTCTGGGGCCATATGCTCTCTTTTTAGTGTCAGAGAGCAACTTTGTTCAGCATTCCCAGAAAACCCCTGCTGATCGCTGCATGGCTGGCTCAGTTCACACACCTACCCTTGATTCAATCACTGCAGCCAGTGGGATGGAATTTGATGATTGTCTTGGCCTGGTCACATATCCGCAGTTCTCCCCCAGCCCACCCCAGAATGGGGAGCAGAGAAGTCAGCTTCCACAAAATCACATGGCTCCACAAAAGAAACTAGGGACTGCTGAGGAGAGGGGAGGAGGAAATGGATGCTGGCAAGGCATCTAACAAATGTTGATTACCGGGCAATATTAGTCTATGAAGCCTGCCTACTCAAGAGTATAAAACCACTCATGCAGATCCGCAAAAGGGAAAGGAAAAGTCATGGATTCCGTCGCTGTCTTTTGAAAATGACATCATACTCTGGACATAAAAATGAGCTTTGCTTTTGTACCTGTTCTGCTCAGAGGAATTTATGGTCTAATAAAATAGGCATTTTTAAATAAAATTAAAAATATTATAAGTCATTATAGATGAGTGAAGCTCAAATAACTACATGAACTTAAGTATTAAATTTCCTAATAGAAATTTTGACATTTTACCTTATTTTCAAATGGAGAAGGAAAATGATTCGAGGCAATTTTAGGGGAAGGCCTTCATTTGTCTCCACATATTTTATAAGCAAGTGAAAGCTGCTGGAAAATCCACTTAATATTTATTACTTTTCCTTTTTTCGTCTCACTCTGTCTATTCCCTAGTTGCACCTCATACTTCATCCCTCCTCTCTCACTCTCTCTCTCTCTCACACACACACACACACACACACACACACACTTCTTTTCTTTCTCTATCCATCCTTTCCCTCCTTCCACTTTGTCTTCCTTCCTTCCCTGAAATTCTCTTTACTCTTCTGTCTTCCCATTCTTCTCCCTCTTTTCTATCATGTTTTCCCCTCTTCCCCTCTCCCTGAATGGGTCCCAGTATTTTGAAAGCACAGATGTATTCATTTAGAAGGAGAAAATCAGTTCTGTTTTGTTCACCAATGTCATGGAAACAAGTGTGATGTCTGTGACGATAATTAAGGTCTGTTTAGAACAGAACTATTTCCACTTTCCACTGCTCTGTGGCTTCCAAGAGGTACCAGAGGACAAAGTCTCAGCTGCCTGGTTAGAAATATGCTGGTTTCACCAAAATGTTCTGCCTTAATAAAGGAGAGAAACTCCAATCTGTTTGCATGTGAGCTCTACAGTCTAATTCTTATCTCTTTAATTCTCACACCACCTGTATTAGTGTTCCCTGGAGAAATGGAATCAACAGAAAATACTCACAAATATAAAATTTATAAAAGGCCCTTTCAAGATGGCGGCTTAGCAATGTGCATGTTTTAGTTCGTCCTCCAGAACAACTACTAAATAACCAGAAACAGTACAGAACAGCTCCTGGGGCCACGTCAGTGACTGGACACACAGTGTACCCCAGTCTGGACCAGCTGGACCAGCTGTGAGTCCCCCAGAACTGTGAGTTCCCCAAGTAGCAGTGGCCGGTGCCCCTCCCCCACAGGCTGCTTCCCAAAGGGGAAAGGAAAGAGACCTTACCAGCAACAGGGGCTGAGCCCAACCAAACGCCAATTGTAGCATTAATTAACAAATTCTGACCACTAAAAATAGGCCCCCAGCTCAGGTAAACCTGGTCAAAGTGGAGGTCAATCATTTTTGCCCCGGCACCAAGGGGACAGGGCTGATGAAAAAGGAAACAGAGGTTTTTGTGGCTGTATTTCTACAAAGGCTTGACTGCCTTTGGATACAGCAGCAGGGCTTCTCAGGCTGCAACTGCCCCAGGCATAGGCAGAAACAAGCTTGTTTGAGGGCTTGTCTGGAGCCTGTGCCTTCCCCAGGAGAGGGGTGAAGCCCAACTCAGCTGGAATCCCTCCATCAAGGAATTCAGACACCAGGGCTTGATAATTTGAAGCCATTAAAACAAGCCTACAACCTCTCCTCTGTCTCCACCATGTCCCCGGCAGGGAGAGTCTGCCAAAGTTAAAGGTACCGCATCATCTTATGCTGGTGGGACCTGCAGACAGACAAGCACCACATACTGGGCAGGATAAGAAAAACAGAGCCCAGAGACTTCACAGAAAAGTCTTTCAACCTGCTAGGTTTCACCCTCAGGGAAAACCGATGCAGGTGACTCTTTCCTCCTGACAGGAAGTCAGTTAGATCTGGGAAAATCTGGCTGAGGTCTATAATACCTAAGTAGACCCTCCTAAGAGTGGAGAGAAAAAGGCACCATACAAGCTGGGCAAGAAACAAGAAAACAAGAACTGAAAATTATCCTCTGTTAAACAAAACCTAAGCTAGATGTCCAGAAAAACAAAGAACAGATAGACAACAAATTCATCCAGCAAGAAAACCCTAGGTAAAAGAAGTGAAAGCAATCTCCAGAATAAACTAATTAAGGTAATTAAATGCCTAGATACCCACAAAAAATAACAAATCACACCAGGAAAATTGAAGATATGGCCCAGTCAAAGGAAAAAACCAGTAATTCAAATGAGATACAGGAACTGAAACAATTAATTCAGAATATACGAACAGACATGGGAAACCTCATCAAAAACCAAATCAATGAATTGAGGGAGGATATAAAGAAGGCAAGGAATGAACAAAAAAAAGAAATCAAAAGTCTGAAAAAACAAATCACAGAACTTATGAGAACAAAAGGCACAGTAGAAGTGATGAAAAAAACAATGGAAACCTACAATGGTAGATTTTGAGAGGTAGAAGATAGAATTAGTGAACTGGAGTATGGAACATCTGAAATCCAACAAGAAAAATATGAGCAGGGACTCAGGGAATTGAAAGGCAATATGAAATGCATGAATATATGTGTTGTGGGTGTCCCAGATGGAGAAGAGAAGGGAAAAGGAGGAGAAAAACTAATGGAAGAAATTATCACTGAAAATTTCCCAACTCTTATGAAAGACTTAAAATTACAGATCCAAGAAGTGCAGCATATCCCAAAGAGAATAGATCCAAACAGACATACTCCAAGACACTTACTAATCAGAATGTCAGAGGTCAAAGAGAAAGAGAGAATCTTGAAAGCAGCAAGAGAAAAGCAATCCATCACCTACAAGGGAAACCCAATAAGACTATGCATAGATTTCTCAGCAGAAACCATGGAGGAAAGAAGACAGTGGGATGATATACTTAAATTATTAAAAGAGAAAAACTGCCAACCAAGAATTCTATATCCAACAAAATTGTCCCTCAAAAATGAGGGAGAAATTAAAACATTTTCAGACAAAAAATCAATGGGAGAATTTGTGACCAAGAGACCAGCTCTGCAAGAAATACTAAATGGAGCACTAGAGACAGATATGAAAAGACGGAAGAGAGAGGTGTGAACAAGAGTGTAGAAAAGAAGACTATGAGTAAAGGTAAAAAGAAGGAAAATTAGATATGACATATAAAATCCAAAAGGAAAAATGGTAGAAGAAAGTACTATTCATACAGTAATAACACTAAAAGTTCATGGACTAAACTCCCCAATCAAAAGACATAGACTGGCAGAATGGATTTAAAAACAGGACCCATCTATATGCTGTCTCTACTCAAAGGACACAAGGCCAAAGACACAAATGGACATTTACACACCAATGTTTATAGCAGCATTATTAACAATTACCAAGAGTTGGAAGCAGCCAAAATGCCCATCAACAGACAGGTGGCTAAACAAACTATGGTATATACATATGATGGAATATTATGCAGCTGTAAGACAGAATAAAGTTATGAAGGATGTAACAACATGGATGGACCTTAAGGACATTATGCTGAGTGCAATTAATCAAAAACAAATGGAATCAGCTGTGGATGCAGCTGATGTGATCGTGATTTAATTCTATGAAATGTCCTCATCACAACAGATGGGCCAGCACTTGCCCAACCAGACAAACAGGTACCACCATTTCACCAAGTTGACACATGAACCCGACCATGACACCACCCTTGGGAGCTTAGCTTCCCACTCTTATTTCAGAGTCTTGAAGAATCAGTGGGTACGGGACACAAACAGTGGGTAGAGAGACTAGAATTCTAGGCTTAGGATAGTATTGTCTTAACCTTTGGTTGATTTTTCAACTCTGACGTTTCTGCAGAGTAGCATGGAATCTTTTTCCCAACTAATTTTAGCCATTAACCATTAGCATTGTCAAGAAGGATACATCACAAACAAGAGACAGTGACTTTCAAGTCAAGTAAAATGTAGTAGCTCTTGCTTATAAAAGAAAGACATTATGCTTTGGAGTCAGCCTAAGCCAAGCAGTTCTCAATAAAGGAAATTCATTGCATGTTTCTTTAGGGAACACTTTAGCATAAAATATTTTGATTTGCAGTTTTAGAAGTTATTTCTATTTTTCAAAATGCCCTTGTTTGGGGAAAAATACTGCTTTTAAAGGTTCTTGTAGAATATATAGCAGGAGGGTTTCAGCCAGCGTTTTCTAGGCCACAATTGCTAATGGTAAAGGAAAAAAGTGCGCCTCTGGAGAGATCATTTAATACTTGGGCCTTGTTTATAAAAAATGGAAAACTACTGAAGCATTATTTTGTTTTTATATCTAGTTTTAGGAGATATCCTTATGATGACAGACAAATATGCTGTTTTCTGATAGTGAGAAATGTGCATCTAACCATCAGTGGATTTTCTTCAAGGCTCTTTTTGGTGATTCTGCCCAGACATGAAGGTTTATGGCCATTCATACCAATAGAGTTCAGTCAACAGTCAACAAACATCTATTGAGTGTCTGTTCGCTTGAAAAGGAGACATCTTCTGCTTGAGATCCATTTGTTATATCCAAGTAGAGACGTCTGGTGGGCTAAACTCTTC
Source organism: Tamandua tetradactyla (assembly GCF_023851605.1). Taxonomy (NCBI): domain Eukaryota; kingdom Metazoa; phylum Chordata; class Mammalia; order Pilosa; family Myrmecophagidae; genus Tamandua; species Tamandua tetradactyla. The sequence goes on from NC_135338.1 coordinate 8,827,620, forward strand.
TTTTTAGACTCAAAAGGAAATCTGAGCTAGGAATGTCATAGAAGCTATGAATGTGAAGGCCAGGGGAAATGTTTCAATTAAGAAGAGAAGACAGCTAAGCTTAGAAGCTGGGAGAGCTCACCATTTCAAGGAAAGAGGAAACAGAACTCGCAAAGGAGCCAAAAGTCTCATCAGAGAGAGAGGAAGAACACCATAGAGGCTGTCATGGAACTCCAAAAAGGAGAAATCTTTTCATTAGTCCTTGTATTTAGTTCACATTTTTAACAAACATATTTATTTTGCAACTTGGAGAATATTAGATAAAGAAAAGAATAAGAGTGACACCAGCAATCTCTGGGTACATGAGAAAGACAAAGCAGAAGCTCCTAATGATGTAGCTGAGAGCAGTGTCAAGGAGGTGGAGACATCACCAAACTGCAGACCAATTTGGTTGGTCTGGAGATTATTTTTTGGAAGCACTTCAGGTGATTCTAATGAGCATCTGTGGCTGAGAACCTTTGGTCTAGTCCATTAGCTCAGTTATTACAGGGCTATCTACTATGAAACTCCTGCCTTGTGCTGACCCTTGTTCCTGCTCCCTTCCTTGCACAGAAGAAAGCTATATGATGTCTTTTTTTAACTAAGAAGGTGAACCTTCCTGGGGCTAATACAATCCTAGACATGGGTCCCAACTAGCATAAGGTTCTCCTTGATTCTGACCAGACATCTGAGAATCCATCCAATTGTAAAGAATTGTGTAAAGTAATAATAATTTACCATTAGCTAATTAATAACTAAATTACAACTTAATAAAGTATGATTTAAGGGACATTTACTATAAATCAAGTATGATGCTAAGTACTTTGCATTATCTCATTTTAATCCTCACAACCATCCAATGAGCTGAAAATACCATTTTTATTCCCACTTTTCAGATAGAGCATTAAACTGATGAAGGTTTGCTCAAGATCATGAAGTTAGCATGTGGCAAATTCAGGCCTGCTTGACACCAGAACACAAATTGTCAACTGTTATGCTATATAATCTGTTGTTGACCTTGGCAATGAAGGATGGCTCAAGCCAGCTGCACTTCAATACCAGTTTAGAACCTTATTAAAAAATGCAATTGTATCCTTCTTTTCTATGACTATTACTTTTGAGAAATCCCCTTATATTAAAACAAAATTAAAGTTTGAGTTACTTTATCTTGGTCTGTTTTTGCTGAAAACAGCTGCCCACTGGACAGGTTTTAATGTTTATGCACCTATAACTAAATATGCCATAATTTGTGTCTTCTCATATATAATAAGAGAATGAGTGTGGCAGCATGACTAAAAACATGGGGTTCTGGAGTCAGACTTGCTTTGAACCTCAGCTCCAGTATATCTTAATTATGTAACCTTGGATACCCACAAATCCTCAATTTTCTCAACTGTAAAATGGGGATAATAATATCTAGGGAAGAGGAGATAAAGGATCTATTGTAAAAACAAATCAATAAATGGGAATAGTCTTTATTACTACTATAATGTTCATTATCATATCATCATCATGAAGGTCCTTCAGGAATTTCATGCAAATTAAAAACAGAAGTTGTTTGTGTTGTCTCTTCCACGCGGATTTTATGACTTTCTAGACTAGTGCTCTCCCATAGAGCTTGCTGAGATGACGGAAATGCTCAGTAATGTATAATATCGCCCAATATGATAGCTAGTCCCATGTAACTAGTGAGTACTTGAAATTTGGAGTGAGTAAGAAGCTAAATATTTAATTCTAAAAAATGTTAATTAAACAGAGAGAGCCACAAGTGGCTAGTAGCTACCTTACCAGAAAATTCTATCCTAGACAAAAGCCCTTGGACCATACCTGAGCTGAATGGATTAAGAAGTGTTCTGTAACTTCATAAGTTGTCATTGGTGACAGCTAATATCCTACTGGGGTCATAATCTTGGTTAGGGATTCACTTCCCAGGGATTCTCAGGATCATGCAGAGTTGATGAATAGTATACAGTCGTCTTAGTAACCAGAATATTGGATTTAATCTAAGTACCCATGGGTGCACTGTATTATGAGATTCTTGAATTTTTATGACCAGGCACATTTTTGGAAGTTCAAGAGCAGCTATCTAATGAAACTACTGAGGAATCCACTTGGACTCTTATTGATTGGGGTTTTTTCTAACTGAGAAGAGATTGCTAAAAGCCTAGTGGAGAAAAAAAAAAGGACACCTGTGATAATATTTTGAAATCTGATTTTTTTAAAATAGCCTCAGAAGCTACTAAAAACAAAGAGAGAGAGAGAGAGAGAGAGACTTTTAAACCTCCCTAAACAACTTCCAATATATAGGGAAGCGGTGAGATAAAAAAAAAAGACTAACAAAAGCAGAGAACACGGAAGCTGCATTAGTTGCCTGATTCTGTGCACAGAGGCAGATAAACTACAAATACTTAACAAAAAGGGTAACACAAAGCTAATCCTATTGACTCATGGGCATAAATGGAAAGCTCCAAAGTGGATGTGTGGCCAGGTAAAAATAGTACAGCTATGAAGAGACAAAATAAAACCTATGCAAAAGATATAAACGGGGAAAGGAAAAGAAAGTTTCAGTCTATAGAATACAAGGTAAATCTGTAGCTTGAACAAAGAAAAGTTAAATCAAGACGATGATGGAAGACAAGTGAATTTTTATTGATTGGAAGATCTCTGATAGGATTCCAGTCACATGATTCATAAACAAAATGGTATAAAATGCAATGTCTTCCATCAGTAGGTGACTCATCAGTAAATTGTGGCACATCCATCCAATGAAGTATTATGAAAAAGAATGAAGAATATCTCACTGATCTTCAGGAAATATGAAGTTAAAAAAAAGCCAGATAGAGAAAAGCATTTAGAGTATAAAGCATTTATAGTGTGTATTTCTTGAAGAAAGGGTGTATGTGTGATCTGCTTATAGTAACAAAACAAACAATAGGAGGATAAACAATAAAATTATTAAAAGGGTTATCTACTGGGAGAAGGAAGGAATAGGATGGAGGTAACAGAAATAAAGACTAGAAGCATCTTGTTTTGTAGATTTATCTTTGGAACCATATAAAATTAAAATTAGAAGCAATCTCTAAAAATAAAAAATAGATGAATTTAAATGTATATTCAGTCTTTAGTGGGACAAAGATAACCGCTGAAACTCTTTATAGCAACCATATTATGAATAGTAACTTTAGTACTGTTATTCTGTTCAACGGAAAGAAAAGGAGAAACTTTATGATAATTTAATTTTATCATCTGTAGTGTGAAATTCTCAGTGAGGACAAAACTAGATATGGCTGTAAGATAGAAGTGTTCGAATACGAAAACATAGTACTGAATTTTAATTAGAAATATCAATATGAAATCAGTGCATTTTGTCTTTTTAAAAATAATTTTTCTGACTACATCTACTAAAAAAGGATTAGAATAGCCTTAATAAGTATCTTTAGTACCCAGACCTGAATCACATTTCCCCCTCAGAAAGGAGGACTTCACTGGAAGAGGGATGGTTACAAGGCTGGGGCAGAAAATAAGCAAGATTAGCCTAGAATATCTTGTCATGTCAGATCTCAAGGAAAATATCAAACATTATTAAGTTTATGTCAAAAGGACCCAGGAGCCATCCACATGCCAATGATAGAATAATGTGAGATTCAACCGGATATGGTTTGAAACCTATCAAAAGCTTTCAAATTCATGAATTCATAATGACACTGAAACAAACGAGTTGGCCATGATTAGACAATAATACTGAACCAACTCATTTTTTGGTAACTGGTAAATAAAGGAAAGAAACAAGGATTTGTCCTGACTTTTCTACACAAGCTATACCACTGATTAAATAGTATATGAGGGGAATTTCTCTTTTTGGGGGGTGGGGGAATGAGGGGGTCTTCCAGCCAATAAATGAAGAAGGAATAATAGAATTGAATATCACCATTTGCAGTCTCTTAATGAATTCATGGATCTAGGCATTGAGCCCCAACGATCGGTCATACCACAAAGACAGACAGACAGACAGATGTGCCATCTGATGAAAGAACATAACAATCACTTCTTAAGTAAGCCTGGCCAAAACCTCAACCTGTGTCTGATGAAGCCTTTAGATCCTACTATCAATTTATAGGGAAAAAATCAGAGACATAAACATATTAACAGTAAACATAATAAATATAATATAATAATACCTGTTGCCTTTGCTTTATTTGGATAAAGAAACCCTGGGAAGTCAACAGACGATGGTTCCTAAAGGAAGCGGGGGTAGTGTCACCAATTGTTCTGGTTTGCCTGGGACTGTCTCGGTTTTAGCACAAAAGTCCTGTGTCCCCAGTAAACCAGGACCTTTGGTCAACCTAGGCAGGGGGACAGATGGACATAAGGATGGGAGTAAGATTCTCAGTGAATACCTTTTTATATCATTTTAATTTTTGAACTAGATGAACTTATTGACTATATAAAGCACTTTAAAAAATATTTATGAAGGGCGCACGGGTGGTTCAGTGGTAGAATGCCTGCCTTCCACGCGGGAGACCTGAGTTGGATTCCCAGACTATGCACCCCACCCCCAACAAAAAAAATGTTTATTACAGGAAATATCAACTATGTTCCAAACTAGAGAGAGAATAGTGTAATGAACCCCCAAGTTTTCATCACCCAGCTTAAACTATTATCAATGTATGCCCAGTCTTGGGAGGGGGCACCCACCTCCTCACATTAATTTGAAGTAACTCCAAGATCCTTTCATCTTAAAAAAGAACTTAGCATGTGTCTAATTTCCTTGCTGTTTATTACAAACAATGTTGTGGAATATCCTTGTCCATGTCTCCTCGTACTTGAGTTTGAGATTTCATCAAGAGTGCTTACGTAGAGTTGGAATTACTACGTTGTAGGCAGCACACTTTGAAAATGTGTCCAGAAATGGCTGGATTGCTTTTCAAAGTTTTCTGCTTTTAAAACTATGCTTATGTTTAGATGATTGTGTAATGATATGGCTTTCGCAATGTGACTGTGCGATTGTGAAAACCTTGTGTCTGATGCTCCTTTTATCTACCTTATTGACACATGAGTAAAACGTATGGATTAAAAATAAGTAAATAATGGGGGAACAAATGTTAGTAAAGTTAGTAGATTGAAATGCTAGTGATGAATGAAAGGGAATGGTAAGGGATATAGAAAAAAATGGGGGAAACATGCTAAAATATATTGGATAGATGGAAATACTAGCAGTTAATGAGAGGAAGGGGTGGGGGTATGGTATGTATGAGTTTTTTTCTTTTTTCTTTTATTTCTTCTTCTGAATTGATGCAAATGTTCTAAGAAATGATCATGGTGATAAATATACAGCTATGTGATGATATTATGCGTTATTGATTATATACCAAGAATGGAATGATCATATGGTAAGAATGCTCGTGTTTGTATGTCGGTAGGTTTAAATAAAAAAAAAAGAAAGAATGTTTGTATATTAAGTTTTATCAATAAAAATGTTAAAAAAAAAAAAAAAGGAGTGCCCACCTTTTCATGAAGATGGCACCGAAAGCAAAGAAGGAAGTCCCTGCCCCTTCCAAAGCTGAAGCCAAAGCAAAGGCTTTGAAAGCCAAGAAAGCAGGAATGGAAGGTGTCCTCAGCCACACACACAAAAAGAACATTCACACTTCACCCACATTCTGGGACCCAAAACGCTGTTTCTCAGAAGACAACTCAAATATCCTCAGGCGAAACAAAGCTTGACCTCTCAACACAATGGTTCAGCTTTCTATCCATGCTGATAGAAAGGTTTCCCCAGATCCCTCAGTCAGCCATGAAGAAGGTGAACACAACAACACACAAGGCCAACAAGCGCCAGACCAAGAGGCTGTGGAGAAGCTCTGCAATACTGGTGTGACCACGGTCAACACCCTCAGCAGGCCTGATGGAGAGAACAAGGCATGCATTCCACCAGCTCCTCACTCTGATGCTTTGGATGCTACCAACAAAATTGGGAGCATCTAAACCGAGTCCAGCTGGCAACTTCTAAATATAAGTTTTTTGGCCATTAAAAGAAAAAGGAAAGAAAGGGGAAAAAAAAGTACCCACTATAGGCTATTTTGCTATTGACTGTTCCAGGTGCTTGAGATTCAGCAACAAACAGGATTTTATTCCTACATATTTCAGCATGGATAGAGAGCTGAACCATTGTGTTGAGAGGCAAAGGTAAGAGATGAGATATTTAACATGTATATTCTTGAATTACCCACTAAACAGTCTAATATTAATTCATGTATTATTTATATAGAGAGACATAAATATATCATTTAATACTCTTAAAAGAATAGATGGACATTGCTCTCCCCCCTCGGGGATGGGACATGACATCCAGGAGTGAAAATCTCCCTGGAGACGTGGGAGATGACTCCCAGGGATGAATCCAGACCTGGCACCATGGGATCAACAATTCCATCCTGACCAAAGGGGGAAAAGAAGTGTAATTAATAAAGTATCAGTGGCAGAGAGAGTTCAAATAGAGTCGAGAGGCTACTCTGGAGGTTGCTCTTACGCAAGCTTCAGGTAGACCTTGCTACCTATCATAACCTGCCAACCCCCAACCAGGACCATTCCAGCCAATGCTAAAGAACACCTAGGGCAATTTATAAGATTCCACAAAGCTTTCAGGCCCTAGAGTAACTTGCCAGAAACGTACAACCTCCAGATGGGTCCCTGGTCCAGATGAGTCTGAAACCTAGCCCAGCCTCTCCAGAACATCAGATAGTTCCATCTCCCTACCCCATATTAGTGACAGACTCTTCCAATATGAGAAATTCAGAATTGCCATAGCCCAAACACCGCTAAAGAGAGGAATGGAAAGATCAAAGATGATGGTGGAGTTATACAGAAAAGATAAGATTTAACAAATGAATATGAATGTTGACTCATTAAATTAATATCTCTTTAAATCTCCAGTATTTTAGAGCAGCTAGAAGTAAAAACAAAATTGTGAAATTGTAACCCATGTCAAATTCTGAAATACATTCTACAACTAATTGTCATGCTGTGCTTTGAAATTTATAGCTTTTTTCTATATATGTTATTTTTCACAAAAAAGAAGGAAAAAAGGTCAGTTGTGATGATAAAAAAATATTTAAGCCCTCTAGCCTCCTATATTCTGGTGCAGCTAGAAGTAAAAATATGAGCAAATAGTATGGTAGCCCATGACAAACTCTGGGATCTGTCCTGTAACTACTTGTTAAAGAGTGCTTTGAAAACTATTGCTTTTTTTTTATTTCTTTGCTTTATATATATGTTATACTACATAATGAAAAAAGTTGAAAAAAAAAGAATAGATGCAAAAATTGTAATAAGGTCGCCTCTGGGAAGGGAAAAAAAGCAATAGGACTGAGGATGTGTATCAAAAGGCACATAAACTTTATCTAACTTTTCTCTTTATTAGAAGAAAAGATAATGAGCCAATGTATCACAATAGTAACAATGGTCAATTTTGGGTATTGGAAACACTTTCGGGTTTTTAAAAATACATTAATTCTATGGGGGGGGCATGGTGGCTCAGTGGCGGAGTTCTTGCCTGCCATGCCGGAGACCCAGGTTCTATTCCCGGTGCATGCCCATGCAAAAAAAAATATATATATATATATTAATATATATATTAATCCCTGTACTTTATCACTTTCTTAAAAACTAAGATCCTGTGGCAAGGGACTGTAAAGTTTTAAGAAACATAAGATATAGTTTATACAATTCATAGAGAAAATTCCTGAAAGAATTGAGTTCATCTTAGAAATAAGAGAGAAGATTCTTCCTCTGCTACAGAAGGGCAGATGAAGCAATGAATAAAGGAAATTAGAAACAATTGAGAAAAAAGGGTAGGGAGTTGATGTAGATTACAGATGATCTTGAGCTTCTCAGTAAATCAATAATCAAGACCATCTTCTGAGAGCAAAGGAAAGGAATAATCAAGTGGTGGGTTTCAAAAATATGAAGAAGCTTTTACACAATCTATTAGGAAACTCATTAGCAAGTCAAGAGATTAATAAAAGGATTACAGAGCAGCAAAAAGAGCCAAGTGAGATTTGATAGTATGAAATTGCAAGTGAACTAAATGAGAATGGTTTCATGTCTTCAGCAAATCCTGGTGGCCTAGGGGAGAAAAAAAAGAAAGAGAGATTAATTGGTAGTGGTGAACATGAGCTAGTGATTGACTTGGTTGTGTGTATGGGGGTGGATTTGATGGAAATGTAAGAGGCGAGTTATTCTAGAATAATAAAACATCCTTTCACTCTCTCAATGCATTGGTCAAACTGGATAGACGCTGGAAAAAGCTTTGGCTGCCTTGGGTTAGTGGCTGACGAAGGCTAGCACATAGGAAAATGATTCTGTCCCCAAGGGCACTGGCAAACATCACCAACCAATCTTGGCAACCTTTCTTACTAAACTTAACATGAACTCAGAACCCTCCTTAATTCAGTACTCCAAGGACTTAGTACCAGTCTTTTAGTGGACACAATGTGAAACCTTCTGGACACACCTGTACCAGACCGAGAGCTCCGCTAAGGTAGTAAGCATGTTATATTAATCTTTGACATTATTCCAAGTGTCATCTCTGGCACATCATATGCCCTCACTCAAAATGTGATTATGAAAAGAAGAAAGAGAGATAGAGAAGGAGGAAAGTAGTAAGAAAACAGAGTCCAGGATAAAAACAAAAAACAGGTTCAGGAAAAATAAGAGAAAAGGAAAAGTTTTTAAAAAAACAGCTAAGATTGGAATCAGAAAGGGGAGCTCAAAACTGGCGATCTTTGAGTTGGCACTATTTCAAGTTATGAAAATAAAGTTACAGGTTTGCCTCTTCTAATGAATCAAAACAACACTAAATAGTTGTTAAACCGTAACTACAAATTTCCTTCTGTGAATGCTTCTCAATCTTTTCCTGCAAAGAATTGATTTCTCATTAGGTCACCTATGAAACATAATAAGCCATAGCTGAACTTTAACTTTATGCGGTGTTCTTAAATAAATTTAAAAATCAAAAGCTCAGTTATGTTTATTTTGTTTACATGATATACATTTTCTGTGATGCTGATATATAGAACTCTAGTGTTTTAAATTGATGAAAGTGTGAAATTTTTGCATTGGTGTTTTCCATAAGAAGCATGGAACACTTCAGCGAAAATCTATTATAATGTGGAGTAGAGGGGAAATATTTCTGGTTCTTCTCATCCCTAACTTAAAGGAAAAGTTTAGGGTATCTATCTAGTTGCATGAACCCTTCAACCACTGAGAATTCTGTAATGAATTATGGCTGCAAATGTTTTTGGTAATGCTTATCTGAAAATAAAGTTAATTAACATTTTCTCTCCACGTCATGACTCAAATTAATCTAACATGCTTGCTCTCTAACTGGTTTTTTTATGGAAAGAGTAGATGTTTTCCTTTGTCTGTACATCCAACTTGCCAATGGTAAACCTGTCAGGGGGCAAAACATACCAGCCGTCTTAGCATCACCATTCCCTGGGGTAGGACCAATGAGACTCGTTAACACACGTTAACATGTCAACGGCAGAACACAAACGAGACTCAAGTGTGAAGGTAAATCTTCAGGATAGATGTGCAAAATATTTAAAATGAAGATTATGTTTTCAAAATCAAGAGGAACTGTGGCTGATTTTCACTCAATTTAATTTAAAGTAACCAGATTTTTCCACAAAAACCTCGTGAACCCCAAAATAAATGTGCTTATTTTAAATTGCCATTACCATGTTAGCTAAAAATCACTTTATAAAAAATAAAACTGGGTAGAATACTTACCAAGGAAATCCCATTTGATTGGCAGATAAAAAGCCAAAAAAATAAAAATAAAGTTGCAATCTACATCTGCAACAATGCATCACTGTGCAGACGCTTTTCTGGAAAGAGTTAGATGTGAGCTATATTTTCTTTGGTTTGAGAAGCGTTTTGTTTTACGTTTGTTTTTTTTTTTAAGAAACAAACACTTAGGCTGTCTATGTGGCAAATGAAAAAACAAAAGTAGAAACACTGAAACAGGAAACTTTTTAATGTGAATTATTATTGAAAGATGTCAGTACAAGGCATTTAGGCAAGGATAGAAAGGAAAATTATATTAATGTGCTTGTGTTCCGAAACTGCATTCTTGGCCTAAATCTATTCACCCTCTAAACAGAGTCCTGATAATGCCAATGACTATGTAGGAAACTGATAACTGCTCAGCCTCCCACCCCACTCCCCATCCCTACAAAAATAAAATAAAATAAAATCTGAGTCACTGGGTTTTCCAGTGATCTCAGCTGCTTTGTTACTCTGAGAAATGCAGAGGGTTGGTGGAAATTATCCTGTAATGAGCAATCCATCTGGCTGCACCTAAAAATGGAATAAAAATGCCACCCTTGGCTTTTCCATGGTAGTAAATTAAAGCCTAATGTATAGTTCTAATTGCTAACATTTTCTCTCTAATTATGGTTCAGTTTGGCTAGGATTTCCGACAATCCCCTTGTTCCCCTAAAGCAAACACTGGAGAATGTTCTAGCCCCACTGGTGGCATTTATTAATAACCCCCTTGACAGACTGAAAAAAAATCATTATTCTATATTACACAGGAAAAGATTTTCCCAGCAAAAGCTAATTGATAAAAACCTATTTAGACAATATAGAGGAATTAATTTTCGAAAGGGAAGAAAATACAATAATGTCAAATACAAACAGTCTCATGGATGATATTTTGCTGTCTGAGCACTGTTTGGGGTACCAGTTAGGAAAAAGAAAACACTGATAAATGTATGAAAAAAAATCCTTGCATATTTATTTATTGGAATGAAGAGAAGAGAAGAAAAAGGCTTTGTGCCTCTGAGAAAGAGATAGTATAAGTTGGTTTCTATGGATGACAAGTACGAACACACATACAAAAAAAAATTGTTGGAAATGTTGCCATGTTCTTCAATTTAATCTCTTTCATTCTTATTTCTTAAAAGGCATTATTTCTTTTAAACTAAAGTACAGATACATGCTTCATACAAATAGTGTTTATCTATGGGTCTAGCTCTCACCACAGAGTTCACAGCTTCCTGAGTGACAATGAATAATTTGGAAATAATAAACAAAAATGATATTTCTGCCAGAATACAGAAAGCTTAGAGATACATGGAAGCTAGAGATGGGTGAATCGTTAGCTAATGAGGTTGAACTCCAATGTAAGGGAATAGATAGGAGTGAAGGTGATTCTCTAGTGGGTCTAGAAGTAATATCACCATATTGAAGATGAACAAGATTGAAAGGGGCTGTATAGACCTATGTGTCCCACTAACTCCACTAGAAATACGAATGAGTTCTTGTAAGAATTACTTCAAAGATATGACTCTTGTATAAAGAGTGTTTAAGTCCCAGGTACAGGAGGAAAACTGCTATTGCATTCTATGAGTTATGTTCAAAAGGAAACCATCAGCACTACCACCGCAACAGCAAAGGTAAATAATGGAGGGAGGGACAAGGGTTAAGAGGAGGTTTAGATTTCCTATTTAGCGAGGGCATGTTTATTGGTTTTCTGTCTCTTGGGAACAATGAAATTATCTAAAATTAAGAATGTTGATGGACTGTGGACTTTAGACCCTCTACATGATGCCCGATGAATGCAGGTGGCTGAAGGATGCACTGACGGAGAAGTAGAATGGAGAACGATGGTGTATACTTATGAATGAAGGTTGTGCTGCCACAACAAGGAACAGTGTTGTGAGGCATGCAACAATGTGAATGAACATGTGGGACATTTGGTGAAACAAAATAAGCCAGAAACAAAAAATCAACAATGGTATGGTCACATTTAGAAAATGCTTATAAGAATATAGGGGCCTAGATTGTAAGCTTTTAGAGCAGACACAGTAAGTCCGGAGTGGTGATTATTATTTCTGGATTTTGAGAGGCTGTTTTATATATATAACCTGATATATTTAGAGATAAGAATTAAGCCAAACAGGTTGGGGTTAAAGTAATTCAGAACATAGGGGTAAGGAAGACAGTGTCTATATTTTAGAACCACACATACTCTTTGAGACCAATGGAAGAAAGGTTTATTTGATCTGGAACTGAAATTTTCTGTAGTGCATAATCTAATTCAACCTATCTGTATAGCTCATCTGAACAACTGAAACACAGGAAGCACAGAATAAGAAAGGGGTCCTTTAATCCTGTATAGATTATTGTAATGCCTGGAAACATCCTAGAGTATATTAACCAGATAATCAAAAAGTATTGGCAAAGTCCCTTGAGGGAGGGGAGGAAGAATATGGAACCATTAAACCTTACCTCAGGGCATCCTGATACTGTGTCAAACTTTAGGGACACCCAAATCAATAGGCCATGCCCTTGATCACAAGGTTTACTCTTGTGAAGCTTATGTAGGTAGCGGAGAACCTTAGACTACCTATAGGCATGCCTAAGAGTTACTTCTGGAGGACCTCTGTTGTTGCTCAGATGTGGCCTCAGTCTCTCTAAGCCCAACTCTGCAAGTGAAATCATTGCCCTCCCCGCTACATGGGACATGACATCTAGGGGTGAAAGTCTCCCTCATAACTTGGGAGATGACTCCCAGGGATGAATTCAGACCTGGCACCATGGGATCAACAATTCCATTCTGACCAAATGGGGGGAAAAAGTGTAATTAATAAAGTGTCAGTGGCAGAGAGAATTCAAATAGAATCGAGAGGCTACTCTGGAGGTTGCTCTTACACAAGCTTCAGGTAGACCTTGCTACCTATCATAACCTGCCAAACCCCAACCAGGACCATTCCAGCCAATTCTAAAGAACACCTAGGGCAATGTATAAGATTCCACAAGGGTTCCAGACCCTATAGTAACTTGCCAGAAACCAACAACCTCCAGATGGGTCCCTGGTCTATATAAGTCCTGACACCTAGCCCAGCCTCCGCAGAACATCAGATAGTTTCATTTCCTTACCCCATATCAGTGACAGACCCTTCCAATATGAGAAATTTAGATTTGCCATAGCCCAAACAACCCCAATGAGAGGTATGGGAAGATCAAAGGTGATGATGGAGTTATACATAGAAGATAGGACTTAACAAATGAATATGAATGCTGAATTATTAAATTGATATCTCTTTTAGTTTCCAGTATTTTAGAGCAGCTAGAAATAAAAACCTAAAATTGTGAAATTGTAACCCATGTCCAAGTCTAAAATATGTTCTACAACACATTGTGGTGCTGTGCTTGGAAATTTATAGCTTTTTTGTATATATGTTATTGTTCACAAAAAAAAGAAGGGAATAAAGTTTATTGTGATGATAAAAAAAATATTTAAGCCCCATAGCCTCTTATATTCTGGAGCAGTTAGAAGGAAATATGAGAGGATTGTATGGTAGCCCATGACAAACTCTGGGATCTATCCTATAACCACTTTTTTGAAGAGTTCTTTGAAAACTGTTGCTTTTTATTTCTTTGCTTTGTATATGTGTTATACGATACAATAAAAAGTTCTTTAAAAAAATGACATTTCTGCTAAACTGAAAGGAGGCATAGTAGAGAAAAGAAATGTGCTGAAAACAAATTATTTCTGAAAGTTACAGCCCAGAAATAGCCAGTAGGAAAAAGAAATACAATTTTATGAAGCACAGCAGTGGAGGACCAAAGATGGGATACGGAAGAGGTCCACCCTAGTATAAACCAAAAGGGGGTGAATATTTTGAGTTGAAAAGCAATATTGAAACTGATTAAAAGCCAATCTACTTTTTTAGTATCACCATGCAATGCCAGTCATAAAATATTCCTCCTTCCCAAAATATTGTTTGTCTAAGTACTAAATAACATTTGTGGCTACTGTTGTTTTAATGATACAGATATATATTTCAAGGTAGCATGTTTTTGTTACTTAGGCTTTATAAAGTTTGTATTCTTCATGAAAGTTAATTGAGAAAACTGCTAGGTACACTGCCCCTGACACTGATTCAGCTACCTACAATAAATTTGAGAGGCAGATCTTAATAATTGAGAAATATTAAATGTGCTTTGGGTACCGATGTTGTCTCTGCTTTCTGTAACACTATATATTCATGCATACAAATAGTAGATTTGAAATAGACAATGACGGCTCAATGATTATAAAGATGAAGAAGTAAAACTTGACCTACTTCCATTCTGCCATCCTGTCTCCCTTGGAAATTTTATATGTAGTTAATTTTTTTTCACTTCAGAGTCTTTTGAAATCCATTAGAAACAATCCTGAAGAAACAAAAGACAGAATTTATTGTAAAATGGGACTTTTAAAAATGAATTTCTACCAAACATCCTTAGGTTTAAGACTTTTCTTATCTGTATATTGCTCCATGTGGAAGAAACATCTCAAAATTAAAATTAAGGGTATTCTTTGATCAACAAAGGAGAAAGATGGACAAAAATGGCCAATTATCTATTGAATGTGAATGTGTAAAGATTGGTTTTGACCAAATCATTGACAAGTTCACAGAAGTTACAGCTTGAAACTGTAATGTTACTATTCATTACTACAACAGATCTACATTGAGGTATAAGTTTTCTAACTTTTTGTTTGCTTGTCTTCAAAGAATACATTAGTGTGTTTAAAAACTATTCATCATTTTTTTTATTTTTGACTTTTTTATTGTATAGTATAATGTATATACAAAGCAGTAGTTTTCAAAGCACTCTTCAACAAGTAGTTACAGGACAGATCCCAGAGTTTGTCATGGGCTACCATGCCATCTTCTCATATTTTTCCTTCTAGCTGCTCCAGAATATAGAATGCTAGATGACATAAATATTTTTTCATCATCACAATCAACTTTTTTCCTTTCTTTTTTGGTGAAAAATAATATATATACAAAAAAGCTTTACATTTCCAAGCACAGTATCACAATTAGTTGTAGAACAGATTTCAGAGTTTGACATGGGTTACAATTCCACAATTTTAGGTTTTTACTTCTAGCTGTTCTAAAATACTGGAGACTGAAAGTCATCAATTTAATGATTCAGCATTCATCTCCATCTATTCATCTTTTTTTCTTTATTTTACTACCATCTTTATTTTATTTATATTTTTTATTTTTCTCTTACTTGTGTGATTATAAACACAAAGTTCAAAAGAAGAAAATGTTCCAGCATCTGCATTTTTTTTCTGGACACTATTATTATTACTTTCATTTCATGATTTTTATGGGAAATAATTTTTTCCACAAGACGAGGCAGGTGCTTATTAAAAAAAAAAGAGATAATGCTCCAAATATCAAATTCTCTAGGTGCTATACTGAAGCAGAGAAAACAAATTGTATTAGCTGACAAGATGGGAGGATGGAGTCTTCTGCTTAATCAAATCATCTAGCTAATGGTTTTCTAATAGATTGCCAATAAAAATGTTACATTAAAAGCTAAAATTAAATTATATGGTATAAAACTAAATTTTTCTTTGATATTTAAAAAGTTCTTTCACCATTTTTTGATGACTCAACATCATCACTGTGATCAATTATAACACCAGTTTTAATCACAGTATACATCAATGGAAGTGCTAGGTAACACATGAGGTAATAGATCATTAAGAAGTTAAAAGAAAGTTTACGGTGAATGCTGTTTATTTCACATTTCCATCTCTCAAAGAATATACAGACCTGAAAAGTCATGAGCTGACTGTGTTCAATCTCAAATAAAATTCCCATGACCCTGAAATATGACTTTAAAGAGTACTTAACAAAAATCCCATTCTCTATTGTACCCATAGAGATTAATATCTTTCAATGAGCTAATAATATTTGAGGTCCTTTGTAATACAAGATTTGGCCCTTCCAAATCAGCTGATCAGATTAATTCTGAATTACTCATGATAAACCCATGATTACAGTCTATTCGGTGAACAGATACCAGTGCTCTGCCATTCATAACTTTCGAATTTTACCATTCAATTGTTGCTGAATGCCATTCATTGCTGGTTAATTGTGGGTTGTGAACCTCGGTCAGGTTTTGCCATTTAAATCAGTGGACCACAAGAAGGTCTTCTAGTTTCTGCTCTAATAGCCTCAGGCGCAAATAGTCACCTACAGGTTCATTTGGGCATCAATGGTGTGGCATAAAACTCAATATTCATGCTGAAGCGCCATTATCTACACAAATCTGACATCCTGTCAACACATTGACCCAAATTTGTATATGCAAATGTTTGCCTTAGCAACCTAAGTAGAAATCTCAGGGGGATCTCCTCTGAAAGGAAACCTACCCCCAGGGGAAGGAGATGATCCTCAGAACCAGTCTTTATCACTTTTCTCACTTCAAGTGATAACTCACCGCATTTCATCAAGAAGTAAAAATGGATGAAATCCAAGACAAAAGTTTCCCGAAATTGCAACACATGGTTTTACTACAATTTTACTGACTGAAGAAAATGACAGCTTAAACCAAAACCAAAATGATTACTCAGTGTCAGTTTGCCAGTGCTGCTATGACAAATATCATGCACTGGTTGGCTTAAACTCTAGGAATGTACTGACCCGTGGTTTTGGAGGCTGTAATTCCAACCTCAAAGTATTGGCAGGGCTTGTATTTTCCCAGAGTCTGGAGCTTTCTGGCAATCTCTCTCTCCTGGGTCTGCTCCTCTGGTTCCACGAACTTACAGCTTCTATAGGTTTCTGGGTCCAATTTCCTTTGCTTATAAGAACTCCAGTCATGGATTAAGGCCTAAACTCTGATTCAACTTGGCCTCATCTAAATAGGATCTTTGCGATCCTATTCACAAATGAGTCCACACCTTAACTAATGCATAGCATCTTCACAGGTCCTATTTATAAATGAGTCACACCCACAGAACCAGGGCTTAGGACTTGAACATGTCTTGTGTGATGGACATCGCTAGATCCCCAACACTCAGCAATTAACAACTGAGTAACAACTAAATACTGTGGTTTTAGGAAAAAGCACGTGGTAGGGACCCATGAAGACAGGTTTCTGCTAATAAACATATTGACCTAGCTGGGGAGATTGCATGCATGTGTCTATATGAAGCCATCATTAAAAGTCTAAGCATGGACTTGGAGGCTGCCACTGTGCAGGCCAGACTTCTCTTGCTCACTGGGTCAGTCAGAATCTAGGGTAGACCCCCAGAAAAGCCATGTCCTTCAATATTGCTGGCTGGGAACTTTCTTTTTTTTTTTCTTAATTGAGAAAAATCTTCACAGATATACGTTCTATTCATGGTGTACAATTAATGGATCGTAATATCACCATATAGCTGTGCATTCATTAGCATGATCATTTTTTTAGAGCATTTGCATCACTCCAGAAAAAAGAAACAAAAAGAAAAAAAGAAAAAGCTCATACATGCCATATACCTTACCCTCCCTCTCATTGGCCACAAGTATTTTCATCTACCTGATTTATTTTACCCCTTTCCCCCCTATTATTTATTTATTTATTTTTAATCCCTATTTTTTACTCATCTGTCCATACCCTGGATATAAGGAGCATCAGACACAAGGTTCTCACAATCACACAGTCACACTGTAGACACGGCATCTTTATGCAATCATCTTTAAGAATCTATGCTACTGGAACACAGCTCTACAGTTTCAGGTACCTCCCTCTAGCCACTCCA
The DNA here is from genome assembly GCF_023851605.1 of Tamandua tetradactyla. NCBI lineage: Eukaryota > Metazoa > Chordata > Mammalia > Pilosa > Myrmecophagidae > Tamandua > Tamandua tetradactyla. The sequence goes on from NC_135338.1 coordinate 8,845,237, forward strand.
ATACACCATAAACTAAAAAAGAATATCTATATAACACATAAGAATAACCTCCAGGAAAACTTCCTGACTCTGTTTGAAATCTCTCAGTCATTGAAACTTTATTTTTTCTAATTTCTCTCCTCCCTCTTTTGGTCAAGCAGGCTTTCTCAATTTCTTATTGTCAGGTGGTGGCTTATCTCGGGTTCTCTGTCCCACGTTGCCAGGGAGATTTACACCCCTGGGAGTCGTGTCCTCCATAGGAGGGAAGGCAGTGAGTTCACATGCTGAGTTGGTTTAGAGAGAGAGGCCATATTTAAGCAACAAAAGAGGACCTCTGGGGGTGAATATCAGGCATAATTTTAAGTAGGCTTAGTCTATCTTTTGCAGGAATGAGTTTCATAGGGGTGAGCCCCCAAGATTGAGGACTTGGCCTATTGATTTGGTTGTCCCAACTGCTTGTGAGAATATCAGAAATTCTCCAAATGAGAAAGTTGAACAACTCCCTCCTTCTCCCCATTCCCCCAAGGGGACCCCACAAATACTTCTTTATTCACTGCCCAAATCACTCTGGGATTTACCGGGGCATCACACTAAGCTGGAGAAACCAGCACAGTCTCATTCTCTAGTCAAGATTCCACCATGTACTTATGGTGTTCAACTAAACTGACCATAAAAGTTAAATTAGGGAATGCACTACCCAAAATATAAATTTTGCACCAAATAAACATCTCACCCTTTAGTCTCATCCAGAAGTTGAAGTTTTAAAATATGGATGATATCATTCCTTATCCAATCTTCTAGAATACCTTATTCCTAACCATATCAGCTTCATTCATATCTCTAGTTGAAGTCAGATCCCTTTTTCAACTTTTTTAACAGTTCCTTTATGGGATGGGAGCTTTTTGATTATTCCCATGCAGGTGTGACCCACCAAATTGTGGGTGGTAACTTTGATTAGATGGCTTCCATGGAGTTTTGACTCCACCCTTCCAGGTGGGTCTTGATTGATTTACTGGTTCCTTTAAAAGAGGAAGCACTTTGGAGAAAGCCACGAGAGAGAGGGAGAGAAAGAGAGACAGAGAGAGTCAAGAGAACCACAAGAGCCCATGCAGCCAGAGACCTTTGGAGATGAATGAAGGAAAGCACCCCTGGGGGAGCTTCATGAAACAAGAAGCCTGGAGAGAAAGCTAGCAGATGTCTTTATGTTCACCATGTGCTTTTCCAGTTGACAGAAAAACCCTGAACATCATTGGCTTTCTTGAACCAGGGTATTTTTCCATGGATGCCTTAGATTGGACATTTTTGCAGCCTTGCTTTAATTTGGACATTTTCACACCTTTAGAACATAAACTTGCAACTTATTAAATTCCCCTTTTTAAAAGCCATTCTGTTTCTGGTATATCACATTCTGGCAGTTAGCAAACTAGAACACTTTCACACCTCACTCAGCTTCCTCAACCACCACAACTGACAAACCTGAAATGGCTGAGATTGGGTAATTTGATAAGTCAAAACTGAAGAAGACAGAAACACAAGAGAAAATCCACTGCCTTCCAAAGAAACTATTGAACAGAAGAAGCAAGCAGACGAATCCAGATGAAGTGTGCATGGCCAATATGCACTGTACATTCCTCAAGCATGCTTCTTATTTTCTTTCTTTTAGCTGTTAACTTGGTAAGATGCAAAGAAGTTGAATCAGGCATAAATGACTGGGCTGCCCCTTGTCACATCAAAGAATTGAGAACTACTGACAAGGAAGGTCACACCTGCCTCTCCCATCTGCCTGTCTGGCTGGCTGGGGAGGAAAAGAACCTGCCTGTGTTACCGGACAAAGGCCGAGGATTCTTTCACCCGATGTGATCAAATGACCAATTCCTGAGACACTGGGGTTTCAAAGAAAGAGAACATTTATTACTAGGCACGCAGCAGGAGATCAGATGGCCTATAGGCCCAAAATCTGTCTCCCCGATTTGCAGTAAATCTGATAGTTTTATTAGAGAAAAAGATGGGCTGGGTTTAAGATAATGAGCACAGTGGCCCCAGATGATGTAATTAGAGAAGATCTAATTATTGAGCATGCACAGATTGATTACATGCTTAATCATAGAATATATGTAAGAAAATGGCAGCCTTACTATGATAGTGGGCATGATTTTTTGTATTCTAATGAGGTCTAGGTGACTGGTAGGTGAAAGTCTAAGCTAGTGTACAAGTCAGGCAGGCCCACTTTGGTTAGATCCAGTCTCAGACTTGGGATGGGTTAGTTCTGGGCTGACCCAGGACCCTTCATTAATAAACATTAGGGGTTGTCCTTAGTGACTACAAGACTCTAAAGTTGAAAAAGTGGGTAATTGGGTACAAATGAAAGTTAGTCACAAGGTTTTTATAGTCACAGGGACAGAAGATAAAGGCTATACACACATTATCAGAGATCAAGGCAGTTGGATTACAATTTAGAGATTTCAGGCATTTCCCTCTATCTACTCCAATATACCAGAAAGCAAAATGGAATATTTATATAATGATTCAGCAATCAAAATCATCCCTTAAATCCTAATTTCTCAGTTACACATGTTGATAAAGGAAGAAGCTGGGTGGAATGACAGGAATCTAGAGTAAAAGCAAAGCTGGTTCAGGATGTCCTACAGGTTATAAAAAGCAGTTTAATCAGAGTACCATTTTTTTTTTGCTGTACTCAAACATAAAATGAGTACATTTTAATTGTACTTAAATTATTATTTTTTTAAATTATTGGAATGCATAATTTTTTAAATGTGCAAATAAAAAGTTTTAAAACCTGAGAAAAAAAAGTCTAAAGTGTGATAAATATCAAGTGAGTGTTCTAGAAAACAGGGGCCAGACATGTCCAGAACAGAGCGAAATCTTTGCACATTGGCAAGCAGGTAGCCAGGTCGGCATTTGCAAAGGTGAGCCCTGGGGTGATCAGAACATCAGATTCCCCAGTGCAAGCTTATGAAGTGACCTGTGAAAGTTTTTAAGTGGATAATAGCAATAACCCCTTACGATGCCACAAGTATACTTTATATGATAATACTTCTTTGCTAAATCATATTCAGCTTATAGGAACCCTACGAGTCCCACGTCGTCTTCAACAATACTTTGGATCTCCTATTGCTGAGCTTAGGAAATATTTGCAATTGCACGTTAAATGAACAAATCAGAAACCTCAGTTCACTACTATGGATTAAAGTAGGTCTGTTTGCATGTTAATGAAGGAACTATTTACAAAGACTATTAACGAAGGGTTCAGGAAAACTAAACTGGCAACAGCAAAGAGCCAAGGGGCAAGGCCCGAAGGGGTGGTGATGGGAGCCTGGGCAGAGCTAGGAACCCTTTAGCAACAGGAACTAGGGCCTGAAGTAGAGTCATAACCAGTAGGGAAGGGGCCAGGACAGTAAATTCCCTCTCCTCTGGACCTCTGATCAGCTCTCATGCCTCCTCTTGATGGTTCCCAACAGGAAACCAACCAGCAAGGAAGCTCGAACAATGCAGCCCATTGAGACCAGCCTCAGCTTCCCAGACACAGAATTGAGAAAGTGGAGAAAGGTGGAGAGTGAATCTGGAGGATAAGAACGAGTGTGTGTGTGTGTGTGTGTGTGTGACATATTTTGTAGGTGGTAAAGAGGACTTGGGGCTAGGGGTGGATGACATTAAGGCAAGAAAATCAATAAGGAAAAGACTGCAACAGGGTTGCTCAATGACTTTCGCCGGCCCTCAGCACTTGCCTTTATGGACCTCTTCCTCTATTAACAAATGCGAAAATCCTATTTTACGACTGCACTGATATAAAGACAAATATAATCCAGGCTGAATAATAGTCACTTCTCTTCTGATTTTTTTTTTTGCTGTTTTTTTTTAAATTTTGTATTAATTTAAAAAATTACAAGAAACAAACATTCCCAACACATACACTCAGCAATTCACAATATCATCACATAGTGGCATATTCATCATCATGATCATTTCCCAGAACATTAGTATCAATTCAAAAAAGAAATAAAAAGACAGCAGAAAAATATAACAAACAGAAAAAAAACAATTTTACAGGCCATACCCCTTACTGATACCTTTCATTGATCACTAGCATTTCAAACTAAATCTATTTTAACATTTGTTCCCCCTATTATTTATTTTTATCCCATATGTTCCTCTCATCTGTTGACGAGGTAGATAAAAGGAGCATCAGACACAAGGTTTTCATAATCACACAGTCACATTGTGAAAGATATATCATTATACAATCATCTTCAAGAAACATGGCTACTGGAACACAGCTCTGCATTTTCAGGCAGTTCCCTTGAGCCTCTCTATTACATCTTGAATAACAAGGTGATATCTACTTAATGCATAAAAATAATCTCCAGGATAACCTCTCAACTCTGTTTGGAATCTCTCAGCCATTGACGCTTTGTCTCATTTCACTCTTCCCCCTTTTGGTTGAGAAGGTTTTCTCAATCCCTTGATGCTGAGTCCCAGCTCATTCTAGGATTTCTGTCCCATGTTGCCAGGAAGGTCCACACCCCTGGGTGTCATGTCCACATAGACAGGGAGGGTGGTACGTTTGCTTGTTGTGTTGGCTGGAGAGAGAGGCCACATCTGGGCAACAAAAGAGGTTCTCTTGGAGATGACTTTTAGGCCTAATTTTAAGTAGGTTTGAACTATCCCCTGTGGGGTTAAGTTTCATATGAACAAACCCCAAGACTGGGGGCTCAGCCTATAGCTTTGGTTGCCCACACTACTTGTGAGAATATCAAGAATTCAACTTGGGAAGTTGAATTTTCCCCCGTTCTCACCATTCCCCGAAGGGGACTTTGCAAATACTTTTCCACTCACTGATCAAATCTCTCTGGGATTCATCAGGGCATCACCTGGACAAACCAACAAAATCTCATGTCCTATACAAAGTTCCATGTACTTAAGGTGTTCAATCAACTATCTACATAAGTTATATTAGGAGATGCACTAGTCAAAGTATAGATTTGTACCAAATAAACATTTTTTGCTTTAGTCTCACACATTAGTTGAAATTTTAAAATATTAAGTACCATCTATTTTCAGCACTCTGCAATAATGACATTCTTTTGTTCTTCCTCATGCAAAAACATTTTTTAAACTTGTACATTTAGTCACTATCATTATACAGTCTAGGCATTCCTAGATTACACCATCTCAATCTTTATCGTCTATCTTTCTTTGTGATTTCATTTATGCCCCAGCCCTCCTCCCTCTATCATTCTCACATACAGCTTCATTCAGTATTTTAACATAATTGTATTACAGTTAGGTAATATTGTGCTGTCCATTTCTGAGTTTTTATATTCAGTCCTGTTGTACAATCTGTATCCCTTCAGCTCCAATTACCCAATATCTTACCCTATTTCTATCTCCTGATGGTCTCTGTTACTGAGGATATTTTCCAAGTTTATTCACTAATGTCAGTTCATATCAGTGAGACCATACAGTATTTGCCCTTTTGTTTCTGGCTAATCACACTCAGCATAATGTCCTTAAGGTCCATTCATGTTGTTACATACTTCATAACTTTATTCTGTCTTACAGCTGCATAATATTCCATCATATGTGTATACCACAGTTTGTTTAGCCACCTGTCTGTTGATGGGCATTTTGGCTGCTTCCAACTCTTGGTAATTGTTAATAATGCTGCTATAAACATTGGTGTGTAAATGTCCATTTGTGTCTTTGGCCTTGTGTCCTTTGAGTAGAGACAGCATATAGATAGGTCCTGTTTTTTAATCCATTCTGCCAGACTATGTCTTTTGATTGGAGAGTTTAATCCATTGACATTCAGTGTTATTACTGCATGGGTAGTACTTTCTTCTACTATTTTGCCTTCTGGATTTTATATGTCATATCTAATTTTCCTTCTTTTTACCTTTACTCATAGTCTTCCTTTCTACACTCTTCTCCACTCCTCTCTCTTCTGTCTTCGTATCTGTCTCTAGTGTTCCCTTTAGTATTTCTTGCAGAGCTAGTCTCTTGGTTACAAATTCTCTCAGTGATTTTTTGTCTGAAAATGTTTTAATTTCTCCCTCATTTTTGAAGGACAATTTTTCTGGATATAGAATTCTTGGTTGGCAGTTTTTCTCTTTTAATAATTTAAATATATTATCCCACTGTCTTCTCGCCTCCATGGTTTCTGCTGAGAGATCTGAGCATTGTCTTATTGGGCTTCCCTTGTATGTGATGGATTGCTTTTCTCTTGCTGCTTTCAAGATCCTCTCTTTCTCTTTGACCTCTGACATTCTGATTAGTAAATGTCTTGAAGTATATCTATTTGGATCTATTCTCTTTGGGATACACTGCACTTCTTGGATCTGTAATTTTAAGTCTTTCATAAGAGTTGGGAAATTTTCAGTGATAATTTCCTCCATTAATTTTTCTCCTCCTTTTCCCTTCTCTTCTCCTTCTGGGACACCCACAACACGTATATTCATGCACTTCATATCGTCTTTCAATTCCATGAGTCCCTGCTCATATTTTTCCATTTTTTCCCTATAGTTTCTGTTTCTTCTCAGATTTCAGACGTTCCATCCTCCAGTGCAGAAATCCTATGTTCTGTCTCTTGAAATCTACCATTGTAGGTTTCCATTGTTTTTTTCATCTCTTCTACTGTGTCTTTCATTCCCATAAGTTCTGTGATTTGTTTTTTCAGACTTTCAGTTTCTTCTTTTTGTTCTTTCCTTGCCTTCTTTATATCCTCCCTCAATTCATTGATTTGGTTTTTGATGAGGTTTTCCATGTCTGTTCGTACATTCTGAATGAATTGTTTCAGCTCCTGTATGTCATTTGAATAGTTGGTTTGTTCCTTTGACTGGGCCATATCTTCAATTTTCCTAGTGTGATTTGTTTTTTTTTGTCGGCGTCTAGGCATTTAATTACCTTAATTAGTTTATTCTGGAGATTGCTTTCACTTCTTTTATCTAGGGTTTTCTTGCTGGATGAATTTGTTGTCTATCTGTTCTTTGACATTCCGTTCAGCTTTATCTGGACCTTTAACTTAAGTTTTGTTTAACAGAGGAGAATTTTTCAGTTCTTGTTTTCTTGTTTCTTGCCCGCTTGTGTGGTGCCTTTCCCCCACACACACTTAGGAGGGTCTACTTAGATATTATAGACCCCAGCCAGATTTTTCCAGACCAAACTGGCCTCTTATCAGGAGACAAGAGTCACCTGTGTTGGTTTTCCCTGAGGGTGAGACCCAGCAGGTTGAAAGACTTTCCTGTGAAGTCTCTGGACTCTGCTTTTCTTATCCTACCCTGTGTGTGGCACTTGTCTGACTGCAGGTCCCATCAGCATAAGATGATGCGGTACCTTTAACTTTGGCAGACTTTCCCTGCTGGGGGCGTGGTGGAGACAGAGGAGAGGTTGTAGGCTGGTTTTAATGGCTTCAAATTACAAAGCCCTGGTATCTGAATTCCTTGATGGAGGGATTCCACCTGAGTTGGGCTTCACCCCTCCCCTGGGGAAGGCACAGGCTCCAGACAAGCCCCCAAAAGAGCTCACTTCTGCATATGCCTGGGGCAGTTGTAGCCTGAAAAGTCCTGTCACTGTATCTAGAGGCAGTCAAGCCTTTGTAGATACACAGCCACAAAACCCTCTGTTTCCTTCTCTTTTTTTCCCCCTTTTTCTGTCAGTCCTGCCTCCTTGGCGCTGGGCAAAATGAGCAACCTCCGCTTTGATCAGGTTCACCTAAGCTGGGGGCCTATTTTTAGTAGTCAGAATTTGTTAATTAGTTCCACAATTGGCGTTTGATTGTGCCCAGTCCCTGCTGCTGGTAAAGTCCTTTCCTTTCCCCTGTGGGAAGCAGCCTGTGGGGGAGGGGCGCTGGCCGCCGCAGCTTTGGGAACTCACAGTTCTGGGGGGTGCTCGCAGCCAGTCCAGCTGGTCCAGACTGGGGTATGCTGTGTGTCTGGTCACTATCGTGGCTCTGGGAGCTGTTCTGTACTGTTTCTGGTTATTTAGTACTTGTTCTGGAGGACGAACTAAAATGCGCACGTTGTTAAGCCACCATCTTGACCCCTGAAAATCTCTTCTGATTTTTAAAGAAAGTAAGACCTTCGCAAGGACCCCTACAAGTATGATGACCCGGGCATCGTGCCTCCTGCACCTAATGGAGAAATGCCCTGAACTGCAGAAGACCAGATGTGAGATGGTAAAATCTGAATGGAAAAATGGAATCTAATGGTGTAATCAGTCAAGAGAATTCATGAAGACTCTATTTACAAAGGAATGCTTTGTAATATGTGGGCAGTGTGTAGGGGTCTCACAAGCCATGGTGCAATACCCTAGCAGAGAGCTGTTTCCATGCCCAGGCCTGAAGGGAGGAGGAGAGGGAGGGATCAGAGCCTGGAAACAGAGCCTTGAAGAGAAGGGCCTTCTTAGGAGGCACAGTGGCCCTGAGTTGATGGGCACAGCCAGCCTGAGGCAACCCTGCAGGGAGGAATCCCAGGGAACGAATGCCCTCACCTCACTCTCCTACTGCCTTCCTCCACAAGCCCCATCAGAAGCCAAAGACATGAGAACCACTGATGTTGTGAACACAGGTTGGTTTCCCAGGGCAGAGAGCTGAGCAAAGACTGGATGTGGAGGATCCATTCAAAGCTGTCTGACACACGTGGAAATGGTTCTCAAAATCAGAATCCCCTGGAGAGCTTGTTAAATTAGATTACTGGGCCCAAGAGTTTCTACTCAGTGGGTCTGGGGTAGAGTCCAACAAATTATACATTTCTCACAAGTTCCCAGGTGCTGCAGATGCTGCTGCTCTGGGGTCATGCTTTGAGAACCACTGTCTTAGAGCATTCTCCATGGACCCTTTTGCTCTCAATGTCACGATTTGATCACCATATCTGCAGCTTCAAGAACAGTGCTCAAGTTGACATTGCAGGGGCTGAGAAAATACCTGTAGAATTAATAAATGAACGATCACCCAATGAAATCATAAGTAAAGCAGATTCTCCCTGACTCAACTTAATAATCTATGAAGCACTTAATGATCCATGGCACAGAATGAGGTGGTGGCCAAATGGAAACAACAAATCTGAGATGCTGCTAGGCACCTTTGAAGTATGGTCTCTGTCCTGGGCCACTTCAACTCTTCTCGCACGTTACAGATGTCTATTTGCTATGTTAACATAATGCTCCAAATGTTTTATTCAGTGTGAAGAGCACAGTGAATGCCTCCATCTTTGGTGCTTTCATTGTATATTCTATGTAATCATTCAACCATCAAATATTAAGTTTCAGTTAAGGACCATTTGCAATGCTAGTCCCTGAGCAAACAAAGATGAATGGCTTCTGCCCTAGGAGCTCACAAGCTAATGGGGAAAACAGGCATGCACGCTGAAAATGTATTGTAGAAAATGCTTTCTTAGCAGTAAAATGGTAGGTTGGGGACAGGAAGAAGGAAGGAGGTAACTGCCTGGGATTTTCAGGGAAAGCTTTAAGGAACAGTGACTTTGGAGTGGGAATTAAAGGATGAATCAAGGTTTTTCAGATTTATAAGTAGAAGAAAAACATCCAGACTGAAAGTCTAGCTTATGGAAACGTACTCTTTGGAAATGAGTGGAGTTGAGTGGGAATTCTTGTATAGGAAATTGAGGAGGGTTAGGTGGGGGCTGGTAAGGTAGATTATATTTAGAGCCAGGTTATATACAGTCCTCGTGACAGACTCAAAAGAGACAGCTCGGGTGTCTTCTCCTCCAGGAAACCTTTGATAAGCTTCAAGGTAGGGTTAAGGGCCCCTGCGCCACGCTCCCATAGCACGCTCCGCATACCTTTATCATAGCAGTTACTTTATTATATTGAAATTATCTGTTCAAGGTTTCATCTTTCCCATCAAACCATAAGCTCTTCAAGGACAGGAACTCCATCTTATCCACTTTTGCAGTAGCACATGGTCATGGTCTGGCATGTGGTAAGCAACGAATAAATATTTGCTGAACTGAGGAAGCCTGAGGTCTTCCTATCATAGAATGTGCAATGAGGCGATCTCCAGCTGGTCTGTTCATCCGCCATCTAAGTCTGGCTGTTTCCTTTCCTCCCCTTCCTCCTTCTCCCCAGTCATCCCACTAAGAATCTGGGATCCCACCCATGGTCTTGAAAGCTATGCATATCTTGGGATTTTGAGAGGGGAGCTGTACCCAGCAGATAAATTGAAGAGCAATGCTGTGTTCTTCCACTTCTTTTGGATTTTGATGGATCTAAAATGATGAGGCAGAAAAGCTAAGTTCTTCTGTGGGTGTGTGTGGGGGGGTTGAGTGGTAAGAGAATATTGGAGCCATGGGTAAGACAGAACTTGAACTGACGTTGAGTGATAGGTCAAATCTGAGCAGCTGAAGATGAGAGGAAAAGACATCCCCAGCCCTGGATAAACACATATCCTGCTCCTTATCCTGGATCATTGGGGGATGTTAAAATCAAAGGCAGAGACAGAAGAGAAAGCCATATGAAGACAGAAGAGGTTCAGTGTTTGCTGCCAGAACCAGGAAGTCCAGGAGCCACCAAAAGCTGGAAGATACAAGGGAAAAGTTTCCCCTCATACCTCTGAAAGGAGTATGGCCCTGACAACACCTTGACTTGGGACTTCTGGCCCTCAGAACTGTAAGAGAATAAATTTCTGTTGTATTAAACTAACCAGTCAGGGCGGGCCACGGTGGCTCAGCAGGCAGAGTTCTCACCTGCCATGTTGGAGACCCGGGTTCGGTTCCCAGTGCCTGCCCATGTGAAAATAAATAAATAAAAGCAAAAGTAAACTAACCAGTTGGTGGAATTTGCTTTGGCAGTGCCAGGAAACTAATATAGATTTTGGTACCAGAATAGGGTGCTGCTGTAACAAATTCCTAAAAATGTGGAAATGGCTTTGGAATTGGGTAATGAGCAGAGGCCAGAAAAAAAATTTGAAAAGTGTGATAGCAAAATCCTAGATTGTCGTGAAGAGACCGTCGGTAGAATATGGACGTTGAGGATGATTCTGGTGAGGGCTCAGGAAAAAGTAAAGAGGATAGCAGAGAACGCTTCAATCATCTTAGAGAAAGCATATGTTATCATGAATAAAATGTTGGTAGAAATATGAACAATAAAGATGCCTCTGCTGAGGTCTCAGAAGGAAATGAGGAACACATTATTGGAAACTGGAGGAAAAGCAACCTTGGCTATAAAGTGGCAGAATACTTGGCCGAATTGTGTTCTACCATTGAGCGGAAAGTAGAAACTGCAAGTGGTAAGCTTAGATATTTAACTCAGGAGATTTGCAAGCAAAGAATTGAAGGTGGGCGGGCCACGGTGGCTCAGCAGGCAGAGCTCTCACCTGCCATGCAGGAAACCTGAGTTCGACTCCTGATGCCTGCTCATGCAAAAAAAAAAAAAAATTTGAAGGCATGGTCTGGTTTCTCCTTATTGTTTATAGTAAAATGCAAGAGGAAAGAGATAATTTGAAGAAGGAATGGTTTGGAAAATTCTCAGCTCATCTAGATTGCAAAAGATGCTAAAGCATGCTCTGGAGAAAGTGCCAAGGGTATGGCTGGACAGCCCAAAAGTTTATCAGCTGACGCATGGCTGAAGTATAGTATTGTCTACTCATACAATAAATATTATTTGGCAATTAAAAAGAGAGAAGTACAGATACATGCTACAACATGGATGAACCTTGAGAACATTATACTAAATGAAAAGGGCCAGTCACAAAAGTCCATATATTATATGATTCCATTCATATGGAAGGTCAAGAATGGGGAAATCTACAGAGACAAGAAACAGATCTATGGTTGTCAAAGGAGGGGCATGGAAGGATAGGGGAATGATAGCTAAAAATATATAGGGTTTATTTTTGAGTTGATAAAGCTGTTGTAACTGATTGTGGCCCAAGTACCCTAAAGAGTAGGAGAAAGATCAAAGGTGATGGTGGAGTTATACAGGGAAGGTTGGGTTTAACAAATGAGCATGAGTGCTGAATCATTATGTTAATATTCCTTTTAGTCTCTAGTATCTTAGAGCAGCTAGAAGTAAAAACCTAAAATTGTGGAATCGTACCCCATACCAAACTCTGAAATCTATCCTACAACCAATTGTTGCAGTATGCTTTGAAATTTATTGCTTTTTTATATAGATGTTCTTTTTCACAGTAAAAAAAATTGATTATTTATTCCTTCTAGTTCCAATGTTCTGGAGTAGCTAGAAGGAATAATTTGAGATGATGGAATGGTAGCCCATGACACACTCTGAGGTCTGTCCTGTAACTTCTTGTTGAAGAGTGCTTTGAAAACTGTTGCTTTTTTCTTTTTTTCTTCATATATATGTTATGTTATACAAAAAAAAAAAGTTAAAAAAAATTGATTGTAGGTCCACTCTAATCTAGATGGCAGAGTGAAGGATTTCAGGGCTCCGCTCCCCTCTCCCCCTACACAGAAGTTTTGAACAACCAGCAAAAAGTGGTGGAAACATCTTTCTCGAAACTCCAGAAAACAGTTAAAAGACCACAGTAACAGGGCATGTACCAAACCAAGAAAAAGGCAACTTGAAGGCAATAGCCTCTCCTGAGCTTGCCCAGCCCTACCCCTACTCCTTCCCAGCTCAGTACAGAGCCCCTATTACTCCCAGTGCAGTCCCTTGGTCCTGGTTTCAGAGAGAACACATACTGGGAGCATGGATGCCTGTCCAGTCCATCTGGTTGTGGCCTGAGGGACTCACCATCCCAGAATTTGCCTGGCATGTAGAAGGCAGCTCACCAGGCTCTCCTAAGGAACACTGTGTGAGAGCAGTCAGGTCACTGCCAGGGTGATGGGATTGCTGGCCATAGGGCATGCAGTGCAGGGCCCAAACCTTGAGGAGATTATCACCTATGGAAAAGGGGCCATTCTTGTGGGTGCAAATGGGAGAATTTCCAGGACCACGTGAACACGTCCAAGATAAGATGTATATACAGAAAGGATCAGGGCTGCTCCTATGCTTTGGCCTTAAGCTATTCTCTTTACTCATTGTATGGATAAGTTCTGAAGAAGAGCGTTGGCACAGATCAATCTGCAAAGACTGATAAAGGTGTTGTTGTTTTTTTTTAACTTCTTTTATATTTTTAGTCACTCTTGGCATTCAAAGAAAATTTTGTATAACACTAGATGAATACAAGTTTAAGGAAAAGATGCTTCAGAGAATAAATTCTGGTGATAATACATCAAAGTATCAAAGGTCCAGGTTTCAAGAAAATATTATAAAACACACAAAGAAACAGGAAGCGATGGCTGATGGCCCAAGCAAAGGAGAAAATTAATGCATTAAAAACTATCAAGGAGGAGGGTCACACCAGAGACATACCAGACAAAGACATAAAAACTGGTCTTAAATATGCTCAAAGACCTAAAGGAAACCATGGACAAAGAACAAAAGGACATGGGAAAATGACAGATGGACACATAGAGGATCAACAGAGAGATGGAAAGTATGAGAAGGAACTAAACAGAGGTGAAAACCACAGTCACAGAAACATAAGGTTCCCTAAATGGGTTCAGTCATGGACTGGAGATGGAAGAAAAAAGAATCAGTGAAGAAAACAGGACAATTGAAATCATCCAATCTTAGGGCAGACGGAAGAAAGAACGAAGGAAAATGAGCCTGAAGGGCCTGTGGGACAGCAGCAAGTACACTGTTATGTGCATGGTGGCAGTCCCAGGAGGAGAAGAAAGAAAGGATCAGAGGGAATATTCAAACAAATAATGGCTGAAAACTTCCCAAATTTAACAAAAGACAGGCACATACACATCCAAACTGCTCAACAAACTCCGAACAGGATAAAACCCAAATAGACCCACACCATGCCATGTTATAATCAAACTGTCAAATCCAACAGAGAATTCTTCTTTTCATTTTATTTTTTTAATTGGCAATATGATTACATGCCATTAAATTCACTCTTTTTTTTTTTTTTTTTTTTTTGCATGGGCAGGCACCGGGAATCGAGCTTGGGTCTCCAGCATGGCAGATGAGAATTCTGCCACTGAGCCGTGGTCACACTGCCTCAATTCACTCTTTTAAAGAATGTAATTCAGTGATTATTTTTATATTCATGAAGTTGTGCAAGCATCACTGTTTCCAGAATATTTCCATCACTCCAAAAAGAAACCCCATTCTTATTAGCAGTCACTCCCCATTCTCCTGTTCCCCAGACGCTAGGCAACCACCGATCAATCTACTTTTTGCCTTATGGATTGCCTGTGCCGGACATTTCATATAAATAGAATCTACAATATATGCGGTCTTTTGTATCTGCTTTCTCTCACTTGGTGTGATGTTTTCAAGATTCAGCCATGTTTTAGCATGTATCAGTACTTCATTTCTTTTTATGGCTGAATACTCCACTGTATAGATCTACCACTTTTCACTTATCCGTTCATCAATTGATGGACATTTTGGGTTTTTGAGTTTATTTTTAAAGAAACTCCCCTATTTAGGGAGCCTCAGAAAGATTAAGTGTTAATATCTTACTGGAAACCATGGAGGCAAGAAGGCAGTGGGATGACGTATTTAAAGTGCTGAGCTGCCAACAAGAGATCTATATTCAGAAAAAAATGTCTGTCAAAAATGAGGATGGGATTAAGACATTCCCAGATAAACAAAAGCTGGGGGAGTTCATCACCACTAGACCCGCCCTACAAGAGAAGCTTGAGAGCGCTCTGCAGGTTGAAAGGAAAGAACAACAGACAACAGATCAAAGCTGCATGAAGAAATAAAGATCTCTGAGAAGGGTGATGACAGCATTATTATATTTATATTGTGTGCCAGCACTATTAATATTTTTATTTTTAGTTTGTAACTCTACTTCATACTTCCTACAGGATCTAAAAGGCAAACCCATAAAATGTAATGAGAAATCAGCCATTTAGGACTCATAAGGTATAAACACGCAATTTGTGACAAGAACTACTTAAAGGTGAGTGGACAGAGGGGACAGGAACATAGTTTGTGTATACTATTCAGGTTAAATTGGTATCAAAACAAACAAGATTGTCACAGATTTAGGATACTCAACTGAAATCCCATGGTGACTACAAAGAAAATATTAGAGAATATGCAAACTCATAGATAGAGAAATTTGAGAATAGGCTCCCAGGGGTGGAGATTGGGGGTCAAGGGACTAGGGAAAATGGGGAGTTAATGCGAAATGGATATAGGGTTTCTTTAGGGAGATGGGAAAGTTCAGCAATGGAAGGTGGCGAAGGTACCACAACCCACGGAATGTGAGTGGTCTTACTGGGTGGGATGCCTGGGGGTGGTTGAGATAGGAAAGTGTATATATATATATATATATATATATATATATATATATGCATCTTCTCACAATTTTAAAAAAAGAAAGAAAGAGAACTAAAGAGACAATGACAATTAAAAGTAATACATGATTCTGGACAGACTAACAAGAAAGGAAAGAAGGAGAGAAGGCTTAAAAGGACATTATTGGGACACATGAAAAATGGAATATAGACTGTAAGCTTTGTATCAATGTTGAATTGTTTGACCTTGTTAACTGCACTGAAGTTGGAAACATAAGTGAATGTCCTTGTTCTTGGGAAATGTACATGTCAGTATTACATGTTCAAGGCGAATAACGCATACAATCTACACTCGAGTGCTCAGCAGGAAGGTTGATAGACACGTAGGTAGACAAATAGCTGGATAGATAGATGGACTGATAGGTGGGTGGATAGGATAGATTGAATGATACAGCAAAAGTAGAAAAAATATTAATATTAGAGAATCTGAGTATCTGAGAGGATAGAGGTACATTGGAGTTCTCTTTAGGGGTCTGTATTATTTTTGTAACTGTGATGTAAACCTGAAAGTATTTCAAAAGAGTTAAGATTTAAAAACGACTGTGATGATGGTTGCACACATCTGTGTGTATACTAAATATACTAAAAACCATTGGATTATACACTTTAAATGGGTGGATTGCATGCTGTCAATTGTATGTCAAAGTCATTTACTAACATTACAAATAACAATGGTTACTGAATTAGACATTGGTTATGCATGCAAAGGAACATAGTATTAGTTGGGATCATATTTGCCTATATTTTATAACTATGCCTTCTACAACATGTGTCTATCTCTTTTGCCTCTGGAAGTCAAGGTGCAGGCAGCTCAAGGCTGGCACAGCAATTCCTCGGTCATGTGCGGCCCTGGCTGTTCTCAGCTTTGCCCTCTGTCAGTTCTCAAGTGTGACTTTGCCCACCTGCTCCAACTATCACGTCCATCTTCTAAGCATCTGGAATGTAGAAAGGGGGTAGAGGAGAAAGGAGAGAGTAGGGGCACCCTTCTCCCTTTAACATCACTTCTTAGAAGTTATGCGCATCGTTCTGTTCCTATCCTATTGTCCCAAACCTAGTCCTACAGCCACCTCCAGCTGTAATGGAGGCTGAGAAATTTCACGTTGTCTTTTTCTGCCAGTCTTGTGTTCAGATAAATATGTGGGGGCTATGATTACAAGAAGAAAGGATCTTAGGATCGACTAGTTTTTGGGCCACAGCATGGATTTCTTAATTGAAGTTCATGCGAAGATCCCAAGAGTAAACTAACCAAAAATTGTAACTACCAAATTTGTGTCTCATAAAACTCATTTTGCTTACTAATTAGGAAGGAAAATAAAGTGTTTTAAGGGTCTGTTCTATGAATCAGGACTGACCTGAAGGGTTATACACAAGACAGATATAATCCTCATTTTCTCACCATTTAATACTCTTGCTACTGCTTGTAAGGACCTCACCCAGATGCTATAAGGTGATTACTTCCCACTCTACAGTCCATCTATTTGTTTTCTGCCCTCCTATGCTAGCTTATCTAAGCTAGTCCATTCACTATCCCACAGCCACCCACAATATTTGCCATTATCCCTTTGCTTCTGCAGGTGCAGCTTATTTTATTACTGACGTATACTATATTACTCCAATACTGCTGACATTCAAAGTAGAGTTGACATCAATAACTAGAGTAAATGGCTTCAGTCCTACATGTGCAGACTGACTGAGATTCTTTCAGCATTGCGTAAAAGCTTATATTTTAACTGTGGTTCAGGGGAAAGACCATATGTTTCAGGGTATTTTTGAATATTGGGATTTATATATATATATGTTATTGTATCACTCACTAATAAGTGAAAATTGTTTACGTAAAAACAACACAACACAGATATAGTATATCATCCCTGTCCTCAAGGAGTTTCTAGTCTAATTTGGAAAGATAAGGCGTGTAAAACCGTAGGAAAATTTAATGGTAGCACATAATTAATTTTGAAAGAAGATGTTACAACAGGAAGACCTGGTGAAGTAGGAAACAATGGGTTATATAGACATCTGTTTTTCAACCTCAAGGAACTCCTGACTCCCTAATTCCTTGAATGCTTTTCTACTAGACCCTTGACGGTTGGGTTCTTCCCACCCTTAAAAAAAAAAGAAAAGGCTCAGGTATGACTCTAAGGGAGAAGCCACTCCATCTAAAATAGGATCCTTCTCAAGAGCTTTAGGCCCTGGAGGCCTAAAATAGAGTCTGGCACATGACAAGCATTCATCCATCAAGGGTTGTTGAATGAATTAATAAATACATGAGCAAAGGAGTCTCCCTAGAGCAATGCCCTATTGCCATGCAGTTGAATGTTGCCACAAGGATAATGTTTTCAATTTCATATAGCCTTTCAATGATAAACCTTTTTATTCATCTTCAGTCAGGTGTTTCAAGTTCTCTCAGCAACAATTCCAAATGGTTGTTTCTCCTTAAAGCCCTCAGACTTTATTATCGACTTAAAAAATAATAAGTAGAAAGTTAGCAGTCAGGAAACTCCTCCTCATTTTCCCAGTCTGGATTCTCCAAATACAGCCCTACCCTTGACCCTTTTATCTCCTTGCCTCAAACCTGAGAGATGGTCTCAGTTGATGTCTCCCTCTTCAGAACTTTGCTCCACCAGGCAATTTCTCTTTACTGGCTTCCTCAGAATATAAACAGTTTCAAACCAAGATGCAAACAAACAAAACTGCTTGACCATCCTCAACTCCTCAAGCCACTGCCCTCTCTCGGATCCTCACAACCAAGCTTCTCAGAACAGCCACATCTCCTTCCTCGCTTCCCATTAACTTCTCACCCATGGCGACTGGGTCCTGTTTTGAGGCTTCTTTGGGGATCGAACCATGTCCCCACACAAGGCATGTTCAGGCCCCAACTCTGTGGGTGTGAACTCACTTGTAAATAGAAGGTTAGAGTACAGTGTGAAGACGTCATTAGTTCAGGTGTGCCCAAATCGAATGAGGGTGAGCCTGAATCCAATATGGCTGAAGTCTTGAGAAGCAAAGTAAAGTTGGGCATGGAAAGAGAGAAATTATGGGCAACAACCAGAAGTTGGAAATCAATGGAATTGGAAAAGAGACGATACCACTGTGTGCACTGCTCTGTGGCAAAAAGGCCACGGACCCAAGGATGGACGGCAGCCAGCTCCAGAAAGCCACGGTCTTCAGGGAGAAAGCCTCAACACCTTGATTTTGGACTCCTTGGGGCTTCAAAACAGTGAGCCAATACATTCCCTTTGCTTGCATCAACAAAGCAAATTTGTTTGCTATTTGTCTTAGCAGCTGGGCGACTAAAATAGCCTTTATCATGCCAACCAAACAACCATCACTAAAGGCAA
Source organism: Tamandua tetradactyla (assembly GCF_023851605.1). Classification (NCBI taxonomy): domain Eukaryota; kingdom Metazoa; phylum Chordata; class Mammalia; order Pilosa; family Myrmecophagidae; genus Tamandua; species Tamandua tetradactyla. The sequence goes on from NC_135338.1 coordinate 8,863,913, forward strand.
CAGTGTTTCCACTGTTGCCAAATTAATAACTCAACCCTGGTCTTGCTAAGCTTTTTGGGTATTAGCTATTCTCGCCTTCCTCAGCTTCTCAGACCACTCTCTCTGGTTCTCCTCCTTTTCCTCTGCTCTTTTCTTCTCATCTCGGTCTCTGCTGACTCTTCGCTCTGCCCACCCCATTGGTCTGGTGTTACTTAACATCTTATCCTCAATCACCTTCTATTCTTATTCTTTATGTTCTCCATAGGAAATCTTGTCAGGTTCCTTGTCTTTAGCAACCACCTGAATTCTGACAAGTCCTAAATCTCTCTAGCCCATGAGTTCCACATTCTATTCTGCATACCTCACAGCACTTCTAACTGAACATGACCTAAATTAAATTCGTTCTCCATTAGGGACCCCACCTCTGAGCTATGTTCCTTCTTCTCTATTTTTTATTCTGAGGAATGACCTCACCATCTAACCAGGTGCCCAAACTGGAAAACTACACCGTAGTCTACCTCTCCGGCAGCACCCGGGTTCGATAGCTAAGGCCTTTACCCTCTTCCTTTTAAATGCCATTCTCCTTCGCTCCAGACCCTCAGCTCCTCAAGGTAGGATTTATCTTATTCGTCATTGTTTATCCAGGAATAGTAAAGTTACAAAAAAGGGGGCGGGGTGGGGAGAGGTTATATGATACTTCTGATAGTTAGATCTTAAAGATATTCATGCATTCAAAAAATATCTCTTTAGGACCTAATATGCCTCACAAATATTTATGATTTGTTTGAATTATCACGTCTTTCATAAATGAATGCTCTTTGTCTTGCCTGTCGCAGGCATGTGCAAATGTCAGTAAAAAGCCATAGTTGGGGCCTTCCAACTTAAAATTGTTATAACAAACACTCCTGCTATTATTTTTGCAGTGATGCTGGAGACACAGCCAATAAACAGGAACCATTCATGGAAATTTTCAGCAAAAATTCTGATTTTAAGACTTGTGCATTCCATTGCTGAATAATAAAGGAAAACTTGAAATACACCTGATCCTGCAAAGTAATTCTGTCCACAAGATGGGCATAGGGAGAGATTTCCCGTTTTGTTCACCAACCCGCAATTTGGTGGGAGGGGTTTGGGCTATTTTAATTAATTATTGCAAATTAAATATTTCAGCAACTTGAAGTGAGCCCTTAAAAGAATGAAAAATATATACATAGCTCCCCTCTGCTAAAACTGCAGTTGATGATAGAATCCCTACTGTTTAATCTATAAAAATAAAACCAGAGTTTTCAGCTAATTCCGTTTTCTCAAACACAGAAAAACAGTGCCACCCCAGTTAGATGCTTTAACATGCTCGTTAATTTTCACTCACAGCTGCGGCAATTAGAAAGTGTACTTAATGGAGTGTCATGTTAATTGTTTTCGGAGTTAACCAATTTCTCCATTTAATTGTCAATTGATTAACCTATTGAAATGTTAAGTGACTCAGTTTCCTTCCAGAATAAACAGCAGCAGCATATGGTAGCTTCATCAGCTGAAGGGAGTACTCATTTGCTTGGATCTAATGTGCTGGTATTTTTCTACACCTCCCTGAGCTTTTAATTAGATGAGGCAATGTTACATGCATTTGTCTGCTGGGAAGGTTATCAGTGCTGGAGCTGACCTGCAGAGGCAAGGCTGAGCCTCGCAGCTTTAATAGAAACGGTTTTCCGCTATGGCTGTTGTACTTGATTGCATTGTGATGGTAATTATAAGGGCTGCTTTCCTCAGTGTGTGTGTGTGTGTGTGTATGTGTGTGTGTATGTGAGTGAGATGAGTGTCTTTCCTGTAGCCCTAACTATGCAATGAGATGTTTCCCTTGCTATATGTATGCACTTATTAAGTACTCATTGGATTCTAATATGCATGCAAATAGTCAAAAGTTTCTTTAGGCTAAGACTACACTTCTCAGTTTGTGGTGCCATTAAATAAGTACAAAGATCATTGCCCGAAGCAATATCGCAATGAAAAACAGTTCCTTTGGGTGGAATTATTGCTCCATTATTTTCGTGGTGCCTCATCCCAGAGGATCTTTACCACCATAAAGTAAAAATGATTTTTTTTTGTTTGTTTAAATTAAGGCACCTGCGGGGCCCTATTAGATGGAGAGAGACACGAAGTTGGAAGTATTTTTCCAATGTTTCCGTCAAAACGACGACTACATTTTCGTGATCAGATTAATATAAGGCCCTAGCGGTGAGCCACGGACTCGGTGTTTCTCACTTCTTGCACGCTGTTTTCTGACTCCGGGTGCGTGCGTTGCCTGCCTGTGTGTTTTTACCGTGCCACACTATTGTTTCATTACAAGACAACCCGCCACAACTGAGCCAGCATTATCATCCTTGGTGCTGTGGGTAGCAGGTCACTGAGACAAAATGATTACAAACCTATGTTGTGTTCAATGGTTCTTTAGAGGATTTCTCTCTTAATAGTTCTGGCTCATTCATGTTTGATTCAGCACATTTGTTCTTCAAAAAAGGCATAGCTTAGAAGAGTTTCAGGGTGGGTTAATAACTCAACTGAAAATGGCCGCTCACATTGTCAAAGCTTGTTCCTGCAGTCGCTTGGGGATTTCTTCAGGTTTTTGCCACTCTCAGCTTTGGCCCAGTTAGTAAACAGCTTAAGTCCAGACATCTTTTCATTCTCTGAGCAGCGGATTGAAATAAAAATGCATATAAGTGGCGACTGACTGGCGCTGGCCTAACAATAGCCTGTAACATTATGCAAGGGTATTTACATAGGAATAAGGGCTTACTAGATGAGATGGGGCAATTAATGGTGAGGGCCACACATATAAGGAAAGTTTGTCCGGTCCTTTCCTCAATAAGGATCTTTTGTAAAGTACTGTGGAAACTCATGGAGGCCCCAAAGAGATTAAGGGCGGGAATTTTGTGGCAATTTTTTTTTTTAATGTGTTGAACATTTTCAAAAAGCCAAATTGTATTAAATAAATGCACGGGGAAAAAAATATATGAACTCTCTGTTCTGTGTCTGTCGTTTTGGGTCACTTCTCCCACTCTGAGAAAGGAGGTGGTTATACGTGTTCTCAGCTTTCTTCCTTTTTTTTTTTTCTTCAGTAGAAAAATCCTTCCAAGACAGCCAAGCACCTTAGTTCTCCTTCTTTCCTTATGTGTTTGCAATTAAAACATCACCTTTTAAATATTTGAAAAGTTATGCTATACTTCTTATTTCAAATAACGTTTAAGCCACGGGAGGAAAAATTGCCCAGTGACAGGGCCTGAGAGGAAAGCGTGGGGACCTCAAGGTTTTCAGGGGTGTGGGGAGGTTGACTGGCACAATGAAAGAAGGGAGGGGCCTCAAAGAAAACGCAGGAAACCTGTCACAAGAGTCGTGAAAACATCAATTCAAATCTAGTCCTCTATTGGGATAGAAGTCTTAGGAGAATAAATATCTGGTCAGTTCGGATAAAAATTAAAAAGCCAAGTGCTTATCATTTTCATCCTAATACTGTCCCAATACCACTGTCATTGATTTGGGGGGGGGAAGCAGGATTTTGAGGGGGGGCTCTCCTACACCACCTCCACCCCTAACGCACCGACCCTTGCTAAAAAAGACAAATGTGGGGTAGCGCTTTCACATGTTTTCATTCTTATCAGAGGCTTACCATCTGCTTCTGCTCTTGGCCAGATAGCATTACTGCTCTTATTACTTTGGGTACGAGGAGAGTACTTTTTCTAAACCATCAGCAGCATTTTTAAAGGGACAGAGACTGTTACTCTTTCAATAACCCAAGCTCTCCTTGCACGGTATTGCAACCAAAGCATTCGCTGTCGACTTTTAAGCAGAGCGCTCCAGTTTCTCTTCTTTTTTCTTTTTGTAACGTTCGATCACACTCAAACAATACTTTCTGTAAAATCAGAACTTGGACAGGGAGTGTTGGAGCTCTTTTCGTACTTGCTCGTGAAGCTGTTCCTACTTGCACAGTTGTTTTTTTTATCCTCTTTCCTCATGTGTAGGTGGTTCATGAAATGCCATGCACATGTGGGATGAGTGAAATAAAATCTTAATGTGATGACATAGGCTCTGGGTGCCTGTGTGTGTGTGTGTGTGTGTGTGTGTGTGTGTGTGTGTGTGTGTGTGTGTGTGTGTGTGGCGGTCAGAGAAAGTGATTTCAGCCGCAGCCCTGTCACACAGGCAGAAATCAATGCCTCATTCAGGACTATTGATCAGTGCTAAATTAATTAGACTTCAAGGCTTATAGCAGTTGATAAGACAACTTGTTAATTTAGTCAATGATAGTGTTTTCCCTAAAGCAGCAAATACCCTCTTTTTGAAGAAAAGGCATTTCTAATACTTGCTGCCAGTTCTTTTTATTGGTGTCATCTTTCCCGTCTTCTTTTTTGGGGGAGAGGAGGTGGTGACGGGTAAGGGGTGGGTGTGTTGGCCAGGAGGAGAAGTGGAGAGATCAACAGACAAGGGGGTGCTGTTAGAAATGTACGAATGAGGAGTCAGTCTGGAGGGCTCACACACCCACTCCCATTGCCTAATGTTGTCGTTTTGGGATGAAATGCATGAGGCCAGATGATAACCCGGAACCTGGGTCTTTGGCCAGGCTGGGCCACTCCAGCCCTGCGCGGATGTTCATTTGGAAGGGAGCTGCTTCCCAAACCTGCATTTAGCATCAACGGATACCGACTGCATTTGCTTTTCATTTCAACCTGCAACAGTGATGGGCAGAGTCAATAACAAAGACTTCGGCCCTGACGGTTATGCAAACTGTGAATGGAATGAACCTTTCCCAGAATGCTCCGAACATGGGGCAGTACTTCCTGCTGGCTTGGAAGGACAAAAGGACAAAGCCCGGGAGTGTAGGGGTCCCACCAACAGCTCTTGGAGGCAACAGCCTGCTATCAGCGGCACTCCAACCCTCTGAGAATGCTAATAAGCTAGTGAAGAGCTCAGCTTTCTTGCCATAATTCTATAGTGTGGTTGAGGACCCCATAGTGATCACTAAATAAAGACAACTAATTGAGAATTTTTTGCACATTTTGCCCAGGGGACTTGTTGTTCATTCGATTCTTTGGGGAGAATGTACCCCTACTGACAAGAGGAGCTGATTGTTTGGGCAGCCCCCTGTAACTCTTCCCGGGTCTAAGGTTGACTTTCGAAGTATGACAAAAATGTTTAATTTTGATTTTTTTTTTTATGTGCAATGTTGCTGGGAATTATTTCAGATCACAAAGAATTAGCGTTCCAGTGTTCATCTAAAAAAATAAAAATTCCTGGCAGAGTTTTTTGAATTAAAGCCGTGGGTTTTTTTTCTTTTCTTTTCTTTTCTTTTTCTTTCTTTCTTTCTTTCTTTTTTTTTTCTTAAATTGTATTTTCTGTGGTGAGGCCTACATTTTTGTGTCTGCAGGTGACACGTTGATTGAAACCAAAATTAATAAATCAGCTGAAAAGCTCACACCTACAGCTCACAGCAGGGCCTGGAAAACACGTTTATAAAGGGAGCTTTATGCCCTCATATAAAGAAGGAATAAATTACAGAAGCACTTGTTGCCCTGTGACTTGATTTTGCTTTGCAGTCTGGTATCTTATTTTTGGAGTCTTATTGTTAATCAACAGGTTCCTGGTTGCTTTAGCAGGTGACTTTGCTATTAATCTCTTATTTGAGCATCATTTAAGCAAATTAATGAGGAAGACTTCTAGATGGGGCTCTAGCATCTGACCAAGGAATCAATTTAAAAGGTGCACTTTTTTATGCAATGGCTTGCAGTTAGCCACATTGAGAACCAAATGCAAAGTAGCATTTTCTGCGGCTTGTGTTGTATTAAGGAGCGTTTTACTAACATATGTGTCTTACTGTGCTTTTCTTCTCTCCTACACTGATTTCTTCACCATGGAGAGCAATTATGGAACTTACCAGTCTCTGTTCATTTTTTTTTTTAACAAAACAAAGAAATGACATATAAATAACAAAATGATATCCTTTCTTATTAATGTGCACCTCCTTTTAATTAAACGATGTCAATGTACTTTGGAGGTGTGCTTGGAATTGAAATATATGGTTTTGGAAGGCAAGAGATTCAACATTTGTCATCAGAACTAGATTGATAAATGCCATTACAAGTGCAGGAATTTAACCATCACATTTCCCTTTTAAAGTCTGGGATAATGAGAAATGTTTAAGCTTGACCAAAAAAAGAAAGAAAGAAAGAAAGAAAGGATGTAAATACATCGATGGGGTAGTAGAAATATAAAGAAGAACTGAGGATTTAAGTCTGAACTTTAAAATTCAAGGATCTTCAAAGTACATAAGGGTATAAAACAGCCCAGGCAATCCCATATATAGGAAGAAACTTTTGTGCTGCAATTTGCAGGTATTTCAAAGAGCATCCTCTGGCACAGCACTATTATAATTGCTCATTTCCTTTCAAATCTTTAGGACAATTCAGGCCCCAGCTCAAGTACTCACGCTTTCTTTTTTCTAAATGTGAGCCAGGACGAGATTGTGTTTTTCTTATTTTTGACTATTTTAAATTAAGGGTTTGTGTCAATTGGGGAACATTTAATGTCATTATCGACCTCACGCTTTCAGACTAAGTGCTGAAGGGTCTTCATTCTACAAGTTAAAATCAACCCCATCAACTTCAGGACAGAATTTCCTGGTTAGGTTTCACAAAAGGAGAAGGTGGGTTGGAGGTATTATGAGAAAAGTTGAAAGCGAATCAGTGGAATGCTTGAGAGGGAACATTAGCGGCACCTTCGGACTTGACACTATGAAACGCTCATCCTTACAAATGCATCCTGATTCCTGGTGCCTGCCCATGCACGAAAAAGAAAAAGAAAGAAAAAAATGCACGCTAACAGAAAACAAAACCATCAGGGTTATCCTACAAGCTGTCATATTAGGCCCCTCACACAAACAGACCTGGAAACACTGCTCTCCTCTTCAAAGGGCTGCCCAAGTTACCAGCCTAACTGTCCATTGGAATTACATTACCCACGAAAATTAAGAATACCCTCATCTGCTTCAAAGTCAGTATTCTTATCTGGAATCTGGACCCCCATTCTAGATTTTTTTTCGGACCTATCAGCCAGGAGACCTGATGTAAGGACTATCCCCCACCCACCTCCAAAAACAGAAGAAGAGTTTATCTGTCTTTTAAAAGCCAAGAAGAAAAATATCTGTTCTACACTGCTCAGAGCCAAAGTTTATATCCCGGTGACTTCTGAGTTACAAATAACACAAAATCAGCTGCTTTAGGTTTTCATGTAGCATAGAGGAGTTGTATGTGTGGAGCTGGCGGGGCGGGGGGGGGGGGGTGGCGACGGGGGGCGGGAAGGGTCTTGTCAGCGAAAAGTAGAAGAAAAAGGAGGAAATAGAATTCGTATTTAAAAAAAAAAATGAATGAGGTAGCTAGTGTGTTCCAGGAACAGTCAGGAAATAATTCTGATAATTGTAGTACAAGCTTCTGGAAACAAGGTTCCAAATACGCACCAAACTGTTGCAGCCTGTGGCTGCTCCAGCATGTGTTTATAAAGGACAGTTAGTATTTGAAACGTTTCCCCTCCCCCCACCCCCACCCCGTGCTCCCTCAAGTGCTTCCAACTAGGGAGGTTTTCCACCCTTTTTGTCTTTTGACAATTTAGCAAGATCAGACACATTTCTGCAATGCATATGCAGATTTCACCTCTTGTTACTTTCTCTAAAGAGTGTTCACTTAATCAATTTGACAGTAGCCTTTATTCCCCACCCCCTCTTTTTTTTTTTTTTCTTCTCATCCAGGAAGAAAGTTTTCAGGAAAAATAAAAGTGTTAACAGATTCAAGAGGGCATTAGCAACAAGAAATGGTAGCTGGCCAAAAATAGGGTGAATCGCAGTACCTTACCCTGGCTGTGCTCTCTTACCACCCCCTCTGTCCAGTTCCTGAAAACAGGAAGCAGCTCAGCCAGTCTCATAAGAAAGCGTGTATTTTAACAGCCAATGGCAATTGATTTTCCTTTTCTCTTCAAGGATTAAAAACAATGAGCTGTTATTTAACAGGACACTTGCGCACAGCACTTTCTCATAGCCTCATGCTTCCATCCTGGCGAAAGCGCTTTTGACAACTATTGTGCAAAGAGACAACTTAGCTGTGGGATAAGAGAGGAGAACCCATGTTTGGGGCTCTCCTATCCAACTGCCCAACAGGGCACCCTAAATCGCATGCCTAGTCTTGCCACTTAGGGTAGTGCCTTTTCTGACCTGGGAGCGGAGGGTGAGGGGATGGAGGGCAGGTGGGTCTAAATCTAATGTAGTTCAACCTCCGCAGCGGATGAGTGGTGATGGCCAAAGTCGTGGGAGTTTACAGTCTTATTCTTAGCTCAACCCGATCTGCTCCCAGGGGATCTAACATATGACAACCTATGGCTCAGCTGCTGGGATTTAGCCAGACTTCAAAAGCAATGGAAGCACCAGCCCCGTCCTTGCCTCCAACACACGGGGGGATTCGGCGCCAAAGAGTAGAAGCAACAGAGAGGGCTGCTTTACCCTCATTGGGCGGCCACCTCTTTTCAATTTCCTCTGCCTCCTCTAGCAGAGCCCAGGTCCTTCAGCCTTAGCCAGTTTTATAAGCCACCCCCTCAATTCCCTGTCACTTTATCAAGGCCAGAAAAGCACACCGAGGGGGAGGAAATAGGAGCCCATCAACTCCTGTTGTCCATAAACCTAGTTTTGCCTCCCCTGACCGTTCATAGTACTTTTCCCCCAATACCTATCCATCAAGTCTTGTTAACAGCCAATTGTTCTTCTTTTATGTTCAAATTAAAATGGGAGCTTTGGTTTCAAGTCAATCGGGGTCTGGTCTCTAGTCAGAGGTTATCACGGGAGTTTGTTAGGTCACTGACGAATCTTTCTTTTCCCATCCTTTTTTGACTAAGATTGAGAATCTACACATCTGGTCACACACCAGCTCTCACTTGAGTACCTGTTCAACTGGGTCAGCTGAATCTGCCCTAATCATCCCGAGAGTTTCTAGCTGGAATAACCGTAAGGTCTGGGAATGAGCAATACTTTAGTTCGTAGCTTGGCTTCAACTAGGACAACTTGAATTCTAAGGGTGGCACTGATATTTTCAAGAAGTCTAAGCGAGTCACTCTGCAGCTGCAGAGCTGGTCTGCGTTGTGCCATCTAAACTCTTGGCCCCTTGCTTAAAAAGCAGGTCAGGCCCCACCTCCAGACCTACTTAACCAGAATCTGCATTTTAACAAGATATCCAGGCGATTCATATGCACATTTCTTTAATCATCGAGGGATCTTTGAGAAGGCAGAGATATAGAGTACCCTTGTGGATTCTTTAATTTTCTGTCTTCTACTCACAACCCCCAGTGTGCCAGGAAACACACAGAGTTTGGGTGGGAGGCGAAACCGGGGAAAGAACAGTGGGAATTGCCAAGTCAGAAACAGCGCCATTATTGCTAACCAGTTTTCTAAAACTCCCATTGTTATCATTTTAGCATGTGCAAAATTAAAAATGCACGTTATGAGTCCCCTATTCCTCCTGGAAATAATACGGAATTTTATCTGCCTCTCTTCCTCTCCTTTGCTTTTACCAAAGCACCCTGAAATGTTTTGCACGGTATTGGCCTTTTCTCTGTAGTGATCTAATAGTTGTACCTGGGTTTCTATTTTTAGTTCAGATTGCTTTCTGTGTAGGCTTCCTTCCAGAAAATTTTATGGTTTTCCTGGGCCTATAAAGCAACTTCTGGAGGTGTCTTCCGGACATCTATTTCATAGGATGCCCCTGGCAAAGGTCTGGCCATTCTTTCCCGAGGCCTCACGGCACACTTCCAGGGCCCTGAGCGATGGGCTAGGAGTAGGAATAGTAAACCAAAGTGGAAAGAGTGAAGTCCCTGAGGGCAGAGAGACCTGGATTTACAAACCTGGTTCCTCCGTAAGTAATGCCTATGACCTTTGAGAGTGATTGAACATTTCTCGGGCTCCAGATACTGCTGGTGAAGGGTCTAGAGTCGATTAAAGTGGTAACATTTCGAAAATACTTAGCACAAAGTGGGGGCTGGTAAAAGGGGAGTTGCTTCCCCCTTTGTGCTTTCCTGGCGAGGGCTCTGAAGAGCCAGGCAGAGAGGAAGCTTGGCTGTCTGACTTCCAGAGTCAAGGCCCTCCCACTTTGAAATGAATTATTTTGAGGTAGGTGAGATTCTCTGCTCCTTGGGTCGATAATTGTAATAGTCACTTTTATCAAACACAGATCTTGTGATTGTGCTGTTTGGGGAGTGCTTTTAACCTTCTTGAAACACTCGCTCTGTGAAATGGAGATTAAAATGTCTAATAGGATTCTTGTGGGCAGTTAAAGTTACTTTACATCCATTATGTCATCGGATCCTCCCAACAATACAATGAAATATGCCTTCTTTGCTCCCATTTTATAGAAAATGAAACTGAGGGTCAGAGCAGTCAGTTAAGTAATTCACTCTGGATCATACAGCTGGTGACTGAGCCAGGTTTTGAAGCTGGGTCCCTCTAATCCAAAATTTGCGTGCTCTCCATCACACTGCCTCTGTCTTAAGGAGACTGACAAATTAAAGGAAAAAAACAGAAAATGGAGAAGACTTTAATATTTCTGATCCTTAATACATTTCAGTTCAAATTCCAGGAACGACAATGATTCTCAAACTTCTTACATTTTCTTTTATAATCTGCAAAAAGTCTGCAGCTGATCAGAGAGAAGAAATTTCCCTCTAATTTGTGTCAATCTCAGCAGATATGAAAACAGCTCTTTCACCTCTGAGGGATTATCAAGGTGGATGTTCAGACCTGAGAAGCCACAAGACTTAGTTGTTTCTTCTGCTGCTGGAACGAGCCGGAGTTTCAGGATTGAGGGAGAAACAACCTCCATAAAAAGGTTATGTCCAGGAGCAGATGTTGTTCGGAACTATGGAGGTGTTAGGGTGTAAGTAACCAAGGTGATTTCACTCCAAAGTTATACCCTCTTTAATGAGAAGGTGGGTCACCCTGATTCAGAAAGAAGAGAGATAAGGAATGATAGGAAACCAAAGTGCATCCCCCGGGGGTGAGATAAAGGAGGGAAAGGCATGGAAAACAGGTAGGGCAGGGCAGGAAAGGGGCTGTGCAAAAAGAAACAGGCGCTGGGTGCTGCCCAAACCAGCAACAGCCCATCAAAACCCAGGCTGCGATGCTGAACCAGCATCAGGCGCTTTCTCGGGCTGCCAGCATCTATGTTTGATCCGGACAGGTGGAGAGAGCATTTCCCGTGCAGTCTGTTCAACACTGGGGGGGTGGGAGGGAGGAGGTTCTGTGGCCCATGAAAATGCTTGTGTCTACAAATAACTTGCTTACACACAGAAATATTCTCGAAAATCTAAAATGGAATTAGACTGGACAATGAATGCATTGCAGGGAGAAACCTGTCTCTTCTTTGCATGAGGGCAACTCAGAGGACGAGACGACGCTCCGTCTGTAAACTGGCTCTTCAGAATCCCAGCTTTAATTGGCTTCCTGAATATTTTCTAGAACTCGGAGGTGGGCTGTGCTGTGCAATGATGCCAAATGAAGGACGGTCTTCGAAATAGATACGAATCATGATTTTGCCTGAATTAGTGCTGTCCAAGGGCCGTGTCTTCATAAAATCCAAGTGTTTTAATTTGACCCACCTATAATTTAATAGCACTATGGCTGATATTAAGACGAGTTGCGTTTTACTGACCTCTTGGTCCTTAAAGGAGTTTTTTTTTTTTTGATGAGAGAAATTTGCTAAGATAAGCAACTTCCTTCTCCTTTATATAGGACTTACTTCTTTTAGCCATTTATTTCTTGCTCAGCAAAAGTGCAAGGGACTCCAGATGTCTGCTTATTAATTAAGGTAGGTGTAAGATGAGCGAGTGATGAAGCCAATATCGCTTCCCAATTCAAACAGTTTGAGATTTTAAAGCATCTGATATTTATAGTAGAGTATGAATTTCTTTTTTATGTATAGGTAAAAGGAATTCAAATATCCTTTCCTCGTGAAATTCTAAGCATAGCCGTCTCTCTGCTTGGGTTTGATCAGCAAAGCATTTGCTGTGCTGGGATCACCCAACTCTTAAGGGACGATTTTCAATAAAGTTCAATCACTTGCAAGTTGAACCCTGACAAATCAGTACACCAAAAAAAAAAAAAAAAAAAAATCTGTTTGGGTTTTGTGGAATTTTTTTTTTTTTTTTTTTTTTGCCTTCTGATTATTTTCATTCTATGAACTTGTGCCCATATCCCATGAAGTCTACTTACTATACTGGTGTCTCCCTATTCTGCCTTCAGATATGAATTTTATCCTTATTTTATAAGGTGGAGGGCACCGAGTGATCATGTACAACTTTTTTTTTTTTTTTTTAAAGCATGGCCAGGTTTGTTTTTGCAACTGTCAGCAATGTTTTGGCTATTTTGAGAATGTAGGACAGGGTTAAGGATTAGTACCAGCATTCTCTTTTCTGTGTATCAGAGCTGCTTAGCAGTAATTAATCAGGACATTAGGTTTTGTACTCTTGGTTCAGGTCATTTGCCTATGAGGGCTCAAGCCTTTTACAAAGGCTTACTGCATATGTTTCTGGATACCTTTTTGAGAGAAGATTTAAATTGGCCAGATGAATAATACTTTGTTACAAATGTTTTGCCTTAGGCAAAAAGGTTTTCTTCATATTATCATAGCCTGAAGCTGCAATCCTCAAGCTTGCTGTGACTGGTGTTACACTGTCACATGGCAATGATGTAAGAACAGGCCTCTCTGTGTCAGACAAATCTGGATTTAGGGGAATTATAGCAGATGTTGCAAAATGGCAACAGTTTAGCAAGTTCCTTTTATCCTACTGTTGGGAGGCAAGACCACTAAGCGTACCAGACAGAAAGGAATGTTTTCTTTGATCGGTTACACTCTCGGGTAGGGACTTCCCCGTTAGAGAACATCATTAATGATATAGTTATACAGCCACTGATGGATCAGAATACAGAATTAAGGGTTGGCTTCCTTTTTGTATTTGTTTTGATTGCGCTCAGTATTTGCGGCCATTTACATCATAAGTTTCAGGAGCCCTCTAAGGTTTTATCCTTTGTAAAGAAAGCTTAATCCTGTGGAAGGAATGCATGGAAACAATAACAGAACTAACCTGCGCACACAAAAATATTTTAACCTTGGCGACTCTAGCCTCTCAAACCTATTATGTGCACCTAAATTACATGAATAGATCATAGAAAATATGGTAGCTATTTCAATTTGCACATTCGAATAAGTATTAATAAGTATATTCGACTATGTTTCATAACAAGGTGCACTGCATTCAGTGTTCGTGCAAATCTTAATTTCTTAAAACAAAAAGCTGTTTTCAAAAGCTCTGGATTCCTCTGATGTACGTTTTTTTCTCCCATACCGTCCTAATAAAATTAATTCAAACACATGATTAAGGTGAGTAGGTAGATGACAGTGATGTGGGGACAATAACAAACACAAAAGCCATTCTTTGATAGTAGAAGAAATGCCAGATTTGATTTATTGTCCTATATTTAGCTGTGGCTTACATGCATATCCAAGACTTATCTCTGAGTCTTTACAACCTTCTTTTGGAAACGTAATATTAAAGATTGCTATAGCATGTTGTCTATAGGACTTCATAACCTACCGGCAAGAGAGGGCATATGCATGCAGGATAATAAGAAATAATTTTCCACTAGGTAAAGATTTCCAATTATTATTAAAAAACACACACATAATGAATTTGCTCTTTTTTATGCAAATGTTTATTGATCATTTCCATTGAAGCATTAGACAGTGAAATGCGTGCAAACATTTAGACAATTTCTCTCCAAGGTTTCTATCTTTGCAAAGAGTGTTGTTAAAATGTTTAAGTATTTATTTTTATTTGCCAACTGTGATCACAGCTGGGAGCCCCTGAAATAATTAGTGTATCCTAGTTTTTCAGACAGTTTTCAATTAAAACAAAAGAAGTAAGAGCTAACATAAGGTGCATTTAAAGCATGTAACTCTAAGTAGCAATTTTTGGTATTTTTTCTCGTGATATCAAAGGTAAAAAAAGACAAATAAAAAGAGAGAGAACATTGTCACTAGTGCTGCATTGTTCTTTATAAAATACTATCCATAGTTGTACTTAATTATCTTTTTGCATTTCATCTATCTTGCTACTTTTGGGATCTAGAAAAAGAATTTGCTTATGCAGTACAAAAACAGACAATGCTGAGAAAGATACTGGATTTTTCCATTTGGATTACAGATATTATATAGAAATGAGCTATAATTGCATATACTGCTGCTTCTTTAATAACATAAACATGCGTCCAAAATAAATGTGCTAGAAATCAGTGCCAAACTCACACTTGGAAAATTCCAAAATCACACGTAAATTTAAAACTCAACACATTTGTCTCGTCGAGGGCTTTAAAAATGGGAGTTTCCTTAAAAGTGGTTAAGCGCTCATGAAAAAGAATGAAGTTCTGATATATGCAAGAGCATGGAAGAACCCCGAAGATATCATGTTGCTTGAAATAAGACAGACACAACAGACCAAATATTATATGATCTCACTGGTATGAAACAATTAGAATAAGCAAATTCATACAGTCAGAAGCCAGGATTCAGGTTACCAGGGACTGGGGAAGGTTAAGGAAGAAAGGATTACAGCCTACTTGGTACAGAATTTCTTTGGGGGGGTGATGGAACAGTTGTGGTGATGGATATGGTGACAGTTGTCCAGCATTGTAAATATAACTAACATCACTAAATTATGCATCTGAATGTGGTTAAAAGGGGAAATTTTAAGTTGTATATATATTACTAAAATAAAAAAAGAACTGTATACTCACAGGGAACTCTAATATAAACTATGGGCTTTATTTATTAATAATGTATCAATATTGGTTCACAGATTTTAACGAATGTACCACGCTAACATGGGACTGTTCATGATAGGGAAAACAGTGTGTGTGTGTGGAAGAGTATAGGGAACCCTACGTACTTTCTGTGCAGTTTTCCTGTAAACCCAAAACTGCTCTAAAAATAAAGCTTATAATAAAAAATGTTAAAAAAAAAAAAAGGTGGGGGAGCTCAGCTCTAACTTTGCTTTGAAGGTTATGGAATGAAATACACACATTGATTGGACACCACTCACCTACCCCCGATCTGAATGGTTTTAGATGATTTAAACTAATTGTTTAATCACCCAAAGCCAGATCAGTAACACATTTTATATTTGGCTACAAAGACAACCAGAATTATTGGGTTAAGTATTGTGCTACATAGAGTAGTGTTTCTACAGCAATAGAAGGAGAAAAAGGTGAAAGTGGCTTTATGAGACCTGCTGTTTAAGAGTCTGCTAACAATGTTTCCAATCAAAGGGTTTTGCTTCCTTTTCTTATTTTCTCCCTGAAATTTCCATCACAACTATCTCAAAAATCAGAAAATATGTATCTTTTTCAGAAATCCCAGTGCAACTTCCAAATGTCCTGGCACCAGAGGGTAATTCCCACACACACAGGCAACTCAACGGTGGACAGTTTGGAAGAGCTTGCAGCACGGTGGTAATAGCATCTGTCGTTTCACTGTTCAATAATTCACAGTTAGCTAAAGTAGGAAATGCAAACAATCCTTTTTCATATTTGCATGCTTGGAATTTGGCTTCTTGATTCATGATCGTTCGCATTAGCTTTGAGAATTCACATTTCTGTCTAGTTGCATGTTTTGCTT
The DNA here is from genome assembly GCF_023851605.1 of Tamandua tetradactyla. Classification (NCBI taxonomy): domain Eukaryota; kingdom Metazoa; phylum Chordata; class Mammalia; order Pilosa; family Myrmecophagidae; genus Tamandua; species Tamandua tetradactyla. The sequence continues at coordinate 8,879,635 of NC_135338.1, forward strand.
GAACGAGCTCAAATTACGCTCTTCCCACTCAAATATTATTACAAGGGTAAATACTTTGGAGATGTAAATGTCTTCCACTGATTTGGGGGGTGTTTGTTTTATTGATTTTCATCTGGTGAGTTTAAAATATGAGCAAACTTTTCACGGAGGGTTCGGGGCATTTGTTTGAACACTCCTGGAGTAATTGGAAATGCAACAATTGTTTAAAAAGTGGCATTGTCTATGAAAAGATTTAGTGAGGGATGAAGAAATTTCTTGAACCTTAAGACCTAATCTGGTGATCCAATTCTCCCCACTGTGTCCATTCCCGTGAAACTCCATTGACTGGCCCCTATCCATCACTAACTCTTCGCATCCTACCTAGCCAATCGTCTAGGTTTCCCACATTGTCTCCTCTTTTGTTTTTTCAGTCTAAACAGAAGAACAACAGATAGGGTTCCCAAGGGCAGGGAGCATCAGGAGCTGCTGGAGAATGGCAGCGATGAGGGTCAGAGTCCTGCCCTTACTGCCAACAGTTACTAGGGTTTGTGCTGCCCGGCTGAACAGTGTTCAAAGGCTTTGCTGAGCTTTGTTCCACTGTGTAGGGATTAGGCCTGGCGGTCTGAGAATTTGCCTTCTAATTAAAAAGGATAAAAGATAGAAGTAGCATTAGACTAAAACAGAGCAGTGATACTTCACAGGCTGATTTTTTTTTTTTTTTTGTAAGTCACAAGACAACGCTAGAAGTTGTCAGGATATTTTATTTCTTTCGTATTTCACTCAAATTAAAAACAAAGAAAACTTTGGGAACTCTTCCCAGCTGTTGTGCATGGTGCATGGAAGTCTAATTGCATCTAAAATATCTGCTGTTTACAGTGAGACTGTTTGGGTGGGGGGATTTGCAGTCAGTATTGGAGAATGAAGACTCCTTCCAAAGCTACCTTCCTCTTTTTCAAATGCTGGCAAGAAATTAATTCTACCAAAAGTGAATTCTGCTTTGCACTCCTCCCCAGTGTGCCTTGCTCTCAAGCCTTCCAATGCCTACTCTACCTAATTCTCTTTTCAAGAATCAATCGTTCCTTTCATCTCTTTGCAGCTGTATACACTATCGTAGCCAGGTGTGAAATGCAATTAAGGAATAATTCTAACCTCGCACGCGGTCTTCTTCTTAAATAGCAGTCTGATGGAGGGCAATTTTTTATCTTTCACATCATTAGCATTTATGTTTTGCGACACTAACTGTGATTCTGTGCCTACGTTTTAAGAAGCCATCCAGAGATTCTGGGGAAGATAGCATCTGAACAGATGATGAGCCGTCTTAAGACACTCTTGCCTGCCATCCAGTGTGGCGCTTTTTTGCCATATATAACAAGCTATATGCTTACAGGAGAAGCGCAACTGACACTTGTTGAATCGAACACAGAGGCTGGGAGTGATTTGCCAAGGATTCCAGAAACTGGTTCTACTCTATCACAGCAAGGAATTTGAGGTGAGAGTATCTATTAGAAATGCTGATGAGATTATATAAATTCATTGGGGTGTGTTTTTTTGTTTTGTTTTTTTAGAGAAATAAAGGGGAGGAAAGAGTTTTGTAGATGACTCCAGAGCTTTCAAAGCCACTGAGCTCGGATTGCATGCACGTAGGAAGGAATGTTCTCTTCTTCCCACAAGGCTCATGTTACGTCATGAAGCTAAAGGGCTGAATTTCTTCTTATTTTCCACTTTTCTTCCTTTTGTTTTCAATTGGCCCAGCATAAACAAATAACCCTCCCTTAGTAAAGGATTTTTTTTTAAGTATGAATGTCTTAATGGAACTAAGCTGGTATTTCAGAGATATACATAACCATGGTCATGCTCATTTTGGTGAAAATCTATATTATTTTTAGCTTAAATTGTATTGAATTGTGCTGGTTACCAATTGGCTATATTTGCCATAAACGGCAACATGGAAGGACACATAGCCATCTCACCATCTAGTGTACAAATTTTGGGGCTGAGTGTGAGAATATTGTTTTTTGTCATTAAAAAAATTAGCAGTTCTAATTGCCTGAACTTAATTTCTTGTTCTTTTAAAGCCTAGATGGAAGTTAACGCGCCAGGGTCACTAATTTCTAAAAGGATGAATAGCATTATTTCACCTCAAACAATAGTTAGGAAACAATACCTATGAAAGAACACATACTGATGTAGATCAGAAGCTTTGCGTATAAAAATAAAAAGGTCCTCCCCAGTTCTGAGTACAGGGACTGCCATGGTAATTTATGTTAAGTTTTCAGTCCCTCCTTTTATTTTCGTCTTTTAAAGATGACCATTCCCCCTGCTGATTTGCCAAATGTAGCAAAGCTGGATCTGCTAGTTCCACTCTAAAGAAAACAAAGATAATAATCTGATTTAGACATTGAAAAACATTGGTATAAATGACAGCAAAAAGGTAACAGCCAGTGGTTTCTCTTTCCGGTCCCAGCTTCTCTTTAGCATTTAAAATATGTCAGCCAGTAGCCCAAAGCCAAAACCATTAAAAGAATGCAATTCACAATATTTTGGCTTCTATTTTCACCAGCTTCCGAGTAATATATTGTACAAGAAAGAGGTCTTTGTTGTGTTTATAATACATGTATAACCTGGTGGGAAGCCGAATAAAAAATGTATATTATTTGCATAACTTGAACTAAAGAACCTAGTGCATTATTGGATTTTGAATGTCTTAAATTTAAGTGAGCTGGCTTAAGAGTAATATTACCCTATTACTGTTCTGTAATTCATATAATGAAATCATACAGCTCAAAAAAATTTAAGGTCTTAACAATGATAAGTGGAACCTGATTTTTGAACTCCTTTTTAATGAAAACAGTAATTTATAAACGGGCAAATGTGTGCCCCCTTTTTTTGTTGGCTGACAATAAAAGGCTGTAGCATTTGTTTCTTTTCATCTGCTTTCCCCTTCGTGCAGTGAGAGAGGCCCATTTAGTCAAGGGAAGTTACGTGAATGCTAGGCACCAGGGACGAAAGGGCTCTTGGAAAATGGGGGAGGGGGGTCTGCTCCCCCAGACACAATCATTGCAATGTCTGGAGCCCCACGCATCTCCTGTGCCTCGTGACCATCACCCAGCCCCAAGCTGTGTCCTTCAAGTCCACCATACGTGCCATATGAGCAAGTTGTGCTGGACAGAAACGCCATTGCACTCACGCTTTGCAGCATACATGGAAAGCAAGAATATACATCACCTCACGTGGGTTATGCTAATCATGTTTAATTCTTAGTGGGGGGTGAGAGGTGTTTTCCTTTAGAAGGAGCATAAGCCTCAGCATTGCCCGTCCCCACCCGGAAAAGTTGCCTTTGCTTCTAAAGTACCGATAGATAGTTTAGCTAGAATAGGCTCTTTATAGTTAGAATATGCTCTTAAATGCTTCTAATAGTAAGTAGTGTCATAGAAGTTCAGATTGCTTGCCTGGCTGAGCATTCTAATTTACAGCTATAGAGAGGTTATTCTTATGCGTTTATATTTAGAAATAAAGGATATATGTGTACAACTACATGTTGGAATGCTCCCTTCTTGCTATAGCAAGTAGATGTGATTATAATATATAGTAACAATTTTACCCTATGATTGTTAGAATATTTCTTGAAAAAGCACAAGAGTGACTAAATTAGCAAAGTAATAGAATAAAAACCTAAGGAAGTGATCAAAGGTACAGAAGCAAAGGGAAAATTGTCTAAAACATTACGCTTTTGAGACACTCATATCTATTAACACATAAATCCAAATGTCAAACATGAACTATATTATCTTTTATTAATTTGATTAACTTTTCAAATTATTTTAAAACTACTCATATGGGACCAGTAAAGTTATCTGCTTAATGTACTTTTTCATACAGGCAATGGAGTGAGTTTCCTTCATGAGAAGATGACACAACAGGCATAAGTGTAAGATAGTTAGCTCTAATCTAAATGATTATATTAAGAGTGGGATATCTGACTGTGTATCTTACTTATTGAAAGCAAGGTCGGAAACATATAAACTCAGCTTGAATCATCCGTTCAAAAGATGAAGAACATCTCACTAGTTCTACAAATGGCATCCTAAAGACCCCTTCCCTTTGACTTTCTGATTTTGTTTCTGGAAAGAGAGAGGTGGGGGAAGGGAGCATTTGGAGAGGAAGTGTTGGCTAGAAAAACAGACTTGGATGAGTTGCAAGCTCTGAAAACAGATTTCTTTATCTGCACGCCAGGTTGGAGTGCGTCCGCGGCTAGCTATTCCAAGCCACCGCATCCAGTTGAGAAGACTGCCATCTCTAGAATGGCATATGAGCTGGATGCATTTTCACTTCCATGTCTCTGGACTTTTTTTCAGCCCTAGGTCTCTTCTAAGAAGGAATATTCCAGTTGGGCCAATCTGTGTTCTTGGCGATAGGGACTGTTGTCTACCTGTGTGGGGTTGAGATCACAAAGCCTTTCATTGGCAACTGGACCTGGATTTGAACCAGAGTCATAAGGTAAATAGCTGGTCCTTTATCCTCTCAGCCAAGCCCTTGATAAAGGTGCTCTTTGATGTTGAGTATGATAGTTGGTTTTTTCAGAGCTAATATCCAAACCAGTAATGCATAATACATTTCCTTCCATCTTACAGCTGCTGATGCCTGGTTGAAGGGTAATTTAAAGACTATTTAAGGACAAGGGCTCCTTTAATTCAATCAAATGCTTCAGAAGGCAACAATTATTCTTCACTAACAAAAAAAGAGAAATGCAAGCAAATACATCTACAGTTTTCAACTTCTTCCCAACAATTCATTACATTTCTTCTTTTAATACAAGCCAGCGGCTGGCTGGTTGAATCCCTCTCACTAAACATGCCTCCATATTCCATGGCCTCATCATGGTTAAATTTATACAATGTACTAAGTCTATTTCTGTGAGGTGTAAAGGCTTCTACTGATGAGTAATAATATAGGAGAATGACCTTCTCTACTAGATTGCTTAAAGTGCCTTCCATCATGGTGCCTAATTGTAATGAAAAGCTGTTCATTTCTCCCCATCCTTTAGTTCTGAAGACCAGGTCTCTTCTTTGCTGAACTGAGCAATATCAACTTGGAGCACATGATTTACTTGTCACAGGCTTGTGTCAGACATTTTACCAAGGCAAATGCTATGTACAATGCCTATCATTTCTCCCGTTTTCCCTTGACAAAATCATTGCTTCATCTTAGCATCCTAAAAACCTTTCTTTTTAGGATGATTCTTTATTATATTTCTCATATGACTCTTGCTTTTCTTGAACCTCACCCTGACTGGATTTCAGAAGGCGTGAGAATGAGAACTAACATAAAACGGGGTACAGGTTGGGGGGAGAACAAAGAAACAGAGATCTGAATGCTGAAGTTGATAGTAAGTGGTCCGCTACATCAAAATGGATGCCAGGTTTATATCAAAACAGAGGCTGAAAACAAACTAATTTCCTCTTTAAGAAAGGAGATGCCCACATTGTGTGTAAATTCCTGCCCCACAATTTTTTCATATTGAGGAACAATGCTATGCAAATAGAGGAGGTTTTACTGGCTCCCGTTTACTGGCTCTCGGTTCTGGTCCGTTCTTAAGTAGATGGTGAGATAACTAATTACAATAACTAACTCGTAGCAGTGCTTGCTGGTGTGCCAAGCACAGTTCTAGCTAGCCATTCATTCAATCCTCACTTCATCCTCATTTCACCAAGCAGGAAACTGAGGCACAGCAAGGTTCAATACTTCTCTCAAGGTCACACAACAGCAGTGGAACAGCTCTAACTTGAACAGCTCTAACTAATTGGCTCCAAAGCTATTCCTTTTCACCACTATGCTCTGAGCAACCAAATACCACACCACGGAAAGGAACATCCTAGAATGGTACAGCCCCATAAGTCTGTTAAAGCTGAGTATTTAAAAACACGTGCTATGGAGGCAGACTACCCGGGTTCAAATCTTTTACTACCTGTATGATATGGGGCAACTTCACCTTTCCCTGGCAATTTCTTCATGTGAAATATGGGAGAAATAACAGTTCCCATCATAAAGTGGTGTTGGGAGGATCAAATGAGCTGCTTTGTGAACTTCCTTAGAACAGCACCTGGTTTTCCACGATCACCACCTCATAAATGTTTTCTTTTCCTTTTTTGTTGTTAGGTATTGTGGGACTGATTTTCTCAAGCTTTGTCTGTGTATTCTTCTGTGGTACTGACTGGCTGCTCAGTCCACTCGGCTGGGACATGCCTGTGCAGCTGCCACACAGCCCAATAAACCACCATCCCTTCCGCTAGCAATGGAAGTGTGTAATCAAAAATTTAGACATCTATTTAGAAGAGAAGACCCAAGGGCGGAGCAAAATGTTCAGGTTTAATCAAGGATTGATTATTACTTATTATACTTTTGAAGTCAAAGTGAAAAAACTCAAAAGCATCTTAAAATGAGCTCAGAATTTTAAAAAAATTACAAGTATGCTAGCAAATCATTAAATAAAAATCAGGCTCTCACAACTTATAAATTGGAGCATTCAGTAATTTTCAAATGTGCTTAAGACTGGTGTGGAGAGCCGATCGCAGTACCTATAGACATTCTCTGGGCTTGCCTATGTATTCCTCACTGTGATGTTAATGGCTCCTTTGAAGAGGTTAAAAGCATATTGAGAGCAGCAAGCGATGCAATTGTATTTATATGTGGCCATTTTATCAAATATTAGGATACACCTTAATCGGAAACATATTCATCAGATCACAAGGTAAAGGACACATGTCACACTAATAAATATCGCTAGTTGTCTTTGACCTTAAACTAATGACAATGATTTTTGTTTTTGTTTTTACCGCAGGGAACAGAGAGATTGGTGGATATTCTAATGTTAACTTCTGGTAAATAAAAATAGGTTCATAAAAGTCTTTTTAGAAGTCATTTGAGCACATTTTTCAGACCTTTTACCTAAATTGCTGCTTGTTTATATTGGCCCCATTTTTATTTCAGTGTGTTCTTTTGGCCATGTTGAAGTCATGACCGGTTTCCCTGGGAAGTCAACAGAAGTTTGGCAGGTGCATAAACTCTGCAGGGCAAGAGAGCAAGAGGAGGGGTGGGCTCAGAAGGTAATTGTAAAATGTTGGACACCTTTCTACAGCTTTAATAACTCAAACCCAAAATAGTACTTGGGGAAAGGGAGAGTTTGGGAGGATTTTTAAATCGGAAGTTGTCCATTTTGATGGTTTTCTTCTACCTAAGATCTAGAAACACTGAGGGATAGTCTCTTTCGCTGAAATAAACTAAGATCCATGCACAAATGGACCTCATGAAAAGTGAGGGCACAGTCTGCCAAGACCCACTAACACACAAATGAGTACAGGGGTCTTCAGTCCTTTATACAGCAGTGGGCAATCCACGACAAAGAATCTGATGTGTGGATTGAGGAAGAACCGAAACAGGATGTGAATATTTCTTTCTTTGCATTTCTTTGTTTTGACCATATTGTTAAAGTTTTTTCTTTTTTTTTTTATCAAAAATGGCTTTCTCCAATTTTCTCAGCCTAGTGGTTTGAATGTTTGCGTGAAGTAGACATATACCACTACATAGAAGCGTGAAATGTATTTGAAAATAAATGCGTTAATTAAAATGGACTTTTCTGAGCCTGCTGCTGAGGGCAGCTGCTTTTTCTTTAAATTTACTCCATCTATGTCCATAGAAGTCCAACATAAGAGGAATTTTCATCCCATTTTAATACTAATTTAATATCAAAAACAGCATTATGGCGTATACACACATTTTCTTCTTCAGATCTAAGAACTACTTCTAAAAGACTACAAATGGACCTTACACTCTCACACAGCACTGGCCTGTTTTTTTCTATTTCCCTGAATGTGTACGTTTAACAAGAATGGTTGTCCAGGATGAGTGGTATGGAAACTCTCAGGATTTACAGATGGAGAGAGTCACAGAGGTAGATGCTGGTGCCTGCTCTTACCTGGTCCCGCAAACTTTCTGGCGTGTCTGCGTCTGGGAGGTGCAGAGTCAGAGGCAGCTATGCACCATTAAATGTGTAAAACATAGCACCAGAAGTCTCGGGAACAATCATAGCCAATGAGGCATTGACCTAAATGATAGGCGCCATTTATGCACTCAAATACAGCAGTATCCCTGCCCCAATGCAGCTCACATTCTAGAGAGGCAAGGCAGATAATAAATTAAATTAAGTTATATACTATATTAGAAAATGAAAGTCATTATGGAGAACTATAAAGCAGGGACGGGAGAAAGAAAGGTCCAGCAGTAAGTGTGTTTGCTATTTTTAAAAAGATGGTGACATTTGAATGAAGGAGGAGAGGGCACAAGACATGCCAATATCCTGGAGAAGTGTTCCAATAGAAAGAAAGGGGGTGCAAAGGCACCAAGGCAGGACTGTGCCTGATAAGTTTAAGGATGCCAGTATAGCTGGAGCAGGATGAGCGGAGTAGGATTTGGGGTATGTAGGCCAGATAAAGACTTGGGTTTTTACTCTGAGCCAGTGGAGGGTTTTCGTCCAGAGGGGTGACATGATTTGGCCTATTTTTTTTTCTTTTTTTAAAAATATTTTTATTACTAAAGCATTGTGTACAATCAGTGGCTCACAATATCATCACATAGGTGTGTATTCATCACCATGATCCTTTTTTGAACATTTGCATCACTCCAGAAAAAGGAATTAAAAGAAAAAAGAAAAAACTCATATATACCGTAGTCCTCACCCCTCCCTCTCATTGACCATTAGTATTTCCATCTACACAATTTATTTTAACCTTTGTTACCCCTACTATTTGTTCATTTTTTTACCCATATTTTTTACTCATCTGTCCATACCCTAGTCAAAAGGAGCATCAGGCAGAAGGTTTTAACAATCACACAGTGACACTGCGAAAGCTATATCATTCTACAATCATCTTCAAGAAACATGGCAACTGGAACACAGCTCTACAGTTTCAAGCAGTTCCCTCCAGCCCCTCCAATACACCATGAACTAAAAAGGAATATCTATATAGTGCATAAGAATATCCTCCAGGAAAGAGGCACACTTATCCACTGTTGGTGGGAATGTCAAAGGGTGCAACCACTGTGGAAGGCAGTTTGGCGGTTCCTCAAAAAGCTGAATATAGAACTGCCATACGACCCAGCAATACCATTGCTAGGTATCTACTCAAAGGACTTAAGGGCAAAGACACAAACGGACATTTGCACACCAATGTTTATAGCAGCATTATTTACAATTGCAAAGAGATGGAAACAGCCAAAATCTCCATCAACAGAAGAGTGGCTAAACAAACTGTGGTATATACATACGATGGAATATTATGCAGCTTTAAGACAAGATAAACTTATGAACCATGTAATAACATGGATGGACCTAGAGAATATTATGCTGAGTGAATCCAGCCAAAAACTAAAGGACAAATACTGTATGGTCCCACTGATGTGAACGGACATTCGAGAATAAACTTGAAATATGTCATTGGTAACAGAGTTCAGCAGGAGTTAGAAACAGGGTAAGACAATGGGTAATTGAAGCTGAAGGGATACAGACTGTGCAACAGGACTAGATACAAAAACTCAAAAATGGACAGCACAATAATACCTAATTGTAAAGTAATCATGTTAAAACACTGAATGAAGCTGCATCTGAGCTATAGGTTTTTGTTTTGTTTTGTTTTGTTTTGTTTTGATTTTACTATTATTACTTTTATTTTTTTCTCTATATTAACATTCTATATCTTTTTCGGTTATGTTGCTAGTTCTTCTAAACCAATGCAAATGTACTAAGAAATGATGATCATGCATCTATGTGATGATGTTAAGAATTAATGATTGCATGTGTAGAATGGTATGATCTCTAAATGTTGGGTTAATTTCTTTTTTTCCGTTAATTAAAAAAAAAAAAAAAAAAGAGAAGGGATAATTGGAGATGAAGGGATACAGACTGTACAACGGGACTGGATATAAAAACTCAGAAATGGACAGCACAATACTACCCAATTGTAATGCAATTATGTTAAAACACTGAATGAAGCTGCATGTGAGGTATAGGTTTTTTGTTTTTGTTTTTTTTTTGTTTTTTTTCTTTCTATTATTGTTTTAATTCTTATTCTGTTGTCTTTTTATTTCTTTTTCTAAATCGATGCAAATGTACTAAGTAATGATGAATATGCAACTATGTGATGTTATTAAGAATTACTGATTGTACATGTAGATTGGAATGATTTCTAATTGTTTTGTTAATTCTTTTTTTAGTTAATAAAAAAAAATAAAGTAAAAAAAAAAAAAAAAAAAAAGAATATCCTCCAGGATAATCCCTCAACTCTGAAATCTCTCAGCCATTGACCCTTTTTTGTCTCATTTCTCTCTTCCCCTTTTTGGTCAAGAAGGTTTTCTCTATCCCTTGATGTCAGGATCCCATCTCATCCCGGGATTTCTGGATTTGGCCTATTTTTTAAGAGGATAACTCTGAGTGCTTTGTTGAGATTAGATGTAGTTCTTTCTAAACCCGTACATATTCTATTAAATCTCACAGCAATTCCCTTAAGAGAATATTATTACCTCCATTTTGTAGATGAGGAACTACGGCCTAAAGAAATGGAGTGGCTTACCTAAGCTTATACTTAGAAAGTTAGAGAGCTGGGCTCCAAATCCAAGCTACCTGGCTTCAGAGCCCTGGCTCCTAATTATTATGTGTTCCTACCTCCCTGGGAATAGATCCAAAAATACTGCCTGTTGCCTAGGAGGAACTTCCTTTTCGCTGGGCCACCAGACAAATGCATATAAAGAAGCAATGTAGTATTGCACTGATAGTGTGTATTAAATATGCCATCCACTCCCATACTTCAGTTAAGACCTAAAAGCCAATGGTTTAAGTCTCTTTCTCTAACTCAGATCTCTCACCAAGTCTCCAAAATTCAACTATCTAGCTCAGTTGGGTGTACTCAACACACTTATCACTAGCCTAGCCTATTAGGTACCAAGATCTGTATACTAAACAGTAGCATTGCATCTGCCCTGAAGGACTTTAGGTTACAGATCAGAGAGAAGCAGGCACATTAGCATTGTTAAGCATAATGTGTCTCCTGATCATGTCCACCGGAATATCTTTTGGACACTTTATGGCACCAGAATAATCTTTCTGCTCCCCTGCCCCTGCCATTATGCTCCCCCCTCCATTTCCTATGTTGGAATATGGGACGTCCATCTGCTCAGCGGTCCAAACAGTCATTCTCTGGTTCATCCTTGACTTTGCCTTTTCCCTCACTCGCCAACCTCCTGCTGGCCAAGATTTCTGTTGGTCCACCTCCTAATTTTTGTAAGGGTTGTCGCCCTCCGCTCTGTCCCCTCTACCACCTCCCCACTGTGCAGACTACCTCCAGCTTTAACCTAGATCAGGGGTTGGCAAACTTTTCCTATAAAGGGTCAGACACCAAATAGTTTAGGCTTTGCAGGTTACACGCCGTCTGTTGCAAGTTCTTCTTTGCTTTGTTTGTTCATTTTACAACCCTTTTAAAATGTAAAAAGCAAGAACAAAAAACATTCTTGGCTCCCAGGCTGGATTTGGCCCCTGGATAATAACAACAGCTCCCAGCAAGTACACCTGCTTCCTTGCTGATCATGTAGATGTCCTTTCCAAAGTGACCTCCCGCCACCTAGCCTTCTATATTAGAACATTTTAAAAGTCCCAAGCCTTCAATCCTTTAATTTTCATTTAAATCATTATACAAGAAGCTCATGTCACTCTCCTCCTTTAAACATTTCATATGTCCCCAGCCACAGCTCCTAATACTCCACCCTCCACACACTGCGAGCAAACGATCCACAAAGACTTTTCACCGTTCCACAAATTCCTTTGGTTTCTTGAAGCCTTTCTTTGCACCTGCTACTCCTTCTGCCTTGAATGAATTCCCTTTCTTCCTTCTGTCTTTCGTTCTTCCCTTCCTCCTTTTCTTTCTCGCTCCCTTCATTCTTTTAATTCTCACTTGTTGACCTTTTACGTTACCTCGACTCACATTTGCCCTTCAAGGTCCAGTTATAAAACAATCTCATCTACAAAATAATAGAAATATCTCTTTTGCCACTAGCCTGTCTAGATGAAATCAGTTGCCCTCCATGCTCCCAAAGGTTTTGTTTGTTTGTTTGGAAGTGATTTTTTTTTCTTTTGCATGGGCAGTTTCCAGGAATCAAACCCAGGTCTCCGGCATGGCAGGCGAGAACTCTGCCACTGAGCCACCATGGCCCACCCTCCCAGAGGGTTCTCTATACCTTCTAGTGCAGTGGCTTAAAGCACAAGTGAGGTTGTCTGTGTTCAAACTCAGCTCTGCCAGCAACTAGCTGTGGGATATCGGGCTGAGCTTTGTCCTTAGTTCCCTCATCAGGAAAACAGGGGTTGTTGGGATGAATCCTTCAAACTCTGACACATCCTCAATACTCAAAGGCTAGCTAAAGCATTGCGTATACTTTCTGATCAATATTTAACTGCAGACCTTTCTCCCCTCTAGATTGAGTTGGTGGAGTACAGAGACCAAGCTTTCTTTATCTTTAAATACTCAAGGCCCAGGACATCGTTGGTTTTGAACAAATGTTTGTTGAATGACTGAATTATCCCAAATAATGGATATTTGGAACCAGTTATGTTTATTCACAAAGCTCCCTTGAAAATACAAAGAATTTTCTGTACCCTCTGGGGCGCTGGTAGCAACGGGAAGGAGTGGCATCCTAATGGAATTGAAAGCAGTAGTCCCTCCTGACCTGGAAGCCTGAGGACACAGCGATGGGGCTTTGGGATGGGCAGCTTGAGTTCCTAAACCATTTCTACCAGGGAGACATGGTACTTCATCTCTGTGTGCCTCAATTTCCTCTTTCATAAGTGAGAAAAATAATAGCACCGAACTCATCAAGTTCTTCAACAGTGAAATAACTTTGAGGGTGGAAACACTTAAAACAGTGTCTGCACGCAGAGTAGACACTTTTTCTTTTTGAAATAACTTCCAGCATACAGGACAGTTGCAAAAATAATACAGAACCCATATAGAGAGCGCCAACACACCCCCACCCAGATACCCAGATCGCCATATTTTAACATTTGCCACATTCTAGGTATGCCGCTATTTTCTCACCATGTGTGAAAGCGGGATGATATAGTAGGATATTTTAGGGTTCAAGCAAATCAGAGGACTTTGATTAAATTGGCCTAAATAAGGCCATTAGTATCTCAGGTAATAAGATGTGCAGATGTAGGTGATGCTGCATCTGCTTCCATTATAGATCTGACACTGTCCGATTATGAAGGGCGCAGAGTCTTTCCATCTTTCTGCTCTGTCATCTTTGGGGTGTCTGCCTGGACTTTAGGCCAGGACTTGCGTGGTTTCGAAAGGGCTGCTGTGACTACATCCTGGAAAGTGTATCAGACACAACATTCATTGGGTGAAGAGTGTGCTTCTCGTGTGTTTTTCTGAGAAGGAAAATACCTTTTGCAGAGGCTCGGGCAGACTTCCCTTTACATCTTATTGGTCAGATTTGGGTCACATGCCCACTTCTACATTAATGACTATCAAGGGAATTGCCATGATTGATTTGCCCTAATCAGGATTTACTCTCGATTAGGGATTACAGAATTAGAGTAGATTCTGGAATGGGATTAGGGTTCTATAAACAAGGAAGAAAGGAGCAGCGGCTAGTATGTAGGGAACCCAAGGGGTCTGATTCAGGAAACTTCTGGTATTTTTATACTTTAGTACCACTTGTCATAAGGGTTGATTTTGTAAGGAAGTGAGCTAGAAGACAGTCTCACTCGGACTGATTTTCAGTAGGCCTGTCACCTTGCTTTTTGTTTTTTATATGTTTTGGTTTTTAAATATTAACGTATTTGAGATTCTGGTTTTAAAGGTCTGGGCAGTGTAGGCAACGAAATTTAACTCTCAGGTACAACTGGCATATGAATAACAAAGGGCTTTACCTGGGAACCGGAGGAGGTCCTGTATTTAAAAGCATATTTTAGTGTCAATGAAAATTGAAGGGTCAGGCTTCTTGCTGGGATTCAAATGCTGAGAGGATTTGGTCCTACCTTGAAACAAACAGAATGGAGAATCCTAAAGAGAAGTGTGCTTTGATCCGCTACCAGGCTCGAATATTCGCCTTAGTTCTATCCAGCTGCCTCCCCCACTTCACCTAAAACTTGATAGAGCCTTTGATGAGAATCAGGTTTCTGAGAGGTCACCAGCCCTTCCTACCACGGCGTAGACAACAGAAGTTCACAACTGAAATCTACAGCTCAGTAAGAGCACTGCTCCTTATATTTCAGAAATACATCTTCTGCTCAATATTTTCTTTAACTTTCAAAAAATTGTGTAATATAACGTATACGCAAGGCAAAGAAAGAAAAAAGCAATAATTTTTAAAACACTTTTCAACAAGTAGTTACAGGACAGAGCCCAGAGTTTGTCATGGATCCCATACCATCCTCTCAGACTTTTCCTTCTAGCTGCTCCAAAATACAGGATGCTAGAAGGAATAAATATTTTTTTATCATCACAATCGACATTTTTTTCTTTTTTGTGGAGAACAGCATATGTACCAAAAAGCAATAAATTTCAAAGCACATCACAACAATTCGTTGTAGAACAGATTTCAGGATTTAGTATGGGATACAATCCCACAATTTTAGGTTTTTATTCTAGCTGCTCTAAGAAACCAGAGATTAAAAGAAATATCAAGATAATGATTCAGCAATCATATTCATTTGTTAAACCCTACCTTCTCTGTATAGCTCCATTATCACCTTTGATCTTTGTCTCCCACTCTTTAAGGGTATTTGGGCTATGGCCATTCTAACTTTTTCATGTTGGAAGGGGCTGTCACTAATATGGGGTAGGGAGATGGAACTAGCTGATGTTTTGGAGAGGCTGGGCCCTCTAGGTTTCAGGACTTATCTGGTCCGGGGACCCATGTGGAGGTTGTAGGTTTCTGGAAAGTTACTCTAGTGCATGAAACCTTTGTAGAATCTTATATATTGCCCTAAGTGTTCTTTAGGATTGGCTGGAATGGTTTTGGTTGGGAGTTGGCAAGTTATGATAGGTAGCAAGGTCTAACTGAAGATTGCCTAAGAGCAACATCCGGAGAAGCCTCTCGACTCTATTTGAACTCTCCCAACCACTGCTACTTTATTACACTTCTTTTCCGCCTTTTGGTCAGGATGGAATTGTTGATCCTGCGGTGCCAGGGCCTGTCATTTTGCATGGAGGATACATAATGAAATCATGTACTGGTATCTTTCTGACTGACTCAAGTTTTATGTTTATATTGGCTCAGAAAAAGATCTTCAATTATGAAACTATATAATGTCTATTTCAGCTAAATTTGAAGAGGTGCCTCTTTTATAAATGTTGTCTATACTTTGAAGCTAGAGCTAGAGAACCCTTAAAAGTTTGAAGCGAAAGTCTTTGAAACTATTCACCAACTTTTTAGCATCTTACGCCTGGGGAAAGTGGTTCACAGAAAGAGCAAATGATGTGCCTAAACTCCCAAGCTACACGACTAAAGTTAAGACCCACGTCCCCTGTGGTAAATTAGAAACGGCCACACATTTTTTGCTATTCCTCCCACTGAGAGGTAAAGGCTAATTCTCCTCTCCTTGAATCTGGCCTATCCGTGGTGACTCGCCTGACCAAAGTGATATCCTGGAACTTGTCAGGCGAGACCGTTAAGAAGCCTTGCAACTTCTACCCTAGGACCCCTTGGAATGCTCACTCTCAGGGAATCCAGCAGCCATGCAAGGCGTCTGACACCCCTGAGACTGCCATGTTGTGAGGGAGCCCAAGCTGGCCAGAGGAGGGACTACATGAGAAGAATGGATGCCTAACCAGCCCTTAGCTGTTCCAGCCACCCCAGTCCAGATGCCAGATAGATGAATGAGGAAGCGTGCAGATGACTCCCAGGCCTAGCTACCATTTGATTGCAACCACATAAGAGATCCCGAGCAGGAACCATCCAGGTTAAGTCCAGCCAAATCCATAGGCCCATGGGTATAACTTTGTTTTAAATCAGTAAAACAATGGAGGGTTTGTTAAGCAACAATAAAGGGCCTGAGCATCCTCTGACTCCATGCCTCTACCCACAGCATAAATATAATACAGCAAACAGAAAATTCAAATTCTAGACACAACAAACACTCCTCGGGTTGTCGCCGGAGTTACATGCTGCCTCTGCTCACATATTCTGTAAAGCAGTGTTTCATTCGCAGTCCATTAGGATACAATCCCTAAAATGCTTTAACAGACCACATCACATGACAGAAGTCTCTTTATTATTCATGTAGGAGTTGAAGATATTCAAAGGGTACAAGGCAAGATACTTCTGAATTCCTCAATATTTACACTAATTCATAAATGACTGTGAATGCAACTTGAGAGAAAGAGATCATCCACGACAGTTTTAAAGGCTCTTTTAGGGTTATTGAGATGTATTCTCAATATCGTAACAGTTACACAGTTGATATCATTTGAAGGCAATTTTGGTCAGTGTTTGGTTTTATGCCACAAAATTCTAAATTATTACCTCTAAGGAATCGATGACTCCTTACGACCACACAATCAGGACACCGATTCTATCACATGAATCTTTCACGGGAAATTGTCCACAAATATCTCAAAGATTCATAAGCTTTAGAGAGAGGAACCAGTGTTGTTCCCTGTGGATCCAACTATTGAACAATTCACTTACAAACATACTTTTTCCTTTAAGAAAGAAAAGACAGTAATAAAAAGAAGAATTTGAGCATCTTATCAAGTCAACTTTCCAGCAGGAAACAGAAGCCACACTCAAATTAGGGCAACTGGAGGTGAGCTTAATAAAGGGACTCTTTACAAAGGTTTGGGCAGAGCACAATGAAACCATAAGGGAGAGAGCAGTACTCCAGGAAGGAAGAAATTACCAAAAGTCAACGAAAGAGAAGGCTGTGTGGAGAGGGTCTTCTAGAGGAGGTAAGACTTTCGGTGGAGGGAAAGACAACCCATAGCAAGCCTGCAGTAAGGGATTCAGGAATATAAATGCCCCAGTCTCACTCTCCTCCCTTCCTCCAGACTCCTACCAGTTCTCCCCATGGGCAAGGCTCAACCAGAAGCCACAGGGCAAGAGAGTCATTGATGAGTCCAAACAGGTGTGCTTTAGAGGAGAGGGAAGGGAGGAGAACTTGGAGGAGAATAGGCAAGGGTAAAAGAAAAGCTACCCACCGCAGTATCCTATATGAGAAAGTGTCCTTGCAGCAGTTAAGGTTATCCACTAGCTGTAACAAGCACAAAGCTACCAAAATCGACCCTCTCTTCAGATCTCCTAGCCTAGTAACAACTAGGTGAAAACATTTACTGTGTGAAGGAAGACACAGGGAAACAAAAGGGAAATATGCATGTAGCTCTGTCACGAGACAGGACTTGCTCTTGGGAGTTGATAGTCAATCCCATTGCAGCTCCACTTGAGTTCTTATCATTTCCTGAGAGCTGACATCTGAACTCCTTGGAGATTAAGATGCAATAGAAGGAGACCCGGAAGAAATAACAAAACCAGTTACCAGTACTTCTCTATTATGTATAAAGCCAACCCTACGAGCTCTGGCCTCCAATTGAAAGACTTATCTCTTTCCTGCCAATCCCCTTCAAAGGATGCAAACTGATCCTTTATGTTTTTTTTTTCTTCATAAAATGAAGATATCTGAATGTAAAACAATGAATCTAATATATTTCTGGGCTTTCTGAGTTTTGGGTTTTGTTTTGTAGAGGGGTTTTCAATAAGAATAAGTTTGCTATAACAAAGGAATCTTCTGAGAAATCTTTCTTCTTTGCAGTTTAGGTTGTGAAAAGGGTTAATGCTCCCACCACATTAATGGGTTCTCGCATGCTGTAATCTGAGGCCATTTTTTAGCAGATTCTAACCCTTTCTTGCCTGCCTCTACTCAGCTGTCCTTCCTCCTTGTTTTAAAATTCTCTATTCCACTAACATCAATCCTCCAGGTTAGACAACTAAAGCTGGGTCACGGTCTCTAGATCACTGCTGCTATGCACATATGTTACCTGGCATGAGAAGAAGGGCCCCTGATTAGGAGCTAAGGGAAGGACAGCTATCTTCTGTAGTCCTCTTTCATTAGCACATTAGCATGAATGAGCTTATCAGATTAGCTAATTGTCACCTGGACACTTTGGACAGTGCAGAGATACTGGTGAGGCACATTTCCACAAAAAAAAGCAGAGGGAAAAGCACAACAATGACAAGTCCTAGAAAGAATCTGGAGCATTCTGGGAGGGCAGGGTACAATGCAGAAGGATAAAAGAGATGCTGCAGGTACAATGCAGAAGGACAAAAGAGATGCTGCAGGTACAATGCAGAAGGACAAAAGAGATGCTGCAGGTTCAATGCAGAAGGACAAAAGAGATGCTGCAGGTTCAATGCAGAAGGACAAAAGAGATGCTGCAGGTACAATGCAGAAGGACAAAAGAGATGCTGCAGGTTCAATGCAGAAGGACAAAAGAGATGCTGCAGGTACAATGCAGAAGGACAAAAGAGATGCTGCAGGTACAATGCAGAAGGACAAAAGAGATGCTGCAGGGGACAGGAGAGGGTAGAGAGGGAGCTCTGAATGAAAAGGTGATCAGGATGAATTTCCCCATTTTCAGGTGGGCGACCCCATATTCCCTGCCTGAAGAGTGGCAGGTATACAAAGCTGCTTAGGCAAGAGCAGATAACTTGGCTTTTGTTTGTTGAAAGAGTAACAAAGACATGGTTTGATAAGATGAAAAACTAGATAATCTGGAAAATAGCTCCCTACAAACACCTAGAAAAGCTATATAAAGAACACAAACATTTTTCAATTTATAGCTAAGTACCCAAGAAAGAAAAGGAGAATTTAGACCTTCATAACACAGGGGCTTGAGTTCTGACACCCACACAGGAGCAGAAGATGACTTTGGGCTAGCATGAAGTAAGGAGCTGAAACTCAGATCCTGACATTAAAATCCAAACTTTTCTTCAGTTAAAAGGAAGACAAGAAAAAAAGGGGAGGAGGACCCAATAATACTGAGATGATAAGGAAATTTTTCTGAAACCTTCTCAGCTCTAGTGGGAAGAGAATTTCCACTGAGAACTCATACCACATGGTTAGGAAAACAATAATGGAGACACTAGCATAAGTGGGTTGATGACAGTGGCAGCCAGCCTTCAAGATTCTCGTCACTTAGATGCTAGGCAAGGAAGCTACCTCGAAGAGATACCTACTCTGGAGATGGACTCACAGTAAAGCACATCATAAACAATTCTATACAAGCAAGACGCAGAGTTTGACCTCCGAAAACTTTAGATAATTGAAACACTAGTGATACAGCTTAAATGGCATAGAGAAGGAATTGAAATCACAAAAATAGGGCACCATGAAAAAAGTATAGACAAAGTTAGAAAAAATACTAGTAATAATACTAGAAATGAAGACAACAAATTTGTTCAACAGCAGATAGAACCAGACGAAGCGAGGGTCAGTGAACTAGAAAAAAAAATTGAGGGAATTTTCAGAATGAGATGCAGATAGTTGAATGTCAGACCTTCTCATTGCCTTCTGAACTTTTCTTAACCTCTCATACTTCTCACTTTTCTTAATAAACTAGGAATTCTAGAAGGTCTGATAAGAGAGAATGAGACAGATACAATATTTGAACAGAAAATGGCTGAGAATTTTCAAAAGCATTAATAGACATGAATCTTCAAATACAAGAGCTGCAGTGAATTCCAAGTAGGGTTAGTAAAAAGAAATCTATACCAGGACACATCGGAATGAAAATGCAGAACACCAAAAGAAAGAGGGAGAGAGGGGGAGAGAGAGAGAGACCTTAAAAGCCTTCATAGAGCAAAGACAGATTACCTACAAGAAGTAGTAACAGTTAGACTTACAGCAGAATACTTAGTCACACCAATGAAAATCAAAAGAAAATTGACTTTTGGAAAAAAAGTTAAGGCTAAATCTTTCTGAGTCCTGGGTCCTAGCCTGAGACCATTTGTCAGGAAGCCATTCATTGAATTACTGAGTTTCTCAGCAAAAAAAGAAGAAAATTGAATTACGTTTTTACAGTACTAGGGGGAAATAACTATGAACTTAGAATTCTATATACAGCTAAACTATCATTTGAGAATGACAACACAATTAAAACACTTTCAGAAAAAAGCTATAGGGTTTGTCATGCATAGACTCTTACTGAAAGAAATTTGAAGGGATAGACTGCAGGAGAAGAAAAGAAAAATCAATCCAGAAATAAAAAAGATGCAAGATGTAATTATGTTAAAACACTGAATGAAGCTGCATCTGAGCTATAGTTTTTTTTTTTCTTATATATTTTTGTATTTTTATTTTTATTTTTATTTTTTCTCTATATTATCATTTTATTTCTTTTTCTGTTGTCTTGCTATTTCTTTTTCTAAATCGATGCATATGTACTAAGAAATGATGATCATACATCTATGTGATGATACTAAGAATTACTGATTGCATATGTAGGATCGAAGGAGAAGGAAGAGTTATAACAGAGAAGATATGAATTGGCAAATGAGTAGGACTGCTGAATCATTGTATTGATATTTCTTTCAGTCTCTTGTGTCTTTGAGCAGCTAAAAGGAAAACCTGAAACTGTGGAACTGTTACCCATACCAAACTCTGAAATCTGTACTATAATTACTTGTTACAATGTACTTTGAAATTGCATATATGTTATATTTCACAACAAACAATGTTTAAAATAATAATAATAATAATAAAAGGATGCTGACATCTTGAAAAAAAAAGATGCAAGAAGCAATAAAATGACAAATACGGGCATAAATCTAAATGAATGTTGACTGGTAAATATGAACTCACACACCATAATATCAATAATAATAGTGAATAAGACTGGAGTAGGTGGTCAAAATTAAAGTGTTCTAAGATCCTCCTATGGTTTAAGATGAGAAGAGGAATATTAATTAACTTCAGACTTGGTTAAATCAAGCATGCATGTTAAAATTTTAAAGGTAATTAGTGTTGCCAGCTTTCAAGATGGCCCCACCATAAGCCTCGCCTCCTAGTACACGTGCTTTTTGTATAGTCCCTTTCCTGTTGGTCTGTGTGACTAATAAAATATGGTGGAAGAGACACCATATAACTTCCCAGGATAGCTCATGAAGACGTTGCAGTTTCTGCCTTGCTCTCTCTTGGATCACTTGCTCCATGGAAAGCAGCTGCCATGTATATGGATGTATCTTTTGGATTTGCCTCACTACACTTGATTTAATACACATGTAGAGAATTGGGCACCCACAATTAGAGAGCATACTTTCTTTTCAAGCCCACATAGGACATTTATTGACCACGTACTAGGCACAAAAACAAATAAAGAACAACAACAGAAAATCAGTATCCACATACAATGTTCTGTGTTCATAAAGCGATAACACTGAAAAATAACAAGTTCCCCAGGATTTTTAAATTAAAGAGCACACTTCACTGTAATTCATGAGTTAGAGAAAAAATCATAATGGAATTAGAATATATTTAAAAGTAAGTCATATAAAAAACTTGCATAATGAAACTAAAGCATCCTTTACATCCATTACACAGACTTAAAAATTAGATCTTCATGATGATAAATATACAACTATGTGATGATATTGTGAATTATTAATTGTCTATCAAGAATGGAGTGATCATATGGTAAGAATGCTTGTGTTTGTATGTTATGCTTAATAAACTAAAAAAATTAGATCTTTAGCTCTTATCATAATTATAAGGGCAGAAATTGAGAAATTTGTAATAAAAAATTTAGGGGATAAAGAAAACTAAACATTGGTTTTTGAAAAAGGCTAATTTAAAAGGCAAACAGCTGTATTTAGGAAAAATTAAGAAGTCATAAACAAACAGTAACCTAATAAGCAAAGGAGCACAGGCATAGATAAATAGAGTTTATAAATCATGAAAGAATAATATGAATAGCTTCATGCCAATAAATTAAAAACATACATAAAATGAAAATTTTCCCTTGAAACTAAAACCTATCAAAGGTGATTCAAGTATAGAAAATTGTAGACTGTAGCATTTTTTAAAAATCGGATCAGATTTGAAAAATCTGTCTACAAATCAAAGAAAAATACCAAGCTCAGACACATTTACAGAAATCTGTGAAGCTTTCACAATTTGGATAATGTCTAACTTTTACAAACTGTTGCAGAAAAAAACAAAAGAAAGAAAGACAAGGAGGAGAAGCCCCCACGCCTTCTTATTTTATGATGCTGGTATTCCCTTGACTTTTTTTTTTTTTTGCATGGGCAGGCACCGGGAATCGAACCCAGGTCTCCAGCATGGCAGGCAAGAACTCTGCCTGCTGAGCCACCGTGGCCCGCCCTCCCTTGACTTTTGACATCAAAATCAGACAAGAATAGTAGGATATGAAGAAAATATAGATTGAAAGAGAAAACCTTACGATCATCTCAATAGGGATGCACAAAGTATTTGATAAAATTCAATCCTTCACCATTTAAAAACAAAGCAAAATCCGCAAAAATTTAGTATACTAGCAAACTTCCTTAACCTAAAAATCCACAGCAAACACCACGTTTAATGGTGGATATTATAAGCATTACCTTTGAATCAAGAATGATAATACAAAGATGCTCAACATCAACATTTCTTTTCAGCACTGTATTTCTGGCTCTAGTCAGCACAGTTAGATTGTGGGAGGGATACGAAAGATTTAAAGATCAGAAAGAAAGAAATGAAGCTGTCATTATTCAAAGACCATAAAATTGGCTCAGAGAAAACCTTAGGACTGATATAAAAGTTCAGCAAGCTTGTTAGATATTGCAGCAATATGTTCAAATTAATGCGTTCCAATACAATAGCAACAAGCAATTGGAAAATGTCATTCCAAGTTTTCCTTTTACAACAGCCATATGAACTATAGGAATTTAGGGGAAAAATTGCAACTTTTGTGGAAAATATATGAACCTTTATTGAAGAACATGAAAGAACTTAAAGAAAGAGAGGCATACCAAGTTCATGGATGGAAAGACTCAATATAGTAAAAAGCACACCTCCTCAAATAGACCGAAAAATTGCATGCAATGCTAATCAAAATCTCAGCATGATTTTTCATGTAATATGACAACTCCTGTCAAAAGACAATGCAGAGAGCTAAGAAGAGACTAGATGGGTATGGAGGAAGAATTGGGTAGAGGGGGCTTACTCCAAACACAACAAGAATAGACAAATAGGTTATGGAACAAAGTAGAAAGGCTAGAAACAGATTTTCATATTTATGGGTGCTTGATACATAAGAGAGTTGGAGTTACAAATCACTGGGGAACAAAGGATCATTCTAAGAACGATGCTAAGACAATTGGAAATTCACATGGAAAAGATAAAACTAGATCTTCAGCTCATACCATAATAAAAATTAATTCGAGATGAACTAAAAGCCTAAATGTAAAAAAAAACCCAACTGTAACACTTTTAAAAGAAATATAGAATGTATTTATGACAACACAGTAAAGAGCAATATTTTAAACAAGATATGAAAAGCACAAACCTTAAAGAAAAATATATATAAATTTTACTGCGTCAAATTTTAAAATTCAGTATGACGTCATAAACAAAATACAAGGTAAAAATTAGAGGAAAATATTTGCAAATTATATAATAGTGATTTTGTATGCAGACCATATAAAAACTCCTAAAAAAAAAGAAGAAAAAATTTTAAAAAGCAAAATTTATGAATAAGTAATTGACAGAGTAAGAAACTGGAACAGTGAATAAACATGAAAATAAGCTTAATTTCATTAACAATCAGGAAAACACAAGTTCAACCAGTTGAGATAGTATTTCAGACTCAATTGGTAAAATTAATGCCTAATAATACCAAGTTTTATAAAGATGTGATCCAATTAACTCATACATTTCTAGTGGAAATAAAACTGGATACCATCACTCTGAAAAGCAATTTCAAAACCTAGGAAGTTAAGGATTTGCATAGTTGTACAACCACTACTGATATTTTTCAGTGTTCACTCTAAAAAAAATTTTGAATGCATGGGAAGCACCCATGTATTGGAGGAAAATGTGCAAACAGCTAAATTGTCCCTTAGTATGGGAATGGAAATATTCATTCAATGGAACAGTATACAGAAGTTTTAAAGAATGCATGTATCTGCTTGTGTTAACGTGAAAAATCTAAATCTCATGATGGTAAGTGAAAAACGACAAAGTCCAAAATAGATGTGCAGTATTCCTCTTTTTTATTTGAAACACACAAAACAATAGTTTATATGTGCATACATACACTGCAAAAATACAAAAGCATTCATAGAAATGACACACAACAATGTCAGGATATAGTGGTTGCCTCTGGGAAGGGGGGGAAGAGAATAAGAGGCGGAGATTGCTCTTTAGCAGTGTCTGTGATATTTTTATTTATCTTAAAAACAGAAAATTCTTTTAAAAATAGGAATCTAAAACAAGTAAGATGAACTAATAATACGTGTTCATTGGTGGTGGTGGGTAGACTGCAATTTGATATATTGTTTTCTGATCTTTTGGAAGTATTGAAACGTGTTGTTATTAGTAGTTTTAAATAGAGCTTTGGAGAAATACGATTATGATTTTTTAATCTGTTTTCTTAATTTCTCAACAATGGTTATATATTATTTTTATAATAAGAAAAGAATATAGAAGAATGCACTGGTATTTCTTGACAACCTCTCAGGTCACCCAATCCAACATTGGGACATTCTGAACTAACCATTTAAAATTAATTTCTATAGATGCAAATGTTCCAAGAAATGATCACGATGATGAATATGCAACTATGTGATGATATTGTGAATTACTGATTATATATGTAGAATGGAATGATAAAAAATTACGAATGTTTGCGTTTGGTGGGGTTTTTTTTGGTATTTTAAAAAAATTTAAAAATTAATTTTAGAAAGTATGTAGAAAAGAATTAATTTCTAAAGTGTGATGGCTTGTTACCACGTGAGCATCATGGTAGCATCGTGGTTGTGGCATGAGGGACTGGCTCATTTCAGCCATTCTGGCAGTAAACACAGCATCTGCACCACTGATCTAAACATATTTATCGCTCCCATTCATTACTGCCAGTGAGCTGATCAGTCATCAGCTTTTTCTCACAAAAAAAGATTACTTTTATGTGAGAATTTTCTGATTGCATCACGGTACAAAATGATTAAATTTTCCGCTTTTCATTTTCGTGTGCATGCCTTTATAAATGTGAGCACGTGTGCATATGCACACACGCAACTTTTTAACCATGAAATGTCTTGCAAGGCTGAAGAGTTGAGGTGCTTCTGGGAGTTAAATGAAGTGGAGATTCTTTCATTCCTTAGTCATTGTTGAGCCTCCAAACAGAAGATGTCAACAGTTGCCTGGTGACCTCTGAGAAATGTTTGTGGTCTTGTGTCGGGTCCTAACAACCAGTTGTCCACATAATAGAAGTACTTTATTTATTGTATATACCTCTTTGATGTCCGTGGAGTTTTCTATGTTTCTTTTTCTTTTTATCTGAAACATTGTTGTCTCATTGTTGATACTGCCCCGTTCTTGTTGTCTTCCTAGATTGAAAGGACCGTGTCCACTGAACTGACTTGGCATGGCAACCAGCACCAGCTGATAGCATGTGGTGCTTGATCAACTATTTCTATGGTGCACTTGCTATTGTCACCAAAACTGTACTGATAGTTGTGCCTTAAAATGATAACCTGATCCATGTATTTATTCTATAATATGAAGACTCCTTTGTCGGTTGCCTGGCATAGGGTTGTCAGATTTGCCAAATGAAAGTGTAAGCTGCCCAGTCAAATTTGAATTTCAGATGAGCAATGAATGACTTTTTAGTATAAGCATGTCCCATGTAGTATTCATTGTTTATCTGAAATTCAGTGTTGAGTTTTTTTTTGTTTTTGTTTTTTAATTCAAATGTAACCGGGCATCCTGTATTATATCTGGAATCCGTATCCAGCTATCCTTCTTCCAGACTTCCAAAACATTTGTCAAAGCAATCACCCAAAATGGGAAAGTTGAACATTTCCTTCAAAGAAACTCTGTCATTAATTATTTTGTTAAGAAACAAAGAACACAACCACAAATTTAGGTCCTCTTCACAGCTATGGAGGTGTTTATCTCAGAATACAACCTTCACGATTGAATTATTTTGCACTCTTTTTCGACAAAATAAAGCTTTAATGCCGTATGGTCATTTTCTGAGTCACCAAAACTCTCCATTCTCCCTGATGTGGCAGCCGGTGTCGTCTGTGATGCTTTCACCGGATGGCAGAAACAGAACAGATTCAAGGAAACGTAGAGAAGTGGAAGACGGTGCATCCAGGGAGAGAGACTATTTTCCAAAAAATTTTTCAACCCCTACCCCCACCCCCAGCCTCCTTTCTCCCCTCTTACCACCACCCTCTCTGCCCCAAAGCATTCAAGCTTAGAGTAGTCTTGAAGGAAGTTGTACCTCGGAAGTACATAGATAGGCCAAAACATTAGGACAGAAGGAACTGCAAAACTCTCCTAGTTGAAATCAGCGTACAGAAAAGAAATAAGGTGCCTAAAAGTAGTTATTGATTTGCTAATGTCGGACAATGCAGAGGATTGCAAATGTTCTCTATTGAGGGACATGCAATAAGGCAACTTTGGAGAAACTCTTTTAGTAACAGAGTATCCTAATTACCAACGGGAAGAATGTTCCAGTTTAGCTAAATTACTGCTTAGAATCGCTGGCAGATATACTCCCAGAACTGGTTTCTCTGGACCCTCTCTGCCTCTCTGGATTGTTTCCTATTCCATGTCTATACCTTCAAAACGCCTCCTAAAATAAACTGGGTTGCCTTCCTTGCTTTCCTCCCAAATCCTAGCCCAGAGGAATTAAGAAAGAAAGCTTCAGTCACCTATTTAAAATAATTTTTTAATTGAATTTTTGTTTTAAGAATGGGTAATTTAAGAATAGAGACCAAAATATAGCTGAGCCATATTTTTATATTAACTTACATAACACCAGTTTTATTTTAGGTAATATAAGAGGCAATGAAAGGTGGTATGAAGTACCATATGTATGCTTTAGCTTTTAAGCTTTTGCCTTATGCGATACAATCTGAAAGATTCAAATTCAAAGAACAAAATGGGAAAAGCAATGTTTTAAAAGGAAATTTATTTTTGTTGTGTGTTTTAGCAAACAAGAGGTTAGGTATTTGAGCCTATCGTGGCTACACAAGTAAGTCCTAACGCCTACTTTGACATTACAGGGTGAGGTGTCCCTGGAATCTCTGTGTTATGGTAAGACTATTAAAATAGCTCTGTGCCGGTGTGATAGCAGTTCGATGGCAGAATTCTCGCCTGCCATGCCGGAGACCTGGGTTCGATTACCGGTGATTGTCCATGCAAAAAAAAAAAGTAAAATAGATCTAAGGTGATTATTCTGGAAGTAGCACAAAGATAAGTCATGTTTACGCAAATAAACCAATTCTCTGGCTTTTGAGAGCTATGGTTAGCCATGTAACTACTCTTAAAACTATACCCTCAAGACATAAAGAGGCTATGATTTTAAGCCTGAATTGGCTTTGAATCTTTTTCTCTCCCTCTGTGTAGTAAATTAAATATGTCATCCAACAATTGCTCCTTTTCTGAAACAAATTTGATATTCTACTCCTAACAAATAAAGAATATAAATTGACAGTCATAACATTTCTTAAAAAAAAAATAGACTCCTGTCTTCATACCAAAGCTGGCTTTGAGAGTCCTAACAGACATCTCACTCTCTTAAGCAAATGCTCACAATTTAATACCAACACATGCAGCTGAAAGCGAAATCCATGAGTCATCTAAAATTCTGCATGAAGTCTGACCATTGCAGACCATCTGCTAATTGATTAAAGTTTTCACTTTTCATTGATGCAGTTTTGAACAGTTGTTCTGTAGATATAGCCAAGGATTACAACAGAAAGAGAGGCACATCACATCTGCTCTATCCCAGCCAGAATCACAGCCAAATTAAAATCCCAGTGCATGAACTGACTTCTTAGTAAACTTATGCAGAGATGCTTCAATCATATACCAGTGCCTCCTTCTGTTCATTTTCTGGTAAAACATTGAGACTGATGATCCCAACACTTATTAAATGTAAACCCCTTTCTGCTGAATAACAGCAACTCCTGCCCATTCCCCAAACAATCTGCCTGCTTCTTCCTATTTTCATCCTGTCCTCTCAAATTAATCTTGGCTATGTCCCTATTTCTGGATAATTTCATTGATCTTGAGTTAAGACGCCTAGACACTATAATACCTGGCATGTAAAAGGTGCTAGTGAATAAATGAATGGCTCACCCACATCTTTTAAATCCAGCATAAGAATTATGTTCTGGGCATTTTTAGAAAGTAAAGAACTTTATAGTGCTGCACAAATAGCAAAGTCCTGATATCCTACCAATAGCATCGTCTTCTGTAAAACTGGGTCCCTGACCCCAAGAGATAAGAAATGAGTTCAGGAATAATATTGTATATTATCCCTAAAAAAAAAAATTCTTTTCTGTATATCTGTCTTGTCAGTGGCCTGAATGACTTTTTATTGCTCTGAGAAGAAAACCCCAACCCTTACCGTGGTTTTCAAGGCTAGTAAACTACTCAAGCCTCAGCCGATGCCACGGTGCCACTCCCTGCCCTCTTGGCCACCATGCTGATGTCATGTAGGAAACAAGTACAGGCCTTTGGATTTCCCTGTTTCTGAAATGCTCTTTCCCTAGGTCTGCGCGTTACTCCAGCTCCTTATCGTCCTTTAAGTGTGCGTGCAAACATCACCTGCTCAAAGAGCCTTTCCCTGATCATTCTATCTGAAGTAGCTCTCCTAAGTGTCTCCCCAGTCTCCTGCAGCTCCCTTTATCACATCATCCTGTTTATTTTCTTTGCATCACAACCAATAATTATCACCGGACTATAACTCTGAGATATCACTGCTATATCTGTAGGGTCTAGAAGAGTGCCTGACATGTAGTTGGTACTTGATAAATATTTGTCCAATTAATTAGTGAATACATGAATGGGCAATTAGACTAATAACATGCATTTCCCTCCTTTTCAAATTGTATTCATATATAGTATCTAGCACCATACAACCTATTAGTTAGAAACATTTAACATGATGTTTGTGAGATTTTTTTTAAGTTAAATTTTTTTCTAAATACCAAAAAACACCAAACAAATGCAAACATTTGTAACTTTTGATCATTCCATTCTACATATATGTTTCTGAGATATTTTAATAGCAATATTAAGGAGCAGAGGGTTACAAATATTGCCAGACATGTACTTTGAGAAAGTGTAACTGTTGGACAGATACCCTGGGATTCTTTTCTCTTCTCTGTCTCTCCTCCACCCCTTTTGCTTTTAAGTTACATATAACATTGGTCATTAATATCTCAGCCCCCAGTTCTTCCACATTAAAGCTTTTGGCCCAACTCTCACTCAGCCTCATGAGTTGACACGCAGCCTGCATTAGGAAAGAGTTGCTCTCCTACAATCAAATGGTACCAAAACAGCATCAAGAAGATCTAATAAGGCACTAAATGTATATCTGGAAGCAGCATGTTAGAGAAAAAATGACGTTCAATTTAGGAGACTGAGGTTCTACTCATTTTGACACTATGGGAATGACAGAAAGTCAATGAACTACTCTGTGCCCCAATTTTCTCATTTATAAAATTGAAATAGTGCCTTCTGCCTTGTTCTATTTCATAGATAGGAAAGGATCCATTGGGATGATTACGTAAAGGCACCCTACAAAATATCATGTACTATCCAAGTAAACTGTATTATTATATAAAAAAAAACAGGCATTATGCCTGCTTAAGCAAACCAGAAGAGGGAAGGAAGCACAGACAACGGCATGATGTGGAGTTCAGTGGGTAGAGGAACCAGATTTTGCAAACCCAAATCGGGTCATATCTTTTGGCATATGATCTGACACATGGTTCGACCATAAGACAAAATATTTGAAATAAAAAAATGTCCTGAAAAATCCAGGACATGTGGTTGCCATAGCAATGAAGAGCCATAGGAGACCGTGGGCAATGAAAAGACAGGGTCAAATTGGCAAGCATGGAAAACTATTTTGCCAGCGATGTGCAGGAGAGTTTGGAATCAAATGATGTAGAAGATTGAAATAACAAGAAGGAAATTTTACTAATCTAAAAGTGAGGTATAAATAGTAATCCTGACTCATCCTCACTCTCAAAACTTCTTCCCACCCATTCCAGGAAATACAAGGCAGTCTCTGGGTGACAAGAATATGGAGCAAGAAGAGGAGTTTTGGGTAAGAATTCTGCTGGAATGGAACTGGTCCCTTTGAGTATAAATATCCTCAATATCTCAGAGGCACTTCGGCTCTAAGAATGATCTTACAATAGCCCCATTCTCTAGACCAAGCAAGACTTGCTAGAAGTGCCCATGTAGATCCAAATCTGTCTCCACCTGGAAAGGTAATGGAATCTTCAACTCTTAGAATTCTAATCTTTCATGGACCGCCTTCAGATTCCATCATTCCCCACCCCAAATCAAAGCAATCTTCTCCTCTGTGAAACTGTTCAGGAATTACTGTTAAAGATTTACAACTTCAACGGAGCACCTGGCCACATACTCCGGTTTCACATGTATTTGACTACTGACTTTTTGAACAGAAAGTCAGATTTTTTTTTTTTTATGACCAGTCAAAAGTAAGAT
Source organism: Tamandua tetradactyla (assembly GCF_023851605.1). Classification (NCBI taxonomy): domain Eukaryota; kingdom Metazoa; phylum Chordata; class Mammalia; order Pilosa; family Myrmecophagidae; genus Tamandua; species Tamandua tetradactyla. Next base: position 8,910,410 of record NC_135338.1, read on the forward strand.
GCAGTTAAATCTCAAGAAGGACTGAGAAGGAGGTTTAGAAAAAGGTTCATCTCTGTTAGCATTTTCAGATCCTTATTAAAATTAATAAATCACATACTTCTAAGAGGCAAGTGTTGTTTAATGGGGCAGATTTTCTTCCACTCAACTCTTATTCCTTTCCAGCCCTTTAAGACCCAAGACCTCTAAATTCCATCCAGTGCTTATCACATGCTATTGAGTTGGCATGTTTGCAAATTGCATGCAGTGAGATCCTTCCATACCAACCGCCCTATCTCAGATTCCCCAGTATTGCAGCCAAACTAGTATTGCCTGCACATTTTCTTCATCTTTTCATTGAGTTCAGCCTGGCAGCGGCGCATTCCTCAGCACAGGCTCCAGTCGGCATGGTAACTAGTTAGGGAATGCAAGCTGCCTTCTTGCAGACTCCTAGGTCTTTCTGAAAGTGCTTTTGGGGGGTTGGGGGGGAGGAGTTGGCGGTAGAGGAAGTAGTGAAAAGGGGGTGGAGAAAGAATGGATGGGGTTGGGCTAGAGGTGGGGGATGGGCAAAAGAATGACTTAAATGTGCTTTTTAAAAGAGTTATCTGGTCCATCCAATGGTATTGGTGCTAAATTGCCTGGGCAGAAAAAAAGTCCTAATTGGGGTGGGGAGGCACTGACAAAGCAAAGCTTGTTCAAGCCTCAGAATCTGCACTGTTGATAGTGCAGGTACCTCCGGGCTGTTGGGAGTGAATGCTGTGTTGACTTTGTCTAATTGCAGGGGAGGAGTTATGAGCTCTGATGGGCAGAGTTACACCCAGTGGGGTGGTGGAGAAAAACTGGCATAACCACGCAGGGCTAAATAAACTGACTGACGAAGCTCCTGGCATATTATTCCAAATTTGGCGACACGGTCATCTCTTCACAAAAATGTGAAGAAGACTCGTGATACGCAACTTTATCCCACGTTGGATTTTAAACTGGGTAATGCCAAGTTGTCTGTCAAAATTAATAGGGCATTGCTTCTTCTGATATAACAACAAAAAAAAATTCTCATCCATTTTATTCATGTATTCATTGCTTTAAAAATCCTGTATCTGCTAAAAATTTCATTTAGGAAAAAAAGGTTTGGAGGTGGTTAACCTTGATTTTAAAGCGCTGTGAATTGAAAGCTACTTTTCTCATAATGGCTATTATCAAAGCCATACCATCATTAACACGGAGAGCATTTTATTCTTTAATCATAGGTTAATATTCAGTGTCCAGGCTTATATTAAAGAGGCATTTATACTTCTATGATTGATTATGTCTTTATCAGAGTTTGGGGACTTTGTAAAACTTCATTTATATCAAGAAAAATGTTCAATGGTTAACGGACTGTAGAGTAGATAATCTGCATCATCTTAGACACTGATCAATATATTGACTTTTTGACTCTTTTACTTTGTTATTTCATGGGTTAATTTAACTGTTTCTCCTTCTTTGCTTTTATGAAGCCTTTATGCCTCCTGTTCTATACAAACTACTATTCTAAATGTTGCACATGTAGGAAAACTTTCAGTTCTGGAATCTGAAATCTTTTGGTGATCTCAAAAAAAAAAAAGGCATTTTGTGGGTATTCAGACCCCAAAAAGGAAGTGTAAATTATCCTGAACCTTATCATATGAATATGGTGCATGGGGTAGCTGTTTCTTTTACTGCTTCCCACATTCCAAAGATTTGTAAATAAATGGAAATGATAAAGGCTCCCTGGAAATTTAAACCATCTTTTATCATGCATTTTAATTCCTAGTTTGCTTTATGGGACAATAAACTTTTTTCATTTAAAAGTTTAGAATTCTCATTAAATATTTTTCAAAATAATTTCCAAACTGGTATTTTCCCCCCAAATCCCCTGTTTTCTCCAATTCCGATTTCTTTTTTTAATGCCTTTATAAAGTAAGAACAGCAATAAGGCTGGTAGAGACTTTGCTTTGAAACTCGAATAGATTTGCTTTGGTGATTTCTCTCTCTCTTATTTTTTAATTCTTCAAGCACAGATCTACAGCAGACTCTACAAGTCCTGTTTGAAAACGAAGACACTCAAAGTGCAAACACAAATACGCTCCCAGGTAAAAGGGAAGCATGCAAACGTTCCTTAACTGCTGAAGGAACAAACATGTAAATAAGAGATGGGCTGATTCCCTACTGTTCATGTTTGCTCACTGCGAACATTTGGTTCACTTGGCTTGGCTCATTATTTCAGCTGGGAAAGGCACTATATGAATTAATAGCAGATTTCCCAGCTGAAAATAAATGTTTACCAGTTTAGGGGGCTGGGTTTTTTTTGGCAGAGACCTGGCTTTTTGTCTGACTGACTCCATTTTTGGCGTGTACATCCCTGAGGTGTATAATTAAAGTCCAGGAATTTGCACATAGTGCTTTAGGGCTTTAATGAGTAGGAAACACAGGATATTTCAGCAATTTGGTGCCTAATGTCAGAGTGTGCATTTCCTGTGTGAGGTATTGCAATAATAGGGCTCTGTGATAATAAAGACGCCCGCGATCCCACGCAAAGAAAAAGAAGTGACAGCATTTGTTCCTAAATTCCAATACCAAATACATGAAAAAGAGCAATTTACATTTAAAACAGAAGGACTTTGAACTTGAACATACCCTCAGAATTAATGGCTATTAAATCAGCCCCACTTTGCTGAATACTGAAATTCCCTCCAGGACAAAGATCTTGGCTGATATCAGGTCACATTACAGCACTGAATATAAAATATATACTGGTTTTAATCATAGCCATTCCAGCCTTGCTGTTGACATTTTGGAACAGTCCAAAACCGGGAAAAATATTTCAAACCTCAGGAACCTTGGCGGAAAGGGAAGAAAGGAAAATTAAATTGACCGAACACCTGTTATATGCCAGATGCTTTTCCATGCCATCACATTCATATTTTGCAATAATAACAAAGCAAAACAAAAAGGAATGTGTTATTCTTGTTGTTGCTGTTGAAAAAAAATTAAGAAGAAATTAGAAAACTCCCCCAAAATCATGACAGCAAGGACAATACCCAGCAGAGAATAAGGACTCGATGCATACTTGCTTTTCCTATAAATATTGTCCGATTACAAAAACCTACGCTCTTTCCAACATAGTTCACTGTTTTTGTTTTTCTCTAATATAAAATTTATTCTCAAGAGGGATGAAACCTTGTTCCTCCTCCCATTTCCACTCCTTGATTTTGTGAATAAGTATTTTTTTGGGGGGGGTGGGGATCGTCTTGTTCCATCCCATGCGTAATGGTGCGTGGATAGTGAGATTTTCTTGGGCCATGAGGGAGGCATCCCAATCCCGTGGAATACGACATCCTGCAAATAGCTGAGGGCAGCCATATTGGAACAAGTTTCCAGTAGAAGCATGGAAGAAGGAGAGGCTTTGGCCACAGCCAGGAATCAGAAAGCAGAGCCCATATCGCCACAGGATAGAGAATCACAGACTTCCCTTTAGCCAGATCTCAGATGTACCATCTGGAAAATGAAAGGACTGGTCTGGATGATCTAAAAGGCCCATTTCTGATTTAAAATTCAAAGCTACCCAGTAACCCTTGGCTGGTGACCACAGGGCAGAGGGCAGGGAGCTGACATAATCCACAAACATGAAAATTCCAGAAGGAAAAGCTTCAGGTAATAACCTAACTTGTTATTGTTACACAAAGACATCTGTCGGCATTTTCATGGCCATATTCCCTAATGAAATGATCGTCAAGTTTTTACCACATATTTTCCACAGTGACGTTTCTTGAAATCATCCATACACTGAATTCTGAAGACAAAACATTGTCTGTCAAAATTGTTTGACTTGTGGGAACCACCTAACTTTTCATCTTATTTTGGCTTCTCTTAAGCCTCCCTCTTTTTCTTCAAAAACCTCTTGACACGCCACACACCTGGGCCTACGGCACCATCTTAATTCTTGGTAAAGAAGGAAAATGTGTGTATGTGTGTGCATGAGTGCCACTTGGGGTCTAGCCACCTCCTCCTATAATCCTAAAAATATAAAGCTCAAGACACTGGAGACTTACCATTCTCTGCCATTCTTTTCTCTCTTTATGAGGCATGCTTCCCACAGCTCCCTCCCATTCCTCTCCCTGGCCAACAAACACTCATGCAGGAAGCTCCCCAGCCCTGACTGTTGAAGAGTGTAGCCCCAGCCTTATGAAAAAGTGAAAGGTGCTATTATTATATAGACCAAAATTTAAAGAAATTTGAACCTCAAACATCTGGGAGATTTATTAGTAAAAAGGCCAGAAATACCATTTGGATCAATAATATTTACTGTACTGGGATTTAACAATCGATTGATCCTGCCACCTTGTCACTGTCTTCAGCCCTCTCATGTCCTGTTTTCCCTGCTCCTTCTTACCCTGTTTAAGCTCTATGATCCATCATGAGTGTTTATTCTCTTGCAAGCACTCTCAACCCCTTTGCTCCACTCTCATGCATGGTACTCACCTGAAATATCCTTGTGCCTAATGAACTCCAGAGTGTTTTTGTTTTTTTTTTTCCTAGTCCATGTCTGGATCCTGCAACTAAACGTGCTGGAGAAAAACGCACAGCCATGCTGGCCGATCTAGCTTTCAGTTCATGATCATTGTAGCCTCCACGGACTCTTGATGCCCTCCAGCTCTCATTCATTTTCCTCGTCCATTCCCTTTCCCACACAATGCCCCTCAGCCCTTTTCCTCTCTTCCCAACCCCCCACCACTTCCTCAACCATCATTCCTGTGCTTCCTGTTCCACCAAGAAAATGGAACGTTCCAGAAAGACCTTGATGCATGTCCTCCCATGACATCTCCCCACCTACCAGCATCAGTGCCCATACAGTGCCCTTTCCTCCTGTGACTCTGAGAGGCTGAGTGGGAAACCTAGCCAAAGCCAGCCTCTCCCAACTAGACCCTGTCCCACCTCAATCCCACATGAGCATTTCTCTAGCAATGGCACCCCTACCCCACCATCACCCATAAGCTCCATCCTACATCAACAGTTTCCCTCTTTCTGCTGGACCACTGCCATCAAAATACAATTTTAGAATGGATCCCACATCTCTCTTCAGCTACCACCATAATTCTTCACTCCCTTTGATAACCAAACTCCTCAAAGAAATGCATACTTCTTGGTAATTTCTCTCCTTCCATTCTCTCTTGACCCCAACCTAGTCAGGCTCCCTCCTCCCTCCCCACTACAGACATTCCATCAAAACTTCTCTCATCAAGGTCACTGGGACCTTCAACACTTAATTTTTGGTCCCTGTCTTTAAACACTTGGCGTAGCGGGTAACTCTTTCCCTCTTGGAACATTTTTTTAATTGCCTTTCAAGACATCACACTCTACTGAGTGTCTTCCTACTTCTTATGTTGTTTCCTTCCTAGAATTCTCTGCTGCTGACTTGTCATCTCCGTACCCAGAAGAGTTGAAGTGCCCCAGTACTCAGGGCTCATACCTTTCTCTCTCCCCCAGGGAGAACCTGGAATCTGAATCTTGGTTTCATAATACAGGCTGGAGAAGTAAATTTGACAACAATGTAAAGATGGTATCTTGAAGCCCTGAGACTGGCAGAATTATCTATAAATTGAATGCAGTTAGGAAAAGAAAGGCCTTAGTTCCCTGACTGTTGAAATAAATAGCATATATGGATTGGCTTAAACAGTGGGATTTATTGGTACAAGGTTTGGGGTCTGGGAGAAGTCCAATATCAAGAAGTCAGGAAGGTGATGCTTTATCCGTAAAGACTGCAGCTTTCTGGGGCTGGCTGCTGGCAATCTTTGTCCTTGGCTTTTCTGTCACATGACAATGCACATGGCAATGTCTTCGTCTTTCTTCTCTAGTTTCCATTGGCTTCCTCTCTACATCTGAATGTCATTCTGCTTACGAAAGAACCAGTAATCCAGACAAAGCTCAACCAGATTCAGTTTGGCCAGATCTTAGCTGAAGTAACAAACATCTTTAAGAGATCATATTTACAATGGATCTACACCTAACAGAATGTCCCTTTGTTCCACCTCCCTGGGTTGACTAACCCTCTTCTGATGAACACATTCTTTCTTTGACTATGTGAATGCGAACCAAGATCAAGAATATACCCAAACTGGGGTAGACAATTCAATCCACCACAGTGGGTTTTATGTCTTATTTCCCTGTCTCAAATCACAACTCCTTGAGGTCTGAAACCCTACTTTTTGGTTCCCAGTCAAGGGTTCTGAACCTCGTATCTGCTGACATGCTTTCCTAATACTGCCTACTTGCCTAGGTTTCTGAATGTCCCCTAGTCAACGTCACCAAGATCTCCAACAGTCAATTCTCATTCCTCATCTCTTAACATTTGTCATAACTGATAACTCTCTCCCTCTTGAAACTTTTTTTTACTTGCTTTCCAGGACACCACACGCTACTGAGGGTCTTCCTACTTCTTATGCTGTTTCCTTCTTAGAATCCTTGTAAGGAGGAGGAGGATAAATCAGAGGAAGAGGAGGAAGAGGAAAAAGAACTACTCGTGGCTGTGATGCAGACCCCAAGGTGAGATTGCGGGTTGGGGGGCGTGAACTGTCACCATTTGGGAAAAGGCAGCAAGTCCTTCCTGAGTGGCCATGGGCAGGGTCATTACTTCGGTGAATTTACTGTTGTCTAGTCTGGTTCTCAGTATTGCAAACCAAAAACTTCCCTTATTTAGAAAGTAAATCAATCTTCCTACAGCAGACTGCCTAACTTATTTCATGGGTCTCATAATTTCAAATCCGTGTACCATTTTATGAATTGACAATGAGGAAGAACTGTCCATAAGAACTAGAATACTCAAATTCACATGAGCAACATATTCTTTCCCTACAGTCAAGAATTCTGAAAAGCCATATCATCTTCAAAAGCTGGTATATTAATTGATAGTAAGAGATGTCTGTCTTGGTGAGTAAAGAGTTCATATGATCCGTACATTCTTTTTCAACAGACTTGCCCAGAAAAGCATGATAAACATGAAATTAGATGGAGCTAAGTAAATCTTTCTCCACATTGTGGCCAGAGAGTTTTTTTTTTTTTCAAAGCACACATCTGAATAGCTCACCCCTCTGAAACTGCGCATTGTTCTTAGGAGATGACAGAACCCTCAACTGGACCTACTAATCACACATGCTTTGGCTACTTTAGCCTCTGCCTTCGGTATAAGAATAAGTAAGGGCAGAGGCCCTGGGGCCAGACTCCCATGGTCGGGACCCCCTAGCCAAACTCAGATGAGTTATTTACTTATATTGTGCCATAGATTCCGCCTCAGTAAAAGGAGAATCAAGATAGTGCTTATCTCGTGGAATCATGATGAAAATTAAGAAAGCAAATTGCTTTTAACAGTGTCTGGCACTTCCTAAGTGTTCAATAGATATTACCTATTATTACCTAAAACCACTGTGGGTATAGCCACACCCACCTTCCTTCCATCCCTTAAGTAGCCAAGATCTTTCCCACCTGGTGTCCTTAGCAAATGAGGCCCCTGTTCAAATATTCTCCTTCTCCCCACTTCCTTCCACTGTTTAACACCTACGCGTCCTTCAGCTCTCAGATGCAGGGTTACTTCCTCAGGCACGTCTTCCCCAGGGACCATGGGCCCTCCGTCCGCAGGATTCCTTCATTATATTAATTCTCTCTGCTTCCGCTGCGTATCTGGTTCACATCAGTCCTCTTTGGACAAGCCTCCAGGTTCCACAATTTCACCTCAGAGAAGAGTCAGGCACATCATAGGCACTTACGGCCAATTTGGTGGAGTAGATGTTTAGCTAATGCTTAACCCAACGTAGAAAGACCTAGGAAGAGTCCTTTGGCCAGGCCTGGTCTCCCCTGGGCAATGCCACAACCATACCTTCTGCCTTAGGGTGTCCCTTTGTTCCACCTCCCTGGGTTGACTAACCCTCTTCTGATGAACACATTCTTTCCTTGACTATGTGAATGATTTGATCAAGTTTCTTAGGGCCCTTGTAGGGCCACCCCCCCCACCCCCACCCCCACCCCTGAAAGAAAACTTTGCATATCTATACTCTGTGATAGTTCATGTAGTTTTTAGTTTTGCTGTCAGTGGGCATCTGATTTCTCCCATTTCCAAGGCCAGGAGGTGGCAGGGTGCATAAGGGTTGTCTCATCGTATCTCCATTGCTGACCACACACCTGGTTTGTGATTCTATCTGCCAGTGACGACCTGTTGTTATTCGGTATTAGGTGAGTCTATGACCCCTTTCCCGCATGAACACTCCACTTTCCACACTGAGCATCTCCTTAAACCAGAACCGGGTCTGTCGCCACCGCAGTGGACTTCTCCCAGTCTACTCGGCCTCCCAGGATGGTCCTGGGACAGAACGCAGCAGAGCCTCTGTAGGTCCCATACCCCTAGGGAGCCATACATTTTTGCTTAATGTAACCAATGAAAGATATAGCATTACTGGGGATGCATTATTCTGTCTTAGGTGGAAATATTAAAACTGGCCCAAGGATGATAGCAATAAACACAAAGTTATCATTGCCAACACATATTTGCACAACACAACAAGACAAATCCAAATCCTCAAATGAGTGCAAGGCAAAAGTGACTCCAATTGTGAAGCTCACGTCCAACCCTTATAAAACCTCTGTTAAGAAGACTCAGTTCTATATTAGCAACAAAAATTTGATTTACAACACACATTCCAAGAGCCAATAAGCCTGGGTTCCCATACTGTTTCCATGGTGTTGAGATCTGGTTTAGGCCAGTGATGTGTGTGGAAATGTCGCAGGAAAAGGACCAGTCCAATCCAATGCAGAATTTAGCAGAAGGTAAGAAAGAGCACAAAACTCAGGTTGAAGAGAGCCTCTCCCTAGGGGATTTCTAGTCCTTTATTTTTACCCCAGATCCAAGACTGGTGGTTAATTCAGATAAGCACTTGACCTTTGTGGGTGCTTATCCAAAGTCAACCTGCCGGTATCTGGAGGGTCACCTGTAACTCATTAATCTTGGTCCATTATTGTTTTGCAGGGATGTCTGTTCCATTTAAGATATAAAACTCCTATACAGATAACATGGTAGGTTAATGCACTCACCTTTCATTCCCTGATTGCTGGGTTCAAACCTAACTCAATTCTGTTATGAGTAAGGATTACGTTTTGATATGTTCCCTGTCCCCCAGAGCATTTGTTTACAGGTCTTCAAATCCTAAAAGGATGTTGCAAGCATCAGCATACTCTTCATAGCCCTTTACAGGAGGTTGCAGGAAACAGAATAGCCCAAAGTTTACTGGGTCAGGACCAGGGCGGGGGAAAGAACCATTTAGGGAATCTTGCTGAGTGCCTGTTTTTGAGAGTGCTATCAGTCTTTTGCCACCCTTAATGCTTAAGATGAAAGCAAAGTCATTATCTCTTTTCAAAAAAGTAAAGTAATTGCTTTATATAGATTCCAGGGCTACTGTACTGTACTTCCCTACAATAAGACAGGTGCTAGCAAGCAGTCAGAAAAAGGCACAAACTCATTGATTGCAGTTCTCTCTACCAGCTTACTTTTTCAGGCATTGCCCTGCTATAATTTCACTGCATTTCCTCTTCCCTTAGGAAATACAAACCTGGGCTGTCACATGTGGCAAAATCTGAAGCTGTGACTCTAGAGGAAGGTGACAGCTTGGCATCAACTATCTACAAAGCAGTGTGGCATAGTGGTAAAGGTGCCAGCTCTGGAATCTGGCTGCCAAGGACAGAATCCTGGACCTGCTGCTTAAATCCTTAACCTCTCCCGACCTCAGTGTCATCAGCTATAAAATGGAGATAAAAGAGCACCTGCCACCGAAAAGGGTTGTAAGGATCCAATAAGGTAATTAAATGTAAAGCACTCAGAACCACGTCTGGCGTATATCCGGCACTCAGTAAGCGTTATCTGTCCTTGATACTGATTGTTCTGCGTCTTGCCATAGAAATTAAGGGGAGTTCTTTTTAATCTGTGCTTTCCTCTCCAACGACCTCCCAAGTGACTGGACCCCTGAACAAATACTTCTCCTTCCTCCTAGATCGCGTGTCTGCACCACTCTTCCTTCCGCCTCGAAGCCCCTTGAATCCTAACCAGTTAAAGTACAAGGGAGTGGCTGAGGAGTGAGGACCCGGCAGCCCAAACAGCCTCCCTTAATTAATTTCAGCCAACTCCTGCTGCTGGCCACGCTGCGGCCGCCTCAATTACCCTTGGTGCTAACAACCAAAAGCGGTGCACAAAGGCTTGCGCTTTATGGCAAGAAAAGGAAAAATGTACTGTCGATACATATTACTCGTAAATGTAAATGCTTTCAGGAGCCCTTCGCTGTTTCTTTTCATGTTCCTAGAATCTAAGCACCATTTAGAGAAGTCCTGCTGTTCTAGCACCCTAAGGACATGTAAGAGGATGCGTGCAGGCAGCTGAGGAACAGAGCTTCTATTTCTGTGGAGCCAGTCAGAGCTAGATCTCGGACTGACAATGAGCAGGATATCTTAATCACAAACATTCTGAAGGCCAGGTGGGGCGCTTAGGGTTTGCAGGTTTTCTTTAAAAAAAAAAAAAAAAAAAAAAAAAATATATATATATATATATATATATATACCACTTGGGAAAGACACTGATGCATGCAGATAGGTTCTCCTTTGGGGATCTGCTGTTGTCTCCCCATTAGGAGGGTTTGGGAGAGAAGCTACACTCAAATATCAGTCCAAATCCCCACCCAATAGTGGCCTGGAAATCCTAGGAAGGACAGAAGTAAGCGTGGCAATCTGGTAGATGTGGGGGGTCAGAGGGCTTCCCTTGAGAGTGTTTGCATAGTACACAGGCTGTGATTTGAACTCCAGGTTTATTGGGGGTCATTTGGAGGGATGGTAGAATTTTTGAGGGGCTGGAGTGCCCCCCCCCAACTACTCCTCACTGATTTTCGAAAAGTGCACAGCTCGCACTTTTCATTCTCCATGCTTAGGAGGTTTTACTGCATATTTTAAGGTAACGTCTTCCAACAGAGGTGATATTTTAAAGTAAAGTTGTTAGTGGTATAGGAAATGGTGTTTATATGCCCCAAAAGGGGCTTAAAAATTTGCTGGGTGCATTTGATGGAAACTATTCAGAGAAAACCCCTGGAAGTGCAGCCCCAAACAGTAATTGATTTCTATTTTTAGGATTTAAGCTAATCAGTAAAATACATTTAGAATCCACTCCTGCCTATTGAGGTAATAAAATGATCTTTGCATAGAAAATATAATTTTTTTTCTTAAGAATACCTAACACCTCTTGGGAGAAATTGGCTGTTGCCTTCCAATATCCTCCCAATATTTATTCTACTCATCTTCCTTTATGAATAGAACCCCCAAGTTTTAGTTGGGCACTCAGATTCCCAAATAAAGATTATATTTCCAATGACCTTTGCAGCTAGTTGTAGGTACAGCACTAAGTTTTGAGCAGTGGAGTATGAACAGAAGTCATACATACAACTTACAGATCATACATTTAAAGGAAAGGGGGCGTGCCTACTTCTCTTCCTTCAGTTTCCCAATGGCTAGAATGTAAATGTGATAGTGGGTGCTAGAGCAGCTGCTTTATTTATCTTTAATTTTTTTTAAAACATAACAACATACAAACACGAGCGTTCTTACCATATGATCATTCCATTCTTGGTATATAATCAATGGTTCACAATATCATCACATCGCTGTATATTCATCACCATGATCATTTCTTAGAACATTTGCATCAATTCAGAAAAAGAAACATAAAGAAAAAAAAACTCATACATACCATACCCTATACCCCTCCCTCTCATTGACCACTAGTATTTTCATCTACCCAATATATTTTAAGCTTTCTTTCCCCTATTTTTTCCTATACCCCTTACCACTCCCTTTCATTGATCACTAGCATTTCAACTTACTAAATTTATTTTAACATTTGTTCTCCCTATTATTTATTTATTTTTAATCCATATCTTTTATTCATCTGTTCATACAGGAGCATCAGACACAAGGCATTCACAATCACACAGTCACATTGTGAAAGCTATGTCATTATACAATCATCTTCAAGAAACATGGCTACTGGAACACAGCTCTACATTTTCAGGTGGTTCTCTTCAGCCTCTCCATTACATCTTAACTGAAAAGGTGATGTCTATATAATGCATAAGAATAACCTCCAGGATAACCTCTCGACTCTATTTGGAATCTCTCAGCCACTGACACTTTATTTTGTCTCATTTCTTTCTTCCCCCTTTTGGTTGACAAGTTTTTCTCAATCCCTTGATGCTGAGTCTCAGCTCATTCTAGGATTTCTGTCCCACGTTGCCAGGAAGGTCCACACCCCAGGGAGTCATGTCCCACGTGGACAGGGGGAGGGTGGTGAGTTTGCTTGTTGTGTTGGCTGGAGACAGAGGCCACATCTGAGCAACAAAAGACGTTCTCTGGGGGTGACTCTTAGGCCTAATTTTAAGTAGGCTCAGCCTACCCTTTGCGGGGATATGTTTCATATGGACAAACCCCAAGATGGAGGGTTCAGCCTGGGAATCATGTCCCACGCAGACAGGGGGAGGGCAGTGAGTTTACTTGTCGTGTTCTGAGAGAGGCCACATCTGAGCAACAAAAGAGGCTCTCTGGGGGTGACTCTTAGGCCTAATTTAAGTAGGCTTAGCCTATCCTTTGTGGGGTTAAGTTTCATATGAACAAACCCCAAGATTGAGGGTAGAGCAGCCACTTTAGACCCTGGGTTGAAAGCTGTGGGTTGAGGACGATACAGCAAAAGACAAAAGCAGGAGCTTTTGACGCCAACAAGCCTCCCTGGCAGCTTTAGACTGCTTACCCAAACTGTTATGTGAAAAAGAAATAAATTTCTATTTTGTTCAAACCACTGTATTTTGGGAATGTTTTTGTTACTTTAGTTCCATCTGTATTTTAATAAATACAAACACCATGTGACATTAGGAAAGAAAGCTAAAAGGAAAACTCGATTCATTTGAAACAAAAACAAGTATAAAAGGACAAATGATTGTGATATTAATTTGTTTTCATGCTTTCCCTCTCTTAGTTCAGCTATAACTTTCAATACAATAATACAATACAGTAATGTGACCATGAACATTGGCACACAAATATAAGAATGGTCTTTACATTTTTAAATGGTTGGGAAAAAATGTAAAGGGAACTTGTTTCTTGACTCGTAAAAATTACATGAAATTCAACTTTTGATGTCCAGAAATAAAATATATTGAAACACAGCCATGTTCATTTATTTAAATACTGTCTGTGGCCTGCTTTCGCACCGAGTTGAGCAGTTGGGACAGAGACTGTTTGGCTCACCAAATCTAAAATGGTTCATATATGGCTGAGGCAGGTTGAAATACGCACCCCCACCCCAACAAACACATGTTCTTATCTTAACCCACATCCCTGAGGGTGTGAACGAACCCACTGTAACTGGATCTTTTGAAGGTGTTATTTTTAATTAGCAACGGATTGAGAGCGGGACATTATAAAGAGGACCCAGAAGACACAGAAGTAAGAAAAGAGAGGACATCGCGGTGTGACAACAGAAAAGGAATTAAGCCGAGGAACCCCAAAGATTACCAACAGCCAGCACCATATTGTACAGATTTTGGGGGCAAATCATCACTTTGCTGATGCCTTGATTTTGGACTTCTTGCATCAAAACTGTAAACCAATAAACCCCCGTGTTTTAACCCGACCCATCATGTTGTATTTGCAATAGCAGCTCTGGTAAACTAAGACAATGGCTTTTACAGTGAAAGTTTGCAGATCCCTTCCCTTTAGCATCTTTCATCTTGTTGAAAATGGAAGGTGGACACACATTATTTGAGTTGGTTCCCTTCCCTTTGATGTTTCATGTTACGGGGCCATATTCATATACTTGGGAACGTTCCTAAATAACTTGATTTTAACATGAAAAATATTTGATTGATAATGGCATGAAAATTAACAGTCTAAATTGCATTGTCAGTGTTTCTCTGAACAATATTTCATAGATTTTGATGACTGAACCTCCACTCACACACTTAGCGACCCTTTGTGTGGTCCTGACTCAGAGGTGGTCCTGTTGTTGTCTCCTGCTTCTACAGTGTTTCTTGTGCCTCCCTCCTCAACCAAATGCCCACGGGCATTACACTTGTTCAATTTGGTAGTAGTTCTAGGCCAGACACTTAAAAAAAAAGTATTGTGATGAAATATATATACGTAATGTAAAATTTACCACATCGACCAATTTCAAGTGTACAATTCAGTGGAATTTAGTAAATTTATGATGTTATGCAATATCACCACTCTCTCTTTCCAGAACTTTTCATCATCCCTCATCCCAAAAACAAACTCTGTACCCATTATGCAATAACCTAGTAGCTTCTATTCAACTTTCTGTCTCTATGAAGTAGCTTATTCTAGATACCGTATATAAGTGGAATCAGAGAAAATGTGTTCTTTTGTTTCTGACTTATTTCACTTAGTATAATGTTGTCAAGGTTATTCCACATTGTAGCGTGAATCAGAATTTCATTCCTTTTTAGGGCTGAATAGTATTCCATTCTGTGTTTGTGTTTTGTTCATCCATTCATCTGTTGATGGACATTTGCATTCTCTCCACCTTTGCCATCTCTTGTGAATAATGCCGCTATGAACACTGGTGTACAAGTATGTGAAGTCCTGTTTTCAATTCCGTTGTGTGTATACCTAGGACGGGAAATGCTGGATCATATGACTCTATGTTTAACTTTTTGAGGAACTGCCAAACTGTTTTCCATAGAAGCTGCACCATTTCACATTCCCCCGAGCAACACACAAGGGTTCCAACTTCTCTATATCCTTGCCAACATTTATAATTTTCATTTTTTGTTTTTAAATAATAGTCATCCCAGTAGGTACAAAGTGGTATCATTGTGGTTTTGATTTGTATTCCTTAATAACTAATGATGTTGAGCTTTATTTTCCATGTGCTTATTGATTATTTGCATATCTTCTCCGGAAAAATTATTATTCAAGTCTTTTACCCATTTGTTAATCAGGTGGGATTTTTTTGTTGTTGTTGTTGAGTAGTAGGAGTTTTCATATATTCTAGATATTAATCCCTTGTCAGATATATGATTTGCAAATATTTTTTCTCATTCTGTAGGTTGTCTTTTCACTCTCATAATTGTGTCCTTCAGTGCACAAAAGTTTTTAATTTTGAGGAAGTCCAACGTATCTATTTTTTCTTTTGTTGTCTATGCTTTGGGCATCATATTTAAAAAACTATTGCCAAGTCCAAAGGCATGGATATTTTCCCATTCTCTTCTAAGAATTTTATGGTTTTAGCTCTTAAATTTAGGACTTTGCTCCATTTTGAGCTAATCGTATGTGATGTGAAGTAAAGGCACACCTTCATTCTTTCACATTTAGGCATCCAGTTTTCCCAGCATCATTTGTTAAAGAGACTGTTTTCTGTAGAGCTGTATTCCAGTAACCATGTTTTTTGAAGATGATTGTATAATAATATAGCTTTCGCATGTGACTGTGTGATTGTGAAAACCTGTGTCTGATGCTCCTTTTATCTACGGTATGGACAGATGAGTAAAACATATGGATTAAAAATAAATAAATAATAGGGGGAACCCGTCTGTGTCTTTCTTTCTTTCTTTCTTTCTTTCTTTCTTTCTTTCTTTCTTTCTTTCTTTCTTTCTTCCTTCCTTCCTTCCTTCCTTCCTTCCTTCCTTCCTTCCTTCCTTCCTTCCTTCCTTCCTTCCTTCCTTCCTTCCTTCCTTCCTTCCTTCCTTCCTTCCTTCCTTTCTCTCTCTCTCTCTCTCCCCCTCCCTCCCTCCCTCCCTCCCTCTCTCTCTCTCTTTCTTTCTCTCTCTTTTCTCATCATTCCTTAATATCCTTCGAGCTCCGTTTCGTAGGAAGCAACAATTTAGTATATTGAAATGCTCATGATCAACAAAAGGGAGTGATAGGGTGTCGAAAAAATAGGGGGAAAGAAAAGCTAAAATATATTCGGTAGATGGAAATACTAGCAGTCAATGAGAGGTAGGTGTAAAGGGCACGGTATGTATGATTTTTATTCTTATTTCTTTTTATGAATTGATGCAAATGTTCTAAGAAATGATCATGGTAATGAATATACCACTATGTGATGATATTGTGAGTTGATTATATACCAAGAATGGAATAATCATATGGTAAGAATGTTCATGTTTATATGTTGTTATGTTTAAAAATAAAATTTTTAAAGAAAGAAAAAGAGACTGTTCTCTCCCCAGTGAATGATCTTAGTACTCTTGTGAAAATTAATTGGCCATAAATCTTACTGTTTATTTCTGGGTCTCTATTCTATTCTTCTGGTTTATATGTCATATCCAATCCAAACTTTTACAATAATGTCCTTACTGGTCTTCCTGTATCCCATCTCACCCTCTCACTCATACCCCATCACCAGAGGAAACTACATTTTAAAAAATCCTCATTACATAACTATTGCTTCCCCAGCTCAAAAATGTCAGTCCCTCATTACTTATAGATAAAATCCAAACACCTTAGCCTGGCAGCCGTGATTCTTTGTGATAAATTCTTACCTTGTGGCCTGGACAAACTGAACCGTTTTCTACTCCCCTGTGCTTTTGTTCAGGTTCTGATCTCTCTCCTCCACCCCTAACTCTTCTTCCCAGCTTTAGATACTTAAATGCTGTTCATTATTCTAAGGCCTAATTCCAATGCCAGCTCTTTCATGATGGCTTCTCTAGCCCTAGGAAGTGCCGTGGACACCTCTGGCTTCCTTCTTGCCTTTTCTTCCATTCTTCTAGAAGGAATCAATCAATTTAACTCCCTGACCTAACAACACGCAGTCTTAATGGGACTATACTTCTGAATGCACCACCCATGCTGGAGAGGGGGTGCAGATGTGCTGTAAACTAGGCCAAACAGAAGCTCTCTCTTTTTCCTTCCCTGCTCCCTGGAATTCAATTCTAGAGCAGAATGAAGCAAATCTTAAAAATGGCCAAGGAACCCATGCGTTCTTGCTCATGAGCCTGGCAGCTGTTCTGCTCCAGCTCTTGCCAGTGTTGCCTTCTTCAGCCTTTCTTTTAATTTTACAAAGAACTCAATACTCCTTCCGTGATCGGCTTTATAAAATTAGCCAAAGACAATTTCTGTCATTTGCAACCAGGGATACTAACTAACTGAAAATGTAATGCTCCCTTCTGCCAAACCCTGATAATAGTTTACCTATACATTTCTTAATTCTCTGAACATTTCCTACTTTGTATAATTATGCATGTTATTAACTTCTTTCTCGTACACAATGGCAGTTCCAGAATTCTATATAGGAGGAGTAATCGGGATGGAAGAGGGTAAGTATAAGGGACTTTACAAATTTTTTGGAATTTTAAAGGGCTTTCTTTTTATTTAGATTGCATTTTTTAAAAAATCCATAAACTAGCAATGTTTTTTAAAGATGTTCTCATTCACATTTTTAAAGATTAATAAAAACATCAATTTTCCATTTTGAAGAATATTTATTTGAGGGGAAGATGGCATTGGAGATTACAGTCAGGCAAAATCTCCTTCCTTTCTGAGGCCTCCTTTGGTGTGGCCGCTGACCTTAAGAGACTGTGGGTTAGTCATCCCTAAAGCCTTCGTGGTACTAGCATAGGGCCTTATGCACACTTGGTGCCCAATATACTTGCGGAATCAATCAATCAATCAGTGGTCACTTTACCATCTTGTTTTGGTTTGTTTTTTGCTTTCTTTCTTTCTTTTGCCTTTTCAGTAAGATGTCAAGATGTGTATTTTTCCCACTTGGAAATTATTTAGCTTGCTAATTATTTTCAATAAATAATCATTAACTGTATGCCACTATACCAGGCACTGTTCTAGGCTGAAGAGATATACTCCTGATCAAAAACATTCCTTCCACCATGAAGCTCACGTTCTAATGGGATGCTTGCCTACTCAGGGAAGAAGTTACTGTATAATAATTTATTTCCTCATTTATAATAAGTGTAGGACCAAAACAATTCATCTTTAGTCCCAGAAAGAAAGTAAAATGGAAGCAGAAGAAAAACTTGATTAAAAGAAGTCCTTTATATCCGGAAAAATATGTATAAATGCCTATTCACAACATTTTGCCTGCAATTCCAGGACGGTTGCGTTGACTTGAAGCCCTATCTGTGGACTAAGTGTCACCAGACCCAAAAGAACTCTGTGTTCATATTGTTTTCAACATCTTAAGTAAATTTTATTTCTAAGTAGCACATTATTGATAATGCTCATAATCGAAGTAGGCAAGGACTACTTCCCAAAAGAGGGAGGAGAAGTCATTGGGAAGTATCACTAGCAATTAAAGAAATATAAACCAAAGCAATTGATACCAGCTTGCACATTTTAGGCAGTGAAGCATGTTTCAAATACCATTCAGGCTGATGAGGTTGCAGCCTCCCTGAGCCCTGCAAACACTCCTGCCAACACTGTTAATATGCAGCAATATCGTACAACTGTTTACTTCTTTTTTTTCTATGCTATATGGTGGGGCTCACATTTCATTCTTTTTCCATGTAACTATGGCGTTACTGCAGCACCATTTGTTGAACCTGGGTCTCCCACACGGCAGGTGAGAATTCTACCATCGAACTACCCTTGCACCCTGTGTTTACTCCTTTTGATCCAATATTTCCTCTTCTAGGAATTTATCCTAAGAAATGTCTTCAAGCAAATCAGCATCTATGGGATCTAAAACACTCATCATATCATATGCATAAAAGCAAAAAATACATCTGCTGTTAGGAATAAGACCTAATACGCTATGAAAGTTCAACATTGTCGTTCTGAAGACTGCATAGAACCATAGAAAAAATATTTACTAGCTAACAACAAGTTATTTCATCTTGCCACATTGTTGTAGTATCCTTTTGTAACAAATTGGGATATAAGCGACTACACAATAAATTGCCAAGTCACCATAGCAAAATAGAAAATAACGTAACAATCCTGTTGCCACATTGTAGAAACCTACCCACTTTTTTTTCCCCCATGGGCAAGCACCAGGGATCGAACCCTGGTCTATGGCATGGCAGGCGAGAATTCTGCCACTGAGCCACTATCACACCGCCTGAAACCAATACACCTTTGGAAAGTAATATACATATATACTCAGTGTAACAAGTATTAGTGGAAGCCCACTCTGCATCACATTCCCTGCTAGGCCAGTGCTGGACTGTGGCAGAGGCTAAATTGCCAAAATCTGTGTCCTCTTTTACTTAGGCACAGTGCTAGGTAGCATTTGCAGTTAGGTGGCCATGCGCCTGAGTTCCAGTCAAAGGATTGGGAGCAGGTTTCATACGCGCCTCTTCCAGGCCTTGGCCGCTGATCACCTCCCACCTTCACTCCTCTGTACTCTTCTCCATTCCAGCTGCTTGTGACTACAGAAGCCACAACTTGAAGATGGCTTGTTTGGGTCCATTTATTACATAATCTCACCTACCCTAACCATCCATAAAATTAAGGATGATTTCTGAATTATTTTTTATTTAATGTTCACTTGAGATTGTACTATTGTCAATTAACTTTAAGAAGTTTAAGTCATCATATCCTCAAGTCACCGTTTGTGTGCTTACTTGCTAAGACACCTGTGGTTGACTAAAAAAAATAGCATAAAAATTAGGCTACCTTTCCTACTTATTGATAAAAATGACAGGAAGTGGAGTGGGCCATGGTGGCTCAGCAGGCAGGGTGCTTGCCTGCCATGCTGGAGACCCGGGTTCGATTCCCAGTGCCTGCTCATGCCCCCCCAAAAAAAACGGGGGGGGGGGAGACAGGAAGTAGTAAAAACTATAGTTAACTTCATTTATAAGTTTGTAATTTCTGAAGTTTCAAAAAACATTTAAAAAATGTTTACATACACTACCTGACTTAAAGTCATATTATGAAGCTACAGTGGTCAAAACAGCATGGTACTGGCATAAAGATAGATATACAGACCAAGGGGATTGAATAGAGTGCTCAGATATAGACCCTCTCATCTATGGACAATTGATCTTTGATAAGGCAGTCAAGCCAACTCACCTGGGACAGAACAGTCTCCAATAAATGGTGCCTAAAGAACTGGATATCCACATGCAAAAGAATGAAAGAGGACCCGTATCTCACATCCCACAGAAAAATTAATTCAAAATGGATCAAAGATCTAAGCATTAGATCTAAGACCATAAAGCTTTTAGAAGAAAATGTAGGGAAATATCTTATAAATTTTTTAATAGGAGGCAGTTTCCTAGACCTTACACCCAAAGCACAAACATTGAAGTAATAAATAAATAAATGGGAACACCTCAAAATTAAAACCCTTTTGTGTATCAAAGAACTTCATCAAGAAAGTAAAAAGACAGCCTACACAATGGGAGACAATATTTGGAAATGATATATCAGATAAAGGTCTAGTATCCAGAATATATAAAGAGATTGTTCAACTCAGCAACGAAAGGACAGGCAACCCAATTACAAAATGGGCAAAAGACATGAACAGACACCTCTCAGAAGAGGAAATACAAATGGCCAAAAGGCACATGAAAAGATGCTCAATTTCCCTGGCTATTAGGGAAATGCAAATCAAAACCACAATGAGATATCATCTCACACCCACCAGAATGGCCATTATCAATGAAACAGAAAATGACAAGTGCTGGAGAGGATGGGGAGAAAGAGGCACACTTATCCACTGTTGGTGGGAATGTCAAATGGTGCAACCACTGTGGAAGGCAGTTTGGTGGTTCCTCAGGAAACTAAGTATAGAATTGCCATATGACCCAGCAATACCATTGCTAGGTATCTACTCAGAGGACATGAGGGCAAAGACAAATGGACATTTGCACACATTATAGCAGCATTATTTACAATTGCGAAGAGATGGAAACAGCCCAAATGTCCATCAATAGGCACATGGTTAAACAAGCTGTGGTATACACATACAATGGAATATTATGCAGCTGTAAGACAGAATAAACTTATGAAGTATGTAACAACATGGATGGACCTTAAGGACATTATGCTGAGTGAAATTAGCCAGAAACAAAAGGACAAATACTGTATGGTCTCACTGATATGAACTAACATTAGTGCATGAACTTGGATAATTTCAGTTAAGAACAGAGACCATCAGGAGATAGAAATAGGGTAGATATTGGGTAATTGGAGCTGAAGGAGCTGAAGATTGTGCAACAGGACTGAACGTAAAAATTCAGAAATGGACAGCACAATACTACCTAACTGTAATACAATAATGTTAGAACACTGAATGCAGCTGAATGTGAGAATGATAGAGGGAGGAGGGCTGGGGGCACAAATGAAATCAGAAGGAAAGACAGACAATAAAGACTGATATGGTATAATCTAGGAATGCCTAGAGTGTACAATGATAGTGACTAAATGTACAAATTTAAAAATGTTTTGCATGAGGTAGAACAAAGGAATGTCAGTAATGCAGGGTATTGAAAATAGATGATAATTAATATTTTAAAACTCTAACTTATGTGTGGGACTAAAGCAAAAAATGTTTATTTGATACAAAATTTATATTTTGACTAGAGCAGTTCCTAATATAATTTATGTGGACAGCTTAATTGAACACCACAAGTAAATGGAACCTTGAGTAGGGCATGAGATTTTGTAGGTTTGTCCAGAGTGATGCCCTAATAAGTCCCAGAGTGATTTGAACAGTAAACAAAAGGGTACTTGCAAAGTCCCTTTGGGGGAATGGTGAGAAAGGGGAAAAATGCAAGTTCCCTGTGTGGAGAATTCCTGATATTCTCACAAGCAGTGGAGACAACCAAAGCAATAGGCTGAGCCCTCAATCTTGAGGTTTGTTCATATGGCACTTAACCCCGCAAAGGATAGGCTAAGCCTACTTAAAATTAGGCCCAAGAGTCACCTCTAGAGAACCTCTTTTGTTGCTTAGATGTGGCCTCTCTCTCAGCCAACACAACAAGCAAACTCACTGCCCTCCCCCTGTCTACGTGGGACATGACTCCCAGGGGTGTGGATCTTTCTGACAACGTGGGACAGAAATCTTAGAATGAGCTGCGACTCAGCAACAAGAGATTGAGAAAACCTTCTCCACCAAAAGGGGGAAGAGTGAAATGAGACAAAATAAAGTGTCAGTGGCTGAGAGATTCCAAATGGAGTCGAGAGGTTGTCCTGGAGGTTATTCTTACGCATTGGATAGATGTCACCTTTTTAGTTAAGGTGTAGTTGAGAGGCTGGAGGGAACTGCCTGAAAATGTAGAGCTGTGTTCCAGTAGCCATGTTTCTTGAAGATGACTGAATAATGATATAGCTTTCACAATGTGACTGTGTGATTGTGAAAACCTTGTGTCTGATGTTCCTTTAATCTACCTTATCGACAGATGAAAACATATGGATTAAAAAATATATAAATAATGGGGGAACAAATGTTTAAAAAATTTGTTTAAATAATTCCAAATTATAATTCTCCACTGAGATTCCGAGTCCTATATTTCAACCCAAAGCAGATTTTTTTCATCTCTGTACAAAGCTCTGGAAGGTAAAAAAAAAATTTTTTCCCCACCAACTAAAACACTGCAGTGTGGTGACTACATTCAAAATATGTAATTTTATTTTTAAATAACACCCACAATAATCATTATGGGATGGGGGGACTAAGTGTGCCTGTTAAATTTCATTAGCTGTAGAATATAACAAATGTCATTGGTTATATTCTACATGTCATTAGCTGGCAAAGACATCTACATATTGACATCTTGATATATTTAGCAGGAGGGAAATCCTTAAAACAAGAAAAGAATTCCACAAATTGGAACAAATACTCAGAACTGGAAGGAGCAAATGCCTAATTCCCTTCCTAGTACACATGTTTAAAACATTTTTTCACCCATGTGCTTCAGACTTCTTTTCACTTCTTTTATATTCGAGTCTGTCTTAGAGTGTATGGGTTAAGGTTTTCATCATAAATAATCTTTTGTCCAAGTGAAAGGAATTCATCCCGTCTCAGCCACAAGATTCTGAAAACCCTCTACTGCAGACTCCGTCTTTAGGTCAGCAAGATGTCACCTGCACTAAAAAATCATTTTCTATTTCTTTCTAAATATAAGCACGAGGATTCATTGCACAGAACACCTCACCCACAATTGGATTGCAGTGGGTATTCCCAGATCTTAGAGACACTTAAAAGCCTGGATCTCCCTGTCTCATCCTCACAGTCAGGAGTTGTTAACTGAAAGCTGATTGTTCAAGAAATCTGGTTGTGTAAATGTGATATACTGTGCAAGGAGGCCTGCCCTCCTTAAAGTTAAAATTATCACACAGCCATCATCATCTGACAATATTAGCCTTGTCTGACTTTTTCAGTTTCTGTAAACCATGAAAGCATTTTGAACTTAGATCTCTGTTTGTATCCAATGGCAAATTTAAAATGCAATGTTTAAAAGCCAGATAGGAATTTACTTTCAGTGGGATTAAAGCTACCCATAAAGGGGCAAAAAACAAAAAAAAACAAAAAACTAACACTCTTTTGTTGAGTAAATGGGGTGAAGGGCGGGGAGAGTGCACACCCCAATACTCTCCTCTCTCAAATAAATGTTGCTCAGATGACAGATTAAAATAATTACCTATCCTATGCAGGTAGATAATTTTTCTTGCAGCTGTATACTTCTCATTCGGTGCTTATTGGAAGTACATCTGAATGACTTAAAATGATGTCAATGGTGGTGAGAAAAGAAGTTAGGATGCCCCAAAAAAAGGAACAAAGGATAAAGGAGCCCAGGGGCCAGCCATAGGGCAGCAAATACAGCCACGTCACAGCTACAGTCTACACTGAGTTCCAGTAACTGCTCCTTCCTCTTTCTCCTTCAGGTTTAGGGGTGGTTATGGCTCCCCAGTATTGCCACACCAGCTCTCTCAATTTCCCTTAGCCCTGCCAAGGTATCTTTGAACGGTGCCTTCGCAAAGCTCACAAATACCCTGCTTGAGTGTGCCATCTTTTGGAGACAGCAACTCATGGGCTCCACGTCTACGTATTTCCATGGATTATGCCTCTACATGCACTTCAGAGCCCCTAACTGACTGTGAGCACTTAATAAGTATTTGCCGAAGGAGGGAAGGAATGGATAAAACCAAAGCACAAACTATCGTGCCTGAATTAACATTTTATAATTCACATAAGAAATAAAATCTCTACGCACTGTGGTTTCTTAGCTGATCAGAAGATTCACCTTCACCTAGGGTTTTCATACGACCAGGCATCATGCCCACCATTTCTTTTGTTCTCATTGCATTTGGGGCTTCTGTTTAACCTGTCTTTAAAGTATTTAACTGATTAATTAATCTGTATGAAATATAGCTCAGATATTTAAACCCACTTATTCTTCCGGGGAAAACAGTAATTGGACTCAGATAAACTGTGTTAGTTAAACTGAAATTTCCATTTTTTTCCTTTTCTCTTTTGCACTTTAAAAAAAAAAATAGGATTACACTAGTGGTCAATGAGAGGGAGGGGTATGGGGTGTGTTATGGATGAGCCTTCTCTTTTTATTTCTTTTTCTGGAGTGATACAAATGTTCTAAAAAATGATCATGGTGATGAAAACAAAGCTATATGATGATATTGTAAGCCGTTGATTGTACACCATGTATGAAATGTTTGTACGTTAAGAATGTGTGTGCTTGTATGTTGTTTTATCAATAAAAATTAAAAAAAAATAAAAGATAGGATATTCTTTACTGATCCCCCAGACTCTGAACTTCCCCATTCCCAGTCTTTTTTTCTGAACAGATTTTTACATACCTCAATCTGGCTGATGACAATTAAATAAATCTTATAAATAGACAAGCTGCTAATGTCTTCAGAAAGTCCTAGCTTTTTCACCTGCTTATCTACTCCCTGTTCTACTGAATGTCCACCTGACATATGCCTATAAGACATGGGTGAGAAAAGAAGTTTATTAACTGTGTGAAGTGGAGATGAAAAGATAGGTACACGCAGGTAACCTGAAGAAGAGGTTAGATGGACCCCCCCGGAGCAGGGATCTTTCCAGAAGGCAGACACTGGCACCTCTCACAAGTTAACTCACAGCAGCCTGGCCTTCCTTCCTCAGTGTCCTTCCTTAAGGGACATTCAGGCTCCTCACATCATCCTGCAGAATAAGAGGTTGGCCCATGACAATGAAACACAAGCTCCTTGAACCATGCTTGCTTGAGCAGCACCAATATTTTGATTGGTGTCCTTTTATTATCCTTCACCAAGAAGGAGGTTGCAATGAGTGAATTTCTAATCTGTATATTCCATGAAGAGCTACTGTTTGGTAGTTTGCCAGGCAAGAGTAGCAGAAGATGATTGCGGCTGGTGGAAATGGTAGGATTCTTACTGTTCAAAACCTCCACAATGGTTCAGACAGATTGAGTTACAACTAGCAACCTCAAGGAACTAAAAGAAAAGGGAAAATCATTGCAGTTGCTGCAGTATTAAACCTGTAGATTTTGACATCTGTAGTTTTCAGAACTAAAAAGTCTGAAATTATCCTGAAATAGGCAGAGGCAAGGTAAGAACTACCTACTGGTTCTCTTCTGATAATGTAGCCAATATTGTGTCTACTTTTTCTCAGGGTGAAATTGTGGGGGTAAATCCAGGTGGGGGTTCAAAAGGTTGATATAACAATCACTACGAAATAGAAAGGAGTTGAATCCTCTATTGTCTCTGAGCTTTACTGCATTTTGAGTGTATTTGGAATTCAGGTAGTACTAGCCTACCCACCCTCTAGAGAAAATAAGCAAATAATCAAATGGTCCAAATAAGAGTTATCCCTAGAAATAAAAGGTGTAGGGACTGGGAGCCTCTAAAAGGAGTGGCGTGGGTGGTACAGAGTTTGAACATTAACTTTTTACCCCTAACGTGCTCATTTCTTCCTTATACTTATCAAAATGACAGCTACCTACCCATATTCCTATGGTCACTCTTAAGGATTAAAAAAAATCTGAAACCTTTTCTTCTTAACACATAAGATGATCTTAAAAGACAAGCAAAGGAGATAAAGAAACACTTTACAATCCAAGCAACCACAAACAGCTCAGGTTAACGTCAGAAATGGGGAAGTATCAGGACAATTTTGCCGCAGTGAGGCAAGTCTTTGAGTTGAATAATTGAATTAGAGACAGCTAGCATAGCTTTCTGAAAGCGATACCATGTGTTCCTTACGAGTTGGAGTGCTTTAGAGGGCATTACTGCCATGGGAAGAAAATGGAGCACAATGGATGTCATATAATTGTTAAAAAGCCATTGGATGTTGTTAACAATGAAGATTATTGGCTAAGACCACATCTATTGTGTAAGGTAAAATAGCTCCTTGGATTAAAAAATTGTTCAAAACCTGCAAAAAGTGAGCGAATGTTAATGGTAATTTTTTTTTAACTGAAGAGAGGTTATCAGTAAGGGGGAAATAATAGCTTTGAAAGGAAATGACTACAATTGCAAGAACACACACAATCCAACCTCATTACGTTTGATTATTGTGGTATCTTCTTTGACAGCAAATAATAAATTTCCAGGTATTTTAAACCTTTTTATATTTATCCTCTCATAGTAACCCTCCTTTTCTGAAGAAGAGAGGGAAAGAAAGGAATGCACAAAATGCACTCCAATATGTTGATTATTACAGCAGCACAAATTCTTGAGTCTTTCAACTTAGCTATCTAAAAATAACCAACACATATTTTCAAGTCTAACTGGAGAGAGAACATAACAGAAATCAATGCTATCTTACCTATTTTATTATTTCTCTGCATATATACAGACTAGGCTGTAGCAAATTATTATCATGCTATGCGTCTATAAACCTTCAAGCTATAAGTTCTGACTCATCATTGTCTATTAAAAAGATCCTGCATATGGGGTTAATTTCTCTTAAGTTTATTATATTAGTCAGAATGACCAAAACTTTTTATTGTCGCCAGTTCAACCACAAAACTATAACTATGGAAAGAACTTCCAAATCCATTTCTTTCATCTTGAGGATAGTCTTTTTAGGATATATAAATCTGGTATGGTGGAGGGTTTATTTTGTTTTTGATGACAACGATAAAATCATATTTTCTTCAATCTATCTGAAGCAACTTTTACAGAAGCTTTTACAGGGTAGATTCTACATCAAGAAAATGAAGGAAATACCCTAAGGCATAATCTGACTATAAGTCCATGTCATAGCTTAAATTAGATTTTTAAAAACAAAAAGCACTGTGAAACACCTTGGAGTCTTCAGAATTGTGGAGAATTGGTACTTATATGCATATGTTTATGTGCATATGTTACTGTCTGTTAATGATGACAGCTCTTATAATAAGAAGGAATTGTTTAAAATTTATTTGGACACAATGGGCCCTTATCAGCAACTTGGTTCTTTTAAGAATACCTTGAGCAAAGCACTTTATTATGAATAATCACTTATTCCTTTACACATATCCAGTAAATGCATTCTACCATGTGTTTTATTGGATAGAAACTCATTGAGGAATAGTGTTAGAGAATGAATTGCAGTGGCACAGTTGTTAAAAGATGGAGGATGCCTTATGCTTGAAGTGTTCAGAGAATCCCAATTGCAGGGGTGGTTGCAAGAATCTATACAAGTGCTTTAAAATTCACAGAACCGCACACCCCCTGAAATCATTTTTTGTATGATAATTCAAACAATAAAATTAATTTTTAAAACAGAGTTCAGGGTGAGTGGTGCAATAGTGGCTCAGTGGCAGAGTTCTTGCCTGCCATACTGGAGATTTGTGTTCAATTCCTGGAGCTGCCTATGCAAAATAAATAAATAAATAAATAACAGAGTTCAGGATGTGACAAATGGGTTAAAAATTTTTTTTAAATGTTTGCAATGGCTCCTGGAGGATAAAATATAACCTATGGTATGTGATAAAGATTTGTAAATAAATATCAAATAATTCTAAAAATATGAGGAATAAGAAAAAAGGTTTTAAAAACACATATCAAAAAATATGAAAGAACTGTACAATCTGAGCTCATGAGCTTTCTCAAGGGAGAATTTCAAAGATAGCAAACCTTTTCAAGCATAAGCTCCTTATAGCCACAAAATAGAGAAAGTCTTCCTAGGATTTCCTAGTTAGCGGAAAATATTCCCCTCAGCTATTAATAAAAATAATTTTAAATTCGTGTTTGCATCATAGAATAAGAACTAACTGGGAGGAAACAAGGAATCATTTGGTTACCTTCAGGTATGCACACATAAAGCTAAGTAAACAACATTTTTAACTCTTCTCAGAGATCTCCAAACATAGAGACTCCACAATGGTTGCCAATAAAGATATTCTTGTGTTTATTTTGGGGATGATTAAGTTGGAAATGTGAGTCTGTGTATTCTGCTGAAATAAATACCTCCTGTAAGTTCTTTCATCATTGCCAATCTCTGAAGGCATGGAGAAGTACTACCAAGATTTCTCTCCTAAAGGCTTGATATTCTCACAAGCAATGAAGACAACAAAATCCTCAGGCTGAACCCTCAATCTTGGGGTTTGTTCATATGAAACATATCCCCGCAAAGGATAGGCTGAGCCTACTTAAAATTAGAAAAAAGGTTTTAAAAACACATATCAAAAAATATGAAAGAACTGTACAATCTGAGCTCATGAGTTTTCTCAAGGGAGAATTTCAAAGATAGCAAACCTTTTCAAGCGTAAGCTCCTTATAGCCACAAAAGTCACCCCCAGAGAACCTCTTTTGTTGCTCAGATGTGGCCTCTGTCTCCAGCCAACACAACAAGCAAACTCACTGCCCTCCCCCTGTCTACATGGGACATGACTCCCAGGGGTGTGGACCTTCCTGGCAACGTGGGACAGAAATCCTAGAATGAGCTGGGACTCAGCATCAAGAGATTGAGAAAACCTTCTCAACTGAAAGGGGGAAGAGAGAAATGAGACAAAATAAAGTGTCCGTGGCTGAGAGATTTCAAATAGAGTTGAGAGATTATCCTGGAAGTTATTCTTATGCATTATATAGATAACCCCCTATTAGTTAAGATGTAATAGAGAGGCTAAAGGGAAGCGCCTGAAACTGTAGAGCTGTGTTCCAGTAGCCATGTTTCTTAAAGATGACTGCATAATGATATAGCTTTCACAATGGGACTGTGTGATTGTGAAAACCTTGTTCTGATGTTCCTTTTATCCATGGTATGGACAGATGAGTAAAAAATATGGATTAAAAATAAATAAATAATAGGGGGAACAAATGTTAAAATAAATTGGATAGAGGAAAATACTAGTGGTCAATGAGAGGGAGGCGTAAGGGGTATGGTAGGTATGAGGTTTTGTTTTTTTTTTCTTTTCATTTCTTTTTCTGGAATGAAGTAAATGTTCTGAGAAATGATCACGGTGATGAATATACAACTATGTGATGATATTGTGAGCCACTGATTGCACATCAAGTATGGACTGTTCATACGTTAAGAATGTTCATGTTGTATGTTAATAAAAATTAAAAAAAAAAAAAAAAAAAAGATTTCTCTTCCTGAAAAAAATCCAGGCTTTTCAAGACATTAACTGGGTCATCACTTTAGCCACTCTTCTTCAAGTTTAACAAACCTACCCTTTAAATGTATACGATGCTCACAGAAATCTCTTTCATGACAGCTCTTCCCATTCACTTTAGGTTCCTTTAGATTCGAAAGAATGGTGACCAGCGTAGGTCCTGTAGTCTTCCTCTACACTCAGCCTCTGTCCTGAGGGGAGAGTCCCTTTCTTCCTTCCTTCCTTCCTTCCTTCCCTCCTTCTTTCTTTCAACGCTCTAGGAAGAAGCGAGGTGTTGTATATCTAAACCACATACCAATGGATACCATGTAAAATAGAAAAGCCCAGTGGAGAAGTGAACACATGGTTCTTTTGTTAGTGTGTAGTTAATGACAAATGTAAGAGTATGAGAAGAAGTGGCCTTAAATAAAGGAGGCGTAAGTGAAGGAAGGAGAAGGAAAACTCCTCTAGGTGGTACCCAGATTGGTAACCATCCTTTAAGATGAGTTTAATAATTAGCAGACATAGAAATTTACAGCCACCTATAGAATTAAACGAACAACTCTTTCTTGACATTTGCAGGTACAGATAGGAACAGAAATAGCTAGAGAGACAGAAATACAGCTGATGGAAACACTCTACATTAAATATCAAACTTCAAGTAACTCCCCAAGACTGAGACTTCTGTGTAATTCATAAATCAGCTTTGATTCGAAGTGACTGGGGTTGCATGGGCCACTTCTCATATGACCAAGAGAGGACCTGGGAGAGGTCCAGCAGAGACCCATAATCTGCTGAAGAAGAAAGAAGACACAGCCTAGCACCAGGAAAAATAATTCTGCAGTCTTCCTGGCAAAAAGATTCATGCGTTCCTTATTGAGGAAGGGAATCCATATTTCAGTTGAAACTTTATGTTTTTTGTTTACTAACTGACATATTTTTTTCACATTATGTTTCATTTCTCCTCAACTGATCCTTTGGCAACCTTTTGCAAACTTTTGAAAACTCTGCGTTCCGTTCACGTCCATGTCTCTGAACTTGGTGGGCACAGCTGATCCTTAGAAGAGGGTGGGCTTCCTCTAAATCCTGTTTCTCAGGGTATGTAGGAAAAAAATGAGCAGCATCCCCAGTCAGGTCTGTTTTTGTTTGGGTTTGCCGCCTATTTATGAGACACCCAGGAATAAGCCTTCCCTTGTTAAGAAGGAAATAGGTCCTGTTCTAGAAACTGTTCTTTGAAGCTTTTGCTTGATATCAAAGCAGATTCCATAAAATTGGCTTTATCAACCACACAAGACAGAATTTGTGGTAGCTGAAGATCCATATTTGTTTTAAAGTCCTGGAAACGGTCAACACCGAAGACCACGGACCACTTCCAACTTCTCCTCTGCTTCCCTGATAAGAGCTAATGCAGTCTGATGAGGAAACCAAAGTTTAATGGCTTAAATGAACAAAAGACTTGTCTTGAATACCTGCCCAAATATTAATACAGACTTATTATGCTCCACTTGTTCTTTAAAGGCTGTGGCTTTGGGCGGGTCAAGGTGGCTCAGCAGGCAGAGTTCTTGCCTGCCATGCCGGAGACCCAGGTTCGACTCCCGGTGCTGCCCAGGCCAAAAAAGGAAAGAAAAAAGTAAGAGCTGTGCTTTATTCTGTTAACTTCCATTTGGCCTCCTTGCTTCCATAACTTTTTCATGCCAGGCCCATCTCTTTCTGGTAAACCTCCTTCTCTTCCTCCCTCTCCTTTCTATCTGGATTTCATTCCCTGATGAGGGCTCTGCCCCTATGTCTTCCAGCTCTAAGAACCATTAGGCCCTTTGATAGTCATAACCACCACATTAGCCCTGCCCAGTGGCTCTATCTTTGCTCACAGATTTAACTGAGACAAAATTATTATCTGTTAAAAAAAACCACAGCTCTGCATCATGACGTCTGAGTTGAGAAAAAATCATTAGGAGCCAAGCCATACGAAGGTTGGAATATTAGCTTCCTCTAGATAAAAACAGATAAAGTAGAATATGTGTGGGCCAAGCAAGTTTTCTCTATGGGGGGATTTCTTCCATTTACTTTAACTGGAATGAACTACTGCAACAAATTCACATGCACAAGAAAAGGGAGGCAAATGCTATCAACAGAACAATCAAGAAAATGACTAAAAATTTCAGTTTTCATATGCTGAGGGTGAGGGTTAATATCATGAAAACTGAACCATAATGAAATATTTAGTTGAATAGCATTTGTCCCTGTACCAAGAAATCAATGTCTATATACACAATTTGAGTTTGAAGAGATTAAAACCCTTGGTGGTAGTATTATAGTTTCTTTTGTTTTCCTCTTTGTTCTTTTGTGTATTTTCCAAATTTTCTGGGAAGAGCTTTGAGAAACATGCAAAGGTCAAAACACTAAAAACTCTGTAATACATCATTTTTCCTGCTTAATTAGTATCTGTATATGAAACATGAGCATGATGAACCTGAAGTTGTGTTGATTTCATACAGATGAGGTTAGCTATGTGTTTAAATAACAATTTAAATGGGGAAAAGAAATATATTTTACAGAAAGTGACAATAAAAGTCATTTTTTTAACTTTTCATCTGGATTAGTGATACTATGTAGCTAGTTTTGGTAATCATTAAATTTTTGAAATGTCAGTATTATCACATATAGGTTATACATTTCTCTATAGCAGGATTTCTCGGCCTTGGTGCTATTGACATTTTGAGCTGGATAATTCTTGATTGTGGGAGGCTGCCCTGTGCATTGTAGGATATTTACCAGCTTCCCTGGTCTCTACCCAGTACATGCCAATCGTGACAACTAAAAATGTCTCCAGGCATTGCCAAATGTCCCCTGAGGGGCAAAATCACCCCTCGTGGAGAACTACCGCTCTATAGGAAGTTATTACTATCCAAATATTTTGATTTTCTTTTTAACCATTCCCTATTACCATGGCTACATTAATCATTCCGTGAATCGCATTGATCACAATGATTAAAGAAATTACAGATTTACTATGACACTCAGGCACTTACTATTAGGCTATTAGATAAAGCCTGGGAATAGTATGGATAAAAAATTCCTATAATTACAAAAAACAAAAGATGACACAAAAAGAACAAAGATTTTGGTCGTACGCCGGGATCAGATCACATTCATTTGTTGAAGTGGTCTGAATGACTCAAAGACACAGAAGCTACTATTCACTCAGCTACAACACAGCAGCTATGAACACAGACTTTGGAAAGGATGGCTATTGCTTCATGTGACAGAATTGCTGATATTTAACAAGAAATGTGAGCAACCCATCAGACTGTCAGGTATGAGTTTTCCCCTTAAATGTTGCTAATCATTTCCTTTATTGTGAGTTTTATTTAGACACATGTTCGGTGACATCCACAATCAAAATTCTGCTGCTGAACTAACTCTATAACTGAATATCCTACTTTCATTGCCTGTAAGTAAATATTGGAAGCGATCATATTTAATAACACAATACATATTATCAGCATCACCATTCCTGTAGATGGCAGTGATTTTTATTCCATCGCTGTAAATGGTGGATGGCCTTTTGTCTATTCTAAACGCCCCACTCCTCATGGGATGATTAAATATGACTGGCGAGCAAAATAAAGTTTTGAAAGGGTATATATATTTTTTGAATAGACAGCCCTGTTTTGGACTGCTGCCATCCCATTTCCTTTTTAAAATTTCAAAGATAAATATTTGACTTTTAAAACTTACTTAATTTAAAATTACTCTTTTAAGGAAAGGAAACAATGCGGTGGGATGCCGGGATTGCATTCATCCCAGCATGCCCCACTGTTTTTTGGACGGTAATCACAGGGCCCAGACATCACGCTGTGGAAGAGATTCTTCCAAGCAATAGCATCTGGCTCTTTGGCAAACCGAACAGGCAGTTGCCCTGGTGGCTTCGGAGTTGCCACAGGGTAAGGCTGCTTGATGGACAGTCTGGATTCTCATCTCCTTTTTATTTCGCCGTCCTCCTCGTATACCTTTTTTTGGTGTCAAGAGATCCACAATCTTCCCTAATGCAAGCACTGCCCTCCTTAAGCCTAATGGATTTTTACATAAACCCTGTTGTACTTCAATAAGTATCCCTTTCCATTGCCCACATCGCTTTCGGAAGTTAAAAATAGTCGAGCGTTCTGGCATCAGCAACACTCGCATTCTATTTCATACCCCACCTGCAGAGAATCAGAAATTAAATGTTCTATTCTCAGTCCCGAATATTTTAAGCCTGTATTTTCACCTTCTTTACTTGCGATAGATCTCTTTGCCAGTTAAATTTAATAAATTCATATTCGCTTGTATGAATAGCTACCTAATTTCATGACAACTTTTTTTTTTTTCCATTCTCAAGATCACACAATCTAAGCCGGTAAAGTGGTATTAGGACTATAGGGGCTTAGTTTGAAGAATTTATGGCACTTAAAAATCATAAGTGCAGTCCCTAGAATGAATACATTGAAAATCAGAATTGGCAATTCCAGAATAAAGGGGCTCTCATATCCTCTTAGCTCCAAAGGATATTAAAATGAAATTAACTCAAGAATGAGTTTGGGGATGTTTTTAGGATTAAACAACAATGACAACAACAAACAACGTTCTGAATAATTTGCATCAAGAACATTAATCAATCCGGCCTCTCTGCAGACCACAGGCTATGCATGATTCACAAACCATACCCAAAATTTAAAGTAACTGTTAGCGAGATTAAAGACACTAATGGGTCCAAACAGACATCGATTGGTAAGACTGCTTCATAGAGGGGACATTTAATTCTTTCTGTCAAAGTTCATCAGAAAAAGGAAAGCTTTATTCACTGGCCACCTCTATGGAGGCTTTAAGCTGTCATTTGCTCACAATATTTAAGAACTATGGAAAAGTTCATGGTAATATCCATTTTATAGATGGGAAGCAAATAAATAAAGGGGGCAGGAGAGACTCTGTATAGGAAAAACTATATTTGAGTGTAAGTTTTTACTTGGGAAATCCTAAATTGGAAAGGAAATGAAACCCATCAAATTCCAGAACTCGTAAGTAGTTGAAGCCAAAAGCAAACAATGCAGCTCAAAGGAAGGGATTTTTTTTTAAAAAAGGTATTTATAATTATTTTGACTATTTTTTTGTATTACCTTTGAAATAAGATCAGAATGTAATGAAGGTACACACGCACAAACACACATATATAGTCTCTATACATTTTGGGTATTTGGTTAAGAGAATATGGAGTTAAATCTGAAGTTTGTTTTTATTCCTATCATAAAAATGTTCTCCTACTGAGGAACATATAACTATGCAAACATGCAATGAATTATATACTCAGTTACCTCGATTTTATTTTTTAGAAACAAATCAAATTTGAACATTAAGATTCATCTACGTTTGTGGATTCATGCAAGCAACTCCTACAGCTCATCCTAGGAGCACTGCTGCAGGTGACTAACCTAAGTACTTAGAACCTAGAGCAACTCACAAATCTCTCCAGGCTTAATTTCTGTTCCTAATAATCTATATTCTGAAAACCAAAGAAATGGAGGTGACCTCTGCCCTCGGATTCGGGATGGGGAATTCTAGAACAGATTGGATAATATAGACCTTCAAATCAAATGTTTATTACAAACCTGCTTCTGCCTTAAATGAGGAAAATAACTTAGTTCCTGGTCCTGGGCAAGAGTGGTGGGGTGTAATAAATTCCTGACAAGTGCCTAATACGTAGTAGGCTCCTAAAATATGCTAGTTGAATGAATGAATGTGAGCTCATGTTACATCAACTTTTTAAAAAATAAATAGGCTTTGGAGACTTCTTGGATTGACAATCACACAAATCTTTAGACAAATACGAATTTTCCCAATGGGAAATTTTGCACATGGAAAATAAACAGATTTATCCATCCCGCCATGTGTAAACAAATTAGTTAAAAGGCCAAATTGATTCAAATGTGCAATCAAACTTAAGACTATATGGTCTAACGTGAATCGTTTTGCTTTTACTAGAATGTGACTGAAGTTGCATCTATCCAATGCCAAATTTCAGGACATTTAAAAATATGTTTTTAATGATAATGGAGTTGTTCCATTTCTCTCTGAGTGCTTACTTTCAAGCTTAACTCAAGGTGCCATTTCCTTGGGGAATATCTGGTATCTACAGAATGTCTTTTTCTTAGGAAAAACCCAGGCCTTTTCTTGTTCTGTTTTTTACTGTTATCAGTCAGGATAAACTCAGGCTCATGCTTCAGTTAACGCTCAATGTCTGTGCATCATGCCTGTTTCCTTCTCTGTTCTCTGACCTATTTGGTGCCTCAAATATGAGAGCACAGCCGGAACAAAACTACTCTTCCAAAAGTAAGCCGGAACATACTACCTATATCTGGTGTCGTCTGATACAGCTCTGACATATTCAGGAACTAAGCATTGGAAACAATTATATCTTTCACTTTTTGCTTGTTGATTAGTTGAATAAGCTGCCAGAAAACTGCCATTTAGGCTGAGAGCTACTGTCTGTTACTGAACTGGCTTAAATGGTATTCAATAAATGATTAGGAATGTCATTATTGAGCGGCTATCCAAAGTAACACACATGCTAATAAAGATGCCTCCAGCATCCATAGGTTAAATGCCAAGAAACAGATCCTGCAAATACAAGCCAGTCCGTTGTTGCTCTTGTGACATTGGGCAAGTAAGACATCTGGGGTTCAAACTATCCGAAGACTGGAATCACTCTTGCTGATCTTGATCAAGGAGACTTGGTCCTTTCCTTGATACCCAGCTGATACAGATAGTCTCATCGACAGGAGATACCAAGACTTGGCTGATAAATAATAGCCAGAGTGTTTCAACTTTTGCAATCTGGAGAGGCATTTGAGAAGACTAAGAAAGGCTCTAGATACATCGTGGGGGGAAAGGTGGGAAAGAAGAGGAGAAGGTTTCTTAACCATCCAAGTAGTTGATAGTTGGCTTTCACCCAAAGGAGGTGACAATGCTCTAGAGACCCACGTGTCCTAAGGGAAGGAGAGGAGGAGCTTAGGGTTCAGGGAAAACCCCAGAACTACCTGACTTCTGAGGCTTTGAGAGGTTCCCTAACCCATGGGCAGCACCACAAAAGTTGTAAGTCTGTAGGGAATTTGTAGATGAGTTGATGGGGGGAAATGGAGTAAAGTTGACTGGGAGACAATAGGTCTAGCCCAGAAACACTGGGGGGTGCAGGGGAAGCCTACATTGGCAGGTCCTCTCCTAGGAGGCATATCCCTCAAGGGAAAGGGACGTACCCAGTAGGGCCTTGCTTCTATCTCTCTGACGAGACTGGACGCAGGTGTGAGTGTCCAGGGGGCAGTATGGGTAGCTGACTACCTGCTCCCTCTCTTTCCCCACCTAGGCTTCCACAGGCACAGACCCCACCAGCTTGTCTCTCCCTGGCATGCAGAGCACAGCTGGCCAATACCAGAGGCTGTAAGGACTAGTCGAGGGGACCCCCCCACCCCCCACCCCACCAATCCTTCCGCATAGGGAGGTTACAGCCTGGGCTGGGTGTGCTTGTTAGCCCGCTGTCCCATCTTGACCCCAATTGGGTGTGATACCCATGGAGGAGGAGGGAGACGGGGGGAGACGCCCCCTCCCATAGCTGCTCAAGCCTCTGAGGGGAGACGGAGATGGAGCGGGCCAGATCCGGTTCCGAGGGCTGTAGGACGCCAAGCAAAAGAGGCCTAGCCCTTTGCGGGTTACGAAACACCTAATAAAGACCCACACGGAGAGTCTGCCCCTATTCACCAACCTGCACCCATCCGGGGACCTGAGGGCAACAAGCGCCGTTCACGCCCTCGGGTCCCCGCAGCCCGGAGCGCCGGGCTCGGGCGGCCGTAAGACCCGGTGGAGCTCCGCGCGCCAACCGCGGGTCCGGGTGTCCCCTTTGGGCGCTGGGTCCCCCACCCCACTCCACCCACCCACCGCCCAGATCGCGGCCCAGGGTTCGAAGAGGCTCGCGCGTGGCCTGTGCCAGCCGCACCCCGACGGCGGTGAGGAACGCCCCGAGGCCTCCGCCGTCTCCTCCCACCTCCCAGGCTGGAGTCGGGACGCGCTGGGATCTAGGGAAGGTCCGGGATGCCCCTCCCGCACACACACGCGCGCACGCGAGCGCAAACACACACGCGTGCGCGCGCGCGCACACACACACACGCACGCATGCACGCTTTTCTCCCCTGGCCGGAGAGCTGGAGAGGGGACACTTTGGAAAACTTGGTTGATTCGCCGGGTGGCTCAATGCACCCAAATGGTCCCCGCCACACGCGCGCGCGCACGCACGCACACACACACACACACACACACACACACACACACACACTCCAATTGGAAAGATGTCTGTTTGGGTTGTTTATTTTTTTTCTTTTTTTCTTTCCATGACTTCTACGTAAATGAATCTAAGCAGAACCGAGCCTCTCCGAGGCAGCCGGGTCGAGTTTGTTAAACTTCTCCAGATACACCCGCTGGCTCCAGGTCTCCCATTTCTCCCGCGCGCGAGGCCGCGGCCGCTCTGGCCGGGGTTGGCGCGCGCAGGAGACAGGACGCGAGGTTGGCGCAGAGACCTGCAGCCCCGGCGCCTTCGGGCTCCCAGCACTGCGCCCCCCGCAGCCCGGAGCGTCCGGCCCCGCGCCTCATTTGCCCGAAAATAGCCTGCCCGATAACAGCCTGCCCCTGCGCTGGCGGGTTAAGAAACCTAAATTAAGGAGTGGGTGAATCGGGGAAGGAGGGAGCCGGGGGAGTGTGCAACCATGAATCTCAGGTATGAGCACTTTTCACTGACATTGATGCAACTGCATTAGAGTTAATGGCAGCAGCCTGCTTCTCATTATTAATTGTCTTTGTGTTTGGATAAAGTATGTAATCTTCTTCTCAACCACACCATTAAAATAGGTTGCCTTTTCAATTAAGAACTGTCGTGAGCACAGCAGTCAATTTTCCTAATGAAGATGCATTATATTTTCATTTTTTTTTTTTTTTTAGTAATGGAAAATCCCAAGTTTTCATTAGACGCGATTACGGAGAAATTCAAGAGGGTTTTTCTAAAATTTATGCGGTCATGGAGTGCATTAAACTCTGGGCTTTTAAATAAATTGAAATTTCTGCAGATAAAAGAAAAGCATGGGTTACAAATACGTTCAAACCCGCTGCATTCAGATTAACAAAAGCAAACACGATGAGGTCATTTTTTTTTCAAATTCACTTAATAGATATAACAATAAAAAGAGGTACAGTGACTGTCTGAAAATACTATCAACTTTTTTTGGGGGGGGGGAGCAGCCCTTCTGGTTTACAGATGATCTTCAGATCTTAAATGAAGCAGATGTTTGTTGACAATGCAATACCCGCATTTAGATAATGTGTAGCTTTTGAACAAATGCCTCAGCTTGATTATTCAGTAGCACAAAGTGTCCAGGCTATGCACCTACAATTAGTTTTTGTTTGTTTGTTTGTTTCCTTCTTTCCTTTCTTTATTCTTCAACTTTCTTTAAAAGACGAACTGAAAGTCAGCAACTCTGGCAAAACTGTTTAAAATTTTACACCTTTGTGGTGAGCAACTTTTCAATGGTTGCGAAAAATTTCAAGTTTCATTCAGTCTGATTTTGAAGTTTTACAATTTGTCGAAAATATTTATTCCGGGATACGAAAGTAGAAAGTATGCATCCACAAACAAAAATGAAAAGTGTGTGGCATTCATATTCATTCTCTAAAATTGGGCATTTTGATGCGTGTAGTTAAAGGGATCTGTTAAGATCTAAGTTTCCTTTGTTAATAAAAATTTTAGGTTACTACCTTTTGCATATGAAATACTGTTTCAACCCAACAATTCTTTCCTTTCTTCTCCTTATTTAATGCAAAACTTTCATAGGAGTAACATTAGAGAATGGTCTTTGAGAAAAAATAAGTCATTCTTCTAAGCAGAAGAAAAAAAGTTCCCAACACAGCTAGACTTTTCTTCTTTGTAAGGCAACAAATCAGTAGGTTTCTTGTAGACATGATATTTTCCAGGTTTTAGGTGTTCCTGTCTTTTAAAAAATGAACTCCTTTTAAATCAACCAGCCCCTAAAAATAATCTGCAAAGAGTGGGAAATTAGATTTTCGATTAAAACCTTATCCCATCTCGAAGGATTACTTTATATTGATTCTTAAATATGGCTACAATTGATGGGCTCTAATTAAAAATCCAAAGGAAAAGTCTGTCGTGCACAAATAAAAGAAGCTTTTCATATACGGGAAATAAAGCTTGTAAAAGGTTACAAATAAAAGATTAGAGATTTATCCAAACTAGTTTAAAGCTTCACTGTGGTTTTCTTTTCTTCTTTTTTTCCTTTCTTACAAAACCATTCCTGGATCTTTTTTCCCCAGTTTTAAATGAAGTTTGCAAACAGGCAAGATATTGGACTGTAATGGTTGTTTTATATCAGCTTTGTAAGCTCATGGCTGCTGCCTGCAGTAGAACTGATTTCAAGGAAACTTCAGAACCAGGAGATGAAAAATTACGTAAACTGACAGCTAACCCTTCATCAATTCGTCCACACCCAACACACACACACACACATTCACATTTCTCTGTCTCACACTCACAGATGCCCTTCCTGTCCCCCCACCCTAGCCTTGCCTGCTCTGCACACACCCTTGGTCCCCACGCTCTCGGGGACAGAGGCACAACTCACAGCTCACACTCAGCTCATAGATGTCTCGCGGCCCCAGATCTCACACTTGTCACACAATCTTAATCCGTTTCATTCCGGAACAACACGGTCCTCTTTTCCTCATTTTCACATTTGGAATTTGCCTCCTACTCTTTTATCAAGACAGCACAATGCCATCTTTGAAGTTGTCTCTTTCTCTCTTACCCTCTTTCTTGAAAGGACCGCAATGTAAGGAAGGAATGGGCAATCCAAGCTTAAATTCATAAGTGCCCTTTTGCCTTATATTTCCCCCCAAATTCTTCCTGCACTGACAATCTTAAACCTTTGTTAAAAAATTAATTAAAGTTAATCTCGTCAAAGTTTGTGATGAAGACATATCTAAGAACCTAATAAAAATGACTTCGTAAATAGTGGGGCAGTTCTAAGACTGGATGTGGTCCCCCACCGTCCACTCAATCGCTGAAAAGATTGGAAATTAATCTTCATATTTCTGAAGGAATTGTTTAGGGAGTCTAACCAGCTCCTTTCCCCTGAGAGGCTGTGTTCTCACGGAATATGGGTTTTGTTCTTTTTTAATTAGACTGGAAGAATCCCCAGCGCTCTCCTTCCCCCTCCCCTCCCCCCATAGTTAATAAACTTGGAGGAAAGTTTGGAC
Source organism: Tamandua tetradactyla (assembly GCF_023851605.1). Lineage (NCBI taxonomy): Eukaryota > Metazoa > Chordata > Mammalia > Pilosa > Myrmecophagidae > Tamandua > Tamandua tetradactyla. The sequence continues at coordinate 8,951,275 of NC_135338.1, forward strand.
TATTTTAAACTGGCGTGTGGTGTAGAGTAAGTACACCCAGCTAGCGCCGGACATAAATCTGTATTTCAAAACATGTATATCAATATCAGCCCTATTCTGGAAACTGCACACAAGACAAATAAAATGATTCCTGTGTATAAGTTTTCTTAATTTAGCTCCTGAATACTTATATGCAAGGCAAGATAATTGTACATATGGCAATTAAAAATCATCCGCTTGTTAATGAAAATTATTTAAAAACACAAAGCATGCTACCATAAGTCAGATTCATAGAAAAATAGGGGGAAAAGGCACAGGACGCAACAGAAAAAAAGAAATTAAACAGGAAGAGAGAAAATAGAATGACTAAGATAGTAAGTATATTGGAAGTTCAAGAACTTACTGAAAATCAGGTGTTAGACTTTTCCATCCAAGGAGCCTTTTTCTCCCATGAAGGGTCTAAGGTTTTCAGTAGAACAGCCCAGCCCCCCTCCCCAAGCCAGTGGCTTTTGTCCTGACTTAGAGTAAGGTTTGTGGGGACTGTACCTGAGCCAGGCTGTCTGCAATTTCCAAATGGACAAGAAGAGACTGGAAGATAAAGAGCATGTTCTTACAGGTGAAGAGCAATTTTGCAACTTTTCCAGGAGACACCCAAGAGAAAGCTTGGTTGCTACCAACTGCTGCAGAGTCTGGGCAGAATTCCTCTAGAATGAAAAAGAAAGTCGTTTCCCACCCCCACCCCACCCCTGTCTGCCTCTGTCTCTAGTTCTCTTTCTCCTCTCAGTCTCTCTCTCTCTCTCTCTCTCTCTCTCTTTCAGATCCAATCTTTTAAGAGCTTCAGCACATCGCTAAGCTAAAGGGAAATTCTCTTTGATAAAGCAGTGTTTTCAGCTTCTGGGTTTTAAAACCTAAATCTATATTCAAATCTGGCTGAAGGTGTGTTCTGGGATTTATGAAAGCCTCTTAAAGGGGTAAATTTACCAAACCGTGACAAAATCATCACAATCTTACTTTAGACATCTGGAGTGGATGAGAATTTTAAAGAGACCCTTGTTTATTTAACACTGTCCATTTCCAACTCGCGGGTTATTGGCCGGGCATTTCCGTGAAGTTATTGGAGCAGCGAGGGAAGGAGAAGCGGGGACCGTCTGCTGAGGGTCCCTGGATGTGGACAGGCTCTCCCACGCCCCACCGAGCCGCAGTCTGCCCCAGTCTCACGTCACGGGGGACTTTTAGAGCGATGCCGTCCCCGCCACCGGAGAGGACGCCGCCAGCTCGCCGTCGGGCTTGCAGGTTTTCCCACCACCACGGAGCCCGCAGGAATCGAGGTCGGATAAGGAATTTCCCTGACTTCGTGGAGCTCACCAGCGCCTGTTCCGATATTTCTCCACCCACCCCCACCCCCATTGTTTCCAAGGCCTCCCCCTCACCCTTCCCCTTAGCCATACCCACAATGTCCTTTCTCTCTCTCTCTCTCTCTCTCTCTCTCTCTCTCTCTTTTTTTTGGCCTTTTCTTTCCTTTTTTGCTGTCCGGTGTTTTAAACAACACTGTGATCTCCCCGGGGGAAATATTCTTTACTCGGGATAAGCAAAGCTCTCTGGGACGGGAGCACCGGGTGGATTTGCCCTAACATCAGCAAAAGCATCCCCTCCGACCGCCTCTGACAGCCAGCGCCGCGCCGGCCAGACCTCCCCCAATTAAAGGCCTCGGGGGCGGTCGCCAGGTGTTTCGGTACCGTGGGGGGGCGGGGTGAGAAAAAAAAAGGTCCTTACTCACCCTTCCCCCCGCCCGGCCCCCCTGGAAGTCGCGGCTGCTGGGAACGCGGCAGCCGGCCTTCTCCCGGGGCGGGAGCGGCCCCGCGGGGCCCGCGAGGAGCTGGGTGACCCCCACGCAGCTCGGGGGTTCGTGGGGCCTCGGGCGGGGCTGGGGGGGGGCAAGCTCTCGAGACACCTGCGAGGCGGGCGGCGCGGCTTCTGAGCGCCAAGCCCCAGCCCGGGCCGGAGCGGGAGCCCAGCCTGGCCGCCGAGGGCTTGCTGCGGAGCGCGCGCTCCCGTAATTTGTTAATTGCTGTAAATCCCAAGGACGGCCACATTCGATTACACAGACAGCGTCAGAACCGGCAACAAAGCGACGAATTAATTACCAACTTCATTAACACGGGCCCCCAAATTAAAGACAGCGAGCTGTTTCTTTGGGCTCACTTGCCGCGGTGGTGAGTGGTGATGGGGTGGGGTGCGGCGGGTGGGTGGGGGGTGGGGGTGCAGGAGGAGATCTGATTTTACAGTTCTCCGCTTTGGGGGTCGCGAGGGCAGGGCGCTCTCGGGCTCTCCGTCCCCCTTTGGCCCTCCATCCGCACACGCTCGGTCGCTCCGCTTGTGCTCCCCTCCCCACACTCCACCCAATCTCACTCTGCCTTTCCAGGGACTTCAAGGTGTGCTTGAAGGCTGTCGGATCCCCGATCCCCGCGCCAGGAGGGGAAGTGGGGCTGGGGGTTCGACCTCTCCGGCTCGGGTCCCTAGCTACACTTCTCAGCCTCCCCGGTTCCCCGCCGGGGGCTCGGGCGGCTCCGGCCCGGTTAACTCCAGGCCCCGCGGTGCTGCGCGTTTGTTGGCGTTTGTTTGAATTCAGAAACGCCGGTTGTTTCCAATCTGTTCACTCCCTCCACGGGTATCCTGCCAACCCCACGCTCGCACCCCAGAGGCCTGACCGGTCTCCTGCTGCCTCTCCCAGCGCGCCGTGAGGATTCGTGTTCTTTGCAGCCCGCCCTCGGCTTCGCAACCCCAAGCCCTGCGCCTGTCCCGGGAGCCCGGGGCTCTCGCTCCAGGATGGGGAGGTGTTGACGAGCAGGAGAGATTGCGAGCTTTGGAAAAGAGTTTGTTTTGGGGCGTGCGGCTCTGCTCCTCTCTCCCCTACACGAGCGCGCCTAGCTCCCAGGACTCCTTCCATTACCTTCCCTGGCCCTCAGCGGGCTCTGACCCTGCTTGAGATCGCATCGTCCTTGTTTTTAAGCTTCGCCCTTTGCCTTGCTTTTTTTTTTTTTGCCTCAGATCCGCACAATCCCTGCCTGAGTTGAATGCGATAATTCAGTTATCCCGCACCCCACCCTGCCCCAGCCTTTACCTATTTTTAATTTTTCCCATCTTACATTATATGAGTTTCGTCTCTCCCCTTCCTTAAAGGAAAAAAAAAAAACCAAACAAACAAAAAGAAAGGAAGGAAAGGAAGGGGGAAGGGGGAAGAAGGGAGTAAAGAAAGAAAGGAAAGAGGAAGAGAAGGTAAGGCAAGGCCTTCCTGTCCATCATTTAAAATATACAATTAGTTCACATGCTCCGGCCCATAATGTATATTTTAAGCAGAGCCCAGAGTCTTGCCCAGTGTCTTTCAAGAACATTCTGGTAATGTCGGAGGCCTGGATTTGTTGCCTGCTCGTCCCCCCGTGCAGCAGCGGCCTGTTTTCCTCCCCCTGTTGTGTGTTTTTATTATTTTCCCTCTGGCTTAGATGTGTCAATCATTCTCTCCCTGCCATTGGTTGGAGAGTTTGCGTCAAAAAGTTGCCAGAGAGGCGCTTTCTCAGCAAATCTCGCTGAGAGCGGAACCGACCTCAGCTCCAAGTCAGCCTCCACTGTTATTAAAAATAAAAATCGCCACGTCTACTTTGTATGTATCGCAGAGGTGCCCACGCGAATTTCGAACTCTAGCCACTTTCCTCACTGTCTGTTCTTTTACATTTTTATTGTTGTTCTGTTTGACTTTTTACGGAATGAAGATTGCAAGGTTTCTAACTCAATACTCTTCATTTCTTTTAGGATAGCCGGTTATTTGGACTTTGGACGGATAATTTGATTTTTTCCCCCTAACCTCCTATGTAGCTGTAAGGTAAGTGTCCGCCTATCTGTCTTATCTGTGTATATCCGTATCTATTTGTCCCTCTGTTTACCGTCGCCCCAGTAGCTCGGATAGACCGACCGATGCCCCTCTGCGAACGTCGAGTTCTCCGAAGGCTGATGTATTTTTTCCTCTTATACAATCTGAGGTGAAATAGCGATCGTTGTGGGAAAAAAAAAGTACAATGGGAGGGGAGAAGTTGGAGGGAGGGGGCGCGCTCCTGAGCTTGCCGCTTCTGCCAAACGTCGTCGAAACCCTAAGACTCTAATCTGAGATGGTTTGGAGGGGTTTTGTTTATGGTTTTGATCTTATGTCAACACGCGTCCTGGGCTCTCCTCCGAATTTGGTTGGGGTCGCTCGGATCCACACAAGGACAGTTTTTAGAGTCCGAGAGGGAAGAAGCTGTAGACGTAGACAGATGGATGGATGGATTAAAATAGCGAGAACAACAATAATCATAACGTAAGCGCCTCCTCGGGCCGTGCGTGCGCCGGGTTCGCTCACGCGCTCGGTCGGGGCCGGCGACAGCCGCTCGGGTCCCTGCCTGCTCGCGGTGAGCGCGATGGGAAACGCGGGCGAATAACCGAGGAGGCGGACAGGGCCAGCGGCTCGCCCGCCCCGCGCTCGCGCCCCGCTCTTCTGGGTCCGCTGGGGCGAGCTTAGAGCCAGCCCACGATGCCCTCTCGGTTCTCCGCCTCTTCCAAAAGTCTCCCAGGTCTTTTTTTTTTTTTTTTTTTTTTGACTTCTCGCAAAAGCCCGGGTCGTGGGATACCCTCCACCCGGCTCTCGTGGACTCAGATCCGGGTGACCAGACCCAGCCAGCTTAGACCGGTCGTTTTGCAACGTAACTCAGCGGGCGGCGCCGCCGCAGCCGCAGCGCGGAACCCTCGGAGCGCACCTGCGGCGGGGGAAGGGGCGGGGAGCGGTCGTCGCGTGGCCCGAGACCTCCGTGGCGGCGCAGGGCACGGGAATCCTTCCGTTCCGAGTGGCAGTCTCTTCTCAGCTGTCCCCAGATGGGAGCGGTAGCGAGGCCCGCGCCCTCGCGCGCTCCCTTCCCAGGCTCGGGGACAATGGAGCGTGGTGGGCCGGGGCCGCGCGGCGAGGCCCGGCCTCGGCTTCCGCTCGGCGCGCCGAGAACCACGCGAAGGTCTCCGCCGGCCCCCGACCTCGGCGGCGGGTAGCCCTACAAACTCCAGAAGTATTTGTGTTGGTGGTTGCAAATGTGCTGAAAATCATACGTCCTGTTTCAGGGCATATTTTGTCAAACCCATGTCCTCTGCCAGATTGCACTGAGGTGGCTCTTTCCTTCGTTATGGACGCGGTGGGGGTGGTGCGGGAAGAGGAGGGCGAGTTGCGTGGAACCCTGGAGTTGTGGATTACTTGGGAGTGGGATGAATTTCGCCCCTTGAATTTCTCCCTTCCATCCCAGAGTCGCGGGGGTCAGGATTTCTCCTTCTCGCCTGGAGACTTTTTTTTCTAGCCGCCAAAAGTTATTAGCACAAGAGGAGTTGAGAGGAAACTCCTCCTCCCAAAGTAAGTTAGACACCCAGCCCTCTCCTCCCACAGCTAACACTTTCACCGAATGATAATTAATAATCAAGGTCAATCCTTCTGGCACGTTTCTTCCTCCCTCTCTCGCGGATGGCAGCGTTGTTTGATTTCCCTAAGGCCAAAACACACACACACAAAACAAAACTTTTCACTCGAGTTCAACGAGAGAGGCTAGAGTCGGCTGTTGTCCCCGGTGCCCACTATCTCCTTTTTCTTTCTTTTCTCCTCTTCTTCATGGTCTCCCCAGCCGCAGGCCTGTCGCCAGTCCGCGTAGTTTAGTTTCCTTTCCATCAAGCAGAAAATTAATAAGCCCGACGAGAAGCAGAGCTGAGCACGGCGGCCTGTAATTAAGGGACGTGTGCCCCTCGGATTATCTCGTTAGTTTATCAAGAAAACATTTATTATAATTAATTCTCGGACGAGGTAATTATTATTGAGCGAGGACAGAGCAACTGGTAGATGGGCTCCTTGGAAGGGGGGAGATGGAAAAAAAAAAGCAACAAGGGGGGAGGAGGTGGAGGGAAGGGAGCGACAGATTGCACGAATTGACCGTTGGATATAAAGCTGCCCAGGCCCGGGCGGGCAGTGGAGCGGGACCTCGGGCGCCAGGCCTGCGGGCTGCGGGGCAGGGACGCGGGACCTAGCCACCCGCGCCCAGAGTTGCGAGTGCCGCCCGGCTGCAAGGACTCGCCGCCCGCTCCTTCTAGGGGCGACTACTTCAGAGGCCACCTCGTGAACGGTCATTTTGAAACTTGAAGTTTTGAAAAGGTATTTCTTTTTCCCCTTCTGGACTCCGCTTATAGAAGGGAGAAAGGAGTCTTTGCAGGGCTTTGAAAGTTAGATGGAAGAGCCTCGTGGCCCTGTCTTTAGAGCGTGCATACTTAGGTTGACTGTTGAGAGCACTAAGTAGTTTCTTTCTTTTTTTTCCCCCTGATTTTCTTTTTAAGGGGTGACCAGAACTAAAAGTGAAAATACTTTATCCAGAGAATTTTAGTCGTTTTGCAATAGTAAGGGCAAAAGAGTTCGAAGAAGAAGGCTCTCTCTGTTGGTACTTTCTGCTATTGCTTTTTAAAAAAATGTTGGAATGTACCACTTTATTTTATGATGTATCAGGCATTTCTACTTGTGTGATAATACTACGTGTAAGGACACTTCCATATTTCTCCTGTGTACCTCTGTTATGATTGTAGTTGTCTCTGTAGTAGTTGGACTTTCCAAGGTATGATTTTATTTTAAAATAACTCCAATTTAGAGAATGTTTAAACAAATAAGTGACTGTGTTTTAAAGCAATATTATTTTCACAGCCTCCAAATAACTGCATCTTGAGAATAAAAGAGAAGAATAGAAAGCATAAAGGCTTTGATGTAGGAGCAACTAAATTACTTTTACTGATAAAATAATACAAACTTCTCTTAGAAGGACATCTATAGTATTATCTTAAATAGGAGTGGTGGTGGTGGTGATTTTTGCGCTATGAATTTAAATCAGGAAGAAGTTGCAGTAACCCAGTTCCGTTTGTGCAACTTTGAGCCTTGCTCTCTTAAGCAATGCAACCCAGAATCCATAAAACCCAGTCAGTAAGAACTCTGTAAACGTAAGAAGGAACTTCTCCTAATCGTGTATCCGCCATTTTGAAGTAATCCCTCAGTGTCAAAGTTGCAAAGTAAAGATTCTTGGATGATAAGTGCCGTTTTTTTAGGAAATAAAAGCCAGACTTGCAAACTTCCAGTCAATATTAGCATCCATTTTGGATCTCTGCCTGGGGAGACTCAGCTGAAGAAAGTAAATGACTTTTCTTCTTTTCTTCCTTTCTTTTATCCCCCGAGCTCTTTTTCTTATAGGTTTGTAGGAAACTTGAAAAGTAGGGAGAAAGTCTATTGGTCTCACAACTTTGGATATTTATGTATGTCTTTCTTCAAAACTAAAATGTGCAAAAGGCAGCTAGAGTTAAACAGGAAACTGCTGCAGCAGCTGAGGACCCAAATGTCCGAAAATTTGCCTCCTGCAGGATCTGCAGCCTCCACACATCAAAATCAACATGGAAGTGGCTTTCACTACAAATGCACAAGCTTTCTACTTGCAAATGTGGAGTCCTGTCATTTATCTAACTGTTAGGATTCTAGCTTTACTTCATGATTTCTAGCAAGCCCCGTGCCAATCTTGAAGACATTTTGTTAAAGTATGTTTAGATATTTGATGGGTGTTGATTAAAAGTCAAATACTTGTTTGTTTAGCTTTAGTTCTTTAGATGCATATAATCAAGGTTCTCCAAAACCCTAATAAATCTGTTGCTTACCTCTAAATCTAATTACCCTGACTACTAATTAGGTGAAAATGATGACTGGAAATGACTTCAAATGTGGAATAATAGTGGTTGAGCAGTTTTCTCAAGCTTGTCGATTAGTGATTGGTATTTTAGATGTTAAATGTACTTACATTTTAGGTTCACAGCAGTTGAAAGTGGTAAAAACCTAAGATAATTAAAATCTCTGCCGTGGAAAGGCAACAGTCTGGGGAGAGGTAGATTTCTTGAATTGTTTCTTTGTTTCTCACCAATGGGCTTTGTTATCAGCATTATTTATTTAGCCAAAGAGTTCTTTGTCTCTGCAAATGGCCCCAATCAAGTTTTGTTTGAGACAATTAGCTAGTGCCAGCCAATGAGTCCTATGCAAATGTAGGGCTAGGAATGCAATGTGTGCATTTGAAGGCGTGGGGTTTTGTTCTTGGGGGGGGGGGGAGGCAGATTGTAATTGCTTTCTTCTGGGTACTTTTTTTTTTTTGGTTTAGTGTGGGGGGTGGGGAAGACAGGTTTATCTAGTCTTCATCCCCTCTAGTTCCACTGCAGCTGGGGGAGGAGGGGCGGAGGGTATCTGCCAGCCCTTTAAAAGCCTCTGCCTTACCTAAACTGGGTTCTTTTTAAGTTAGTGGTGGAACGTGGAGGAGCTGCTGCCTCCGAAACAGTAAACCAGCACCTCTGTTTGTTTGGTTTGCCCTCAGTTTCACCACCCCAAATTCATCTGCTAAGGATCCTGAGTTTGTGCGCCCCAGGAGAAGAGAGATCGCTCAACTGGGTCCCCCTGATTTGGGCCGACTTTGCGCCTCCAAACAACCTTAGCATGATGTCTTATCTTAAGCAACCGCCTTACGCAGTCAATGGTCTGAGTCTGACCACTTCGGGGATGGACTTGCTGCACCCCTCTGTGGGGTACCCGGGTAAGTGAGTCGCGCAGCATCTCCCATACCGCCCTTCCCCACGCCCGCCGTGGAACACCCTTTTCCCCCCAAAGCACTACCCCACTGTAGCTCCAGGCGAGCCCCCACTGGCCTTTCTTTACGAAGAATCGTCTCAGATCCACCGTGCATTAACCCTCCCGGGAGAAAGAGCAAGGCTAGGGGAGAAGCGCGTGGTTGGATATGCAAAGGCTGCAGGAAATCCCGCCGCTTCGTTCTTAAACCAAGTGAACAGAGCACTCGCACTGGGGTCGGGTGAGGGATGTCACTGCCGTAGCCGTGTGAACTAGAGGCCCCTGTCCCTAGCTCCAGGCCCAAGTCCTCGGAAGTGCTGTCTTGGAGAAGCCAGGTTTTCTCTTCCTCTCTCCTCCTTCACCCTCCTCCTTCCTCGATCTCCCCGCTAACCCGGGGCTGCCGCCCCAACCTCCAGACCCTACAGCACTCATTCCGGGAGGTGTCGCTTCTCCGATGTAGCTTCCCTCAGGTGCTGGGGCTTTCCGATCAGATGGTTTTTAAACAATCCTTCCAGAAGGAGAAGCCTAACCCATGCCCCCATTTTAAAGATGCAGGAGCAAAGGCCCTTTCATGCTCCCTAAAAGCCATGGGGGCAGGACAGAGACGCGCCCAGTTGACCCAGCTGCCATCCCCGAAGATGCCTAGACTTCGAAATGGCTTTTTTGTTGTTGTTGGGGATTAATTTCGGAAGTTTTTGCTTTTGTTTTTCCTCCTCCTTACGTTAGTCTTGTTAGCAATCTAAGCGACGCTTAGGCTGCAGCGATCTCCAGCGTCGGGAGAACTGGGGGCTGCCCCGGCGCGGGCAGTGTGTGTCTCGGGACCCGGGAGCAGAGGCGGGGAGTGGGTGGGGAGGGCACTGCTAGGCTCTGACTGAGGGCGGGGAGGACCTGGGACTGCCGAGGGGCTGGGGGGTGGGCGGAGGGGAGGCGGGAAGACCGACGGAGACCCCTATGACTGAGACACTGCCCCCCCACCCTAAAGGGCCCTGGGCTTCTTGTCCCGCAGCCACCCCCCGGAAACAGCGCCGGGAGAGGACGACTTTCACCCGGGCGCAGCTAGACGTGCTGGAAGCGCTGTTTGCCAAGACCCGGTACCCAGATATCTTCATGCGGGAGGAGGTGGCGCTGAAAATCAACTTGCCGGAGTCCAGGGTGCAGGTAGGCAGATGGAGAAAGAGCTACAAAGCCATCCTTCCTGCCATGCCAGGACCACCACCCCTACCCCCTCCCGCCGCAGCGCGGTGTATGTCGATGACCAGGAGAGAGCCCCAGGTCCTCCGGAGAACAGAAGAAGGCTTGGTTCTTAACTCTCCTTTGGAGACCAGTAAATTATTCTGACTCCCTTTGAGTGTCTCTTTTTCCTCCAGCCATTTTTTTTTTTTTTTGCCTCCTCATCCCTACCAAAACCATATAATCATATGTCCCAGTTTGCTAGGTAAGAGGAGGGGCAGTTTAGTTGTAGTGATAAAGCAAAGTCCTAGAAGCCTTAGTTTCATGGTGGAAAGGGATTCAGCCTTGGTCAGATTTCAAAGGTAGTCCTAATAATCCTTCTCCTATGCAGATATCCTCAGCTCTTCTCATATACCTCTAGAGGGGAAAGAAGCTCAGTTCTTAGGCAGTCCACATATTTTTACAGACGAAGGAAGGAATAGAGTAGTAAATGACTTGTTCAAGGCCACACCTCAGTTTGGTGGTAAAACCAGACTGTAGAAGCAAAATTGAACAGAAAAAGAGTTTTCTTTGACTTACTAGGGACTAAACAGAATTTGCTAGCAATGGGCCATGTGGCAAATAAAGTATCTACATAATAACCCCAGTGACATCCTTATCCCCCAGTCACCTAAAGTTTAAGTAAACTTGATCCCTTAGAGTTTTTCTGAACTGGAGAAGGAAAGTCAACTCCAACTTGCCTGGAGAGCAACTCTAGTAAAGAGTTCTCTAGAAAAAAGTGGTTAGTACCCAAACCCCAAACTTGCCTGGAACTCACCTTCAGCTAGACATGTTTGTGAAAGTGCAAATATCAGTGTGAACTGCAGACCAGGAAAGAGGCTTTTCCAAAGTAGGGTGAAAGACATTTCAGTGCTTGTGAGGCTTGAATCAAAAATTCTCACTGGAAGAAAGCAAATGGATCTGAATAGTTTGGTGGTGTTGATATCAGCCTCAATGGCACCATTTACCCAGAGTTAACACATTCATATGGAGGGCTCACTCCATATAAGGACGAGTAAGGGATTTGCAGTTCAGAAAATTGCAGTAGTTTCTCAGAGCAGCCCCCTTATGCACTAAACATAGCTCTCTTCATTGCAGAACATGAACTGGGCTGGTAAAGAGGATTTTCAAAGTTGCATGCAGGGGCTTAAATTCAAGTCAGGAAACATAGTGCAGGAAACTGAATCCATGTGCTGAGTGGCACTAACCTTAAGGCACTGACTCCAGTTTCAGAGTTGAGGCTAATGGAGAGGACTTTCCTCGAGCTCAAAAGCAGAATACATACAGGTCACTCCAGTTACCTTAAAAAAGCTTTCAGCAAATAATGGCTTTTAAAGCTCCTTCTTCAACAGGATAACTTATCTTCTCCTTGGAGCTTTCTTTTATAAGTGGGGTCTTTCTAGGACAGATAAGAGGTAAGGTGATGGAACCAACATCTGTATTACCAGTTGCTTCTTGGAAGATGGCCTGTAAACTATTTGGATTTGAGCTGTTCTTATTGTCACGTATCAATAAAACTGTTTCCCCACTTCCCTTGTGTTTCCCTCAGACAGACATAGAAGTATTCTATTCCATTGTGAAGTGTTTCAGTGTGTGTGTGTGTGTGTATTTCTATGTGTATGTGCATATCAGAGATGATGACAGCGAAGAAGGGATAGGAAAGTGGGGTGGAGAATTTTTAGCCATATGATTTGGCTAAAAATTTTGTGCTTTAAATTTTATTGTTCTAGGCAAGACGTAAAGCCAGGTTAAGTGCTGTTAGACAGAACTTCCCAACATCCTTATACATCCAGGAGCACGCATGAGAGTTTCACAAGATGGGTGTTCAGTAGCCCAAGAGAGCGTTCACTTAACTCAACTGCCCATGTAGGAAAGATATATAATCTAGGAAGTGCTCTTGTCATAGAGGAATTACTAAAACCACATTAAAGATGTTTCTTTCCCGCTCCAGGTATGGTTTAAGAATCGAAGAGCTAAGTGCCGTCAACAACAGCAGCAACAACAGAATGGAGGTCAAAACAAAGTGAGACCTGCCAAAAAGAAGACGTCTCCAGCTCGGGAAGTGAGTTCTGAGAGTGGAACAAGTGGCCAATTCACTCCCCCCTCTAGCACCTCAGTCCCGGCCATTTCCAGCAGCAGTGCCCCGGTATCTATCTGGAGCCCAGCTTCCATCTCCCCACTCTCAGACCCCTTGTCCACCTCCTCTTCCTGCATGCAGAGGTCCTATCCCATGACCTATACTCAGGCTTCAGGTTATAGTCAAGGATATGCTGGCTCAACTTCCTACTTTGGGGGCATGGACTGTGGATCTTATTTGACCCCTATGCATCACCAGCTTCCTGGACCAGGGGCCACACTCAGCCCCATGGGTACCAATGCAGTCACCAGCCATCTCAATCAGTCCCCAGCTTCTCTCTCCACCCAGGGATATGGAGCTTCAAGCTTGGGTTTTAACTCAACCACTGATTGCTTGGATTATAAGGACCAAACTGCCTCCTGGAAGCTTAACTTCAACGCTGACTGCTTGGATTATAAAGATCAGACATCCTCGTGGAAATTCCAGGTTTTGTGAAGGCCTGCTGTAGAACCTCTTTTTGTGGGTGATTTTTAAATATACTGGGCTGGACATTCCAGTTTTAGCCAGGCACTGGTTAAGAGTTAGATGGGATGATGTCAGACTCATCTTTTCTGATCAAAGTTCTGGGAAGCATAGAAGGAAAAATGAAGGGCCTCAGAGGGGCCTACCAACCAGCAACCTGACATGGACAAACCGATCTACTTAAGGTCATAGTTTTTAGATCATTGGTTTCCCTGATTTGCAAAGTGATCACAAGCATTCTAGCCATGTGCAACTAAACATCACCAAAAACAAACAATATCAAAACAAAACTAAGTTGTGAGGAGAGAGAAGGTCATAGCCTCCTTAAGCAGAGGTGTTCCAATGTTTTAGCCAATCCTTGGTTGAATATTAGGAATGGACAGTGTCTCAAGCTCATTCACGTTTCATGACCAACTGGTAGTTGGCACTGAAAAACTTTTCAGGGCTGTGTGAATTGTGCGACTGATTGTCCTAGATGCACTACTTTATTTAAAAAAAAATAATGTTCATAAGGAGTCAATATGTAGTTTAAGAGACAATCAGTGTGTGTCTTATATAAATGGTACATCTGTGGTTTTAAATCTGTGCTAGACTTCAAAACTGTGATCTGTTATTGTATGCAACCTTGAACTCCACCTCTGCAGGGGTTCTTCTGTGATTAAATAGGTTTTAATTATAAGCAAAATTCAGAGCAACTGAGTACTTATCTAAAAAGATTACCTTTGGCTGGAGGTGAGCTGCACTGAAAGTATACAACAAAATGTCTCTGGATGAGGAGTAAGAGAAGAGAAACAAAAGGACACTAATTCATCTGTAATTTACTGTTGGTAAACCTAGCAGTAAAGAGACACTGGTCAATTGCTCTGACCCTGATGAATTTAAGAATTTATAAACTGAGATCATTGTTGTTTATGCTTGCAGATGTTAACTGGAAAAGTTATATATGCATAAACCTTTTGTTCCTGGATTTGGCAGATATGTATAATTATATTAAAATGGTTCTAGCACAACCTTGGGTCCAGTTTAATTTTATACCACTATTTATGAATGGAAAGCCTACATTAAGTTTCTTTCCCCAAACATGCTTTTTTTAGGGCAAGAAGGAGGGCAAACATTTTTATTATATTTATATTTATATTTTTGCTAATTCATGGTTGAACTGAAAATGGATGGTGATAGTATGTAAGCTTTTTGAGTTTCATCAGAATTGCTCTGACATTGAATTTAGAGAACCTAATAGTCACTTGGATCTTGTTCTCCCTGCTTTTCCCTGCCTATGACACATCATAATGATTTCACAGGAACTTTATTAGTAGTTTATGTATACAAAATTTTTTAAGAAGGGTAAGGAAAATCTGGAGTAGCTCAGAAAAAATGAGAATGACAAGAATTTCTTGTTTCTATTCTCTATTTGATTAAAGAGATTTTTTTAAAAACTTCCAAAAAATCTGAGGTAAACATGACAGGGAGTGTAATCAGAATCTGAAAGCAATTCAGGCAGAAATGATTTCTGAACAATAGAGTTTCAGAAAAGTTTTAAAACCTATAATTTCAGTAGTTGAACATAAGGCACTCTGGTCAGTTTTTTTTTTAAAGAAAGTATTGAAAAAAATGGGTCCCTTTTCAATTGTACCTGAGTTTTGTAAATCAATCAGCAGAAATGACAAATGCAGAGTCGACCACGGTGTTCCCGAGGCAAAAGCTGTATTTAATTTAATTTTAAACATTCTTAAATTTAACCAAAATTAAGTGACTTTTGATTGTAATTTTTAAATGAAGGCTAGCAATTGCAAACCCTTTTGTTTTCTGGCTGTTTGATTTTTTTGACCCTGGCTGCACACGCTCTCTACTGATCTTGCCTAACAAGTAAATTGTTTTTATTTTTCTTCTAAAGGAAGGGCAATCATTTACATGACTTTTTCCAGGTAGTATTCACCATACTGTAGTTTGAAATTGGGGCCGTGGAGTTTTGCGGTTTCCCAGATTCAGAGTATATTAATTGTTGCGTTTTTCTCATGCACGAGCAAAGCAAATCCAGCTCTCGTGCAAAATAATCAATTTCTCACACCGCTTTCAATTTTCTAGATGCCCGACAAAGGGTCAGGAGCGGCTGCCCTTTCTTTAAAACAATAATGACTACAAACATCGGTCTACTCAGCAAATAAAGTTACTAGCTTTATCTTTCCTGAAACTTAAAAAAGGGTGGAGGTCAGGAAGAAGAGGCACTGAGCACTCTCTGAAACTAATTTTTCCAACACCTTTGCACAACTTCGTTTAACCGAGTTCCTTTGACGGCAAACTAGGAATGAATTCCCCTGGCCGCAGGCGACGCAGGGAGGGAAGAGGGGCGGCGGGGAGCAAGCACTGGCTTGACGTCCGGAGCCCTCCGACCACCACTCCCAGCCGAGACCGGATTTAATCAAGTTAAGTACAACGAAGACGATACTTGGTACTGAAATGACGGCGTCCTCCAAAAGCTTCCGGGAGCTACTTCAGCTGCAAATCTGCAAGTAACAAGAAGTGAGACGGCAAAATGACCTGCGTTTTGGAGAGGGGAGATGAGGGTGGGGGTAGTTCGCTTACAAAGACTGTAGCCCCGAACCTTTATCTTTCCCACAGAGAGTCTTGGCCCCTTGGATTTCACCTTGGAAGTGTTTCTTCCCTCCATAGATAAGAAGCGAAATTCAATCAAGTCAATTAGGTTCCGGCTTTCGAAACCTCCAGGTTTTAGATAATGGTCAGTTTCCTCAGCCCCTGCCTCGCGGGCCTTCTAATCTCACCGTCCTGGGGGTGCCCCGCCCGCGGCCCCGCACGGCAGCCGCTAAGGCGCTGGGGGGACCGAGAGGACAGGCGCCAAGGTGTGGGCTTCCTCCGCCCACCGAGAGGGGGTCGTGCTCTCCAGCCAATCCCTGACCCTCTTTAAGAGCCGTCTTTTCGAAATCTTAAATCCCCAGTCGAGGTGGTCCGGGGAAAGCACGTTTCTACCCCGAGGAGCCGCAGCTGGGGCCGGGCCCAGGCCGGAGTCGGCGCTCCCCACTGGGCTCCCTCTGGGGCGCACTCAGCCCAGCGTGCGGGCTGGCTTCTTCCCGGCTCCCTTCTCGCTCTCTAGTCTGCTCCCTCCCGGCTCAGAACCAGGACCTCGCCCCGGCTGCGGCCCGCCTCACTCGGCCTAGGGCCCAAGCCTTGGGGACGCTGGGCCGAGCTCGGGCGCAGGGCGCTGTGGGCCGCGGACCGGTCCGAGGTGCCGCCGCGGAGGGTGAGCGCCGCCGGCCGTGAGGGGCGCGCGCCTCCCCGGGCCCCCCCAAGGCCCCACGTCCGGCGCTGAAGCTCCCATTCCTCCGCCCTGACACCAGGCCTCTCGGCCAGCCGCGGGCTTGAGCGCCGGTCGCTGGGTAGGCCCGCTGGGGAATCTCCGGGTCTGGCCGAGTTCGCGCTGCAGGCCGACTCGGGGGCCGGGGCGGGGAGGGTGGGGGTGGGGGCGCCTCGACGAAGCCCCGCGGCTTGCAGGGAACCGCCCGCCGCGGGGGTGCGACGCCCTGCGCCGCAGGGGGCGAAGGCCGCGAGTGGGCCCACCCGCCCGGGGAGGAAGGGGCCTGCGGCCGCTCGTTCTCTGCGTCTCCTGAGAGGAAGCGCTACAGACGGCTGGGAAGTGACTCACTCCTCCCGGCTGCGGAAGGCGAGGCCGCGCCGCCTCCACCACACCGCGGGGGCTCCCGCCGCGCCTGCGGCCTCCGGTGCCCCGGGTGGACGACTGTGCCCGCACCCCCGCCCCCCCTTTTTTTTTGTCTTCTCGGACCGGAGCGTCACTGCACTGTCCTGGAGGCCAGTGCCCGAGGAGGAAAATGTTCTTTTCGCATCCCGGAAGGCCCCAATATGCCAGGCAGCCCATCCCAGTTACTTGCGGGGCAGGGGCCATGGCCGCGCGCCCTCCGCCACCTCACCGGAGGCCGGCCCTGGCCGCCAGCCCGGACGCGCGCGCCGCACGTTGGAACCCGCGTCCCGCGCTCGGCGGGAACCTCGCCGGCGTTACCTGGACGAGGCGGTAACCCAAAACCAGGCGTGCCAGCGTTAGGCGGCGGCTCGCAGCGTACAGAGACGTGTTTTAATCATGCAAAAAAAAAAACCCCAAAACACAAAGGAGTGGGGGAGGCATGCGCATCCAACGCAAATGGAAGCTGACGTCTTATAAAACAAGAATAGGAAGACGCTGTGTAGGGAGCTGTCCTGATCTCGGCCTATTGCGTCCTGCCTTTCTTTGAAACTTTTATGAAAGATGGATGTCTCCTCTTCTTTTCGTGCCACCAAGCCCCATCATTTATCAACATGCCAAAATCTGCGACCAGGGGCCCTGAACACCTCTGCCTTTCTCTTTTCAACTGCCGGCGCCCAGCCAGCGCAGCGTGCCGGGATCAAACTGCATCTCCTTCTCGCCCCAGTTCGTTGGGTTAACGTGATACAAAAGACGGGAAAGCCCTGGGAGTTTCTCCTGGGGGTGGGGTGGGAGCAAAACCCCAAACAAAACCCACCCTGACAGTTTTCGGCATTAGGCTCTGAAACTGCACAGATTATAGGATTTGTCTCGGACAGAATTAACACTACACCGTGAACTCGTGGTGCTCCGGTGTACTGAGATACGTTGTACAGGACTGCTTGGAGCATTTCTTCCAAACTGCCTGTTAATGAGAACACGAGACTTTGAAATAATAGGTGGGGCAGCTGGTTGTATTTTGGGGAGAGGGGCTGATTAAAATGAAATCTAGAAACTATTTTTAAAGGGCAGTTCTTCTAGTGGAAGCGGTTCCAACGAAACGAACCGAATCCGGGAGCTGGGGGAAGCTTCGGCAGTCAGACGTGGCTCTAAGTGGAGGAAGCAGGCATGTGTGGCAAAGGCCCTCTCCTACGCAGCAGTCCCCTCCACCAAGGGAGGCGCCCCTAGTTATAAAGAGAATCAGCCAGACTTACTTTCTTGCAAGCAGTGTATTTTATATTTAAAAACCAACATGCTGTCGACTGCAAACAATAAGCAAATTCAAATAAAGGAGCCCTGTAAAGTCACAGACAACTGCTGGTGCCAGGGCCGCCAGGCCATCGGGAAGGGGGAGGGTCGGCTTCAAATTTTGTTTTTCTCCTAGAGGGAAAGTCGAACAGCATGAGGTCTATGACTCACTTTTATTTCTTAATCGCCTTCACCCATTACCTTCAATTCTTTTGTGGGAATGGTGTTAGGAAAAACAAAACAAAAAAACAAAGAGAATCCCACAGCAAACAATGCTAAGTGGCCAAAGTTGCTGTGACCTATGTTTCAGCATCATAAGGAAGAAAAGATGCCCAAGCATCACATCGAATCCTCTGCCACCCTCTACTGCCTACCGTGGGGGTGGGAAGGGGACCTTTTACATTAAGGATTTCTTAGTCTACCTGACATCCCTAGGAAACATTTCCAGCTGAGGGCTTTTATAAAAATATGATGCCAGTTTCTAGCAATCTAGAATTGATAATTGTTTCCTCCTACCCCCCACCCCCGGACTGCCCATGAACCAGCAAATCCAACCTTTGGGAGTGAGATGAACAGCAATACGTGCCCCAGGGCCTGCTTCCCTACTCCCCCCGGGTTCTTAAGGTAAAGGCCTGAAAGCTCCTTTTAAAGAACTTCGGGGTGGGGGGTGCAGGCTCGCCCACGGGCCTTGCCCCCAACCTCCCATCTGGGACCTCCGGAAGCCTTAGGTTAACTGAAATCAGAAAATCACCTATTACAGCTTGGAGTTAAAATTTGTTCCTAGAACCAGTAGTGACATTTTAGGCTCATGGACCATTAAGAGAACACTCCTTATCATTCAAATGGCTCTGAAAGGCGTTTAGGGTTACTGGGCCCTAAAAGACGTTGCGGGTGATAACATGGCCCGTGGGCAACAGGGTCTGGAGCGGGCGTTTGACCACAGCTACCAGATTATCAGTTTACAGTCAAAGCACTTTTTAGCTGCGACGCTTTGAAGAAGAGGCGCTCTTACCGGCAGCACAGACCGGTGCGATCCTCACCTAACAGTGTTTAACACCGCAACAGTGTTCCGGAAACGAGGAGGGAAAAACCAGCCTGGGGCCACAAAGTCACCTGGCAGACGAAAGCGGACAGGGAGGGTGGCGGATCCCTGCCCCGGCCGAAGCGCCGGAGGGGCGGCAGTTATGAGGTGGAGGGCGCCCCGGTGAGCTCCCTCGTCTCCGGGCCAGGTCCGGGACTCTCCTGCGGGGCCGCAGAGCCCTTGGGTCCGGCTGCGCGCACTGGACGGCGCGGGGGTTCCTCGGACGCGAACACGGCGCCCGGCGGAAGGGGAGTCCAGGTTTCTCCGAAAAAGCCGGCGTGTGTGCCATGTTCCCCTTCTCCACCCCCCACCTTCCACCCGACCAACGCGCAGCAGTCAGCGGAAGACCCCGACATCTGAGCCTTCCGGGGCTGCGGAGGGCGCAGCAGCAGCCCCCGGGGCCATCCCTTGCCGGCGCGCGGCGGCCCCGAGCAAACGTCGTTTAGAGCGTCCAGGGCATAGGGCGGGAGTGGGCGAGAGGCCGCTGTCCGGCTAGCTGCGGGGGCCATGGACCGCTAGGCCGGTCAAAGGCGGAGAGCCGGGGTCCCGACCCCCTACCCGCGCCCCCGGCAGGCCCCTACGCGGGAGCGGGCCTCGCCCTGCGCATCGCTCCCGGCCGCACGTGGCCGGGCCCGCAGGCCTCCTCGTGCAGCGGCGGACCGAGCCGCGCGGCCTGGCGGAGACCGAGGCTGTGCCTCCGCGTGCCGCTCCTCGTCCCGCCGCCTGCGTGGTCTCTGCGAGGATGCACGGGCTTTGAGTGTGGAAGTAACGAAGCCGCGAGGCAAGGGGTCACTAGGCCGAGGCCGCAGTGGCCGCCCTGACCGCGTCGCGCTCGGCACGGTGGGCTCAGCGGTCCCGACTTGCATCCTCCAGCAACTCCGGGCGAAAAGGCGCGGGAAGGGGAAGGCTTGACGTCACGCTTGCGGCCTGGCGTCACTCCTTTCCCTACCCAGGATGAGTCGACGCCCCGGAACCGAAGGTGCCAGGCCCGCAGGGCGTCGTCGGCGCGGTCCGGGGACCCCGGCGGAAGTGCACTCACCCGGGCACTGAGGACCCGGAAGGAGGCGGCTTCCGGTGCCAGCGCGCGCGCCCCGCGGTGGGGGCAGGGTGGCCGCCCCAAATGCGTTTTGGGGTAGAGGTTTTGAGCATTCGGGGTGCACAAAGCTTCACCCCAGTTCTCCGTGGCCGCTCATCCAAGCTCGTTTGATGGCTTTTGTGGGATGTTTGGTTTCCGGTAATCCTTATTGTCCTGAAGAGGCAAAATAATTTTTTTTTTTTTTTAAATATGGGAGGCAAATGTTTTGGGTAAATGCGTTTTTCACATTGAAATCCTTAAAAATGAAATTCACTAATTTTGGTTCAAATTGGAATTCGTAAAAGTGAAATTCGATGGTTTTGGAAAGAAGAATCACGTTAATATTTTTAAACTGACGCAAGTGTGATTGAAACGCATTTTTTCAACAGCTCTTCTTGATTAAATTGGTTTTTGATTCTGGTCTAAGCTGACCGCTTGACGCTTTGGACGGCTAGCAAGAGCTCAAGTCTATTCGTGAGAAACCTTTTCACCAGAGGCATAGCCTTGGTTCGGTCTTAAAAGGGACAGTCCGAGAGGAACCCCTGGTTTTGAGACGGGGAGAAGTAGAAAACTTGGTACGAAAATGCAGCCCTTTTCAAGGACGAATAAGTGGATGGATGACACTAATAATCTCAATTCCTGCCCATTTTAAATGGTCACATTACGTTCCCTCCTGTTTTCTTTCCCTTTATACATTTTGGTAAAAGTGTTGCGTATGTAATGTACATTTTAAATCAAAGATGAGCTAATTATGTGTTTCAAGAAGTCTTAACCAAAGGCATCCCTTTGGGGATGAGTGCGCATGGATATGTTTGGGTGGGTAGGGGAAGCCCCTCAGTTGTGTAGGAAATTGTGTGTATGCAGTGTGATTTCTCTGAATAGAAGATCCACTGCTTTCATCACATTCCCAGAAGTATCTGTAACCATCCAGAATGAAGAGCCGTTGGTCTTTATGGTACATATGTTCTGAGAGGGGTGAACCTGGAGATAGAAAGGTTTGTAGTTCATGCTAACAATGGGATGCTACAGCAACCCTGTAAAACTTTAAATCCACCCTTAACTTTTGGAAGCCTTGACTTTTTTAAACAAAATAACCTCAACATCCTTTTTATTTCTGAATTCTACTCAATCAGGTATTATGGGAACTATTTTTCCCAGAGGTAATGTTTATGCAGAATGAATTCTAAATCCTTAAAAGAGTGCTTTTTAAAATGGTATCTACACAAGAAAATTAAAGTGAAAATTTAAGGATTTTAAAGATTCAAACCTAAAAGCCCCTTTACCCAACATAAAACAAAACAAGAACAACGGAAAGAAAGCAATTATCAGACCCTAATTAAAAGTGTCAGAAAGTTCAATCTGAATTGTTTCTCTCTCTCTCTACACACGAATTTTCCTGCTGAGAAACTTCTGATTTCTCTTAAAGCTTGATTGTCAAAGTGAATGAAGTAAAGGTTGAGGGAGGTGAGACCTTCTGACCGGGTCGGAAGGAGAGGTGGGAAATTCAAGGTCAAAGTATATAATCACCTGTAAGAGACTGAAGATAGAGTTTAAATACTCAGAGGCCTGAGATTCAGAGCACACAGTCCTTGCCCATTTCCCTCACTCCGTGACTCCTTCGTTTGTTTCCAACCTTGTTTGAGAAGATCTCTTCCATTAGTGGAAGAGCGAGCATGATGTATGGGTTTATTTAGCACCTGAGCTTTGTGCAGAGGCTTCCATTTAGAGTACCCATTGCAGCTAAGATTAGGTTCTGGTTCCTAAAATAGCTTGAACCGGGTGACCTCAGGCAAGTAGACAGAAGATACTAGCAATTTATTTCATATCAGCGCCCAAGCCATCACCAGGTGATAACAACTCTTGGACACTGTTAATCTCTGCTTGATTCAAACTGGTGAAGGCGAGAGCGTTATCTCTGAGCAATTCACTTGGCCTTCTGCAGATTGCCAGTTGGGCCAATACAATTGAAGCCTCTTCTCCAGTGGTTACTTTTAAAATTTCATATCCAAAGTCTTTGGTCTTTGTTGGACTAGAAGGTAGGAGGGCTTTATCAAGGAAAATGCCCGAGGGCCAAGATGTGGGAGCTTGGAATCCAATACAAATTAGAAAGGTTGAAAAGGTAACTGTGTGTGTTCCCTGCCCAATAGACTTTGAACAACATCGCTGTGACTGTGACTTGAAAAAGCCTCTGGAAATGGATGTTTTTTTTGCCAAACAGTTGAGGGAAAAATGCACCTTAAAAAATAAAAAGCAAAGTCCTAACTAGAATTTTATTGTTTTGAAAATGGCTTTATTTTTACAAGCTGGAAGGTCAGTACAGATGACCATATATTCGTTTGGCATCAGTCCAGGACTAGAAGGGAACAGGAAAGAGTGGGGAAAGTGACCACTAAAGGGAAAGGAGTGTACTGATGAACAAAAGCTGTCCTGTGTTTCGGTTCCCACAGGGAAACCAGGCTAAATGGCCTGCGGAAGGATTGCAACTATTTGCACTTTTCAAATATGTAGAGGGAACGGTTTTAACCTCATATCCCAGGGTACGAGCTCTAGCCTGAAGTCATAGAAATGTGCTTTTACTGCTTGGTGGAATTAATCTGTCCTTGCTGCCCCATATCTAGCAGTTTTAATGATGCTGCTTGATTTTGCTCGATGGCTCTAGAGAGAATTGACAGATAAAAATGGAGAGGTTTAAAAAATACAGCATAGGGAGTTAAAGTTTAATTGGTGCAAAATTTTTCTGGGGGTGGGGTGAGGAAAACTTTTAGTAATGGAGGATGGTGATGGTAGCACAATACTGTGAATGTAAGTAACACCACTGAATTATGTGTCTGAATGAGGGTAAAGGAGGAAATGTTAGGTTGTATATATGTTGCCAAAATTAAAAGAAAAAAAAGCTTCCAACACAGAAGGAAAGAAAAAGGACATTATTGTGACAGCTGAGAAACTGGAATATGGACAGTATGCTTTCTATCAATGTTAAAGTTTCATGAACTTGATAGCAATGCTAAAGGACGCAGTGAGTGTCTTTGTTCTCAGGGTATGTACTTGTAAGTGTTAAGTATTAGAGGAGCATGCTGTATGCAATCTATCCTCCTGTGTTTAGATAAATGATATAATTAATGTCTCAAAATGCTTAAAGTTATTAAATCTGGGTATATGGGTGAGGGGGGTCTGTTGGAGTTCTGTGTATTGTCTTTGCATTATTTTTGCAAGCTTCCTGTAAGTTTGAAGTTCTTTCAAAATAAAAAGTTAAAAAATACCATGGCTAATTTAATAATACACTCTTTAAGGTCCATGTGTTGGAAGTATGTTATTAATGGCAAAGGCGAAACCAATTTTTTAAAAGTGTTTTTAGCAATAAGTTCCTTTGGTCAGGATCAAAAACCAAATTGACATGTGCAGAGTTTCAGTCATCAGCTACAGTGTCATAGAGGCATCCCAGTATATTGTCCTATAACTTCACTCTACCTCTTTTGTTTGCTGCCCTAGGCTTTAATGAACTTATTATATGCAAACGCTACTCTATTGTTTGGTATCTTTTCCTAAAAATGATACACTAGATAACCAAAAACTAATAACTAATGGGGAAACCCAGAAGTCACAGGATGGGTGCATTATACGCAATTGGTAAAGGAATACACCTTGTGATAAGAAGTCATGGACTGACTGATAAAGTGGTGCATTTTGCAACGTTAGGCAATTGTCTGATTGTGGGGAAATAAGGCATGGAAAAAAACATTGATGTCTTGCTATTCCCTAAGACTGGCCTTGGCTACAGAGTTTGCTGATACAAGATTCAAAAAACATAAAGTCACAGTATTTGCCTGGTCAGACAAGAGGTAAAGCATCATGTTTAAAGTGTTTGGAAAGGATTACTATTTCAGAATTCTTTCTTAAGTACCTGTTCCATTAGAGGGGGTCTCACAGAAGGGGGGAGCAGGCTTGTTTTCTCTTGGCCTGATACAGCTACATATTCATGATGATGGTGATGATGGTAGGATTGATTGTCCCCATATTAGAATAATTTGCATATATCTTAAACCCAGGTCTAGGTGATTTACTTAGCCTTTGAAAGATCAATCAAAACTGGCAAATGTACTACTTATCCAGAGGCCAGCGTTCATTTTAGGTCTAAAACTTTTACATTTGAGTATTTCATTGATAATGAGTAAATTTGGTGTCAAAAGACATCTGTACCTTCCCATAAGGGAGTACAGTGTGTGCTTATCCCTCTTATCTTTTCTGATTATCTTGAGCTTTTCCCGAGCTTTGGTTAGTTTTACTGCGACTTTCATATTGAAATTGGACCTTTTTTTTTTTGAACCTATATCTCCAGCTCTCCTAAAATTATAGAAACCTCATACAAAAGTATTTGATAAGAAGAATGACATATAGGTGTCTTCAAAAATGTACATTAATACACAGTTTTGCTTATTTGAGAAATTGACTCCTAGTGTCACCAGGGGAGTAGTTTTAGTTTAAGGTAATGGTTAAGCCAGTCAGGCTCTGTAGTCAGACTGATTAGGTTTATATCCCAGCTCCTCTGTAACTTGGTAGCTAGGTAGTCATCCTCATGAAGAGGGTTTACCCATTATGTGCCTAAGTGTCCTCATCTACAAAGCAGGAAGAATAGTATCTGTTTCCCAGGATCGTTGTGAAGATTAAGGCACTTATCTCAGTGTCTGGAAGACAGCACTCAATCCATTTCCCCTTTTATTATCATCATCACTGTCATTGTCATTGTATCTGGCCAGCAAAACTCTGTCAGAATCAAAAGACTTGATGAACTAATGTTGTCTGTACTACTGAAAAAAAAACAACAACAGGAACACAGATATGCTAGGATGGATTCCAGAAGAAATATGATATATTATACAATATTGAACTTAGCTGCAGCATAACTGCATGGTTAAATTAATTTTGTATTCTGTTTATCTTTGCCACAAAGAGTTTATGTATATATTTTTCAAACATCAGAGAAACAATCAGAATTTTGAAACCAGCAAATATATTTGTAAAGGAGGAAATGAGAATAATGACAACTTGACAAGTCGTCAAAGCGTAACAAACAAACCCATCCTAGACTCTTTCTATCCCACCATTTAAGATTTAAAATATCTCTTCCATCACTTCAAGCAGTTCTTTCCCAGATCCAAACCCTCTGAACACCAAAACTTGCTCTCACTGTGTTTGAAAATAATACTGACATGTACATTCCCATAAACTTTAGGTTAATTCAGTTTGTGGGCATGTCCCCCCTGCCCCCAACTCTAAAAACCTTGTCAAAACATGGTTTTAATTTCCTTTTAAATGTGGTTCAAACAGAGCTGCCAACACATTTCACATTTCCCCCCTAAACATTGGTATTCAACAAGAAAAGTGAAGTAAAGCAGTTTAGTAATAAGGCAATGAAGACCTTGTAAATTGGGCTCTTGGTCTAAAAAAGAAGAGAATAATTGGGAATTTAAAAGAATTTATGCAAATTAATTAGTATGGATGATAGCAGAAGGAGAAGAGAACAGAGTAATGAATGTGTTCAAATAAATTTACTGAAGATGGCAATTCACCTCTCTAAGGAATTACGGGGAAAATGAGTAAGTGGCTAGAGGGTCTGATACATCAAGAAAGCCTGAATAAGCAAAATGGACCATATTTGCAAAGAGCAGTGAGTGCTTCAGTCATCAAATTCTGCAGTTCTTTGGTACACAGGCCTGTGTAAGCATTTCTTTTTTTAAGATTTCAAAGTCAAAACGTGTCTCCAAGGGCATAGGAAGGGAGGCAAGACCTTTTTTGGGGATAGCCGCAATGGAACAAACAACCACCTGGAATTGTCTGAGGAGACATAACCCACCAGGTAGGCAGAAGAATTGTTCAGTGTCATCCTAGGGGCCAATGTGGAACAAAGAGATGAAAATGAGAAATGCGTCAGTGATGACCACTCATGAACTATGGAAGCGTGCCTTAAGGAAAGCAGCTGAAACTCCGGTTTAGAACATGTAAAACCAGGAATCGAGCCTCGGGGAACTGTCCAGACTTAGCAGAGGGTTGAACTTTCTACCAATGACCTGTCAAGTGTGACTTCCCATCTATCATTTATCTAGCTGTAGCCTGACTAAACACCGCTCTTATTTTTCAGTTCTCTCCACAGTCATGGACCTAATGGTGTTATCACCAAAGGGATTTCTGTGCGTTCATATGGATTCGCCTCTTTTCCACGAGGAGGTGTAATTATTTAATGAGAACTCGTATCTGCCTTGAAGATGCTTCAGCTTTGACCTCCTCAGGAGATTGACAGACTAACCAGACACTTTGCCAGCTTCTTGTGCCTGCGATATTTTCTCCAAAGAGCAGACACTAACTGAATTACTAACAATACATGAATAATAAAATCGTGATGTTTTTCTGGCCCCAGAGACATTAAAAAATGGGTGTGGGAGTGGCTATGGGAAAGGATTCTCAGGTGTCAAACATTAAAAATTAAGTCTCCATTTAAACTTTTGTTAGGATTTAGGAAACCCAGGGCCATTAAAAAGATGCATTCATCCATTCAGCAAGTATTTGAGGGTATTTTCTGTGCCAGGCAGGATTCTACATCTGGGACACATGAGATTTCAGCTTCCGTGGAGCTCACATTCATTTTTTAGAAGAGAACCTCATGTTGGGTGATGAATATAGAGGCCAAATATTTCTTAGTCAAAAGAGAAGCACTGGTGGGTTGAAAAAGATGTATGGACACACGATGCTTTTAATGTTTGTCCACACTCTCATAAGCGGAAGCAGCAGTTTGCAAGACTCCAAGTCTACCTGTTCCTTTTTGTGGGTCCTGGGCATGTAGAGGGAAATTGGAGCACAAAAGGGGCTCTACAACGAGACTGTACGTTAGTCCCAGGGGGTGTGGCTGCTGAAGCTCACTGTGCTCTCGTGCCCTGTCCCTTGTGTGACAGTTGCTGCTAACAAGCTTGCCTCTGCCTTGAGCATCATTGGAGAAACCTGCCCCTCCCTCAGCGTCCCCAGTTGCCTCAATCAAACAGACTCCTAAAACAGGACTGTTAAAGGAATGGTCGAAGTGCCACTGGAATAGGCAAAATCAATTACTTAGTGTTTTCTACAGGCACACTGATTGTAAATGAAGGAAAATCCTTTTTGGAAAGGACAGCCAATTAAGAGACCACTTAATGTTTTCATGACAAGCCGTTGCAAACTCTGCATAGTAGCAGCCAGCCAAATAGGTCATCAAAAATGTAAGGCAGACACAGTGACTGGTGCAGAGTTTCCTTTTGAGTTCCAGGTTCAACATTTCAAACCTAGGGTGGTGTGTTCTCACACTCCAGAGCTGCCATAATACTTCATTATTACTGTCCCTGTGGTGTAACGCGATCTTGGAAAATGTCACAAAAGAATTCCTCCAAATTGTTTGTTTCATTACTCTTCCGCCTCCTCCCCCGTTTCTGTTCCTTGGCTCTGTTCTTTTCTGTAGCTGCCTTTCCCTCTTTCTCTTTCGTCCCTCCAAATGGCATTGTGAGGTTGAATTTACCAGGTGTGCAAACTTCCTCCCTCATCTGACACTTCTTTGGCAGAAAGTGCAGGTAGCCCAGCAGGTATTGTCAGGGTCAAGTTAAAAAAATAACAAAACCTGCCAATGCAGATTTCCTTCTTGTGGTGCCTGGCATCAATGGGTTCTCAAAAAGACTGCTGTGGTTTTAATATTTCCCTTTTTACAGCTGGCATGAAATTGACAGTCCCTCTGCAACTCGCCACCCTTCCTCCTATCCTGTCTTTGTCAGGACCAGAGGACGGCCACCGAGGCACGGGAGGTAGTGACAAAAGCAGAATGTTGTGTAGCTTTATTCCATTTAGAAACAGGTAGTTGGAAAAGAGCACTGTTGTTGGGTCCCATTTGAAACCTTAGTGGTCATTGCTAGGTCCTTGATTCATCAGAAGTGACCTGACTTGGAAAAACATTGACGAAGTTTGTAAACTACTCTTTGTGGAAGTCTTTTTTTTTAAATTTTAAAACCAGAGAGAAACATGTCGTCATATGGAATGAGTTCTATGACACATTAAGGGCCAGAGTTCATACCTGCTAGGTAGTTAACTTAGACACTAGTTAATTCTTTCCATGGTCTAGTAGTAATCCTACTATATATTACTAGTTAGAATCCTTCTGGGAAAAAACCCGAAAATACATCTCTACTGGCATTAGAAATCTTTTGCATATTTTACATCAGCATTCACAGCTCTTTTTCAGAAGGAAAGCCCAGACTGGTCCCAAACCTCTTTCTCAAAATGGTGCAAACTAGACATTCCTGAACACTGTCAGTGGCCGGTACCCCCAACACCCCTGTCACATGGCAATGAGATGGAGTGCTCAAATCAAGCTTAGAACGCTTTCCCAAACACACATTTGTATCTTCCTTAATAGGAAAATGGAGTGATATTTTTTCACATTGCTTAGTGTGCAAGTCCTTCTCACTTCTCCTGGGTCTGCCAGAGAGCCCGCTTGTTTACAATTAGCGCAGAGAAATTCTTGAAGAAAGATTTCTGTGTGAGTGTGAATGTGTGTGTGTGTGTGTGTGGTGCTGAGGTGTGAATGTGCTATTCGTGTGTGTGTGTGTTGTTGGTATTTTAGAATTTGTTAGTTTAATAGTTAAGGTCTAATGTCCCCTGATACTCCTGTTCTTCTGGATCAGGTAAGAAAAATGAATAAAATGGCAAATTTTGTTATATATTTTACCACAATACAAAAAGAGGTTCTGTAATGCATTTTCTTCACTCCATTCATATTGGAATTCTTTAGTAATGAATTAGTAGCATTTAAGAAATAATATCTAATAATAATAACTATGGAAACGGTTTCCATAGGTTGAACGGCTCTGGGGTTCTTCCTGGAAGCTTTCTGTTATAAAATACTTGGAATTGTGGATACTTCTGAGACATAACTTTGCTGTCTACACCAACAGTAAAAAACACATAGGTGTACACTAAGATGTAATATTGGTGAAGATGAGGATTTTCTGACACGTAATTCTCTTTCATTTTACAAGAACAAATAGGCATCAATGCTGAGAAATAAAATACTTAATGTATTTGGAATCATTACTCATACTTATTAGATAGTATTTCTTAAATGCTACTATTTCATTACTAAAGAATTCTAATATGAATGGAGGGAAGAAAATGTATTACAGAACCTCTTTGGATATTGTGGTAAAATGTATAAATTTGCCATTTTTATCATTTTTGAGTGCACGGTGGCATTGATTACTTTAACACTTTACAACACCAGCTTCCATCACTAAAACATTTTGTCATCCCAAACAGAAACTCTTTATCCATTACCTTTCTTTCCCTGCCCCTGGTAACCACTAATCTACTTTGTGTATCTATGATTTTACTCATCCTAGATATTTCATATAAGTGGAGTTACAATATTTGAACTTTTGTGTCTGGTTTATTTCACTGAGTATAATGCTTTCAAGGTTCTCCTACATGGTTGTATGTACTGAGAACTTCATTACTTTATACAGCTGAATAATACTTCATTGTATGTATGAAACACATTTTGTTTATCCATTCATCTGTTTATGGGCATCTGGGTTCTTTCCACCTTTTGGCTGGTGTGACTATTGAAACAATGAACACTGGTATACAAGAATCAGCTTGAGTCTCTGTTTTCAGTTCTTTGAGGGAGTATACCTAAGTTTGGCATTGCTGAGTCATATGGTTGTTCTATGTTTAACTTTTTGAGAGACCACCAAACTGCTTTCTACAGTGCTTGGACCATTTTATATTTCTACAAGCTGTGCACAGTAGTTTCAATTTCTCCCCATCCTTGGCAACAGTTATTTTCTGTTTTTTAGTAGTAGCCATCTTAGTGGGCATGAAGTGCAAAAACTCTTTTTATTATCTTTTTTACAAAAATAGCACTGCTAGATTATTTGCACACTGATGTTCATAGCAGCATTAGTCACAATTGCCAAAAGATGGAAGCAACTGGTGAATGGATAGTCAAAATATGCTATATACATACAATAGAATATTATTCAGCCGTAGAAAGGAATGAAGTTATGATACGTGTGACAACATGCATGAACCTTGAAAACACCATGTTGAGTCAAATACACCTGACATAAAGGATAAATATTGTATGAACTCAGTGATATGAAAAAATCAGAATAAACTAATATTCTAGAGTCAGAAACTAGAATACAGGTTATGAAGGACTTGGGGGTGGAGTGGGGGGATATGGTATGGGGAGTATATTAGTCAGGGTTCTCTAAGGAATCAGAACTGACAGGAGATACCTGTAAATATTATGATTTTTTTTTAAATAAGAATTATCTCATGCAACTGAGGATGCACAAGTCCAAATCTGTAGGGTAGGCTGTAAGCCAGGAAATCCGATGAATGTCCTGGATGAATTCTCTAGGAGAATCTGACTGTCTGAGGAGAGATGGAAATTCTCTCTTCTGACTACTGAAACCAACACTTTTCTCCCTTTAAAGCCTTCAACTGACGGGATGAGACATTTCTCATTGTTGAAAGCAATCTCCTTTGTTGATTGTAAGCTGTGATCAGCCATAGATGCAATCAACTTATCCTGATCTCAGTCCACAGAATGCCCTCATAGTAACGATTAGATCAATGTTTAATTGATCAAACAACCAGAAACCATAACCTGGCCAAGTTGACACATGAACTTAACCATTACAGAGAGTTAATGCTTAATTGGTACGGAGTTTCTGTTTGGGGTGATGGAAAAATTTTGGTAATGGCTTGCACAAAATTGTGAGCATAAGTAACAGCACTGAATTATATGTTTGAATGTGGTTAAAAGGGGGAAATTTTAGGTTGTATATATGTTACTAGAATAAAATTAAAGATAAAAACAGAACTGTACAACACAGTAAACCCTAATGTAAACTATGGGCTATAATTAATAGTGCAATTATAATAACATTCTTTCATCCATTGTAATAAAGATGCCACACTAATGCAAGGTGCTAATAATAGGGGTATAGTGAGGCTCTATATTTTCTGTGCCTACAACTTCTCTAATTTTAAAATTTATATTTAAAAAAATACGATTGGACTCTATATACAAAATATTATTTGTGTTTAAGCATTCCAGGTACAGGACGAATGATTGAACTATCAGGGAAAAACTTTCTTTCCTCTTACATTGGTCTCTTGTCTGGTCCCCTGCTTTCTGCTCTCCAACTTCCAATCTGTTTTTTCATGCAACTATTAGATTTACTTTTTAGAAGGCAGATCTATAACACCTAAGGGCTACAAGATTAAGGCTTAACAACTTAACCTGGCATTTAAGGGGTGCTTCAAACTTTAGTGTACATATAAATCACTTGGGGTGTTTATATGCAGATTCTGATCTGGTAGGTCCACCCAAGAATTTGCATTTTCACAATCTCCCAGATGCTGCTGGTCATGGGACCACACTTCTGATAGCAAGTTTCTACACACTTGGCCTGACTCAGGTGTTAATTGCCTTTACCTTCACCTCTAGTCACTCCCCACCCTGCACCTACATTCTAGCAAAACTATTGTTCGTGGCATTCCATGGCAATTCTTTGACTTGTGCTTTGATTCATGCTATTTCCCTTCTGCCTACTAAACCATTACTCATCCTACCCGACAGCTCAAATATCAGTGACTCTGTGAAGGCTTCCAGTTTAGTTGCCCCCCTCCTTGGCCAGCTAATCCTTCTGTCTGCTAGGTTCTCATAGCACTTTTCCAAGTTCCCATGTTTAGCACTCATTACAAGGTATTATAATTGTTTTCACAATTGTCTTTCCAGTTAGATCATGAACTACATTGAGCAGGGGGCCAGGTTGCATCCGTCTTAAAACCTCAGGACCAGTATTGAGCCCAGCATACTGTAGTTTCTTAATAAATATTGGTTGAATTGAATTGAACTGAACTTCTCATTATCACTTCTCATAGTTTCCTAGCTGCTAGGATAAATGGCATACAGTGGGTTGGATAAATACCACACAACACGTCAGGAATGTATTGGCTCATGGTTTCAGAGGGCTTGCCTTCTGCCAGGGTCAGTATGTTCTGACTGCCCGGCATTCTTTGGGGCTCTTTGGGTCTTCTGTAACATGATAATGCACATGGAGGCATCTCATCCTTTCTCTTCTGGGCTCCGTTGATTTCCAGCTTCTGGCTGTTCCCTGTGGCTTCTGTTTCCATCTAACTTTCACTGTTTATCAAGCCCACCCTGATTCAGTTGGGTCACACCTTAACTGAAGAACATCTGGAAGAGATCTGATTTACAGTGGGTCCACAGCCCCAGGGTCAGAGGTTGGGACATGAACATGGCCTCGTGGAAACTTAACTCAGTCTCCAACATGACTCTTGCAGAAGGCTTTTAATGATGAATGTCTTTAGACAAAAGCGAATCTTTTTTTTTTCTTCAAAAGCATATCTTGACAGAGTTGAAGGAGAAGTCACATCAAAAAGGATCATGGTTGCTACTATGGTCAACTAGGATAATAATGATTAATAATAATAACTAAAAGCTATTATTTATTGATTTCTTGCTATGTGCCAGGCACTGTACTGACCACTTACATATAAAACTTCATTAACTTGCAGTAACACTTCATTAAAATAACTTCCTTATTTTTAAAATAAGGAAATAGGCATAGGGTCCGAAGCTGCACCGTGGGAAGTTATATTAAATCCAGTTGTAGACTGAGTTAATAGAAATACAGTGTCCTGATCACAATTGAAGAATTGCAATCAGGTCTTGGCTCCTACTTTATGAAGGGTGTAGGAAAATATGGTTAATTGGGAATTATCTCAGTTGAAGAACATTGGGAGAAACTCGGGGATATTTAAATCTGAAGGAAAAGTTAGGAGGCTGTGAGAACTGTCATCAAATATGTGTGCAAAAGAAATACGAAAAAGATCACTATTTCCTGGAGTGGAAGAGCTGGTGATAGATGGAAGTTACAAGGAGGAAGACTTGGGCATATCCTAAGATATAATTTAATTTCCTCAGAGCTGTCAAATAGTGGGTTGCACTGACTTGCAGAGCTGGCTGCTTTTCAGCAGTGAACTATCAAGCAGAAACAGGATGAAACTTCAGCCACAGAGTTTGCAGAGGGGAATTCTGTAGTCTATAGGAAGGAGGTTGAATTACAGGATGATTAAGTTCTCTTCCTACTCTAAAATCATCAGCTTCTATTCTCCCAGGAAACCTTCCTAACTTCTTTTCTGCCCTGGTTAGAGTGAACTCTCTTCTCCATCAAAACAGCACCGCACATTGTGCTAATAGCTTGTCTGCCTTCTTCATTAGACTGTGATCTCCTTGAGGGTAGGGACTGCCTTGTATCTCTATATAGCCATTGTCTAGGGCAGTGTCCAGCATAGGGTATCAGCATTCAGTAAAGATTTGCCGAATGTTTAATAAATAAATGAGTGAAGGTGATTTAGGTTTAACTGCTAAAACATTGGGATAGGTGGAAGAAAGCTGAAAGGCTTCAGTTTGCAAAATTACCTTCAGTAGGAAATCCCTGTACTTATACATCACACACTTTCTTTCCCTCTGGTTCCCCTCTACTCAGTTATCAGTAATATGAGGGAAATTAGCTATAATTGAATGCGGTCATCGTAATTTGAAAAGTCAGAATGTGCTCTCAGGATAGGAGGAAACCAGGAGAACTCAAAGTTACATTTGCTTTTTATTTGATTAAAGAAAATTTAAAAGCATAAAAACACCAGTGACTTTTAAAGTCCAATACCTAGAAACATACCAAGGTGTATACGGAAAAGAACTGTATGGAGTCCACTTACACAGCTTCTGATCAGCTGAGCCTCATGTGAGCACGCCCACATTCTTGGGAATCATCTGACACTGCAGGTGGTTCTCCCAAAAGATCCGATTTCTCACCTGTCCTTTGATATTATTTGCACACTGATCATAATGCTCACAGTTGTCGGTGTAGGTTAACACAAATTGTTGCTGAAATCTCTATGGTCCTAACTTGGCTAGCGCCTTCAGGTTCAGGAGAGTTGAATGGAATGGTTTGCATTCGAATGGAAATGCAACTTCCCAATAGTCTCCCTTAAAAACATTATATGAAAGAGCTGTAAACCCATCGGATCATGTCAGATGTGCAGCCATCATCCAGATATGGAATTGAAGCACGATTCTCTCCTTAGATTAATGCCAGAACCAATGAGAAACTGCATTTGTCTCTAGAGGAAAGAAAAGCAGAAGTCTTCATTCTGGGAAGAGGAGGCAAACCACTTATTTCTCCCTCATTTTGGTTGGCAGGGCTGTCCTCTGCTGCCTCTGACCACCAAGCGGTCCCGGATTCTTCCTGGTTATCAGCTCATGCACCCAGGTCAGTGCGGTGCCTGGAAACAACCATCAGCCTAGACATTACATAGCTGCAAAGAGAACTATTTCATCAGAAGTAGGTAGTTGTGACTCTAACGGGAGCCATTATAAAGACGCAAATGAGGTACCTGCTGCAAATATACAGGTTTCTCATCTTCACAACATAATAATTGTAACCATGACTGAGAGTGAAGATAAACAGATCTCGACATTAATGTTAACACTATTTCACAGGCCTGAATGAAAACACATTCAGCTGTCATTTGATTAATTTTCCATTAATAATAAAAGGAAAATCTTACGCGTCTAAAATACCCCACTGTATTTGCATTGTCAGTGTTGACATAACAGATGGGACAATCTGCTCATTTATATAATTCACCTTAAATTGCCCTATTATAAGAGAGACTGAAGAAAGCATTTCTGTTAAGCACAGGACTGTATATGCTCATTTGTACGTGTGTATGTGTGTTTATGTGTGTCTGTATTTGAGGGGTGTTGTTAACCAAATGAGAAATGGTTTTAAAAGCTCAAATTTCAGTGTGCTGAAGGTTAGATAAACTGAAGAGTCTAAATTCTATACTAGAATAGTGAAAGTCTCTAACATTCCCATATTTCGGGTTTCCTTTTGAGTGGCCAAAGCAAGAGCACATGTTGAATCCATTTCCAGACCTCTTCCTACTCATGTCTCTATTCATTTTTTTTTTTTGCATGGGCAGGCACCGGGAATCGAACCTGGGTCTCCGGCATGGCAGGCGAGAACTCTGTCACCGAGCCACTTTTTGAATTAAAGTGAAAGAGAGAACTTGATCTAGCAAAGGCATTTTTCCTCCATGTAATTGCCTTGCACTTCAAAGAGTCTGAGAAAGCAGGGGCAGAAAGCTTTTCCCGTTGGCCATCAGAGGTGGACAATTCAGTGAACTGATAGCATTGACGTCTGAGGAGATATTTCATTCAGAGGTCAAGATATTCCAGCATAATGGGCTTCTTTCTCTGACAAAATTCTTATATCCATAACTGACATCCAAATTTGGCCTCTAATTAATTTTTAGCGCCTTGAAAATTTGGCCTGTAGGCATGCCATAGAGGGGACCCAAGCGTTCACTCCCACCACATCTGTCCCACTTGCCTATGTGTGACCTGAGGAAACTTGCGAAGCTGCTAGTTTTGGCCAACAGGATGGACTGCCGTGGAGAGTGGAGCAGAACCCCTCTAAGACTCTTCCAGTCAGTATTTACATTAGAAGCTTGTAGCGCTCTCGTTTTGTTTTTGTTGGTCTAAGAGAAGAACGCTCCTGCTCAATTTGCAAATTGCCTCAAGGGCTGGGAGGAGCCCCTGTAAATATGCCTTTAGGAGCAGGGATATTGTAGAGATGACTAGCTTAACTGTAGTTAATCAGAAAGCGTCACAATTTTTTAACTGCCTTAACGTTTCTGGGCAGTGGTTAGAAGTCAGTATTCAAGAGCAGAGGAGTGGAGAAAAAGAAAATCTACTCTGATGATCCTCTAAAACGGAGACAACCAGATAAAACAATGGTGAAGCTACCTTCCTGACATTTGCACTGATATCCAAGAAGCCTGGGGTGGGACTAGGACTCTGCAGTAGATGGTCACCCCCTAATCTCAAGAGTCCCCTCATGCACCATTCCTGGCAAATTCTTCAATAAATCAGGGGACAAAGAGGAAAAATCAAAAACGCCTGTGGGTTGTTTTCCCCAAGTAATATTTTCATCTTTCAAAAGACCCAAGCAAAGCTGAACTTGAGAGGCAAGGTTTCCCTGTTGGAAACAGAGCACACCAGTAGCACCTTTAAACATCTCCCTGTTTCTCAAGCCGTCGAGGGAGGTAAAATCTGCAGAGAGTGCAGTGAGGGCAGCCCAGGACGGTCCTGCAGAGGTGCTTCATTAACCCGATTAAGCAGGTGGATGCAGAGGGCCTCGCTGATAATTTACACCTTGCTAATGAAGCGTGTGACTCTTAATCTCCTCCAAACAAGATACACTCATGAAACTCTGGTGCAAGGAAAGGGGAAATTAATTAGGTGAAAAAACTATGAGATTATAGCAGAGGGATTCCTGCAAGGCAACTGTAACCTGGGTGGTTATTCATCTTAGCCTTTCTGGAAATTAATGGCTGAGTTGTCAAGTAAACAAGTGGTGGTAACTTTGGGGCTTATAAGAAGTTCAAAAGCAGGGCATCATTGTGTATCTGTTTTATAGTTCATGTGATAGCTTAGAAAATCACTCTGATTTGATAAGGTTGCTCTAATGTCTAGACGGTAATTTTAATACAGTTGAAGGTAGTATGGCTCTTTATAGTAAGATTATATAAAGAAGATTGCCTGTAGTTTACTTAAAATTCGTTTTAAAATGGTAAATTGCAAAATAATCCTTATAGATAATGCAAGTTGTCAAGGAACTTTATGTCCAGAAAAGAAACGCTTTAAATGATCAGTTAGAATGATTAAATAATGGTATTACCAGTTTAGCAAAAGAAATTTAGCAATAGCTAATATTTATCAAGCATTTATATATACGAGGTGCTTTCTAAGTATTTCACCTGTGCTAACTCATTAGTTCATACGATAATTCTGAAGTAATCCATTATTGGTCCATGTGTCTACGCAGGAAGGAACCAAGTCCAGAGAAGTGAGTTAATATTATTATGCCACGTGTTTTCTCGGTTACTTGTAAATGAATTAAACCAGATATGAAAGCTAGGAATTAATTTAAATGGTGTTTATTTCAGAGGATTTGCCATATTTTTTTATTAGATATGGAAATGACCTAGATTGCTAACCAGTCAGAGTAATGGAAAGAATGTGATCCTCATGGAGTGTTAGATTTGGATTTAAATCTGTCATTTACTGTCATGATTTTGGGCAATTTATGAAATGTCTCTGAGTTTCAATTCTTTGATCTCTAAAATGGGATACTGATTCCTACTTCATAGGATTGAAATGAATCTTACCTGAGATATTATGTGTACAGCATGAGGCACACAATAGGGGTTTAATATATGCCACACTCTGCATTTTGCTTTTTTGCAGCATACTGGACTTCATGATAATCTCGTGGTCTAACTCATAGCTTTAATTACTTAAAGACATATAAAACATCATTTACAAAACAGCTTTCTCTTCTCTGCTATATCTAAACCAAACTGCTTGTTCAAGACACTGCATGGAATCTCTGGACTCATTGCATTCTCCCTGTTTGGAATGCCTGCCTTCCTCCCAGATCCCACTCATCTCATAAGACTCATATCAGCTCCTAAGTTCATGCATCCATCCATCTGTCCTTCCAGTCCGTCAAAAAGCAGTTCTCCACTAAGTGCCGAGTGCTGGACTAAGTCACGAGGATACAAAGGACAAATGGCCTCAGATCTCAAAGAATATGCTGGGTGGAGGCAACAACAGACAAACGAGGCATCGGTGCGTGCAAGGGGAACTGCACGTGAGCAGGAAGAGTTGCGGTGGGGGGTGGGAGGGGCAGTGTTCAGATATACCTGATGCTAGGGAGAGGTGAGAGGAGGTGTTTCTCAAAGTGAGGCAGAAAAGGAAGAAGTTGCTGCAACCTCAGAGACATGGAGTTCTGAAATGTCACAAGGTATTAGGGGAGCTTCAAGTGATTTGGTGTCTTTGGAATGGGGCGGGGGGAGAGGAGTGGGTAAATGAAGTTGGAGCGGTGACAGAGCCAGATAACTGAGCGCTGTGTAGGCTGAGCTAAGGCTTTTGTGCTCTTTTTTTCTTTGGCATGGGCAGGCACCGGGAATTGAACCTGGGTCTCTGACATGGCAGGTAAGAACTCTGCCGCTGAGTCACTGTTGCACGGCTCCCCCCTTTTTTCGTAAATATTTTTATTGTAAAGCATATATTCTGGACATAAAAACATTCCATACATCATGTGTAATCAGTGGCTCACAATGTCATCACATAGTTGTATATTCATCACCATGATCATTTCTTGAACATTTGCATCATCACTCCAGCAAAAGAAATAAACAGAAAAAAGAAAAAACTCATACATACCACACACCTCGCCCCTCCCTCTCATTGACCACTGGTGTTTCCATCTACCTGATTTATTTTACCCTTTGTCCCTCCTATTATTTATTTAGTTAGTTATTGATTTATATCCATATCTTTTTTACTCATCTGTCCATACCCTGGATATAAGGAGCATCAGACACAAGGTTCTCACAATCACACAGTCACTTTATAAAAGTTATATCTTTATACAATTGTGGTCAAGAATCTAGGCTACTGGAACACATCTATTTGTGCTCTTTTTTATGGGCCATGGAGAGCCTATAGATCCTGGGAGTTTACATTCTAAATGTAAATGTGGATTATAGGGGAGCAAGACTAGAAGCAAAGAGATGAGTTAGAAGTCAATTGCCAGACTTTAGTTGAAAGGTGATGAAGGTTTTCGAGGGCTGTGACCATAGGACTGGGGGCAGTTAGCCAGCCAGTTAAGTAGCCTCCTAAATAAGAGGTAAACAGTAGGACATGATCACTAGAACAATACATGGTAGATGGTCAATAGCTATTGAATACATGAATGACTGTATGTACTTTTTTGGTTGATTTTGCTTTACGGTTGCAATTTCTTCCCTTTACTCTCTGTGAATGCTAATTACAATTTTTTGGAAGGCTTTGTGAGTGTATGTGTGTGTATACATGCTTCCCTGTCTTTTCTGTTTCCTCTGAGTTCTGCATTTCTGTTGTTTATTTGGTCTTTGCCTTTAACGGTACAAGTATTTCCTCAAAAATAGAGTGATCCTGGATGTCCATTCGTATTTACACAAGAGGCACTAAAAGGCAGTTGGAGGGCAGGCCACGGTGGCTCAGCAGGCAGAGTTCTTGCCTTCTATCTGGAGACCCGGGTTCGATTCCCGGTGCTGCCCATGCAAAAAAAAAAAAAAAAAAAGACAACTGGAAGCACCTTGTACATGGGTAGAGAGTCTTGTTGACTATTATTG
Source organism: Tamandua tetradactyla (assembly GCF_023851605.1). Taxonomy (NCBI): domain Eukaryota; kingdom Metazoa; phylum Chordata; class Mammalia; order Pilosa; family Myrmecophagidae; genus Tamandua; species Tamandua tetradactyla. The sequence goes on from NC_135338.1 coordinate 8,990,250, forward strand.
ATTATTTCTTGACTGTATAATGGTTGGACATGACTGGATTTTTTAAATGTATTTATTTATTAATTTAAAAAATTAACAAATGAACTAAAACATTTACATGTGATCATTCTGTTCTACATATATAATCAGTAATTCACAATATCATCACTTAGTTGCATATTCATCATTTCTTAGAACATTTGCATCAATTCAGAAAAAGAAATAAAACAAAAACAGAAAAAAAAAGATTATACCTAGCATACCCCTTACTCCTCGCTTTCATTGATCACTAGCATTTCAAACTAAATTTATTTTAACATTTGTTCCCCCTATTATTTATTTTTATTCCACATGTTCTACTCCTTTGTTGACAAGGTAGATAAAAGGAGCATCAGACACAAGGTTTTCACAATCACACAGGCACATTGTGACAGCTGTATCATTATACAATCATCTTCAAGAAACATGGCTACTGGAACACAGCTCTTCATTTTCAGGCAGTTCCCTCCAGCCTCTCCGTTGCATCTTGAATAACAAGATGCGTAAGAATAACCTCCAGGATAACCTCTCGACTCTGTTTGGAATCTCTCAGCCATTGACACTTTGTCTCATTTCGCTCTTGCCCCTTTTGGTTGAGAAGGTTTTCTCAATCCCTTGATACTGAGTCTCAGCCCATTCTAGAGTTTTTCTCAATCCCTTGATGCTGAGTCTCAGCTCATTCTAGGATTTCTTTCCCACGTTGCCAGGAAGGTCCACACCCCTGGGAGTCATGTCCCACGTAGACAGGGGGAGGGTGGTGAGTTTGCTTATTGTGTTGACTGGAGAGAGGGGCCACATCTGAGCAACAAAAGAGGCTTTCTTGGGGGGACGGGTGACTCTTAGGCCTAAATTTTAAGTAGGCTTGATGTATCCTTTGTGGGGTTAAGTTTCATATGAACAAACCCCAAGACTAGGGGCTCAGCCTATAGCTTTGGTTGTCCCCACTGCTTGCGAGAATATCAAGAATTCAACTTGGGAAAGTTGAATTTCTCCCCATTCTCACCAAAGTCAAAAAAGACTTTGCAAATACTTTTCTACTCACTGATCAAATCACTCTGGGATTCACCAGGGCATCACTCTGGACAAACCAACAAAATCTCATGTCCTACCCAAGGTTCCAAGTACTTAAGGTGTTCAATCAAGCTATCTACATAAGTTATAATAGGAAATGCACTAATGACTGGATTTTTTAAAAACATTTTTTATTGTGAAATGTAGCATATATATCAATAAATTTTAAAGTACATTGTAACAATTAGTTGTAGGGTAGATTTCAGAGTTTGGGATAGGTTACAGTTCCACAGTTTTAGGTTTTTCCTTCTAGCTGCTCCAAGACACTGGAGACTAAGAGAAAATATCAATATAATGATACAGCAGTCATACTCATTTATTAAATCCTATCTTCTCTGTTATAATTCCTCCTGCTCTTTTGATCTTTCTCCTAATCGTTAGGAGGTATTTAGGCTTTGCTCATTCTAACTTTTTCATGTAGGAAAGAGTTTTCAATAATATGGGATAGGGGGATGGAACTAGTTTATGTTCCGGAGAGGCTGGGCCCTCTGGATTTTTGAACTTATCTGGCTTAGGAAGCCATCTGGAGGTTGCAGGTTTCTGGAAAGTTACCCTAGTGCAGGGAACCTTTGTAGAATCTCAGATAAAGCTCTATGTGCTCTTTATGAGTAAGAGGAATGATTTTGGTTAGGGTTTGATAAACCATGGTAAATAGCACTTTCTACTCCTTTAAAAATTTTTTTTTTATGTATGCTATATGGTGGAGGCCACATTTCATTCTTTTCCCATGTGACTATCTTGTTATTGCAGCACGATTTGTTGATTTTTTTGTTGCTGTTGGCAGTGTGGGGGTGGAGGTGGGGCCTGTAGTGCAAGGACCAGGAATCAAACCCGGGTCTCCTGCATGGCAGGCGAGAATTTTGCCACTAAATTATGTTTGCATCCCCGTCTACTTTTTTAAACCTATTATTTTCAATTTACTTGTAAAGTTTGTTTCTCAGAGGTCGAAAGCCTCTGAATTATTCTTTTTCTTCCTAACTTTTTTAAAAAATTGTGAAATATAACATATATACAAAAACGCAGTAGGTTTTTAAGTATACTTTAACAAGCAGTTATGGAACAGATTTTAAAGTTTGGGTTATAGTTCCATGATTTTTTATTATTATTTTTTTTTGTCTAGCCACTCCAAGATGCTGGAGACCAAAAGAAATATCAATATAATGATTCAGCAGTCATGCTCATTTGTTAAAACCTATCTTCTCTGTTATACTCCTCCTTCTTTCTTTTTTTGTGAAAATAATACATATGCAAAAAGCAATAAATTTCAAAGTACATCGCAACAATTAGTTGCAGAACAGATTTCGGAGTTTGGTATGGGTTACAATTCCACAATTTTAGGCTTTTACTTCTAGCTACTCTAGGGCTCTAAGGAGACTAAAAGAAATAACAATATAATGATTCAGTTAACAGAGTTAACTCATTTGTTAAACCCTACGTTCCCTGTAAAACTCCATCATCACCTTTGATCTTTCTCCCTCCCACTCTTTAGGGGTATTTGGGCTGTGCCTATTCTAACTCTTTCATGTTGATAGGGGCTTCAATAGTATGGAGAAGGGGACAGAACTAGCTAATGTTTTAGAGAGGCTGGCCCCTCTGCATTTCAGGACTTATCTGGTTCAGGGACCCATCTGGAGGTTGTAGGTTTCTGGAAAGTTACTTTAGTGCATGGAAACTTTATAGAATCTTATATAATGCCCTAGGTATTCTCTAGGATTGGCAGAAATGGTTTTGGTTGGGGTTTGGCAAGTTATGATAGGTAGCAATGTCTAACTGAAGCTTGTGTAAGAGTGACCTCCAGAGTAGCCTCTCAACTCTATTTGAACTCTCTCAGCCACTGACACCTATTTGTTCCACTTCTTTCCCCCCTTTTGGTCAGAATTGCATTTTTGATCCCACGGTGCAGGGCCTGGCTCATTCCTGGGAGTCATCTCCCATGTCACTAGGGAGACTTTCACCCCTGGGTGTCATGTCCCATGTCGGGGGGAGGGCAATGATTTCACTTGCAGAGTTGGACCTAGAAAGAGAAAGGCCACATCTGAGCAACAACAGAGGTCCTCTGGAGGTGACTTTTAGGCATATCTATAGGTAGGCTAAGCTTCTCTGCTACTTACATAAGCTTCACAAGTGCAAGCTTTACCTTAAAATCAAGGGCTTGGCCTATTGACACTGGATTTTATATTGAAGGGGGAGGGACCTTAAATTTTTATTGTCTTTTTCTGGTCCTGTTGGGTTTCTCCAAAGGATTCTCTAATGTCCTGTCTGTAGGGTATAGACAGGGGTGATACTTAGCTGGTACACACTAGTGCAGCCATGCTAGTTGTCAGAATATTGAAACTCTTATTATGGTTGGCCTACAGCCACAGCCCTGAGCTCCAGACTGTGCCTCATTCCAGCCATGCTGACCCTTTTGCAGATATGGTAATCTACCAATGAAAGGATTAAAACCTGACACAACGGTGAGCCTGCAGGACTCTACTGCAGTCCAGTCAGATGGCGCTAATGCCAACCCAGCTGTATCATTTTGTGTGCGTATCTCAGTAAAATTTTACCTATAAAAACAGATTCTAGGGTGGTGCAATGGTGGCTCAGTGGTAAGAATTCTCATGTACTGAGCCGGAGACCCAGATTCAATTCCGAGAGCCTGCCCATGCAAAAAAAAACCCAAACAAACTAGATTCTTGGCCCCTATGACCGTAGCATGCTGACTGCTACTCTAGACCTTACTTACCTACTCTTGCTACTTATTTACCATATCACTTTGGACAAGTTACTTCACTTCTCTGAGCTCTTATTTCTTCCTCTATCAGATGAGGATAATAGTCCTATCCCCCCTGTAAGGAGAATCAAATTAAAATCCAACAGTGGATGTCGGTGAAAACATCTTGTTGGAGACAGGCTGCCGTACCATGGAAGTGGGTCTTGTTTTGGGGGCTCTGGGAAGAATGCTTCTGCCAACGCACTTCAGCCGGTTTCCTGTGTGATTGCCGTTCAGATCCTTTGCTTCTCCACCCCTCCAGCTGCTGCTCATGATTTCATTCACCCTCCATGCCTTTATCTGGTACCTTGGGTTGTGTTCTCCAGCTTTGGGGTCTTAGCACTCAGACTCCTTTCTTAAATCTGAATATGAGACAGGGGCTGGGCACTGGTTCCTGTGGAGCAGAGTTCATTTAGGGGTCTGACTTACTCCCTATAGTGGTTTGACTCACTGGAAAATTCTTAGGTCACTATGAGTGTGTCACCTGTGGGACACTTTCCATCTCACAGTTATGATCTGACTATCTACTTTCCATCTTCCAGACTTTTGTGCCTCTCTCAGAATAGCTTTTCATGGATATTGATAGTTCCCGGGACCATATTTCAGTCATTTTGAGCTGCTTGGAAGAGAAATGATGTCTTCTTTAGTCAAGACTCATTGGCTGTGTGGAAAAGAAAACAACTGAAGCTGGTTTAAGCAAAAGTGGGAACGATACTTCAGAATCCAGGGGTGCCATTGTGACCCAAGGGCAGGATGCAGGCAGAGCTCTGGAAAGTTGCTGGTGTTGCAGTTAGAAGGCAGGTCTGGAGATCAGGCGGACTGCAACAGGGAACTGCATTCCCTGAGGCCCTTTGCAGCCGACCTGGGCCAGTGTCTTTCTCGAGAAGAGTTTGCCTTGGCTCCCGGGTCTCTCCAGCAGGCTCTCGTCTGGTGCTCAGGGGTCCGCGTCAGCTACTTTTCACAGCTGTGGACCAGGGTCTCAACAATTTGTCCTTTATACTTCCCCCATTTTAAAAGGGAAATATTGACCGAGATTTACTCGGGGAATTTTTCAAATAAGTATGGCAGTGCACAAACCATGCACCCTATACCAAGTTCCTCTGGTGACACCATGTCAAATAAGAAGTTTCTGAGTTAGAGCACATCTCCCAAGTGACAGAATTCATTTTTCTAATGAAATGTTTATTGAATAGGGCAAGAGAAAGCAAGCACATGTGCTACTTATGCTAATCAGCATTTCATAAGTAGAATGCAATTTTCCCTTTAATCAACATAGTGCCCATCACGTTCAATTAGTAACGCACCAGTGGCAGCCCATGCAGGGATGGAGAGAGAATAGCAGCCGAGTGCTGTCCAGGGGTCTATAACCCAGCCAGGACCACAGCACCAATGCCATGCAAGTGGTTCAGCGTTAAAAGGGGCGGAGCTTCCAGGCCCGCCATTCATTTTCAGTCCCTTCTGTAGAAACAGGGCCATCCTGCATGTGGCAAGAGACTCCTTTGACAGTGGAGAACTTTGGAAATGAAGTTATAGAGAGCCTCCCTTCATACTCATTAACTCTTTGAAAATGAACTACTGAAAAAGAAAGTCTTTTTGAATAGTATTTCACTTAAGCATTATATGTGCCTTAGCAAAATTAGAATTAAAGTGAAATACGAGATGGATTCACTTAGTTTTGACTCTACTTATATCCTTGTATATCTCCTTGTATATGTATGTATCCAGTTAAGGAGCTAATAACATAATTTAATCCATCATCGTCGTGAAATTCCAATCAAACTTTTAGAAGGACTTTTTGAAAAACTTGACAAACGTATTCTTAACTTGAATATGGGAAAATAAAGATGTGTGACTGCCTACAGTATTTCTGAGACGGAATAGCAAAGAAGGTGGAGCGTGAAGCACCTTATCAGATATTGATATGCAATACAGCAGCGGTGATCATTTTTGTTTAAAAAATTGCTTGTGCATACAGCAATAGACCGATGGTACATAAAAGGCACATCATCACAAATCAGTGCAGAAAAGATGGGTCATTTAGAAAACGATATAGTGTTGGAAAAATTCATTCACTAGATGAGGAAATCTACAACAGACAGCCTCAAGGCTGCCCTAATATCATCCCCCGCCCCCGCCCCCAGCTTCCACCAAGGACTGGGCTGGCACTGACATTTCTCTGCTCCTGGTAGTGATAACTTGTGCAAAGAACTCCCCAGGGCAATGCGAAGAAAAAGTGCCCAGCAGGAAAGCTCTGCCTCCCAAGCTTGTCACGTGTTTATGACACCTGACCCTGCCTGCTTTCCCTGTCATCCATTCCTATACTAGCAGAACTCGGGGTTTTGTATTCTGGATTCATCACTCCAGCGGCATCTGATTCGAAGTTCAATGTAGGAAGGCAGCATCCTGAGTTTGTCTGCCATCTGGCTGGGATCCAGACTGTCACTAAAGTATTTCAAATATAGTTTCTTCGGCCTTTCAAATAAGTAAGTAAATAAATATATGTATGTGTGTATGTAAAGCTCTTTCTAGATTTTTTCAAAACATATTTTTTTGCTTTATTAGAGAAGTTGTGGGTTTACAGAACAATCATGCATAAAATACAGAACCCCACCCCCCCACCCCCAACACACACACACCACCCTCATAGATTGTCATTTCCCCTATGGTATCTCTGTGAAACAGGTAAGGCAGGTATCATCATCCTGGGCTTCAGAAAGTGTATGTGACTTCCCTAAAACTGCAATTGTCAGAAGAAAACCAGGGCGGAACTAGAATTCAAACTTCTGCTTCCTGGTCCAGAAGAGAGTATTGGTATGGAAGTCAAGAAACACAGGAGCAAAAGCTGGCATATTCAGTTCTAGTCTCCAGGCTGCCCCAGTGCCAGCATGGAAATCACCTGGGGTCTTTGGGCCTCAGCTACCTCATATCTGAGATGCGCTCGGAGATCCCTAAAGCTCTTTTCAATCCCCAAATTATGAGATTCTGAACACACATGAGAGGAACCAAGCCTGCTTTATAGGAAATTCAACTGTCTGTTTTTCTTGGTCTTTTCCTGATAAAGCTGCTAATGAGAAGTGAAGTGGCCAAAAAACCAATAGCCTGGAAGGTTACTGTAGAGTTTATGTAATCATCAGTATGGTTTCTGGATATATTGGGTGGGTTTTATGGTGATAGTTACTCCTTGGCAACAGAAGGTGAGATCTTGGAGGGAAAGGGTACTAAGAATTATCAATGAACTTGAACAAACCAAGCCCAGAAAACTGATCTGTTTCAGGTGCTGCTGTTGTTACTGGTAACAGTGCTGAAGGGATGAGAGACAGAAAGGGGGAGTGGGTCCCTATTAGGCAAAGAGGAAGAAAATTTATGTTATATTATTTGTATTAAAATATTAAAATCAGTTTTTGACTAAGAAAAAGCCTATATACATATACATATACATATACATATATATATATATATATATACAATTTTTTTTTTAATGAGGGGGTTGCGTAAAAGAAGACAGAGTGTAGTATAAGAAGGCAACTCATTAAAGGTACTTCCCCATCCTGAAAACATAGCTATTATGAAAATATAACCAACAATGGGAAGGTTGCTTTCAGGGAAACAAGAACTCAGACCTCACAAAGAACTGGTAGAGCTTGGGAAAAGTTTAGAAGAATCAATAAAGAGTGACGAGCCAGTGCATTGGAAGCTATTTATGAATTGAGAAATAGCAAAATTTAATGGTAACTACTGTCCTGTGTATTAGTAATGTCTGTATTTAATTAGGCTATGAAAAAATAAAGATGTTTGTTTTAGCGATTTTTGGAGTCAGATGTAATAGTCAACACATTCCTATTTATGAGTATCCTGTACATTTGTCCTTTGTGGAGTCAATTTTCCAAAGACATGAAAGTATTCTTATATAGTTGTATCTATGGCCTTTGTCCATGTTGGCAGGCCAATTCAATCTCACAGTGGTTTTGGATGGTTTTTCTTTGTCTATTTGCTTTTCAAGAATTAGCCAGCTTTTATTAGGACTTATCTCAGTGCTGGTATTTAACTTTTAAAAAATCTTTAGCTACTTTAACAGGAAGAAATCTTAGAGAAACAAATTCTGAGGTATTATAGAATCAAAATTTTTCTCTATAAAAGACCACAATTCTGTATTGCCAAAGTCCCTTGTGGGATAAGGGACTTTAAACTTTACCACTGAGGAAACCCTGTGTCAAACATTAGGGACAACCAAATCAATAGGCCAAGCCCTTGATCTTGAGACTTACTCTTGTAAAGCTTATGTATGTAGTGGAGAAGCTTAGACCACCTATAGGCATGCCTAAGAGTTACTTCTGGAGGACCTCTTTTGTTGCTCAGATGTGGCCTCAGTCTCTCTAAGCCCAACTCTGAAACAATTGCTATACCTCCTATGTGGGACATGACATCCAGGGGTGAAACTCTTCTTGGTGACATGGAGGATGACTCTCAGAGATGGCCTTGGCACTGTAGGATCAGCAATGCCATCCTGACCAAAAGGGGGGGAAAGAAATATGTAACAAATTAAGTATCAGTGGCTGTGAGAGTTCAAATAGAGTTGAGAGGCTACTCTGGAGGCCACTCTTATGCAACCTTCAGTTAGACATGGCTCCTTATCATAGCTTGCCAACCCCCAACCAAACCATTCCTGACAATCCTAAGAACATCAGGGCATTATATAAGATCCTACTAAGTTACTAGGGTAACTTTCCAGCAACCTCCAGAAGGGGCCTCGGACCAAATAAGTCCTGAAACGCAGAGGGGCCAACCTTTGCCCCTCTATCCCATCTTATCAACAGCCTCTTCCGATGTGAAAAAATCAGAATGGACATAGCCCAAATACCCTAAAGATTGGGAGAAAGATCAAAGGTGGTGGTGGAGTTGTACAGAGAAGCTAGGGTTTAACAAATGTGTATGATTGCTGAATCAGTGTATTGATATTTCTTTTAGCCTCCAGTATCTTAGAACAGCTAGAAGTGAAAACCTAAAATTGTGGAATTGTAACCCATACCAAACTCTGAAATCTGTTCTATAACTAATTGTTATGATGTGCTTTGAAATTTACTGCCTTTTTTGTATATGTTATTTTTCACAAAAAAATTTTAAAAGTCATTTGTGATGATAATAAATGCACAGCCATGTGAAGAAGTTGTGAACCACTGATTGAACTACTTGGGATGATCACACAGTACGTGAGTATATAATATATATTAATAAAGAATTAAAAATTTAAAAAGATCAAAATTCTGTTGATTATAGTCCAGCTATGAAAAGGACTACCCATCTGTATATAAGTAAAGTTCCTAACCCAGAGATTACCCAGCTCTATGCATGAATTTATGAATTTCTTGGACGGTTAATTCTTGTAAGTATGGTATAAATTGCAGCACAGGCATCTGAATTTCTGAAAAGCTCAGATTACAAACCCTAAATTTCTATATTCTCTATTCTACATTATTTGGATTTTGGGATGGTTACATCTTTGAAAGTTTCCAAAGTGAGGACTCATAAACTTATTTGTTTACAATGCAATTGAAAAGAATCGTCATCATAGAGAACTTGGTAAGGAAAGAAGGCTTGGACTCTGTCTACCTCTGTTGCCTCATCTAGCTCCAGGCATGCCTCATTCCCAATTTTTCAGCTATTGGAATTCTTTAGTTTCCTGAAAAGCATTTTCTCTCACCCACCTCAGAAATTTGTCCATGCTGTGTCCTTTACCTTGAGCAACCTGACACCCCTTTTCCCTCCTTCACCCGGATAATTCCTACCTGTAGTAGGTGCAAGTATGTAACCCAACATTTTCTTAATCTTAATCCATTTTCCTGTGGGTGTGAACCCATGTGCAAATACGACATTTGGAAGTTGTTATTTTAGTGAGGGTATGGCCCAACTGAATCAAGGCGGACGAGAATCTATGTTACTGAAGCCCTTTGTAAGCAGAAGAAATTTGGACACAGTCAGAGAAAGCCACAGAGAGGAGCCAGAAACTAAAGTTAGAAGAAACTAAAAGAGCAGACACAGGAAAAGAGACAGAGCCACGGGTTGGGGGGTGGAGCGGGGCAGAGCTGTAAACCAGGGAACCCCACGGACTGCAGCAAGCCAGACTGGCTTTCCAACTTTAGGGTGGAAGCATGGATTTATCAACCCCTCGATTTTAGATTTCCAACCTCCAAAATCATGAGCCAATAAATTCTTGTTGTGAAGCCAACCCATTGTGTGGGAATTTTTGTGGCTGCCTGGCAAACTAAGGCAGCACTTCTCAGGAAGATTCAGGCCAAATGTCACTTCCTCAAATGTCACTGATCTGTTACCCTTTCTCCTCTGGCACCCTCCAAAAGCAGGAGCCGTACTGTTTTTGCATACTTTGTACCCTTAGTCCCAGAGTAACACCTGGTATATTATAGGTGCTCAAGAAGCTCTCAGGTGAATAAATGAGCAGGTACCTATGACTTGTGAATAAAACAGCTTAGGTTTTGAAAAATAGAGCTGGAAGGATCCCAAAAAGTCATTTAAACCCCTTCCCCAGTCTTTAGAAGCTGGGGATGAGTGGGATAGGATACATTCCTAAAACATTACATTAGTTAGAACAGCTACTCTATGAACAATTCTGCTTGAGAGATTGTAGCTAGAAATTGCATCTTTGCCCCAGTAATGGCAGGGAATGCAGATAGGTAGGTGGCCAGTTAGACCGTGGCTGCCGTGTTCATCTGTGGGCAAAGACCTTGATTTTTTCCATGCACAGCTGAGTACGGTGTCCCGACACACACAGCCTGAGCCCCGGCAGGTACCGTGTGCAGCCGATGACCCACGGAACCACAGGCTGCGGCCTGGCCCATTACTCCGATGCTGCATCGTTGATGTTGTTTTGTTTATTTGTTTGATTAACAACTGCTGAGTGACTGGAGGCAGTGGTAGGCAGCTCTTTCAATTATTCTACTAAAGGGGAAAAATAATAATCTTCTGCAAAGAAAAATAAGCAGGCAGACATTTAGAAATGGTGACTCTTGCAGGTATGATGTTGACCTAAGGTGCTCTATGAATGAAAGCAGTTTTATCATTCATGTTTGGCTTTCAAAGGGGTGCCACGAAAGCCTGTATGTCAGCTCTGGCTACTCTCTAACCTTGAAAGGCCTATTTTCTCCTCTTGCCAACTCATCTATGGAGCTTATCTGCAAGAGAGATTTGCTGCTGCTGTCTACGGCCCATAATTAATCCTGGAGACACTGAGGATTTAAGACCACTGATTATGGCTGACTTCAAATGAAAGAGTCACCGTTAGTGTGTGAAACAGACACCATATGTTATAAATGAGCCCTCTAGATGATGCATGCAGAACTTCAAGACAATTCATATGTAAACATATGTTGCACTTGGGGTAAGTGGTTTTACATGTGCCCTCCACAATTTTGAAAGCTGTTTGAACCCACACGCTGGACGGCACAGTTTTTCCTTGTTCAGTCGGTACCCAGAAAACGTTCATGATTTGAAACTTGCGGGTAGTGCAAGCGCCAAACAACTAGATATGAAAGTTGTCTTTCTCTCTGGCCATCAACGTGGCGAGTACAAACAAAAGCAGACATCGGTCCGATTGGTTAGAGTAATCCAATTGCCTAGTTGAGCTTCTTTTATTATTTCTGCCATGACTAATCTGTGGTTTCACGAAGTGTCTCTGAACGTCGGACACATCAATTACAAGAGATGGGCGCGATGCATTAGGAGACCCATAAAGGGGGACGGTTTAAAAAATGTTTGCAAGGCACTGTGTTGTGATTGTAGGCAAAGATCTTCCTGCAGGTTTTCAAGGGCAATTTGCTTATTTAAGGAGGCAGCCGCAGTGTTTCTCAAATAAAGAACCAACTATTTGTCCATCGCCAATCACAGCTATGAGCTATGCAGTCAGCATTCCCATTTCTTAGTAATCGGTCCTATACTTTCCTGGGGCAGGGAGGAGTTCTGAAATAAACACAAGGGTTTACCTGCATTCTGTAGACATTGATGCTTTAAGGGAAGGCTGGGCTAGGTGTCCACAAACAGACTCTCTAAAGGTGTTTATTTTCCATGGCTGTAGTGATTTTTTTCCCCTACTGGAACTCCATTATAAACCCTTTTGTTGTCATGGCAGAAGCCTGTTGTTTCTGCAAAAACAACAATGGGCCTGAAGATTAGGGTTGCATTTTATGGGCCTAGCAGCCCAGCAGGGCATCGTATTTGCATCAATCCTATAAATTCCTGGCATCAGGCCTCTTTGCTCCTGGTAATTAATCTTTTTCATAAACGCTGTCACATTTACAGCCGTTTGATGAACTTTCTGCTTCCCAGTTTTTCTCTATGTTATACTTTTGCCTCGTCAGAAATGAAACTAGAAAAATGACAGCAACAAAGTCACCGAAGAGAGGGGGTCTTTCCAGTTCAGGTTTCCGCTTCTTCCCAAGTGCTGTCGTAAAACCTACATGTAAGAGCCATCGCTTTCCTCTTTATAAATACTGTTCCTCAACTCCCAGCTTTAGGCAAGGTTCCTTTCGGTTTCCTTATTCTCATCCATGGGTGCTTGTCAGGTGTGAGACGTCTTTAGAATAGGAAAGAAGACTCCCTTCTTGGAGTCGCCCACTCCCTTATCAAAAAGCAGAGCCAGAGAAGGAGGAAGACCTACTTTGAAGGAAGTTTGTTCACTGCCACTGGACTGGCACTTCCAGTGCACTGACAGAATGGAATCCTATCCCTGCTGCCTCTTCTGGAAATTGCAATTACATTGGCGTGTGGTGGTGTGAGCAGCTTTTTTTCGTTGGCCCACTGACCTAATTGCGATAGGGGAGGTAAAATATTTTCATTACTCTCTCCCCCAGAATATAAAACTCTTCAAAGGGAACCCAGGAGGGAGGTTAGCCTCTTAACCCTAATTTCCCTACCAGTACCTCGACTTGGCTGGGCATCACAAAATTAGTCTTTGGTTGCCTAACATAGTGGCACCAGGATTGTTGTCGGTGTTGCTTTTAAAAATCATTTCATATTGTAAACCCGGCGATTATTTCATGCTGTTTAAACTATATTTGTAGTCTTTGATCACGCATAAGTAGACTCGAGTTAACTGCTGATAGAATGACGATATTGTTCACTGTGTTTCTTTTTCTTTTTCTACTCCTCCATCTTTAAAGGACTTTGTGCCTAAGAGCTGGCATCCAGAAATTTCCATTACTACATTACAAGGTGGCTTTGTTTTTTAATTGGTTCTGGACTACCCATTTGCATGACAAGCAACATAATTCAGTCAGAAAAATCTGTTGTGTGTATGGTATGCATAATATATATTTACTGCATTTTATAAATGACTGATTATTTAAAATTTGAAAGACTCCGGATTGGCAAAGAATACCGAAGAGAAGGAGAGAGTGGTAGTCATTGCTGATTATTGTTATTTTAACACAGGCTGGTTTCTCCTTTCCCTCCTCCCCTCTGTTTTTCATCAGGAGTTCCTTTCCATCAGCCACCCTTTCCTGCACTCGCTTCCCAGCAGGAAGATACTGTATCTCCACGAGTGGGGGCTGAAAATGGGGCAAAATAGGTTTTGAATAACAGCGTCAAATAAATTCAAGTGCCGTTCTAAATATGCTTCAAGATTAAGTAATTAAGGATTGTAAAGCACTTGGAAGAAATAAAGTGCCATGTAAGTGCTAAGTAATAAAGAGTGATCATAACACTAATAAAAGGGCGAGCCGGTAAATCTTTCTTCTTTCTTTTCCTCTAAGGATTTTCATCCTTTCAGATTTGGCTCCTGAGTACAACTCTTTTATTTCTAATGAAGAACTAGGGCTGGAAATAACAACAATAATGAGGAGATTAAAAAAAAAAAGTTTAGTATTTAGTGATGTAGAGAGACCGTCTCTACTCTGCCTTCTCCCCTCACTGCTGCTTCACCCTAATGGGTGGGTCACAGAGGGTTTTAGACCCAGGGACTTCTCCAAGGGCAACCCTCATCCCTTTTGTTCTCAGCAATGCCAAACACAGTCACTCCAATGACCCAATCATTGACTTAATGATTCCACCCCCCTCAAGGGCAGGCACTGGGAATTGAACCCGGGTCTCTGGCATGGCAGGCGAGAACTCTGCCTGCTGAGTCACCATGGCCCACCCCTAATGATGTATTTTTACGATTTATTTACTATTGTTATGATTTGTGTAGTTTTTAAATAAACTTGAGCCCACTTGCAGTGATTGCTACATTATGGGTAGGACATTTCAGCCCCAAGCCCTGACTCTCAGCCCCTTTGACAACTTTTGCAACAATCTCACCATCATTGATGATTTGATGCTCAATTGTGTGACCCTGTTCATAAAAAAATGGTTATGTGTATTTTTTAATAGGACATATATATTGGCTTCTATCAGTGTTTGTTTTTCACTTTCACCAGCCTTTGGAAGAAAACCACTTCTTGTGTGTACAACCTTACCCCTGGCTATCTGCAGAACTGAAAGCTCTGCACAGGTTAGGTCTACAATCGCTATTTTTTTTTTTTTTTTTGGTATGCTGTATGGCAGGGTCACATTTCATTCTTTCTCCATGTAAGAATCCCATTACTGCAGCATCATTTGTCAAAAGTTTTTGCTGTTGTTTTTTCACTTGTTTGCTTGTTTGTTCTGTTTTGGGGGAAGTGCGTGGACCGAGAATCGAATCCAGGTCTCCCACATGGCAGGCGAGAATTCTACCACTGAACTACACTTGCACCCCCAATCTCTGTGGTTTTTGTGCTCACAAGTGCACAGCCTTGAGTTGGATAATGGTTGACCCTCAGCTGGCAGATTTTCAGCCTGTCGTTTGAACATACAAAAGAAAGGCTTGATGATAGAGATTTGAAATGGTCTTTCGTCTTTCATTTTCTTTCAAACAAGGGCTTGCTACTTCCGCTCTTATGTAAATGTCATTACAGAATAAACAGCATTATAGGATGGTTATTTTCTAAACTTCGTACTATACCACATACCACATATATGGCTGCTACTAAAACTTGTTTGACACACCTTCTGGGAATGGAAGAGAACATTGGGATTTCACAGAAGCGTTGGTTAAACAACAGCAAAAAACAAAACAGTTGCTCATAGGGAGGGCTGTGGAGTTCAGGATAGGTGGTATGATGGTGGCTCAGTGGCAGAGTTCTTGCCTACCATGCCCGAGACCCCAGTTCAATTCCCCATGCTGCCCATGCAAAAAACAAAACAAAGTAAAACAGTTGCTTATGACAGGTTCTTCTTTCTCTCTCTCTTTTTTTTTAAGAATGGCTCTAAGAAATCTCTTGAATTGAAGCGTGTGATGGTGTGTGAGTTCACTGGTTGAACTTGATGTGTTAAAGGGAGGGAAGATCAAGGAGCTTTTTCTTCAAAGTTCAGTGAAAGTTTGAGTCCATAATAAAAACCTGAAAGGCAAAGTAAAAAGTTCTTTGAACCCTAGCTCCACTGATGACTTTTTTTTTGCATGTGACTTTGGTCAAATTGCCTTTTCCTTTTAGTGCTTTCTTGTATTAGCCAGTTGTAATGTTCAAAGAGGTGTAATAGGGATTAAGAAGAGCTATAGGTAAAAAAAATCAGTTTTGACATAATGTTCTGTATAATTAAAACATCTTTTTTTAGGGTTTTTTAAAAATACCCTTAACTTAAAAAAACCCTTCATGAGATATTTTATATGCTAAAATATAATATTTATTTATAAAATACTTATTTATAGATTAAATTACTATAAACATCCAGAACTGTGGATTTATAGGTTTTATTTGGATTTTAGGAGCTGTTAATATAGCTGGACATTTGGAAGAAAATTTTTTTTTTGTATTTGGGTCAATTCCTGGGAAGAAAGTTAACTTGTTTTCTAGACTATTAAAACTATTTAAAATCATTAAGTATAATTTTTATCTGTAGGAACATTTCTTTTTCCTAAAAACTTTCCAGGACTCTGCAGATTGTGAATTCAGCGAGACATGAATGTAGAACTAATATACTCAAAACAAAATGGGGTTTAACAGAGGTGTGGCAAGCAGTTCAAGAACCAAAAGCCACTTCCTCCTTCTTTCTAAGCTTTTTGCTTGACAACATGGTAATTTTGATTAAAATCTGAGTTGAAGCAAGTGTGACTATGAAACATGGTCACCACAGATCCTTTTGAAACATAATTGGGGGCAAGGGAAGGGAGGAAAAATAACAATTTTTAAAACCCCTCCATTTCCAAAACTATGGGACATCTTTCTAAGGCGTTACAGAGAGACATGAGTTGGGAAAAGCCCCTGTGATGAGTTACTTAAAACAAATCTTCAGACAAACGAATGAAAGAACACTCGTGGCTTACAGGCATTTAAAATAACAGAAGTTACACTCCAATTAGAGTTCTCAAGTATAGGCATTCATGTGCTTTCTAAAACATATAAAGTTTGTCAGTAATAAAGATCAGCAGATTATAGCTTGAAGGAGCAAGACAGTTAATTTACCCCAGGCCTAATTCACTCATTGCCTCGCTGGTCTTCTTTTCTCTCCTTCAAATACTCAAAACCCTCAGTCGATTTTAATTGGGTCAACTGGAAACATCATTAAGCTTCCGTTTCTGTGGGTGGGAAGTTGAGCACCTTGGTTTGCCACGGAGGTCATTTGAACCCCACCTTTGCCCAAGAGAAGGGCCAGCCCCCACCCCCACCCCGCCCCCACCCCCACCCCCACCGCCACCCCCAGCTAGGGCCAATCCCTGGGTGCCTTTTGAAAGTGCTTCTGGGCATCTGGTGTCAAAGGCATAAAGGCAGAGTCTGTGAAGGGCCCCAAACAGATTGTATAACTGTTGCACAACTAATGTGTACACACGTGTGTCACTAATTTCATTTTAATTTGATTGTGTGTGTTTGTGTAAGATCCCACAGCTGTCATGTGCTCCTCATCTGTCACTGAACTATCACTAAGCCATGCTGGGCTAAGACAGGATTATAAACGATAAACTGCCATGTGCTCTAAATCTTCTTATTTGCCTAGCCTGGAAGGTACGGCCTGCAAAATTTGATTGGCAGTGTGCTCTTTGCTGGTCATTGACTTCTGAAGGCCTTTTCTATCAGGTCTTGGAGCAGCTCTCTGTGGCTGTATTGACCATCACCTGCTGATTCCTGCACGTGCCTGACCTCCACCCTCCACCTGGCCTCTCTCCCCTGCTTGTTTGGTTACCAGCTCAGAGGCTGCGAAGCAGGCCCCGTGGCTCTGGTGGCACGTGCGGTATATAGGGCATATGGCCGACTGGTTGCATGCAGTAGAGGATAATCGGAGCCAAGCAGACTCGGCGCTGTTATTACAGCAGATGGGGGAAGCGTGGCATTCAATGTTTAGACAGATGCCACCTCCTTATTCCACCTGTCTGGAAGTTGGAAATTGTACAGAACGAACTGTCTGCCTAATGATGGAGGAAACAAAAGGCACATTTATGAAGCGCAGCAGAGCGATGCATTTCCTGAGCATGCATGTTATAATTGTTGACCATAACAATAAACGTAAACCACTGCTGGCCTGAACAGCTGATACAAACACACAATTACAGTAAAGAGCAAGGAACTGTTACCTTTCACCAGCTGCTTTGGTGTCTTCAGTTTTGATGACTGGGGGCAATTGCTATGCTAGGATTCAGAGTTAGAGGTGAATGCCTAGAAGAGTTAGACTTGCTCAAATGATAGTCCATTCTCCTTTCTAGTTAAAATCCTCAAAACAAGTGTCATTTTCTCTCTGTTGTGCATGCTTCTCACAAATTTGTTCCTGATTTCCTCACCTGTGAGCGGTTTCTAAGCAAACCAAAAGGAAATCGTCTTTTTTGTAACTGCAACGATTTTGATGTGTTTGGCTCCAAAACCAATCTCTCTTTTTTCCCGTTCAATTCATAATTGTGATGATGCTGAACAATAGGGATTTATAGATTCAATTAGAAATGGAATTTAACGGAGCATGTTCTTAGAGGATGTGCATTTTCTTCTGGTAGATCACTCAGTGTGGCCTTTTGTATGCTTTCACTTGTAAATTGTTTTATCCATTTTTCACAGAGTACTTTTCATTTTCAGTTTTTTTTGTTTTTTGTTTGTCAATGCTAGTCGTTATTTCTGTGTAAGGCTACTTTGCATTTCTGTCAATAATCAGCAAGTGGGAATAAGTATGTAGAATTTGTGAATTGCCCATGGATTGTTGTTGTTTTTTTTTCACTAGAGCAGAAGTTGACTAGCATATTAAGAAAAAAAAATAGTCCTTGATTTCAGGAATCCTTTAATTATTATATCTATATGATATACAAGACGGAAGACTTCTTTCACAGGGAAATAGTGAACTGAATTCTCCAAGCCAAAAAAGTTGAAGGTGATAACTTAACAAAAAAGTATTCTGAGTTTAAACTGTCACGGAAGGACAGCAGTTCAACCCCACTAAATTTAGGACTGGCCCGTGTGAGAAGACAGAATCCTATTTTAAGAGATCCCTCGATATCGATTACTGATCTGAAAAACCCAGAATTGTGATTTTTAGGGATGCCACCCAGTTACAGACCTAGCCGAATAAATAGCTGAGAGACATCTGAAGACAGGGGGCTCTTTCTATTTGCTTGGCTTTGTTTGCATACAGGTCTAAGTTTTGGGGGCAGCATTTTTTTTTGGTTCATTTTTCTTGGGTGATTATTTCACACTAAAACCCCATCTGAGGAAAGGCATATGGAAGGGAAGGGAGGGCATTCCTAATTGAACAGCCTAGGACTCGGGAGGTTAATTACAGGTATTAGCACTGCTGTTCCTCAGCTCCTTGCCCTCAAGAAGCCTCTAGCTTCCAAATGACCTGGCTCCAACAAAGACACTCTCTTTAGCCCATTAACTAATTGATAAAAATGTGAGTGTTCAGAATGAGTCTAATTAAATCACCGAGCCTTACAATCGCCAGTCCATTTGGTAGCTGGTGGGAGATGGGTCACCTCAGCTGGCATTGTAGGGGAATAAAAGATAAAAATAAAAGGGAAATTAACCGAGATCATTTTGAAAGCTGTTCATTTGACAACAAAGTACACACTTGCCTGAAATGTCTACATTGGCTACTTCAAATGCATTCCCTTTCTAGGCTAGCACAAACCTCTGAAAAAGAAAATCATGTCTTTTTTCTTTTTCGTTAAGAGCAGGCATGCTCCACTTTGCCTAATGAAGTTACATGAGTGGCTGGGGAATTTTTTTCTGCTTCAGCATTAAGCTAAATTCCTCTAGAGTTTGGGACATTGAAGTCTGTCCATTGAACTTTTGTTTAAGGGCCGGCCAATGTCTTGAATAATAGGCATTTAACAACCTAGAGTGGGCTCCTGGGACGTCTTACTTGGTCCTGGATCTATTTCTAGCTTGCTGTTAAAACAGCAGCCCTGGTTCGTGAGCTTTCTTGAAGGCTGGAAGGCTGGAGCTCAACCGGGCCGTGAGCGGAGGGATGTGAGAGCCGCCAGACCCCACGGTGACAGGCCCAGTGGAGTACACACAACGAGTCAACCACACAACCCAGGCGGTGACCTTTTGTCCCTGATTGGAAGACCTTCATAGGCTCCTAAGGTGGGGCAAACCACAAGGCTAATATGATACTTCTCACTCAAGTCCTTAAAGTAATTTATTAGTCAAAGGGCCAAGGAATTTTAAAAAGGGGAAAGAGAATTTCTAAAAATCGATTGACTTTTTCTCCACTTATTAAAAAAAAAACAAAACACAACTCTATAACCAAAGAAGCTGATGTATCCTGATTCACCAGCTAATCTTAAGCTGGTATCAGACTCTATTGAAACAGGTAATGTAATAGGTTGGAGAGGAATTGGGTGAGAATCCTCTGTTCTCTGCAGAGTCTTTGTAGTAGATGGTCATAAAGATAAAAAACAAACAAAACCAAAAACTGTGGCTTCTTGTGAATAAAAATTAGTACAAAACCAAAAAAACTGTGGCTTCTTGTGAATAAGAATTAGTACTTAATCATGTCAGTTTTGAGAAACAATTACTGGTTACCGTCAGAAGATTCAGGTAGTGACTAAGCAACTGTTATCTTCAAAGTTTTTGTGATGTTGAAAGGGTGACTATAAATATCCCGAAGAACATTCGTTGCCAGAGACATTAATATCGATGCACAATGGACCCATCCATGCACTCTACAGTAATAAAACCCCAAGAAAAAGGTATTAAAACACATCCCACTTCTCCATCACTCATTCCTAGTATCCAAGAGGATGTGCTTTCTTTCTGGTTATCCTGTCATTCAACTGATGCTAATTAATGAGTGTAACAGAACTTCAGCGGACAATTTGGTTGCAGGTGCATTCAGACCAAGGGAGATTTAATTACTTGCTAATTGCCTGGTGTCCAAGGTAACATAATATTATAGTTGCAAATGCTATGGTATTAATCAATCTCAAAAAAAGTGTAACGTGCTTCAGCCTCCATATTCAGAGATGCTATTGGCAATGCTGCAGCTGCATTAAGGTTGGGGGATCTGGTTTTTTATATTCATGACTGAATCCCCAGTGTCTGGCGTTGCACAGGGCACGTAGTAGACACTCAATTAATATTTATTGAATAAGTGAATCTGAATGAAAGGAAATCAAGTTTAAGTACATTATCTGAGCACAGAAAGGAAAGCAGTAACTTGGGAAGTGAAAAATAAAAGTAAAGGGGAAAAGGGAGAAAACCAACATTTCTTGAGCGCTTCTTGCAGACCGGGTACTATAACTTACCCTAATTACCTCATTTTATCTTCTCAGCAGGATAATGCAGTAATTAAGACCGTGAACTTTGAATGGGACAGTTCTGTGTTCAAATAGCAATTCTGTTTCTAACTAGCTGTATGTCCTTAATCCATTCTCTGACTGCTTCTGAATCTCAGTTTTCTCATCTATAAAATAGAAAATAGAAGGTGTGAGAATCATACTTAACTCAGGGAGCAGTTGGGAGAGCTAAACCAGATGAGATATGTAACATGCCTAGCATGTGGTGGGTGGTCACAAAAGCAGTTATAACTTTTGACTTTATAATGCTATATAAAGTGGGCACTTTAATTGTCATTTTACAGAGAGGTCAAATAATTTGCCTGTGGTCACAGAGCTACCACCTTGCCTCCACCAACCTCTAGGATATTTTTCTTTCACCTTCCTCCTCATATTTCCAGTACCTTTGTTTTTTTCTTACTAACAAACCTGATTCTCACTGACATTAACAACCAACGCTTACTTCTTCCAGGGATCTCTGCATTATAAGCTGTGAGGCAGAGACTTCCAGCTATTCATTGAGAATCTATTTCCTGGATACCCAACAGAACTAATTCTGAACTAAGAGATGCCTTAGAATATTATATGAGAAAGAAAGAAATTTGGTGTGCTTTTGTTACAGCAGCCAGTATTACCTTAGCTAATATAAGCTGAGTCTTTAACATGGAATAAAAGGCATACTCCAGTGCCAAATAAGTATGGGGCACCACCAAACAGGTGGCGAGAACACTGAGAGTCAGAACTGTCTTCCCTTATGCCTTCTTTACCATATAGGGGATGACTACATAGGTCCCTGGATTTTGATGACAACTAGAAAATGAAAATGAGGCTGTTCCCTGGAGATCCTACTGATTTGGGAAGTAAGGTTCACTTGTGGTAGAACCTACCCATGCAGTCACTCAGATGCAAAGTGTAGCTACTGGACTATAGGACACTTGTCTCCCTGCGGTGCAGGGAGCAAGATGGAACAGTTATAGGAAAGACATTCAGCATCCTGCTCTTTGCTGCTCTTGGGGTTTTTAGCATCCAAAATGTGGTTGTGTCTCCATTTTTTTCTCTGTGCTCAAGTCACAAATGAAGGCTTTATCTGTCAGGAGAGAAATGTTTCTCATCAAGACTCACCACTCATCTCAAGCCTAATTCATCATCACCAACTTACCATTTGGAGGGAGGGCTTGGTGTTCCTTTTGTCAGAAGCAATAGGATGCTTATCCTGTTGATTCACTGTTGAGAAATTGATGTAAGTCCATGAATTGTCTCAGAGGACAAATGAACCAATGCTCTTTGGCCTAGGAAAATTTCGCGTAGACATCTCTGTAAAGGCAGGTGCTTTGAGATTGTTTGAAGCCATTCTTATATTAGTCTCTATAGATTCAGGATTCATACTCTGCTCCAAGGAGGGGAAAATCTACACATTTCCTTTCTCAGTCCTATGCAAATTCTCTTCTCAGACTGGAATGTTAACAAGGAACTCAACTTTGGTGGAATCCAGGTTTCTCACCCAACTTTCCCAGAGAAATTACAGCTTTCAATCCTTTTGGAAGGCACTGAGAGAGCAATCAGTGTGAGAGAAACAAAAAGCCAAAGACAGCCATTGAATTAGAACTGGAAGTCTAATCCATGCCTCAGATTGAGAAAATCCCCATCAATGCATGCCTTCTACCACAGCAAAGTTGAGGAACATAATCTGAAACCAGGAAGAGAAACTTCAGGCAACTCGCAGTATCTGAAGATAATTACCAGACTGAGCCCCCAGCCATCATCAGTTGGCCAAGATTCATCATAGGCACAGTGCATTGATTATGACAGCAAAGGGACTACACTAAATAATCTTAGGCATTTTGTATATTATTCAAATCCAACAAACAGGAAATTGTCAGTCCCTATCAAATAGAAAATTTGACATTAACTCTCATGGGCTGATAAAATCATCATAAACTATTTTAGAATATCCCTCAGTTGCAAAGCTTAATGATTAAGTCAAAGGTCTCTCAGACTTGGTTCAATGGTCATTTAATGGCGTGTTATGTCTAAGAGATCTTTTGCCCCTGAAGGTTCAAGATTATGACTTCAGCTTGCATAAAGAAACTTTTTGATGTCTTTTCCAAAAGAATACCCGACTAGGCAACATCTCAATAAAAGTTATTTTTTAAAGTGGCGTGGCCTGGGAGTGCCCTCACAGTTTACAGGCTCAATTCTCATGGATAGATTAGGTTGATTAATAGAGAACTATCTATATGGATAGATGCATGGGGGAGAGCAATGTCTACTTCTTAGGTTGGAAACATTCTAAAAACGGGGTGCCAAAGATTGACCCTTGCTCTTTTGGAGCTAAGGGATGGAGAGAAGAAGACTAGATGTGAACAAATGTCTTAAAGGTGACTATGACAGATGAGTGGTGAATTTCTTCAGAGCAAGTGCAGTACTGGAGTAAAGACCAAATGGTGCACCCCAAGAGCTGGTCATGGAACCCCAAGGCTGTGTCTTTATAGACCAGGTCACACAACACGTAATATCAGTCTGAGATGACCCGCCTGCATTGTACCATGAGCACCGTTAGACTTTTCACTAACATCAGGGGTGTTTCTAGGGTGACTAGTGTTCTACTCCAGGGCATTTGCACAACTGAACTGATCCATGGACTGATAAAAAGAAAAAAAAAATGAGAGGAAACCACATTTTCCCTATCAGATTATAATTTAATATTTAATTCTTGCTCCCTCATACCAAACCTGCTGACTCAGGACCAGTGATAACAGAGGTTTGTGGAGATGCAATGGCTTTTTGTCCATTAGAGTTTCATTTTTTTTTTCAATTAAAGTGAATTTTAGAAAAACTTTTAGCAACTCCTGAGACCATCAGGAGCATCATGGGAAATACAATATTTGAGTCAGCAGCGATCACCCAGAGGGCCTTACTCTAAGGAGCCCTTCCAAAGAGTCGGTCTTTTAGTGAACGTATCTACCCAAAGAAAAGGACCTTCACAATGAAAAAAAAACAAAAACAAAAAACCACACAGCTTAGAGTCAAGTTTTTCATCTGTGAAGGAGACTTAGCGGCATTTCCTCTGCTGCTTTTCCGTTTTGAAATAGGGCTGCCGTGGTTGGGAGTAAGGCACCTGCTGGAGGAATCGTTCCTGGCTGGACATATGAGCCTCGGTCCCCTAACCACGTGGCAGGTATAGTGCGGGTCAGGCGTCATATAAATACACTTCTGTTGTGAGGAGGTTTGCCCTGGGCATCATCCTCATCACCGTTCTCCTCGTCATCATAAATAACAAACCTATTCATCGAACACTCACTCTGTGACAAGCACTTTACCAGGAACTTTACCTATATTCTTACTAATCCTCACACAGATCCTAGGAAATAATTTTATTTCCATTTTTACAATGAGGAAATTGAGATTCAGAGAGGTTAAGTGGCTTTCTCTAGGGCACACAGACACTAAGCAGCTAATGTGAGATTTGAACCTAGGGCTGTCTGACTGCACTACAGCACACTGATTTCCCTTGCATGGTAGTCACACCTCACCTGATGTTTGTGAGACATGTTCAAGATCTATGTATGTCACCAGAATAGTCAGTCACGGTGGAATAAGTCTCTTCATGGAAGATATTTTAGAGCACTTCTGTTTCCATGTTGTTCTAGTTTGCTAGCTGCTGGAATGCAACACACCAGAGACGGACTGGCTTTTAATAAAAGGGGATTCATTTTGTTAGTTCTTCAGAGGAAAGGCAGCTAACTTTCATCTGAGGTTCTTTCTTACGTGGGAAGGCACAGGATGGTCTCTGCTGGTCTTCTCTCCAGGCCCCTGGGTTCCAACGACTTTCCCCGGGGTGACTTCTTTCTGCATCTCCAAGGGCCTGGGCTGAGCTGTGAGTGCTGAGATGAGGAATGCCGAGCTGCTTGGGCTGTGCTACGTTAAACTCTCTCATTTAAGCACCAACCAATGAAATCAAACATCATTCATTGCAGCAGACACACCTCCTTAGCCGACTGCAGATGTAATGAGCAACAGATAAGGTTCACGTACCATTGGCTCATGTCCACAGCAACAGAACTAGGTGCCTTCTCCTGGCCAACTTGACATCTGAATCTAACTACCATACCTGTGTTTGGCTGTTCCCATGCCTTCCTCTCACACTAAATTGCTTCCTGAAGTAACTAGCATTAGGAAGAATAGGAACTAAAAATTATATCACACAGCCACATCCTCCCTGGCCACTGGGCGCTCACATTCGCAAGCATCAGGGTAGCATCCCCAACCTGTCCCTACACCTGTGCTGCAATGCATCACTGCGCTGTTGTGTCCCACCCTGCATCCTGCTCCGCATCCATCCCACAAACACAAGGCTTTAAACTACTGAGGGAAATCAGCTTCCAAAGCAAATCAAACGAAGATATTTACATGTGGTGAAAACAACAGAAGATCACCAAACATATCACAACACAGACAGATACAGCCCCGCCTAGTGACCAAATTAAAACAGCAGAGGAGATGCAGACGTTGGAACAACTAATCAAAGATGTTCATACAACTCTACTTAATAAAATAAATGGGATGTTAATGACATAAAGGAGATCAAGAAGACACTAGAAAAGCATAAAGAGGAATTTGAAAGAATAAATAGAAAAATAGCAGATATCACAGAGATTAAAGATGCTGCAGACCGAAAAAAAGAATACAAGAGATACACAACAGCAGATTTGAAGAAACAGAAGAAAGAATAAGAGAACTAGAGGATAGGATAACTGATTTCGAACACTCAAAATAGCAAATGGCAAAAAAGATGGAAAAATTTGAATTGGATCTCAGGGAAATAATGGACAAAATAAAGTCCACAAAGATAGAAATCACTGGTGTCCCAGAAGGAGAAGAGAGTAAAGGGCTAGGAAGAGTAGTTGAGGATATAATGGGGGAAAACTTTCCAGCTCTCATAAAGGACATAAATATACAAGTCAAAGAAGTTCAATGAACTCCAAATAGGATAAACTCAAATAGGCCTTCCCCAAGACACATACGAATCAGTCTGTCAAATGTTGAAAAGAAGCAGAAAATTCTGAGCGCAGCAAGAGAAAAATGATATGCTGTGAATCTCTCCCTGGAGGAAGCAGCATGCTGATTTTATAGAGGCCAAATGCACAGCAGTATTTTATGGGGATTTCCTCAGTGGTGACTTCACCTTTTTTGCATTTGGCACTTATTAGGGGCTCCATGGAACCTCCTCAGAGATATCGTGATCTAGTCAGGAGGCAAAACAGACACACCAAGTAAACAATGAGAACAGGGAAGTGTCAAATCGTCTAGCGCTGCCAGATAGAAGTAAAATACTGCTATCTGGAAGAGGAAATACTTTCCCAGGGTAGATGTGATGGCGCTGCTGGTGGTGGGGCTTGTTAATGACCTTCTTTAGGGGACATTTTGAATTTAAGAGGAGGCTTTCTCTTGGCTCAGACATCCGCAAAGAGTCGGTAACCTGGAATCAGAGCCAGGGTAGGGTGGTCAGGACCAGAGGTGGAGGTTTCCAGGGCACAAGAAGGAGGATATTAAGGACACAAGAATTAATAGTTTCCAGAAGACAAGGGCAGAGGATTAAAGAACACCCACAGCCAGAGGGCCAAGGGGAGAAACAACCAAGAAAGGTCATTTCACAGACGTCAAGGACATCCTTGCAGATGGAGGGAGCATCTGCAACGACACCAGCCACAGAGAGGTTGAACATGATGGGGCTGGAGGAAAGTCACCTGGAGTCGTCCAGAGAGGGGGTGGGGTGGGACTGGACTGCATGTTGTCCAGTGATTCCCAGTTCCTTGTAGTCAGGATGGCTGACCCTCTGGATAATCTTGTAACCTCACAGCCTCGGTTTAGCCACCTTAACAATGTAAACGCGTGCTACTCAGGAGCCAGAGTGGACTAAATTAAGGAATTTCTATAGCTCCTGAGATGCAAGATATTAAGTGAAACGAGGGAGTTTGCTTATGAGGAATAAGCCTAGATGGCGTGTTTGAAGATGCTATGCCTTCTCGTTTCACAAGGGTTTGAGCATTATTGAAATGTTCATAGGTCGTGTTTGGGGAATGCAAAAAATGCCCCAAAAGTTGCTGAGAAGTGAGAGCCGCACTTCAGAGGCTGGTGTCTCTCAAAGGGCAAGTGCAGGGCCAATCCATGAAGAGTGGAAATACTGATGAATATACTAGAAATAATTAAAAACATAGAAATCAAAATATTATTAAAGTTTATTAGATTTTTAATCCACTTGGGAAAGGTAAATCTGAAAAATCAAAGCGAAATGGAATCTGCGGCAGGCAAGGAATTTACCAAAATTAATGTATTAGGCTCTTAAAATACTTTGTCCAAATTAATTGTCTCTTATCTATCCTTTGGACAAGTAGGAACAAGGAATAAATATACACATGGGGGTCAGGTGTGACCCAGAGAGGTTAAGTCTTTCAAAGTAAAGGCCAAAGTGTGTCCAGGGTGGGCCAGGGTGGCTCAGTGGCAGAGTTCTTGCCTGCCATGCTGGAGACCCGGGTTCAATTCCTGGTGCCTGCCCATGCAAAAGAAAAAGAAAACCTGCCCCTCACAAAGTACGTCCAGGACCCAAACCACCTCTGTCCTCCTTTAACCCTGATGTGCACTTCAACTTAATTATAATCCTGACAAGCATATCTCATCCAATGCTTGTTCCCTTCCCTAATATCTGCCTATACAATGAATAACAGCCTCAAACTGAAATGGTCGAACCATAAAAATAAATGCAAAAAGCAGCTGTCAGAAATGCTGGCATAAATTCCAGAGCGTGGTCTACTATCTTCAGGGTATCTCCTTGAAGCTTCGGGGAAGGGGTATTTTGTGAGTGTAAACGAGACACATTCACATTTTGGAATATTGTCTGGGTCCTGGCTCATTAGGAACTGGACTCGAGCACACACTAAAAACAGCCCCTGGGGTTTCAAATGGGCTTCACACTGGCCACCAGCACCCAGCAGGCACATAGTGGGTGGTTTCTCTGCAGATACTTCCTCTAGCAATGATTTGAAACATGCCTCAACAGATTTCTACCCACAGATAGTAGCAGCTTCTATCAGCCAACTCGCTTAACGTCACTGCTGCTTCTGTTTCTTTACTTGGCTGCTTGTCCCTCTCGCATTCAAAACTGTTGATGAAGAATTTTGAGTTCGTAGAGTCAAGTGCAAGAGTCAGTGAACATTCAGGAACTGTCACCTGTGGGATATATGAAAGAAGAAGGCATGGATTTTACCTCTCGGGAATGGAGAGCTTATTTGGGAAGCTGAAATGTATCCACACAATTGAGAGCTACTTCTTGGTTCTGGCTGGAAATGCAATAAGAATTCAGAGACCGGTAGGACTAGCCAACGTGCATTGAGGTTTTATCATGTGTAAAACTCGTGTGCTTTACAGGGAGTGTCTGAGTTAACCTTCAAAGCAGCTCTATGAGGGGAAAATGGAATCTCAAAGAGGGTAGAGAAGTGGCTGGTAAAATAGCAGAGCCAGAATTTCCACCCGAATCTCTTGGACCTCTGGACCTCAATCTCAGGACACCAGGGTTCAGTTAGCCCCACCTTTGCCCTCATCACTTCCCAGCCGTGTGATTCCTGGATGAGGGTCAGAAATAGTTTCCTCGATGTGTGATTCGTCCCTGGTAAAATCAGCATCGGACTGAGAGTGGCTTAAAGGAGCCTCACGACACAGAGCTGTGGTGTTGCCACCCCCCTTTTCAAAGCATCCCACCATATTAAGTGTTGTATGATGTTAATCGGTGACTTTGGCCAGGCGGCTTTTATAGGTGAGTGGATTTCTGCACCCTGATGAATCTCCGCTTCGTTACCAGTGCTGAGAAGCACGGGATGATGTGGAAGCAAAGGGGTAGAAAACAGGGCAATCTAATTGGTCACCGCCACGAATCTATCCTCAGGGGACCGATAGCACGCCCAGAGGTAATAGCTTACACACGTATTCTTGAGCTGTGCAATAGATGGAAAAGGGTCCCAGATGGATTGGGCAGGGGCTTAGTTCCGGGATTATGATGAGACAGTGGGTAATTATTGAGTAGCAGGGCCTCAGCCCTGATTAGTATCTGCAAGCTTGTTCCCCTCCTTCAGAGGAAAGCATTGATAAAGATAAACCATGCTGCTCTCTGTCCTTCCTGCAGCACAGAACAACACATTTCAATCTAACAGGATCAGCTCTCCACTTTGAATCACAATCTGTTACCTAGATGTATTTGCAAATTAATCAGTCCTGCTTGTTTAGCTCCAGTCAGTTTGTACTGCTAAATTAATAAATGGACCAGGAGCAACAGAACACATAATTAAATTCTACAGTTTAATCTCCACATAATAATTTTGACCTTAGCCTGGGTTCTCCATGCTAGCCAGTAGAAGGCAGAAGGAGCATTGCTTTGCCTGGATAGCTTTTTACACTAATGACCCACCCTACAGGTTGATTCCGTGGTTCTGAAAATCGGAGCAATCCTGATAGAAACGTGCAAAAAAATAAAAAATAAAAAGAACATGCCCTAACATGACTCCCAGGGATGTGGACCTTCCTGGCAATGTGGGACAGCATCAAGGGATTGACAAAATCTTCCCGACCAAAAGGGGGAAGAGTGAAATGAGACAAAAAGTGCCAGTGGCTGAGAGATTCCAAACAGTGTGGAGAGGTTATCCTGGAGGTTATTCTTACACATTAAGTAGATATCACCTTTGTTAGTCAAGATGTAATGGAGAGGCTGGAGGGAACTGCCTGGAAATGTAGAGCTGTGTTCCAGTAGCCATGTTTCTTGAAGATGATTGTATAATGATATAGCTTTCACAATGTGACTGTGTGATTGTGAAAACCTTGTGCCTGATGCTCCTTTTATCTACCTTATTGACAGATAAGCAAAACATATGGATTAAAACTAAATAAATAATAGGGAAACAAATGTTAAAATAAATTTAGTAGATTGAAATGCTGGTGATCAATGAAAGGGAGGGGTAAGGGGTGTGGTATGTATGGATTTTTTTTGTTTTCTTTTTATTTCTTTCTCTGAATTGATGCAAATGTTCTAAGAAATGATATTGATGATGAATATACAACTATATGATGATATTGTGAGTTATTGATTATATATCAAGAATGGAATGATCATGAGATAAGAAGTTTGTGTTTGTATGGTGTTATGTTTAATAAATAAATTAATTAATTAATAAGAATAAAATAAAAATAGATTGAATTCTGTATGGGAAAGACCACTTGAACTCCCAAGGTATATTTAAAAATTGTATCAGAATAGAATATGAAATCGGAGGACCCCTACATGACCAACTAAATATGCAGAAAGGCAAATATTAAAGTAATTATTTCTAGTTAGAAAAAAAAAATCGTGCCCAAGATTTCAAGGCAGAGAAAGCAGGTGAACTAGCCAATTGGTATTAAAGCTATCTTTAAAACAGAAAGCACCCTTTTGGCAGAAGTACAAAAAAAAAGACTTTGTTGTTTCAAAAACAAAGAATATATGCTTCTCGAATTCAATGCCTTAAGAGATTGAAAAAACAGCACCCCACTCACAGGCTGAGAGCTCTCTTAGAAAGAATTTGGAACGTTAGCAAGGGCTCTTTCAAAATGGTCTGATAAAATGTGTTTGCTTTATTTGAAGGTCATCAAATGGATAACCCGGCTTACATGCCTTAGACACAGAGTCAGATTGGAAGCCCATACCATACCCTGGACCTAATTTTTCCAGCAGGTCTTAAAGTCAGAGCATTCTATTGGCTCCATATTAGGAGATTCTTTTTGGCAAGACTCATTTGTATTTTTAAAAGCTGTTCATTTTGGTGTTAGCAGAACATGTGGGTAGAAAAACATTTGAAACTCCCTCAAGGTGAATTGTTGCATTTGATTTGGGTTCAAGGTTTTCTGTGGCATTTTGCTGTCTCCATTTAAAGTTGATCATGCTGGCTATGCGCTGACACTGTTTTCTTGATTTCTAGAAGCAATGGGACAAGACAGTGTCCGCCGGAAGAAAGCTGAGTTGGGAATCAGGAGATGGGGTCCGTAACTGACCCCGCTTTCCAATGACCTGGACCCGGCACTGAACCTCCCTGGGTCTGTTTTCTCTTCTGATAAATATGGGGGTTGGGCTAGATAATCTCTGACAGACTGAAATTCTGTGTGGCTGTTGTCCCGCGCACACTGAGTTGAGTGGGAATTAAGCCAATTATGGGAATAATGCAAACCAAAGGGACACATCCTTTCTCTGTGATTGGGGCTATTTCAGGTAAAACGTTGTTGAGTTTAGTTTTTAATTTGAATTATATAGGCAATTGCTTTAGTTATGCCACGTAATTGCGTGTCTGTCAGCATAGGCTTAATGTTTCTACCAGATAACCAATGATTAAGGTATTTGGTTAAATATTCAGCAGAGTGAAATCTCATCAGCACCACTAAAAAGAAAGGAAAAACAAAATGCACGTGTGTGGCCTTGGGTGGGAGAAAATGAGGGAATGTGCATAACTTGACAGTGCATAATATTTGGGCCACCAATGTTTTACCTAGAGCGAATCTATTTCATTTAAAATATATAAGGTGGGTTTCTTACAAAAGATTGCCAACATAAATTAAACATGGGGAATGCAGCTGTGCAGTAAGATGTTAAAATACAGATGGTCTCTCTGAAAAAATGAGGAAGGAAAGGTTTTAATCTGAAATTAACGTAAGTATTATTTTTTAAAGTACGCTGTTGTGCATGTATATAAACACACCATCTATTTGTACAAGAATGACTTTATTTTAGCACTTTAAATTTTAGATTAGAAATATTTGGTGGAGGGCAGAAGAGCTAGTTTATCCACCTTTTGGTTTTCATCTGAAAATGTTGAGGAATAAAAAAAAATTAACTTTATCTTTGTAATAAACAATAGCAACTTAAATGAAATAGTTCACATGTGCTCCTCTTTAAACCTTTTCTAAAAGTACCACCAAAATCATTTAATATGACTTAATATGATTTTTAATATATGGAATTCCCTGAGGAAAATCTATTAAAGTGTCTGTATGTCACCCCTGTGAATAACAAATGAATTAATTATGACCGGTGCAATTACAAGGAATAGTTCATGAAGCCATAATGACCAGACTCTTGTGGCTAATTTTCAAAGCCCACTGAGAGGGAAATGTGGCAAAAGGTCCCCAAAGAAAACAATAAGCTTTACGTGCTCATCTTGGAGCACCATGAAAAAAGCTTGGGGAGAATACTTACTATCCAAACCCGGTTCTTCCTATGTTCTGGTCCTGATTCGGATATCCCAGCAGCAGCAGCAGCTCAACCAAACCAGGAGCTCCGGTTACTCAATTCCAGTTGACCAGGTCTCCCAGGCACCTCAGTTTCTTGCTTTAAGGACGCGGCAAGAGGGAAAGATTGTGGAAAACAAAAGTTTCAGTGATGATGTTGTTTTATTTAATTATTCATTTCCCTCTCACCATTTCTGGAAACACTTAACGGTAACTTACAAAATGATTTGGAGCTAAGCAAGATAAATTTAAGATTGGTGAGAAAAATGAGGTAAAGAAGGGCTAGAAAGTTGGAGCCGGGAAGGAGGTCGTTATACGAACTGTCCAAGGAGCACAGGCCTGTCTCACTTTTTCAGCTCTGGTCTGTCTTCTTCTCTGAAATATAAGGGGTGGATTAGAAAATCTCCAAGACACTAGGATTCAGTGTGTCTGTGATTCATTTGTATTTTACAGTTCTGTAAAGCAGTTCTGAAAGTGAATTTTCTGTGGGCAGGTAGAAGAATGAAAAACACTGGGTTATGTGACTGAGGGAAAACCACAAACCAATAACTTAGGACAAATACAAGTACTCCTAATACTTAGATGAAAACTTTTGTGAAAAATAACACAGTGCAAAATTATTAGTAAAAGTAAACTGGTGTCCTCCTATTTGCCTAGAAACCCACCTTCTTAAAGGAAATACACATACATCAGGCTATTAAAGACATTTGAAAGTTTGGATATGCAATACCATATAGATAGATAGATAGATAGATATAGATAGAATGATAGGACATATGTAACAGAATGCCAAAAGTGGGTGGGCCCCAGAGAACCTCTTTTGTTGCTCAGATGTGGTCTCTCTCTCTCAGCCAACATGACAAGCAAACTTACTGCTCTCCCCCTCTCTACATGGGACATGACTCCCAGGGATGTAAACCTTTCTGGCAATGTGGGACAGAAATCCTAGAATGAGCTGGGACTCAGCATCAAGGGATTGAGAAAACCTTCTCAACCAAAAAGGAGAAGAGAGAAATGAGACAAAATAAAGTGTCAATGCTAAGAGATTCCAAACGGAGTTGAGAGGTTATCCTGGAGGTTATTCTTACGCATTAAATAGATGTCACCTTTTTAAAGTGTAATGGAGAGGCTGGAGGGAACTGCCTGAAAATGCAGAGCTGTGTTCCAGTAGCCATGTTTCTTGAAGATGATTGTATAATCATATAGCTTTTGCAATGTGACTGTGTGATTGTGAAAGCCTTGTGTCTGATGCTCCTTTTATCTACCTTGTCAATAGACGAGTAAAACATATGGATTAAAAATAAATAAATAATAGGGGGAACAAATGTTAAAATAAATTTAGTAGATTGAAAATGCTGGTGATTGGTGAGAGGGAGGTGGAGGGGGCATGGTATGTGTGAGGTTTTTTTCTTTTTTCTTTTAATTTCTTTTTCTGGATTGATGCAAATGTTTTGAGAGGTGATCGTGGTGATGAATATACAACCTTGTGATGATATTGTAAGTTGTTGTTATCTACTAAGAATGGAACAATCATATGGCAAGAATGTTCATATTTGTATGTTGTTATATTAAAAAAAAAAGCAAGTGAATGTGGGTATCTGGGTATATGGGAGTATGCTGGTGTTCTTTGTATGGATTTTGTATTATTTTTGCAGCTGTCCTATAAGTTTGAAATTAAGATGTATTAACTGCGTTATTAGCAAAGAAGGGACTTATTTATTAGTTTTTAAAAATATCAGGTCAGGGAGCTAGAGTCCTTATAACAGTGAGGAAACTCCTGGCCAGGTCCCCTGGGAGCTCATGCCAAGCCCCTCTTCCAGAGTTCTCGGAGTTCCTGAAAGCAAGCAAGGATTACAGGACAGTCATGGAGAAAGGGAAGGTCATGATAGCAAGTTCACTATGCAAAAACCCAGAGGGTCAGATTGCAGCGTCACCCTCCCCCACTCTCACCTCCATGAATGTATTTATTCACCTCTGTGCATGAGAATTATCTAATATCGGCAGAATAACAACTGACAGGATCCAAAATACACAGAAGACTCAGTACTCCCTACCCAGGGTATTTTGATAGTGGTTTATCTATAAAATTTGCATTCACATTTTTTTTTTCAAGTTTTAAATTCATGTCAAGCTCTCTCCTAGCTGTCCATCTCTGATTGGCTCACCATTTTTTGAATGTCAAGAGTCATTCCAATAGGAAGCTTTCTTGAAAGGCTTGGCACCTCAAGGGAGAACGTTCTTATGCATTGTGCTTTATGTAAATATTGATTACCTATTGTGTGCCAAGCACTTGGCCAGATGCTATAATGTTAAACTCACTAAAATCTATCCTCGTGAAACTTGTATAATGGCAGGGATGCCAGATAGTTAAACAGATACTTATAAATCAGAATAGCCTGCTTGTCCTGTGGCTTGGCCAGGGGCTAGGAGAGCACAGAGGAAGAGCATCTGGTCTTGATTTGGGCTGAGTGCGGTGTTCAGGGAA
The DNA here is from genome assembly GCF_023851605.1 of Tamandua tetradactyla. Taxonomy (NCBI): domain Eukaryota; kingdom Metazoa; phylum Chordata; class Mammalia; order Pilosa; family Myrmecophagidae; genus Tamandua; species Tamandua tetradactyla. The sequence goes on from NC_135338.1 coordinate 9,024,648, forward strand.
AGCTTCCTGGAGGAAGATGACTTTTAAACTGAGATCTGAAGGATGAGAGGAAAGTGAGAGCTTTCTGGGTGTAAGGAACAGCAAGAGTAAAGTCCTGGAGGGCAGGCCACGGTGGCTCAAGCAGGCAAGAATGCTTGCTTGCCATGCCAGAGGACCCGGGTTCGATTCCCGGAGCCTGCCCATGTTAAGAAAAAAAAAAAAAAAAAAAAAGAGTAAAGTCCTGGAGTTTATGTAGTTGTGCTGGTTTGAAAGGAAGTATGCCCCCTAAGAAAAGCCATGTTTTAATATAAATCCCATTTCATGAAGGTAGAATAATCTCTGTTCAATATGTATGTTTGAAACTGTTGAATCTCCCTGGATGATGTGATTTAGTCAAGAATGGTTGTTAAACTGGATTAGGGGACGACATGTCTCTACCCATTTGGATGGGTCTTGATTGGTTTATTGGAGTCCTATAAAAGAGGAAATATTTTGGAGAATGAGAGATTCAGAAAGAGCAGAGAATGTTGCAGCACCACAAAGCAGAGAGTCCATGAGCCAGCTACCTTTGGAGATGAAGAAGGAAAACGCCTCCCGGGGAGCTTCATGAAACCGGAAGCCAGGAGAGAAAGCTAGCAGATGACGCTGTGCTTGCTATGTGCCCTTCCATCTGAGAGAGAAGCCCTGACCGTGTTCGCCATGTGCCTTCTCACTTGAGAGAGAAACCCTGAACTTCATCGGCCTTCTTGAACCAAGGTATCTTTCCCTGGATGCCTTAGATTGGACATTTCTATAGACTTATTTTAATTGGGACATTTTCTCGGCCTTAGAACTGTAAACTAGCAACTCATTAAATTCCCCCTTTTAAAAGCCATTCCATTGCTGGTATATTCCATTCCAGCAGCTAGCAAACTAGAACAGTAGTAAAGGCAGCTGACATGTATCACATGCTTACTATTTGCAAGGCTCTCTTCTGGGCACCTTAGGGATATCATATTACTGTTTCCTCTCAGCTGCTCTATGAAGCACGTACTATCAGGATCCCCTTCTTATAAATAGGAGAATTGAGCCACAGAGAGTTTAAGAAGTTTGCCAAGGGCACTGAGCAAATAAGTGGAAGTTCTAGGATTCAGGGCCGGGTGGTCTAGTCTGGCATCATCGTGTTCCACGAGAAAAACTGCACTGATGCCTCGGGGGAATTAATGTGGCTCAGCATGGGGGCACTTAGAATAGGGTGGGGGTGAGGATAGAGGAGGCTGAAGAGGTTGGCAGGAGCCCAGTTGTCAAAGTTCTTTTGTAAGTAGGGCTCATTTTCTCTGTGAGCACCTAAACTCGAATTTGGAAAGACTGGAAAGGATAGTAATATGTGACTATGGGGAACCTTCGAAGGAACTGAAAAACATGTTTTTAATCCCTCTTCTCAACTTCTCTGTATTAGATGTAGGAAGGAATAACTTGATATAAATTATGCAAAATGTAGCTTATTGGACTTTCACAAAGTGCTATATGGTAGTGTAATAATGACGATGGTGATAACAGCAACAGCAGTTTGTGATCATCTATTGTGGTAGACTTGAAGACTGCTTTCATCCTAGGTTTCTCAAGAAGTAGAGCATTCTAACTTCCACCTATGATCCCAATGGATTGGGCATCGATACAGGAGCACCCTCAAAAGTTGCTCACTGCTGTGGTAGTTAGGTTCAGGTGTCAACTCGGCCAGGTGAAGGTGCCTAGTTCTGTCGCTGGGGGCATGAGCCAATGGCATGTGAACCTCATCTGTTGCTGATTACATCTGCAGTCGGCTAGGAGGTGTGTCTGATGCAATGAATGATGTTTGATTTAATCGGCTGATGCTTAAATGTGAGACCTCAACGTAGCACAGCCCAAGCAGCTCAGCATACCTCATCTCAGCACTTGCAGCTCAGCCCAGGCCTTTGGAGATGCAGAAAGGAATCACCCCGGGGAAAGTTGTTGGAACCCAGAGGCCTGGAGAGAAGGCCAGCAGGGATCGCCCTGTGCCTTCCCATGTAAGAAAGAACCTCAGTTGAAAGTTAGCTGCCTTTCCTCTGAAGAACTACACATTTTTAACTAAATAAATCCAACAAAAATCAACAGTACCTCAGCAATACCAGGGGCCTTCCACTTCAGTGGAATTTCTGGGTGTGCAGTGGTGTGTTGTATTCTGGCAGCTTTGGCAGACTAAGACAACTGCCAAGACCATTGATAGAAAACCCTGTTCTCATTGCTTCAGGGCAAGCTTGGGGTCCCACACAGGGAAATAAAGACAGTTCTCCCTGTCCTCCTGCATCTCTGTGAACTTCTGTTGGATCATCTGATCTCAGTTCATAAAAACAATGAGTATACCTTTTCACCATGTCATAGAAATGAGCAATGAAAAGAGGATTCGATTACAAGATGTAACAAGAGATGCAATGGATGGATTTAAATATTATGTGAAAGAATAAATATACGCAATTCACTTCTTTACTTCTCTAGGAACAAATGAACTACGTTTTGAAGAGAGGAGCAATAATCCAAATTATTTACCCCCCTGTTGGGATCCCATTCTACCTTTTAGAAAATGGACTAATGTCTTATTTGTTTCAGGGGCTGGAACTAAATTAAGTGACCCTTATGGTCCCTAACTCTAAAATCTATAAAGCCTGTCAATCCTTATTTAGTGCTCACATACTTGCACAACAACCAGCAAAGAGCTGGTCTATAAAGAGGCAGCCTCTGGTAAAGGTAAACTCAGATTATTATAATGTAGAATATAAGATAATTGGAAATACACAGAGAAGCTGGATATAGGTCAATGGTTACCTAATAAGGTTGAACTTAAATGTATGGGAATGGGTAAAAGTGATGGCAGTTCATCAGTGGATTTACAAGTAATATTGCCATATTGCAGTGAATATGATTGAAAAGGGTTATGTAGAGCCATGTATTTCACTAATAAATACTACAAATATAAATAAGTTCTTGCATGAACTACTTCAAAGGTATGAATCTTGTACAAAGAGTCAATAACAGAGGGGTGTAGGAGGAAAGTTACTATTACATGCTGTGACCTATATTTAACAGGAAGACATCAACAGTACCACAGCAATACCAGGGGTAAATAATTGGGGGGAGTGACAAGAGTTAAGAGGAGGTTTAGATTTGCTTATTGGTGTTTATCTGTTATTTTTTCGCTTTGGACTAATGAAAACTATCTAAAATTGAGAGTGTTGATGATTGTACAACTAAGTAACGATACTGTAAGACATGGATTGTTTATTTTGGACATTATTCGTGATGCCCAATGGATGGAGGTGGCCAGAGGGCACATTGACTGAGAAGCAGAAAGGCAAACTGTGATGTATATATATGACGGAATATTGTATGGCTATTAAAAGGAATGAAGTCATGAGGCATGCAACAAGGTGAATGAAACTTGGGGACATTATGTTTTGCAAAATAAGCCAGAAACAAAAGAACACATATTGTGTGGTCTCTTTTAGAAAATACTTGTAGCCTGGTATTTCCCTGGAACCTTGGGTACCTGTGTGATGCCTAAGACTCAGAGTTGGAGTTCCACACCTCTAAAAGTCAGCATTGCTGCACACAACAACTGTTAATGAAATTGAAAACAAGATAAGACTACAATTAAAGATCACACAAAGTCAATCTGGTTGGGCCTAAAGTAAATTAGAATACCGGGCAAAGGATGATAGTGTCAGTATTATAGAGCTTCACCTACTGTATGAGACAAGAGGCAAAATGGTTTATTTTGTCCAAAACCTAAACTTCTTGTAACACACAATCTAAATCAACATGCTTGGATAGCTCATTTAAGCAACCCAAACACATGTAGCCCAGAAAGGGAATGAGGACTTGTAAATTTGTGTAGCCTAATGTAATACCCAGATATATCCCAGAGCTTGTTCAGCAGATAATTAATAAGTGTTGGCAAAGTCCCTTGAGGGACTGAAAAAAATATATGGAACTATTAAACTTTCCCACCTGAAAAATCACTGAAACTCTCTCAAAAAGTAGGGACTCCCAAGTTAATAGGCCAAGCCCTTGATTTTAAGTCTTGCTCTTACGAAACTTATTTCTGTAGTGGAGAAGCTAAGCCTACTTATAATTATACCTAAGGGTTACTTCCAGAAAATCTCTTTTGTTGCTCAGATGTGGTCTTCCTCTCTCTAAGCCCAATTTTGCATGGAAAATCATTACCCTCCCCAATACATGGAACATGACATTCAAGGGTGAGTCTCTCTGACAGCATAGGACATGACTCCCAGGGATGAACCTGGTCCTGGCATCATGGGATCAACAAGGCCTTCCTGACAAAAGTTAGGAAAGGAAATGTAACAAAATAAGATACTGTGACTAAGAGGGTCCAGACGGAATTGAGAGGCTATTTTGGAGGCTACTGTTATGCAAGCTTCAGCCAGATATTGCTAAGCTAGATATTGCTAATTGCTATAGTTTGTCAAACCCCAACTAACATCATTCCTGTTAACCCCAAAGAACACCTAGGGTTCTTCTGAGATTCTACAAAAGTTCCTTTTTTCTTTTTGCATGGGCAGGCACTGGGAAACGAATCCAGCACTAAGTTTACTTTCTAGAAACCTGTAACCTCCAGATGGTTCCTAGGTCAGATAAGTCCTGAAACCCAGAGGGCCCAGCCTCGTTAAGAACATCAACTAGTTCCATCCCCCTATCCTATTGTTAATACCCCTTTTCAACAAATATCCTTAAAGATTGGGAGAAGAATCAAAGGAAAAGGAGAAGTTATGACTGAGAAGAAAGCATTTAATAAATGAGTATGAATGCTGAATCATTATATTGCTATTTCCTTTAGTGTCTAGTGTCTTGGAGCAACTGGAAGGAAAAACCTGAAATTGTACAACTGTAACCCATATCAAACTTTTATATCTGTTCTACAACTAATTGTTAAAATGTACTTTGAAATTTATTGCTTTTTTCTATGTATGTTATATTTTACAATAAAAAACATTAAAATACAGAATCGAGAGGTTATCCTGGAGGTTATTCTTACGCATTAAATAGATATCACCTTGTTATCCAAGATGTAATGGAGAGGCTGGAGGGACATGCCTGAAAATGTAGAGCTGTGTTCCAGTAGCCATGTTTCTTGATGATGATTGTATAATGATATAGCTTTCACAATGTGACTGTGTGATTGTGAAAACCTTGTGTCTGATGCTCCTTTTATCTACCTTATCAACAGACGAGTAGAACGTATGGAATAAAAATAAATAACAGGGGGAACAAATGTTAAAATAAATTTAGATTGAAATGCTAGTGATCAATGAAAGGGACGGGTAAAGGGTATGGTATGTATGAATTTTTTTCTGTTTATTTTTATTTCTTTTTCTGAATTGATGCAGATGTTCTAAGAAATGACCATGAAGATGAATATGCAACTATGTGATGATATTGTGAATTACTGATTATACATGTAGAATGGAATGATCATAAGTTAAGAATGTTTGTGTTTGTTTGTTGTTGTATTTTTTTTAATTAAAAAATTAATAAAAAAAATAAGCCGAGCCCTTAATCTTAAAATTTGCCCCCATTGAAGCTTATTCCTGCAAAGGAGAAGCTAAGCCTATTTAAAATCATGCTGTCACCCCTCTTTTGTTGTTCAGATGTGGCCTCTCTCTTTCTAAGCCACTTTGGCAGGTGAACTCACAGCCAACTTCCCCTTCATGTGTGACATGACTCCCAGCTCTGTAACTCTCCCTGGTAACATGGAACACAACTCCCAGGGATGAGCTGGGACCCAAAATCAAGGAGTTGAGAAATCCTTCTTGACCAAAAAAGGGAGGAAAGAAGTGAGTCAAAATAAAGTTTCAGGAGCTGAGAAATTTCAGAGTTGAGTGCTTACCCTGGAGGTTATTCTTATGCATTATATATATATATCCCTTTTTAGTTTATGGTGTATTGAAGTGGCTGGAGGGAAGTACCTGAAACTGTTAAGCTGTCTTCCAGTAGCCTTGATTCTTGAAGACAAATGTACAAAGATATAACTTTTACAATGTGCTCAGTGGTTGTGAACACCTTGTGTCTGATGCTCCTTTTATCCAGGGTATGGACAGATGAGTAAAGAAATATGAATAATAAATAAATAAGTAAATAATAGGGGTGATAAAGGGTAAAATAAATAAGGGAGATTGAATACCAGTGGTCAATGAGAGGGAGGGGTAAGGGGTCTGGTATGTATGAGTTTTTTTCTTTGTTCTTTGTATTTCTTTTTCTGAATTGATGCAAATGTAAGAAATGATCATGGTGATGAATATACTACTATGTGATGATATTGTGAGTTATTGATTATACACCAAGAACAGAATGATCATATGGTAAGGATGTTCATGTTTGTATGTTGCTATGTTTAAAAATATAAAAATAATAAAAAAAAAAGATTACTGAACAACATAAAAGAAATTAAATGACCTTTTTTTTTAAGCGTCCAAATATGAACTATACCATGCCCTTTTCATCCCCATCTAATCATTTCTAACAGCCATTACCTTGCATTTGTTGAAGTAAAATCAAATAGCAACTTGGAGGGCATTTTAGAGTTTCTAAATAAACATTTCTGAACATATATTAGTACATGTGCTCCAACTGATGCCAGAGTTGGTGCATTGTTAGCTCCTTTCTACCCAGGAGCAACCTGAAGTTCAGGAAAATTAAGACACCTGTCCAGGGTCACAGAGACACAGAGTCAGAGCTAAAATTGACACCCATCTTACTCTGTTTGCTCCTTACTACTATTCTGAGGTCATATACCTCCCTCATCTAAAACACATCAATCAATTAGTTCAACAGATATTTTTTGAGCACACCTACTAAGTGGCGGGCACCATTTAAAGGTACTGACAATACAACGTGAAACAAAGTCGCAGCTCTCATGGACTTTGACATGGTTGAGGAGATAGATACGAAATATGTCAGGTGGCGATTTATCATGTAATTAATCAGCCGAACCACTTCCTTGTGAGTGTGAAAGGGGGAGTTATTAATAACAACACTAGGACAACAATGTGTAAACTGGGACCTTCCTGGACAAAAGTGGGTATCTGGTCAACCCAGGTATGAGCTAAAATAAAGCAGAATCAGGTCACAGGGACTTTGGTCATGTCTAAGCAAGAGCCAGCAGACCAGGATTCTCAATCCGAATTGTGCCTGAAATTCCCAGGTTGTCTTGGATTAACCATCTCTGTTTTTGTGGGTCACCTTTTTTGCAGTCATGAGTTAGTTATCTGCAAACTGCCACTGCATGGATGGGTGTGGGGCGGGGAATTTAAGGAGCTTTATCTGCGAAGTACATTGTCTCTGTAGGGGAATGCTGCCTGGTCTAGAAACCTGGGCTCTACTCTCTGTCTCTTGCAGAAGGTAGAGATGTTATCCCTGTGACTGTGTCCCATTCTTTCCTTCATTCATCCTTTTAATCAACAGACATTTACTGAGCAATCACTAATTGCCCAGCGGGAATGGGTTTTCTCAGTGTACAGAACAGCAGTTCCCCTACCTGCCTTGCCCAGATACTAGGTGCAAATCACAGCTCTTAATGCTGAAAGATCCCTCAAGAAATTATTTGATCCAGCTTGGGCTTTTTCGGGAGAAGTTAAAAATAGTATCCCTTGCATTTGACAAATGAGGTCATTAGAGACCGGGGAAGTCACGTGATGCGCAAGGCTACATACCCCCGGGCGTGAGGAGTGGCCCACGCCCCCCGCTGGCAGTGCTGTGCTATGCCAGCCACTTCACTCAGCTTCCAAACTGGAGTCTAGTTAGAATGCTTTTGTGAACGGAGCGCATCTCCCAAATTAAAAGTCCCAGAGCTTGGTGTTGCCCCATTGCTTTCCAAGTTGGAAAAGACTGATAACGGGAATGAATAACCACCTTAACTACAAAAATTTCTAACAATTGGGGGAAGATGTGTTAGTATCCCCAGGTTATATCCATTAGCTGCCTCCTTTTTAAAACCTGAAAGCCACACGTGTTCCATCTTCTGGCATATCTACTTAAATTCTAAAAGCACCTGGATTACCACAAAGTGAATGCAAAACACAGCAGGAAAGGGTTTTATGCAAATCCACGTGTGACAAAGAGGGGGGGTCCAGGAGTTTGCGTCTGTGGTGTGCCCTCAGAGAGGAGGCTGGCTGACCCAGCATTCCCCTGAAGTCCTGTTTGCCCAACAGGTTGATATTTTTCTCAGTTATTGGGAGGTGATAATGTGCTCACATATGAAATTCATATCATTTGTGTTTGGCCTCCTTTGCCATTCTAAGGGTTGCAAGGGCCACCATTTTAAAATTAATTTGCTGGGTGTTCTGTCTATCTGTTAGGGACAGGAGGAAGCCAACCCGGCCCAAGTATTTATCAGACACATGCGGCCCATCTGCCAGAGCTAGGTCGAGGAGGATTTGCTGTTAATCCTTCAGACCCATCTGTAGGGAGTTCAAAATGCTGACCAGGAAGCTAGACAAGATGAGGTTTATTTAATTAGAAAAACAGCTCTGGAGGTTACTAGAAATCACTCTGAAGGAGGAAGGACTTTTGATCGTGTCACTCCTGCGGGGGTAGCCAGAGCGCTGAGATGGTTTTGTGTTGGGCTTCTGGGGACTTGCTTTGATTGTAAAGTGGCATGCTCTGGTCAGGGGAGAAAACTTCCTGCCTGGTCATGCTAGAGCCAAACCCAGTCTCTGTTTGGACAGTTCCACAGGCTGTGATTTGGTTTGCAAGTTTGGATACAGAGACTGAAAATCACGACAGAGCTCAGGGCGCCCAGGTGGGCATGCATTCCTGGCATTTATGCTCACCTGCTAGAGGGTGAAAGCAGCGTGGGGCAAACACTGTTCCCTACACTTTAGTCCTCGGAATTCACTAGAAGATTTTTGTAACTGGGGTTTATTGCCATTTGAGATCCATTTTTGAGGAAAAGAGAAACAGCAAAATTGCATTTCAATTCTCCCCGATGAAAAATAATGACATCTGTTCAACACAAAACAACTAGCAATCGCACATTTCCTTTTTAGTATGAAAATATGATTAGCATAATTGGTATGTGGGGGGTTTGTCATTTGGGACAACTGGGCAGGGGAATTTGCACGCCTCCCCCTAGCTTCCGATTGTTACTTTATGGCGATATAAAGCATGACAATTTTCATGGCCGTGTGTCGAGAAAAATGGTCCTCTCTCTGCCTAGGTTTTTGGGAGCAGTGTCCCTGCTGCTATCTGGATTCCTGGACAGTGGTCACCTAAGGATCACATTTTTGAGGCTGAATAGTTTGCTCCAGGGACCAAAAGCTCACCTGGGAGTAGGTGTCCAACAAAAGCAATTGTTTGCCAGAAAGAATAGAACATTTAATTTAGGAACTGCACTCCGAAAATAATGGTTATTCAGTGGAGCATGGAGTTCTGGCCTGCTCCCCTCACATCCTCAGCTTCTCTCTCATACCTGAGGATGCAGGGCTTGGAGCAGCACAGTTGCCTCGGGGCCCCTTCCTTTCCAATTCACCTTCTACCCTAGGATTCCCTAGAAATGCTTTCTTCTCCCATTTTGAAGTCTCTGGCTGATAAGGGATGCCAAGACTCCTAGGAAGGCTAGGGGGCAAACTCCAATCAGATCTTCAAACTCAACAACATAAAAAAGATTCAGAGCGTGAAAGAAAAGTGAAAGTCAAGTACTAATTGCCAGAGAGGGAGTTTCAGAGAAGGTGCTCTAGTTGTAACCAGAGCTGTCAGATGCATGTAAAACACAGGGCCGCTTAAGTGCTTCCATCTCCCATTTCCAACCACCCAGCTGGTTATATAGGAAAAAAAAACAGGGCAGCAAAACCCAAAGGCTCTTCGTTGGGGGAAATAAAATTTAATTCTGAAAAAGAAGAACTTTTGCTGAGTTACAGTCTTTCTGCTTTCGTTTTGAAGTATACTTTGCTCCTTTGCAGATCTATAGGAAGGAATATCACATTGGTGAATTAAAAAAATGAATGTTTTAGTCCCAATTGTTGGTGATTTTTTTTTCCCTTTCTAAGCAAGAGTCCAAAATGCCTTTGTACATCTGGTTATAAAAAAGTAATCATCACCATCCAGCTAATGCATGCTTAGAAATGTTATGGCTTTACATTAATTTTTTAGGTTGTCTTTTTTTTTTTTCATATACGCTGAGAGAAAAGTTATACCCGGGTATGTGAAGTATTTAGTGTGGGAAATTCCTTGAAGTGTTAGAAAATGGATGAGATGGATTGTAATGTTTCCACCCAGAATTTTTCACCAAGAACTCTGCATGAATCCTGAGCAATTCTATGATAACTTACTTATTTTCTGGGGCTATTTAAAGATTTCCCTATGATTGTAATCAGGCTGAAGATATCACTCGGAAAGGTGAAAGCTAATGCATATTAACTCAGGAACTCTTCCTGGTGTTGACTTTAAAGATCAAAGGATGCTCTTTTTAAAATGCCAGATTCACCATGAACCTTGGAAATTCACGACACGCATCGTACTCTTCCAGAGAGCCCTGTTCTTGAGGCGACAGCCCTCCCTGCCTTCTTGGTTTTGGATCTGCAGGGCGTTCACCCTACAAACCTTGGGGCTTAATTCTTATGAGCCTGGAGAAAATGTGATTTCAGCCAAGACCTCTTGGAGACTTCCTTCATGTTGATGACTGTGTCCGTGTTCATGTGTGTGTCCTCCCAAGGAGAAGGCTCATCATTTTCATCAGATTCTCACATCCCCCAAAGTTACATGCAGCCCATTTTAGAACAAGGGGTGGTACTCAGCCCCAGTTCCCTCATGCAAACAAACAGTTGAGAACCTAGGTCAGGTCTTCAAGGCAGCAGCAGCAGGACCCTATTTTATCTCTTTTCCAGGTTCTTATCACTCAGTGCCTGTATTCCCATATTTACATCTAAGTAAGTTCTATGTTTCCACTATCTTGTCCCTTAAGAATCTTCTATGCCAAGGAAATACCTTTGCATTTCCCTTCCATTGTTATTTCTGATTCTTGCTGTTGATCACTCTCAAACTCTAGAGTCAAACCCTCCCTTCCTTCCTCCCTTCCTTTATCCTAGAGTATCAGCTCCAGACTCAGAATATTTGTGCTCATATTTAGATCTGCCACTTAGTGGCTGTGTGTCCTTGAGTAAATGAACAACGTCCTCTGAAAAAGCATATTCATTGTGAAAATCGAGTATGACCTTGAAATAGGAACTTAGTTTGGTGCACGTCTTCAGCAAATGGTTAAAAAAAAAATTAATTCCATAACTATTCGTTAAGGGCCCAGTGTTGCCACACCCTGTGCTGGCTGAGATCAATGTTGCATGAATAACAGACCCTGTGCTTTGTTCTCATAGGGTCTCGCAGTGCTCCTCTAAGCATGGCACTAGAAAGTCCATTGGCAGGGTTTAATTAACCCCCTTTTGTCTCTGTCCTGGCCGTTCCTCCAACCCAAAAACTAATAACAGTATAAGAACAATCACAAAAATGGCAACAAACACATATGCAGTGTTGTTATATGTTGGGTACTGTTCTGAGTCCCGTGTGGTGTCATTCGGTTTATGGATGAGGAAACTGAGACAGAGAGGGAAAGTAACTTGTTGAGGATCACACAGCTGATAAGTGGTCAAAGGTTGGAATCTGGCAGTGGGGCTCCAGCATCCAGAAAGGTTTTCAGTGATTTTGCAACTTCTGATCCAAAATTGGGATGTCAGCGGGTGATGCTTTCTCTCCGAAGACTGTGACATTCTGGGCTGGCTGCCAGCAGTTCTTGGGATTCCTTGGCTTTTCCATCACATGGCAATGTTCCCTTCTTTCTCTTTTAGGTTCCATTGATGTCTGACTCTTAGTTTCTTGTAGCTTTCTCTCTCTGGTCTTCTCCATAAGGCCTCCAGTAAAAGGATTAAGAGCCATCCTAATTCAGGTGGCCACACCTCAACGAAAAATAACATCTTCAAAAGGTCTTATTTACAATGGGTTTGCATTCATAGAAATGGAATAAGATTATGAGGATGTTTTTCTGGGGTACGTAACTCCAAGCTACCACGCCTCCTAACATATTACATATTTTCCTTAGTACTTAGGTGTATTATCATTGTCTGCCTCCTCTCTAAGCTACACCATGGCAGTAAAAATATAATTTTTCACTGATATATCCTGAGGGCCTAGAACAGAGCCTGGCATGTGGGAGAAACTAATGAATATTTGTTCAATGGATGGATAAAAATTATTTTTTAGCAAGACTGTTTATATACTCCCAAATTTGTCCAGAAAATTACAATTCATGTCTGCATATCAAAATCATGGCAGTGACTAACCAGAATCATTCTATGACTCTTACTCACTTATATTTTACCTTAATGGCTACTATTAAATTCATTGACTAGATTCATTTTGACCTTTGCTTTTTAGTTTTATAAAGAATTGCTACTGTTTCATGCAAGGGGGTATTTGTGGATCTTGTTAAGGTTTGTGGATCTTGTTTGCTCCCTATTTTTGCCCCCTTTCCCCACGTTATATTGCTGTGCTGACATCTTTAATCTATTCAGCTAAATAAGTAAGGGATTAGCTGGGTCAGTGGTGTTTTCTTTGCTGTCCTCTCATCTGGCGGCTTAAAACAAATAGCTTTTAGTTTAACTACTACTCACATATGGTTACCACAGGCACTTCTCGGGGAATCCTGTCACAAATTCGGAACCAGGCAGAGAATTTAAGAGGGAGAGCTAAAGGACAAATTCATTATCCAGTTTTCTGGATCCTCCAAATTCTCTCATTTAAGACAGTGAAACATTGAGAACTGCATTATTTTGGCCACTGCCTCCTCCCTGCCCCCAGGCCTGAATTTATCTCTGAGTCTGAACACTTTACAGCATATATGGGCGGATGGAAGAAGCCTCTTTGAATATGTAAAGCCGTGACTGGAAGATTGTCCCTTCACTGTGTTCAAGAACCCACAATCTACGTTTCCCTGGATGTTAATTCTGAAAAAATATTTCTCTGTAGTCAAATATGCGTGTCTCTGTATGCGTGCGTTTGATGAGAAAGGGCATCATGTAACCCAACATACTTCCCTCTTTGCCTTAGTTACCTAGAAATTTAAAGCCAAAATCAATCCCCACTGACACTAATTAACTCCTCTTGGAGAGTTTCCTGGAAGCCCAACTTCCTCTGCTTCCTTGGATGGTCTCTGTTCTGTTTCTGTCTTTAATTGTTCCCTTTTATATTATTTCTCACATTATAAGTCACCTGAAATCCTTGTGAAATATGGAAACTATAGCCTAAATAGCCAGATGTGATCAGTTCTTCTTGCAGATGGGATTTGAGATCCTCTGGAAGTGCTAATGACAATAAAGGTGGATTTTACTTCCCAGCGCTGGAAAGTAAAAGCGCTAAACACTTTACAGACATCGTCTCTTTCCGTCTTCCACAGCAGCTGTAATTTTCTGCACGTGAGTAAACTGAGGCTTGCTGTGAATAAAGGGCAAGTCCAACTGCAAACGGCCAGTTCCAAAGCCTGTGCCATATCTTAGGGTGGGGTGATGGAGTGCGCAAAGCTCCGCCTTTCGCCCCCGGGGCGGTGCTTCAGGCGGTGGGAGAGACTCACCCGGGCTTTGGGTCCAGCCGGGTCTTTCAGAGCATCTTCCCCCATCCTCAGCGCCCTGCTTTGGTGGGTCCAACAGGCCAGACGTGGACCTGCTTGTCAGGGCTCTGGGCCAAGGGTTCAACACAGCATCCTCTGCTGGACAGCTCCTCCCAGCCTCCCCCACGCACTGGGGAAAGGAAACGAAAAATAACCTCCTTCCTCAGATGAACGGTAAAAAAGGCCCCCATCCCCACCGAGAATGACTCCCCAGGCTGCGGCAGGATGGGGAATCTCCACCTTCGCTCTCCAGCCTTGCTCAGTACAAAGGAACCTGCTTGTCCCAGGGAAGGTGAGACCTACGATATCCTATACTCTTGCTGGGTAGGGTTGAGGTTTCATTTTGAGATTCTCTATCCCCCATCTCAAAAATGCTCCCCCTGTCCTTGGTGGATTATTAAACAGGCAGGTTTCCAGTAGAGCAACAGCCAGTCCTGACCTCCATCCTTCTGCCTCGACCTACCCCAACTACCCCACTTGACTGGGATCTTCCTTTGGCTGGGCTTTAAATCCCAAGCTCCAGCCATCCCACAATGCCCACCCCTCACCTTTTTCTTTTCTGTCCGTTGTCTTCTCTATTTCCCTGAGTAACATGGTACCACGTCAAGCCTTCCGCCCCAGCCTTTCAGCTATTAAGTTGTTGGATATATTACAGATGGGTTTTGATTCGGATCAGTTAGAGCTAATAGCAATTTTCAGTAAAATATTAACCAAACACACGTGTGCCTCCATCCTCTCCTTCAATAAGATTAATCGAGTTAGCTATTTACTCTTGCCACCACTCTAGTGTTTTCTCACCTTCCACTCCAAACAAGAAAATGACACTAAATTCATTTAATACAAATTTATATTATTGTCTGAGGCATTTTAAACAAAACTTAATTTAATTTCCTTGTTTGGAATGTGGTATTGGAGAACAGGACTGCCATGCAACCTAAAAATAGGATCCCCAGGTCTGCCAGGCACCCAGCTATATTCCCGTGCCGCTCACAAGTGCTCTGTTTACATTCGATTGCAATTCAAATGTGCCAAAGCATCTCTCTGTCCTAGCTGTTCTGCAGTAAAAGAAAAGTCAGCCTCGGAAAGCAGCTCGTTCCACCCCAGGGTGACAAACTCTGAAGGCTTGACCTTCAAGACATGGTACAAGTCCTCTTATTTGATTAGACTTTTGCTCCACTAAAAAGGACAGGTCAAATGTGTTTACTCTTCATGTTCTCTTGGCCTGGGCATCAGTGAGCTCCAGTTCTAGTCCTTTTTGCTTGGGGAACTGGAAATAACCTTTAGTGAGCCCCTTCAATGTGCCAGGCAGCAAGCACCACACAATGACAATAGTTTCGCATTTATCTACTCAAAAATCCTGAGGTGGTAAGAATATCCGCATCTAAACATCTGAGAGCAATGAGCAGGGCATGTAATTTGTCCAAGGCCACATGGCCAGTGAGTGGTGGTTGCACATGTCACTGGGTGCCACACAGCGCTGGCAAAAGTGCCTGAGGTTGCTCCAGGTGGGCAGTTTCCTAACTGGGCGTGCTGGTTTGAAAGGATATATGGACTCTAGAAAAACGATGTTTTAATCCTAATCCCATTCTGTAAAGGCAGTTGTTTCTTCTAATCCCTATTTAGTACTATATGTTGGAAACTGTAATTAGACCATCTGCCTGGAGATATGATTTAATCAAGAGTGGTTGTTAAACTGGATTAGGTAGAGGCGTGTTCCCACTCATTCGGGTGGGTCTTGATTAGTTTACTGGACTCCTATAAAAGAGGAAACACTTAGGAGTTCTAGAGATTCAGAGAGAGCAGAGAACGACATAGCCAGGAGAAGCAGAGTCCGCAAGCCAGTGACCTTTGGAGATGAAGAAGGAAAATGCCTCCCAGGGAACTTCATGAAACGGGAAGCCAGGAGAAGAAGCTAGCAGATGACGCCATATTCACCATCTACCCTTCCAGATGGGAGAGGAACCCTGACTGTGTTCACCAGGTGCCTTTCCAAATGAGAGAGAAACTTTGACTGTGTTCACCATGTGCTTTTCCACTTGAGAGAAAAACCCTAAACTTCACTGGCCTTCCTGAACCAAGGTATCTGTCCCTGGATGCCTTACACTGGACATTTCTATAGACTTGTTTTAATTGGGACATATCCATGGCCTAAAAACCGTAAACTAGCAACTTATTAAATTCCCCTTTTTAAAAGTCATTCTGTTTCTGGTATGTTGCACTCCAGTAGCTAGCAAACCAGAACACCAGGGTTCAGGAATGGTAAGCTTCAGCAGGACCCTCAAGTCCCATTTTGAAAAAGCCTGCAAAAATTTATATCCATGTGCCCCTTTTGGAAGCTTCTTCAATTTCCCAAAAGCCTCATGATTTGCAAAAAGTAAGCATTGAGGTTCTGGGCTCTCCATAAGGACCAGAGATGGAGAGCTTTGTGGCACCTAAAATTCCAGCCATCTTCCTCCTCATTCGGCAAGTTGACTTGGCCAGACACTCATGTAACAATCACAATGACAAGTCCACTTGCTGAGGATCTACTGTGCCCCAGTTTTGCTGGGCACTCTCATCCTTTGGATGGGATAGAGCAAGAGTAAGGGCAGTAGCATTCCTTTTAGAGACCCTCATTCCTTCCTGGCTCATGATAAGAACAATTGCCCCATAACAAGTGGAGCGCAGAAAGTCTCTGGGTAGTGTAGATTTCTGATGTGATGCTCTCCTCTTCCTTCCCCAATGTTCTTGGTTCCCTGACTGGAATAAACTCATGCAAGGTCACTCGCCCGGCACAGGGAGTAGGGAAGTGAGAGGAAGAAAGGCTGGTTGTGAGAGCCAACAAGCTAGACTTCTAGTTCCTCTTCAGCCATCAACACAATGGTTTTGGTTTGCATTTCTCTAATGGATGATGGTGGATTTCTTTTCAGCCATCCACTTAGAATGGATATAAGCAGAATACTCTTATTATTATAATATTCCTGTCCTATCTCTGAAACAAAATTAATATCGGTCTTCCACTCCCCCTTTTAGTAAAACAACAAAGCAAAACAAAAAATATGTGGGCAGGGAGTGTGAGGGTAGTTCTCGCCTGTCATGTGGGAGACCCGGGTGCGATTCCCAGACCATGCACTTCTCAAAAAACAAACAAGCAAGCAAGGATCTAAGTGCTTCAATTTTACACATAATTGCTAATAAATTAGCATTTTTTGTTGGGGAAAACAAACAAAAATTCAACAAATGGTGCTGCACTAACAGGATACCCACATGGAAAAAGAATGAAATGTGACCCCCACAATATAGTATATAAAAATAAATAAGGAAATAAAAATAGGTGGGCATTGCTTAAGAGTATGAAGCTAACACGGGCTCCATCATTCAATGCAATTCAAATTAATGAATTTCATTGTCACCTTGGTTTATCTGTTTCCAGGGCATCTTGCTGCAGGGGATAAAATAATGAAGACACAACCCCTGGCTTCAAGGAGATTAGGATCTAGTATAGAATAGCAGGTATATGAATAGCTGTATCAAGGGTGGAACAGAATAAACATTATAAGAAAACCATAAATTATTTGCTGAGGGGGATCAGAAGAGGGGGAAACAATATCTGGTGCATTGGGTAGGAGGTAGTACCTGAGGCCTTGTGAGGATTATGATAGAGGAAGCTTCTGAAGGCATGAACAGTGCACAGTTTTTTAAGAGCATGAGAAAATCTGGGGCACATTTCGACGCTCTTGAGCAGCCGAGGTGCCTGCACGGTAGGGCTTCTGCAGGCCCACTGTGGAAGTCACACAGGTAGGCTGGGGTGAGGGCCAGACGAATTTCCTGGTCACCCCCCAGAGAGTCCGATTTAAACGACGTGGTTGAAGTGTGGGCATCGCAACTTTTTCAAATCCCCTCGGGTGATTCAAGTGTGGGGTCAGACTCGGGAACTGCCGGGCTAGATGGTATCCAAGTTCCTCCAGCCTTTGACAGGGGAAGAGGGAGTTGGTTTGAAAGTGTAGGTGGCTCATTGGAACTCATGACCATTGCCGATTTAAAGCCCTTTGGCTTCAGACAGGGGTCCCCGGATAACCCTGGAGAGCTGTTCTAAGAGCAGGGACTAATAGAAACACCCAGAGCCAACAGACGAGTTGGGGGGGGCCTGGAGGGGACCCCAGCCCAAGAGCCCAGCCTCTCTTCTGCCCCCACCAATGGTTGCCAACCGAGAATATGGGCCTAGGGTTGCCAAGTCTTCCCACTTTTCCAGAGAAACCAGAAATCTGGCAAAATATTCTGATTTTATGATGTTAGTAACAAGGTCAAATTTTCATTATACAACACTGTGCAAGCCAAACAAAACGCAATAGCAAGCCAGATTTAGCCAGCAGTTTGACACCTCTGGTTTAGAGTTTGGATGATTAAAAAGAATCAGCTTTCTTTTTTATTAAGCGGTGGCTGCCTGACAATCTTTAGAGAGACAAATAATCTGACTTGCGTTGGCTTTGTGTATTTGTTTTCTTTTTTAAAAAAAATATACTATCTGGCTGAGGGACCACATAATGGACTCCCATGTACATTTAGGAGCTAATGGCCAATATTGTCTTATCTATAACCTATATACCTAGGCTCTCGGGTATTATTATTTTTGTATGCTGTATGGCGGGGTCACACCTCATTATTTTTCCATGTGAGTATCCCGTTATTGCAGCACCACTTGTTCAATTTTTTTGGTTTGTATTTTGGGGGGAGTGCTTGGACCGGGAATCGAACCCAGGTCTCCTGCATGGCAGGACAGAATTCTACCACTGAACTACTCTTGCACCCCCACCCCTCCAGTATTATTTTGAAGCAAATCTCAGGTATCAAATAATTTCATCCACAAATATTTAAACATAACCGCAATACAACTCTCACACCTACAATATAACAAGTCTTTCTTAATAGCAAATCGCCAACTCCTCTTGAATTTCCAGTCATCTCCAAATGCCCTAACTTTTTTTGTTCAGTCTCTTTGTTTGAATCAGAATCCAGATAAGGTCCCCACACTGCAGTTGGTTGATGTGCTTATGTTTGCTTTTGTTATTGTTTGGGTGTGTGTGTGTGTGTGTGTGTGCGTGCATTGATTTTGATGAATTGGCTATTATTAATCTGTTTGAATGCAACCTTCCACTTAAGGCTTTTTAAAAATGTAAAGAAGCCTTGCAAGGCCAAGCTCTGTGATTATATTAGAAGTTAGTTTGATAAGGTAAGTCTTATAAACAGCTAAATTCTGTCAAAGAAAAATCCATTTTTAATGCATGATTGAATATTGATAATTAATGGGGACTATGAGGAAGTCATATGCAAAGATTAATTACCAACTGAGCTCTGAGAACGTTTTTCTTCCTTTGTAATCTTACCTCCTGAGAGAAATAGTCTATATCAGTCCTAGAGTGAATTGACAGATATGTCCAGAAAAGAAAAGCCACCAACTTTAATCTTTATTGGTCATGCTTAATTGGATGTACTATTATTTTTTATTTGCAGAGACAATATTTTTCAGTTAATTCCTTCTGTAATGCTGAAATCAAAAGATGGTGATCCTGAGACCTTTCTCAGCACTGGATGTATGGAGGTCTGGCTGCTGCAGTTCTCATTGGAAGTGTTTGAAATCAGCACTTTACAATGGAAAATTTAATTGTCCGAATTGAAGTCATCCTCAACAGACTACTTTCAGAGCTGTCCCTAAACTCTAATAAAAAGTGCTGTCCTGTTAGGTGATAAACTTCCGGCTTCAGAAAATAACCTGAATGAAACTGACCCTTGAAATTCAAGTTCATTCAAATGAGGAAAAATATCGTGAGTCCATCGGATAAAAAGCCTCGTGGTCAGCCCTGATTTTGCACATTCATCTAGGCTTCTGCTGCAGATTATTTCCAGCTATGAGGCATCCACGGGCCAGTTCATGGCTGGCAGCAACTCAGATTCAGCTTGCAAAGGTGGCTGGTGGCCGGTGGCTAATTACACGTTTGATGAACTTGTTGTTAAGACAATGCCGCTTGTGTCCTCTCCCAGCTGCAGATTGCCAGGTTACTGGAGAGTTCCCTGTATGGATAATAATTATGCCTAATATGGTCCTGAGAGTTCTGCATTTGTCTTTCTGTCACAAAGTTTGTGATTAGGAGTCGCTCATGTTGATTAGGAGTGAGGCTAAATGTCTGTTGGTTCACACATGTAATAAAGCCATTCACCAAGCCAGCAGTGTTTAGCCGTCTTTACAAAACATAGAACATCCACAGTTATTTGCATCCCTGAGACAAATCTGCTTCCTCTAGGTATTTGTTTTCACAACACATTAAATACCTGGAAATCAAAGACCGAACTTCCAAACGTGACACTGTGCAGAAAGGACAGCCACATGCCACCTGAGAAGATGCAACCCTGCTGTTCCCTCCAGTGTCACCCCTTCTTACGGGGCCCTGGAGAAGAGGGCTTTGCTCAAAGACAGACATTGGAAGGCATGCCCATGACAGCCAATTTCATTAGCCAGCATGCTGAGCGGTTCTGGTCCAGGAGCTCCACTGCTGGTTGGGTTCCTGTCCTTGGGTGGTTTGAACACAAGACAAGAGAAGAGGCGAGCCGGGTGGGGTTCCTCCGCCTTCCATTTGCCTAAAGGTTTTGCGAGAAGCCTGAGCAGGATACTGGCTCTCAAATGTTTTTATCCTAAGACAACTCGAATACCTCTCTGAAGAAAAGAGCCTGGTGAGGTATCTCTGCTGCTATAGAGGGAAGACGGAAGGCTCTGGTCCTCAGTCTGAGACTAAGAATGGCGTGTGGTAAAGGAAACATAAGGGGAAGGCAGGGGCCAAGGTGAATGTCAATGCTGGTGGGGTTGTGGGGACAAGGTGGGGATGAGAAGCAGAGCCAGGAATTGAAGTGAAGAAACCTTTCCAGCACTGCTCTGGTTGCAGAGGGCATGAGCTGTAACCCGTGGGTACTGCAAGGCTTAATCCCACCTAAGGAGACTGAAGGTCTCCTGGCCATCAGCACACTGAGGACTGCATCAGCCCAAATCCAGTGGCCAGGTCTGTCTCTCTGCCCTTGCTCAGGTCCTTGAGCTGGCCTAAAGTTTGCCATCTCTAACCACGGACAACAAGCTACGAATGCCCAGGAACTGAGGTGTGAACCGGAGGCCTACCTGTGAGAAGAAGTGTATGCAATACTTTGCTGTCAATAAAGTCCGTAGGGGGGTTGTGAGCTCTTTTGAACCCGTGAGAGTCTAACTGTTAAATTGTGCTGATCTGACTTTATTTGGACTTAAGGGGTGACCTGCTCACCCAGGAAATTTGGGACCACCTTTTGCTGCTCTGTGTCTACAGAATCTGCCATGTAAACGCAAAGATCAGGAAGCAGAGAGTTCTGAGGTAAATCCAGCTGCAGGTGCTTGGCATAACCAGAAAAAGACAGAGCACGTGCTCTCTGGTGGCTCTCTTCCGATAGGTGGTCATAGATTGGATTGACCCAGAGCAACCAGAGCATCCATATCATCCTGAGAAATGAGAAGGCTGCTCCTGTTACCTACCCCAGACAAGGCCAACATCCCTGGCTCCTGAGATGAACCAAGTGGCCCCTCACCAGACCCTCTGTGGAGGAAGCTTCAATAGCATTGTTTTCCCTTAAGAATGGCGATGGCCAGGTGACCTTCAGCTCCTCTTTATCTGACTCCGCTAGGGTTAAGTACAAATAGCAATCGCATGATGACATCAGGCAAGTTCAAATCACAGTGGCTCTATGGTGGCATGTGTTTTCCTCAGGTTAATTTGGGAAAGGACCACCATTTTATTGGGATTATGATTATATTGGTAAGGGTCAAGTCTGCTTTTTCTTTAAAAAGCGCAATGCAAAGTAGCTGTTGTGTTTTCCTTTGGGTTTATTGCAACCATACAGAGGGAGTGGGGCAGGGAGCACCTACTGGGTAATCTAGCAAGCCTTTTCCTGCGAATTCTATTCTATGTCCTGATCTGCAGGATGAGAAGGGAAAAACCTGCTTTATAGTTCGGAGTCTGAGTTTGGTAGCATGTTCTGAGTTCAGGACATTTTTGCCACTTACACTAGCAAGTGTATTTGACTTGGGACAAGAACTTTGGCTTTCTCAGGTTGTGCAATGAAATGATAATGAATATAAAGCTGTTCCCACGAAGCCCTTAGCACCCAGTGGCCCCCAAACCACTAGCAGCAGAACTTTGCCACTAAAGAGGTGGATGGGGCAAGGAGCTTTTCAAGCCCTGCATCCAAGAAAGGATTCCATGGGGAGATATTCTGGTTGGCTCAGCCAGTTGATAAGCCTCGGTCTCCCACACAGGGTACTCCAGGATGCCCTGGCTTCCTTATGCTAAAGCAGAAGAGAGCATAAATCCATTGTCTGTGAAAATGGGTAACCTATCGTGTTCTCCCCCCACCCCCTCCACTCCCTTCTCTATGAAAACAGTTTCAAAAGCTGTTTCAAATTCTCCGAGAATTGTTGGAGACAAGACAAGCTTGGAAAATAGGTTGCTATTTTTCCTGGAAAGGTCTGCTGTAGACTCGAAGTCTGAGAGGGGAGGGAGGACATGCATGAGTTTGGGGGTGGGGGGCGTTAGAGGTTGGAAGGACAGCAGTAGGGTGGGGTCTGTCCCAGGGTGGGGCCTGTCCAGGACACTCCCGGTGGAAGCTGGCTTCTGTTACCATTCCACACGCTGTCATTTTCAAATAAGGCAATCTCAGGTTCTTTGTCTCCTACCGTTGCTGTGAAAATCCGCTGCAAGCAAAAACCTGGCATGGGACATTTCAAGCTAGGACGATTTTCCTTTTTCCTTTTGACAGATTTTTGAATGACAACCATTTTGTCAATTTTAGCCTAGGAAAGTTGCCTCAAAATAATGCCCCCCATCCCCACCCCCCCAAATCTAGAGAGGAGCTCTAGCACCAGAAACAGCTTCTCCAAAAAGTCTTTAACCCTCCCTTTTGGAACCGTGCCTTAAGGGCTTTCTCGCAAAACCTCTCCTGAGCACACTGTTTTTCTCTCATGGATGGCAAACACCATAACCTTCCTTTGGGCAAGATCTCCCGTCATTTGTTCTGTGCCCATAACTTCCCCGAACACAGCGGGATCTCGCAGGTAGAGAGAAAACACCTGTACAATATAGAAAACACAAAAAAGCACAGTGGCGAATGGGAGATTTTTGAAGTGCTTTAATCTTGCACATAATTGCTAATAAATTCACATTTTTTGTTGGGGGAAGTTAAGTTTAGAATCAGATATACTTTTTTTTTTCAACAAAGAAAGAAAATTTTGCATTTTTGCCTTTGATCAAAGGAAGGTCCACTGGCATATTAGGATAGCTTGAAAATACAGTGAGAACTACTTTGAAGTGTAGTGATAATCAAAGGCAGGATTTAGTAAAGCCTTTATTTTAGGTTAACTTTCCATTTATCTCACTGACCATTCACTTATTCATTCATCAAATATTATTGAATGCCTATTACAGGCAAAGTTCTCATTCACAAAATGTTACGCGGCTCCTTTCTGAGGTTCTCATCTTGTACATGATATTTTACATTATTAAAGCATTTTATAAAATGCACCTCTTACCGTGAAAACTCATTCTCTGACATTTAAAACCTTTTTTTTTTTTTTTTGGTAGGATGCTAGAAAAGCTGAGACTTACCTGAGAACCTGCAATGTCAGAGGCTAGCTGTTTGCATGACTAGACAGTAACAAAGTGGAGGGCAGATGTTGAGGAAACTTTTCCTAAATGTTCATTATAGAGCAGATGATTTACATAAATACTCTTATTTAATTCTAACAACCAAATGAGATATGTAATACTTCCATTTTGTAATCCAAAATACTGAGGCTAGGAAGGATGATGGAAGGTGTACAAAGACAAGGTGACTAGTTGGTGTTGACATCACTGGCCATTCAGCACGTGGCCCCTCTCATTTACTACCTAGTTTTGTTGGGCATCTACTATCTCTGCTGGGCATGGTTCCAGGCGCCAAGGGCATGATGCTGGATGAAACAGTCTCTGTCCACATGGACTTTCGAATCCAGTGGTTAAGAAGACAGAAAGCAAATATGTGATGAAACGTTGGGCAGAGGCAAGGAGGGGGAGAAACAAGAAGCAGGGTGAGGAAATGGAGAGTGAAAAGGTAGGGGTGGCCATTGAGCAACCATCCCTTCGGATCAGGTATCTCTGCAGCAGAGTGCATCATGCTACCAATGAGAAGAGAGAATGTGTGGGAGCACAGGTGGGCATGTGTGTGTTTGCCTCCATTGCATGGAAGAGAAGGAGGGAGGGCAGTGAAATAAAGGAGAATTTGGAGGAACAAAGGGATCAAGGAAAATTTGCAAAGCATGTGCATTGTTCCTTGGGCTTTGTTCCATTCTTTGTCATGCTCTCTTTCAACCTTTGGGTGACCTTCAGTGAACCCAGTATCCCCCATTTGCATTCTTGACTATAGCAGCACCTTCGGCTTTCTGTGCGATGCTGATTTGAAGATGACAGATATCACATCCCCTCCTCCCATCACCTTAGATGGCCACCATTTCTTCATGACCTTGCCTTAGTATCATCAAAACTCATCCGTCCTGTGTTTCCATCCTCCAGGGCCTAAATGACCAGATACTTAATTTTTTTCTATACAAATTTAGCCCATTTTACACTGTATTTACTGTTTTTTTTTTAATATGCTGTAAGGCAGGTTCACATTTCATTCTTTTTCCATGTGAGTATCCTGCTATCACAGCACCATTTGTTGAATTTTTTGTTTTTGTTGGTTTCTTTGGGAAGTGCATGGGCTGGTCCCTCACATAGCAGGCAAGAATTCTACCACTGAACAATCCTTGCACCCCCTGTACTTACTTTTTTTTATCGTATAGTATAACTTATATACAAAGCAAAGAAATAAAAAAGCAATAGTTTTCAAAGCCCTCTTCAACAAGTAGTTACAGGACAGATCCCAGACTTTGTCATGGGCTATCATACCATCTTCTTATATTTTTCCTTCTAGCTGCCCTCTGATACTTTATTAATTATACTTCTTTCCCCCCTTTTGGTCAGGATGTAATTGTTGATCCCATGATGCCAGGTCTGGATTCATCCCTAGGAGTCATTTCCCACGTCGCTAGGAAGACTTTCAACCCTGGATGTCATGTCCCATGTAGTGGGGAGGGCAATGATTTCACTTGCAGAATTGGGTTCAGAGAGACTGAGGCCACATTTGAGCAACAAAAGAGGTCTTTCAGAAGTAACTGTTAGACATGACTATAGGTAGTCTAAGCTTCTCCACTACCTACATGAATTTCACAAGAGTAAACCTCATGATTTAGGGCATGGAGTATTGATTTGGATGTCCCTAAAGTTTGACATAGTATCAGGGGACTCCCTGATGGTAAGGTTTAATAGTTTCATATTTTTCTCCCATCCCTCAATGGACTTTGCCAATACTTTTTGATTATCTGCTTAATATACTCTAGGATGTTTCCAGGCATTGCAATAATCTATACAGGATTAAAGGACCTATTTCTTATTCTGAGCTCCCCGTGTTTCAATTGTTCAAATGAGCTATACAGATAGGTTGGAATTAGATTTTGCATTACAGAAAATTTCAGGTCCAGACCAAATAAACCTTTTTTCCATTGGTCTCAAAGAGTATGTGTAGTTCTAAAATAGACACTGTCTTCCTTACCCCTACATTCTGAATTACTTTAACTGCAACCTATTCAGCTTCATTCTTATCTCTAAATATCAGGTTATATATATAAAACAGCCTCTCAAAATCCAGAAATAATAATCACCACTCTGGTCTTAAAGTGTCTGCCTAAAAGCTTACAATCTAGGCCCCTGTTTTCTTATAAGCATTTTATTTAAAGGTGACCATAACTTTAGTGTTCTTTTGTTTCTAGCTTATTTTGTCTCACCAAATGCCCCACATGTTCATTCACATCATTGCATGCCTTACGACATTGTTCCTTTTTGTAGCAGCACAATCTTCGTTCATAAGTATGCACCATCGTTCGCCAATCTACTTCTCCCTCAGTGCATCCTTCAGCCACCTGCATTCATCGGGCATCATGTAGAGGGCCCAAAGTCCACAGTCCATCAACATTCTCAATTTTAGATAATTTCATTGTTCCCAAGAGAAAGAAACCAAGAAACACACCCTCCTCTTAACCCTTGTCCCTCACCCCATTATTTCCCTCTGCTGTTGCTGTGGTAGTGCTGATGGTTTCCTTTTGAACATAGCTCATAGCATGCAATAGCAGTTTTCCCCCTGTACCCTGGACTTAAACACTCTTTATGCAAGAATCATATCTTTGAAGTAATTCTTAGAAGAACTCATTCATATTTCCAGTGTGAGTCAGTGGGACATGTAAGTCTATACAACCTCTTTCAATCTTGTTCATCATCTATATGGTCATATTACTTACAGAGAACCACCCTCACTCCTATCTATTTCCTTACATTGGAGTTCAACCTCAGTAGCTGATGGTTCACCCATCTCTAGCTCCCATGTATCTCTAAGGCCCCTATATTCTGTATTAGAAGTCTCTGATTATACCTTTATGCTGGTCATAAAAGTGGAATCATACAGCATCTATCCTTTTGTGTCGGCTAACTTCACTCAGCGTTATGTCCTCAAGGCTCATCCATCTTGTCATGTGCTTCAGGACTTCGTGTTGTCTTACTGCTGCATAATATTCCGTCGTATGCATGTACCACATTTTGTTGAGCCACTCGTCTGTTGATGGGCATTTGGTTTGTTTCCATCTTTTGGGGATTGTGAATAATGCTGCTATGAACATTAGTGTGCAAATGTCTATTTGTGTCGTTGCTTTCAGCTCTTCTGGATATATACCAAGTAGTGCTATTGCTGGGTCATAGGGCAACTTGATATTTAGCTTCCTAAGGAACTGCCAAACAGTCTTCCATAGTGGCTGCACCATTATACCTTCCCACCAGCAGTGCATCAGTGTCTCAGTTTCTCCACATCCTCTCCAATATTTATAGTTTCCTGTTAATTCTTATAGGTGTGAGGTGGTATCTCATTGTAGTCTTGATCTGCATTTCCCTTCTAGCCAATGAAAATGAGCATCTCTTCATATACTTTTGAGCCATCTGTATTTGCTCCTCAGAAAAAGGCCTATTCATATCTTTACCCCATTTTATAATTGGATTGTTTGTTCTTTTGCTGTTGAGTTATATGATTTCTATGTATAAACAGGAAATCAAACCCTTGTCAGATATGTGATTTACAAATATTTTCTCCCATTGAGTTGGCTGCCTCTTCACCTTTTTGACAAAGTCTTTTGAAATGCAGAAACATTTCATTTTGAGGAGTTCCCAATTACCTATTTTTTCTTTTGTTGCTTGTGCTTTGGGTGTAAAGTTTAGGAAACTACCTCCTATTACTAGGTCTTGTAGATTAGATGTTTCCCTACATCGTCTTCTAGAAACTTTATGGTGCTAGCTCTTACATTTAGATGTTTGATCCACTTTGAGTTAATTTTTGTGTAGGGTGTAAGATAGGAGTCCTCTTTCATTCTTTTGGCTACTGATATCCAGTTCTTCCATGCCCAATTACTGAAAAGACTATTTTGTCCCAGTTCAGAGGCTTTGGGGATCTTGTAAAAAATCAGTTGACCATAGATTTAGTAGTCTGATTCTGCACTCTCGATTTGATCCTACTGGTCAATGCTTCTGTCCTTGTGCCAGTATCATGCTGTTGTGACTACTGTGGCTTTATAATAAGTTTTAAAGTCAGGGACTGTTAATCCTCCCACTTCATTCTTCTTTTTTAGGATGCTTTTAGCTATTCAGGGTCTCTTTCCCTTCCAGATGAATTTGGTAGTCAGCTTTTCCAAATCTTCAAAGTAGGTTGTGGAATTTTGATTGATACTGTGTTGAATCTGTAGATCAATTTAGGGAGAATGGACATCTTAACTATATTTAGCCTTCCTATCCATAAGCAGGGAATGTCTTTCTACATATTTAGATCTCCTTTGATTTCTTTTAGCAATGTTATGTAGTTTTCTGTGTACAAGTCCTTTACATCCCTAGTTAAGTTCATTCCTAAGTACTTGATTCTTTTAGTTGTTATTTTGTGTGGAATTGTTTCCTTAAATGACTCCTCAGCAAGGTCATTGCTTGTGTATAGAAATGTTACACATTTACTGATTTTTGCACACTAATTTTATATCCTTCCCCCATGCTGAATTTATTAGCCGCTGTATTTAGTTTTGATAGACTGTAAATATGCCTTAACGTTGGATTACCCCAGGACCTCTCGTCTTTATCTACATTCACCTCCTTGCTGATCTCATCCAGTTTCAAGGCTTTACATACATCTAAATACAGTTGATTTGCAATGCCTTTTCTGCATATCTGATTTTTCCCCTGGGAATTGTAATAGACATCTAAAATTGATAATATATCCAAACCCTGCAGCCTTTTCTATCTAGGTAAAAGGCAAGTTCCTATTCCCAGCTGCTCAGGACAACAAATTTGGAGACCTCTCTTTGCGCCTCCTCTGTTCTCACACCTGGAAGGGATTGGCTCACCTTCAGATAAATCCAGAATTCAACCCTTTCTCACCATATCCTCTGCCATCACTCTGATACAAGTCATTGTCATCTCTTACCTGGGCTGCTCCAACTGCCTTCTAACCTTTTCTTCCTTTGGGCTATTCTTTTTATTTTATTTATCGTGGTAACATAAACAACGCAGAAATTATGATTTTAACCACTTACATATGTACAATTCAGTGATATCAATTACATTCACAATATGGTGCTGCCATCACTAGCCTCTATTACCAAAACTTGTTCCTCACCCCAAATAGAAACTACGGACCTGTTAAGTAATAACTCTCCACTCCTCTTCCCTGTCCCCAGACCCTGGTAACCTGTAATCTATTTTGCCTCCATGAATTTGCTTATTTTAGTTATTTCATGAAGTGGAATCATACAATATTTGTCACTTTGTGTCTCATCTATTTCATTCAACATGAAGTCTTCAGGGTTCGTTCACATTGTAACATATATCAGAACATCATTCTTATTTACGGTCTAATAATAGTTTGTGGTATGTATATACCACATTTTATTTATCCATTCATCTGTTGATGGACCCTTAAGTTACTCCCACCTTTTGATCTTTCGGCTATTGTGAATAATGCCTCCGTGAACATCTTTGTGTAAGTATCTGAGTCCCTGCTTTCAATTCTTTTGAGTATAGGCATAAAAGTGGAATTGCGGGTCATAAGAAAATTCTAAGTTTAGTTTTCTGAGGAATCATCAAACGGTTTTCCAGTGTGGCTATATCATTTTACATTCCCACTAACATTGGATAAGGTTCCTATTTCTCTTTTTTGCGAACACTTGTTATTTTTTGTTCATTTCAAAGCAATAGACAGGGCAGTGCGACGGTGGCTCAGTGGCAGAGTTCTTGCCTGCCATGCCCGAGACCCAGGCTCAATTCCCGGTGTCAGCCCATGCAAGAAATAAACAAACAACAACAACGAAAAAACAATAGACAGCGTACTGGGTATGAAGTGTCTTTGGCCTATTCTTCACTCAGCAGCCAGAGTGATCCTTTTAAAAAGTGAATTGATTGGGTGGATGAAAAAGTTTTGGTAACGGACAGTGTGAACGGTACTGCCACACTGGGAATGTAATTAAAATCATTGAATTGTATACTTGAAATGGGAAACTTTATATTGTGTATGTGTATATAAATAAATTGGATCACCTCACTCCTCAGCTGATACCCTCCCATCTTACCCAAAGTCTTAAAGCTAAAAATTGCCCTTTTGACCTCTGCTTCTCTGAAGGAAAAAATCCAAGCCCTGCAGCTTGGGCCTGCTCTTTAATTCTTCTTCCTTTTTGGGAATATGAGTCACAGATGTTTCCAGAGCCTCACCCTTACTGCCCCTGGAGCTATCCTCTCATGCTAATAGGTAGGTAATTTTAAAGTTGGTCAAGGTTAGATTTGCTAAGAAATGTATTCCCCAGAACTCTCCGTACTAAGGAGAAGATAAAACCTTCCGAGAACTCTAGCCCTAGAAGATAAGACCTTCAGTGACTTTATCTGAGGAGAGATTGCCCTCCTTTGTCCCCATCCATATAGGAATTGCCATTTTGTTTCCACAGAAGCTAAGCTCAGACCCCCATACCTATGGAAAACGTATGTTTGTTTCAAGTCACAATGAACCCAGCAGCTTTCTTCTACTTGTCCCTTCAAACTACTTTCCCTCTCTCTCTCTTTTTTTTCCTTTGAGGAAACCAAGTCCATTTTAATTTTATGGGCTTGACAGAACTAGGACAATAGGACAATGTTTGCTTGGATCAAATTTTTTTGTGTGTGAATTTTTTTGGCACAATCAGTGTTTGCAAGAAGCAGATAAAACTTGACTGTTGGAGAACCTCGCTGTAGCAAGCAGCTGCCTGCCAGCAAATCTCCAGCTAACAACAGAGCCCGAGTCATTGTTAGCCAGGTAGGGGAGATTGGAGGAAGAGAAAGCCGGAGAGCTTCCTTGTTAGGCTCTAAATGAATTGGTTGTTTAGCAATTACTGTAAGACAGCAGATCTGGGTACCTGAGCTTTCTAAAGATAACATCTCAACTTGGTTTGCCCTCCTTACACAACATGGGTGCATATGCATCAAGGAAGCCCCACAGCCCCGAGATATTTTATTCACCTCACACTCGGAGGAGCTCACTGACTAGAATTCAATAGAAACAGTTCTCTGTGTGAAAGTAATTTCAGAAAGTAATCTAGTTTATGGAAATGAAAGACATCAAAACACAAAAAAACACTGTTTCTGTACAAGTGCTTTGCCTCAAATATTTGACATGGAAATTTGTATAATCCCTCCGGGGGCACGTGGGTTTCACCAGTGTTAACATCTTTTGAAATGGATTTCACAAATGTTTATTTGCCATGCCAGGCTGACAAATAATTTAGAATATCAAGGCATCTTACTGGAATCAGACTTAATGATATGGCTCTCAGATGATTGCGGAGGTTAAAGGGTGTGCGTTTTAATTGCATGTTGAGGGTGACATCAGTTTCAAATACCTGCCCCAGGGAGCTAAGGTGTCACTTAGCTTTTCAGGGCTCACCAGACCTCCTTGCTACATAATGCACCTAAAAAATAATGACAATGGGTCACCCGGTGCCATAATCTACTTAATATTGATGTAGGAAACAAGATATTAGACCTGGGGTGGGGGGTGGAGAGGAAGGGTGATGAAGCAGCAAGCGGGTCTGATGCGGGTGACTAGTAGAATGGGTTGGGGTGCTTCCCACTAACTGTACCTTATGAAAAGAGTAGGCACAAGATGAGCCCTTTAAAGACAGGTCTTTGGTTAGAATAGACTAGAGGGAAGCTTGTTTTTCATGGTCTGCTTGAATCTGAATGCCCACCTTCTTTTCTTCTTTTAGGGGAACACTGGCTCGTGGGTTTAGAAAACCCCTATGTGGTCCTGAAAGAACCATTTTCCCCGCCTGCAGGCAACCCCCTGGTGATAAGGCCCCGTTCCTTGGGGCCACGGCTCCCAGTCAGAGATTTAGAGTTAGCACAAACTTTACAGCCCATCTCGTGGTTCAAACACCCCTGTTTTAGAGGAGAGGAGACTAAGGCCGCAGAGGGATCCCCAGCTCATCTAGGGTCTGCATGGTGGGTGAGGAGCAGAGCCGGTTGCAGACCAAGGCTTCCTGCCTGTTGGTTCAGCGTCCGCCTTGTCCTGTAATCACCCTCAAAGCCAGCATGATCACTGGATGCTGGTGGTGGTATCCAGGCTGTAAAGGGATCTGCTGGAGCAGGGAGCCCTGCCCCTTACATAGCACCTAAGACATAAGGGTACACAGTCCCCAGCCCCAGGGGTCCACTGGTTGACTTTGAGGAGTGTTGGAAGCCATGGGTTGACAGTGGTCTTGGCTTCATAGCACTTCCACCTGGTGACCTATCTTCTGAGTATCACGAGTGCCATCTTGCTGTCTGTAGGCTTCTCCACCTGAAGGCATCATGAGTACCTCAAATTCTGTAGTTCCCACCTATTTTGGTTTCTTAAAGTTGCCAGAATGCAATATACCAAAAATGGGTTGGTTTTTACAATGGAGATTTATTAACTTACAATTTACAGTTCTTAGGCCATATAAATGTTCAACTCAAGGCATCGACAGGACTCTGAAAACAGGCTGCTGGTGTCCAGGACACCTCTGTCACATGGGATGAGACACAGCCTGCATCTGCTCGTCCTTATTTCCCAGTTTTCGTTACTTCCAGCATCTAGTGTTAGTGTCTTCTACTCTTAGCTTCTGCAAGTCCTCTCTTAGCTTTTCCGGGACTTTTCTCTGTGAGCTTCTCTTATAAAGCACTCCAGTAAAAGGATTAAAACCCACCTTGGGATGACTCCTCAATTGAAATAACCTAATCAAAAGGTCCCATCCACAATAGGTCTGCACCCACAGGAATAGATTCAAAGAACATGGCCTTTTCTAGAGTACATGACAGTTTCAAATGACCATACCACCCATGCCTGCTTCTCTTCCAGAATATCTGTCTCTGCCCACAACACCAGTCATCTAATCTAGAAACCTCAGCATGGCCAACTCATATCTCTCCCTTTGTCCCACCTCCATTCAATCACTTGCTAAATTCCATGGACTCTACTGAGGCAGCCTTCCTTCTATCTCCCAATAGTCCCCAAAAGGGGACAGTGGATGGGAGAATTCTCCACTTTGAGGACTGTCTTGTATTACAGGTCATTTAACATTCCTGGTCCCTGCCCACCAAATGCCAGTAATGCTCCGGGTCACTCAAACAGAAA
This sequence comes from Tamandua tetradactyla, assembly GCF_023851605.1. NCBI lineage: Eukaryota > Metazoa > Chordata > Mammalia > Pilosa > Myrmecophagidae > Tamandua > Tamandua tetradactyla. The sequence goes on from NC_135338.1 coordinate 9,057,103, forward strand.
CAGGCCCCAGACATCCTCAAATGTCTCCCAGGGTCAACATCATCCCATTTGAGAAACACTGGCTTTAACTTTTGTTTTCTTGCTTTTCACCTGAGATATTGGATTAGGGATAATCTAAATGGCCTTCTCATGCCTAATTTCTCCCTTCTGCAATCTGTTTGCACAAAGCTGGTAAGTAATGTTTCCAAAGCATAACTCTGATTACATTGCTCCCTGCACAAAATATTAGGGGTTTCCCTACTGCCTAGGTAACAAAATTTAACTCCTTAGTCCTGAATTCAAGACTGTACAAACTGCCCTTAACATTCCGTACTCTCCACGCCTTCCTTCTGGAGACACTGTGTCTCCCAAAACACTGAGTTCCTCCATCAGTGTCTGACCACAATACTGTTGCCTTTATGTAACCAAAAGCCAACAGTGGATGATTTGCTGGCTGTCCAGTTAACTGATGCTGCGTCATAAGCAAGCCCAAACTTTGTGGCTTAAAACGTCAACCATGTAAATTTTTCCCATAGTTCTGTAGGTCAGGAATCCAGGTAATTTCCTCTGGGTGAGTCTTTTGTTCCACATGGTGTCACCCGGGCCACTTGGTGGCATCAGCTGGTGACCGGTCTGGAGGATCCAAGATGGCTTCCTTGGCATGTTGGTGCCTTGTGCAGACAGTTGGCTGGTTGGGCTTAACTGGTTCTCTTTCCTTCTCCATGTCGTCTCCAGGCCTTTCCTTGTGTTCTCTCTGTCGGACATCTTATGGTACCTCATGGCTTTAGAGCAAGAAAGACGAAACCATCAGTCCTCTTAAACGTGAGACCCAGAATAGGCAGTCACTCTGTCACAGCCTTGTAGTCACGGCGGACACAGAGCCTGCCCAGACCCAAGAAGAGGACACACTGATTCACCTCCTGGTTAGAGGAGGGGCATAGAATTTGCAGCCCACTCTAATTGTCCACAGCAGGGTAAATTTAAACTCTATGGGCGATATGACAGTATGGATATTAATCCGCTGCTTTCGGCTTTACAATTCTACAAGTTTTTCTCCGACACCCAATCGTCAGCCCATCCCCAAAGCAGACAGATCTTTACTTCTGCCCTTATTTTACCTCTGTCCTCTATCTGGTCTTTCTTGTCTGACCTTTTTTCACCCTTTGCTTTGGAAAAGCTTTAATTAATGGGACACCTTGGCCACCCCTAGTGCTGCCACTGGGCAGTAGATTGTACAGCGGTGCTGGCCAATAGAAATGTAATGGGAAATGCATGAGTTATTTTAAATTTTCTAGTAGCCACATTAAAAAAGTAAAAAAGAAACCAATGCAACCAATAATATATTTTATTAGACCCAAATTATCAAAAATATTATCATTTCAACATGCAATCAACCAATAAAAAATTATTGAGATAGTTTACATACTTTTTGCACACAGTTTTCAAAATCCTGTGGGTATCTTACACTGATAGTGTGTCTCAATTCAGATTAGTCACATTTCGAGTGCTCAGTAGCCACCTGTGACCTTCCTGGAAGACACAGGTCTAAAGCTCTGCTACTGCTATTTGCAACCTCCCCCCACCCCATCTCCTTTACAAATGGACTCATGCTAAAATAAACACATGGGCATGCTTGAATTGAAGAAGCCACCCACAGGTGTGCACTTGGGGTGGGGGGATAGATTGAAGCCGATTTGGTACATCTTTCTTTATAAGCTGCAGCCCCATCACTTTCTTCCTCAGTGGTTGCCTTTCCAAGTCAGGACCTTCATTCTATCTCACTTAAGCAAAGCATTCTATGTGAAAATTCAGATTTGTGAGGGAGCTAAGCGGCTACTGAATTTAAATAAGAGTCTGGTTTATGGAGGATTCACTTCCCGATTATGCTAGAGCATTTCTCTTGTGTGTTTAAAACAGATCCATTTATTTTTAAAAGAGGTAATCGCATTTCACCATCTCTTGGATGGAATAAATCATCTCTGCATGTGAAGGCTTCCTGCGCATGGATTTTGGGGGATGCACCATAGCCCAGAGGGTGAGAACTCCCAGGATGTTAGGGCTCTAAGAGCATGTGGAGCTCATGGAATCTAGGTCCGATGGCATGGACTGCTGGACCACTATCTTTAGGACAGGCAATGGCGGTGGCCCCAGGCACCTTCTCAACGCTTTCTCCTAGGCTCTGCTTCCAGCATGGTCTACCCCACGTTGGGCGCCTGTGGGATTGTCTGCCTGGCCCCCCAGTATTCTCAGAATCACTCTAGGTCTGGCCCTCATCTATGATCAGTGCAGCGGGAGCACCAGGCCTAGTCCGGACCCCTGAGGCCCTCCGAGGCCTTTTGCATTTAGGAGACCAAGAGTATGTCAGTGAGTCTTGCTGGGGCTGAAACTGTGAGATGGAAACCTCTTCAGGAGGCGTCAGTTGGCTCTGTTCATGCTTAGGGTAGGTCAGTGTTAAGCCTGGAGAACCATACCTCTTTCCCCCAGGATGTGACCTACCTCCGGCAGACATTTCAAGCAGCTCCCCACCCTAGCCTGCACCTTTCCATGCTCCAGCAACTGCCCTCTTCCAATAATGCCCCCTTACTCAGCCTCCACCCCCACCCCCAAAAGAAGATAATGACACCGCTGCATGCTTCAGGCAGTGCTTACATTTGAACTTTTCCAGTGAAGCACCGCCAGCTCCTAACTTAACCCCCTAATTCTGAAAACTAGATAACAGAACCTTACCTAACTCTTGCCCCCAACCCCCAACCTGAAGCCATAAAAACCCTATCCTCTACCACCTCCGGTGAGGCCTTTTCTCTCTCGAAATGCTGCCCACGTGGCTCTGTCTCTCCCTGAAATAAAGCCGTTGCCTAAACTCGTCCCCAGTCTCATTCCTGGTGAGTTTGCCTTCCAGTCTGCCGCAAGAGAACAGAGTTGCAACTCGGAGAAAAGCAGAGACAAGAGAGCAGGGCAATGGAGGCTGTGAACGCCTCATTCCAGCCAATTGCTCTGCTCTTCCTTGGATGCCAGGGGAGCACAATAACCATCCAATATAGGACTTTTAAGGAATGGGTACAATTTAGCCCCTTTCATGTGTGGAGTCATAATTAATACACAGGGCTGGTTTCATGAGTAGAGGGGCTACTCTGCTGTCACCATTTGGAAACAGTTAATACATTTTGAACGAGGTCCCTGCATTTTTTTGCCTTGTATTGGGCCTCACAAATTATGTAGCTGGCCCTGTTAATAAATCTTTATTATATAAGATGAGGTAATTGAGGCTGAGATGAAGATAGCAACTCATTTCAAGTCACAGAATCGGCTAATAGCAGAGCTGGGTACAGAATCAACTTACCCAGTGGGATCCAGCCTGGAACTGAGAAATTGGCATAAACAGGCGAAAGCCAGGGGGGTGGGGGTGGGTGGGGTGGGAGTGGCTGGGGAGCGGGAAAGAATCATTTTGTTTCTGTTGCTCCTTCCATGATGCAGAGCTCTGTAACCTTAATGGCCGTTGTTTTGCTTCTCAATTTTCATATAAATTAGCAGAAGAAAGGGTAGGTAGGAAAAGAAGGCTGACTGGTGTCACAGACCAATTGTGCTGAAAGAAGGAAACATTTGCCATTTTGCCAAAGCCGACCTCATTTCCCAATTTCCCAAAGACCCAATTTCCCCAGCTGCTTTGTTGACATAGCAACAGTGAACTCTGAAAGGGTTGTTATAATATTAATATGTATCTCATGGTGGGCTCACCCTGTGTTCTTCCCTAACCTCGTGAGCCAGCCCTGACAAGAGGTGCTTTCAGATCTGGCCACTGAAGAAAAAGAAACCCAAGGCTTAGGGCTCTGAGTGAGGGAGGCAGCACTGGGCAGGTCCCCCCATTGGCACATTGGGGGACAATCCGTAGAAAGGTGGAGAACCCACAACCCACCTTCTGCCTCTACTCCTCCCTCCTCCTCCCTCCAAGTCTTCTGAGCCTTTTTCAGAGTGAAGGGGCTGACTATGTAGATATTTTAAGTAATAGCTGCACCTTGGGATGCATTTCCATCCTCCTACTACTCAGGGTGTTAAATGTAGCACCTGTGAGCCATTGTGTAGAAAATCAATTATACCTTGGGCCCAGTGATAAGAATTCATCCCCCTGAGCTCAATTTTCAAAAGGCTTCAAAAGGCCTCCCACCTCTCTCCCTTTTTCCAATGCAAATGAGCAACACTCAGAAAATTTGCATGCCAAATTCCAGCATGGGTTTCACGCGAATAAATGGTCATATTTATTAGTAATAACGGCAGTTGATGAGTAAGAGGCATTTAATAAATGTATGTTGAATATGTAGCATTTCTATAGCACTTAGTCTACAAAGCTTTTTCTTTTCCTGTACGCCATTTTTTTGGATTCTTAAACAAGCACGCAAACTCAAAAGCCCTGCGATGAGCGAAAAGGGGAATTATTTATCTTCATTTTACTGATGAAGAACATGAAGCCTCTTCAAAAAAGATTGTAGCTTGCCTGTTGACATGTGCCTGGCTCATAAGTGTTAGAGTTGTGGTTTGGACTTGGTTTGGACTCCTAGCCACTGTTTCCCCCCGAAACTCATTGTCTTGTGATATTTCAGATGGGATAAAGGGACAAAACAGGCATCCTATTAAGTGATTACAGGAAAGTGCAATCCATAACAGCTAAAGTGTATTAAAAGCTTACTATGTTTCTGTTCTGGCTACTATCTCATTTAATTTTTAAAATTAAACTTTTTATTTTGAAATCATTATCGGTCACAATTGTAGGAAATGGTACAAAGAGTTCCCATGTGTCCTTTTCCCAGCCTCTCCCTGTGGGAACATCTTACAGAAAGACAGCCACAGCGTCACAGCCAAGGTTCCTGCATCGATAGAGCCAAGACACAGAACATTTCCATCCCAACATCCGTGGGTTGCCCTTTCATAGCTGCATCCACTTCCCTCCTGTCCCCACCCATCCCTTAACTGTGTTAAACAATCTGTTCCCCAGTTCTATAACCATGTCATTTTGAGAATGTTATTAAAATCAAATCACACCACCCCAAAATTACATGGAACTATGGATAGGGAGTGAGATCTTGTTGGTCTCTACAGGTTGGTATGATGTCCTGATACATCCCAGAGTAAGCTGGGCAGAAGATTAAAAAGTATTTGCAAAGTCACCTTGAGGAACTGGGAAAAAGTTGGAAATATGAAAGTTCCTCATCCTGGGGAAGACCTGACATTCTTGCAAGTGTTGAGGACTGCCGATTTGATGGGACAGGCCCTCGATCTTGGGGCTTACCCTTATGAAACTTATTCCTGCAAAGGAGAAGCAAAGACTACTTGTACTTATGCCCAAGTGTCACCTCCAGAGTGACACTTGCTCAGATGTGACCTCTCTCTCTCTAAGCCACCTCCGCAAGTGAACTCACTGTCTCCCCACCACGTAGGACATGACTCCAAGGAGTGTACATCTCCCTGGCAACGTGGGACAGAACTCCTGGGGATTGGTCTGGTCCTGGTATTGTGGGGATGAGAAATACCTCTTGACCAAAAGGGAGAAGATAAATGAAACAAAATGCTATTTCACTGGCTGAGAGATTTCAAATAGAGTTGAGAGGTTGCTCTGCAGGTCATTCTTATGCAGTATAGACATCCTGTTTCAGTTTTTGCTATATTGGAGCAGCTAGAGGGAAATACCTGAAACCAATAGCCTTAATTCTTGAAGATGACTGACTAACTATAGCACTTTTAAGGTGTGAACATGTGAGTGTGAGAACCTTGTGACCAACACCCCTTTTTATCCAGGGTATGGACAGGTAAGTAAGAAATAAAAAAGAAAATAAATAAACCATAGGGGGTTATGGGGTGATGGGATGTGTGGGGCATCCTTTTTTACTTTTATTTTAATTTTTATTCTTCTTTTTATTGTTTATGGAATAATGAAAATGCTAAAAAATCAATGGTAAAGATGAATGCACAGCTGTATGATGCTGCTGTGAACCACCGGTTGTACATTTTAGATGATTATATCTCAATAAAAAAATCATTGTAGAAAGAAATCAAATCAAACCATATGTAATTTGGAGCATTTTTTTTTTTTAACTCAGCATAATTCTATGGAGATTCATTCAGATTTTTGTGTGTATCAAGAGTTCATCCTTTTTTATTGCTGAGTAATACCCCATGGTATATAGGCATCACAGTTTTGTTTAAACATTCACCTGTTGAAGGATATCAGAGTTGTTTCCAGTTGGGGCTATTATGTTTACAGCTTCTATAAACACTTGTGTAAAGGTTTGTACATGGACATAAATATCTTCATTCCTCTGGGATAAATACCTGGGAATGTATTGGTGGGTAATATATAGTTGCAGGTTTAGTTTTTTAAAGAAGCGCCAAACTTTTCCAGTGTAGCTGTACCATTTTACATCCCCCACAACAGTACATGTGTGACCCAATTTTCTGCATTTGGTACGGCTACTATTTTTTATTTTTGCAATTCTAATATAAGTGTGGAGTGCTATCTGATTGTGGTTTTAATTTGCATTTCCCTAATGGTTAATGATGAACATCTTTTCATGTGCTTACTTGCCAATTGTATATCCTCTGGGGTAATACTGGGGTGATACCGTTGCACTTCGAAAGTTCTTTATATGTTCTAGATACTTGTCCCTTGTCAGAAATGTGATTTTCATATACTTTCTCCTATTCCAAAGCTTAAAAAAAATTTTTTTTTTTGCATGCTGTATGGCGAGGTCACATTTCATTCTTTTTTCCATGTGAGTATCCCATTATTGCAGCACCATTTGTTGAATTTTTTGTTTGTTTGCTTTTTTGTTGGTTTTTGTCGGTTTCTTTGTTTGGGAAGTGCACGGGCTAGGAATTGAACCCGGGTCTCCTGCATGGCAGGCAAGAATTCTACCACTGAACCACCCTTGCACCCGGTAGCTTTTTATTTTTCTTTTGTTGTTGTTGTTGTGTGTCCCCCCCCCCCGCCCCCCCTGGTTGCTTTCTAATTAAAAAAAAAAAGGGGGTAGTTTAGTGGTTAGAATGCCTGCCTTTCATGCAGGAGACCCAGGTTCAATTCCTGGACCATGCATGCCCCCCAGAAATGTTATTATGGTAACATATGCAACATAACAGCCCCCATTTTAGCCACTTTTGAGTATACTGTTCAGTGGCGGTGGTTCCATTCACAATGGGGTGTAGGGTTTGTTTTTTCATTTTCTTAACTGGTTCTTTTGCAAAGCAAAAGTTTTTGATGAAGTCCAGTTTATCAATTTTTCCTTTTACGGGTCATGCTTTTAGTGCCACATCTGAAAACTCTTTGCCAAGCCCTGAATTCTGAAGAGTTTTTCTTTGTTTTGTCTTGAAGGTTTTATAGTTTTACAGTTTTCTATTTTACATTTAAATCCATGACCTATTTTGAGTTAATTTTGGTATAAGGCATGTGACTAAGATCGAAATTCTTCTTTTTTTTTGCCTGTTGATGTCCAATTGCTTCAGCACCATTCATCAAAAAAGCTCCCTTCCTGCTATTGAATTTCATTTGTACCTTTGTCAGAACTCAGTTGGATGGAGTTGTGTGGTTCTATTTTGGGGGTCTCAGTTCTGTCATATTTAATTTTTATTTAAATATTTTTATTGAGAAATAGCCACACATGTACAGTCCAACCATATTATACAATCAATGGCTCACAATATCAATATTTTTAGAACATTTGCATCACTCCAGAATAGGATATAAAAAGAACTCATACTACCCATACCCCTTTCCCTCTCATTGACCCAAAGTATTTCAATCTTCCCAATTTTTACTGTTTATCCTCTCCCCATTATTTATTTATTTTTATCCTTGTTTCTTTTTTTTTTTTTTACTCATCCATCCATACCCTGGATAAAAGGAGCATCAGACACAAGGTTTTCATAATCATATAGTCACATTGTAAAAGCTATATAATTATACCATCTTCTTCAAGAATTAGGGCTACTGGAACACAGTTCAATGGTTTCAGGCAACTTCTTCCAGCTGCAGCAATACACCAAAAACTAAAAATGGATATCTATACAATGTGTAAGAATAACCTCCAGGATAACCTCCAATTCTGTTTGAAACCTCTCAGCCACTGAGGTGTTATTTTGTCTCATTTCTCTCTTCCGCCTTTTGGTCAAGAAGGTTGTCTCAATCCCATGATGCTGAGTCCCGGCTCATCCTGGAAGTTCTGTCCCGCATTGCCAGGAAGATTACATCCCTGGGAGTCATGTCCCATGTAGGGGGGCGGGAAGTGTGTTCACCTGCTAAGTTGTCTTAGAGAGAGAAGCCACACCTGAACAATGAAAGAGGTTCACTGGGGGGGGGGTGGTGGGTGTCATATTTAATTTTTAATAGCCCTTTGAGATGGAGACATTGTTTCCCCATTTTACAGATGAATAAGCAGAGGCCCAGAGTATAAGAAAGGTATGTTTCATTCCATATTTGCTATTATAAGGGGCATGCAGCGAACATGAGAAAACACTTCAACCTATAACAAGGGAAAACTATATTGAAGGTGGGTTTTGTTACATTAAAATTCATTCTTTTAAGAGTCAAATCAGAAAGAAGTTCCTATGCTCCCTTTAGATCTGTCCTCATTCAACTCATCTGAAAAGTCTGTCTAGAAACAACACTAGACTTGGATGCAATAAAATGATTGCAAACTATATTTATCATTCTATTGGGCTCAATAAACATCAGTTTGTTGCCATAATAACATAATAACAATGGCCATTTGTTAAATAAACTAACCATAGGGTGAGGAAGAAAGCTGTAAATAAGGGGACCCTTTCCCTATTGACAGACAGCTGTGATGTAAAACTGTATAACATGGTAGCACGTCATGATTACTTGAGAGGCGTTTAAAAAATAGAGAACTGAGCCACGTCTACAGCCATGGTAGCCAAATCTCCAGATTGGAACTTGCTCTATTTATAATTATTTAAGCATCTTCTTTTGTGTGTTTGGTTTTAAAATTCTACAGGTATTTTTGATGCAGCTGATCCCTGGATAGGTTTTTGGGTACCAAAGAATAAACATGCACACACACACACACACAGAGAGAGGACTGAAAGAAGTTTTAAAATGTGACAGAGTCTACCCTTCAGAGAAGAAGACAGTTTCTGCTTTGAGAAGTTGAGAGGACATGAAAAACCGTTTTAAGGTGTCCTATATTCAGCTTTAGGGAAAAAAAGAGCTTCCAGAAACTATTCATCAGCTTCTTTGTTGTATCCAAGACTGAGTCTTTCTCTTTTTTTATTAATTAAAAAAAATTTTTAACAACAAACGAACTAAAGCATTAACACATGATCATTCCGTTCTACATATATAATCAGTAATTCACAATATCATCACATAGTTGCATATTCATCATTTCTTAGAACATTTGCATCAATTCAGAAAAAGAAATAAAGACAACAGAAAAATAAAATGAAAACAGAAAAAAAAAAGATCATACATACCATACCCCTTACCCCTCGCTTTCATTGATCACTAGCATTTCAAACTAAATCTATTTTAACATTTGTTCCTCCTATTACTTATTTTTATTCCATATGTTCTACTCGTCTGTTGACAAGGTAGATAAAAGGAGCATCAGACACAAGGTTTTCACAATCACACAGTCACATTGGAAAGCTATACCATTATTCAACCATCCTCAAGAAACATGGCTACTGGAACACAGCTCTACATTTTCAGGCAGTTCCCTCCAGCCTCTCCACTGCATCTTGAATAACAAGGTGATATCTACTTAATGTGTAAGAATAACCTCCAGGATAACCTCTCGACTCTGTTTGGAATCTCTCAGCCATTGACACTTTGTCTCATTTCACTCTTCCCCCCTTTTGGTTGAGAAGGTTTTCTCAATCCCTTGATGCTGGGTCTCAGCTCATTCTCAGATTTCTGTCCCGTGTTGCCAGGAAGGTCCACACCCCTGGGAGTCATGTCCCACATAGACAGGGGGAGGGTGGTGAGATTGTTTGTTGTGTTGGCTGGAGAGAGAGGCCACATCTGAGCAACAAAAGAAGCTCTCTTGGGGGTGACTCTTAGGCCTAAATTTTAAGTAGACTTGTCCTATCCTTTGTGGGGTTAAGTTTCATACGAACAAACCCCAAGACTTGGGGCTCAGCCTATAGCTTTGGTAGGACTGAGTCTCTTTTAATGCAGACTTCTCTGTGGCATCAAAAAGTATTTTCTGGATCCTCAGAGAGTCAAATGTGATGTACAAATCGAATGCTAATGTTGTACAAATCCATATTTCTAAATTCACATTGTTTAGGCCAAAGGGACTTTTCACATGGAGTGTGGTGGTGTGACATCCCTAACACAGGTCTTTGGAGTCGTCATTCTTTTTTTTCGATGATCAAATAAAAGATTGGGTAATCAATACGTAAGCAATATAGAATGAACTGCTCTCTGATTTCTGTGTCATCTTCTATGAATCTTGTTGTTTTCTTAATCTTCAAACCACATGGAACGGATTTATGGTTTACTCTCCAACATCCATCCTGTCTTAGAAGATTAGCCTCATTTTATTGCCTTGTCTTTTCCACCACCCTACCTCTTTTCTTCCTGTTATGTGTTAGTACATTCCTTGATTGTTCAAATCTGTTTGATTCAGTTTCTGTTACTTACATCTAAAATCATCCTAACTATTGTGGCTGTTAACAATCCAAGATTAAATTTACTTTTGTTCTATGTAACCACCAGCTGGCCAGGATTGGGCACATTGATGACACTTCCCCATGCTCTCCTTATTTTTTACTCTCCTTCAGGGCACAAAGGAAGCTCAAACTCCCTCATCTACCTGCAAATGAATGGGGCCATGTAACTAATGGGTCATGAACAAAAGTGGCAAGTATCACTCTGGGATGAAGCATTTGACTGCTGTGCAAGGTCCTCCATCTCACAGATGAGTAAAAAAGTAAGGACAAAAGGAAAACACACACACACAGCCACACACATGACAAATAAATAACAGAGGGGGATAAGGGTTAAAGGAAATTTGGGTAGAGTACAATACTAGTTGTCAATGAGAGGAGGGGGTAAGAGGTATGGGTTGCATGTTTCTTTTTTCTTTTTCTGGAGTGATGAAAATGTTCTAAAAATGATCATGGTGGTGAATACGCAACTATGTGGTGATATTGTAATCCACTGATTGTATTCTTTGGATAAACTCCATGGTGTGTGAAGGTACCTCAATATTAAAAAAAAAAAAAAAAGATCCTCCATCTCTTCTTTTGCCACAGTGATTGTGGAAGAATGTTTTCAGATGCAGGTTCCATAAGATTTTGAGTCAATTCATGGAGATAAATACTCTGGAGAGCCTCTGGACCCATAGTAGACTTTGCATGAAGCAAGATAGAAACCATCGCTTTGCTAAACCATGGAGATTTTGGGGATTATTTGTTACTAGGGTATAATTCGATTTAAGCTGACTATTACAGCAGGTGACCTCATTCTACATAATGAGATGTGAGATAAAGTCTTATGGGGCTCTTACGGGAAATGTTTCTTCTCCCCAAAAGGGAGAGGTAGTCTCTTTTACCTCTGTGTCATCTTCTATGAACCTTGTTGTCTTCTTAATCTTCAAACCACATGGAATTTTGGATCTGGATGTGAGGCCTGGGGTTGCTACAGCCATCTTGATTGGGGTGAGGGGGGGCAAACACTTAAGATGGCAGAATAGAGAGATGGAAAGAACTTGGGTCCTCGATGATGGGATATCTTTGCGCTGCTGAATCAACCAACCCTGGAGATCATCCTACCACTTTTCTTCCTGTTATGTGAATTAGTAAATTTCCTTATTGCTCAGATTGGTTTGATTCAGAGTTTCCAATGCTTGCATCCAAAAGCATCCTAATTATCATGACTGTGAGCAAAGCAGGATGAAACTTCTGTTCTATGCAACGACTACTCTGGTAGCAGAGGCATTGCTAAGAGCCCAATTTCTCATCTAATTAAATAGGAAACGAAATTTAAAATAAGAGGATGTAAAAACCTGGAATTGTTCCAAATGCTTTACAACAATTAACTCTTTAAGACTACACTTGACTCAGTCAGAAAATCCATCTTCCAGCTGTGGGACAATGCAGAGGTGCTCAGCCTTCCTGGTTGCAGAAGAGTGGCTGCTCGATCACGGGAGCTACATTAACTGTTAGGGCTCCTGCCATCAGATCTGCTTGGTTCAGCACCTCCCAAAATGGCTGTAGAGAAAAAGCATCAGGTTGCACGTGTTTCAGACAGATAGTAAGGGAACATGAACACAGATATTTAGCAACCTAGGTTCCTGTCATGGTTGGGTTCATGTGTCAATTTGGCCAAGTGGTGGTACCTGCTTGTCTGGTTGGTCAAGTGCTGGCCTGTCTATTGCAATGAGGACATTTCATAGAATTAAATCATGATCATGTCAGCTGCATCCACAGCTGATTCCATTTGTAATCAGCCAAAGGGGAGTGTCTTCTGCAATGAGTAATGCTTAATCAAATCACTGGAAGCCTTTTAAGGAGGAGTCAGAAGAGACAGGCTCTCTTCCTGCTTCTGCTGGTAAACCTCTCCTGTGGAGTTCATCCAGACGCTGCATTGGAATTGTCGGCTTCACAGTCTGCCCTGCGGATTTTGGACTCTGTGTTCCTGTGGTCACGTGAGACACCTTTATAAATTTGATATTTGCGAGTGTTCCCTGTTGATTCTGTTTCTCTAGAGAACTCTAACTAATACAGTTCCCTTTTTATTATTATTTTTTATTTATTTATTTATTTTTATTTTACATGGACAAGCACCGGGAACCGAACCCAGGTCCTCTGGCATGGCAGGCAAGCATTCTTGCCTGCTGAGCCACCATGGCCCTACAGTTCCCTTTTAAGACAAGTTTCTCTTTTTTTGTGCCAGCTTCCCAAGACAGTTTGGTGTTTTATTATGGGGCAGTCCAGATACAATATGGAGATGATGTGCCTGGTCACTGGTTCTGAGACATTCTGAAACCTCATAGAAAGAACCTGAAATTCTTGCTGTAATAACCCCTTACATTTAGCTTGGAGGAATCTCTGAGGGAAAGTCTGTGCACATCCAAGTTATACCGAAAGGGTCATCTGCGGGAAGGCAGAAGAAAGGGGCCGAGATAGAAGCAGCTATTTAGTAGTCAGAGCAAGGAGTTCAGTGATGATGACAGGATGATACCAGAGGGGCACTACTGAAAAGAAAAGGGACATGTAATGAAAAATATGTTCTTTGTGTCGGGGTGGGATTCTGCATGAGATTCTGTGATTGTTTTTCTTTCGCCCCCCTGAAATTTAACTTAATTCTATGCTTTTTTTTTTGTGGTATTTTAAAAAAGCTTTATGTACGAGACAAAAATTCCCACTTTAACTACTTTCAAGTATATAATCCAGTGGTGTTAGTTGAACTCACAATAATTAGCGACCATTACTAATACTTATTATTGTTATATTATAATATTTTATATTTTTGGACCTTGAGGTTTAGGTAGGGTAAATAGTCAGCTATGATGTCTGATATAAGAGGAGCCACGGTCCTCTTGTATTCACTCACTCACACATTCATTTATCAAAAAGATATTTTATTGAGCATCTACTGCATGCCATACACTGTGCTAGGCATAGGGATAAGAAAGAAAAGATACTGTCCCTGTGCTCAGTACAGTGGGAGAGACAAACAAATAAGCAGGTCATGACAATCTAACATGACAAAAGCCATAGAGATTAAGTCTTGGTAGCTATGGAATCTAAGAAGATTAGCTCCGCCCATCCCTACCCCCTCAAATATCCCACAGCACTGAAGCTCCACCACTGGAGAGGTATCATCTTAGATTAAGGGAACCTTCTTAAGACATACTCTGTTGGAAAGGATGTCTTGCCTTTGGGTTCCCCAAAAGGGGAGCCTGAGAAAAATGTCTATGTGCAGGTAGTTTATCCTGAGAAGTGTTCCTAGAGATCTGGAGTGGGGTACTGGAAGCATGCAGCAAGGAGGAAGAGAAAGCCAATCCAAAGGTGCATTTCTGAGCTGGAACCACTATGGGTGACTGGGGTCAACCCTGCAGGGGATCCATCCCAGGAACCATGTAGAAATTCTCCGACATTGGATAGGGGAGTTTTAAACCCAGTGGTTCTTATCTCCATCGGTCAACGTTTGCCTTGAGGAGGGCTGACTCTCTAATCCTCCCACGTTTGCCTGTGCACTTGCAGCAGGGCTGAGCTGGCTGCCCCAGCGTGTGGGGAGAGAGAAGCCCCAGGGCAGAAAGCAGGAGGAAGGAAGCACAGCCAAGGAAAGGTGGGGTAGCGCTGCAACCATGCACAAGCGGTTGCCACAGCAACCGCTGAGGCTGAAAGGTGGGCTGAGGTGATACGAAAAAGGGCATAGAAGATGTCTGCTGTAAAGGAACCATATTCTGAGGGAGAGTGAGTCACTGTTACGTAAAGCTAGTGCCGGTCCATAGATCTATCCACGCGATTCTGATCATGCATCTGGTTGGTTGGCTCCTAGGTTGTCAGAGCGCTTTCTCAGGCTCGTCCTGAGAAAATGGTACAGAGGACATGTCAATTTCCATCAGTCAGTGTGAGAATAGTTTGGGTCAGCGAGCGGTGGTGGAGAGCGAAGACAACAAAAATAGACTCAGGTCACCAACTGCCCTGAGGAGGGCATGGAATGGAGTCTGAGGTCTTCTATGGAGAGGGAGGAGAAAAAAGCCCAAGGCAAACTTTTCTGACTTCAACCTAGGAAGATTCTCTCTGGGAGGAGCTCAGGTAAAGGTGCTTAAAGAAAAGAAGGCATCAAATGGAGCTTCATGGAGAGACAGACTGACAAAGTTTTTGAGACACCCAAAAGTCTGCATCCTTAGCATATTTTCTGATACTAAGGGCACATTGCAAACCCAGGCCGTTACACATGCTTGAAACATAAGATACGTTTCCCCAGAAAGTGAGGCCAGTTTCTATAAAGATCTGTCTCGATGAATAGCCTTCTCATTGCTTCACCAACCTTGAGTTTCATTGGAATTGAGTTACACGGTTGCTGCTTTGAACATACAATACTCCTCAGCCGGGAGCTAAGACAACCACCAGAGCCTTAACTCTGCACTATAACAGTAGGACTGTCAGAACCACTAGGCGTCAGTTCTGACTGCTCTTTCCTCACTGGTGTCGGAAAATTCTTTAGATGTGTTGAAAAATCAATGTCCATATATTTTATCCCAGAAGTCCTAGAATTCTTCAAGTAATTTGTGCTCCCAGATACCCATGTAGTTTGTAAAGGCATGTTTGTGCAAACCTAGTGTCACGAAAATCCACAGGCATGGGCTGCAATCCCCAAATCAGAGAGGATAAATTAGAGAAAATGATTCACAAATGAAGGGCCGTTTAGCTAGAGTCTGAAATTTCCAAAATCATAATTTATTAATAATCTAAAGCCACCATTTCTTGCATGCTTTCCCTGTGCAATATGCAGCTGTCTCATTTAATCCTACAACATCAACGTGAGGTAGGTGTGAGTTTCCCCATTTTATGATCAAAGAAACTTGATAAAGTGACTTGCCCAAGAGCACACAGCTTGAAGAGGAAGAGCCACAAGTCCTACTTAGGTGTCATTCTGAGGCCCAGGCTCTGGAGATTGGGTCGGGAAAAAATGGTATTTATAGACAAGAATAAATTTGTCTCCCATGAAACACCTTCCTGCAATTAATCTCTCCAAAAGGACAGAGACTTTTCTTTGTTGTAACTGCTCCATGTTCTTGGTTTCATGAGCCAAGAGCATTTACCCTACCTCCTCTTTGACTGTTCTTCTGAAACCAAGTCACCCAACTGCCCCACCAACACATAGCCAACTATTCCTACAAGCTCTTGCTAATTACAAGTTATTCTGGCCCATTTTGGGACAGAGGGAGTGGTGGGACTAGGGAGAGTGTCAGTTAGGGCCATACAACATCTACCTTCCCAAAACATTCTTCTCTGAGTCTGGAGGTTATTCTCGGCCACCCTGAGCTGTGAACATAGTCATGTCCCTGAGCTGGATAGAGAGACTTTTTTCTCCTTTTTGGCTTTGAAGGATGCTTGATTGCATCCCATGGAACTGAAGAGAGAATGGGCCGTGCAGATGATTCCTCAGTGTTGACCCTCGTCTATGGCTCGGACACGGAATATTTTATTTACCTCTCTCTATACCAGAGACTTCTTCTTTCCCGCACATGGATGCCCACTGAACCCATCAGAGGCCACTTGGGGAGTGAAATGAGACAGTTGAAAACAACTGAATGGACAACCTCCCTCTTTTTAAAAAAGTCTAACCGGTCCTTTCATTTTGCCGTGGCTCTTGGCAGGGGACAGCATTTTACATCACACCTTTTCTCTGCTATGCCTCTCACCTGCTCGTGGTGACTTTTGCCTCCTTCTTGTGCAGCACAATCAATACTCTGTCGCTCCCTGTCATTTGGATGTTACAGTTAAAAAAATAAAACAAATAACGCCAGGAAGTCTGCTATCTATACAAATCAACAACAAGAATCAAGAAGTAGATTACTACTGAAATCCTTTTTGTTCTAAATTGTAATCAACTATATTGGATGTGAGGTCTGTCCATTTAAAAAATTTAATAATGGGTTTTGGTCCTCTTGGTTCTATAAAAACGGCATTTATAAATATTAATATGGACTACCAGGCAAAGAACAATACATAACAATAATGAGAATCACAAAATCCCATCACATTTGACACTGTCATATCACCAGCTTAAGGATTAGCAGGTTAACTTGAGAGTTAAAAATATTGCTTTGTGATTAAAAAAAAAAAATCTCAGAATGAAAAAGCTCCTTGTTGCATTATATATTCCTTTTGCCTTTCTTATTTTTCTTCAGGTGATGGGATCACTGCTTCGATTAACATTTTTGGGAAGAGTGGGCTTAGAGGAAGGTGGTGGGTTGACTTATCTGCATTCTTTCTTACCCAAGCCATGCTGAGCGTGGCTTTTGTCTAATTCTAACCCCTGACACTGCTTGAGTCAAAGGCCTGCTGCCTAATACCAGCACCCCCCTCCATTTTTTATCTACCCAAAGCTTCATTTTAAATGATAAAGTTACCTAAGGTGTCAGTTTTCACCAGTATTTCTAAATACATCTAGTAAAAATGCAGCAATTTCATAGAAAATCCAAGCTATTGAGATCTAATCACTGCTTAAGCTGTGGCTTTATTCAAATCTGCATCACCAATATGGCTTAAGACCTAAATGAAGTGCAGAGAGAAATAAAGCGGGAAAATCTTCGATGGCCTTTCTCTCTGCTATTTGATGCCTGGGTCCTTATCGGTCAATTAATGCAGCTAAATTTCAGTGGCAGCATCAGTGTAACAGCCCAATAGCTGCTGTTCTCTTCCAGCCTTAGCCAAACGAAACACATTTTTCAGTAGCCTTACTATGAAATGAAAAAAAAAAAAAGTCAAGATAGACAGACTTTGCCAAATAAATCCCAAAGATCCATTCTAATTTCCACCCAAAGATCTTTTAAGTCATCTGGGGTGCTCTTTATGATATGTCGGTCCACACTTAGTTTCATTAAAACTTTGTGGCTTGGTATTTTTCAACCTGATAGCTTCACTAAACTAGTTCTCAAAGTGTTCACTAAGCCGCTTGCATAAAACTACTTTGCTGTCATGGTGGCTTCTAATATCACCTAAACGCAGGCAGTCACAGTTCTGGAAATGAACCTGATCTACATGCATTCCGTCTGAGCTTGGGAATTACTTTGCTTTTGCTTTTACTGGACGTCTTAGGAGGAAGAGGCGCTGTCCTCTGCATGCCCCATCCTAAGCCCTCCTGAAACCTCATGCTAGATCATCTACCACCCCATATTTGTCCTGGAAGCAATCTGCACAGAACATGACTTTTATCTGCTAAGGGTTCCAACGGGGATTATCAGATGGTAAAACACTTGGGGAGGAGGGAACGAGGGAAGGGCCCACAGAAGAGAAAAGAATGAAAACCGAGGTCTTTCCCAACAAGTACTGAGGAGATTCAGACTAAGTTTACAAAACAAGCGGGTTCTCAGAGAGGCCCACCACCAACCTGGCTTTACTGACGTGAATCTAAAGGGGTGAAAGAAAGGAAGGGAGAAAGGAAGGGAGGAAGGGAAGGGGAGAGAGAGAAAGAGAGAAAGAGAGAGAGAGAAAGGAAGGAGAAAAACACTCTGGGCTCTTGGCTACCCTGAAAATTACTTCCGAGCTTGCTGATTAGGTCCCTCACTTGTTAGGGCTTCCCGGGCTCCCCTCCACCCTGAGAGCTGACAGAAGCCTTTATTTCTTTATCAGTTTCTGCGGTCAGTGTACCTTACTGCAGTCAACAGAGCTATTGGCACAGGGTTTCAAAAGAGATGGAGATCATTTTTCTAAGGGAACAAGGGATTAAACATAAAATAAATAAATCAGCTAGGCAGAATAAGAGATTCCTAGCCTCAGCCGAGCCTGCGGTTGTTATGTTTTCAGGTGACATGGCATTTCTCAAAGTTCTACCCAACACAAGTGGTGGACAGGACAGGCTTGCTTGGCATCCATTCCTCCCTTTGGCTGACCTTGCCTTCCTCCGTGGGCTCCGTCCCAGGGTGTGGGAAATCCAGGAAGAAGATTTGACACCAAGCCTGCCTTTGCTTACCACCTTGCAATCAACTAAACCTAGATTGGAAACCTGACTTCATCTGCCATTGTCCGCGTGACCTTGGATAACTTCGGTGAGTTCCAGTTTCTTTGTTTATAAAATGGAGATGATGATCTGGCTGGAGGATTAGATGAGATAATTTATGTGATGCCTCTAGCCCACTGTCTGCCACATGTTTGGTGCTTAATACATGGCAGCTAATGCAATGATATCATTACTGTGATACTGTGACTCTATGTGCTGAAGACGTGGCTGAGCCTGACTCTTCACTGGGTCTCCTGAACAAAACAAAACACATCCTGGACCATAAACCTCCATCTTTGCTCGTGTTGTTGAAATTTCATAAGATTCCCACTGTAACAGAAGTGCGCCTAGATTCCCCCATTACTTGGGAATCAAAGATATTTAATTTTATACCTTAGGCACTCCCTACCCCTTCAACAGATTGTAGGCTGGAGAAGGGTATGCCAACTATGGTGGGCTGGGGTCCCCAAGAATGTTGGGAAGAGGGGATGAGGCATTTAGCATAACTCTTTAGAGTAACACAATGGCCTCTGCTGGGGGGCTGTGACTCTTCCAGCCTCACCCTCTTTGCTCTTCTCATGACATTTTCCAAGATGGTGGCAGTTGCCATGGTTACCAACCCTGCTTGGCCCACGTTATGGTGTATGCTCGCCCTGCTTTCGTCACTGAGAAGCTGGAACCCCTGGGAACCAGGTTCAGTAAAAGTGGTACCCGGTGATGAGAACTTGATAGGTAAAAAGGCCAGAGGGGTGGAGGAGGGATCAACTACAGGGCGGGTTTCCTGTAATCCAGAAGAATCCGGTTTGGAGGTGTGACTTCAGGTTTCCAGAGCAGTATGCTGACCCCTGCTATGATACACCCCCCAAAATGGTTTAGTGACCTTGTCTTTGATGACATCGAGGTGTTTCTGACAGCCGGGTGGGGCCTCCTTCAAAGAAGAGGGTGAGGTGGAGCGAGTATTGGGCGGAGGACCCCTGTCCTTGGTCTGCCCAGCATCCCTTTTTGGCTTCCCCTCTCAGCACCCTAATATCTGCACCCTTAAAATGCAGTGGTTGACACCAGTCACAGGGGTTATCTCTGCAGAGTGCGATTATGGGGAGAAATTTGTTGTTGTTGTTTGCTCAATTAACAACATCCTTGGATTGCTCATAATGCAAGTAACAAACACCATTCCTTGTAAAATTTTGCATTGCAAATAAAACGGAAGTAAAGGGCTAGGAATAGATCCCCTGTAAGATCCAGAGGTATTGGTGGGTAAGTACCACGGAAGAAGAGCTCCCTGAGCTACCATCATGCCCAAGACAAGATAGGATCCAGAATATTAGGCACCCAGACAATCAGATGAAACTGGGCTGACTAAATGCAGCTAACTCATAAGAGCAACTAGGCTCACTCCTCTCTGTTTGCTGGTCCTTTCAAACATGACCTGGCACCATGAAATGGGATCCCTGGGGAAAGGGAGCAGTTGGGCTGGGAGCTGCCCTGCAGTATCTCTTGGCCTAGAGAATGGCCCATCTGCCCAGGCTAGGTGTCTAGAGTGGTCCGGCAAGGGGAGGGTTTGTTTGCACTTTGCAAAGAGCAGCACCTCCTCCAGACAGCTTTAGTTGAATTCTCTGAGGCCAGGCTATGTCTGCCCTTTTCTGGCCTGAGGTTGTCTCCCTGGGCACTCCTGCCCTTCTCCCCTCGCTTCATGCTCATGAAGGTCACAAAAAGGTTTTGATCCGTCGTTCCCTAACCTGGCGACGTGACAGGTGCACCTGGGCAGCGACTTAACAACACAGGTTCCCAAGCTCCATCCCAGGAGGTTCTGGTTCCATAGGTCTGGGGTGGGACCAGAAATCTGCCGTAATATGGAAGCAACCAGGTGTTTCTGATGCCGCGAGCCCGGGAGAGTGACAATTAGGGCTTTGGTGCTTCCCAGGTGCAGGGGTCCCGGCCTGGAAACACAGTCACCCACGGAGCCACCATCCCGACAGGTGAACCTAAACACTGAACCCAGTCTGCCCAGCACCGTGGGCAGGTGGGCGGTGGGTGACAGGCCGCCGTCGGGGGCCGCCGGTGTTCTGACAATAGGGCGTTGGGGCCCCACTGCAGCACCCCACCTCGCTCCGCTCCACCCGATGACAAGTGACACACAAATGGAACCAACCTCCGCAGACAAGAAAAGCTCTGTGTGAAGCACTCCTGGCTTTGGGAGAATTCAGTCCAATTTGCTACCAATATCAAAGCTTGCTTTCGATTGTGCTGCTGCCGAGAGCCGTAAACAAAACAGCCTTTCTCTACTAATTAATTCCCTTCGAAGAACTCTAAAGATCTCTAATTATGCAGTTTCAAAAGCAGCGGTTACCGGATCAGGCTGACCGGCCCGCGTGCTCCTCTCTCTCTGCCCACCTGAACGAAATATTTTCTTGTTTTCCCTGCTTCGCACACCTAGGATGGGCTTGCAGTAAATCCTGTCAACTAAACGCCTGATAAAAGTGCTCTGATATCAGTTATAAAGAATGCCACCTACAGCTTAATGTCTGAAAAAAAGAAGAAAAAAAATCGGAGGGTTGCAAACAATGAAGGTTTTTGTCTTCTTAATGCCCAGTATGCAATCGAGTGGAAATGCTACTTCCATCCGTAATCTACAAATGAAATTAAAGTTGTTGAAAGATGTAGAGTAAACCAGAAGCCTTTGTTTCTTTGCAGAGCAGGACAATTTTAAACCGCTAAATGTTTTAGCAGATTTACCAAATTTCCAATTAAAACACGAAATTTATTGCGGAGCTCTGAGAGGGCAGATTTTCTCTCCCTGTCTCCAGCTCTCTCCCCAAACCGCACACGAGATTTAAAGCAAACCAAACTCCCGTGCCACCCTCCTCCCCAACACATCCGTAGCTTCGTTCTGTTAGATCTGTAGGGAAACTGGGGTGCACGAGCTTTGACGGTGGACAGGGTGAGCTCAGCAATGGTTTTAGGGCAGGGCTTGAGCCAGCGTTTAAGGAAACCCAGCAGTCTGTCCGGCATGCAGGGTGCCAAAGTCCCCAGCCTGTGGAGTGGCCCAGCTGGAGACACCAAGGCTCTGAGAGCTTGCGCGCGTGGGAGGAGTCAGATATACTGTACAAGAGCACCCTCTGCCAGTGGGCATGGATGGATGGCTGGAGAGGCCTGTGGCCCAGAGTCCAAGGAAAGGGCACGGGTCCCCCACATACAAAGCCCGTAGGGCTGGGGGGCCAGGCGAGAGTGAGATTCTGTCTTTAAAACTAGACAGAACTCTCACCTCTGCAACAATAGCCAGTGCAGGCGGGGGCGAAGCTGATTTTCCAAGGGCTTTCCATGTTAATCCTTTCCACGAAATCCAGCCACTAGGAGCCTGAATGGTCCTCCAGACACCCATTCAGTAGAAAATGACGGGTGATTTTTGCCCTTGTCTCCTGAGATCTCCGGTGAGCACTGCTGCTCCAACTGACATGTGTTTGTAAAGATAAAGCACCAGGCTACTTTGGGGGCCCTCCCAGGCTATTACAAAGAGCAAGTGGTGCCAACTCGAGCTCTGCATGGCTTTTTAGAATTGAGCTATTAAATTTTTTTTTTTTTTTTTAATATGGACCTCTCTTCCAAAAAGGATTTGAGGCAACTTACAATAAAAGACAAACACAATAAGGTCATTCAACTAAAATTAGAAAAAAGCAAAGCCCTGGAAAGGAGGGAGAAGCAAGCATTGATTATGAAGTGGAATGTAGTTCCTGCGATTTCGCATAAGATTAGGCTTGGAGCTTCCTGGCAGCCAGGGAAAAAAAGGATTCCCAGTTAGTTCATACAACTTACTAGAAGGAGGCAGAACAATTCTCCGAGAGGTGTGTGCATTTTTCTGGCCTTAAGTGTTTGCAAGGAGATATTTATAGGAAATTCTGAAAACATCCTGCAAGAAGTTGACAAACTTCTTACATGGCAAATGCAGAGGTTATTCTGATAGGGCTAATTCTGCTATAATCTTTTACACTTGTCAAAGGCAGAACATCAAATTACAATCTGTTAATTGTAAATCTTAATGGAGAAAACAAAATCTAGGGGATGTGGGGGTTAGCTAGATAAATGCAATTCAAGTTTTAGCTCAGGGGTGTTTCACTCATCCATTGATGCATTAAGCGCCTTCCAACTGTCAGGTTCTAGGTTTGGAGGATGGGGCAGTGAACAAGTCAGGCACAGCCTGTTCTCCTGCCATTAAGAGAGAATTTAGCATACCCAGAGGGGTGAGTTCACAGCAGACAAGCGCCCTATGGCTTAGGCGTTGAATAAGGTAGGCATAACAGACAGGATGCTTTCAGATGCAAATCTCAGAAACCCTAAATGGAATGGCTTTAAACAATAAAGTAAGGTAGTCTGCTTGATTCAGTGGCTTGACTGTGCCTTCATGCTGTATCCCCCTTCACTGTTGGCTCCATCCTGGGGCTGGTAGCAATATAATTTCAGCAGGTGCCGGAGTCGCTGAGACAGGACAACCTTCCAAGCAAGACAAGAGACTGTTTCTACCTGGGGCTTCCTCTTAGGACGGAGGGAAATGTTTCCAGCCATAGCCCCCACCCAACCCAGCAGACTTCCCCTTTTATCTCGTTGGTCAGAATTGCCCCCCTGCTCCTTCCCGAACCTGCTCTTAAACCAACCAGGTAACCTCTGCAGCTGGGGCTGGAGTTGGCTTCCACTATAGTACTTGGCCATGTGGGAAGGAGGATACTTGAACAAAATTGGGATTGCACTAGGCAGGAAGGAATGTGGGTGTGTTTGTGTGTATAGATGCTGGGATAGGCAGCTAATACTGCCCTTTTGGTCTTCAAATGCCACCTCCATGGGATATCAAGATTACTATATGTGTACTACATATGAGCTATCTCCTTGGCTTTCTCAGGAATAGAACATCCTTACTATTTTCCTTATGACTTGAATCAGATTTATTGCCCATACTTTCTGCCACTTCCTCACTTCCTTTACTTCTGCTTGTGTTCACTGAAAAAACTAATTCTCCTACCTGATCTTTCCACCTCCAATTTTAACCAAATCTAGTCCATCTTCTACATTGTTGATAGAAAGTTCTTTTAAAACACACACATACACACACGCAATACTATTACTTCTCTGCTTAGCAATCTCATTGGTTTCCTATCCCCTACAATATCAAATTAAAATTTTTTAGCATGGCATGAAAGACCTTCCACCGTCAGGGCAGGATCCTTTCGCTCAGCCTTAGATCCACAACTCTTACCATACATCCTTTGCAACACGCATATAGAACTTCTTTTTGTTCCTGAACATACAATGCCCATCTCTAACATTGCTCTTTGCCTGGAATACTCCTTCCTTTATTCATTTACTGGCAAGCTCCTATTCCACAAAGTAAGCTTTGCTTGCAGGAATAGTATGTGCCAGATTATCCAAGCCCCGACCGTAGAGGAGCGCACAGTCTATTGGAGAGACAAGAACTCAAGCAATCACAATAAATATTTTATGTAAGTATTCATTCATTCTCACTGCTTGTACTCCACCATGTCAGAACTATCCTCACAGTTGTAGGGTGGCTACTACACAATGGCGGGGGGTGGGGAACGGATGGACGTTGGGGTATCAGCTACGATGTGTACCACCAATGTGGACCACCAATGGGTAGGTAATGCCTGTCCTACAGGGGTAGTGAATGAGGCTCAGGGAAGGGAAGGTAGCACTGGGGCTAGAACTCAGGGCTTGGGGGAGCAGAATTCCTGCAGGTAGCACTGCTGGAGATTTCATCCCAGGCAGCTCAGAAAGTAGTCCAGCAAGGAGCTCCTTCCAGATTAGGGGCCGGCATGCCTGAGAAGCCCTGCTGCAATCTAGCAGGGCTTGTCTCAGGAAAAGAAGTTCTGGAGAGATGACTTTACCCACCAGGAGTAAATAGAAGCACTGACCACACCTTGTCAAAGTCTCTGCGTAACCGAGGAGGGGTCATTGTTCGATTTTCCACTCTTGCATCCTCTGTACCTGGCATAGAGTTTAACCAATAGAAGATGCATTTTAAGTATTTACTAAGTTAAAGGCAAATAAAGGTCCCTCCTGTGTGTCAGTCACTTACCCCGCTTTAAGATACTTTCACCTGAACACCTGTCTCTTTGACCTGCTGAATTCATAGCCTTGTGCCATGCCGATAAAAACGAGTCAGGATCAGCAGTCCAGTCTCCTCACTGTCAGGCCAGAGCCCATTCACATGTCTCCGAGCCACCCTAGGGGAAGCAAAGGTTCAGTGAACAGGGAAGGACAAGAGAGTGAGGCGGGGAAGTACTGAGCACTGTTATTATTTAACTAGTTTCATCCTCACAGCAGTCCTGTGGGGTAGAGAT
The DNA here is from genome assembly GCF_023851605.1 of Tamandua tetradactyla. Classification (NCBI taxonomy): domain Eukaryota; kingdom Metazoa; phylum Chordata; class Mammalia; order Pilosa; family Myrmecophagidae; genus Tamandua; species Tamandua tetradactyla. Next base: position 9,082,120 of record NC_135338.1, read on the forward strand.
GAGAACACTGAGCTTACCAAACTTGTCACAAAGTTGTCCTAAACTCACAAAGTTAATGGGTGCCAGAGTCTGGGTTCAAACCCAACTCTACTGATTCCAAGACCCATGAATGTTTCTCTTCTGACACTTCCTAATGAGGACATTGTGACAAGGTTTTATGAAAAAAAAGTCTGCTCATTTCGGAATGGAAACTGCTCTCCACTGCTATTTAAATAAAAATGAGGTTGATTGGGCAGGCCACAGTGGCTCAGTGGCAGAGTTCTTGCCTGCCATGCCTGAGACCCAGGTTCAATTCCCAGTGCTGCCCATCCAAAAAAATGAGGTTGATCAAATCTTTGTCTGGTCCTTTCTCTACCCATTTTCCCAGCTGCTCTGCAGTATGAATCATGTGCCCCTTACATTGGAGCCACCACTGATGTACTCTCCTGCCTCCTTTTTAAAAAAGAAAGAAAAGAAAATTGTGCTTTTGCCACAGATTGAGCCACATGAAACATCTCATCGCCCTTTTCTGGGTCCAAAGCTGCTGTCTCTAAAAGTGTCATCTCATGCTCTGCATCAGCCAGTGCTGGAGAAATCTTGAATCGCTTATACACAAAACTCTAAAATTTTTATATTATTTTGAAACTTTGCTTCTTTAGAGTTGGGCAGCACTGGCCACCCCACCTCTACAATCAGGGCTGGCATTATGCTAATCTTTTAGAATTCTTTTGCCCATCCAGTTCCCCCTTTTTTGTAAGGTTTCTGTGAGGTCTGTTAGATGTGCATCCTGTCTCTTATTGGCTTAAAATGTACCCTCTTTTGGTGTGGTCTCTCTTGGGCGCAGATGGGGAGGAAGAGAAACGAATAATGCAACTGTTTCGATGATGAAAATTGTTAAAATTTCTTCTTGAAATAAAGAACCAATCCCTCTAAAAAAAAAGGATGAGGCCACAATGATGTTTCAGTTTAGGAGGGAAGAGAGTTGATGACCCAAAAGACATTGCAATTGGCAAAATGAGGGGCCAAGCCAGGGCATGCTCGGCCTCTGTCACGGTCAGCTCACACCTGTGACATCGGACCCCGCTCTGGAAGCCACCTTTCACGAGAGGGCATTGATCTTTCACCCCTTGGCCCTGGGAGGTGACCATGATGGGAGGTGTGAGCCTGGAGACCACAGTTCATTTTGGATGAAGAGATTAGCTGTGTCTAACTTGGAGAAGACTGAGGAAGGCCATAGTGTTTGGATAAAATATCTAGGGAGCTAACAGCAGCAGAAGAGTGGCCCCACAATGTGTTCTAGGAAGCAAAGCCACAACCAAGATCCACAGAAGCAAACTTCAGTTCACAGATAAAAGAGTGCTCAGACCAGAACTGCAATCTCACCATTAACATGGGGGGCTCCCTAAGGTCTGTCCACCCTTGTCCTCCTACCTCTGTGCTTCAGAGTCATGCCCATCTGCCAGGTAAGCTATGAAGTGGATTTATGCACTGCCTTCGCCTAAGTTCCTTAAAAGGCAGGCTGAGAGCAATAATTTACAAGCTGATATGCTAATCATTTCTTGGGAAGCAGGGGTGGAGGGGTGGAGGTGCAATTCCAGGGAGGCAGAAATGAGGGGGAAGCAGGGAGAGAAACACAAGGAGCATGGCATTGAGTTGACCACAGCTTTGGACTAGGTGCAGCTGATTGTTCCATCTTGCGGGACCTCTTCAGAGAGGCCATGTGAACTGCTGCATCCTTGAAGAGTCCACCCAGGAGAAGGAAGGGAGGAGAATGGGCTTGCAAGCTCTCCCTCTTCTCCATTTCCCTTTGGTCAGACTCTCCCCAGGGAGCCTAACTTTCCTGCACTGTGGAACGCATTATCTAGCCTCCCACAGCCACTGGGGAGGCTAGAGCTCCTGTAAGTGCAGGCTGAGTGCAGGATTCGTCTTTGCAGATCTGCAATGCGCGAGGTTCCTGTATCTGTAACTGCAGCGACTCGCCTGCACCACTGCGGGGACATTCAAGCTGTCACTAGGGCCTCTCAGGCCAGAAAGTGGGGCAAGTAATGTGGACAGCGCACAACTAGTGCAATGCGTGGTATATGTATAATAACAGCAATAGACTTTTTAAAAAAAATTAAAATTTTTTTTTAAATACCAAAAAACTCCAAACAAATGCAAACATTCTTAACTTCTGATCATTCTGTTCGACATATATAATCAGTAATTCACAATATCGTCACATAGTTGCATATTCATCATCATGATCATTTCTTGGAACATTCAGAAATAGATTTTGAATGAGCACCTATTATGGGCCAATTTGTGATTATTATAACATTTAATTCTCTCAAGCCCCTATGAAACAAATATTGCCTGCATTTTACAGAGGAAGACACTGTGTCTCAGAGATGTTAAGTAACTGGTTCAAGACTCAGTACCTGCAAATAGGAAGAGAGGCTTGGCTCACAGTCTCTGGTCTCAGAGCTCTCTCTCTCTACACCACATGCCACATGCCAGCTCCTTACCCAGATGCTGCTGGAAGAGGGTATTTGAGAGACAACAAGTGGGTGCTCTGCAAATCCATAAGGCTGGAGTGGGCAAGCTGAGCTCCATCTTAATAACAGGGACACACACTGTCATCTCAAGAAGGCAAACAGGTTATGTCGGTAAAATGGTAAGGTATGTTGGGCAACAGACCTAGTGAATGAAGTGTTTGAAGGCTCACTGACCTCCCCTAGGGGCATCTCAATTTACTATAAAAATTACACACTGTGCTGTGAATGTGTACATAGGGAGCTATGTGGGAAGATTTTTGCCCATCTCATAAGGCAGAGAAATTGAGCTATGGCCAAAAAGTGGTACCAAATGGGTATTCCTGGGTGGGGGCTTTGGAATGCTGGGGGGTCAGGCTTCTGGCTGGAAGAAGAGAGGGAGAAAGGGAATGCACAAACTAGCGAGGACAGTGCCAGAGCATGAAGGGACTAGAATATTGTGGCAACTCTCTGAACCCACGGACACTCCCAGCGTTGGTTCCGTGATACGGAAGGAGGGCAAGATCTACTGATGATTTAGTAAAGAAACAGTGCCATAATGCTGAGATCTCCTTCTCTTTTTTTGGTGCTTGACAAACACTACCCAGAACACACAGAGTGATGTGAGTAGAGACCCTGCAATGAGGACCTCCAGTCCTGCCGACCCTCTGCAAGCCAAAGGGGTCACATGCACTTGGAAAACTCTGCCAGACACACTCAGGCTCCTACAGATGGATGTCTGCAAGTGTTTCGGACGGATGGAGGAAGATGAAATCCTTTTCCTCCCTCTCCAAATTAGGGAAGCGTTGAAGATCCAGTCTATGGTAGCAGGGCCTAAAACGGATTCCCCTTATCTCGGCTCCCATAGGCAGGTACTAGAACAGCTCTCCCCCAGCCCAGGGAAGTCAGGGTTCAAAATCCTAGGAGATGGTTGGGCAAGAAAAGCCAGAGACTGCCTGAAAATGGGAAACCATTAGATCATCTCAAAGATCACATTTTCAGATTTAGGCTGAGGTATCTTAATAGGGAAAACAAGCTCTAGGACGGCACTGCTTTCTCTTTATATCCTTTACATTTAGCTGCCTTTTGGAGGACTAAATACCATGTGGGTACCCCTGAGTACAGATATATAGGACCCTCCCACCCTCACATCCCCAAGCTCCTCCTCTCTCCCCATGTCCCCTGGAAAGTTCAAACTCCTGGGAGGGCCGTACAAGGCTCTTCAGTAGCTGGTCTCAACAGATCCTTCCATGCTCTTTCTCTATGACTTGTCCCCTCCTTCCTGGGCATGAGGCATGTGTACCTACCTGCCATTCCTGAAACATCTTCAGAGAGGCCATGGGAACTGCTGCATCCCCATGGGTCTTCTCCCCAAAGCTCTGTGCCTTCGTCCATGGCCTTCTGTCTAGAGCATCTTCCCCTTCTTGTTTAGTTAACCCCGGATCATTCCGTAGATCTCAGCTTTGGCTTTCCATTGCATCTACATCTGGGGTATTCCTTTTTGGGATCTCATGATATCTCCCACACTCACCCGCCATGGTAGCATTTACCATTTGGTATTGCAATTGCCCGTTGACCCCATCTGTGTCCAGTAACCAACTGGAAACTCATCCAGGGCAGCAGTCTCTGTCAGGTTTACCACTAAAGGTCCAGCTCCTGGCACAGGGCCAGCCGAATATGAGTTGGTTGACAAAAACAAAAGGAGGTTGAGGGTGGACCAGGTGGCTCAGCAGGCAGAGTTCTTGCCTGCCAGGCTGGAGAACAGGGTTCACTTCCTGGTGCCTGCCCCATGCAAAACAAAACAAAACAAACAAAAAACAAAAGGAGGGTGAACAAAACAAAGGCCTGTTCAGTAAATATATAAATAAGAGTGTATACATAATTCAAATCCTTTGTTATTAAAAATTAGGGATTTATTAAAAATAAGTTTTTAAAGGACAGTAGGTCTCTATTTAAATTTAATTACAGGAGCTCAGAGAAGGAACTGGAGGAGTTTGGTGTAAATTCACGGAAAGTTGTCCTTGAATGAGGACACACCAGATAAATGATGAAATGATTAAGGAAGGAAGAGGGGAAGGTCTGGCAAAGGGTAGTGAGAAAGTTTGTAGACTCAGACTGGCTTGAGTGGAGAGTGCATTTAGGAGAGTGATGGGAATACAGCGGATGGGTTGGGTTTGAGGACCTTTTAGGGAGGGTGTTGGGAAAGAGGCACAACATGGCATGTGAGGAGGAAAGTTTGGTGTCATGCAGGACCAATCCGCTGTGGGGAGGTTGGTTGGGAGCTTAGCACTTTTATTACAAACAGCCTAGATGAGATGATCATAAAAGTGATAATAATAGGACTCTTGGATAGACGATTGCCTCAATGTTCACCACCCCACCTGCCCTGTATGGGATTATAAATTCACACCCTTACGGTGACTTCACGTGGGCAGAGTGTACTTTCCCCACCTCTTGATCTGGAACTTGTCCAGGTGATTTGGACAAGTTCTTTCTCTCCTGGGATGTTTGTACATGGAATGTCAGCAGAGATTAGATATGTCCTTGCATGTTTGGGCTTTCTCTGTTGGCTCTGTCATTACGATGAGAAGAATAGGCTCTGCTGTCCCTAGAAAAATGAGAAACACTTTGAGCAGACCAGTACCCAATTATGTTGTCAGAAACTAAGCCCACCTGCACCTAGCTCACATAAGCCAGACACCAGCCTAAAATAATGCTTGCTGTTATAAGTCACTACATCGTATAGTGTTTTGTTACACAGCAAAACATGAGGCACTAGCCGACAAATGCATATCCAATGAGTACTTACTTTATGCCAGACATTGTGCTAAGTACTTCACATATGTTAACGAGTTTATCCTCACAATAACCCTATGAGGTAGGTGTTTTTATTATTCCCACCTACAGATGAGAAACTGAGCTATGGTTGAACAACCTGTCCAAGGTCACACAACTGGTAAGTGGCCAAGCTGAGATCCCAAACAAGGCAGATTGGTGGCTCCAGAGGCTAAGCTCTACATCTCTGTGTTATATTGCCTGATCACATAGGGGCAAGGGGATGGAAGAGAAATTCTAGAACCTGGAGGTAGTGATAAGAAAGTACTAGCAAAACCAGATGACAGGCTGGTTGGAGTGGGAAAGGGGAGAGAAGACATGAGGCTAAGAGTAAGCTGCAGCCAGATATGTATGGGCTGTGACCCTCGTCTCACTGCTATTGTGTTCTCTCACAAACTTTACCCTATTTCATTCCTTCAGCTTGAATTTCAGGCCTCCCTGATTCCTGTGCCTCTCAACTTTCCCCATGTCAGACTTGGGGCTCTTGATCTCTCTCCCTTTGTTTCATGGGCTTCCTGTTCCCAGCCCTAGTCTAATAACCTGATCCTGATTCTTGTTCTCTCAGCAAGGCAGCTTGGTTTTGTGTTTTTGATCCCAGAATGGCTTCCCGCCCTTCCAAGCCAGGGCTAGAGGCTCACCCAAAGGGCCTGGTGCTGTCAACCCCTGCCCCTCACATCTACCCAGCCATAGACCTTCCCATTCTAGCTTCTAAAGATCTCCCCATTCACTAATCATTTCATTCATTTATCAATTACTTACTGATGCTTACCACGTTTCAGGCCAGTCTTAGAGAGATGATCCCTGCCCTCTCAGCGCTTATGGTTGAGCATGGGAAGGAGGTAATAAAAACAAAAATGAACCAATCCATTATGGAGACCGAGGACCCAGATCTGCCCTCCATATGGAGAAGAAGTTACTGCACGTAGCTGCCTGCAATGACCAGGACAGAGGTCCTCAGACCTCCTTAGGGGGAAGAATGTACAGATGATATCTTTAAACAAAGCATTAAAACTCCCCTCCCTTGGTCACTGTGGCTAACAAACCTCCAGTGTCATGAGACCCTGCTGAAACTGTTCTCACGCCCTATGAATGTCTTTGTCCTAAACCTTTATAAGCTGTCCCTTGCACTTGCTGCCCTTTTGCAGAGCACTGACTTCCATTTTCCTGATGGCTGCCCCTGGGAAAGACCTTCTCCAGTTCTTAAGTTCCAATAAAGCCCATACGTAAATCACTGCCTAGTGTGTTCTTTGATCTTGGAGTTGTGCTGACCCGAGCTCTTCAAGAGCTGGGTTGGGACGTACAGTTTCCTTCCATGATAGAGACTAAAAGAAAATGACCTGTTTTCCAACAAAGGAGAAAAATATGAAAGAAACACTTAGATCAGGTGGCCAGGGAAAGACCTCCAAAGAAAGAGATATTTAAGCTGAATTCTAAAGGCTAAAAAGGATGGTCATGGGAAGGAGGGCGAGATCTTTTTTTTTTTCCAGATAGAGGAAGCAGTTTTTACCCAGATCTCCAGGTGGGATAAGGCTTGGATGTCGGGGCCCGTGTGGCTGAAGTGTAGGGGCAAGAGCAGAATGGACGCAGGTGAGCTTGGAGAGGGGATCATCAGAGCCAGATCATGGGGCCTACTGAGGACGCTAGAACAATGGGCTCTAGTGGGAAGACGATGTGAAGGAAAACTTCTTTTACAGAGTGAAGACACTAGAGCAAGTAATATGGGGTGGGGGGAAGGACAAGAGGGAAAGAGAGGGGGAGGGGAGAAGGAGAGAACCAAAGGAGAAGAGTCCTTGAGACGGCGGCTGGCACATTATTTCAGGGTTGGGGAAGGGTTGGCCCGGGGTGGGAGGAGGAAAGACTTGGGAGTGGAGAAGGTGATGGGTACTGAGCCGGTGGGTCTAGTGTCGGGGAAGAGGGGAGTCCCTTTTAATGACTTCTACGTTTTCAAATAAGTAGGAAATAGCCAAGAGGTGGAGGAAAGGAAGGAAGGAGTATGGAGAGAGAAGAAAGCCTGCAGTGGTCGTCTTGGAGAGTGAGGAAGCAAGCTTACCCGCATTGCTGGACAGTGGGAAGAGTGCATGTGAGGCTCGAGGTTCTCTGGTCATCCAGCTTCTGAAAGCCTCGGACCAGGGCATGTCTTGTCGTCTTTTGGGTCACATGATTTTGAGTTTCCGGAAATTTGTTATTTTTTTAAAAGCTGCTCTTTTTCTGCAAATAGTTTTGTCCCAGTTCCGACTGGGTAGCATTTGGGTAGCACTTCCTACCCTGCCTTCAAGCAGTGCCCCAAAGATCAGTGTGCTCTGGAAGTCACATAAAAAGTACAACTGCACGAACTTTGCAAATGCCCCGTCACCGGGGATGGAGGAGATAAAAGAATTCCCCCCCCCCCCTTTATTTTCTGTAGACCTTTGTTAAAAACAATCCTGCATTACTGATTTGTCCATTTCTGGAGGTGCATTTATTTTTGGTCCAAATGAAAATATCTGCTTGGCATACACTTTAGTAAATGTAAATTCATTTCTGTAATTGTCTGGAGTGTAGCAGATGTGGTGTATTGATGCTCAACATTTAATGCCACTGCCTTCTAGAGTGAGTTCTGGACTGCAGGGGCTGGAAAACTAGCACTGTATTTCCCAGACACCCTTGCAGCTGGGGGCTCAGGTGTGAATGTGGTTCAGCAACTCAGAGGCATTTACAAGGGCTTGGGATGGCAGCCGCGAGAAGAGACCACACTTCTGTTCTTTGCACTGTGTCTGATCACCAGGCTGGTGTGTGTTTTGAGGCAGCAGTGGGTCCGCCCTCTTGTTGGTGTGGATTCTAGCTGGCATTGGGGTGTTTCTGGTTGTAACAGATGAAGTGATTTCCTAGTCATGGAGGTGACACGGTGTCGTGGTTCCTGAGTAAGGAGCTAGAACGGTGTCGTCCCATTTTGATTGGGAGCTTCCTTGGCCGCTTGTGCAGTGCTGTTTTTTGTTTGTTTGTTTGTTGCTGTTGTTTTATCATGGGCAGGCTCCGGGAACTGAACCTGTATCTCCGGCATGGCAGGTGAGGATTCTGCCACTGAGCCACCATGGCCCGCACTGTGCAGTGCTATTTTGAGAGTAATCTTGGAAAGGTCAGATCTGGACTTGTTTCTGTACCTTACAAAAGGTCCTTTTCTGCTGAAACTTGCTAGAATGGATTCTGTTCTCTCAAACGATCCCTGGTGGATAGACCGTGGGAGTAGTTTTTTTTTGTTTTTGTTTGAATTAAAAAAATTTTCTAAACATAACAACATGCAAACACGAACATTCTTACCATATGATCATTCCATTCTTGGTATATAATCAATAACTCACAATATCATCACATAGTAGTATATTCATCACCATGATCATTTCTTAGAACATTTGCATCAATTCAGAAAAAGAAATAATAAGAAAAAAACCTCATACATACCATACCCCTTACCCTTCCCTCTCATTGATTGCTAGTATTTCCATCTACCCAGTATATTTTAGGCTTTGTTTCCCCTATTGTTTTTCTATAGCCCTTACCACTTCCTTTCATTGATCACTAGCATTTCAATCTACTAAATTTATTTTAACGTTTGTTCCTCCTATTATTTATTTTTTATCCATATGTTTTACTCACCTGTCCATACCGGAGACAAAAGGAGCATCAGATACAAGGTTTTCACAATCACACAGTCACACTGCGAAAACTATATCATTATTACATCATCTTTAAGAAACATGGCTACTGGAACACAGCTCTATATTTTCAGGCAATTCCCTCCAGCCTCTCCATTACACCTTTACTAAAAAGGGGATATCTATATAATGGGTAAGAATAATCTCCAGGATAACCTCTCGACTCTGTTTGGAATCTCTCAGCTATTGACACTTTATTTTGTCTCATTCCTCTCTTCCCCCTTTTGGTCGAGAAGGTTTTCTCAATTCCTTGATGTTGAGTCTCAGCTCATTCTAGGATTTCTGTCCCACATTGCCAGGAAGGTCCACACCCCTGGGAGTCATGTCCCACGTAGAGAGGGGGAGGGCAGTGAGTTTGCTTGTCATGTTGGCTGAGAGAGAGAGGCCACATCTGAACAACAAAAGAGGTTCTCTTGGGGGTGACTCTTAGGCCTAATTTTAAGTAGGCTTAGCTTATCCTTTGCAAGGTTAAGTTTCATATGAACAAACCTCAAGACTGAGGGCTCAGCCTACTGCTTTGGATGTCTGCACTGCTTGTGAGAATACCAGGAATTCTTCACATGGAGAAGTTGCATTTTCTCCCTTTCTCACCATTCCCCCAAGGGGACTTTGCAAATACTTTCTTATTCACTGGGGAGTAGTTATTTGTAACGTTGCATACAGCTTCTGACTGGAAAGATTTTAAGACAAGAGAAAACGGCTGTCCGAGAAGAGAAGTAAGTTTTAAACTTTTTATAGGCAGCTCAGCTATGTAGGAGTGAAATCACGGCTCTGGTCACCTTGGGCGCATCTACAGCTTTCTGTGACAGTACGTTAGGGAGTGAGCAGGCGGAGCTCTGCGGCCCTAACTTTCACACTAAACTTGAACTTATCCTAGAACTTAGCCGTGAATGTGCAATCCTGCAGGTTGACTTCTTCTGCCTCAACCTTTTTAGTGATGCATGGCCTCTCCCTGACTTCCCCATTCCCTCTCATCTCCCCTCTCACCACCATCACCTATCACCCTACCACATGCGCACATGCAAGGGAGAGGTCCACTTGCAGGGAAACGGTGTAATATAAACAACAAACGAAAGTCTCAAAGGAGAAATAATAACAAGATCTGCGTGTACCTCTGTGGAAAGCAATACTGCTATTCCTCTAAAAGTTAACTATCGCATTAACATACAACCCAGCAGTTCTACTCTTAGGCATATACCCAAAGAAACGGAAAACAGAGACTCAAACAAGTATCTGTGCACCGATAGTCAGAGCAGCATTATTCATAGTAGTCAAAAAGTGTGAACAACCCAAATGTCCACAAACAGAGGAATGGATGCACAGAATGGGGTAAATACACGTCACGGGCAATTATTAGACCACTACGCTTATTTCACTGCGCTGAGTAACATAAGCAAGGCACAGGTGGTAGATGGATGTGTCCCCTTAATGGGCAGGCTCTTTATCATAATCTGCACTCCTGGGGGCGTGAAACCATTTGTAAGCAGGACCTCTGGAAGGTGGTATTTTTAGGTCAGGTGTAGCCCAAGCGAACCCCTATTACTTCCCAGCCCATTTTCCCGCTAGGCTTCCTCTGGGGAACTGCAAATGCATCCACAGTTGGAAAGAGCTCCAGAAGGAAGAGGAGTCTGTGGTGGGGGGAACGGGGTGCGAGGGCCATGATTCCAGACCCACCGTGCAGGCTGCTGGGGTGTCAGACCCAAGCACGGGGAGCTCTCATCCCACGAGCAAGGTCTGGGCAAAGCCAAGGCTCATCCTGGGGCTCGCCCACCCAGCCACACGCTGCTCGGGAAATAGCCAATTTCCTGGCAGCCTGAGCACCCATACTCTTTTCTTTGGCATTCTCTTCTGTTAGTTTCTTATATGGTTTTACTTTCTTCTATTTTTTTTCTTCTCCAAGCTCTCACTTCAGCTGCAAATGAGAGTGCTCATGGATGAATGTTTGTTTATATATGTCATGTAGTTTGCCCCTTGGGGTCCAAATACGTGCATTTGAGGCAGAAGACTATGTTTGTTTTTTAAACTAACCGGAACTGCCATACACTCCCTGCCTAGATTATGGAAAGTTGCCCTATTAAGAGTTTACACAAGAAAAATCTGTGCCAATTATAACAGGGAGAGAGAGAGAGAGAGGGAGAGAGAGAAACCTGAATAATCCTTTGCCAACTCTGAGTGTGACACAAGATTCTCTTTCTTCTTAGCAATTCTGTGCCTCATTCCTGATCATTTTAGGGTATCTCTTGCTATGAGAATTAGCATCAACAGCTTTTCAAAATGACTTACCAGTTAACCCCTCCGGAAATCTTCAGACATTGTTGTTTTCTTCTTCAAATTTCCCATCTCTAAGCCTTCGAATTTTCCTTCCAACTTCTATGTGTAAAGTTCATACGATCCAATGAGAAAATACTGTGCTCTGGAGACGATGACATGCTCAGAGCCATTTCATCCTGCCTTAAAGCCTGGAAAGTTAGAATTTTCCTTGGGATTAAAAAAAAAAAGTAAGAATTAATGGAATAATTCACTGTACTGTAACAATTAAATCCAGCAATTTAACATTGTACATTGGTAAATATAATGCTCGCGACAACCAAAAGTCTCCCATGTATTGACAGACAAAAACAAAGTTATAAATCTAAACCTCCTATTCTGAACCACATTCCTAAAATGTAAATAAGCACCCAAGCATGCGGCTACATATTTTTACAGAAGCAATTACAAACAAGCCTTATCAGTCCCTGCTGAGACATCAACACATACAATGCTTATCTGCTATGCCCTCTACTGGATAGAGTACACAAGGCAGGTCACATTATTTCCAATTTATTTTTGGCATCATCACTCTGCATCTGCTTTAGGAATGCAAGGCGTGAAATTTATAGTAGCAGGTTTAATACTCCATCTAGCCAAAATTATTTTGCTATAAGGACTTACCTTTGGTGGACTATTTAGGGGTCGTAATTATTTATTTATTTTTTAATACATTGATTGTTTTCCCCCTTTTTCCTACCAGCTGTCCAAACTCTCAAGCTGTCATCAGCACTCAGCGCGTGGCAGGAATAATTTCATTGCCGAGTAAAATGTGTTTAATTTCACATCCTCTAAGAATAATTACTTAGCATAATGCCACTTAAAACGTATTTCTGTCTGCAAATGCTAATGAAGCTACGCAAACCTGAATCATCTTTCGAAGGAATTAGGGTATGAAGAGGGCTTCGCCCCCATTCCCTTTTCCCCATAGTGGCCGCCCGGACCAGGCGAATAATCTGAGCTAGAGCCTGCTGTCCTCAAACTGGGTGTGAGCTCAGGGACTCCGAGTGGAGGCTAGTCCCGTGGACCTGTCTTGAGTCTCCCCAAGATGCTGGAAACAGAGGCTTGGGGCTCCCTGGAGATGCCCAGTCCTCACTCAGGCCCCTCGGACTGTCACTAGAAAGGGCTCTCAGTTCCAAGGCCACCCCCAGCCTCCTTGCTTCACAGATGGCTGGTGGCAGGTCTTCGGCCTTTGGCTTTAGATCTTGTCTGATCACTGATGCACCCAGCAGTAAAGGTCACAGTCCCATCTAGGGTTCATTTCAAGGCCTAAAACATCAGCAAAGGAGGGCAGGGAGTAAGAGGGAAACAGGATGTTGATGTTTTTGTTTTGGTCTTTGTGCATGGGAATCGAACCCGGGTCTCTGGCATGGCAGGCGAGAACTCTGCCACTGCCCCACCATCGCCTGCCCAAAACAGGATGCTTTGCCTTTAATTTTTTTTTTTTTTTTTTTTTTTTTTTTTTTAGAGGGAGGAAGGGAAGGAAAGACAGAGAGAGAAGGAAGGAAGGGAAGAAGAAAGGGAAACATCTTTAAACATTTTCTTGTATTTTGTTTGTTTTTTACATGGGCTGGGGCCGGGAATCGAACCGAGGTCCTCCGGCATGGCAGGCAAGCACTTTGCCCGCTGAGCCACCGCGGCCCGCCCCCTTTAATTTTTTAAAAAGTATTATTTTGAAACTTTTTTAGATTTACAGGAAAGTTGCAAAAATAGTACAGAATCCCCGTATACTTTGTCTACTGTCACCTAATTTAACATCTTACCTATAACCGTAGTACAATGATGAAAGCCAAGAGATGAACTTCAGTACAACACTATTAACTATAATAAAGATTTCATGTGAATTACACAGATTTTCTACTAATATCTTTCTTCTGCTCCAGGATCTGGCCCCAGGGATCCTGCATTTCATTTAGTTATCATGTCTCCTTAGGCCTCTCCAATCTGGGACACTTCCTTAGTTTTTCCCTGTCTTTTATAACCTTGACACTTTTCTTCTTTTTTTTTTTTTTGATCAAAAACCCCAGTAAGAAATCTATTTTACCTTGCAACCTGGTTGACATAAGTGATAACAAAAGTTTTGCAAGACAGTCCATAGCTTACTATTCATACAATGCACTCTGATAGTTTCTATTTTCTTTCTTTCTTTTTTTTTTTTAAACATAACAACATACAAACACGAACATTCTTACCATATGATCATTCCATTCTTGGTAGATAATCAATAATTCACAATATCATCACACAGCTGTATATTCATCACCATGATCTTGACACTTGAAGACACTAGTCAGGTATTTTGCCGACAGTTCCTCAATTTGGGATTGTTCGATATTTTCTCATGATTAAATTGAGATTATGGGGCGGGCAATGCTGGCCCGGTGGCAGAGTTCTCGCCTGCCATGCCAGAGACCCGGGTTCGATTCCCGGAGCCTGTCCATGTTAAAAATAAAAAATAAGAAAAAATTGAGATTATGACATTTGGTGAGATTACTTCGGAAGCGATGAGTGCTTCTCGTCACTTTGTGAAAGCAGGACCTGTTTTCTAGCACTGCAGGGGCACATGCTGAGACCTGAATGAAATCAGCACATATCCAGGGGCACATGGGTTGGGGTTTAAGGAGAGCTAGGTACCCAATCTATAGGCAGTTGGCATGCTTCTACCTCTCTCCTTTCTCTGTTACTTGGGTGGCAATGGGAGAAGGGAGACTATTTCTAGACACTAGACAGCACTAGTGCTTTCTTACTCCAGTGCTACTGAGATCAGTAGAAGGAGGAGGGTTAGCCAAGGAAGGCCAAGGTTGGCGTGGTGGTAGGGGGAGGGTATGGGGAGAGGGGCGCCAAAATGAAAGTGTGGGGAAAATGGCAATTCTGAGGTCAGAGGCAGCACTTTGTGGGATCAGCAAGGCTCCAGATAACCCAGGAATGAGATGCAGACATCTCAGCAGGTGGGCGACTAGTTAACTGGTGTGGAGGGGATGATGGTAAACAATTCTCAATCAGCATGTGTAACAACGGAAAGGAGATTTGGTTTCCTCAATTGGGTAAAAGGTAGCAGTGATGAATAATGACCGTTGGGCAGATTTTGGGACTTGTTTTTGGCTTTCTCCTCCTCTAGAATGCGAGCTGTGTGGGGAACAGGACTCTTCTGTTGGCCTGGTACCACTCTGTCAACCTAGGATCCAGATCTGGTACACAGGAGGAGCTCAAAACACGTTGCATGATTAAATGAATAAAAAATAAATGAATGAATGGAGTACTCCTTGCCAAACATACCGACACTCCACTCATCCCTACTTGGGAATCTATGACTGTGTCCTCCAACAGGACTTTGGAAGCCCAGCCGTGGCGCTGAGGGCTCCAAGCTTTCTTTCCAACCCTGTTGGAAGTAAGTGCGTGGGGAAGCTGTGCTGGGAGGAGCCTGTTCTTTGGGAGATCCCAGGGACCAACGGATAATATCACTGTTTGGGGGAAGGTAGAGGAAGGAAAAATCCAAGTCTGGGGAGAGGAGGCAAGCTGTAGCAATACTGGAGCCCCGTTCAGGGTGGGTCATGGTTTGGGGGAGCCAGAAGGAGGGAGAGATGGTCATGGCAATGGGCTGTGAATGAATTGGGGACAAGGGGACTTTACTTCTTTTTGTGTGGGGTTGCGTGTGCGGGTTGAGACGTGTTTCCCCTGTTGATGGAACTGATTCCACGTCTTCGTGTGCTCTGTGCCTGATGATTATGCTCTTAAAATTGCCGGTTATCCATATGATGTAAATGACATATATTATTTATAATTATTGTTGTAATCTAAATTGTGTTATTTAAGTTTTCTAGATGCATATTTATTGAGCTTTTAAAAAATATCCGAGAGATACAAAGCAGCAGCAGGTTTTGGAAAATTATTTTCCTTGGATGCATAAAGTAGGCAAGAACTGATTTTAATTGGCACATTAATGAAAACACTATGAACATTTGGCATGTAGCAGACACTGTTCAAAGCACTTTATATATACTAGCCCATTTAATCGTTATGAGCACACCATGAGTAAGTCCATTATATCCCCATTTTAGAGAAAAGGAAATCAAGGCACAAAGAACTTAAGAAATCTGTTGCCAGCACACAGCCGGGAAGTGGTAGAGCTGGGAGTTGAGCTCGAAGTACTATGCTATATAGTCTCTTTAGAGTGATCCAGAAAAGGTCTGTGCTTTCTAGAGCAGCTGGAAACCTGGGAGTGTGACCGGAAATGTTGGGAAGGACAAAGTTTCTGCTCTTGGCCCTTTTAGGAACAAAATGAATGTATCAGACACACCTCCTTGTGTGGGTGTCCTCAGGCAGGCAGTAAGAACTATAGCTGTCCCTCTCTCTCGAGGATGCCATAGTGAGTTCCTGCGGGAGGTAGCACTGGTATAGGAGGCTTTAAGGGGTGACATGAGGTGTCTGTTATGGTTTTTATTTAACCCAGGAGCACTATAATGAAAAAAGTAACATAGAGTCTCTATCTTAGCAAAGTTTCAAGTAGGTCACCTAATTACATTTCACCATAGTTTGAGCACAATTATTATGAGATCTGGTGAGATTGCTTTAAAACAAAGCTCTCGTTTTGTTTAGTTCTTGCACAAGTTCACATGCTTACCTTGTACAAACTAGCTCACGGTATTCAACAGGTATAGGCTCTGTAAATCCACTATTTATTTGTTCACAAGGGGACAAGTGAAAGGGGGTGGGGGGAGTATTGTCCATAAATGCTGGCCCTGTGAAGTAGGTCATCTTCATGAAATGCACGTAGTGGACATAGTGTGGTCACATCAGAAGGGGACTTTGTCTCATGAGTGGCCCCAAATTTATACGCCTCCACGAGATGAAGAGGTGAATTATTTCCACCTCTGACATTAAATGCAGGAAATCTAGGTGAGTTCCAATCACTAAAGGCATTCAAGAGATAAATCTCACTGGTGATTAGCAGATATAACAATAATAATTGCTGTTATTATTACATATATTTTACACATCATAGATATGCCTCGAGAGCCTAATTTCAAAGAAAGCTTTGCTGTCTATACTCTTAATTGGTAGGTTCATAATTCGGAAACCAACCACTTAGATCTTCAAAGAGGCCTTTGCTTTTCTGTTAAACTTTTTAGTATCACGGTGGAACCAAATGGGACATTTTAATTTGGTTATATATTCTTAAATTTAGTATGGGCAGGGAAATTCTCTGTCAAAAGCTAGGATACCACTGGCCTTGTCTAAATGGGAAGGGGTAAAGCAGAAATGACATTCCAGAAGGCCAGAGGAGGGAAAGATGTTCCTTGTATGGCTTTTAGACCATTTCCTGCAGTTTTTGATTTCATACATCATTGATCTCTAGGGAATTATCACAATTTTAATATGGCTGCCTTATCTGGGGACTTTAATGTGGCATAGTGCTGATGGTGGAATGTAGGTGCTTTCATTTCATTGTGATGAGAGAGGGAAAAGTATACCGAATTGAGTTGAGAAGCTCGTGTTCTAGTCCCAGGTCTGAAACTGCCTTTGTGTGACATTAACCAAGTCACTTATTTAGGAAAAGCCTCAGGTTCCTCATTTATAAAACTAGATTAGTCCTGCTAGTTGTCCTAGATGATCCCCTAATATCCTTTTTTTAATTCAAAAATTGTACTTGTTTTCTGATTGATTTAGAATCATCTTCTCATCTTCTTCCTCTCTGCAGCTAAACTAGAAATTTGAAGTTTTTCTACTAAAAAGTGCAATGACGTTAAAAATATGGAACACTTTATGCATTTACATGTCATCCTTGTGCAGGGGCCACGTTAATCTTCTCTGTATCATCCCAATTTTAGTAAATGTGCTGCTAAAGCAAACATCCTTAATATCCTTTTGGTATGAACGTTCAATAAAGCTGGATAAGTCCTCCGAGGCCAGTGGCTTTCAAATTTATTTTTTAGTGCTACCGACCATAAGAAGGACATTTTATATTGTGGACCAGTACACATATTTAAAGATTTATATGTAATTCTTTTTACGTACAGACATGCATATGTTAATATGTTATTTAATATGTGATAATGTGTTAATTTATACACACAGGCGTAATTGAAATGAAATTGAAACAAAAGTTTCATGAAGCAATCCTTACCCTTGTTACTTCAGATGCACTGATATATTTATCCTATTTTATTAAAAGTATGCTGGTCAATTCCCTCCAAAAATGACCTCATGACCCACAGTTTGACAATCACTGTAACTAGACACAATCCCACACTTTGAGGCAATGCCTCTAATTGAATACAGAAACTGTGTAGGTTAATGGCTAAAATTCTGGTCATCGAAACAAAACTTAGCTGTAGAGAACAGTCAACATACTGAATAAATATTCTACAATTTTAGTGGAAAAATAATGACAAACAATCACTAAAAAGTACTCGCCATTAGTGAACAGAACTATTTTAAGCACTACATAATCGAACTTTGCTTTTTCTTTCTTCTTAAGCAAAGCCTTTTTGAAAAACTTCCTCTCACTTGCTAGACTGTCTTTTAAGTCTTCAAAGGGCCCCTAGTTTTTTGATAAATGGATCATCTTCAGCTTATAAACATCACCTTTTAACGCTTCTGTATCTTCTACTATAGTACTTTAAGAATTCCTGATTCTTTGACATCAGTTTTTAAAAGCACTATTAATAATAAAGTAATTAAATAATGTTCTCCTTTTACTTTCAAAACCTATTTTTGAGGGAATACACTATAAGAAGATTCTAGCTCTTGCATCTTTTATCACCCCCTCCCCTAGAATTCTCAATGGCCCCCCTCTCAGTTTTTGTGTCCCAGTGATGGCATGTTCCACAGGGATTTCTTGCATTTTAGATGATACCGAGTGACTCACGTGGGTCCCTAACATCGTAATCCAGGGATGGGAAAACTGAGCCTGATTTCCTAAGCAGTGTCTCCGTTTTGACTTTAATCACTCATCTTTAATCATACACACACTTCCGCATACAAACAATAACCACAGGGGTTAGATTATTTCCATTCAACCATCTCACAAATATTTTAGATGAAAAAAAAACTCAAATATTTCCTTTTAAAAAGGTTATATTACAAAATGAACGGTTTCCAGATAACATTTCTAAATAGAAGATGATAATACTCTTTAAAAAAATCTGAACATGGTCTGTTTATTAATTTATGAAGCTTGCACTCCATTTCCATGTGTTACGCACGCCCCCATACTACCTATACCAGATTTGTGAAAGTGTTAAATATTAGATTTAGTTTTTTCTGTCTATGTTTTATTAAACCTTAATTGAACAACATTACTCTCAGGTAGTGGCAACTACGTATGAAGACATTTGAGTGCTCTGTGAAGTTAGATCATTGGGAAAGGAATATGGTCCAGTTATTTGCTTTTGTGTTATTGACCTTTATCTTGGAACTTTCCCAGTCTATCAATTAAACTTTTCCAAGAGAAAATATCCTAAAACATGTATTACTGAAAATTAACCCTCATTAATAACACTCTGATTCTGCAGAAAAGATCCAGATAACTCCATTTACCTAGGCCGACAATTGCTAGATTCACATTTAGTTTCGGAAATATATTGAGCCTCTTCAGCCCCTCCCCCCACATTTTTTTGGTAATATGACATAAGTTAATGTTTCTAGTACATACAATTTCTACCAAATATATGTTACTTTGTTGAAAAGCAATCAGATTTTTTTTTTTTAGAAACAACCCTTACTCAATATAAATTCCTGTTAGCTTACTTTCCTATATCTAGTTAAGCATACTGTGCTGTTCCTGGAGGGTTTTTTTACATCCATGCTGATCCAAATCAAACAGACCTTTAGAGGGTACTGACAATGACATCTTCATTCAATATGATAGCTGCTAAATCTTTAGCTCCTTGTTTGCTCTATAACGCAGTGCCAAGATCTTGGCCTTTACATGTTCCCAGAATTCCCTGGAAACATTACTTATTTATTTGTGAGTATTAGCTTTAGAATGGTTTTGCATACACACACACACACACACACACACACACACACACAAATTTGAGGATGAACAAAGCAGTGTGAATCTCCTACTGGGTTCAAAGTTTTTTCTTTACCTCACCATAGGACTTGGAACCAGTTAGAAGAACTGGCATTTTAAGTAATACCCTGCATTGGTGCATTTATAAGTACACCAGAAGTAAAACCAAGTAAAAAGATTTGCTGTGGCAGGATCCTTTTTTTTTCAATCTGGAGTATGCAATTTTTTTTTGAATATTAAACAACTGTTTAACTCTGAGGGATACTGGTAGGAATTATGATTAAAGACTCACATCGCTTAACTCTCAAAATGTAAATTAAAGAAACGACACTTCATCTCCTAGCTTGATGACTAAAGAAATTAGCAGAATCATTAAATAATGCTAACACTCAAAATGGGCTTTCTTTAAATATCATAAAGGCTAAATAGCACGGTTCTATCCTCAAACAATAGTGAGAATATGGATGGAAATAATATTTCGTGATTTCTGTTTGAAGATTTCAAAATAGTTCACTAGTAAACTTGGCTGCATTTTGAATAATAGAACATAGGCGTTTTAATAAGATGGGTCTTTTAAAAAAAAACAGAAAAGGAAAGTTAGGATCAAGAACCAAGCAAACTGCAATAATGAGATCGTCACATGGAAAAAGGAATGAAATGTGACCCCCAACATCCAGCATTGAAAAAAAAGAAAGAACCAAGCACATATCCTATCAGAGAGAATAAGAATAGGGTGCTGTGCATGCCCAGTGGTTTGTTAGATAAGATGGAAGCCACAGATCCCCTTCTCCACTTGCCCTCCAGTGACTGCCAGCCTCTGTGCCAGGGCAGCAGGGCACGGAGGCCTGTGGAGAGGGCAGACAGTTTTCGCCGGCTCCCACTTGCTCCTCAGGCCAAAGTCCAGGCAGAAGTTGGCCTTGTGGGGTTCCTGTAGATCTGCCAACCCATTTCACCCCCGGGATGCTGCTAGGAGCGCGCTGGCCAAATCCTTCACGAGACGCCACCTCCTTCGCATTGCCTGCGATGTCGCGGGTGAGTCTGAAGGAAACCCCTTCTGTCAGATTTTATGGTGTTTGTGAACCAGCCAAGGGGAGCCAGAGAACGAAAAAGAAAGCAGTGCGTCTAAACTCACACAACAGAACAGAAAGAATTCTTCAAAAGAAGTTCACCAGGGAATGAAGCCCGAAATCTCAGCTCCGTTTAGTAGTTTTTCATTTACCAATGGTGTTCAGAAATTTGAATAGTTATGATCCTATCTACTTGTGGCCATTACGTCATTGCTTTGTCAAGAAGAGTGGTCCAGAGTCACTGTTGCACAAACAGAACAAACTACGTACCAATTGGCAATAATCACCACACAAAGCATTTTCAGCTATTTATGTAACTTTACAGTACAGACACGAAATTGAAAAGCAGACATCCCCAAGAAGAGGACTTCATTTGCCAATCTTAGGGGTATAAACAGGAAATACAACCTTTAAGAAGGTTCTCCAAACACCACATGTATATGTAGATACTCAGATGAATATTCACATACATATATGTTCAGAAACAAACATGCTCAGCTCACATAGGCATGCAATCTCCTTTTTGAACCAACAAAGACAATGAATTTACCAGAAAGTTTATTTTGAAATTTTTTATTGTCCTTTTTTATTTCTAGAACAGTGAAAAGTCATAATCTTATATTATCTCTTTCAAATGGATAAATTTAGACAATTTATCAACGCTTCCTTAAATTTTTACACCCCACTGAACTCCAACAGGTTTTTGTTTTAAGGTAAACCAGGTTTTTGGCTCTTCCCTGTGGAGAAGTTACTTTCAAGTCAGTGAAAGTTCTTGGCCCATGATTAAAAGTCTTTGCCAATTAGTACTCAACAACTTCAATTCATTTTTTTCTGGTTCAAGATGAGTAGGAGCCTAATAAGGCTGTGATAAAAGGGCAAAAAGGCACTGAGAGCCAAAAGCGGATTAATGAGCTCCTCCATTTATTTGTCTTCCTAACAGCTGAACTGTTACAACTATTGACACTCTTCAAAAGGTTCCGCTCTGAGCCCTGCCCAGGCTCTGCAGGCTCCAATGGACATCTTCAAACCCGGAGAATGGAGGGGCAAGGGCTTCCCCTGTGTGATGCCAAAACCAACAAAGCCCCACGGATCAGGTAATGAAACTTCAGCTTTTCCCCCTTTGAGATTTATTTACTGGCAGCTGACAAGGGGCAAATTCAGCTCGAATTGTGCAGTCAAGGCCCTGTCAAGCTTTTAGAGGCACCCCTGTCTTGGAGCACCTTCACGACTGGCATTCCACTCAAAAGCCCTCGGCACTGGTCCTTAACAGCTTATGACATCACAAAGGACACTCCAGACAGATGCCTACATGGCATCCTGCAGCATTTTAAAAGAGAATTAGTGGTTTTAATTATGGTCGTTGTATGAAAGGGAACCATGCAAGCTCCACAGGAGACCTTTGATCAGACCCTTTTGCTAGTACAATGCCACGGAACTGTGACTATTCCTGGTAAGGGGCCTTTTCTTGCTGAATGACTCACCAGTGATCTTTGAATGCAGACAAGCTTCTAGCCCTCCCTCTTCATTAGTGAGCATTTCTATACAGGGGCCTATATAGTGCTTGGAGTCTAGGAGCTCTACAACTGGGGGGAAAAGAATCCCTACAGATTCTGGCCTCTACTTAGGAAGTGCTGAAGGACTCTGAGTGACTTTATTCATTAAAACAGGTTGCTATTAATTAGCCGTCATAATAAAATAAAGAACTATTATTTGCATTTCTTACTCTGTTCTCTTTAGTAATATGTATAAAAGATGCTTGTAACAGAAATGAATTTATTGAGCCACTTCCCCATCCCCCAATCCCCTGCCTTTTTTTTTTTTTGCATTTTGGCAGTGGGACCCTACTAATTATTGGGCCCAGATCTAAGTCCAAATAGAAGTAAAACATAAATATAAAATTAATTAAGGAAATGCAAAATCCTTTTTTACTTGCCAATCAGCTTGTGTAACTGAAATAAGCAAACATCAAATTGGCTTCCCTTTTTGGTGACTTAAGAGAAGTAACTGAAACAATAAAACTTCAACATTTGCAAAATCTCACCAGGTTGATATTTTGCTTGAAGTATGAGATTAGGTAATAACCAACCATAGTACTAAAAAAGAGTATTTTAATTTGAAGTATAGAAAGATTCATTATCTCTCTTTAACAAAAAAAAACAAAAACAAAAAACTACTTCACTTGCAGGAAAAATAAAATGTCTTTGCCCTGGTATTAATATTTTTTTTTTTTTTTTTTTTTTTTTTTTTTTTTTAAAGGAAAGACAGAGAGAAGGAAGGAAGGATAGAAGGAAGGAAGGAAGGAAGAAAGGGAAACATTTTTAAACATTTTCTTGTTTTATTGTATTCTGTTTCTCCGTTTTTGTTACATGGGCTGGGGCCGGGAAACGAACCGAGGTCCTCCGGCATAGCAGGCAAGCACTTTGCCCGCTGAGCCACCGCGGCCCAATATTTTAAGAATTTAATCTTCAAAACTGATCCCAAGAAGCATGAGCCATAAAACACTCAGGGTTGAATTTTAGGTCTACGAAAATAGTTTACCCTCTTCTAGAATCCAATCAAGCACCATCATACGAAAGAGTGACATTAGGAAGATTTTTCAAGATTCCCACCAAAATACTAATGTGATGACATGGCATACACAGGATTTCGCCTAAATAGCGCATCTCAGTCACAAACAGCCCCGTAAACAGCACTGCTGCTCCATATTACTTGTGTCTGGGAGTCCTACCCAGGAGAGGACTTCGTTTTCAATTTGTATACAGTTTTCTTTTCTTGGAGGAAAAATTTTGGGACTTCAGAATTTCGGAAGCTGAATGACAAGCAGGTTTTCATATTTTGCTGTCTCTGATGTTTTTCATATTTCTCAGACTTTGCAGTTCTTTTCTTAGGTGCTTCACAGCGACTAAAATATCCGGCAGCTGCGGGTCGCTCTGTGCTTTCTTCGTGTAGAGACGGAAATGTCTGATGGTTTCAGATAACAGGAGTTCAGGGTCTGCGTCCCTTTTCCTAAGACGCAGCATCCGCTCACAGGCGATGGCATAATTCTTGTGCCAGTTTATCGGGAGTTCCTTTTGTAAATAGACAATCTCCTTATAAAGCTGGAAAACAGCAAAATGTGGGGACCCCGTTGTTACTCCTCGACTTTTTTTTCAAGAACAGAAAACACAGGGGAATTAATAACACAAGACAAAAAAAACCCACAAAAAACAAAAATCCAAGTAGCCTACAGTAAAATTCCAATCGGCGCTAGGCCATGCAGAAAATGCAAGGATGTTACTGCAATTATTACAGTAGCAGGAGGTGAACAGGCTTCATCTAAAACTGCTTCTGGGGTTTTTCGGATGTTGCTGGGGGAACCTAAGACATACTGTGTCAGGACAAAATGCTCTTCCTCCAGAAAGATGTTCTGGGAAAAGGATTTAGTTCTAATTCATGGAAAGCTATTTACTTGACATGCAGAAAGGTTTGAAACTCTAAATTTAGCTGTTGGAGAAAAAAATGAGCTGTTTTAGAAGACTGCCTGGAAAAAGCACTGGATGGTATTTAAATTTTGCCCCAAATCATTTACATAAAATTTTCTCTACATTATAGAACAAGAACAATGAAACGACCTAAATGAGTCCATCATCAAGTGGGCTGGGCATAGTAACAAAATTTAACAGACTTCCTTAAAGCAAGAGATTTAAAATCTTCACAGTGCCCTGTAACCACAATTGAGATAGAGCTGTATTTTTGCCCACCGAAATTCAGAAGTTTGCTTTTCAATATATGAGATAGTATCAGTTGGACAGAGTTAGAATTTTTGATAGTAAATTTTTCAGAGAGAAAAAAATCTTCAAAATTTAACAAATTGAAAAACAGATACAAATTTGCATAATGGAATAGCATATTTCCTTAACTGGGATAGACATGGCTTTTTTAGGGCTCATAGATGTGGAGTCAAGTCAGATTTATAGGAAATTGGGTTTACCAGCAGACTCTGAGAACACAGAACAAGCAATAATGCTTTCTCCAGGGACAAATGCTTTTTGAATTAGAACATTATTCATGAAATTCTTCAGGTGAAAGGGACCCAATTAGATTATCTATTTCTCCAACTCCTACTCCAGAGTAGAAAAATGCAGACCTAACCTATTTTTAAATAGCTTCCATGCGAAGAATTCCACAATCCATGTAATATGTCATTTTGATGTCTAATAAGCCTCACTTTTCAAGCTTTTTAAAGCAATTCTCCCCTTAGTTCCTTTTATTTTAGAGAACAGGAAAGAGTCACCATGCACGTTTCATATACATCAAAGCTATCACGTCAGCCTCCCACTCTTTAATGCTCTGGGTAAAACACTCAGTTTCTCTATCCTTTCCCCACAGTCTCTTCCCTCTATGCAGTGCCTCCCTTTCCGAGCCTCTCCTCGCTGAGGGAGCAGGTGTGACGTGCCCGGCATACTGGCATTCAGCAACCGTGCAGTTTCTTCACTTCCTTAAAAGTTGTCAAAACCTTCCTCGGAGGCTGCGGAGTCCCAAACGGGTGGGAGCTCTCCAGTGAGCATTTCCCTGACGGCTCAGGAGAACGAGGGGCTCACTTGTGATTTACCTGCTCTGGTCTTAGATGTCAGAGCAGACACACAGCCCTCTTCCAGAGCACTTAGTTCCTGATGCACAATCAATCCATTATTATTTTTTTTTGATCTTTAAAAAAAAAATTTATTTAGTAAACACAACAACATATAAACACAAACATTCTTACCATATGATCATTCCATTCTTGATATATAATCAATAACTCATAATATCATCACATAGTTGTATATTCATCATCATGATCATTGCTTAGAACACTTGCATCAATTCAGAAAAAGAAATGAAAAGAAAACAGAAAAAAAAATACTAAATTTATTTTAACATTTGCTCCCCCTATGATTTATCTATTTTTAATCCATACGTTACACTCGTCTGTCGACAATTTATTTTTGATGACCCATTAAGCTACATCTGTTGTATCTTAAAATGGACATTTCTCATCATGTGGAGCTATATTTCCTCCTCTATGTGTGTGTTATGGTCCCATTATTCTTAGTGGATTCTCTCTGTTTCTTGGGGATATCTTCAATTTAGCAAATTTATTCCTATGGAGTTGGCTACTTCCTGCTTCTCCACTATGATGTGATGTCACCTGAACTTACTATTCTTCAGAAGCAAGTGAGTGGGATAATGCAAGTAATCATAAAAATATCCTTTTCTTTTTTTTTTTTTCACCTAACAAGAAGGATCTTGCAGGACCAGTACTGGGGCTGTGACTCATAAAACATTTGGCCTTATTTGGCCTATAAAAAAGTCACAGATCTGAGGACAAATGCAAAGGAGATATCTATAGTCTGTGTTCACTAAAGAATAAATCTCACTGGCCCCGAGGGCTCATAAATGCACGAATCAGCTTCAGCGGTGGCCTGACAACTGATTATGCAATCAGATGACCGATGAGAATATTACATAGTACCAAGTCTCAGATCTCCCCCAATGAGATTTTGTTTTCCACAGAATTACAGGTACTAGAGGTTATGCTATGTCCAGGATATAAGAGACAACCTGTAAAGTTTAGAAACCACTTTAAAACATTTTTAGATAAAACCCAGGCCTGGAAGGTTAACTGACTTACATCTGATAATTAAGGACAAAGCAGGCCACCTATAAGCTGGTCCCTTTCAGTTGTGCAGTGGGGCACCGTGGAGAGCTCCGCTATACCCTCACTACAGCCTGCCTCTCTCCCCTCTCTCCCTGCCTCGTCTCACCATTTGTCTGGCTACTTCCTTCTGATCTTCCAAGATGACACTTAAGTGACATTTCTGGAAGCCTTTCCTCCCTTCCTCACCACTCTCCTCTCCAGCTTACTCTGACTTAGGCAGAGTTCTCATGTCTCCACAGCACCTCGTATATTTCTCATAGCACTTACAACACTGAACTATAACTGAGGGTTTCATCTTCTGTCTCTTCCACTAGCTTTAGCTGAGGGGGACAATGCTTGATCGCCTCCAATGCAATATTTATACAGAGTGTGTGCTCAATAAATGCTCTGTGAACGAATGAAGGAATAAACAATGAACCAATGACCACTAAACTTAGAAGCAAAATAAGTCATACTGATTGGATGCCAGGCTATTCAGACTCAGCACCACACAAATGGCCAGACTGAGTAGATTCACAGTGGTCTAGAGAGCAGAAATATCTCAACCACTCATACACACAGCTCCTAGGCCCTCTTATTAATTGCTCCTTGCCAGGATCACTGTTTCCTACAGAGCATGCTCCAAGACGATCTCTGAAGATGTCTGAAGAGCCCAGTGCTATAAGTCACAGAAAAGCAGGGACCTGCTAAAATAATCTGGCAGAAAGCCTTTTCTCTCTGCCCCCATTTCCTATCAGAGAAGATTGATTTGAGCAAAAGCCTCATAACAGTGTGGTTGTATCTTCTGAAGGTTCATTTAGCTTTCTATGGCTATAGTTAAATGACGGAGCCACTCTCCATGACTCTTCATTGTCTTCTCAGGAAATCTCAAGTAGCCATCATTTGAAGTGTAGCCAAGGTCATGACTTTTGCATAGAAGGCAACCAGCCAGGTTGCATTTACTAGGAAGCCACTGTATTAGTTTCCTATTGCTGCTGAAACAAATTACACCACAAATTAAGTGGCTTAAAACAACACAAAGTATCTTATATTCTGGAGGTCAGAAATTCTAAAATCAAGGTATCTACAAGGTTGCATTTCTTCTGGAGGCCCTTGCCTTGTCTTTTCCAGCTTTTGGAGGCCACCTGTACTCCTTGGCTTGTGGCCCCTTCCTCCATCTCAAGACCTGCAGCATAGCATCTTCAAATCTCTCTCTCTGACCTTTGTTTGTATGGTTACATCTCCTTCTCTGACTCTGACTTTCCTGTCTCCCTTTCATAAGGACTGTTGTGATTACATTTGGACTCACCTGGATTATCTAGGATAATCTCATCTCAGTGTCCTTAATCTTATCTACAACATCCTCTTGCAATGTAAGGTAAAAGTCACAGGTTCTGGGAATTGGAATGTAACATCTTTTGGGGAGCAATATCTGCCTACCACAGCCATTTAATTTAGAAATGATTTACGAAACACTTGAGTATTTTTCCTTATATACTGATTTATAATGCCCAAACTAAACTGAAAAAAACCTCTAGTGTGATATATCCAATCTCTACCCCAGTCACCACTACCCTCCCACCAAACATATGTATATAAAAGTATGACATACGTTATATGCGTGAGTGTAGAGCTGAGCTTTCACATTTGAAGGCATATTAGCAGTTTCTGCCAGGTTAAAGATGAAGAATGGTGTTTTCATCCTGGGGTGTGGGGGTGAAATAGGAAAAGCATTAAAATCATGTCGTCAGTTTCATATTCAGAGATAAATCTGCCAGACTCATCCATTGATAAGGAATGTACACAAGGCTTTATTGTATTATTTTTAACTTTCGCACATTCATGGAAGTTTGCTTAGAAACAATAGCAACTCTTCCTCTCTATCCCAGGCCCCACAGCTCCCAGGACATTGCATTTACACTGATTACCAAAACTTTTCAGAGGAAAGCTTACATTCACCATCATATTACAAGGTCCTCCAGATACAGGAAGAATGAGACTTGCTGGATTTGTCAGTACATTCCTGAAGGTTCCATCCTGACTGCTCAAGGCACGTGTGACCAGTTCTCCAAAGGTGGCTGGACCCTTTGACTACATGAACTCGTCCAAACTGCTAGGTAGCACACTGATTAAATCAACACCTGCCCAGATAACGACCTGCTCTCTCATGTGATCTTGCCCCCAGCTTTCCCATGCTCAGTCACAGCGAGGAACTGTGCAAACATGCAGTATATGTCTGGTCAGATCTTCAAAGCAAGTATTCGTCCCTGAAACTAGAATGACAACTCGAAATATGTTGTTTTCTGAAATGTAACTGCATAAATCATAGTTACCTATTTTTGTAATAACTATTTTAGAGCTGACATTTTTAAAAACCTCTTTAAACTTACGTGAACCCTTTATACCATAAATTAATTCTTGGCGCAAAGCGCACTGGCACAGAGTGGGCAGCAGTACATTTGTGCTGAAGGAAGCACTGCATATAGCCATGGCACCCCTACCTGCATATCTTAGGACTTTTACATTAACATTAGGCCAAAGTTTATTAGTGTTATTTATTTGGATTATTTAAAAATAATGAAAGGATGTTAAACCAAGAGAATCAGTACCATCACTATGAGGTGTTCCATAAAGGACAATGTGACCTCTTCCTGAACAACAGGAAAGTATGGCACCTATCATCTTAATATTCCAATCTCTCTCTCTCTCTCTTTAACCTTTTTATTGTATAGTATAACATATATACAAAGCAAAGAAATAAGAAAGCAATAGTTTTCAAAGCACTCTTCAACAAGTGGTTACAGGACAGATCCCAGGGTTTGTCATGGGCTACCAAATGATCCTCTTAGATTTTCCCTTCTAGCTGCTCCAGAATTTAAGAGGCTAGAGGGTTTAAATACTTTTTTATCATCACAATCGACTTTTTTCCCTCCTTTTTTTGTGAACAATAACACATATACAAAAAAGCTATAAATTTCCAAGCACAGCCCCACAATCAGTTGTAGAACATATTCTAGACTTTGACATGGGTTATAATTTCACAATTTTAGGTTTTTACTTCTAGCTGCTCTAAAATACTGGAGACTAAAAGAGGCATCAATTAATGAAGCAGCATTCATGTTCATTTGTTAAGTCCTATCTTCTATGTATAATTCCACCATCACCTTTGATCTTTCCATACCTCTCTTTGGGGTTGTTTGGGGTATGGCAAGTCTAAATTTTTGATATTGGAAGGGTCTGTCACTAATATGGGGTAGGGAGTGGCTCTAACTGATGTTCTGGGGATGCTGGGCTAGGTGTCAGGACTTATCTGGACCAGGGACCCAACTGGAGGTTGTAGATTTCTGGCTAGTTACTCTAGTGCCAGGAACCCTTGTGGGATCTTACCCAGTCTCTTTTAATATGTCTGTGTGCATTAGACTATGAGCTCCTTAAGGGCAGGAACTCTGCCATACTCATATGTGAAGCTTCAATGCTTAGCACAGTGTCTGGCTTCTAGAAGGTATTAAGTAAATGCTTAAATAATTAAGTGGCACATTAAAAAGTGGAGACAAGATTGTACTTATCAACTTCTACTCAATCATCGAGGCAGTGTAGGTAGGAGATAAGAAGGTTCAAGAATCAGCGAGAAGTAAATTTGAGACTTCATCACTGTTAGCTATGTGGTTTTAGTTACTTAACATCTCTAAGTTCCAGTTTGTTCTTCTATAAAAGGGGAATAA
This sequence comes from Tamandua tetradactyla, assembly GCF_023851605.1. Taxonomy (NCBI): domain Eukaryota; kingdom Metazoa; phylum Chordata; class Mammalia; order Pilosa; family Myrmecophagidae; genus Tamandua; species Tamandua tetradactyla. The sequence goes on from NC_135338.1 coordinate 9,111,911, forward strand.
AAACAACCTCTTCATAGGTTGTTGTAGGGATGCAATGAGATTATTCATGTATAATGATTAGCATAAGCTTTGCACAAAATAATCGCTTAATACATGTCATTTTTTATGATGACACTCAGCCCTGCTCCCCAAATGGGCAGTGACAAAAGCACTTCTCTGCATGTTGAAAATAGGCTGAAAACACAAAAATGTCATTTAGTCACCTTGCTTGCCACATTTCTTCATTGGCCACGGATTCCCAAGAAGATGCATCAAACCTGTAGTTATAAGAAAACAGTGATTATTTTCTGACAGCTACATTTACTGTTATGGCATACACTCCCTGTTTTCTAATCTTATAAGGTCCCCCCCCGCTTCCCTCCAAATAGGCTGGATCTTGAAGTACTGATAGGGACCAAAATAATAAACTTTTTCTTCTAGAAAATTCAATCATGTTGGGAATTGTGGGAAAGAGTATTCTTAATCTGCATAATGAGCTTCAGCGTCTCATGGGAACAAATGAGGGATTAATGGAAAGAGGCTGGAGGCGTCTGAGGAGCCAGCTGTTCCTAAGAACCCTTGGAAGACAACAGGGCAGAGGTGATGCCTGCATCACCCTATGGGCACAGCTAAGAGCCAACGAGCTGGGGACCGAGGAGCTCAGCCTAAAGAGAGGGGACTTCCTGCTTTGAGAAATCACTGCTGAAGGAAGAACACTCCAAATCATTTGCTGATTCTTCTCTCTCTCTTAATTAAGCCTTCTCTTATTAGACATAGACTGTGACAGAGTGGAGATAACAAGTGATGTTGTGTACTTGTAGAGTCTTCAGCTGTTGGAAAGATATGTGATTTTCCAACTTTTCCTTGTATGGTCACAGAGTGCTTAAATTTATACCTAATTATCCATCTCTGGTGGTTACACCACAGTGTGATTTGTTTGTTCAGATTGATTCACAAAATGTATTTGTAGCATTAGCATTTTTTCATATGATCTTGTCTGCTCTTGAATTATAAACAATAGCTTATATAATCTTTAAATAATTCATAATTTAAAAATAGGCAATGGAGGCTTATACTGTTCTTTAAATGTCAACTCATTTTTCATGAGGGAGAGAGTAAACTCTCTGCAGAAATGCTTAAAGGAAAACTGAAAATCCTAAACAATATACTCGAGCTGACGCCAAACAAATGTAAAGAAAAAGTTACTCAAATCATGGCCAGTCTTACAGAGAAGCTATCTGCCATTCATGACGAAAGGAAAATATGACAAGTTGATACATGTGGAAACTACCATGGGAAAATGAGTGCCTTTTATAACACAACCGTAGTTCATGAATCTCCTCGACTTTTACTATGATGAGATACAGGATGGTGGCCAAGATAGCATTCTGGAAGCTGGCAGTGGAAGATGCCATGGCATCTAACTGTTGTGGTGCCCATTCAACCATGGCTTCCGTTCCCTTCCATCTCCCCACTGTTCTTCACATAGGATAATCAAGACACGTTCTCCTTCTGTTTAATTCTTATGACTAGTTCAGCCATAGTGAACAGCTGTACATGTTACTACCTGAGATCATCACTGCGCCTCATGAGAGAAAAGCAGTTACATCGAGAACAGTAGCTACATGGTGCACCCTGGTGAAAACTGTCAAAATGCTCAGAGCATCACCAGCAGGGAATAACCAGACTATTTCAAAATGACTTATCCAAAAGTAGATCCTATAGTTCCTGCAATAACTGATAGCAATTAATACCAATGAAACAAGACAAAACGGCATCTCAAAATTTAGTAGGCTTTTTAAAGCTCTGCTATACTGATAAAAAATATAACGGATGTTTGTACCTTCCATATTCTTCAGTCCAGTTGTAGATGTTTCTTGTAAGTTTAATCCATTCCTCAGGGTTGAATACAATCTCCAAAGGGACTAATTTGTCACAAGAACCCCATGGCCAAAGTGAATAGTTCTTTTTCCAGGTGGGGTCACCTTCATGAATTCCTATGCAAACAAATGCTTCTTTTCTATTGAAAACAGAAAAATATAGGCTATATTTTAAATTTGAAGTAGTAAGTGTTAAATAAATATGATGGATCAAGATAGGTCATTTTTAACTCCTTAAACCTTGATTACCCTTAAACTGTTTGTGAACATTTTGTGTTTTTTAAATCTTTCCTGAATAGACTGTTCAAAATTTATCTCAGTGTTAAAAAGCTGCTTCTGGGGAATGAGAGCAAGTAAACAGATACAGATGATAAAACTTAGCTGACTCTAATATTATAGGAATTCATTGGGGACAAGAATTTTTATAAGGAAAATCCCTGTAATACTATGTAATACATAAACATATGTACTCTTTGATATATATATTTAAAATGTTTACTGGTAGAAATATAAGTCTTTCTTTGTGCCCCTACTTATAAGTAGTCCCTCCTTTCTCAATCTCCCATTGTACTTTTTGTTCTGCATCTCTTTCATTATTACTGTATTATTATTTGTATTTGTAAATCTCCCTGACTAGCATAGAAGTATCCTGAGGACAGGCTCTCTATAACTGCATTAACTCTGAAATCCATGCAGCATAATTCAGAGCTAGCACACAATAAGTATTTGCTGAATAAAATTAATTAGACTGAATAACCACCAGGAGATTCAAATACTACAAAAATACGTACGAGAAATAGTTTAAACAAACTTGGTTCAGAAAAATTTATATTTGAATAGTTCTATTCTAATTTGTGGTTATGCCTTAATCGCCATTACTAAGTAGGAAAAAAAAGGAAAAAGAAGCATATTGGGGAAAATCACTTTTCTGGTCTAGAATATTTATATACTTTTAACCATTAATTACCTCTATGATTTTAGGAAAATTATTTAACTACCTGTGTCTATCTCCTCATCTGTGAAAGGGGTACAATAACTACCTTTTAGAGCTATTAAGGATTAAATTTGGTATTTCATACATAAAGCACAGTTTTCAAACATAAAAGGGTGTCTGTTCTGGGGAAGATGGTGTAGGCACACTCTACCTTCCCCCTCCCACTGAATACAACTATAATTCCTGCACAAAATACATGGAGCAATTATCTGATGACTCTGCAAAGTAAATGGTAGAAGACTGGGGAAGGGGACCAGTATTCAAGGTTCTACCAAGCCAGTGGTGAGTTTACTATTTCCCCCTGCCCGACTCCAATATTGTCTTATCTGGACTCAAAAACAGCCTGAAAACCAGAGTATGTACCAGGTGAGGAAAGAAAGAGCTTCAAGAAAAGCCATTTCTTTCTAGCCCAAGGAGTGAGAAAGGGGACTTTTAGAAAGTGGAGGAAATCCCTGGACCTTTCCCTCCTCACCTTCCGCAGGCACCAGGGAATATGGTGGCGGCAGTGGAGGCAGCGGCACAGTGATGCCAGTGGCACTTGGCCAGGTGTCTAAAACTATGAAAGGAGCTGTTCCAAAAGCATGGGACATATTTTCATTGCTTTTTGTCTCCCTCTGTCCTCTAGCTCCTAGACCACAGATGCAGACAAAGTCATGGGACATATGTCAGAATAGTGAAATCGAACTGCAGGTTTCTGATCAGAGGGTTGGAAAGAAGGCCTCAGGGAAGTAGAAAGCTGTGGAGCAGTCACAAAAGGAAGGGAGATCAAGAGAACAACCCCATAAAGTTATGAACTCCAGGCTTATTTCTGATCTTGGCATGTATGAATCTGACCCTAAATCTAAATTGGCTTTGAGAAATGAGCTGCAGGGTAGACAAACACAGGATTCAGACTGAGTACCAGCACTGTACAAATGGGACTGATGCAATAGCAATGCAAATGTTTTGAAAACTGAACTGAGATTGGAATCACAACTCACAGAAGGCAGGCTAGAACTTGTAGCCTGAGATAAATCTGGTCACTGGCCTGATGACACAGATGTTAGAATTGTCACACAAAGACTTTAAAACAACTGTTATAACCATGCACCAAAAAGTAGTGATAAATACTCTTGAAATGAATGAAAAGATAAAAAAAACTTAGCAAAGAATAGAAGCTATAAAGAAGAATAAATGGAAAAATCAAAAGCAAAAATAAAAAATTTACTGGATGGGCTCAATATAAGATTAGAAAGAAAGAATATCAGTGAACTTGAAGAGGAATCAATAGGAATTATCCAACTTGAACAAAGAGAGAAAAAAGACTGGAAGAAAATACAGGACAATACCAAAAGGTCTATCACTCATGTCATCAGAGTCCCAGAAGTAGAAGACAAAGACTGTAGAGCAGCAAATACATTTAAAGAAATAATGTCTAAAAGTTCCTAAATTTTGTGAATGATGTTAAGTATACAAATTCAAGAAACTCAGCAAACTCCGAAGAGGATAAAGTTAAAGACATTTATGCCCAGAAATATCATAATTAAATAAGGACAATAAACAAATGTTAAGCATCCAGAGAAAAACAACATATTTCATGCGGGGAACAATGGTCTGAAAGATTGAAGATTTTTCACAGGAAACCATACACGCCAAAAAGAAGTGAAAGAATACTTTTTAAATGCAGGGGAAAATGAAAAGAATTGTCCACACATAATTTTATATGTAGAAATATTCTTTAAAAATGAAGGTAAAATGATGACATTTCAGGTGAAGAAAAGCAAAGAGAATTCATTGACATTAGTACTGCACTAAAAGAAATGCTAGAAGAATATATTCTGATGGAACGGAAATGATACATGATGGAAACTTGCAATATCAAGATTGAAGGAAGAGCAATAGATCTGGTAAATATCTGTATAAACATTATAGAGTATTCTTTTTCCTCTTAAGTTCATTTATATATATGTTTGTATATTTATACAAATGTACATTTTGTTGAATGCCAAAATTATAACACATATATATGACAACTACAATCAAAAGTAGAGAGGTAAAATGGGTTTATATAGTGGTTAGGTTTCTACATTTCACTTGAAATCCTAAAATATTAATCCTAAGTAGAAAGTAGATTGTGAAAAGTTAAGTATGTATACTGTAATTGTGAGAGCAATCACTAAAAAAATTACAAAGAGATATAAACTCTTAATAAATAACTTAAAATGGAATACTAAAAAATACTCAGATAATCAAGAAAAAAAGGCAGGAAAGGGGAAAAAGTGGACAAAGAAACAGGTAACAAACAAACACAAAGAAATAAAATAGACTTAATCCAAATACATCAATACTACATTACATTAAATAAAAATGGTCTAAATACACCTATTAAAAAACAGAGATTGCCAGAATGGATAATATAACAAGATCCAATTATATGCTGTCTATAAGAAACCACTTTACTCATATAGGTATAGTAAACACAAAAGGGTGAAAAAAAAGATAAACTAGGAAAACACTAATCAGAAGAAAGCTGGAGTGGCTATATTAAAACCAGACAAAGTAGAGGTAAGAGTAAGAAAAATTACCAGAGATAAAGAGGGACATTACATAACAATAAAAAGGTCAAGCCACCAAGAAGACACAACAATCTTAATGTTTACGCATCTAACAACAAAGCTTCCAAATACTGATAACACTGAAAAAGAAATGGACACACCCACAATAACAGTTGAAAATTTCACCATTTCTCTCAGTAATCAATAGAACAAGCAGACAGAAAGTAAGCAAGGATAAAGATAAAGAAGAACTGAACAATACCATCAACCAAATGGATCTAATTGACATTTATGGAACACACTATCCAATAACAACAGGATACATTTTCTTTTCAAGAATACATGGAACTTTCACTAAGATAGTTCACATTCTGGGTCATAAAACCCAGAAATTATAAAAATTAAAAGGAACTGAAATTATAAAAAGTATGCTCTCTGACTATAATGGAATCAAAATAGGAATCAATAGTTCTGAGATAACTGTAAAATTTGAAATACTTAAAAATTAAACAACACACTTTTTCAAGAACCCATAGGTCAGAGAGAAAATCTTGAGAAATAAAGATATTTTGAAACTTAATGAAAATATAACATCACATATCAAAGAGTAGCTTAAATATGCTTAGAGAGGCATTTATATCACTAAATGTTCAACATTAGAAAAGAAGAAAATCCCCCAAATCAACAATCTAACTTTCCAGTTTAAGAAATTAGAAAAAGAAAAGCAAAATAAAGCAAGCAGAAGGAGGAAACAATAACATGAAGCAAAATTGATGAAATTTAAAATAGAAAAATAGAGAAAATCACTGATATCAAAAGATAGTTCTTTGAAAAGATGAATAAACTTGATAAACTCCTAGCTAGAATGACAAATTAAAATAGAGGAGATAAAAATGATCAATATTAGAAATGGAAGAGGGGATAATAATGGAGACCCCACAGACACTGAAATGATAAAGTAATGCTATAAACAACCCCATGCACATAATGTGACAATATAGATTAAATGGACCAATTCCTTGAAAGTCACAGACCACCTAATCTCACCCAAGAAGAAGGAGATAACCTGAATGGTCCTGTGATGATTAAGGAAATTGATTTTTTAGTTAAAAACCTTCTGTGGTGGGCTGAAGCTGTTATGTACTCCAGAAAAAAACATGTTTTAAAATCTAATCTATTCTTTATGTGTAAACCCATTGTAAATAGGATCTTTTGACGAGGTTATTTCAGTTAAGGTGTGACTCACTTCATTCAGGATGGGACTTAATCTTATCACTGGAGTCCTCTGTAAACAGAATGCATATATATATATATATATAGAGAGAGAGAGAGAGAGAGAAAACCATGGAAGCAAGAAGTTGAAATCAATGAAACCCTCTAGGTAGAGGCTAGTAGATGCCTCCATGTGTCTTGCCATGTGGCAGAGGAGCCCAGGATCACGAGCAGCCAGTCTTCAGGAAGAAGGCATCAACTGGATGATGCCTTGATTTGGAACTATCCTCAGCCTCAGACTGTAAGCTAATCAATTTCCATGTCTTTAAGTCAACCAACTAATTTCCTGGTATCTTCTTTAAGCAGCCCAAGAAATTAAAACACCTTCCAAAAAAGAAATATCTGGGCCCAGATGATTTACTGTTGAATTTTAAAAGACACATTTAAAGAAGAAATGAGAATTCTATAAGATCGCTTTCAGAAAACAGAGGAGAAACACTCACTAACCCATTTTATGAAATCAGAATTTCCCTGATACCAAAACCAGGAAAAGACAGTACATAAAAAGAAAACTATAGAGCAATATTTCTCAGGAATATTGATGCAAAAATTATCAACAAAATATTAATAAATATAATTCATCAATATGTGAAATGAATAAGGTACCCTGAGCAAATGGGGGTTATCCTGAGAATGCAAGGATGGTTGAATATTTGAAAATCGATCTATATAATCCATCTTATTAATGATTTAAAAATGAAAAACCATGTGATCACATCAATGTATACAGAAAAGACATTTGACAAAATTCAACATCCATTCATGACAAAAACACTCAACAAACTAGGCATATAGGGGAACTTCCTTAACCTGATACAGGCATTAAAAAAAAATCTACTGCGAATATCTTTCTTACCGCTGAAAGACTGAATGCTTTGGCCCTAAGATTGGGAACAAGGCAAGGATCTCCACTCTCACCATTCCTTTCCAACATTATACTGGAGTCCTAGTCAGTACAGTAAAGCAAGAAAAAGAAATTAACAATATATATATTGGAAAGGAAGAAATAAAACTGTCCCTTTTTATGGATGACATGTTTGTATATGGAGGTAATGCCAAGAACTTCCCCAAATCTCCTATAACTAATAAGTAAGTTTAGCAAGGTTGCAGGTTTACATGCAAAATTGTAAGGTTTACACGCAAAAATCAACTGCATGTCTATATAATAGCAATGAACAATTGGAAACTGAAATAAAAAATACTATTACAATAGCTTTCCAACTTAAATATTTAAATACAAATATAATAAAACATGTAAAATTCCAAAATGCTGGTGAAAGTAATTAAAGAAACCTAAGTTAATCAATAGGCATGCCATAATCATGGATTGGAAGAATTCAACATAGTTAAGATGTCACATCTCCCCAAAGTGATCTACAGATTAAAGCAATAACAATTAAAACTCTAAAAGGATTCTTTTTGGGAAATGCAATTCAATACAGAAAAAATAATCTTTTTTTTATCAAATGGTGGTAGGATAATTTAACATCCATATGCAAAAAAATAATAATAAACCTCTTCCTAAACCTCACATCTTACAAAATTTAACCCAAAATGGAGCATAGATTTACAATGTGAAATATAAAACTATAGAACTCAGAGTAAAATAGGAGAAAATCTTTGTGATCTGGGGTTAGGCAAAGAGGTCTTAGATAAGACACCAAATGCACAGTCCACAAAAGAAAAAAAACGATAACTGGATTTCATCAAAATTAGGGTGCATGGGTGGTTCAGTGGTAGAATGCTCACCTTTCACGTAGGAGATTTGGGTTCGATTCCCAGACCATGCACCCAAACAAACAAACAAACAAACAAAAAACCTTTTGATCTACAAAAGACTTTCTTAAGAGACCAAGACACAGGTGGTTCAATGGTAGAATGCTCTCCTGGCAGGTGGGAGACCTAAGTTTGATTCCCGGCCCACACACCGCCCTCCCCACCCCCCCAAAAAAGACAAGTTACAGACTGGAGAACATAATCACAAATCATATTTGACAAAGGATTTGTATTTAGAATATATAAAAACTCTCACAACTAAACAGTAAGAAAAGTAACCTATCAATCACACTGCTAGATTTGAAAACATGTTCACACAAAAACCTGTACCTGAATGTTTATAGCTACTCTCTCTTCTTAGTTGCCAAAAACAACCCAAACGTTCTTCAACAGTGAATGCATAAACAAATTGTGGCACATCCACTCATTAGAATACTACTCAGTCATAAAAAGGAACAAACTACTGATAGACACAACTTGGATGGCTCTCAGGGGCATTATGCTCAGTGAATTATGCCTGTATCAAGGATCACATATTTTATGATTCCACTTATACGACATTCTGGAATAGGCAAACCTATAGCACAGAAGAACAGCTCGGTGGTTGCCAGGGGCTGAGGGACAGCCAAGGAGAAATCTCAGGGTCTTGGATCTGTTTTATATCCTGGTTGTGGTGATGATTATATAAATCTATATGTATGTTAAAATTCATAGAACTGTACACCAAAAAGTTCAATTTTGTGGCCTCTTAATTTAAAATTTTAAAAGCATAACAGATGCCCAATAAGTATTAGCTTTATTTAGAGGGCTCTCACATGATGCTAATGGTCCAACACTTTGGGAGTAAAAGTCTCTATTCAGTGCTTTTAAATCATTCATGCCCTTTGACTTAATAATTCCATTCCTGAGACTCTTATCAATAATTCAAAATTTCACTCCTGCCACAAACGACAACTATATGCACAAAGGCATTTGTTACAGCCAATTGATTCTATAGTTAAAAATTAGATATCACACTAAATATCCACTAATAGTTCCATTCATCTATTAAATTATAGTATGTGCCAACTAAAAATACAAAGAGTCTGCAAAAACATAAGAAAATATTATGACTCATTCAATGAAAAAAGCAGGATTTTTATATTATGTTTTAACTTTGTAAATAATATGCACTTCTGATGCATTGGTTGTTTCTGAGTGATAAGATTTTTCTAGTTTTATATAATTTCTTATTTCGGTAACAGATACATACTACTTTTTAATTAAAAGCTTTATTTTAAAAACTGACATCAATAAACAATGTTTATCCTGTGACCTTTGATAATCAAAAATATTGACAAAAGTTTATATGCCAGAACGGTCATCACCATGTTATATTACAATATAAAAGTTTAGAAGCAACAAAAGTGTTCGATAATAGAATGTTAAATTACCATGCATCTGTATGAAAATATTAAACAGCCAAAAAATGATGGTTATGAAGACATTTTACTAATTACATAGGAAATGCTCACAATATAATGTTATGTGAAAAAAAACTGGACAGAAGACTAAAATATCATTTTAGCTATGTAAAATAATAGTATATGCATGTGTGTGTAAATAGATAATTTCTGTTAAAAATGAACAGAATAGAAAAAAGTTTCCCAAAATGTTAACAGTAGTTCTTGAAAGACAGACAATTCTGGTCTTTATTCTTTTTTGAGAATAAAGATCTTCCAGAGGGAGCACGCGTTATTTCCATAATGAGGCTTCCCATGCCTGCAGGATAAAGCCTTCCCTAATCCACTCACCATCCTTCCAGACTCACCCCCTCCTCTAGCATCTAGCACCCAAACATGCCGAGGCAGCCAGTGCTCAGCAGGCCCTTTCCACGGCTCTGCACAGGCAGCAGCCCCGAGTCAGTCCTCTCCCACTCCCCTGACAAATCTCCACCTAGCCTTCAAGGCTCTGCTCGAGTGTCCAACATTACGTCTGTGCAGACACTGTCACGTTTACCAGACGATATAGTTGATCTGTTTCATATTCAAAATACCACCTGAGACCTTCTCTGAAAAAGGCCAACAGCAGGGATCATGCCTCATTCATCTTCTGCATTCAGTTCTTAGAACACTTGATACCCAACACTTATTTATCAAGTAATTTATTAAATAAATGTTGAATGAAACACCAACACCACTACCCCAGCAGAATTAATTGCTTCCTTTTTTCTTTTTTTTTTTTTTAATATTTTGTGACAAATCTTCACACATATACAGTCCATACATGATGCACAATCAGTGCACAATATCATCACATAGTCGTGTACTCATTGCCATGATCATTCTCTCAAACATTTGTATCACTCCAGAAAAATAAATAAAAAGAAAAAAGGAAAAACTCATACATACCAAACTCCTTTACCCTCCCTCTCATTGACCACTTGTATTTCCATCTACCCAATTTATTTTACCCCTTATCCCCCCAATATTTATTTATTTGTTTATTTTGCATGGGCAGGCACCAGGAATTGAATCTGGGCCTGGCATGGCAGGCAACAGCTCTGCCTGCTGAGCTACCATGGCCCACCCCCCAGTATTTATTTTTTATCCATATTTTTTCACTCATCTATCCATACCCTAGATCAAAGGTACATCAGACACAAGGTTTTCACAATCACACAGTCAAACTGTAAAAGTTATATCTTTATATATGAATTGCTTTCTTATCCCCGCTCCCAGAACACTTGGTTTACAATGTCAGTTAAATCATCCATTCAATAAACACATATTGAACATTTACTATGTCTGATACTTTATAAGGCAAGTGTAGAGCTTATCCCCTCATATTATGGTTACTTCTATTCACAGCTGTGTCTAAATACAACTAGACTGTGGTTTACTCGAATTTAGAGATGTATCTCATTCATCTTTTTATTGCCAGGCTCTACTACAAACTGGAACCAATACAAGTTTGTGAGGTTGAATTAAATAAAATTCACACAAAAAAATGACTATCTGGGATTTTTAATGGTTCTTAATATTTTATTCCAAAATAGAATAATTAAATATTACTCCTTTATAACCATTACCTTCGTGAATATTACTCATGAGCCACAGTAAACTTCAGCTTCCAAACACTAAAAGTATCACATTATTATGTTTTTTAGCAGGAGAGCACTTAACTACGGAATTTATGAAGAAATTCTTAAGTCCCCTTTAAGAAAAAAAATAGAAAAAATGAGGTAGATCTTTCTTCTTCAAGTTCTGGACAATCCCAAGCATTTCAGAGACAGGAAAAAAGGTTCAATGCTTTACTGTCGAAGGAGATATTTATTCTTGATTTTAAGAATAATTTTGTGTTCTCAAGTACAGAATTCACAATCCTTATATTTTATCTCAGCCAGCATAACTGTAGGCGTTTTTCTTATTTATATAAAATGTCTTATCCTTTGTAAAAAACAGTAAGCTATTTTTAATAGTGATTATTCCTGGAAAACATTTGCTTTACACTTAAAAGCGGGTCCTGGTGTTCATCTGGGGGAGCTATAATTGCTTGCGATCCACCTGCAATGACTTCAAGTAGGCAGGCACATCTCCAATTTCTCTGAAATGTACTAAGATCTTATTTGCTGTTTTTGCTAATCTGTCTTTATTTTTCCTCTACCCAGAACAATAACACTGATTTCTGCCTGGCCTCATTTATGCACAGATATTCAATTTAATTACAAAGATAATCTCACTGGTGACAGGGAAATAGGTACAGAAAATTGGTCTTTTGGATGAGGCACAGCTGCTACATAAACAATTTTAGAAAAGCTTAAGAGTTTAGAGAAGCTATTATGTGAAAAGAATGCTTACTGTTTATTTATTTCAAGAAAATGATAAAGATTAAATGTGACCACGCCATCAGGCAATATTCCTTCCACAGGATTCCACCGGTTCCCAGGAAAGTTGACACCTGGTAGATGCTTTGCCATCTTGGGCAAATACCACTCATAAGTCATCATCTGTCAGAAAAAAATCACAAGTGATGTCATCCTTTAAAAAAAGCAAGTTTATCAAGTACAAAGAGAAGATTCCAAAATGGGAATACACTCATTAAATACATACATAATGAAAAAAAATACAGCACAGCCAAGCTATGTGGTACTACTTTTCTAATGATGTAACCTTGGATTTTATTCTCAAGGTATGACTAACTTTGATAACATCAGTACCTACTTCCATTTTATCTCCATGCATCTGACTAACTACTCAGAATGGCCTTCCCTTATATTAATACCTAGATACATACTTAACTTTCAGGGCCTGCTTACCTATCACTTCTAGGATGCCCTCCCCAGTTTCTATGGGCACAGCAATAGTCTCATATGGCCCTTTGTACCTCCCTCTAACATACCTCTTCGCCTACTCACTTCCTATGGGAAGCAACTGCATCTTTTCATCCATGTACCTTTGCACCTGGCACACTGCCTAGCACAGAACAGTTCTCAAAATGTGTTTGCTGAAGTTGAAATTTCTTTGATGCCCAGACTAGGCAACCTAGTCAAAATATAGAGATGTATCATTACTCCATTCATTCATTCAAAGAACAAGTACTGCTAACCTATGATGAATAAGATATAATCCCTCCCTTGAGAAACCCAATCATATGATAATCTAGGTCTCAAACTAAAAGCCTCTTTGGCTAAATTATCTGAACTTCTTATAGTCCTGATTTAATTACATGTCTCTACATTTTCCTTAGATTAAATCATTTATATCAGAAAAAAATCTCTGAAATAACACTTGATTCTATACTTTTAACAGGTTTCCTCTTTTTTTAAAGAAAAGACTGCTATTTACATGTTTAGAGTTGGAGATCATTATTTGAGCATTTATGCTTATGTTTTGCTTACCTTATATAAGTCATTCAACTAGCAAATGACAGATTAATTTTAATTTGAGTGTACAATGTAAGTACTCAAGAAATATTATCTGAATTAAATTTTATTACCCCAAAGTGTCAGTTTTGGGGATGTTAACTTTGAATACTACTGTGTACTAAGACGTTAATGTGCTTCCTTTGATTCTTGTAATAACCTTATAATGTGAGAATAATTGTATCAGATACTGTTACTTGCCAACTCAATAGCTAATACCTTCTTCCTCACCAATGCAGTCCTGATTTTGATCAGGTATCTCTGAGCAGCAATTTGCTCAGGTACGGTCATTCCTTTTTGGTACCAAGTGGTACCAAGTTTGGTGCCAAGTTTACATGCAAGCATGTGACCAAATATCCATCAGTGGGGCCTGAGTGAAGATCTGCTGGGGGCTTCTGGGGCATATATTCCAATAAATAGAGGGTGAGAGCAAGAGTAAACAAGGTGCCCCAGAAGAAGCACCTTTCTTCTTGCCTTTAAAGGTGGTTGATGTGGGATATGATGTTTAGAACTGGGCATCCACCTTGTGACTCTGAGGGAAAACTCAAGAGAACTGTCCGACAGCTGCCCTAGAACACTAACCCCATTGAAATGCTGCATCATTAATCCTAAAACTCCCCATCTTGTTACATAAGATAAAAACTCCGTAATTCAAGCTGTTTTTTAGTCAGGTATACTGTTTCTTGCCTTCAAAAGAAGCATCGGGACTTATATAAAGATCATTTCCATTTCACAAATAAGGTAACAGAAGTTCTGAGAGAAAAAGACATTAATCCCACAAAGTGACAGAAGTGAAACATCCAGGAAAAGACAGAATGGGGATTTGAATTTATGTTTAATTAACTCTCAAATCCATGCTTCTCAACCATAGTAGCTGCCAGCTTGGCAGTATTTAAAATCTTAATTTAATATCATATTATTAATAAATAACCTAACTTTTGTCAGAAGCTATCCTGAGGCTCAAATGAATTATCTATGTACATGATATAAATGCAAACGTCTTACAAAAAATACATGCAATTTGCAAAATTTCCTATATTTGAAAATGTTTTTGTATTTTCTTCAGAAAATCACTGATTATTCATTAATTCAACAAAATTTACTGAATAAGTATTATGTCTAATAATTTGGTCAAACTAATCATCTTATTTTTTCAGTGTTAAGAATTTCTCTTTTCCTGATGACTGCTCTAAAAATACTGGAGATAAATTTGCCCCCTTTGAAAAATTTATGGCTTAAATAACAGATCTCATAATTTAAACATATTTCTTTAGTTCCAGAAACTCAAAATTTTCACAAGTCTTCCCAAACATATTTTTGTCATAGGATCAACAAACGAAATCCAAACTTTGTACAAAAATTTGACAGCAGAATTGTGGTTTATAATTACTATTCTGAGTGAAATCTTTATGAACCCACAGTATGATTTATTTTAGATTCAACCTAATTTATTTTAATCCCTAGGCCAGTGGCAATACTAATTAGAATGGTTGAAGGGGCTGAATGTAAAAAATAATTAAAAAAATTTTTTTAAATAAACGTACAATAAACATTTTCATGGTCATGTGAAATAGAGACCTAGGATATTATTTGAATCCAACGTGAAATACAATAATCCGTAAACATTCAGTTTAAACGAGAAAGAAGCAACTCATATGACTAACAGTCTTAGTTAAGCAGAAGAATGTGATATATATCCTATCTAAGAATGATCATGAAAACTATACTTATCCACTGTCAAAAAAGATAGTTTTTAAAAAAACATGTTTTAAAATTATTTTTTATTATCATATTCTAAGTATATTTTCATATACTTACTTCCTGATCCACTAATGAAATATCTGGTCTCAACCCTTCGCAGTAATGCTTGTAACGGAGAGAATTTCCTGGCAAATCTCCTCTGAGTAAGATAATTGCACCATGAGGCATAGAGGCTAGGAGGTTCTTTGCAAATTTATCAATCACATAGTTGTTCGTTTGGTTACAAATGCTAAATAAAAGGATCAAAAACATTAAAATAGCAATATTTTGCTACAGTTGTAATAAGATTAGGCTTATTTTCTGCTCCATTCCTTTCCCTTCTCACAGCCTACATCTAGTATTTCAAAGTATTCTACTTTATATCCTTTCAGATGATGAATATGTTTGAAAAGAGAATACTGCCGCCTGAAACAAAGCAGAAGGAACGGACAGTACAATTGAAAAAATGAGTCAAACCCTTTACTTCTGGAATCATTTAGTGCTCAAGAGTAAGTCTTTTTTTTTAATATATATTCTGCCTAAAAGCATACCCAAGTTCATTTTACAAAGTTAGTTCCCAATTCCATTGGATTTTAAGCTAATTAACGTTAATTCCAATTACTCCAAAGGAATTTTCAGAAATGCAAAAGGAAACCTGCTAATTTCTGACATAAATTTAATATTTGTATGACTCTCCTGTCCCCTGAGGTTGACCCTTTCCACCTCTTCCATGATTCCTTGTGTTCCTCTCTCCATTCTAGGTCAAGAAATCACTAGGGAATGAGGCCAATGAAAAGGAAAGGAGAGAATAGCTTGTGGAGTTGTTTACTTCTTCCAAGGCATTACTTGCTATTGCCAATTACAGCAGTACAACTCTTTTAAATAATGAGGCGGACTTTCTAACTTCAAAGAAAACCTGGCATGAATTCTGAGAGCTTATCATGAAAAAAGAAAAAAAAAAGACCATAAGTGAATAAAAGCATCAAAAAATGGAACAAACAATTCCCTTCCGGTCATTATCAGGTCTATTACATGAGAAACACAGTCTAAAGTTGAATCATTGTGCATCATAGAGCAAATTAACACCTCTAGGAACAAACTTTTATCCCTGCCTTCGTAATAAGTGATGCAATGATTACCGTTTCCTATGTTGATTCCCTACTTTGCAGAGTGATCCCTTACATTTTGCAACCCAGCAAAGAAGCTATGTATTCCATTCCCCTGGAGCAAATAAAAAAAAAATCAAACCAAACAAACCACCCACCCTTGTAAAGCATCGATGGAATTGAAGCTGGACTCCCAAAGGCCCTGAAGCCAGGAGAAGACAGGAATAAGAAAAGGTGAGAAAAACACCGTGGGCTTGGCGAACCCTTCTTGAACTAGCTGTGGAGTTGCTTCTGGAACACGCACTCCCTTCCCACAAGGCCTCCTGGGGACTCACCCTTCCTAACACTGGCTCTGCCCCTATATTATAAAGAACTTTGGTGTTTAAAATTAAGTTGAAATGGGAAACAATCTTTTAAAAT
This sequence comes from Tamandua tetradactyla, assembly GCF_023851605.1. NCBI lineage: Eukaryota > Metazoa > Chordata > Mammalia > Pilosa > Myrmecophagidae > Tamandua > Tamandua tetradactyla. The sequence goes on from NC_135338.1 coordinate 9,128,515, forward strand.
GTCAGTCAAATCTCACTATAACAGAACTCCAAAGGACTCTCTTCAATCCTGCTGGAAATAAATGAACTATCATCTGAAACCTGGACATATTGTATGTTAGGTAGGTTTTCATTGTATTAGTAAAACAGAATTTTAAAAAGATGTATACTATAATAATGAAAAAAGCTTTTAGAACTTTATTTAAAAACAATGTTTACTACTACAAGGCAAACTGGTTAAAGGCGAGGCATTACTTAAAAGATGAACTCTTGGAAGCTAAAGTGAATTTATAGCATGCAAAAGTCTCAAATGCCTTTACTCTCTATCATGGGATACTATGTATATACTCCCGATTCCACAAAGTATCTCAGGTTCTCCAGAGGAAAATACCCAGATGGTCTACAGGCACTGCCTGAACCCTTGCTGGCCATGGCCTGAAATACACATCACCCACGCTGAGATTCTAGTGCAAGCAGTTTAACAACCCCAAAAGTTTAAGAAGGATTACATTCAGACTAAGCTGCCTCACTCGGAGTCTTGAAAATCTGTGAGAGTCAAAGATGAAATGAAGCCCTGGAGTGTAAATATTCCAATGTCCAGGGCTCAAGTGCTGCCTCTTCATAAAAATAACCATGGCTTACCTGTAATTAGAGTATATTTGGTAAATTACAAAAATAGTTGCTGACAGCCATTCCAGACACTGAAGGCCGCCGCTGCAGCTCAGCAGTCGGTTGCTCCAGGACACGAGCGCGGCCAGACCCAGGCCGGCCAGGACGGCCACCACGGCGTTGCTCTGCATCCAGAAGCGCTCCACCTGCGGGACAGCCGGGCACGGCACGGCCGGGGGACAGTTCAGGCGATGGGTCAGGTGCCAGGACATTCTAAAAACATACCGCACACACCTACCTGTCTAAGCTTGCTCTTAGCCGGGTCCTAACTGACTTCGCAATCTAACTCCCCGTCACTTCATTTCTCAGTTTCTCAACACTGCTCCATCCCCTTTTGATCCCTTTTCAGATCCACACATTCATTTCAATACTGTGGGCTTGCTCTTTTTTTTAAAAATATTTTTATTGAGAAATCTTCACACACATATAGTCCATACAGGGTGTACAATCAATGGCTCACAATATTATCAATAGTTGTGTATTCATCACCATGATCATTTTTAGAACATTTGCATCACTCCAGAAAAAGAAATAAAAAGAAAAATCTCAAACATACCACATCCCTAACCCCTCCCTCTCATTGACCACTAGTATTTCTGTCTATCCAATTTATTTTACCCTTTGTCCCCCCTATTATTTCTTTTTAGATCCATATTTTTTTTCCTCATCTGAGCAACCCTGGATAAAAGGAGCAACAGACACAAGGTTTTCACAACCACATAGTGACTTTGTAAAAGTTGTATCTTTATTCAATCGTCTTCGAGAATCAAGGCCACTGGGACACAGTTCAGCAGTTTCAGGTATTTCCCTCTAACCACCCCAATACATCATAAACTAAAAAGGGATATCTATATGACACATAAGAATAACCTCCAGGATAATCTTTTGACTCTGCTTGAGATCTCTCAACCAATGAAACTTTATTTTGTCTCATTTCTCTCTTCCCTCGTTTGGTCAAACGGCTTTCTCAATCTCATGATGCCAAATCCCAGCTTATCCCGCGAGTCCTGTCCCACGTTGCCAGGGAGCTTTACACCCCTGGAGTCATGTCCCATATAGAGAGGGAGGGCAGTGAGGTCACCTGCCGAGTTGGCTTAAAGAAAGGTGTAGCCTTAGTCTTGAGCTTCTAAAATATGTAGAAGGGGAGAGAGAGTGGAGAAATACTTTTGTTCTATACCTGTTTCCTTCCACGTGGAGACGCTCCACTAGTATATAACCTTCCTACTCTCTCTCGAACCCCTCACTTGTTTCTTCCTGTGGGAGTGTAGGAGCTGACCTGGCGGGGCTTACATAGCTCTGCCCTTTACTCTCTTTCTCTTGGAATGAACTGTGCACCTCAATCACTTGTCTAGGGGCAGACCCTGTCTCTGTGACAGCAGTGGGGAAGGGACAGGCCTGTCCTGTGCAGCATTGTCTGTGACTGTCAATTCTGAGATTCAGTAAGAGCAGCCTCCCTGCCCACAGATATAAACCCCATTCTCCAGTCTCAGTGTGCTGGTAATAAAGGTAATCCTCCTACCTGTTGTACTGGTTTATCTTTTTTCTAAATTGATTCAAAACTCCAGGTGATCAAGTGGGGTATTATTTATTAGACTTCCTGAATGCAGCAAAATAGTCAATTAATTTCAGCTGCCAAGAAGGAGCTACCTGCATTTACAGAATTTTTATATAAGAAGAAATATCCTAGTCTCAGAGATAGATGGTAACCAGGGCAAATCAGAAATGTGGTTGCTGTTATGTTCAGGCCTGGGACTAGTGATAAAAGAAATTAAGGGATATGTTGGTAAGAGCCTACAGTTTCAATCCATACTTCTGTTGGTATTAAAAAGAAAAAACAAAAACAAAACTCAAGGAGAAATGGAGTAACATCTATATTTGCAAATACATTTTTTTAAGTGACTAACATAAACCTACCTTGACTTTATTTTTCTATCTAAATATTGTGCTAATGAAATGTTGCTTTTAAAAATTATTATTATTAAAAAGAGGCCTTAGGGCATGACTCTAGGGATGAGTCTGGCCCTGGCACTGTGGAATCAGCAATGTCTTCCTCACCAAAATGGGGAAAAGAAATGTAACAAAATAAGGTGTCAGTAGCTAAGAGAGTTCAAAGAGTCAAGAGTCTATTCTGGAGGTTACTCTTATGTAAGCTTCAGCTAGATATTGCTAATTGCCAAGGTTGCCAAACCCCAACCAACATCATTACTGTTAACCCTAAAGAACACCCCAGCCTCTCTCTATCTGAGATCCTAAAAAAGTTGCACTCACTGTTTACTTTTCAGAAACCTAAAACCTTCAGAAGGTTCCTAGGCCAGATAAGTACTGAAACCCAGAGGTGCCAGTACCTCCAAGAACATCAACCAGTTTTACCCCACTCTCCCATATTGTTGACACTCCTTTTCAACATGAAAAAAGTTAGAATGGGCATAACCCAAATATCCCTAAAGACTGGGAAAAGGATCAAAGGTGGCGTTACAACAGAGAAGTTTGGATTTAACAAATGAGTACGACTGACTCATTATATTGATATTTCTTTTTAGTCTTGTCTTGGGGCAGCTAGAAGGAAAAAACTGAAGTTGTGGAACTATAACCCATACCAAATTTTGCAGTCTCTTCTATAACTAACTGTTAAAATGTACTTTGAAATTTATTGTTTTTTTCATACATGTTACATTTTACAATAAAAAGGTTAAAAAAAAAAAAGAGGCCTTAGCCTTAATGGTTCAATAACTTTAACCTTGTGTATAATAATATATATATAATTTTAACTGTTTCAGAAATAATTTGTTCTTGTACAAGAGTCACAAAAAACAAATTTGCATAAAATTGTACAAACAATTTATCTAAATAAAACTTACCACACCCATGAAAAGCGGCTTTGAAATATCTAAATTTGCCCTCCAAGCAAAGAATGATGAATAAATGCAAAACATTCCTGTAAAAAGCCACACTAATGATAGATTCTGTCTCTCCCTACAAAAAAAAGAAAATATTTATATGCATGAATATACATATATGTACACATATGCGTGACTATACATATAAAATATTTATATGCATGAATAATACACATTACATAGCTTTAAATTACATGAAAAACATTTGGATCTCTAGAACTTTCCATATTTTACTAGGAACAGGAAATGATCTTAGCTTTAAATATCTGAGTTGGAATAGACAAACCAAATGGTAATCAACTTGAACTACATACTGTAGACAACTTGGAACTATGCAGCAAAGAGTACAAAGTCAAAATTCACAGAAGAAATGCAAACTATTAATTTTCTTAAATTTAATAAACACATGCAAAATAAAATAATAATTTCACGTATCAAAATTATAACAAAGACTTAAAAATGATAATCTCAGTGTTGGTGAGAATATGGTAGTATAGCGATATCTTACTACAATTTTTGAGGAAATTAATTTAATATATATCGAGACTTAAAAATATTCATGCTCATTGACCCAGTAAGTTGAAATAAAAGTATAAGTTTTAAATAATCAGAAATGTGGATAAAGATGCTTTATTATCACTTTTTTTTTTTTTTTTTTGCATGGGCAGGCACTGGGAATTGAAGCTGGGTCTCTGGCGTGGCAGGCAAGAACTCTGCCTGCTGAGCCACTGTGGCCCACCCTATTATCACTTTTAATAGTGGAAAAAGTGGAAGTAATCTAAATATCCTCAAGTAGGAGAACATTTAAATAGATTCTGCTATGGTCATAAGATGGAATAGCACATGACATTTAAATGATTTTAGATATTTTCATTGTGAGAAACATGCTCACAAGATAACATGAAATACTAAGAAAACAAAACTATAAAATATATACATATATGCATTTACTTACAAATTTTAAATAATACTGAACAGACTAGAAAATAAATGAAGAAAAAGTTAATGGAGGTTGGAGGTAATAGTGCTATGTGTAGGTTTTCTTTTTTTTTTTTACATGGGCAGGCACTGGGAATCGAACCCGGGTCTCTGGCATGGCAGGCAAGAAATAGACCTGCTGAGCCACCGTGGCCTGTCCTAGGTTTTCTTTTAACATCAAAGAAATTTAAATAACTGTTTGTTTCTTTGCAAAGGAACAATAATAATTGACTATGGGCAGAGTAAGGAATAAAACCACAAGTTTAATACATTAAATGACTTACAAGCTAGATTGTAATACACTGCTCAATTTCTCTAAATTACCTATTTATAATCAGAAAAAAAAAAACTGGCAAGAAAGCAAAACATATTTCCCTTAATTGCAGAGACATTTATTATAAAATAATAAAATAAAACTGGCAATGTCCAACAATGACACAGTAAAACATTAATTCAACTAATGAACATGGGAAAATATCAGGAAAAGCAATTACATTACTTACTTTCTTGCTAAACATATATTTGCCCAAACTGCAAGGGCTTGAACGTTGAATGAGAGTTCAGTCCTCATATTTGTTACTTGAGAACTGTAAAAGACAACTTAATTTATTGTTGGCATAAAACAAATCTGGTTAATTACAAAAAATATATTATTTGGGAAATACATCTGATTAGGCACTGAACAACTCTAAGGACTGGGATCAGATTTTATAACTATTTTAAATTCAGGAGAAAAAATACCATAAGAAAGAGTTAAACAGTTTTCACATGTTTTCCAATTCTAACATATGGTCACCAATTTATATAATTTGGGATAGAATCAGAACAAATAATTCTGTATTTTTGATTTTGGGATATCAAAAGGGATATTCCTGATTGGCTTGCTAAGTTATTTGAAAAGGGGTTTTGAATCTTCTTCTGTCAGCAATGTAGACATGGCCTCCAGTGATTTTGCAACTGAAAAGGACATTACTGCACACAGTTTTCTGGCATTCGATCATAAAGAAAAGGGGACAAGAGAAATAATCTCCAACAATTCTTTTCTAGGTTGTCTTCTTTCTTAAAAGCCTTCCTTGTTTTCTATGTTATTTGGTTCAAAAGTGTTTAAGCAATCCCAAGAACTGTATCCTTTTTTTTCTCTACAATTAAACTAACTTCTTCCACTAACTGATAAAAGCATTTTCCAGGTATTATAGGAATTCTAAAATAGCTGTTGCTGTAGTAGCCTCCAACATTAAAAAAGAAATGACTACATATTCCTCATCTCAAAGAACTTTCTTCTCCCTAGTGGCAATTTTACTGGAGAAAATGTGATGCCATAATCATAGAAACCACACAATGTGCATTTTACTAATGGAGACTCATCTACTACGAGAAGATATCCTTACTCATTTTCAAATGCACTTGAAAAATTGATTCCAGCATGGGGCCCATTTTAAACCATTCTTCAAAAGGAATGAAGTCAGTTCTCAAAATTAATTCTAGGAGATCTGTTGCCTAAATATAAGCTCTAAAAGATGGCTACTGCCTAGGGTTAGATTCAATAATTTCCTTGTCCAGGATTGCAATTTAGAGACATGCATTGGGGAAAAATTTAATTTGCTTGACAGGAAAAGGGTAAATGATTAGGTTCCATCATTTCAAGGATTTTCTTGTAAGTTAGTTATGAGTTGCCTCTCTCCACATGCCTGTTCATCTGAAACAAATAACGACTAGAAATGCTCTCACTCAGAGTGCTAAAATTATGTCTCCAATGTACAATATGATTTGGTTCCAACAATCAGCGTGGGTTTAGGTGGTTATCCTTCTTGTCCAGTCTATTTTTTCTGAGTAAAATGAACTTCTGTATTTTAAGGTAAAGTGGACCTTTAAATTCCCAAATAGATCACCTTTACGTGCAACTAATAAAAGTCCGAAGTATGGCCTAGGATTATTGTTGACAGTTCTTTGGAGTTAATATGGAATTTGTTAAGGCAAAATATACCAGTAATCCTGAATGTTATAGTCACCAGAATGTAGGGAGAAAAGAGCAATCATTGAGTCTTTGGTAAAGCTGAATAAAGTGATAGTAAAGCAGAATAAAGTGATAACGAGGAAATGCTGATAAAACAGAGGGGAAAATAAGCTTCTTGCTATCGTCTCCCCATTGAAAAAGAAAAAAGTGATCCACAAAAATTAGAGTCATAGAAAGAAATAGATAAAATGAATGTCAGAAACATCAAAATGTTATATGAGAATAACTGGTGGCAGGGAAATATGTTCAAGATATAATGTGAAGTGAAAAACAGCAGGCTAATATAAAAATTATGATCCCATTTTCAAAAACAAATACAAATATAAAAATTTTGGAAGGATACAGGTAAAAAAGTTAACACAGTAATAATAGTGCTTATCATTGCATGCTAGAATTATAGCCCTTTAAATCTTATTTTTGCTTATCTGTATTCTCTAAATTTTCTATAACAATTACGTGGGGTTTTTTTGGTGGAACAGTTATTAAGAAAGAAAGGAAGGACAGAGGGATGCAAGTAAGCCAGTAAGTAAACAAGAAAAGAAATTGTGAGAACCTATGAACTGTCTCATATAAAGTTGAAACATTCTCTCCATATTTTAAAAATGTTCTTTCAAATACCCTTGAGAGTCTCAAATTAATCAATTAATTAGGAGATCATGATAGTGTTATAGAAACATATTCTTCCATCATTTTTATATGGAAAACATTATAAAAGTATGTCAGTATTAGTATGGATATTCTTGAAGTTGTCTTTATCTGTATGGGTTTTACAGCAAGTATTAACCCATTTTTCCAAGAACACTGGCAGATAGCATTGATAAAAATATATTTGCTTAAGCTGGCTCTAATGAGGTTGAACTACAGAAGTCAAAATAGGTCTTAACTACAAGCACAACCTAGAGGAAAAGTCTTGAGACACTATATAAATTAAGCTGCAAAGAATTCAAAGAACATAGCTCAAACAAAAATAATAAGAAATAACTGTCCAAACTTTGCTAAATATGATGTTACGAAATGTCTCTAAAAAGAAAGACAACATAAAAGTCAGATCAAGGAATAAACTTTTTCCAACCCAAGAGCGCCACAGTGGATAACGTTATCTCCAATGGAAGTTGGAACATCTTAGATCCATCCTGTGGATCACTTTTTCCTTTTTCAATGGGGAGACGATAGCAAGAAGCTTAGTCTCCCCTCTGTTTTATCAGCATTTCCTCGTTATCACTTCATTCTGCTTTACTATCACTTTATTCAGCTTTACCATGTTATGGAGCAATCTAACATTCTTACTCATGATTGTATCTATTGCTCAATTTAAGCTCTATCTTATTGAAGGAAATGCTAGAATATTATTTGACAGTGTACAAAAACAGTTAACTGGAGAGCTGAAAACGGCTTCTCAGAAATACTTCTTCACAAAGAGGTAAATTCAGAAATCGCTAGTATCATTTAAAGAAGCGAAAAGAGAAGTCATTCAAAATAATTTAAAATATTTCATTTAAAAATAATTTCAAACTTACAGCAATATTTCAGACATGCTGGAACCTACTTCAGATTTGGCCTAAACACAAAAAAGAAAAGTACATTTGCACAAGCATTAGACTGAAGTCTGTTAGGCTATTCAGTTTTAACGATCTTGATTTATGGACATATGTTTAAAATATACAATGTAATATCTCTCTTCATTCAAAGTCTACTTCAGAGCTTATAGAATTTTTAAAGATAAGGCTGTGAAACCTAAACATTGATGTTCTTTAGAAAGAATTTAAGAAATAATACATTGGCTAAAAAACAGTTAAGCTATTCCAGCAGGAATAATTAACATATTAATGAATTAACAGACTTTTTACATTTCTATTATGAGCTCTATGGTCTTTTTGGGTAATTTGATTAGAGTTTATGATAATCTATTAGTCTATAATTTTATAATTGTGTGTGAATTATACAGGTTTCAACTCTGAACGGCCCTCAAACAATATTTTCTATGGAATAACCAATATAAGCCAGTATATAAACAAAGTATCAATTTCTCTAAGTTAAAATAATAATCTTTTATTAATATATTTTATTATGAAATATCTCCCACATACCAAAAATATAAAATGTATATTTGAGGGATAAAGTTTTATTAAAAAAACTATAGAATTACCACTCACAACAAACAGAACTTCAGCAATACTAAAAGATGTCTTTCAAAATCCTTGTACGCCTTTCCTTCCTCAGCCCCCAGTGGGAACTGCTACCTAGAATTTTCTAATAATTATTTTTCTGCTTTAGTAAATACATAGTTTTACTACTTTTATATACATCCTTACAGAACAGATTTAGTTTTTGCATGGTTTAGAATTTTGTATAAATCCTATCATAGAATATCACATCACATGTACATTTCTGGGACTTAAGTATGACATAAAAAGCACAAACCAGAAAAAAAACACCTAATACAGCCTTCTATATTAAAATTTTAAAAACCATCTGAAGATCAGAAAGTTCTGGTAATGGATGGTGATGAGGGTAGTTCAACATTGTGATTATGATTAATCCCATCGAATGGTATACTTGGAGGTGAGTGAGACGGGAAAGTTTATGCCATATATATGTTTTCACAATTTTTTAGAGAAAGAGCAACTAAAGAAACAATGACAATGAAATATAATACATGATCCTGGACAGGATTTAATAAGAGAGGAGAACAGGCTCAAAAAAGACAATACTGGGACATGTAAAATGAATGGAATATAGACTGTAAAATTTCTTGAATTGATAACTGCATTTAAGGTTGTTACATAAGTGAATATCCATGTTCTTAGGAAATGAACATGGCAGTATTAGGGTTCAAGGAGCATGATGCATAAAACCTACACTCATGTGCACAAAAAATGGACTGATACAGATAGATTAGGTAGATGGATTAGATAGACAGACAGATAGAGAGATAGATAGACAGATATAACATGGCAAAATGTTAAAATTGCTGGATCTGGGTCTCTGGGGGTGGGGTGGGGATAAGATGGAGTTCTCCGTATGGGTTTTGCATTATTTTTGCAACTGTCATGTAAGTTTGAAATTTTAAAATAAAAATTTTAAAGAAAAAAAATCTTTCTACTTATCCTTCCATTTTTCAGATAACCTTTACTGTAACCACATTTAATGTTTTCCCTAATTGATGTCTTAGGGAAAGCAAGACCTTCTGAACTTCTTAGAGCATATTTCCATTCAATGAAATCATTATTTATAAAGCTTTTATAAAAATGTCTTCAATTTTAAAAACAAAATACATAACACGAACACTATTCAGCAAACACGTAGAAGAAAAAAAGTGTTCTGGCCAAAGCAAATTAAAGATTTTTTTTCCTTCAACTTTTTCAAATATTTTTATTCACAGATCCAGTGCGCACAGTGACACCCAATGCTAACAAAACCACAATGCTTCCAACAGAGGCAGGAGAGCCTTTTAATATTGATTATCCTGAAAAGTATATTCTACCCACAGTAGTATGATGTCAGATTAAGTGAGTCCAGTTTTTTTTCCTAAAGTATCTTAAGTGCAACATTTCAAGGGACAACTAACTCTGCTACAAAAGCAACTGAAATAAAAATTCTATCAACTGTTATTGTTTTCCTCAATCAAGGTCCAGGTAGAACACTGACATTTTGCTGCATATTTCTTTATAAGGGCTTTAAATGTGAATTTACCAGACTGAATGTTCCATATTCTTCCCTGAGAAAATGCGTCAAAAATCCTAGCAATGTTGTCTGGTCTCCCCAGGTCCAGCGGGCTTGATTGAGATAGGATGAGATAGGAAGGTAGAGATAGGGCAGCAAACCAGCAGAGAAGTACAGACTCAACTTCAACAGAGAGCCCAAAGACAGTTCCTGCATCAGAACACAGGGAGTTGCATAACAATGTTTATTTTACTCGAATCATCCTGGAACTTCAAGAACACATCAAGGAAAGCGCCAAATACGTTTACACAGAGCTGAGCTCCCAATTTATATTAAGTCACCACAGAATACTATGGTAAACCTTCTGATTATTGAGGATTACTAGAAAATTGCATCAGGCTGAACTCCTTTGCATGGCAGGTGAAATCTGAGTGAGGCAAATAATATTAGCAAAAACTCATGAGGATTATGTTTATTGTATCTTTTACATTTAAAACCATGTCATGACATGCAGCATTGTATAGCTGATAAAACCCACTTGGAAGTGATTATGTGCTGTTTGGCTGATTTTATTATGCCCCAAATATTGTTCTAATACCAATTCACTTGATCACCATCATCAGGAGTATATTTCAATTACACACTCTCTTACAACCACACATTGATAATACATTTTTCTAGGAGAGTTTTGGATATTTAATGGATATGTTTGGCACAAATTAAGCAGTTATTACATAACCTCCAAGCTCATGCAAATGTTTTTTTTTTTCTCAATTAACATAAAGTAAAGGAATTGGTTGCAATACATAACAATGTTGCCTGATATACCTTATTGAAGAATGTATCTTATTCCCCAAATACGATATTATTTCTGAAATCAATGACAATATTGACAAACTTCATGAAGTCTAAGCCCAAAAGAATATGAATTCTAGTACACTAGAAAGATCCAAATTTTGGTCACTTAAGTAGCTGGGAAAGGGGGGCTAACAGAAATATCATAATTTGAAATTGCCAATTTTTCCTTTACAAAAAAGAGGAATCTATACATAAGAATGAATACAAGCACTAAGGTTCACATTCAACAGAAACAGAACAAGCAATTGATTTATATTAACATTTTCAAATAAACATTCTCAATTGAAAATGGAGTGTTTTTATTACAGTACTGATTTCATTTGCGATTTCTATAGTGGTAATGAGATGCATAAAAAATAAGGGCACGAAAAGAGTGAAAGAAAGAACTAATTTAACAACACGCCTTTGCTATTCATAAAAGTGGCATTAAAGTAAATGTTTGTAATTTGGCAGTTTCTGTATATTACAGTTAAATTTGGAATGGTAAAATGTAGTTGCCACAGAATTTTCCTTTTGTGTAGGAAATAAACAGGGAGATAATGACATGAGAGCTATTACAGAGAGTTCAGGAGAGTGATTCTTAGCACTAGCTGCACATTAGATTCACCTGGGGAGTGCCTGGGCCTTACCTCACACCGATTAAATAAAAATTATTTGGTATCAGGCATTAGCACAAATGTACATACATGAATACGTTAACGTATATATGTATGTGTATGCACACACATACACACACACACATTTTTTTTTGTATGCTGTATGGTGGGGTCATATTTCATTCTTTTTTCATGCGAGTATACTATTACTGTAGCACCATTTGTTGATTTTTATGTTTGTTTTGTTGGTTTCTTTGTTTGTTTGGGAAGTGCATGGACCGGGAATTGAACCCGGGTCTCCGCGTGCAGGCGAGAATTCTACCACTGAACTACCCTCGCACCCCCCCCACACACACTTTTTAAGCTTCCCAGATAATTTAAGTGACAGCCAGGGTTGAGACCAACTGAGCCAGGACTTTCTGATCTGCCTCAAATCGACCATACCACCCTTCACTGGACCACCTTAGTTTCTTAGAAAGAGCTTCATCATTGATATTTAAATAACAGAAATGAAGGATTTTGTGAAGAGTCACGGCTCCCAAAACGTCAGTATTCACCAGCAGCTCACCTCGGTCCAGGGCCTCCAGACCCCCACACGATCAACTCTGAGGGCTGCGTGTTTGTATGCAGAGCACATGGCTCTCCTTCCACTCAACTGAATCAAAATATTTGCTTTCCAGGTTCTTGCTAGGGAATATACCTCTCTGATTCCTGCTCATGTCAGAAGCCTGGCTAGGATGGCTGATAGCAGAGTAAGAACAGTGATGGGATACGCTGTCACCCATCCCTTATCTCTGCATCCACCTGACTGACAAGAATCAATACTGGACCTCCGCAGTTTTGTATTCTGTAGAAAAGTCTTCGTTTAGGTGTGTTTTTTATGTCATATCTCCATTTTAAAAATCAAGATTTATATAAGGAAAGACCATACACTCTTTAAAACCATTATATGGCTAAAACTCCACATATTCTATAAACTCACTATTAAAAACATCACCTATTATGATTTTCAGTATACCTTACATAAGGACTTACATGAGTGGCAACAGAATTCAGTTCCAAGAAAAAGTTTATCTTTCCTGTCAATTGTTATGTTTTCCTGGTATTTATTTATTTTTTATCACAAAATAAGAATTTTATAACTTCCATGCTACCTTTTTTGCTTTGCTGCCAAGAAGCTAGGAAACAAAATGTGAACACTTTTGTGAACACATAAATACAGTTATCAAAAACTTTGGTATAATATTTCCTTATTTCTATATAATAATTTTATTATAAATGTGTTTATTATAATTCTGAATACAGCTGAGTAAATTGACAAATAAAATGATCAATAAATGTAGAATAAACGTAGCTAGGGTATAATTCACAAACAAACAATAAATAAAGTACGTAAAATGGCTAAAGCATTGACTTGTATATGTATTATTTTAACAACTGTGAGATTGACAGAAAAAAGGGCATCCATCCTTTTTAAGTCAACTCTGCCTTCTCCTTACCTATGTTTCCCAATGTCATAACAAAGTAATTTTCATACTTTGCTTTATAACATCATTTTAATTAACAATCATTTGTCCTTGCAGAGAAAGAAGAAACTAAAATTAATCATATTTAATTCTAGGGAAATCTGTTCAGAGAAAACAGACTTTTATCAGAGATTTTATTAGTTAGTTCACAATGGCAGGAATATTATTTGCTTTGTTGAGAGTTGTCTCTCCAGCACCTAAAGCAGTATATGGCACAGAGTAGGCAATCAACAGCTTAATGAATAAATGAGGTATTATTGGTATACCATCTTTTGTCTGAGAATGCATAATAAAACAATTAAGGAAATTTGCTATTGTTGTTTTATGTTCTTGTAGGCTATTTTTATTGAGGTTCTCTTTAGAATCAGTTTAAGAAAATTATGGAACAGGCCAGATGCCACTGCAATCAATACTGCATAATTTTTGTAAATCCTATTTTTTTCAGTCAATGTTGCTAGGGCCTAAGGTTATTTATGCTTTGCATAAAACTCGAGAAAAATTAAAGTCCCAAGTTTTCTGAAGGCACAAATGTTATATTGGGCCTAAATAAAATATTATAAATTTTCATTTTTACAAAGTTCAAAAACCTACCTTCTCTTTTAAAAGTCGAAAGAGGATCCACGGTATTATGCACAAAACATAGAGTACTATTGTGTGCTGATTACATAAGCTAAGTCCACAGCAGAAGGCACCAATTTTAGCTATCTGAAAAGAAATAAAAGTAAAATAATAGGTTTAAAAAATCACCTAAAATTTGTAATAGAAAAGGCTATTATTTATATTAAAACCAAGCACATGTACTATACATAAGATTAAAATCAATGTCTTTAGCACAAGCAGTCACGCTTTAACAGGCACTAATATTAATCACTATTAGTTTTAATAATATTTTTCATTCTCATTAAATCACTATAGTTTGTTCTTAAATGACTGTTTTACTTTTAATAGGACTTTGTGTACTTCTCATTCAAATAAAATCTACATTTGAAGTTCAGCAATTCATTCTCCTTTTTCTTTTTCTCCTATTAAATTAAATAAATGAAACTTAACACCTTTTACTTAGAAATCTGGTTATTTCTGGGTGGTGTTTTCAATTTTTTTGAACATGTATTACTTTTACAATCAGAAAAACTTGTTTTAAACAAAGGAATAAACTCTAATGGCACCACAGCTGTGTTTATGAGAACCACAGATGAATCAAAATGCTCTTTTGTATTTATATTCTTCGATGACACTGCCTACAATGAGATGACTTGTCATTTTCCGGCATGTGTATTGTAAGCTCTTATGAGACAGAACTCCTTCTCATTTCAAATGATTTTTATTCTAGCAGTTACCTTAGAATTCCTTGTAATCTCTTCTGAGCTACTTTACTGTTACATTTGATTCTCTTCTTCGAAAGAAAAATACAAATTTGATCATTTTTGCAATTAGGGAGCAAGTCAGTTTATATATGGTACATAATTTAAGGTGGTCAATTTAGCGCTTGACATCTTATGATGACATCAACTGATGGTGGAATTAACCAACAAGCCTATCGTTCTCACAAGACTTACAGGGGATTTAATAATCCCCTCATCCCCCAAAAAACTTTTGAGCTTTGAGGGGGAATATGACCCTTGTTTTATAAAGGCTACAGTGGTTCCACTGACAGTAAAAGAGCTGAGCCCATTGTCTCTTCCAGTATACCTAGATTATCTCAACAATAATCAAAACTGATAAATGGTATCTAAACCACAGTTAAAAAGACATACAGCATCTATAGAGATTGAAACAAAAAGATTATCTCACTTTGATTGAAATAGGTTACCTTTGATCTCTCTTTTGCAGTTGCTGCGTCCTCAAAATGCACAGTAAGAGCCATAAGCAGCCCCACAAACAGATTGTTTAAGCTAAAAACTTCTGCTGCGATGGACCACTGCCATGTTAGACGAGAAAATGAAAACACCCCCGCAGCAAGGATTCCTCCAGCATATGAGCCAGAAAGCCTGCAAATATAGATAACATGAAATCTTCTTTCCCAACAAAAAGGACTGATTTTATTTTTCTTTTTATAAACTGTAGCAGCAGAAATTATGACAGGCACCCAGCACTATCCAAATCCATTATATGTTTAATATACCATCTCGTAATAATTTCAACTAAGAAGTCCATATATTAACCTATTAAGAAACAAATGAACAAACCCACTTGATATGCTATGGATAGAATGAAGTTCTTAGAAGTAACCTCTAAGATTCAAGCCAGTTCAGAACACCTGATGAGATAATAGCTAGAGAAATAAATCTGTGTTAATTTTCTTGCTACATCCATGAAAAAGAATGATGATCTGGTTTTAGATTAAGAACAAAATATTTTTCATTATAAAAATTAATGAAATTACAAAATATATATTTAGAACACTCATTCTCACTTCTTGTGGAATGTTTGGACATAGATACTTTTTTCAACCTTTAACTCCCAAGATATGGCAAGGAATGTCTTGGTCACAGTATTTGGTGATTTAAAGATTTCCTGTGCAGCTAAGTTCTTAGTTTCTAATTGTTTCTACTTCAAAGTTGAAATTAACAACAATATTTTTTAAGGGGAAGGAAAATGAGAATTTTCATAACACCTAGAGAATCAAATGCTACACTAAAACAAACTTCTCACTTCCAAATGCCAATACTTCAATTCAAACCGGAATCCGGATTTCGATTCAGAGACTTGATTTGAAATCGATAATGTGGTTGAATATACTGCAGCATATCAAACCAAAACAACTTTTCATTACTGATATAAAATGGAAATTATTGAAAATTGAAGGCCACTACCAAATATCTATTTCATAACAGTGTTATGAAATTCAACAACCTATTGTGTCAAATAATTATGACATTATATGGCCCCTAATTATTACTTTCCCAGCATCCTGTTTAGTCTAAAAAATTATGGAGCAATTCTATGGCTTTTAATCAACCATAGTAGAAAAAAATTAAATAAAAATTTTAGTATCACCAAAATTTCAGTATCACTGTTTTTTCCTTTGAGTTTCTATTTGCAGATGATTTCTATTCCCCCCCATAAATATCAGAAGTTTCCTGTTTCTCTGAGAGTTCCCAATGATCCTGATTCAATCCACTAAAGTAATTTCTTTCTCCCCAAATTATTTTCATATCATTCACTTATCCATTTATACTCCTACTACATTAGATTCAATTATTTTAAGCTTCCTAACTTGTCTTCTAGTTTTCCCATGTATTCTGAAATATAACGTCAGATTCACTTCCTAAAGCTTGAAAGACCTCAACTAGCCAAATCAGCGATAATTTGAGCATTTAAATAATTACAGTAATAGCTTATGGACCCAAATAAAATATGAATGTATAGTGGTACAAACAAATACAGTGAAGAGAAGGGAAAGTATTTCCTTTCAGTAGAAAATCAAATCATAACTAGAAGAATGGTGGAATTAGAAATCATCAATTGGTGACCATACAATAATAATAATAATAATCAATGAATACCAAAACTAGTTGGTAAAAGTTTGTAGAGTACATATATATATATACAGCCTCCAAGTATCTCCCTATAAGAAGATTAATTACAAAGGGAAAAATGGTAAATTTACAGTGGTAAAACCTGGCAGACACAATTGTGTCCACGTGAATAACAATAGCACCAGTAAGAGAACAAACATCATGTGCTTTTTGAGCTATTGCATTGAAATGTCTATAGCATCATTTCTATGATATTCCTGCTAAAAACGTATGACCTAAATCTAAGGAAACATCAGACAAACCCAAATCGAGGGACATTCCACAAATAACAGGCTGGTACTCATCAAAAATCAAGGTCTTGAAAGTCAAACAACAAACAAATAGAAAACCCTGAGGATTTAGTCCACATTAAAGGAGAATGAAGGGATATGACAACAGAACGAAATGCACAATCTGCGATTTTCTGATTGAAAATCCCTCACTGAAGCATACTGCCTTCTCTCTTTATTCTATTACATTTTCGATAAAGGGCATTATTGGAACAATTGGTAAAATCTGAGCCAGGTCTGTAGATAAGATAATGGTATTATTATCGATGATGATTTCTTGATCTTGATAATTGTAGTATGGATATGTAAGATATTCCTATTTTCAGGAAACATACTCTGAAATATTTAATGGCAAAAGGGCATTATGTCTGGAACTTATTCTTTTTTAAAAATTTTTATTAATAAAAACAATCAACATACAATATAAACTTTTTTCTTATCACATAGTTGTATATTCATCCTCATGATCATTTCTTAGAACATTTGCATCAATTCAGAAAAAGAAAATAGAAAAAAATTCATACATACCATACCCCTTACCTCTCCCTTTCACTGATTACTAGCATTTCAATCTACTAAATTTATTTTAACATTTGTTCCCCCTATAATTTATTTATTTTTTTATCCATATATTTTACTCATCTGTCCATAAGGTAGATAAAAGAAGCATCAGACACAAGGTTTTCACAATCACACAGTCACATTGTGAAAGCTGTTTCATTATACAATCATCTTCAAGAAACATGGCTACTGGAACACAGCTCTACATTTTAAGGTAGTTCCTTCCAGCCTCTCTGTTATGCCTTAACTAAAAAGGTGAACTCTATTTAATGCATAAGAATAACCTCCAGGATAACCTCTGGACTCTTTGGAATCTCTCAGCCATTGATTGACACTTTATTTATTTATTTATTTATTTATTTTTTAAACATTTTCTTGTTTTTATTGTATTCTGTTTCTCCGTTTTTGTTACATGGGCTGGGGCCGGGAATCGAACCGAGGTCCTCCGGCATAGCAGGCAAGCACTTTGCCCGCTGAGCCACCGCGGCCCGCCCTGACACTTTATTTTGTCTCATTTCTCTCTTCCTCCTTTTGGTCAAGAAGGTTTTCTCAATCCTTTGGTGCTGAGTCCCAGCCCACTCTAGGATTTCTGTCTCATGTTGCCAGGAAGGACCACACCCCTGGGAGTCATGTCCTATGTAGAGAGGGGGAGGGCAGTGAATTTGCCTGTCATGTTGGCTGAGAGAGAGAGAGGCCAAATCTGAGCAACAAAAGAGGTTCTCTGGGGGGTGACTCTTAGGCCTAATTTTAAGTAGGCTTAGCCTATCCTTTGTGGAGTTAAGTTTCATATGAACAAATCCCAAGATTGGGGGCTCAGCTTATTGCTTTGGTTGTCCCCACTGCTTGTGAGAATATCAAGAATTTCCCACTTCAGGAAGTTTAACTTTCCCCCTTTCTCAACATTCCCCCCCAAGGGGACATTCAAATACTTTCTTATTCACTGTTCAAATCCTTCTGGGATTTATCGAGGCATCACTCTGGACAAACCTACAAAATCTCATGTCCTACTCAAGGTTCCATGTACTTATGGTGTTCAATTAAGCTGTCCACATAAGTTATATTAGGAAATGCACTAGTCAAATATAAATTTTATACCAAATAAACATTTTTTGCTTTAGTCTCACACATAAGTTAAAGTTTTAAAATATTAATTACCATCTATTTTCAACATCCTGCATTATTGACATTTCTTTGTTCTTCCCCATGCAAAACATTTTTAAATTTGTACATTTGGTCACTGTCATTATACACTCTAGGCATTCCTAGATTATACCATTTCAGTCTTTATCGTATATCTTTCCTTCTGATTTCATTTGTGCCCCCAGGCCTCCTCCCTCTATCATTCTCACATTCAGCTTCATTCAGTGTTCTAACATTATTGTATTACAGTTAGGTAGTATATATTGTGCTACCCATTTCTGAATTTTTACAATCAGTCCCACTGCACAATCTGTATCTCTTCAGTTCCAATTACCCAATATCTACCCTGTTTCTATCTCCTAATGACCTCTGTTCTTAACTGAAATTATCCAAGTTCATTCATTAATGTTAGTTCATGTCAGTGAGACCATACAAGATTTGTCCTTTTGTTTCTGGCTAATCTCACTCAGCATTACGTCCTTAAGGTCCACCCATGTTGTTACATAATTCATAACTTTGTTCTATCTTATAGCTGCATAATTTCCCATCGTATGTATATACCACAGCTTGTTTAACCACTCGTCTGTTGACGGACATTTTGGCTGTTTCCATCTCTTCACAATTGTAAATAATGCTGCTATAAACATTGGTGTGCAAATGTCCATTTGTGTCTTTGCCCTCATGTCCTCCGAGTAGATACCTAGCAGTGGTATTGCCAGGTCATATGGCAATTCTATACTTAGCTTCCTGAGGAACTGCCAAACTGCCTTCCACGGTGGTTATACCATTTGACATTCCCACCAACAGTGGATAAGTGTGCCTCTTTCTCCACATCCTCCCCAGCACTTGTCGTTTTCTGTTTTATTGATAATGGCCACTCTGGTGGGTGTGAGATGATATCTCATTGCGGTTTTGATTTGCATTTCCCTAATAGCCAGGGAAAAGTTGAGCATCTTTTCATGTGCCTTTTGGCCATTTGTATTTCCTTTTCTGAGAAGTGTCTGTTCAAGTCTTGTCCATTTTGTAATTGGGTTCTCTGTCTTTTTGTTGTTGAGTTGAACAATCTCTTTATATATTCTGGATCCTAGACCTTTATCTGATATATCGTTGGAACTTATTCTTAAATGGTTAAAAACAAAACAATATAGACATATTTACAGAGTCAAGGATAAAGCAAATGTAATAAATATTAATATTTGGGGAAACTTCACATAAAATATGAAGGATATACAAACTGTGGAATATTCTTATGACTTATCTATATGCCTGAAATTATGTCAAAATTAAAAATTAAAAGAATAGACCGACAAATTCTTTAGATGAATTGCTAACATTTATTGAACTTTTTGCCAGGAGTCAGGTACTATTCTAAGTGCATTCCTTATATTAATTCACTTCATTTTTGCAATAAACCAACGAATAGATGTTATTTACTTTCTTTAAAAAAAAAAATGAAGAAACTGAGGCCCAGAGAGGTCAAATAATTTTTCCCAGCTCCTATGGTGATAAATTGGCACATCTAGGATTCAAACTGTTAAACTTAGTGGCACTACATTATGGGCTAAAAGATGGTTATTTTAGTTTTAATGTGAAATAAAAACTTGTTCAGATTAATGATAAATAGTGCTTTTATTTGGCTAAATATGTACCTCCTGGGTTGAAGAGCAGAATAGTATGAGAGCTTTGCAAATTATGAGAATTGTGTTTATTTCTATGTTTTATCCAAACAACATGCTACCAGTATGAATTGTATTTAAAACTCTTGAGCTTGCTTTAACCTACTTTTTTTAAAAAGCAATTAGTTAAAGTTTAAAATCACCAAACAGTTAATTAAAGAGAATTGAGAAAGTCCTGATATATATGAATCCTCAGGAAGAAAACACAAGACTTGCTAATCTACAATGATTTTTAACACATGCTATTAAGCTCAGGAAGACATCCTAGAGTGTTTGAATTGCTGGCATTAATTACTGGAATTATGAACCATGTTAACTGCTTTTTCAAATATTTCATCAGGTTTTAAAAATTGAAGAGAGTAGGTAAAATTAACTTCAGTGATAAACTTTATCCCATCACCTTAAACTATTACACAGATAGTTACGTACATTAGCAATTTATTGACAACTAACCCCACATCAGGAAAGTCTATAATCTGAATTTCTTTCCTAAGGTCATATTGGTTTTGCAATGACTAATCCAAATGCTCTTCCACCTGATTTTCCTTGGTAGCAGGGAAATAATTTGTGAGACTTCTGAGTAAGATTATAGAAGAAAAGGTAGCTATCATAAAAAAAACAGTAACAGAAACCAAACCCCATAATCTTGACCTTTAGAGCATCAAATGAGCTTGCTTAGAAATCAAACTAAGTCTACAGGAATTTGGGCTGTAGTACTAATGTAAAACCAACCACATGGGTAACGGATCTTTTGACTTTTTCTTTTTCTTGTTATGCTCAGCAGCTGGAACCTCTTTGTATGCTTAGGAGGTATGGCTCCCTCCCATTATACGTGCTGAAAATACAAGATCCTCATTTTTCCGGTCTCCCTTGCAGCAAGAACACTGACACATGGCCTAGACTCTGTCAGAAGCACCTGCTCCATTCTTTGAATTGGAAACTAGTGAGGCAAAGAAGCAGCAATAGGGACACAATCCGCTCAGACATGACCGGTGAGATCTTTGCCTTTTCTCCCAAGACAACGATGGCAGCACTTTCAGTGACAATGTCAGAATTCGGCTGTGGTGTCTCATGCCCAGACGGGGCAGCAGTGGGGCTTCACTAGAACGTACCCGTGGGAGGCCTCTGGATGCTGTTCCAGGCTTGGAGCCTGTGATCCAGCCCACGTAGACGTTCTGAGAGCTCCCCAACATCCATTTAGTACCGTCCTTTCCTTCTAAACACAGCCAGAATCAACAGCTTGCAACCAAGACTGAAGGACATGGCCTTCCCATTTTATTATTTCTATTACGTTTTCAAAGGACACTTTGCGAGGAAATACTGAAAATAAATACTAAAGTTCCCTTAGCCTTGTGAAAAATAAGGTAGTCTGGCTACGAGCAGAAAGTTGTGTGTGTAACCATACCTAGAAAACGCAGAATATGAAACATTTTTGGAGGCCCCATTGCTTCACTATTTATGTTCACAAAATCATCTATATAAGCCATGCCTGTATACACACATTCCAACAGTCTTTTTTTTTTTTTTAAGAGAGTTTTTCTGTGGAGGTTCTTTTTATTTTTATTTATTTATTTTATTTTTTACATGGGCAGGCAACAGGAATCGAACCCGGGTCCTCTGGCATGGCACTGCTGAGCCACCGTGGCCCGCCCCCAACAGTCTTTTATAAGTCAAATGGTGAACTTAAAATGTGCATATTTTAACACACTGCCTTTAAAAATATGCCTTATGTTAAGATTCAGCATCAGGCAATGTTTACTGAGCAGGTAACATGAACCAACTAGAATACTAAGAAAAGTAGAGATGATTTGAAACATCTACTGTGGGAAAACTCAGCAAGCTGGAAAAGGAAACATACAGGATTTGCAGGCAGCAATGAACCGGCAGCTGAGCCTGGAGACTCAGGAGTCTTTGGATATGGGGCGACATCAGCAGTCTATAGGGCTGGGTGAAGGGCTGAAGCAGCTTGAGCCAGGCTTTTAGAAGGTGAATGCAGCTGGGGTTAGGAGCTTTACTTGGTAGGTGGGCATAAGGACAAGAGGGAAAGGAAGTTAAAGTAATGAACCATGGGGTCAAGACTGGACAGGAAAGGAGGTGAAGTCAGCTGGGGCCTGACAGAGAGGATAAAAAGGATGAACAATAGGTTCTAGGTTTCAGTTCAACTGAAGACCAGCAGGGGAGTGTCAATGAAATGAGAGAACTGGAAGTTAAAATCATGCCAGGGAATAGGAAATGAACTGGGGAAGTGAACATCAAATTGTTAGAGGATGGAACAGGGCAGTAGGGCAAGACTAGACTCGACTGTTGAGAGCAGCCCATGATGAAAGGAGTTTAATAAAGCTGGACTCAAAAACTGCAAGATTTTAATCACAACCAAGTACTTGCCTGAAAGCTAAGCAGTGGCTGGTATACCATGTATTAATAAGCCCACAGGCCGAGTGCACGGTGGGAGTACAGATGTGTAGCCCAGTGCCAAAACATCACACATATATTCACAGAAGATCTGAGCCACCCTGACAGTAATGGCCAGCTCAGTCTGTGATTTACACCGCCAAGTCAAAGGATGATGTCAGTGATTGTGAAGATGATTTTCTGGAGACTCTGGGAAAGATTTTCTATTCACTCACTGAGCCCGCTCGACAGCAGTCTCATTGTATTGTGCAAGTCATTACCTGAGCACCATTTGATCATGCTTCATTCCACCTTAATGAGATGGAGATAAACAACAAAAAGGCAAGCTCATGTCAGTGATGAAGACAAGTTTCAGAGTCATACGTACACTCAGTACCAGCCTCACATCGTCCATATCTGCAATCTCTACCAGCTGTTCTCACGCTAGGACTTCATTGAAATTGTTCTCAGTGAAGCCCCCCTAATGGCCATTTAACTGCCAAATACAATAGGTTTTCTGGACCTCTCTGATGGGTTGCTAACTGTTGGTGATTGCTCCCCCTCTCAACCCATAATGTACTGAGTTGACATCTCGGACCCTTCCTCTGGTTTTACTTATATGTCTCTGAATCTTCCTTCTGTGTTTTCTCTGACTGGCTCCTCTTCTGCTGTGAATTCCTTTAAAGTTGGTATTTCCCAAGATTCTACTCTCAGGCAATTGCTTTTCTCATTCTACATCAGCTGTCTTGGTGACTTTCTCCACTATCCTGATTTCACTTGCCAGCCACACACACACAAACACACACACACAAATTTGTTTCCAGCACTGTCCTCTCCCTTAGTTTCAGACTTACCTATATGTCCAACTGACTGCCATATGCCACTCCAATGTCAGTTCAACTCCAGTGTCCCATATAACACCAATGTCAACATGTTTAAAATGAATTTCTCATCCTCTCCCGGAAAATAATTCCTGCTCTTGTATTCTCTATCTTAGTGATTTTCATAATCCACCTAGTTTTCTAAGAGACCTGGGTATCATCATCAAAGCTTTTCACTCTCTTGAATGTACCTACTAATTTTTACTTTATAAATATTTTTTAAACCCATCCTCTTCTCTCCATCCATTATACCACTGCTGTATTTTAGCTGTTCCCACCACCTCAGGCTCCCACCAATGCAATAGCACCACAAGCTGTCTGCCTCTAGTCCTATGCTCACCACAGTCACCAGTGATGGATCTAAAACACAACTCATCTTATATTTTACTGCCCCCCAACCTTTTAATGACTACCTTGAATTATAAAATACATCCCTAGCTCCTCCTCAAGACAAATGAGGCCCTTTATTTCTTGACATGGCCCACTTCAAACTTTGTGTTCCAGGAACATTGGTAACTTCTAAGTGCCTATACTTACATGCTGTCTCTCACTCTGGGTGTCTTTGCACACGAGGATCTCCATCTATGGAACAGTTCTGCCTTCCCTTGGCTAACTCTTTTTTTTTTTTTTAATTAATTAAAGAAAAAAAATTAACACAACATTTAGAAATCATTCCATTCTACATATACAATCAGTAATTCTTAACATCATCACATAGATGCATGACCTTGGCTAACTCTTAATACTCATTATTTACATCACCTTTTCCAAGAAGTTTACCCCAAACTAGTTATGCTAAGAGTAGGGAAGGTGGCCAATCTCTAGGTTCTCACATTATTCTGTATATATCTCTACCATTTTTTACCTACTAGCTGTATTAAATAGGCACTGGATAGAAAGATTTTTCTAACATCTCTCTAAAAAAAATTGATGTCAAAAGAGGAATTCTAAATTTTAATCTAATCAAAACATGATATGGAAACCAGATTTAAGGAACACAAAATCCTCTCTATATAAGGCCAGTACACTTATTTTTTGACTACTGATAACACTGGAGCCC
Organism: Tamandua tetradactyla; assembly: GCF_023851605.1. NCBI lineage: Eukaryota > Metazoa > Chordata > Mammalia > Pilosa > Myrmecophagidae > Tamandua > Tamandua tetradactyla. The sequence goes on from NC_135338.1 coordinate 9,153,211, forward strand.
ATGCCATATTAATATATTTGCTTAAGTAAAAGTATAGCCTCGGGTGGGCCACGGAGGCTCAGCAGGCAGAGTTTTTGTCTGCTATGCTGGAGACTAGGGTTCGATTCCCAGTGCTTGCCTACCCCCCCCCCCCCCCACCAAAAGTATAGCCTATGTGCCAGTTTGAAAGGATGTATGTACCCTAGACATGCCATGTTTTAATCATAGTCCCATTTTGTAAAGGCAGCCGTTTCTTCTAATCCCTATTCAGTACCATATATTTGAAACCCTAATTAGATCATCTCCCTGGAGATGTGACTCAATCAAAAGTGGTTGTTAAACTGGATTAGGTGGAGAGGTGTCTCCAGCCATTCCAGGTGGGTCTTGATTAACTTTACTGGAATCCTATAAAAAAGGAAACATTTTGGAGAAAGCCAGGAGAGATTCAGAGAGAGCAGAGAATGCTGCAGCACCACGAAGCACAGAGTCCACCAGCCAGCGACCTTTGGAGATGAAGAAGGAAAACGCCTCCCGGTGAGCTTCATGAAACAGGAAGCCAGGAGAGAAAGCTAGCAGATGATGCCTTGCTCGTCATGTGCCCTTTCAGTCGAGAGAGAAGCCCTGACCGTGTTCGCCATGTGCCTTCTCACTTGAGAAAGAAACCCTGAACTTCATCGGCCTTCTTGAACCAAGGTATCTTTCCCTGGATGCCTTATATTGAACATTTCTATAGACTGGTTTTAATTGGGACATATTCATGGCCTAAAAACTGTTAACTTGCAACTTATTAAATTTCCCTTTTTAAAAGCCATCCCATTTCTGGTACATTGCATTCTGGCAGCTAGCAAACTAGAGCAGCCTACTTTATATATAAAACATATCCCCAGGAAAGCTGTTTTTTTAAAACTAATTATTTTTCCACATATATATATATACTTTAATTCAAGTACACTTTTATTTTTTTAGATTTATTGTGGTAAAATACCATAGTATTAGTAATATAAATTATAATTTATATAATATAAAATTGGCCATTTTAACAATTTCTAAGAGTACAATTCAGTGGCATTAATTACATTTACAGTGTTGTGCAACCATAATCCATTTTCTATTCCCACACAGAACATCTATATCCATTAAGTAATGAATCTCCATCCTCCCTCCACCTAGTCCCTGCTAACCTCTAATCTACTTTCTATCTCTATAAATTTGCCTACTGGAGATATTTAATATAAGTGGAATCATACAATATATGTCCTTTTGTTTCTGACTCATTTCAGTTTGCATACTATTTTTGAGGTTCATCAATCTGTAGTAAATTTCAGAACTTCATTCCTTTTTATTGCTGAATAATATTTTATTGCATATATAGGTCACATTTTGTTCATGTACTAATTTATATTGCCTTTCACATACTGATAGGTAAAGCCCCTTGCATTTTCTCAGGTTTTGAGAAATTTCAAACAAAATACCTCACAATTTCCATCTTAGTACAATAAATAAATAAATATCAATGAGCCTTCTGATAGTATCAATAAGCCACTGTGTATTTGAGGTAGAAAAAATATTAAGTGTGCAGATGGCCTAAGTGATGTTACTAAACATCACATTGACAGAAGGCAAATCTAGTCTTGGGTTTGTAAAGAAAGAGAGGTGAGCAAGCAAGTGCTTTTATTACCTGTGTATTAACGAGTTTAAACGAAAGATGTTTTCCTATAAGTCTACAGAATTCCTACAGCCTTTAATAAATCTACCATTCGACTTGATCTCTAAGGCCGCTGTCACATTATGGACTTGCCAATTACGATCCTCCTCAATGAAAGGCACTGCTGTAGTGATTTAGACAAGCTGGTTGTAATCTCTTCTGGGGAGTAACCGTAACTGAACACTAATTCACTTCATGTTTTTACCCTTAAAAGGCTACCATATATATTTATGTTTGGGGGGACAGAGTTAAATTATATCTGTAGAATGAAACACTATTTATAAATCTTACTGCCTGCAACACTGCAAGCACAAGTTTCCAAAATAATCTTTAAAAAAGATACATGGAAGGCATATCCAACGTGACACTGTTGAAGAAGCAATTTTAAATAAAATTATTGTTTTGAACCCATAAGTCAAGCTGTCTTGTGTCATTTACAAAGTGTAATGTACAGATGAGATGTAGATACAAGACAAACAAAACAAATGTGACCTATCTACAGACTATGTTTGATGATGTTTTTCTCAAATAAAAATAACAATAAAAAAACACTTGGCAATTCAGGAGTCCTACTTCCGATTTTCATTTTATTTATTTATTTTTAATAATGATGCTTAAGCAATTATTACTTTTCTAAAAAGCAACTAAGGACTTAATAAATTTATTTTAATTATGCTTAACATGGTAAGGTGGCTTCTTAAAATAAATTTATCAAAATTAAAAAACAGATTTTTCTACTGAAATTGTTGAAACTACATCCATAAAATAGTAAATTGGAGAAAAAGAAGATAAATTCAAATGAGGTTGTGAATAAAATAGGAACTCTTTTCACCAGAAGTAATAATGTATTGCAAAATATTCCAAGCTACTTTCCATTTCAACTGAAGAATACCTTATGATGAATTAGATGTGCTATGAGAGAAAGTATTTACTATTCTCAATCTAATTCTCATAGCACCTTATAGAGGAAAGTCAAAGGAGAATTTTTCTTGCAAATGAAATACATATTTTCAGAATCTAATCTGAGTTATAGAAAGACTCTCATGAGGTCATACAGAAAAAAGTTCATATACTATATTTCAAACACCCATGATAATTTTAATAATTGTATTGAGACAGTCACCTACCATTACATTGTAAAAGACAGTCATATGCCACTTAATACCAATCATCACGATCAAATTTCAACAGTGTTAGAGAGAAATACTCAATTCTCAAAGTCTCACACCAATGTAGGAAAGTAATGATATAGATCAAAGCAGCGGATAATGCAAAAGTTATTATAGTATGTTTTATTCATATAAATACATTTTATATAAATAAAAATATATGTTGCTATACATAAATCTTCCTAATTATTTTTTACTTTGGTTAACACTAAAATCACAGAGTTCACGCACAGTAGTTGGTCAATGAGGAAAGACATACTAAGAGTTTAGCACAAGAGACTAGAGTTTGAAATTTCACCCACATAATCAACAAAACAGCAATCTCTTCTGGGATAAGGTAGATGTGAGGCTATTAAGAGCATCCGAACAAATGTGAACATCAGAATTTCATGGCTAAAACAACTGTTTTCTTTTTTAACCACAAAATTCATGAGGCCTAGACAAGATTCCTAAGAAAGGTACCAATTGTGCAGTAGTTTTCTCACTGATGGAATACTATTCATGTTGACACAATGGATAAATCAGGAGGTTACAATTTATACCACTGACACAGGTTTGCTATTGATGATAAGGTATACTTTTCTTTCCACTACATGGTATTTGATTTTCATGTGTAGTCACATGTTTGTCTAACCCTCAATCAAAAGGCAAATAACAGAAACTGAAATTCTTTCAGAACACACATTTGACGTGCCTCATAAAATTCATGGGTGTATTTGTCATCAGTGTTACTTGCAGGCAAAAACTCAATATGGCGGGCGCACTACTCTCCAGCTACACAGAGAACTCATACTTGAAGTAAGCAGAACTTGAGTATGCAGCATTTGAGCATCATTAAGGAGTAAATCACTCTGCGGGCCAACTTACATCAATGATAAAGAAGTGCAATGGATTAGGAGGAAGAAGCATCATAAAACAAAATGCAATCAATGGCAAATCTACCACCCCCACCCTCTCAGGTTCCTATCTTTCTAGGTTTGTTAATGAAAAATGATGTAAATGTTTTCTTCTGGCTCATTCACGTAATCAACACCCATGTATTTATCTCTTCAGTTTACTGGAGGACGGTCACTCTCGGGAGCTAAGCTCCTTAAAGATGCAATATTGAACCCATCTGATCAGGCGCCACTTCATTCAACATTCTTTCAACAAATATGTACTAAGTATCTAATATGCCAGGAGCAAATTACAGTCAGTGCCATTTAGAGAGCAGTAGGATTTAAATATTCTCATTTTTAAATTTAGACTTACTTAACATAAATAAATAATTTAGGGTATGTTACATTAAAGTTATATTTCTGAATCTACCACCAGCACACCTAAAAATATTAAAAACATTTCTACCTTTAATGAATTTGCAAATAAGCTACTTTGTCTACATTTTATAAAAATTCATTCTTACTTCGGATAAAAGCCTATCGAAGTTAGTTCTATTTCACCAGGTTCAATCAAAAAGAGAACTGTTTCTATCCTGATTTTTCAGCCACATAAATATTAACTAATAGTACATTAAAAGGAAAAGTACAAAGTATAACTCTGGATCCAAAACCACTGAACAAAATTAGGAAAAAATTTAAAAGCCTTCAAAAAGGAAAAAAGCACACAAGCCTTCAAAAAGGAAAAATGCACAAGTGAAATGGAGGCAATAGGATTATAATAGTTTTCATAAATAAAATGTAATCACACAATTTCCATTAGAATTAAAATCCATGCATTAACCAATGAATGACAAAACTATTCAAGATTTCAAACAATTAATTTTCTTATATCCCCTCAACCTATGCCTTTTATCTAAAAGAAAAACACTGAACTTGGGTTTTGTTTTATTTTTTAGGAATTGTCATCATTTACATTTTATTAAGTTTCTATGGTACACTAAGTAACTTGCATAGTAGGAAGCAATATCTAATTGAGGCACAGCTTAGTTTAAAATAACTTCCAAATTACATATTTTGGTCCATTTTGTTTTCATGTTTAAAAGTACACAAGACCTCAAAATTTACTATTTACTCAATCTTGGTAATGTATTCTGCATTCAGTGGCAGAATTGAAATTGGTTAAAAATATATCCCAGCATATTCTTCTCAAAGGTACTGATCAAGTCATGTTATCATACCAAGTTCCACTAACTGAGAACTTAGACGCTGCATTATTTTTTAAACATTAAAATATCAAAAAGTATATGAAGGAAACTTAAAACATCTAAATAGCAAAAATCAACAGAACGAGTTTATTAAACTACTTCCATAACAACACCAACCAACTTAATAAACAATAGAGATTTAATAACAAAGTCTTGCATGAAGTTATGAAGTTTATTTTAATTTTTCAGTTCATTAAGATTGTCTCTATTTTTATGACTTTGAAAAGCAGTAAATCTATCTGAACAATGATCCATAATTTTAAGAAATATATGCATTTATTATTATGGCCATCATAACTGATGACTAGTTCCAGGGGCAAAATCTCAGCAGGAAACAGATTTAGCAATTTGAATGTTTTATAAGTTTTTGTAATTGAGGAAACTTTTCATAATCTGACGTTTGTTAAAACCACTTATTAGAAATTATGCAGCACAGTAGCTGTGGAAATATGAGCTAGCTTCACAATTATAAAGTCAGCCTATGCAGCCCTTTCCTATTGTATATGGCAGCATAAACCCCACGGCGGCCTATCAGCTAACTGGCAGGCAGGGGGCTGCTCTATTCAAAGTGAGAGATACAAGCTGCAGGGCAAAAACCTGGCAGCTCCCATCTGACCCCACAATCCCCTACTGGTGACAGCTCCAAGCTCCATGGCAAATTAGGCCTTCTCATATTACAATTGGAGAAGACAGATTCCATTAGCAGTATCTGAAATTGAGTGGAGAGCTGCACTGTTATCAGACTTGACTCATAAGCACTGCTATTAATCAGAGCTATGATAGCATTTATATATTTCAAGCTATCTGCTGCCGCTGTGATATTCTGCTACAAAGGGTTGATGGGACTTAGGAAAGTGAACAATAGAGCTTTCTGGGAAAAGCAGAGTAAATCAAGAAAGTCTATGACTTCCGCACATTCTGAAGGGATTGCGGTTTACATAAATTTTCTCCCAATTGGAGATTGAGCTCTTCCTCATCTTACACATGGGATTTAGTTGTCACTCAATGGTAACAGCTGTGAAAAGGTGAAGCGGCCCACCGCTCAGAATATTGCCTTCGCTTTTAAAGCAATTAACCCATGAACAGGAGGATACCTGGTGATATCAAAGGGATTAGGCCAGGCAGTGCATTATTAACATTTCCTTGAACTAATTCTAACTCTGACTAGCTGTCAGAAAAGACTCTACAGTCTTAAAAGAGAGTTTTGACCTGCTTTTTCCCTTCCAAATGAATCGCTCCTATTAGAGCCTAATATATCACTCTACTTATAAGAAAATGCAAATGAACCGAGCTCTAAATATGCTTAACCAGTCTGAGTCAATGCAATTTTAATATGAGTTTGAGAAAAATATATGATCAATTAACCAGGGATCAAGACAGATATTCTCCTCAATGGAAATTAATGCTCCAGTACTTTCCATTCTTCTTCAACTACAAAAACTTGGTGACTATTTGTTACTTATGAATAGTTACTTCTGAAATTAGGAAGAGCTTCACATTATTCTCTATGGCAATAATCTAAAATACTCTTTGAGCTGGAAAATCCAAATGTCTCTTAAGCAGGAGATTCTGCATTCTCTAAGGTATGGCATTTTAATTTTCTATTCTTTATTGAATGGGATCTTAGCTGAAGTTATAAGAATAGAAGACAGTGTTCAGAATCAAGTGCTACTTTTCCAAAGTTTAATTAATTTTCAATAATGACAATGCTTAAAAATATAAAACATAAAAATAATAAAATCCCATAAATACAACACTGGCACAAAACTGTCAGGAGATATTTAAATATAACTTGAAACTTACCATAAGTTCTTTGTAAATATGCAGGGAGTTTCAATATACCTTTAGTTATTATAAATACTCATGTATTCCTGATAACCTGTTTGACATTAAGAATTTTGATATCTTATTGCATGATGTTAACATATTAGAAAGTTTTTATGCAAATTTCTTAAAACATACATTTAGAAAATTTTGAGAAACAGCTTCTTTAGTGGTTAATGACTGTAAGTCGTACTTTCTTTAAAATGAGCACTGAATTTTGATGGTAAAAACTAAGAGTTTTACTTTCAAAACGCATGAGTGCTCAATAAATAGTACTGAATGAATGCTTCTGTAGTAGCATTTGGCCCATAATAGTTTGAAGAGATATCCTGACTCCTATGTCTGTCTCCTATATATCTATGGAGAATATATTGCCTGTCCTGAAACTACCAAAATAAACGATAAATGATACACCTCATTTGAGATCATTAGCAATTTCAATCTTCCCTGCGGTAGAAAATTTTTATACAATGCTATCAACATACTCCATTCTATCGCTTAGTGACATCAGAACATAAGAAATGTAAACACACAGATGCTTCATGATAGAGATTTTTTAGTCCTATTCTTATTCAGTACATAGGACCTAACTCAGTGTATCTTAGAAGATAATTCTGAAATTCAGGCATTAGCCAGTGGTAAATGGTGTTCCTACTAGTGATTTACATTACCTACAACTTTTTATTTTATATTAATAGGACTTGTATGTTTCAAATAGAAAGGAATACTTTAAACATCATGCTATCAAATTTAAAAATCAATTACTTCAAGGGACTCATAGGAGAAAATCTGAGCTCCTAGAAATCACTGGCTGTATTACATAATTTTAAATACACATTAATAAAATGAATACTATTTCATATAAAAGAAATGGATTAGATTAAACTACCCTAACAATGTATGCTTAAAAAATTCCCCTGATGGGTACAATACATAAATACATAGAAAAACAATTGCCACATTACTATTTTTAATTCAATAAACCACAGTGACACATATAGCTTTCTATGCGCTGTTTTCCTCTTACGCCTTCTACATTAGAGCAAAGCAAACATAAATGAGTTCTTGCCAACCATTAGGAAAGATTGACAAAAAAATGCAGTGTTAATGACATCTTACAGCTTTTAAAAGCAAGAGAAAGATGCAAGAAAAGCAAAAATTACACAGTAATTGAAAACAACGAATAAATTGTCCTTTCAATCTAAGTCATGTTTACTGAAAAAAATGGAGCTTTTTACATCAACACATTTAAACAGAAATTTGCTTTTGAAATACAATCTTTGTTTAAAAGGTACAGAAGGTCTTTATGTCCACCCCAAGAGCTAAATATAGTGAATGTTATGTGAACAATTACCTGAAAAAAACTTAAACCTGTTAAAGGAATTAATTTACTGCACACCAGTCAGCACTAATCCCACATGTACAGTAATGTTCTCTTAAGTGAATGGGGGGGGTTAGGGGTGGGGGAAATCAAATTGTTTCCTGCATCAAAATCCTTCAATATCCAACAACAAAATGGATTTATGATTTAGTCTGTAAATGAATAAAGTAGTGAAATGTCCCCTAAACAAATTCTGATAAAGGAGTCAACCTGTAAAGAACACAGTTACTGTACACTGGAACTAAAAGAAGCTGTCACTGTAATGGCCATACAGGAACTGTGCCCTGCTATTGGGTTTATGTTCACAGAAGAAAGGTTTTTAAGGTTAAGTTCAGGTCATACAACAAATGAAATTGTAACAAGCCAGCTGACATTGTATAATGTCTTCTTCCAGTCAATCAATAGGCTACTGTTACTCTTATTACCATAGAGATGGCTTGCTCCTTTCTGAAGGGTGTCTATTGTTTGACAAAACAGATTTGCCACTTGAACTAGGTTGTTCCCACAGGACGTGTACCTTGTCAATTATTTGTATTCAAAATAATGAAGTATTTTCATATTAAAATGTGTGTAAGAGATGATATCGTTAGATTTCTTTTCTGAATGAAAGCAACTCTTTACTTCCAAAGTACTATATTACAAAAAACCACTCATATACCCAATTTAATCTTAAGAATTTTGATTTAAAACATGAGAGCAATAAAAATATATCATTAAGATACAGGCTAGTGTGCTAATCTAAAATCTATTATAATCAAGCATAATATTTAATGAAAGCTATTCTAAAAATGTGGACAATTCAAAAGAAAATTATTGTTCAAACTCTATAAAGACAAAGATTTTCGTATATGATTTTTATGGTGATTCTCATGTGGAATGGCATCAATAACTATTATGTTGAAAAACAAGGGAAGGTTTTGGGAAACTGATCACTTTGTATGCATAGGAGCTATTTATATCTACACAGCATTTAAAATATATGTATATGTTATATAAAGGATCTTCTAAAATGGAGATAAACTACAAAAATAAATACAAATATTAGTCTTCATAAATGTTTTTGCCTTAAAATATCCTTTGAAAATCAATAACTCATATTCGGTTTAGAACAGGTAAATTTCTAAATTTCACCTTAGATGTTTAAGAATAAAAAATAAGTTTTTTTTTCAATGCAAAAGCTGACAGATTCTTAATTATAAAAGACTCAGAAGGAATAATTCTAATAAAAATTATTCTAACCACTTAGTAAAAGAAAGTTTTCAGAACACTGATCAAGCAGAGACGTAATTTTAAACATCTCACATTTCAGTAAAGATCTTGCTATTACTGAAAACCTATAAGATGCAAACTGAAACAAGTCCAATTATGTAGGTAAAAATTCAGTAAATGATCAACAATTATGATATTTGAATCTGAAAGCTTTCACAAAGAGATTTGAAAGTAAATTTTAGAGTTAAAATTACCTTTGTATAAATGAGAATTTAGAAAGAATTTAACTAGAGGTCAAGGTTATGACCTTAACACAAATAAAAATATTATTGTCCAGAAATGCAATTGAAATGATTTCTTTTCAAATTATATTTATACACAGAAACTATTTTTTTTAATAACATCTGTAATTGGTTTTTGGAAGAAGTATTTTGATTTGTTTTTCCCTTTGTAGAAAGTAGAATTTGTATTTTTCACTATAATCCCCTTAGGCATGAGTTAGACTGAGTTAAGAATAAGGGGACAGAAACGCCAGACAAATGAATTTACCAATATCCTAAACTAATGACCAATTTTTAAAAAGTGAGGTAGGTCTCCAAACTAAGAAAGCCTTCCATCAATAAAGTGGGGTCGAATTTGCTTACCTTCATTACGATTATTATGGAACAAAGTGAAACGTTATTGAGACCACATCTGAAATTGATTTCCTCAGTTAACAGCCTCATTAAAAAAAATACACATGTTCATATTTAGAATGTAATAAAATTAGGTACCAACACTGGACCTGATAGGCAGTTGCCCATCAGCAATACTGTGAATAATTAAATGATATTTACCATTTACAAAAAGACGAACTTCATATTGTTGAATTTAACTGGCCCATATGCATCTTCATAAAATGACAAACCTCATTAGTTCTGCCTAACCAGAGAATTGTGATAATGAACTGATGACACCTTAACTCCACTGTATGAAGTGGAACCAACTGTGCAATCATTTGTGGGGGCAAATGCATATGAAATTATTGTCAATTTGTAAAAGAAATCACATGAGTTAGGAAAGCCATTTAAGCAGCAAAAGACGTATTTGGGCCAAAAGAAAGCAACATTGCCAATTACTCAAAATCAATTTTAACTTAACTACTTTACCTGAAAACAGTGAAAAAAAGTAACGATGCAGCTACTGCTCCAAATAAAGCACAGAGAAGATTGACTCGGTAGGCAACCGAACCAAAAGGAAACAGGACAATTGCCAGCTTCGCCACCAGAGTGAACAGGGGATACCCAGGAGGATGGGCGACCTACAGAAAAATTAGCAACAGTTAGAAGGTTTTCATCTAGTAAAGGAACAGTCACACTGGCTTTAATTGAAAAGTAACTCTTTTTCTCAGGCAGTAGAAAGATTAAGCACCAATGACTAAATGTTTGAATAGTGGTTTTCTGCTGTAATCCTCTTGCGCCAATACAAATAAATATTTTCTTTAGTGGATTTGGCAGCTTCTATCACATGGCATGTCACCTAGGGAAAGGATGACATGTTTCATTGTCAGTACTTAAGCAGTTTGTTCTCTGGGTTCACAGTACGTTAGGACCCCTTAAAAGGCCGTTGGAATAAAAAATAGCAGGTTCTGAAATGCTGTACTGGTTAGAAAGTGAAAGACCACACTGCTATTGGATTACCACCACGTTGACAGTCCTAAGGTCCTGCCTAAAGGGATCATGCACTATAATAAAGTTTATTAAATAATAAACTTATTAAAACTGTTAACCCGATTTATTTTTTTCTCCACAGCTTATACAAAATTTAGGATGATAATAAGTCAGCTACTGTATATACAGTAAAGGCTTTACTTTATAATTCAGTTTAATTGGATTTAAAACTTAAAGTAAATTGTCACATTCTGTACTTATAAATTAGTAAAAACTGGGGTTTGAAAATAAATTAATCCACTTTATCCCCTGCTTAATTAAACTTTCTTAATTCCTAAAACTGTTAATGAGAGCATTGATTAAACAATAAAACTAATACTTACTCCAAGCTCATATGCGGCTGTGATCAGTTCCCCTGTGAAAAAATAATGTAAAACCAATAATTACTATTAGAAAATGACACTCGTCCAAAGTTTTAGAAATCCAAATGCTTGCATTGGGGTTTTGCATTAATGTGACTGGATAAAACTGTAAATCTGTAGAGATTTAACAGCATGAACTAGCCCAAGAATATCTTCTCCCTTAGGTCTTACTGAACAACCTACCTTTGGTAGTTTTTAATAACCGGTCAGTGGCAATATAGGTAAATACGGGTTTTTAAAAATACTTATTCGCTCCTGAAAGAGTTGTAGTCACTTGCAAATATACACTTACTGTCATAGAGCATTAGTGTGACACGCTGCAGGGTTATTTAGCACAAAACTGTCCATAGGCACAACTTTATGATATGTAAAATGTGCAGACATATGGTTTGTGTACTACATAAAATGTGCCATACTTTTTTTTTTCTTTTTCTTTTCTTCTTTTTTTTTTTTTTACATGGGCAGGCACCGGGAATCAAACCCGGGTCCTCAGGCTTGGCAAGCAAGCATTCTTACCTGCTAAGCCATCGTGGCCCACCATACTTTCTTAACACATGCATTTGGATATGTTCTCTATATTAACTACATTGGGTATCTTGAAACAATTTCCAGCTGTTTATTAACGCCAGTTAGCTCTGACTACCGATATACATTTTTTTCAACAATTAACTCATTTTATTATTTTCATAGCCTTCTTCTTTAGTTCTTCACCATGAATAATTATTTCTAAAATTATGATGCAGTAATTTCATGCCTGTTTTTAAACAGTATCTAAGTATAGAACAGGGACTATTTGTGTAGAGTGTGCAATCAAGTAGGAAACCAATCAATATTAATTGATGAATGATTTACTGAAAGTTACTATTACCTATTAGGAAATGTATTAATGTCCATTTCCTATTCTCAGTGGTACACTTAATTTCTACTGCCCCAGCTACAAATTAGTTTTATCCTCTCAGGTCTGGGCTACAGTAATAGACTTGTTCCTTCTCAATTTGTCTTTATACTTAAATCACTCATTCCCCAACCTTCCCATCCTCACCTACAAAAGAAAGGCTGGCTCATACCTAAGTTAAAATTTCTTGATGGCTATTCTGCTGTCCAGGTTCCTGAGTATGAGAGACAGTCCCTCTATGGCTTCAAATTCCTTTGTGAGGGTTATATCCTATGCTCGTCGTCAAACCTGATCACCTACTGTTCCTCCGCAGCATTCCTCTTTTGCACTTCTTATCACTCATTTTCTCACCCTGGAATATTTTCCTCAGTATCCTTCCCCCAAACTGTCAAAGCCTAGTAAATTGTCACCTCCTCAGTGACACCTATCTTCACAGACCCCCCCCTCTTCCCCTGGCAGAATTAATCACTTCCTCCTTCTCCAGAGCCTTCTGCCAGAGCCTGTTTAGCACTTACTTAGACGGCCTTATATTCTAGTTGTTTTCATTTCTGTCTCTCCCACTAAGTTAAAACCATTATCCTATCTAGTTTAGGAGCCTGTCAAGATACCACGACCTCTCCCTCCTCTAGCAACACACAGAGTCCAACGCAAGCTGGGCACTTGCGGGTTGACAGAAAGACCTATCACGTTGTCATCATCCTTGCCACTCAGACATCCTGTCTTTGGGGAATGACTGCTTGGAAGCTCCATACCCAAGACAGCCACTGCTCACCTAAGCCAATCCTACTGAAGGACAGCTTAAGTTTTCTGGAGATATTCAAGAGCACTTTGGAAACCAAAGGTATTTTTTATATCATAAATATTCCTTTTTTAAAGAAATTATTAGTGGCCTAAAAACATTTTAAAGAACTGTTCTCCTTTATAGTCACTGCCAACGATATGGTTTTTATAGTTTTATTCCAGGCTGGGTTAGATGTTATAAATAGCTTCAGTTTCAAACCATTTTAATCAATTTTTTCTCTTATATATCTGTGTGTGTGTATCTATCTATCTATCTCTCTATATATGTATGTATATGGAAGCTCAATATTTTAAGGACACTTCCTTCTCCTCTATTCAGAATCGCCATGTACTACATTTAATATTAAGAAAGAGTATTTTCTCTAATTTCTTTTTACCATTAGAGTCAATACGCCTTATTGTTGGGGTTCTATTGGCATAGAGATAAATGTAACAAACTTCCATCATCTATTTTCAAATGTTAAACAAAAATCTAGACAGATGTTACTTTCAGAGCTTATAAATGTATTCTTGATAAAGAGCCAAACAGAAATCTGACTCTCAAAATTTAATGTGATGAGAAAAGAGGAAATAAATAGCCAAAAAAAAAAAAATCACAGAGTCTCCGATGTCCTTGCTTTTTCCCAGTTCTTTATATAATGCTTTTCTCAAAGTTGTACAACGAGTTGCATCAGAATAACCTGGGTGCTTTTTAAAAATGAAGATTTCTCGGGCGGGCCACGGTGGCTCAGTAGGCAGAATTCTCGCCTGCCATGCTGGAGACCCGGGTTGGATTCCCGGTGCCTGCCCATGCAAAAAAATTGACCCTACCCCAAACCTACCTAATCCAGTAAGATCCTCTGGTAATGGAGCCCAAGCTCCCCCAGCAATTCTGAAGTACATTCCTTCGTCTGGCTCACAAATGGGTGGAGAGCTCAGCACAGTTAGCAGATGCTTAAGCTTTGCAAAAGGTTAAGCATACTATAAAGCTTTCTTTATAGCATACTTTTTATATTAAGTATACTATTACGTTCTCATATCAAGTCTGCTAAAGACAGTATCTTCCGAATAGCTTATATATAAGCTAATTTATTTTCCCCAAGAATAACAAATAGAAGTGAAGCCTAGATTCCCACCCTCCTTCCAAAGTAGCTTAGGCATCCCTGGCCTCTTTTAAGTAAATCAAATATGTGTGTTAGGTGGCATAAAGAATAATTTTGACAAGCCACAAAATGTGAAGATTTAAGGAGAATAATGTAAGACTTATCAGGAAGAAGAATGCATGCTTTATACTGGTTTTGCAATGGGTTCTGTTTATTGATAGAAAGCATATTTCATAAACACAAATTTAAGAACAGTACATTCAACACAAACAAAACTATCAAAGATATGATTATACAAATTTTCCAAACTGGCATACATTTAGAAAGCAGCTTATGTACCATTCCCAAAATGAACACAAAAATATTTTAGAAACACTCACTTAACTTAGCATCAAATTAAACAAATTAAAGCACCTAAAAAGTTTGGCAATTCAAGGTAAATAAAAACTTTATTCTTATGGGGAAAAACATACAGTTTTAAAAGAGACAAGGCACCAATCAGATTTTAAACAGACTTTAAATATCACTACACATGTGATGGCGGATTTAACAATGAATTTCATGAAATTCTTTGACAAACTGGAGATTAAGAAAACATGTTCTAAATCAATCTACTTGGGTTCTTTCCCTGATTGCCCTACTTACTAGTGGTGTGACTTGTGACGTAGCTTAATCTCGGTTTTCTTATCTATAAATGGAATAATAGTACCTATTTCATAGGGTGGCTGGGAGGATAGAACAGTGCAGGGCACACTGTGCTCAATAAATGTTAACTACTATTCATCCCACCCGAATATGTCAGATTCAAAAACCAGTAAGCAACTGTCCACCTAACGTCTGAGTAATGCCCTCCAATGTCACAACTCTCAGTTACAAAGTTATTTCAGTTGCTTAATATACACCTTGGAAACACCACTAACTCCATTCCCCACTATGCTAATGGGAACTACCACTTTTTTGTCCAACAGCAGCTGAAAGACAGAGGAAAACCAATGATCTGAAAATGAAACATATATGTGGTTTGCAGCCTCAAAGATGGTCTCCTAGGGACCCCCAAGGATCTGTCTTATGTTTTACGTAATTTCCTCCCACTGAATGAGACTGCACTTACCGATTCACTACCAGGAATAAAATAAGGCAGAAACAAAGAGATACCACTTTCAGACTCCAGTGCCAGATCTCTCACTGACAGAAACTAGCTGTCCTATGAAAACTCCTGCACGGAAAAGAAGTGGCATCTCCAGCCAACAGCCACAGGAGTGAGCCTGAAGGAGATCCTTCCCAAATCAAGCCTTGAGATGTTTCCAGCTCTGGCCCACACCTTAACAGCAATCTCCTGAAAGACCCTGAATCAGCCAACCCAGCAAGGCCACATGGAGATTCCTGCCCTCAAACACGGTGAGATAATAAACATCTGTTTTAAATGGGTAATTTGCTATCCAGCAAAAGATAACTAATACATTTAGTTTCTCCAATCTATTGATTCACCACCTTAAGTTATACTGGCCATTAAGTATTCTTGTACACTCACGAATCTGGCAGCAAAATAAAACCTGGATCTTTTGAACAATTAAGGATCTGCTGTGAAATGACCCATGAATCATGCTTTTCTTTTGAAGAGAAGCATCTTGCTTTAAGCCTCATCCGGCTTCCAGCTTTGTTAGTGTTCTCCCCCAAATATTCTGTGTGGCCTGTTCTTTCCTGTTACTCAGGTTTCAACTGAAAACATCCCCTCCTCAGACAGCTTTCCTGACCATTCATTCTGAAGGACCCACTACCCATCCCCACTCTCAACCACGCTTCCTTGTCTCCATAATTCATTATCACTTGATAGGCAGTTGCTGATGCAGCAATTCGTGAAGGGTCTCTCCCCACAGCAGCATGCCCTCCAAGAGACTTGCTCACCACTACCGTGGTCTTTTGTGGTTGTCGTTGCTGGTCTGGAACACTACAAGGACTCGGTAAGTACTATTTTGGGGCTAAAGGAATGGAAAGCAAAAACTCAGAACCAGAAAAAACGAACTGAGGAAGTGGAGAAGTCAAGTCCCATCAGGCGAAACCAACAAACCCCCGAGAACTAAAGAAACCAGAGCTAACAAGGGTGACACGCCAGTTAGTTCCGGGACGCGACACTCGGCGCTGGGCACAGGGGATGGGTGGGGAGCCCGAGATGACCAGCCCTCCCCAGAAGAGGCATAGATCCCCGTCCTGGGGACCTTGGGGATCCGACACAGTCCTTTCCTGCTCCAGGACAAGAGGGGGGGGGACAGGGGGCACGACCCTGCGAGTACTTTACCCGAGTCTCCGCCCGGCACCGAGGGGGGCAGCGTGAGGGTGAACACGGCCGCCACAGCGGCGAACACGGCGGCGCCGCAGCACAGGCTCCCGGAGCGCCGCGGGCCCGCACCGGCTGCCCGCCCCCGGGCCCGGCCCCTGCCCGTCGCCATGAGCACCCACGGGCTGGCGGAGGCCCCCAGACCCCTGGACAGCAGGGAGTTTCCCGGCCGGGAGGGAAGCAAGCCCGCGCAGCGGCCGCGGCGACTTCCGAGGGCACCCGGCGCAGGCCGGCCCGCCCCCTTCTCCGCGCGGCTCGGGGGAGGCGAGAAGGCCGGGCCCAGCGGGAGCCAGCTTCCGGAGCTTCCCGGCAGCGCCGCGCACCGGGGTTCACCTGCTCACGGCGTGCGCCAAACTACCTAATTATAGGGGGGGGAGAGGGCATCTCGTAAGAAAGCGAGCCCAGCTACAGGTATACAGTGTGTGACTCGATCTTCCCCCAATCCCCCCTCCACTTTTTGTACCGACTTGGTCGGTTCTGATGGAGACAAAAGCAGGGTCGGAAACGGAGAGTGAGGAAAGGCAACTACTGCCATCTCTGGTGCGGGGTGGAACTACACTCGAGGACCAAGCAGTGTTAACGATGTCTGTAAAGTAAACCAATACGTACGTAAAGGGTGTGTGTTTACTGCGATTGATTATATAAGCCGTGTGAAAATCATTAAGTTGCCGCGTAATTATCAGAGAGATTAAAGTAGGAGAGTTTTCCGTTTTTGCGTTTTCTTAAAGCAGGGGAAAGACACTGTTGATGACCTGGGCAACTTTCATTTCGGTATTCATACACATAACACATTGTGGTAGATCATACTTTAATGAAGAGAGATATTTTATGGCTTTAAACCATAAATTGGGAAATGAAACATAGACACAGTACTTTTCTGTCAGCTGCTATGCAAAAAAACAGTGAGGGCTGTTGGATAACCATATATAACCTGGCTCCAAGTAAGTATTTTAAGCAAGAACTTTTCCATTATTTTAGTGGTTATTTGGGAGTGGAGAGTAGGGGGCACCTTCCATGGATACATCTCAGAATACAGTAACAATCAGCGGCCATCTAAAATGTGTTGCATGCAATCTGAGAGGAGCAAGGTGCTTAATTGTAGCGGAATTGGCAGTAATTGTGCCAGCCTACCTTAGTCTTTTTCAGGTACTTGTACAATGCTTTTCCAGCTGTAGTGTAAGTTCAAGAAGACAGGGGCTGTGAGGTAGGCTACTGCTACAATGGCTCCCAGTGATCCCAGCCTCCTGTGGGGTCTGGACCTGTTGACTTGCTTCTGCCAGTAAAATAAGGCAGAAGTGATGGATGACTTCCCTCTTGCTGCCACTCCCTCTCCTACCTTCTCACTTACCCCTTCTGATGAAGCTATCTTTGATGTTGTGAGCTGTTCTAGGCAGAGGTCCCCATGACAAGGAACTGAGGACCACTTCCAGCCACCAGCAAGTGAGGGTCGGAGGCCTCCAGCCCAATGACCTGCGAGCAACTAATTCTGCCAGCAATAATGTGCATGAGCCAGGGAGTGGCTCCTCTCCCATTTGGGCCTTCAGATGATGAGAGCTCCACTAGCACCTTGACTGCAGCCTGAGAAAGACCCTAAAGAAGATCCAGCTAGGCCTTAGCAATAACTGTTTTGCAGAAATTGTAAGATAATAATCGTCATTGTTCTAAGCCACTAAGTTTTGGGGTAATTTGTTACTCAGCAATAGCTTTCTAGGAGAGATTGTTGTCTATGTCTTTCCCAAAAGAGCATGCCAATGAATAATACTGAGTTAAACATATATTTCTTTCCCTTTTTATCCATTTCATCTTTTGGTACTGAACTTTATCAAAAGATAAATTTTATTATGGAAAATTATTTTTAAAGGAGCATAATTCTCCGCCCATATTTGGGAGTAGAGATCAGCGATAGAAGTATACATTTGGGAGTTGTTCACATAGGAATAATGTGAATGAAGAAATTGACAAAGACATAGTGTAGAGAGAGCAAGGTTGGGTCAGCCAAAGTTTAGCTTGTATCTTCATTTAGGAAATGGGAGGAGAATGAGAAGATAACAGCAGAAGAGCTGAGAGTGAGATGTCACAGGAAACTGAGGAAGAAAAAGTGTCAATTGAAGCATGTGAGGTCAGAGTGTCACAGAGTGCTAAGGGACAATAAAGAAAGACACATCTGGGCTATCTGGGGCCTGAGTTTATACAACCTGGGTAATCCTCCTCAAACAAAAGAATACAAAACTTCAGATACAGAACGAGGTGCAAGCCTTGTAAGAAGCTTGTGCTGGTTAGGATGGGGCCCCCAAGCTGAATCTTCTTTAGTTTCATGGTTAATCTCCTTTGAGGATGAAGCTCAGCCAGTTCTCTGTGTATCCGACTCTACCATCTGACTATTCTCTCTTTGCTGAAGCACGTTGTTCTCTGGCCTCCGGATGACAGCACGCTCTTTTGGTTTTCGTCCCATCACTGGCCTCTCCCCTTATGCTCTGCTTCTGTCAGAACTCCAGATTCTGGAGAGCCCAGGGCTTAGTTCTAGGCTTCTCTCTTTCTGACTTCTTTCCCAGGATTAGTTTACTGACACTTTAATTTATAATATAAGCTGTTCAGGTGCCAACTTGGCTGGTTTGTGCTGTCCAGTTATTTGGTGTAGCAAACACTGGACTGATTATTCCTGTGGGGGTATTTAATGGACTTAAATCATCAGCCTACTGATGACATCTCTAGCTGATTACATGTACAGCCTACAAAGGACTTCAGCATTCGCCTTCAGTGATGAGAGACGTCTCATCTGATCAGCTGAAGGAAGGCGCCTAAAGGGAGAACTAAAAATTTCAGCCGTCAGAAGGAATCATTCTGTCTAGTTCAGCCACCCAGCTTCTCCTTTTGGGGAATTCATTGAAACCTTCATCCGAGTTCCCAGCTTACAGCCTGTCCTACAGAATTTGGACTTTCCAAGACCCACAGTCACGTGAGCCAATTCTTATAATAAATGTCATAACATTTACATTATGTTTGTATATATGTATGTATGCCTGTATAAACAGCAATACCACACCCCTACAAATTTCTTTTCTATTTTTTTAAATCTAACTGCCCCTTGACATCCCCATTTCTAAGTCTAATCAGCAATTCAAACCTGGGAGACTTTGTCTCATTTCTACTGTGTATACCTATGCCTAAAATGGTGCCTGAACAAAGTAGGTGCTTAACAAGTATTTATGTAATGAATGAATACATGAAAAATGAGAAACTTTTGGTATATCTGTTAGGAATTGCGTTTTTCTTTTGCATGGGCAGGCACCAGGAATCAAACCTGGGTCTCTGGCATGACAGGCAAGAACTCTGCCTGCTGAACCACCATGGCCCACCCAGAAATTGCTTTTAGCTACTAGAGTAACAGAGACCTTGCCACCGTGGCATTCTCATGCTGATCTTTATTCTGTTGTGTAAAAGAAGTTTGGAAGTAGTCAGTTTGGCAACTCTCTGATGGTCTTAAGGTAAAGAGAGGCTCTTACAGAAATGTCACTTTCTGGTCCAAGAAGGCTGCTAATGTTACAGATATTCCCTGCCATGGTTGGATTTAGTGACTGGGAGGTATCTGAACCTTGAAATTTAAAGAAGTCGGTTTCATTAGAGTAGTAGATATGGAAACCAGGTTAACAGTTGGTTAATGAAGGAGGGATTAGAAGAAGTGAAAATAGAATACGTTTGTAAGAAGTTTGACAGTGAAAGGAAAAAAATAGTATGGGAATTCATGGGGATCGAATGGTCAAATGAGTAGTGTAGGTCTTTTTGTTTTCTGCAATCCAAGAATGTACTTGCAGAGAAATAATTAGTAAGTAAAGATGTATAGGAGGCTGGAGGGGGTAGGATCAAGGAAGAAAGAAAAGGAGGCATGAAGATGGAAAGCAATAGAGATAAAGGAGAAGGAATTTCAGGTGACATGTCATGGTTGGATTTGATCTTGGGGCAGACCAATACAATATAGAAGGAGTATTATCTTTTAAAATTATTTATGCTCTACTTTATTTCACAAAGGATTAAAGATAGCTACTATAATACATACCATAGAATAGGAAAATACATATATCGGTCAGATTTCAACCAGAGAAACAAGATATATATTAGGATATTTATTCCAAGGGAGTGTCTTACGCAACACTGGGGGCTGCGAAAGAGAGTCTGAATTCCGTAGGGCAGACTATGTCAGGAAGGGAAGGTTAGAACTCTTAGACATGAGCAAGTGGAATAGCTTCTTCATTAATTCCGATTTTAATGCCTTTCATCTGATTTCATTAGGCCCACCCAGATTATCTGGGATAATCTCTTTCTCTTAAAGTCAACTGATCATGGACTTCAGTCACATCCGCAAAATACCAACCTTTGCAGCAACACTGAGAATAGTCCTTGATTGAATCACCGCAGACAGTAGCCCAGCCAAGTTGAAACATCCAAAGAACATTACCATTTGTATAATGCAAATTCAAGGCCGGGGAAATTGCAAATAAGAGATAGAACATCAAAGTCAAAGGAAAGTGAAGGCATAGATCTGTGGGCCCATGGTATCTCATATTTGGCTCCGGGAGTCCTGAAAACCAAAAAAATAACAATAATAAAAATAAATGAAACAGGATCATTTGAGTGGCCTCTCAGTTGGGAAATTGTTTGTCTGTGCCCATTGACATTGTCAGGTTGCAAGCTTCTTCAGCACCCAATCTGGGATATATGAGGCAAAAAAGAAAACCTAGGGAACTCATTACCATGTCATTTTTCAGGTCTAGCAGTTTCTATCTAGTTTACCTTATTTTCTCTACCTTTTAGAGTCTTGTTATGTGTCGGTGTATGTCGGTGTATGTATGTATATAATTCTTAGGGGTTTTAGTTGTTCTTAGCAGGGGGAATGGGGAAAAGTATGTCTACTCCGTCTTTCTGAAAGGGGACATCATTCTCCTTTTTAAATTTTTTCTTAGCATTCAGGGTAGCTTCACAGATGGTTAATGCACTAAAATTAACCTAAAAATAATAATTTAGAAATCGTTATGACAAAAAACTCACTTTATATAAAGGCAAATATGTCTTGGTCTTATCAAGAGCTGTGCAAATTGATTAGAAACTTTAAGTCCCAATACCATAAATCCCTGGAATATTATCACAGTAAACCATCTATATAGGGCATTACAGAAAGACACACGTGTTCTGTTAAATGCCATAGAAAAAGAATTTCAAATTTTAAAATATGCCAGCAATCAAAGGAATTTGAAATAAAAAATATAGAGAAACCATTTCTTATCTTCCCTATTGGCAAAGATGCAAAAATATTTAAAATTTAAAAATGCCCATTTAGAATAACATTTTAGAGGGCAATTAGACTATGTATATTTATATATCTTTAAAAATCTGTCAGATACTCATATGATCTTATAGATTCATTATTGATCTGGAATTCTTAGTAGACATATGAAGATTGACCTGGAATTCTCAGTAGACATATGAAGATATGTTCAACATCATTAGTAGTTAGAGAAAAGCAAACATGAATCATAATGGGATATGTTCTAGTTTGCTAGCTGCCGGAATGCAATATACCAGAAACGGAATGGCTTTTAAAAAGGGGGATTTAATAAGTTGCTAGTTTACAGTTCTAAGGCCTAGAAAATGTCCCAATTAAAACAAGTCTACAGAAATGTTCAACCAAAGGCATCCGGGGAAAGATACCTTGGTCCAAGAAGGCTGATGCAGTTCAGGGTTTCTCTCTTAAGTGAGAAGGCACATGGCGAACACAGTCAGGGCTTCTCTCTCAGCTGGAAGGGCACATGGCGAATACGGCTGTCATTTGCTAGCTTTCTCTCCTGGCTTCTGGTTTCATGAAGCTCCCCAGGATGCGTTTTCCTTCTTCATCTCCAAAGGTCGCTGGCTGGTGGTCTCTCTGCTTCGTGGTGCTGCAGCATTCTCTGCTCTCTCTGAATCTCATTCTCCAAAACGTTTCCTCTTTTATAGGACTCCAATAAACCAATCAAGACCCACCCAAATGGGTGGAGACATGTCGTCCCTTAATCCAGTTTAACAACCACTCTTGACTAAATCACATCATCCAGGGAGATGATCCGATCACAGTTTCAAACATACAGTATTGAACAGAGACCACTCTACTACCCTTATGAAATGGGATTTTGACCAAAACAAGGCATACTTCCTTTGAAACCAGCACAGGATACTACACACTTAATAAGATAGCAAAAATTAATGCATAATGTTGGCAACTATGTGAAACAATGAAAATGTTAGCAGGAATGTAAATTGTACAATCACCTTGGAAAAGACTTAGACATTTTTCTAGTAAAGAGGAAAGTGTACACAGCTTAAAACCAGTAATTCTACTCTAGGTTTATAATTAGAGAAGTTAGTTTCATAGTCTAGTGGCTGTATTCATAGTTCTGAAAACCCATTCTTAAAAAACATTTTTTATTGTGAAACATCAATGTATACAAAAAACCCAATAAATTTCAAACTACATTTTAACAGTTAGTTATAGAACAGATGGGTTACAGCTCCACAATTTCAAGTTTTCCCTTCTAGCTGCTTCAAGACACTAGAGACTAAAAAGAAGTATCAATATAATGATGCAGCATTCATACTCATTTGTTAAATCCTAACTTCTCTGTTATAACTCCTCCTTCTCCTTCAATCCTTCTCCAGTCTTTAGGGAGATTGGATTATGGCCGTTCTAACTTTTTTCATGTTGAAAAGAGGTGTTGACAATGTGGGATAGTTGAATGGAACTGGTTGATATTCTTGGAGATACTGGCACGTCTGGGTTTCAGGACTAATCTGGCTGAGGAATCTTCTGAAGGTTTTAGGTTTCTGAAAAGTAAATCTAATACATGCAACTATTTTAGAATCTCAGATAGAGGCCTGATGAGTGTTTTTAAGGTGAATGCGAACGATGTTGGGTGAAGTTTGGCCACCTTGACAATGAACAATATCTAGCTGAAGCTCGCATAAAGGTAGCCTCCAGAATAGCCTCTTAACTCTATGTGAACTCTCTTAGCCACTGACACCTTATTTTATTACATTTCTTTCCCCCCTTTGGTCAGGAAGGCGTTGTTGATCCCGTGGTGCCCGGGCCGGGCTCATCCCTGGGAGTCAGGTCCCACTTTGCCAGGGACACTATGTCCCTCGTGGGGTGGGGGTGAGGGTTGGGAACAAACTCATGTTTTGTTTTAAAAACTCCAATATCTCACATAAAAAAAAGGAATATTATGTAAAAGCACAAAAGCAAATAATTTTAAAAAGTTAAAATAAAAACTATGGAGGATAGTAGAAATGAGCTAAATCCTTTGCATTTCATCTTGGGAATTGATAGAGAATGACTTAAACTGATAGATCAAGAAATAACTCTAAGATCTATTGTTTAAGGATCTAATCATGAGAAGATTTAAAACTAGAAAAGGTTGAAAGTTATTGTCTTGAAGAAGGAAGACTAAAGGAGTGGCAAGGTAGAAAATACTGCTTTCTTTATAAGTTGTTCTGCATTGCCATATGCATTTTATTACTTTGCTGAAAAAGAGGAAAAAAAGTTTTTAAAAGAACATACCTTTAAAATAGCCCAAACTATACCTTTTTGGAGTTAGAATTTATTATGCATATGAAGAATCTGAAACTTATTAAGAGCTATATAAATGCCCTAAATCAATTGTTTCCTGTTTGAACTATTTTGTTAAATCCACTTATTTCACCACTTCACTGGAATTTATAAATATGAATTTATCCATAGTAGAGAAATTAGATGTTTATGAAGTATTTTGAAATGGTTTGTTCCACAGGTCTGCTTTTGTGTAACAAATTACCTTAAAACTTAGTATATAACAGTAATAATTTTATTATACCTCACAATTTTGTGGGTCAGAAATGTGGGCAGGGCTCAGCTGGGTGACTCTTCTGCTTCATGGTACATTGACTAAGGTCAGTGGGTAGTAGTTAGCTGATGGATGGAGTCAAGATACCTTTACTTACATGGTAAGGTTAAGATGCCTTCACTTACATGGGCTCACAGGCTTCACCGAAACTTTCAATGTGAAGGCTTACACATGACTTCTCCAGCATCGCAATCTTAGGGTAGTTGAACTTCCTATGTTGTAGCTCAGTGTTCTCAGAGCCCTGTAAGAGGCCTGGTGGATACTGCAAAGTATTTTATACCTTAGCCTCAGATGGCCCAGAATATTGGTTCTGTTGTATTTTCTTGGTCAGGCAGTTACTAAGGCCAGCCCAAACTCAAAGAAAGGGGAATTAGAGTCCATCTCTCAAAGAAAACACATTTGAGGCAGGATGGCTGGAAAATTCTAACCGTTAATTCAGCATGCTGTTAGGAAGAGAAAAGTTACTGGTCTCAACAGAGCAAAGTCTCATAACAAACATATGGTACCAATGTTTCAAAATCTGCGAAGCTTATGATTGAATACTTCAATTAGAGTTTTTACAGATATATGTTATTTTCAAAATCTTTTTGTTCTCATTCAATTTCAGAGACATAACAAAATGAAGTTTTTTTAACACTCAGCAAAAAAATTATTAAAATTTATCTATCAGATCAAAAAGAAATTTTGAATACCCGGATTGTAGATTTATCCCAGTGACTAGCACAATACCTGGAACAGAGCCTGGTTCATTATGATCCATAATAATTATTAGCTATCATTATCTAATATTTAGAAGAAAAGCTATAGGATATGATTTTAAAATAGGGCAAGTAAAAAGTCATGTTTTCTGCTTCCATTTCAAAGGCAATTAGCTGGGAATAAAAATCTATGAGAAAAACAATCGATTTGCAACCTATATGAGCTTGGAAGCTCCTTGCTCCATAGAGACTCAGTGAAACCAATTCCATGGTATGTGGAATTCTAAACTCTTTCCCAATATTTCCAGAGTAGACCTCCCTGTCCCACTCTGCCTCTAACTTTTCAATACTGCATCAGCCCAAACTCAGCCCTTTCTCCATTATCCCCTGAAATTTTGTTTTGCCAAAATGATGAGTTCTGATTGAATGCAAAGGAGAGTGTCTAACCAAGAACCCTCTCCCAAGGTTACTGCTTACTCTCATCCTCATTCTCCATCACCCCCTCCACGAAAATTGCCTCTGCAAATTCAAATTCTTCTCACCTTTTCTGTAGAGCAAATTAGTTTGCTTTAGGTCCTACCCTAAACTACCCAAATTCATCAAGGTATTTAATTAGTAAAATAAAGGGCCTTCCATGTCACAGGCTCTACCTGCCCTAGATCACAGAAATAGTTACTTTTCCACTATCTGATTCTCAGACTAGTAGATTTTCTTCTATTGCAGGTTACTTGTTTTGATGCTGTCAATATCTAAAGAAAAATTACTCAGGGATAGATGTATAACATTGTAATGTTAAAATAGTTGATAAAATGGATTGAATAGTTAAAAATATATCCATACAAGTAGCGATCCCACGTATAAGTTATACTTATTGTGGACCATGCATGGTCTCCCTGGGTGTAGGCAATGGAGTCCTTGGATGGTGCTCTTTGAAAATCTATAACACAAGACCCTAACGGGCAGTCAGGTCATGCTCTTGCTCTCTCCATCTTCCTGAGATGAAACGCTTATGATAAAAGGAGCATTAGACAGAAGGTTTTCACAATTGCACACACATTGCAAAAGCTTTATCATTATACAGTCATCTTCAAGAAACAAGGCTACTGGAACACAGCTCTATAGTTTCAGGTACTTCCCTCTAGCCATGCCGATACACCATAAACTAAAAAGGGAATATCTATGTAATGCATAAGAATAACCTCCAGGATAACCACTTGACTCTGGGTTTTTTTTTTTATTTTTTTATCTCTATTCCACTTGTTTGTCAGGAAATTCACCCAGTAATAATTGGGGCTGTTTCCTACTTTCACCTTTATCACCACCCATGTCATGTGACAGACACTGGGACTTATTTAACAGAGCCAGGACTATTGGACCGAGCCTCAGAGCTGAGTGTGCATGGAGGCTCCTGCTGATTGCTCAGATGATGTGGATTGTCCAAGTCTACAGCGAGCCTTGAAGGCAGATGCCATTAATGCCAGTGCCAGCTGTGAGGGCAGGAATCCAAGCAGTCAGAATAGCATGTGAGTAAACTTGTGACTCATGGGAAAGGAGGCACCTGAGGAAATAGGAGGAGAGAAGTGTGTGCCCAAGACTGCAGATCAAAAGGAGCATGTCCTGAAATGCTTCAGAAGGAGGGCTGAAGGCAATGGACAACAACAGAGGTGAGTCTGAAAGAGTCTTATCAAGATGTTTCATAACATAGGGTGGGAAAAGAGGCATGCTAAGGAAAGATCAAGTGTCGCCAGGTTTCTTAAGGTAGTGTTTCTCAAACCTGGCTGATCATCAGTATCACTTGGTGGGGCTTTTTAAAAATGTAAATTCCTGGGCCCACCACCTGGAGATTCTAATTAGTCGTTCCTATACAACTGAAGTTCTAAACATTTTTTAAAAGCATCCCATGTGACTCTGATGATTAGCTAGTTGGGGGCCCAGTGATCTAAAGTTACAACCCTTTATGTTACAGATAAGTTATGAGACACAACTTCCCCTGGCACCAGGAATGAGGGCTTGTAATTCTGTATAGCTTAATGTAATGCCCTCCCAGATACATCCCAGAGTATGTTGAGCAGATAATTGAGAAGTACTGTCAAAATCCCTTGAGGTGGACAGTGCAATGGTGGCTCCATGGCAGAATTCTCATCCATTGCCCGGGTACAACTCCTGCCCATGCAAAAAGAAAAAAAAGAAAAAAAAAGTCCCTTGAGGGATGGGAGAAAAAATATGGAACTATTAAACTTTACCACTGGGGAAACCCCTGATACTGTCTCAAACATTAGGAGCTCCCAAGTCAATAGACCAAGTTCTTGATCTTGAAGCTTGCTCTTGTGAAGCTTATTTATGTAGTGGAGAAGCTAAGCCTACCTATAGTTATGCCTACGAGTCACCTCCAGAGGACCTCTTTTGTTGCTCAGATGTTGCCTCTCTCCCTCTCTCTCTCTCTCTCTCTCTCTCAGCCCAACTCTGCAAATAAAATCATTACCCTCCCTGCTAGGTGGGATATGACTCCCAGGGATGAGCCTGGCCCTAACACGATCATGGGATTGGCAATGCCTTCCTGACCGAAGAGGTAAAGAAAATTGTAACAAATAAGGTATCAGTGGCTGAGAGAGTTCAAATAGAGCAGAGAGGCTACTTTAGAGGCTGCTCTTACACACAAGCTTCAGTTAGATATTGCTATTTATTATGTTTTGCCAAACCCAGCCAAAACCATTCCTACCAACCCCAAAGAACAGCTAAGACTTTATCTGAGACTCTACAAATGCACTAGGGTTACTTTTCAGAAACCTACAACCTTCAGATGGCCTCCTAGGACATAAGTCCTGAAACCCAGAGGGGCAAGCCTTTCCAGAACATCAGCTAGTCCCATCCCACATTCATATTTTCAACAACCTTCTCCAACGTGAAAAGTTAGAATGGGCATAGCCCAAATATCCCTAAAGAGTGGGAGAAAGATAAAAGGAGAAGGTGGAGTTATAACAGAGAAGATAGGATGTAACAAATGAGTATGACTGCTGCATCATTATATTGATTATTTTTCTGGTTTCCAGTGCCTTGGAGCAGCTAGAAGGAAAAATCTTAAATTATGGAACTGTATCCCATACCAAACTTTGAAATCTGTTCTATAACTACTTGTTACAATGTACTCTGAAATTTATCATTTATGTATATATATATATGTTATATTTCACAATAAAAAATATTTAAAAAGTCAATGTATTATGAGATATGGGGTGGTGAAAATTTAATATTGTGGTAAGAAAATTATTTTTGCGTGACTCTTACCATTATTTTTCACCCCCTTCAACTCTGTTGCACTTTGTCATTTTGAAATTACAGCTTGTTTGATAAGTAGTAGAAACCCAAGAAGGAATAATGCACTTCTTTCTATTTTAAAGAATATTTTTGCTGATTAACCCCTCTATAAATATGTTGATCAGAAGACTAATTTTCTGCTTGAGTTAAAAGCACTAAGTTTCACTATTGGGATGGCAGTATGCCACCCCAAGCCTAACTTCTCTAATCACGTCTATTTTACAAAAAAGAAAACAGAGGCAGACAGAATCTGAGTGAATCTTAGTTACACAACTAGCAAGCCGACGAATCCAAGGTGAGAACTTTCTGTAGCTTGCTGGGTTTGCACTAATGTTTGTTTGTTTTTTGTGTGTGCATGTGCTTGATTTTATTTTTCACTTTTTATTTTGAAGTACTTTCCTGCTTATCAGACATTTACAAAAATAATACAAACCCCACATAGGAAACTCCTATATAACCCCTAGCCTCCTGATACCCAAATTCACCAATCTCAACATGGTGCCACATTTGATGTATCATACTATCTGCCTACTTATCTATTTTCTGAACACTTGAATGTAGGTTGCAAACACTATGCTCCTTAAGCATTTAATATTGCTACATACATTTCCTAAGAACAAGGATAATCACTTATGTAACCACCAGTTATCAAGTTCAAGAAATTTAACATTGATGTAAAGTTTATAGTCAATATTTCAATTTTTCATATATCTGAATACTGTCTCTTTGAACCTTTTCTCCTCCCTTGCTAGATCCCATCCAGGATTATATATTTAGTTGCTCTTCCCCATCCCCCAACTTTTTATAAATTGTGGGAATAATTATATAATATAAACTTTCACATTTCAACCATTCCAAACATACCATTCAGCGGGATTAATCACATTCACAATAATGAAGTGTCCTCACCAGCATCCATTACTAAAACTCCCCAAACAGATACCTATACCCATTAGGCATTAACTCCCCGTTCCCTCCAGCCATTCACCTCCAGCAGCCTGTACTCTACCTGCTGTATCTATGAGCATGCATATTTTCTCTGTAGTTACATGGGATTAAATTTAACATTCTAAATCTCTAATACTCTCATTTGCTTTGATACCAATTTAACTTCAATAGCATATGCAAATTATGTCCCTATACTGCTCCATCCCCTACCTTTATGTAGTTCTTATCACAAGTAACATGTTTAGACAATATGAGTCCAAATTAACTGATTTATTGTTATATTTTATGCATTAGCCTTTTAGATCCTGTAGGATGTAAGAAGTGGAGTTACAAACCAAAAATACAATCATATTAGCACACATTTACCTATGTCATTTCCCTCATTGGAGATCTTTATTTCCTCATGTGGCTTTGAGCTACTATCTATTGTCCTTTTGTTTCAACCTGCAGAATTCTGTTAAGCATCTCTTGTAGAGCTGGTCTAGTGGTGATGAACTCCCTCAGTTTATCCAAGAATGACAACTTCTTTCTTAATTTTGAAAGACAATTTACCAGATATAAATTCTAGGTTGGTTGACAATTTTTTTTGTTTTTAACACTTTGAGTATGTTATCCCACTGCCTTCTTGCCTCCACGGTTTCTGATGAGGCATCAGCACTGAATTTTATTGAGACTCTCTTGTATGTGGCATGTGGCTTCTCTCTTGCAGTTTTCAGAATCCTCTCTTTATCTTTGGCATTAGACAGTTCGATTATAATATACTGTGGCATGGGTCTGTCTGGGTTTATCCTGTTTGGAGTTCATTGAGTGTCTTGGATGTATATATTCATAACTTTTGTAAAGTTTGGGAAGTTTTCAGCTATTATTTCTTGGACTATTCTCTC
Source organism: Tamandua tetradactyla (assembly GCF_023851605.1). Lineage (NCBI taxonomy): Eukaryota > Metazoa > Chordata > Mammalia > Pilosa > Myrmecophagidae > Tamandua > Tamandua tetradactyla. The sequence goes on from NC_135338.1 coordinate 9,183,554, forward strand.
CTCTTTCTGGGGTTCCCACAATGCACATGTTGGTATGCTTGCTACTATCCAACAGTTCCTCATGCTCTGCTCACTTTTCTTCATTTTTTTTCTTTTTTCTGTTCCTCAGACTGGATGATTTCAATAGTCTTACCTTCAAGTTCTCTGATTCTTTCTTCTGCCAGCTCCAATTATCTGTTGAACCCCTTGAGGAAATTTTAAAATTTTGTTACTATGGCCTTCAATGCTATATGGTTCCTTTTCATAATTTCCATCTCTGTATTGATATTCCTTGTGTTCAATTGTTTTCCTTGTTCTTTGTCCATGTGTTCCTTTAGCCCTTTGAACATATTTAGAACCATTTTTTAAAGCCTTTGTCTGCGAGGTCCCAGGTCTGGTCCTTGTCATTGATGGTTTCCAATACTTTAACCTTCTCCTTTACCTGGACCATCACTTACTATTTCTTTCTATGTTTTGTAACCTTTTGTTGAAACTTAGACATTTCAGTATCTTAATGTGTCATTGCATTTAGACTCAGATACCTGTTATTTAAGCTAGTGTCCAGCTAATATTATAACAGCACTTTCCTTGATTGCAAGGATCTAAAAACAAAACAAAACAAAACAAAAGGAAGGATAAAAAGAAGATGCCTTTCCTAATCTTTGCAGATTGACTTGTGAGAGTACTCTCCCTCAGGGTTTATCCATACAAGGAGTTTAGTAACTAAGTCCAGGCCAAATAGAGCCTTGCCGTGCCTGCCTCTGTTGATCTAGGAATTCCTCCATTACATTGTTCCAAATTTCCCCTCTTCCCTAGGAAACAGTTTTCTTACCATCTGGGCACTGCACTGTATGTCTAACAGCCAGCAATCCCTTGTCCCAGGAAACACAAATTGACTGATCGCTACAGCATTCTGCCACTTTCTACACACAGGGCGAGTTCTGGGTCAGCAGGTCCCTCAGGCCACCCCCAGATTGACAGGCCAGATGTACGGACGGACATGCTCAAGGATTACTGTGTTCCCTCTGGAACTGAGACCGAGGGTCTGCACTGGGAGAGTGGGCTAGCTCCTCAATGAGACAATGACAGGATAAAGGGGCCAGCAAGGGCACCCCAAGATCCTACCTCTTTTTGTTAATGTTCTTTTTTAACTTTTGATGTTAATGTTTTTTTTTTATTGTGAAATATAATATGTATACAAAAAGCAATAAGTTTCCAAGTACATTTTAACAAGTAGTTATGGAACGATTTTAAAGTTTGGTATGGGTTAACAGTTCCACGATTTTTTGTTTTCTCCTCCAGCTGCTCCAAGACACTGGAGAGCAATAGAACTATCAATATAATGATGCAGCAGTCATACTCATTTGTTAAATCCTATCTTCTCTGTTATACTCCTCCTTCTCTTTAAATAACATATATTCATAAAGGCAATAAATTTCAAAGTACATTGCAACAATTAATTGTAGAACAGATTTCAGAATTTGGCATGGGTTACAATTCCACAGTTTTTGGTTTTTATTTCTAGCTGCTCTAAGGTGCTGGAGGCTAAAAGGAATATCAGCATTAATGATTCAGCAGTCATACTCATTTGTTAAACCTGACCTTCTCTGTATAAGTCCACCATCTCCTTTGATCTTTTGCCCACTCTTTAGGGATATTTGGGCTATGTTCATTCTAACTATTTCATGTTGGAGGGGGCTGTTGATAACATGGGAGAGGGGGATAGAACTAGTTATGTTCTGGAAAGGTTGGCCCCCACCCCCCTCCTTTGCATTGCAGGACTTATCTGGTCCAGGGAGCCATCTGGAGGTTGTAGCTTTTGAAAAGTTATCCTAGTGCATGGAAACTTTGTAGAATCTTATATAATACCCTAGGTATTCTTTAGGAGTGAGAGAAATGGTTTTGGTTGGGGTTTGGCAAGCTATGCTAGGTAGCAATGTCTAACTGAAGCATGTGTAAGAGTGACCTCCAGTGTAGCCTCTCGACTCTATTTGAACTCTCAGCCACTGATACCTTACTTGTTACACTTCTTTCCCCTCTTTTTGTCAGATGACATTGTTGATCCCACAGTGCCAGGGCTGGGCTCATCCCTGGCAGTCCTCTCCCATGCAGCCAGGGAGACTTTCATCCCTCCTTGTCATGTCCCACATCGCAGGGAGGGAAGTGGTTGCACTTGCAGAGTTGAGCTTAGAGAGAAAGAGGCCACATCTGAGCAGCAAAAGAGGTCCTCCAGAGATGACTCATAGTCATACCTGTAGGTAGAAAAGCTTCTCTGCTACATAAATAAGCTTCACAAGAGCAAGTGTCAAAATCAAGGGTTTGGCCTATTGATTTGAAAGTCCCCACAGTATCTGGGTTTCCCCAGTGGAAAAGTTTAATAGTTCCATATTTTTTCTCCCCTCCCTTTAGGGAATTTGCCAATATTATTTTTTCCCCCCTGCATGGGCAGGCACTGGGAATCGAACCTGGGTCTCTGGCATAGCAGGCGAGAACTCTGCCTGCTGCCTTCCCCAATACTTTTTGATTATCTGCTTATTATACTCTAGGATGTATCCAGATTATTTACAATAATTTATACAAGATTAAAGGACCTCCTTCTCATTCTGTGCTTCCTGTGTTTCCGTTGTTCAAATGAGCTATACAGGTAGGTTGAATTAGATTATGCACTACAGAAAATTTTATTTCCAGACTAAATAGACCTTTCTTCCCTTGGTCTCAAAGAGCATGTGTTCTAAAATACAGACACTGTCTTCCTTACCCCTATGTTCTGAATTACTTTAACCCCAACCTGTTCAGCTTTGTTCTTATCTCTAAATATCAGGTTATATATATAAAACAGCCTGTCAGAATCCAGAAATAATAATCGCCACTCCAGACTTAATGTGCCTGCTTTAAAAGCTTACAATCCAGGCCCCTGTTTACTTATAAGCATTTTCTAAAGGTGACCACACCATTGTTGTTCTTTTGTTTCTGGCTTATTTTGTCCCACCAAATGTCCCACATGTTCCTTCACACCACGGCATGCCTCATGACCTTGTTCCTTTTTGTAGCAGCACAACCTTTGTTCATAGGTATACACCATCATTCACCAATCTACTTCTCTGTCAGTGCATCATTCAGCCACCTGCATTCATTGGGCATCATGTAGAGGGCCCAAAGTCCACAGTCCATCAACATTCTCAATTTTAGATAATTTCATTGTTTCCAACAGACAGAAAACCAATAAACACACCCTCACCAAATAAGAAATCTGAACCTCCTCTTAACTCTTGTCCCTCCCCCCATTATTTACCTCTGCTGTTGCTGTGGTAGTGCTGATGGTTTCCTTTTGAACATAACTCAGAGCATGCAATAGCAATTTATTCCCTGTACCTTGGACTTAAACACTCTTTATGCAAGAATCATATCTTTGAAGTAATTCTTACGAGAACTCATTCATATTTCTAGCGTGAGTCAGTGGGACATGTAGGTCTATACAACCCCTTTCAATTTTGTTCATCTTTAATATGGTAATATTACCTCTAGACCCACTAGAGTATCACCTTTGTTCCTATCTGTTCCCTTACATTGGAGTTCAACCTCATTAGCTAATGGTTCACCCATCTCTAGCTTCTACACATCTCTAAGTCTCCTATCTTCTATATTACAAGTCTCTGATTATACCTTTATGCTGATCGTAAAAGTGGAATCATACAGTACCCATCCTTTTGTGTCTGGCTAATTTCACTCAGCATTATGTCTTCAAGGCTCTTCCATTCTTGTCATGTGCTTCAGGATGTTGTTTTGTCTAACTGCTGCATAATATTCCATCGTATATATATATATCACATTTTGCTGAGCCACTCATCTGTTGATGGGCACTTGGTTTGTTTCTATCTTTTGGCAATCGTAAATAATGCTGCTATGAACATCGATGTGCAAATGTCTGTTTCTGTTGTTGCTTTCAGCTCTTCTGGGTATATACCAAGTAGTACTATTGCGGGGTCATAGGACAACTCGATATTTAGTTTCCTAAGGAACCGCCAAACAGTCTTCCATAGTGGCTGCACCATTATACATTCCCACCAGCAGTGCATAAGTGTCCCTGTTTCTCCACATCCTCTCCAACATTTATAGTTTCCTGCGTGTTTAATAGCAGCCATTCTTATAGGTGTGAGGTGGTTTCTCATTGTAATTTTGATCTGCATTTCCATTATAGCTAGTGAAAATCAGCATCTCTTCATGTGCTTTTGAGCCATCTGTATTTGCCCTTCAGAAAAATGCTTATTCATATCTTTAGCACATTTTATTATTGGATTGATTGTTCTTTTGTTGAGTATGATTTCTATGTATATACAGGAAATCAAACCTTTGTCAGATATGTGATTTCCAAATATTTTCTACCATTGAGATGATTGCCTCTTCACCTTTTTGACAAAGTCTTTTGGGGTGCAGAAGTATTTGATTTTGAGGTGTGCCCATTTATCTATTTTTTCCTTTTGTTGCTGGTGCTTTTGGTGTAAAGTTCAGGAAGCTAACTCCTATTTCTAGGTCTTGAAGATGTTTCCCTGCATTTTCTTCTAGATGCTTTATGGTGCTAGTTCTTATATTTAGGTGTTTGATCCACTTTGAGTTAATTTTTGTGTAGAGTGTAAGATAGGGGTCCTCTTTCATTCACTTGGCTATTGATATCCAGTTCTTCCATGCCCAGTTATTGAAAAGACTATTTTGTCCCAGTTCAGAGGATTTGGGGGCCTTGTCAAAAATCAGTTCCCCATAGATTTGGTGGTCTATTTCTGCACTCTCAATTTGATTCCATTGGTCAGTGCTTCTGTCTTTGTGCCAGTACCATGCTGTTTTTTTTAAAAATTTATTTATTAATTAAAAAAAATTTAACAAACAAAATAAAACATTAACGTATATAATCAGTAATTCACAATATCATCACTTAGTTGCATATTCATCATTTCTTAGAACATTTGCATCAATTCAGAAAAAGAAATAAAAAGACAATAGAAACAGAAATAAAATGAAAACAGAAAAAAAAAGATTATACCTACCATACCACTTACCCCTCGCTTTCATTGATCACCAGCATTTCAAACTAAATTTATTTTAACATTTGTTCCCCCTATTATTTATTTTTGTTCAATATGTTCTACTCGTTTGTTGACAAGGTAGATAAAAGGAGCATCAGACACAAGGTTTTCACAATCACACAGTCATGTTGTGAAAGCTATATCATTATTCAATCATCATCAAGAAACGTGGCTACTGGAACACAGCTCTATATTTTCAGGCAGTTCCCTCCAGCCTCTCCATTACATGTTGGATAACAAGGTGATATCTACTTAATGCCTAAGAATAACATCCAGGATAACCTCTCCACTCTGTTTGGAATCTTTCAGCCATTGACACTTAGTCTCATTTCACTCTTCCCCCTTTTGGTCGAGAAGGTTTTCTCAATCCCTTGGTGCTGAGTCTCAGCTCAGTCTAGGATTTCTGTCCCACATTGCCAGGAAGGTCCATACCCCTGGGAGTCATGTCCCACGTAGACAGGGGGAGGGTGGTGAGATTGCTTGTTGTGTTGGCTGGAGAGAGAGGCCACATCTGAGCAACAACAGAGGTTCTCTTGGGGGTGACTTTTAGGCCTAAATTTTAAGTAGACTTGACCTATCCTTTGTGAGGTTAAGTTTCATATGAACAAACCCCAAGACTGGGGGTTCAGCCTATAGTTTTGGTTGTCCACATTGCTTATGAGAATATCAAGAATTCAACTTGGGGAAGTTGAATTTCTCCCCATTCTCACCATTCCCTGAAGGGGACTTTGCAAATACTTTTCCACTCACTGATCGAATCACTCTGGGATTCATTGGGGCGTCACTCTGGACAAACCAACAAAATCTCATGTCCTACCTGAGATTCCAAGTACTTATGGTGTTCAATCAAACTATCTACATAAGTTATATTAGGAATTGTACTAGTCAAAATATAAATCTTGTACCAAATAAACATTTTTGCTTTAGTCTCACACATAAGGTGACATTTTAAAATATTAATTACCATCTATTTTCAGCACTCTGCAGTAATGACATTCCTTTGTTCTTCCTCATGCAAAAACATTTTTAAAATTTGTACATTTTAGTGACTATTAATTATAAATTAATTAATAATTTAGTCACTATTATTATACACTCTAGGCATTCCTAAATTATACCATCTCAATCTTTAACATCTATCTTTCTTTCTGATTTCATTTATGCCCCCATCTATCATTCTCACATGCAGCTTCATTCTGTGTTTTAACATAATTGTATTACAGTTAGGTAGTATTGTGTTGTCTATCAGTACCATGTTGCTTTGACCACTGTGGCTCTATAATAGGTTTTAAAGACAAGGAGTGTTAATCCTCCCACTTCGTTCTTGTTTTTTAGGATACTTTTAGCTATTCGGAGTCTCTTTCCCTTCCAGATGAATTTGGTAGTTAGCTTTTCCAAATCCTCAAAGTACATTATTGGAATTTGATTGGTACTGTGTTGAATCTGCAGATCAATTTGGGGAGAATTGACAACTTAACTGTATTTGGCCTTCCTATCCATGAGCAGGGAATGTCTTTCCACCTATTTAGATCTCCTTTGGTTTGTTTTAGAAATGTTACGTAGTTTTCTGTGTACAAGTCTTTTATATCCCTAGTTAAGTTCATTCCTAAGTATTTGATTCTTTTAGTTGCTATTTTGCAGTTAAGGAATTTTTCCTTAACTGACTCCTCAGCTAGGTCATTGCTTGTGTATAGAAATGTTACTGATTTTTGCACATTAATTTTATATCCCATCACCTTGTTGTGTTTGTTTATTAGCTCAAGTAACTTTGCTGTAGTTTTCTCAGATCTTCCAAGCATAGTATCATATCATCTACAAATAATGAGGGTTTTACTTTTTCCTTTACAGTTTGGATGCCTTTTATTTTTTTGTCCTGCCTGATTGCTCTAACTAGAACTTCTAGCACAATGTTGAATAATAGTGATGACAGTGGGCATCCTTGTCTCATTCCTGATTCAAGGGGGAAAGCTTTCAATCTCTCTCCATTGAGTATGTTGCTGGCTATGGTTTTTCATATATTCCCTTTTTCATATTGAGGTAGTTACCTTTGATTCCTATCTTTTGGAGCTTTTTTATCAGAAAAGGATGCTGAATTTTGTCAAATGCTTTTTCAGCATCAATTGAGATGATCATGTGATTTTTCCCTTTCAATTTGTTAAACTGCTTTATTACATTAATTGATTTTCTTGGTTGAACCATCCTTGCATTCCTAGTATAAACCCCACATGGTCATGGTGTATAATTCTTTTAATGTGCTGTGGATTTGATTTGCTAATACTTTATTGAGAATTTTTGCATCTATGTTCATTAGGGAGATTGGCCTATAGTTTTCCTTTCTTATAGCATCTTTACCCAGTTTTGGTATTAAAATGATATTAGCTTCATAAAATGAGTTAGGTAGAGTTCCTTTTTCCTCAATCTTTTGGAAAAGTTTGAGCAGGATTGGTGTTAGTTCTTTTTGGAATGTTTGATAAAATTCCCCTGTGAAGCCATCTGGCCCTGGGCTTTTCTTTCTAGGAAGATTTTTTATGACTGATTGAATCTCTTTACTTGCAATTGGTTTGTTGAGATAATCTATTTCTTTCTGAGTCAGGGTAGATTGTTTGTGTGTCTCCAGGAATTTGTTCCTTTCATCTAAGTTGTCTAGTTTGTTGGTGTATAGTTGTTCATAGTATCTTCTTATGATTTCTTTGATTTCTTCAGGGTCTCTGTTAATGCTCCCCTTCTCATTTCTGATTTTGTTTATTTGTATCCTCTCTCTTTTTTTTCTTTGTCAGTCTTGCTAAAGGCCCATCAATTTTATTGATTTTCTCAAATAACCAACTTTTGGTTTTACTGATTCTTTCTATTGTTCTTTTGTTCTCCCATTCATTTATCTCTGCTTTAATCTTTGTTATTTCTGTTCTCCTATTTGCTTTGGGGTTAGTTTTATGTTCTTTCTCAAGTTCCTCCAGGTTTTCTGTTAAGTCCTAGATTTTTGTTCTTTCTTGTTTTTTAACATAGGCATTTAGGGCAATAAATTTCCCTCTCAGCACAGCCTTTGCCACAACCCATAAGTTCTGATAAGTTGTATTTTCATTTTCATTCATCTTCAGATAGCTACTGATTTCTCAAGTAATTTCTTCTTTGACCCACTGGTTGTTTAAGAGAGTGTTATTTAATCTCCATATATTTGTGAATGTTCTTGTTCTTTGGTGGTTATTGAGATCCAACTTCATCCCATTGTGATCAGAGAAAGTGCTTTGAATAATTTCAGTATTTTTAAATTTATAAAGACCTGTTTTGTGCCCCAGCATATGATGTATCCTGGAGAATATTCCATGAGCACTAGAGAAGAATATATTACCTTGTGCTTTGGAGTGCAATGACCTATATATGTCTGTTAGGTCTAATTCATTTATCAAGTTATTTAACTTCTCTATTTCCTTGTTGATCTTTGTCTGGCTGTTCTGTCTATAGAGGAGAGTGGTGTATTGAAGTCTCCTACTATTATCATTGAAACATCTATTGCTCCCTTCAGTTTTGCCAATATCTGTCTCATTGGAGCTCCTTGATTGAGAGCATAAACTTTATGATTGTTATATCTTCTTGGTGAATTGACACTTTAATTAGTATATAAATATATGCTAATTGTCTCTTATGATGGCTTTACATTTAAAATCTATTTTGTCCGGTATTAGTATAGCTATTCCTGCTTTCTTTTGGTTACAACTTGGGTGTAAATTCTTTTTCCATCCTTTCACTTTCAAACTATTTATATCTGTGTGTCTAAGATGAGCTTCTTGTAAGCAGTATATAGCTGGATTATGTTTATTAATCCATTCTGCCAATCTGTATCTTTTAATTGGTAAGTTTAGTCCATTAACATTCAAAGTTATTACTGTAAAGGCATTTGTTGATTCCACCATCTTATGTTTTTTATTTTATTTGTCAGATCTATACATTCTTTTCCCTCTTTCTCTTTGTATTATTTAAATTACCCTTAATAGTACTCTTCAATTCTGTGCTCTCCTCCAGACCTCCCTCTCCTGTCTTATTTTTTCAGCCTGCAGAACTCATTTTAATATTTCTTGTAGGGCCAGTCTCTTGTTGACAAGTTCTTTCAAGACTTCTTTGTCTGTGAAATTTTAATCGCTCCCTCAATTTTGAAGGACAATTTGGCTGGGTACAGAATTCTTGGCTGGAAGCCTTTCTCTTTCAGACTAGTTGAGTAGTCTGAACTCGGTCTTATATGATTTCCCTTGTATGTAGTAGATTGTTTTTCTCTTTCCACTTTCAGAATTTCCTGCTTCTCTTCAACATTTGACAGAATGATTAGTATGTGCCTCAGGGAAGGCCTATTTGGATTTTTTTCTGTTTGGAGTTCTTTGGGCTATTTTGACTTGTATATTTACGTCCTTCATGGGGGTTGGTAAGTTTTCCCCTATTATATCCTCAACTACTCTTCCTAGCCCTTTACTCCTCCCTTCTCCTTCTGGAACACCATTGATTCTTATATTTGTGTGCTTTGTTTTATCTATCATTTCCTTGAGTTCCCATTCAATTTTTCCCATCTTTTTTGCCATATGCTGTTTTGAGTCTTTGAAGTCAATTATCCTGTCCTCTATATCACTTATTCTTTCTTCTGTTTCTTCAAATCTGGTGTTGTGTGCCTCTAGTATGCTTTTTATTTGGTCAACAGAGTCCTTAATCTCTGCGATTTCCACTATTTTTCTACTTATTCTTTCAAATTCCTCTTTGTGCTCTTCTACTGTCTTCTTGATCTCATTTATGTCATTTGCTGTCCCACTTATTTTATTAAGTAGAGTTGTAGGAACATCTTTGATTAGTTGTTTCAATATCTGTGTCTCCTCTGGGGTTTAATTTGGTCATTAGGCAGGGCTAGATCTGTCTGCATTGTGATATGCTTAGTGATCTTCTGCTGTCTTTGTGGCATGTAGATATCTTGATTGGTTTACTTTGGGAGTGGATTTCTTTCAGTGTTTGCAGGATGGTTGTACAGCAGGGAGCAGGGCATGGGGTGGAGCACTCAGCAGGATGATTTGTTTCAGGGTAGGTATGGGTAAAGGTTGTGGATGCTACGCTGATGCTTGTGAACGTGGGCACCCAGTGGCCAGGGAGGATGTAGCTGTGCAGGTGCACCGGTCTGGGGGGCATAACCCTGGTGTGCACTGGTCTAAGGCACGTGGCCCTTTATGTGCATATGTAGAGCTGTGGCAGCAGGTCAGTGTTATGCCTTCGTGGATTGGGGGCAGATGTGACCCTGCTGCACAGGTCGGTACTTTCTCAGAGTTGAGAATTGAAGCTGAGGGCTGTTTGCATGCACGGTTCTAGGACTGCTATAAAATGTGGTTCCCAGAGCTGAATGACATGATTGGGGACCCTTGTGCATGTATGGGTCTGGGAGTGCCATAAACGGATGTGCTGAGCTCAGGGAGGGCGGGATGAGGCTGTGCAACACTATGGGCAGGGCAGGGGTAGCCTAGGTGTGGCGGTCAGTGCCCGCAAACTTTATGCACTGGCAACAGTCTGCAGGAAACACGGAGGGGGCGGTAGTGCTCTGGAGAGGTGCAGGACAGGTGGGTTGGGCTGCACTTGGGGTGGGGGTGGGGGGCAGGCACGTGCATTGGGGGCTGGTGGGGTGGGGGTGCCTGGATTGCGGGGAATGGGAGTGGGTGATGGGGTTCAGGTGTGCAGGGTATGGGGTGAGTCACCGGTCACAGGGCTGCGCTGGTGAGGGTAGCGTACCCAAGGAACGTGGCCTGGCTTACTTTCCAGTCCCGTGTACCCATCCGTGCACTCCTGCAGGCTCTGCAGCCCCATGCCTCTGCACCAGGCTCCAGCTTTCTGCCTCTCAGTTCCTTGGCCTCTGCAACCAGGGCTGCCGCATGTGGTGCAGGAGGCTCTCCCAGGCCAGCCACACTCCCGAATCGCCGCCTCAGTCACCCTCTTGTCCCTTCTCCAAACTTTCCATGGAGCAGGGCTAATCTTGAGCTACTCTCATCAGCCATCTTCCCAGAAGTCTGCCAGTACTTTTTGATTATCTGCTTAATATACTCACAGATGTATCCAGGCATTACATTAAGCTATACAGGATTAAAACTCTCATTCTTATTCTGGGCTCCCTGTGTTTGGATTGTTTAAATGATCTATCCAGACAGTTGAGTTAGATTATGTGCTACAGAAAATTTAGGTTCTGGACACAGTAAAACTTTCTTCCTTTGGTTTCAAACAGTAGGTGAAGTTCTAAAGTACAGGCAACGTCTTCCTTACCCCTGTATTCTGGATTACCTCAATCCTGACCTGATCAGCTTCATTCTTATCTCTAAATACCAGATTATACATATATAAAGCAGTCCCTCAAAATCCAGAGATAATAATACTTGCTCTGAACTAAATGTGGCTGCTATAAGAGCTTACAACCTAGGCCCCAGTTTTCTTTTTTTTCTACATGAGGCCATACAATATTTGCTCTTTTGTTTCTGGCTTATTTTGCCTCACCAAATGTCCCACAGATTCATTCACATCATTGCACGTCTCACAGCTTCATTCCTTTTAGTACTTGCACCATGTTTGATCTTATGTTCACACCATTGTTTGCCAATCTACTTCTCAGTCAGTGAATCTTTAAACCACCTCCATCTACTGTGTCTCATATATACTGTCCAAAATCAACAGCCAATCAACACTCTTAATTTTAGATAATTTCATTGTTCCCAAGAGAAAGTTAACCTATAAACACACCCTTACCAAGCAGAAAACCCAAACCTACCCCAACTCTTGTCCCTCCCCCCATCATGTACCCCTGGTATTGCTGTAGTACGCTTGATGTTTTCCTGTTAAATACAGCCCATAGCATGCAATACCATTTTCCACCTTATACCTTGAGATCATACACTCTTTGTACAAGGTTCCTACCACTTTTATGTAGTCTTTTTCTTGATCTGGTGCTTGCCCTATTACTGCAATCCTTTAACTGTTTTTTTTAATTATTCTTTTTATTAATTTTTAAATTTTAAAAAAAATATGACAAGAAAAAAACATATTCTTAACATGTGATCATTCCATTCCACATATGTAATCAGTAATTCACAATATCATCACATAGTTGCATATTCATCATCACGATAACTTCTTAGAACAATTGCATCTATTCAGAAAAAGAAATAAAAAGACAACAGAAAAAGAAATAAAACGAAAACAGAAAAAAAATGTATGCATACCATTCCCCTTACCCCCCCTTTCACTGATCACTAGCATTTTAAACTAAATTTATTTTAACATTTTTTCCTCTATTATTTATTTTTATTCCATATGTCCTACTCATCCGTTGGCAAGGTAGATAAAAGGAGCATCAGACACAAGGTTTTCACAATCACACAGTCACATCGTGAAAGCTATATCATTATACAATCATTATCGAGAAACATGGCTACTGGAACACAGCTCTACATTTTCAGGCAGTTCCCTCCAGCCTCTCCATTACATCTTAAATAACAAGGTGGTATCTACTTAATGTGTAAGAATAACTTCCAGGATAACTTCTCGACTCTGTTTGGAATCTCTCAGCCATTGACAGTTTGTCTCATTTCACTCTTCCCCCTTTTGGTCGAGAAGGTATTCTCAATCCCTTGATGCTGAGCCTCAGCTCATTCTAGGGTTTTTCTCAATCCCTTGATGTTGAGTCTCAGCTCATTCTAGGATTTCTGTCCCACGTTGCCAGGAAGGTCCACACCCCTGGGAGTCATGTCCCACGTAGACAGGGGGAGGGTGGTGAGGTTGCTTGTTGTGTTGGCTGGAGAGAGAGGCCACATCTGAGTAACAAAAGAGGGTCTCTTGGGGGTGACTCTTAGGCCTAATTTTAAGTAGGCTTGACCTATCCTTTGTGGGGTTAAGTTTCATATGAACAAACCCCAAGACTAGGGGCTCAGCGTATAGCTTTGGTTGTCCCCACTGCTTGCGAGAATATCAAGAGTTCAACTTGGGGAGGTTGAATTTTCCCCCATTCTCACCATTTCCCAAACAGAACTTTGCAAATGCTTTTTCATTCACTGATCAAATCACTCTGGGATTTATCGGGGCATCACTCTGGACAAACTAACAAAATCTCATGTCCTACTCAAGGTTCCATATACTTAGGGTGTTCAATTAAACTATCTACACAAGTTATATTAGGAAATGCACTGGTCAAAATATAAATCTTGTACCAAATAAAGATTTTTTGCTTTAGTGTCACACATAAGTTGAAATTTAAAAATATTAATTACCATCTAATTTCAGCACCCTGCAGTAATGACATTCCTTTGTTCTTCCTCATGCAAAAACAATTTTAAAATTTGTACATTTAGTCACTATCATTATACATTCTAGGCAGTCCTAGATTGTACCATCTCAATCTTTATCATTTATCTTTGTTTCTGATTTCATTTGTGCCCCCATCCTTTAACTGTTTTCTGGAGCTTTGAGAAAGATGTTTCTGCCAGTTCCTGTTGGTTGTTCAAAGCTCCTGGGGGGAATAGAGCACTGAAGTGTCTTATTCCATTATCTTGAACAGGGGCAGGGCCCTGCCTTTACTTCATTTGGCCAAAGAATGTCTGTAAGTCACGTGAGCCCAAAACCTAAAGGAACTTCAAGATAACAAGGGGTGTATCGTGGTCATTTGTTGACCATCTTCATGGGTATCACCAAAAGCCTCTACGGTGCTATAAAACCAGACATCTGGGGAGTTCCAGTCCTGATAGAATCTCAGAATCACGAGTTAGGGCAGTTTGTGCCTATTTGTCCCTGGAAGCTTGGAGTCCAGTAAGGGCTAGCTCCCCTAAGTCTCTGGAAGGGAAATCTGAAGGATGTGTGAGGTCTCTTGAGTGGGGTTTTACCACACAAGGAGAATGCTGGCTCCAGGGGTCTATATGGGCGGGGTTCTGATCGAAAGTTGGAGGGAATCACTCTCTACGTGACTTGGGTTAAAGCTGAAATTACATAGCAAATGCACTGGTGTTATTTAGAGCCTGTCTTTTGTTTTTAGGAGGTGGGGTTTGAAAGAGGCCAAGTGGAGATTATGGGGGAGGGGAGTCTAAAATCTCCCAAGCCACCCTTTTGTGCCCCCAACAAAAACTTACAAGAGAAAACTTTAATTGAAGATTATCCACCACCTCCAGCTGCAAAGAGGGCTGGAATGCTATCTACCCTTAACCTGGTTAAGGTTCATAGGACGAGGGAACAACAAGTATCACAGAAGGTTAGACATTCATGGGACCATTGGGTGACTCCAACCTCTTCCAGGGGCAAAAGGAGTCTGGCATAATGAACCACCTCAGAGGGCTTTCTGGACAGTAATTGTTCCAGGGGCACATTGCCTCAGAGTGACCTGCAGGGCTGGACTCTGAACTGGGCCTCCACCTGTCTGAGAAGACCCAGCTACATGCTTTGTGAAGAGGCCTTGGGCTACCTTCTGGTCAGAAGGAGAATGTGAGACCCAAGGTGGAGGTCATGAACTCTGAGCAGAGGGAAATTCTTAGACATCTAGGAAAACAAATAGTCTTGAGAAACAGTGGCTGACATCTATAAGGAGGAAATTACTGGGTCTGAAGCTGTTTAAAGACCCAAGAGCAAAAGACTTGGGTTACTGGACACAAGGGGAACTGAATGTCCACAATGCCTGGAGAGAGTCATAGTGATCTGTTTTCTTCCAAAGAGTAAAGACAGAAGATAGTGCTCTGTTTTAATAAGCATATAAGAAGGAGGACGTCCTGCTAGGATGCCCTAGAGTCCCATTGATGAGTAGAGTGCCCTTCTCTACTAGAACCAGCCACCAGTAGACAAACCAGGGCATCCAAGGATTGGGTGAAGGGTCTTCTGCCAGGGACTTGAGACAAGGGCAATAGACACTCAAGTTAAAACCTTCTCGTCTGTAGAATGTCCTGCCATTTGATGAAGATCAGCCATTTAGCTGGTAGCTGGGATTGAAAAGAAAAACAAAAACAAAAACAATGGTGGAAACAAACAATAATGGAAGACCTATCCATATCTGCAGACTTTTATCCAAAGGAATCAATTCTGCCCAAGAAACCCTAAATACATCTATGCAGTGGTGCCAAAGTGATGCTTATTTTATAAATAAAGTGAAAAAGTTATTTCTTGGAAAGACAGCTTGTGGATGAATGGGGAAAGAATATTTCTCACCAAGTCATTAGAGCTAAGTGGGAGCTAATTCAAATATAAAGGATCAACTCAACCAACTTATTGCCAGGGATTAATATTGAAATTAAAGTCTTCACTTCTACCTTAACCAAATTGGTGGCTATAAACCAGTCTTACCAAGACACTTAAAAGGACTACTTGGGTTATTAGATTTAAAGGCTTTTTTTTTTGTATTTTATCCATCCACCTTGCCAACGATCTGAAGAAAAGCATTCTGGATCTAATGGCACTAGAGCATACTCTAGTGGTGGTGAAGCAAAGCAGACACTTCCAAGTTGCTAAATTTATCCATTCTTGGAGAGCAGTAGATAAACGTTTCTTGTTTGGGAAAACGGTTAGCTAGGCTGACCTCATAAATCAGCAAAGGAAATTAATAGAACACTATGTGATGACTCGGCGCCATATGATTTTCTTCTAGGAAAAAGGCAATTTCTGTTTTGTTCAATGCTCAATGCCAATGGCAACCAAACAAGAATTATGAAAAACCTTAAAACAATCCAAAATAATACCCTACACAGAGAGGTTTTAGGGAAGCGTATGTTTTTTCTTTTCTTCTTAAATCCAAGCTACATACAGACTTTCACCTTGGAGATTCTGTTTAAAGAAGGGAGAAGGAGAAGATAATAGAAATAATACCTAAAGCAAACTCCCTTCAGCCATGACAGTGTTATTACAAAGTTGAATGAGTACCATTATTTCAGATAAATAAACACAATGGCCCAGAACCAATTTTATGTAAGGAAACATTGTCTGATTTGTTGCAAGCCTTGGCAAAGACATTCTTCCAGTTTACCAAATAAAAGATGGTTCATCAGATCTGCCCAAAAAGAACATCTGTCCTTGATTAAAGATAGCAGTCTTTATCATATATATTTGTACCCATAGACATTTAACCAGGTAACAGCATCACCATCTTTTGTGTGTCTGTGCCCAAACAGAAAGAAATACATCCGCTTGGTTTTAAATGTAAATTACACCCTTAAAATCAAACTGACACAAACTGCAAGAAAAAAAGTCCAACAACAAACACTCATAAAAAAAAAAACAACAAAAACACCTTTTTTTTTTTTAAACCTAGAAGCTTTGTGCTCTATTATGTTTAGACTTAAAATATGGAACTATTTAGAAAGAATTAAAGAGATTATGTTTATTTGATGTCAAGTTATCTCAGCAAGAAACACATTTTTCATACGTTGTTGGAAGAACAGCAGGTCAAATGACATATTTGTGAGTGACTGTGTGAAATATTTCAGCCACGCTGCAGGGTCCACCTGACCTGAACACCACAGATTGAAGGAACAAAGACTTATGTTTTAAATGTTCCTTTAAGAGCCTCTGGTGGTAGTGGGGGCGGGGGGGAGGTGGGAGGAGGGCGGGCAGTGACAGGGGAAATTGTCACAGGCCTTGGTTTTTTTTTAATCTTGGTTTTTATCTTATGACACTACTCAGTTTAATTATACTTCTCTCCCACGACTTAGGATCATAATTAATTTTCCCCAAATGCAAACATCATATGGCATAATTCTGCCACTACGCAAGAATAAATAGTTTGTTTCAAAGTCACCCACGTCCCTTAAACTCCAAAGAGATTCCCAATATGTACAGATGCGTTCCTGTTCTTGAGTAGGCTTTATTTTGCATAGGTTCAATTGTGCGGGAAGGTTTTTATGTACTCAGTGCTAAAGTGAGGAAAAGAACAGGTTTGTTAAAGAGGAGGTTTTAGGGTTGGAGAAGGCATTTCACTTTACTACTTGATTAAATGAAATTCATACATTCATGTAAGCTGACACAAGGCCATGGTTCTCTTAATAAATGTAGCAATTAATGTTACAAATATCTGAAGAGCATGGCTGAGAGAACCTCACTCAACATCTCCAAGCTTAGTTATTCCCAAACACAGAGAAGAACACCTCTGTACAGGGTGTAACGTAATACAATGACTCGGTGAGTCAAACCTTGAGTCTTTTAGAAATACAAACTTCTGTCTGTTGCCTTATTCAATAAATTCTCCCATCTCCACTTAAAGGATAGATTGCCAAGGCCTAAATAAAACCCCAGAACCTAAAACAAAAATGGTTTGACCTCGCGGCCACACCGGATATTTCCAATACTGACTTTCCCCAAGCACTGCTTTCCTCACCTCCTTTCCCCCAGGCTTCATAAGCCAGAGAGAGAAAAATGAATTTCACCTCCCAAATGCTAGAATTGCTGGGGCAGAACGTAACTAAATATCAGCAGCTGTGCCAGGGCACCTGGGGCCAAAGGAAACCTCACAAATACTTGCTTATGAACCAGATCCCAGTTTTCCCTTCATCTTGGTTTCGTGTACATAAAGAAGGGCAGAGAGAATTGCAACAGTACTCTTTAAGGAAAAAAACAAAAAAACAAGAAAAGCAAAAAGGTGCAGGGTAGGGAAGATTTCCTAGGGGGTGGAAAGGATAAAACAGATGTTCCTAAAGCAGCAAAATGGGACTGAAGGTATGCCATGATCGCTCAAGGCAGTACTTCTCAAACTTTAATATCTGCACACGTCATTTGGGGATCTTTAAAAAAATGCAGATTCTGATTCAGTAGATATGCCATGGTTCTGAATTTCTAAAAAGTTCTTGAGTAAGGTAGATGTGGAGGTTTGAGGACCACATTTTAAATAATACGAGGCTAGTGCAGTTCACTGCCTTTCAAATAATTTGCTCTCCCTCCTTCCCATATGACTGTTCCTATTTGCTAGTCAACTAAATGAGAGAACTGTTTATTCTCTCTTTGTTATATCCCTGAGCGCCTAGCATAGTGCCATTGTAAGAATGCAAAAAATTAAGTACAAGCAATTATGGAGGCAAACCCTTTGCATAAGTATTGGCAGCATGACTGTGAGAAGGACTTAAGCTGATGAGAGGGGTCTTCACGGCAATGATGCAACGTGGCAGAAAAGGCAGCCAGAACTTCCCTCTGGGCCTTTATAATCTTTAATGAAGATGTGCGAGAAGATAATCTTGATCTCTGTCTATCTGTCTTTTCAATGTTTGAAACGACTGCGCATGTCCGTCCCGCAGTGCTAACAGGTAACGTGGGAAAGGATTGGGTCCTGCTATAATCCGATACTTAGCCTTCAGACTTATTTTACTCCATGTCTCAAAATGAGAATCATGCCTATTTGTGAGCTGATTTTAAGGATTACAAACGATCCACATAAAGTGCCTATGGCGCGGTGCCTGGGTTCCGCTCCACAAATGTTAGGTGCCATGAGCTCTCCTGCTCCAGGGCTTGGTCTAAACCAGTGGTTTGCAGCCTTGGCTGCTCATTAGAATCACCTGCGGGAGTTTGACAAAATCCAGGTGTCCAGGCCACACCCCAGGCCAATTAAATTATGCTTTCCGAGGGAGGTTGGAGCCATTTTTAAAGCCCCGGGTGGCTCCACCCTACAGCTGTGGTTGAGAAACACTTATGTTAAGTGTAGCTAAGAAGGGGCCACTTCTTTGGGGCTGGTAACAAGCATCGTCTAATTAGCCACCCCCGGGGGTGGTGGGGAGGAAGGGCGAGGGTGAGAGACCGCCCACCCCCCATGCACACCCCCAGGGCTTGTCTTCCCTCTTCCCACCTCTGCAGGGGACAGCAATTTGCCAGCAATCAGTGCTAATCAGCTTCTGCCTAGTCACAGAACCACCCTGGGGACCTGACTTCAGCATCCTCCCTCCAGAAACTGGGGTGTGGACTACTTTGTTTATTTGTGATTTGTGGTCATCTACCTTCTCCTTCACTGGAATGATTATTTTATCATTATCACCCACATTTGCTAGGGTTTCACGGGCTCGTGAAATCGAATGGGGGTCCCACGAACGCAACAGCTACCTGAAATACTCCCCCGATGCCCAGCCTCTGGAGGGTTCATCCCGCCAAGTGCCTCAGAAGTTTCCTGGGGAGAGTCTCAGATACGCAGACTAAATCCAGCCAGCTATCATCCTGACTGACATTTGGTAGTGGTGAGGCCAAACTACCCCACAGGATTGTGAGTAGTACATGAAATAACGTGTACAAAGTACATTAGCATAGAGCGATGCAATGGTGGCGCAGTGGCAGAATTCTTGCCTGCCATGCTGGAGACCCGGGTTTAATTCCTGGGAGACCGTCCATGCCAAAAACACATATATATAATAATAATAATAAAGTACATTAGCATAGTGCTTAGAACAAGGTGTGCTTTCAATAAATTTTAGGTTTTTTAAACCTAATATGTGGTGCCTGCTGGGCTTGGCCACTCTGCCAGATATCACTTCTTGGTTAGGGATTGCTGCCCTCTCCATACTTTCTTCTCCCCCTGGGGTGTTGCTCCTTTGGAGACATGTGGCCAAAGCTGCGCAGTGATTTGGGGTCAAGTAGGGCTGTGGGCTTCTCCCAACCGTTTGTGAGACACATTCTGTTGCAAAGGTCCTGGCAGTACTTGTTGGGCCCTGCTGTGGGTTGAATTCTGTCCCCAAAGAGATATATTGAGGTCCTAATCCCAGTATGTGAGAATGTGATCTTATTTGGAAGTGGGATTGTTGCAGGTGTTATCAGGCTAAGATGAGGTTATACTGGACGAGGGGAGCTGTAGACACAACATAACTGGTGTCATCAGAGGAAGGAAATTTGGACACAGAGACACAGACAGAGAGAAGACAACCACTTGAAGACAGAGGCAGAGATTGGAGTTATGCTGCCACAGGCCAAGGAATGTCCAGGGGCTGCCAGAGCTGGCAGAGGCAAGGAAGAATCTTCCCCCTTGAGCTTCTGAGGGACCATTGCACTGTCAACGCCTTGATTTCAGACTTCTAGCCTCCAGAACTATGAGAAAAAAAAAACTCTGTTGTTTAAGCCACTCAGTTTGGGGTAGTTTGTTCCTGCAGCCCTAGGAAGTTAAGGTCGGCCCTTATGTCTTGATAAGCTTCTACTTTCTTCCCTCTCTCCCTCTGACCCAGATGTAAATCCCCACTTTATACTCAGAATTGTTCTGCCCTTTCATCCTAAAACTTTGTTACCTGGTGGTGCTTGCTGACTTCACTCTGTCTTCCCTGCTGGGAAGCAACTTGGCCTCTCCAGTAGAGATACCTGAGGGCTACTGCCTTGGATCATTAGATTTTGCTGGACGTGGCTGAAATCTCTGCAGGGAACATAATTGGGGCACAAGCTGGCTGGTAATGGACTTAGTAACAATGAGAGGAGCAGAACTTTTGACGTGTGCTGGTTTGCACGGATTCATCCACACCCTCTTACACTTCCAGCTGGTGAGTCATTATGTGCATCTATCAGGTGATTCGGTAGGTGATGGGTGCCGGACATGGTCCTGCCTTCATTTCATTCTGCTTGAGGAGATGCATGATACGCAGGAAGGGGGTAATCAACTCACTTAAGGTTGCATTTGACTATGGGCATAGAGGTATAGCTTATAATGGCTGCAGATCATAAAAGAAACATACTTGGACTTGGCTTGACATGGGCTGCTTAGAAAAGATTTTACAGATGGGATGAATGTAAGAAACAAATTCTAGAAAGGGCAGTGGTACACCAGGGAAGGGGATAATGGGAGGGGTGAGTCTGGGTGCAGGCAAAAAGGAGGGGTATTGTCTGGAGAGAATTTTAAAGCAGTAATAAGACCAATTAAAAGTCAGTCCACTTTTTAGCAATTCTAGACAATAAAAGACCATCCTGGTAGCCTTCTATTGCCTTAGTAATTCTTACAAAACACTATGAGCTGGGTGCTTTATATTTAAACTCACAGAGTTAAGTAGCCTTTTTTTTTTCTTAAGTGTTTGCTCTCCTCATTCCTTCTGTCAAACGCATTAAGGTTTATATTTAGAATTGCACACCTCATGCTATTCATGAAAGTCTTGTATTGTAGGGGTCCTTTCTAGAAAGTGCAGTGTCTAGTAAAGGATGGAAATGAGAAGTCAGAGAGAGGATGATGTACAACCACAATATTTGGGGAATTATCAGGGGATCTAGAATCCTGGAGTTCTGCTTCCAGCCTTTATTTTTCTGATTTACCTGTGAGAACCTGCTGCTCCAACCCAAATCAGTCATCCATGGTCTTATGGAAGACTGGAATATAGGTTTCATGGGGGCAGGCAGGGATCTTTTTATTGTCTGTTTTGTTCACTGATGTACCCCAAGCCCCTAGATTAGTGCCCAGCCAGAAGAGATGCTCAATAAATATTTGTTGTGCTAGAGAAATAAATAGTTCAAGTGACTCAAATAGAGGTTAAAGGCTCATCCAGCTGATCAGATCAGAGCAATTTTCTTTATCTCCAACTTCTACAAAACTTCTGTTTGGAATGGTTGAAGATTGCTCTGGATTCTCATGCTTATTGCTTGGAATGCTCGGCACAGACTCATCCCAGCAACTGTCAGAACAGTTCTTTCAAGAGCTGCTTCTGTGAGCCTGTAGGCTGTCTGTTAATCAAGGTTCCCCTGGAAGGGGAAGGTCACAAATAAAAGCAGAGAGAGAGAAAGGAGAACGAAAAGGGAAAAGAAGCAAGGGTTGAAGTAAGGGAAACTAGGCTTTATCTCAATCCTTTTACTATTGAATGAATGAATGAATGAATAAATGAATGGGTCACTTGCCTTTTTTACCTTCTCAGCCAATTGTTTGCACTTGGAAAATTGCTAGATATGTTTAAGTCAAGTTCATTTCTTTGTATGCATGCACGTTTCCAGAACTGCTGCAGTTGAATGTCCCCTGACACAGGAAATTTGCTAGTGCTTTAGTTTCCAAAGCCTCTATTTCAGCAGTCAGGATGAAGTAAAGTCAGACTTACCAGAGACATTTTAAAATTTCTTGAGTGATGGGATCAGGAATTGGTGGGGCCATTGCATACTTCAATCAGTTAGCCACAAGAGAGAACAAATTGGCCAACTTCTACTAAGTTTTAAACTCAGTCTACTTCTGTGCTTGAATATAACTTTATTCTGGGTCCATTGTCTTGGAAATGTGTATTCTGTTTACAGGATAAAAAATCAAGTAGATCAGGGCAAGACCTGGGAAAATCACCTCAAAGGCATTGCTGGTGCTAGGTCAACACTGTCACCTTTATGGGAAGGGCCTCAATGCAGGATTTTTTTTTTTGCATGGGCAGGCACCGGGAATTGAACCCTGGTCTCTGGCATGGCAGGCCAGAACTCTGCCACTGAGCCACTGTTGCACCGCCCTCAATGTAATTTTTGGAGGCATTTTTAGTTTATAATTTGAACTGTGCTTGAAGTTGGGATTGGGGCAGGGTAAGATAATAAGGCAAAATGTATTTTACTTCTTACCAAGACCTAAAACGCATCCTTTTTTTTTTTTTTTCAAAACACTAGTTTAATGAAACAAATCTTCACAATTTGTACAATTCCCATCTAGGGGTGTGCTGGAGGCAGCTTGCTCTGGCTCACCAGAGCCAATCATGATCGCCTCTTTTCCACTATTGTTCAATAATAGGTTCGTAGCTTTTAATCAGCCATAGTGGGAGTATTTACACCAGGGAAATTGGCAAATGTTACAAATCAGCTTCCCCCACCCCAAGAACTATTTTTTTCCCCCAGCATGCCACTGCCCTATTCATCTCTCACAAACCCTCCTCAAAAAGTTTCAACTGGCTATGAGCTGCCTGCCACCAGCTGAGGGCACATATGCCATCTCTTCCACTTTGGCATGTGCATGATACACTGTGGCTTATATTGTTGACAGTGTTATTTTCTAACATGCCATCATTTACCCTTTAATGATTCTTCATGGAAATTGTAAGCTCCGTGAGGACCGGATATCAGGTTGGGCTTGCCCGACAAATGCAGCGTTAACAAGTTTGTGGGTATCTGGCTCCTCAGGGTCAAAAGGAGTGTACAGTCTCCAGGCTTCACAGAGGCGCTGGTGGAGCTGGCTAGGGGCTTTGTGTGGCTTTCACAGGACTTCAGCGGTTTTTGACATATTTATTGTTTCTCTGGCCTCCTTTTTCGTGCCTTGAATCAACGCATCTTGGTAGAGATTCAACACCGCTCAGGTGCATGGGGCCCTCTTATAAAGAAAGAGGATCAATCAATGCCTGAGGGAAGGAAACAAAGCACAGCCCACGGATCCTGGTCCTGCTGGAGGCAGTAGGGGCCCCCGGGAAGGCTGCCATCATCCGCTGCCCTGGGCATCAGTCAGGGAGCACAACGGTAGCCTGAGAGAACCATCTGGCAGATAAGGAAGTCAAGGCAGCAGCCTTAAGGGGAGCCCACTCCTCCTTAACAGCTTCTACCAGGACAGCCCAAATATTCTGAGACTGGGCGTTCCTGGCTGAGCCAAGAGGGCAGTGCCCTCTTGCCGAATGGGTGGTGGGAATTCGGTGATGGCGGGTTAGCAGTCCCAGAAGCACTCCACTCAGTGGTAGTTTCACCAGTTCATGAAAATCCTCATTATGGGAAAAACAGCCCTGGAGCAGTTTCTCCAACAGGACTTTTACATCCCTCGACTGCACCAGCTTGCCGGAGTAGTCTGTGCTAAACGCATGACTTGTGTTCCAAATAACCCCTGACAAGGGCCAAGCCCCCACCCGCGGGAATTCAAGGGGTGGGACACATGCCATTTGATGACATCCAAATACACTTCACAGAACTCCCCCTGGCCAGGAGGTATCACTACTTGCTAGTAGGAGTCTGTACTTTCTCAGCATGGGTAGAAGCCATCCCCGCTCACTCAGAAAAAGCCCAGGAAGTGGTCCGTTTCTTGTGCAGAGAAATCATTCCGAGGTATGGCCTGCTGAGCTCCCGGGCTCTGACAATGGACCAGCATTTGTGGCCCAGATCATACAAAATCTCAGCAAAGCCACCTGCATAAAGTGAAACTGCCACACGGTATATAGACCACAGTGTTCAGGAAAAGTGGAGCCAATGAGCCGTACCCTGAAGTCACATCTGAAAAAACTCTTGTCAGGAAACCAATTTTAAAATGGCCTGATGTTCTCTCGATAGCCTTGTTAAGCATAAGATGCAGTCCCACAAAACAAACTGGATTTTCCCCTTTTGAAGTTCGGTTTGGACGGTCTCCGCCACTGATAAAAGAACTCCAAGGAAATATTATACAATTTGTAGCATTAACTTTAAAAAGGCAATGCCAAGACCTAAGCTCCAAGCTGTCTCAGCTGCACAGCCGGGCAAATGAAAGATTCCCTCTGCAATTAACACCCCCGTGCACTCCTTTACCCCGGGTTTGCTAGTCTGGGTAAAAGACTGGAAAACTCCGGCATTAACACCCCTTGGTTAGGGCCCTAAACGGTCCTCCTTTCTACTCCTACAGCTGTCAGGGTTGCCGAGATCACCTCCTGGATCCGCCACTCCCGGCTGAAGCCTGGACACGGCTCAACTCCATCTTGCGAGTGCCAAACTGACCCAGAGAACTCACTGCATCCGACTCTGCATGAAAGACCTGCCTGCCCTGCTCCAGCCACTCTGGAAGCCGGCTGGTCAATTTGATGCACAGCTGAAGATTGAAGAATAGATGCATGGACATCCCAGCCTGCAGGGTCTGCGGACTAATTGTCCTTATCTTACTCTTTGTGTTTATTTTTCACTTAGCGGTATTAGCCCTCCTAGAAGCAGATCTCCTGGAATTCTTCCCAAGAACTAACTTTACCCTAATTTGGAGGGATCCTTGGTACCCAGGTAACTTCTCCCTTCCTATATAAGCTAAAAAAAAGAAAAGGTTGTTTTGTACTGAATCCTGTTTCCCCTTTCCCGTTGTCCCTTCACTGCCCCGGATTCCTGCTATGAGTGCATCCGTACAACCCAAACCGGAAACACCATTACCTCTACCCTAGTGTTCCTTACTCATTACTCTTGTCAGGTATCCCCAAGGGCTTCTGTCCCTACAATCAATCCATTTACTCAATCTGCTACCCTGGAGAAGACCATCACTACATCTGCCTTGACCCCAGCAAGCCTGAGCACGTAGCTATGGCAGAATTAAAATCCTGGGGAGAAAACCTCAAACTAGAAGCAGTAGTAAGCAAAACCACTGTTCCAAAAAGCCAACAAGCAGCGTCTTTACTTTTTTATACTCAAATGGTTTGCCCTGATCCCGACTCAGCCAGAGACTGTGAATTAAACCTAGTGGGGAGCCCCTGGGGTACCCTCCCACAAAGAAAATTAAATCTCACCAATTTTACCATTCTAAGCATTCATAATACCTGGTGGGACAAAGATGTCCCAGTGCTCTCTGTAAAAGAAAAATCCACCTATGGCCCCATCCTTTATATAAAAAGAGTCACGAATTCTTACATCCGAGAAAAATCCTAAGTATTCCATTCCTTCTATAAGGAAATACAAGAACAGCCCCCAGCCCTTCCTGGAAGCACTCAAAATCTCTTCTTTCAGCTAGCAGAGCAGGTGGCCTTCTCCCTAAATGTTTCCTTCCGTTATATCTGTGGAGGAACAAATATGGGGGACCAATGGCCGTGGGAGGCAAGGGAGCTAATGCCAACAGGAAAAGTAAATGTAACCGTCTCCTAGCCCAGCCCCAGCAAATGGGACCTGACAACTTCTATAATTGGAAAAAACTACACAGCCAGATGGGGAAGCAACTTCCTGGTTCCTGTTGGAAGCCTTGTCTGTCTGGGGGTAACAGTGCTATAATCAGAGTAGAAAGGCCACCGAATGGTGGGGTTCAAATAAATATCACACAGCTCCTGATCCGTCACCATTAGCTTCTTTCCCCACCCAAAAAGGTTTCTGGAGTGATATATCAGCTGCAGGTGTTTGGGAAGCCCCCGAAGGGTTGTATGGGATCTGTGGCAGAGCAGCCTATTCTGAATTGCCTGAAGGATGGTCAGGAGTCTGTGTGTTAGAAACCATCTGCCCTTCTTTCTTCCTAATTCCCCTAAAGCAAGGGGAGCTATTAGGATACCCTGTCTATGCATCAGAAAATAGCTGGGTCCAAAAAAAGAGGCACACAAATAAGGAACTGGAAAAACAAGGTGTGGCCACCTGAGCGCACTATCCAGTATTATGGGCCGGCAATGTGGACAGAGGATGGGTTATGGGGATACCACCCCCCAATTTACATGCTAAACTGCATCATTTGGCTTCAGGCAGTGGTGAAACCAATCACAAACGAAACTGCCCATGCTCTGAATGTTGGCATGGCAACAAACAAAATTTAGAACAGTCGTCTATCAGAATCGATTGGCTCTTGATTACCTGTTAGCCAAGGAAGCTGGGGTATGTGGAAAATCCAACCTTTCCAACTGTTGCTTGGAATTAGATGACCAAAGGGAAGGTAATAGGGGAAATGACCAATCACATGAGAACCCTAGCCCACATCCCAGTTCAAACCTGGAATGGCTGGGACCCCAAAAAACCTATTCGGAGGATGGTTCTCAACTTCTGGAGGGTTTGAAACTCTGATTGGAAGTGTTTTAATGCTGCTTGGTATATGTCTGATCCTCCCCTGCCTCTTTCCTTGCTTACTCAAAAGCATGAGTCAAACCATAGTGGCATTAACAGACAGAAAAACCGCCTCCCACCTACTTCATCTTAGGAACCCAAACCCTACAAATTATCATGGCTATGAGCCAGTCTCCACAAATGGAAATGGTGCTGTCTTATAAAATATACTGTGATGAATAGTATCGTCGGAAGGGGGGAATGAGGTAGTTCATAAGTTTAACCTCAGTATTATTACCGTATAACTATGAATTTATGCATATTCCTTTGTGCATTTGTGCATATCACTTGATGACTTTATGTATGAAATGATGTACTCCTAAAGTATGTAGAAAGCAGGAAGTAAAACAAAATGTCTGCGGCGCCTGCTTGCCTCTGGTCACATTCTCAGACACTGTTTCTGGTCAGTCCACGGAACAGGGGTCATTTGCCCATGTCCCATCTCAGACAAAAGAAATTCCGTACCTTTCAAGTGTTTACCACCCATTCCCATAGTGACTCCTGCCTTGCTTACTAGCCCATATAATCTGGAAGCAAAGAATATTCAGGGCTCAGACTTTGGATGGGAGTTCTCTGAGACTGCCGGCAATAAAAGTTTTGCCCACTTCTCAGAGATTCCGATGCTTTCTCGGGTATCATTTGGAGTTTGCCATTGCTACAATGCCACTTCCAATTTGTTGATAATTGGACTGGTTAGTGGTCTTTTGAGGCTTTGATGTACTTTTTGTGCCAGGTCCATCTTTGCTTAGTTGTGAAATCTGAGCATTGATGTACAGGCTATTTGCTCACTGAGCACTGTATTCGTACACCTTCAAAGGCAGTGAAGCGAAGTGTGGCACAAGGTATCCTCTTTTTAATCTCTTTCACTAATCAGTTTTTGAATGGTCATCAAATCTTTGCTCTGCCATTAATTGAAAAAGTGATGTAAGCCATAATCTAAATTCTCTGCCTAAGTTCACATATAGTGACGGTTTCTACTAAAGGATTTTGGGGTCAGCATATGTCAACTCCAGGAAATAAAGCTCCATAGTTAATATCCCAGTAATGGACACACATGTTTTAAAATATTTGTTTTAATACTAATGTCAGATTATTTAAGGCCTAATCCATTCTGCCGATTGGATCTAGTATAAGTAGAAGGATAGAATTTCTAACCCTACATTAACACATTTTATGGGCTACAAAAGCCACTTTTCCTCTGCTAAAACATGAGGTCATGAACCAAGAGAATCTGTGCTTTCTGGGGTTTCATTTGATTTCAAAGCACAGTTTTAGAAAGAGTAATCTGCGGAATAGGCTCGACAAAGTGCTGTGTAAAGAATATATCTGAGTTTTATGAAATGTTGCTTTTGAGCCAAAGTCTGTTCCTCAAAATATTTGTGTTAAATGGAGTAGAAGTAAAGGTTAAGAGGCACTCTGCTCAAAGCTGTTTGTATAAATGTACTGTTACAGATGAAAATTAAGTGATCTGAGGCAATTTCCCACAAGGAAAACTAAAAAGAAAGACTTTCGGATATTCTTATATCTTTTTGGTCCCCTCCCATGGCTGAAATGTCTAACTTATGGCCCTTAACAGTTATAATACTATAGGTTCTCTGTGACTGATTTCATTGTTTAGTTAATTTCTCCCCTCTCCCCATGAGTCTTCTTTATGCATCTGTTTTTACATCAGTAAATGACAATTTTATGAATTTTTAGCAGGAAAAAAAGCATGACAACAATACAGTTAACAACCTGGTTCTAAAAAGTAAGCTGATCCCCTCTCCGTTATGCTTAGCTATGGCCAACCTCACGCCTGACACCAAAGAAAGCTTCTCCCCTTGCTCTAATTTCCAGGGTTGTACTGCATTCTACTCGTCTTGCATTTCACCAGAATGGCCCATTTGCATTTTTCCTTGGAGCAGAATGGGGCAAAGAGTTCTGGAGAACCAGGTCTGTGCTAGATGACGTGACTGCCTTTTACCACCCATCCTTGCTGTCCACTGCTCCTGGCAGTGATTCAGGACTTCTGGTCTTAGAACAAGAGACAAAGCCAGTCTCCACACTCTCTGGAAACAGTTGCCTCTTTGATTTGGCATAGTTTCTCTGTGTACAGCACGACCATATTGAAAACTCTTTTCTTCCTAAGTGAGTAAAGGCAACTGCAGGGGCATTACTGGAGCTGAAACAAAAGACCATAAGTTTTACATGCCTAAGAAATCATATTTGCCCAGGTAGCAATGTAGTAAACACAGGTTTTTTGTTTTCCATGAAAAGGACTGCTTTTCAAATGAAAGAGAGACATCCCGTGATCCATCCAAGTGTTGTTATTCCTCTTTGAATTGCTACTTAGCAAAAGTTTTATCTTTTCTGCCCCTAAGGTAACCCTTTATCAGTCCTTTCTTCTCCATCCATATTTGCAGGGACATTTTCTTTCCTAAGCTTCTAGTGGGGACTCTGTTTCTAGTTTTGCTACATTTAAAATCATCCTCCACAGAGCCACTGGAGAGGTCTTTCCAAAAACAGAAATTTTATGTTACTTCATTTCTTAAAGTTCTTCAGTGCTTAAGTTCTAGCTCCTTATAATGGCATTCAAGGGCCTGGTTCCTTGAGAAAGTGAAAAGCATCCCTGGCAGCTACCCTGTGATATTTCTAACTGACCTACATGGTGCTCAGAGAACAACCTTCAGACAACTTCACTCCATGACCAGGTCTGAAATAACCCAGAGAAAAGGATTTTCTGCAACCACGAAACCTCTCTCTTTTCCAGCTAACATAAGAGATTACTTCTTTACCAATGACACCTTAATCCTTCTGTCCCCTAGATAAAATTACTAAATACCCAATTATTGAATTGCCCCTGTTCTTGACAGCACTCAATCCAAAATGGGTGTGCATTTCCTTGAACTCTCCTTGGAATCAATTGCCCAGCAAAAGCCCAATCCTGAAATAAGCCTCTCCCAACTTCCTCCTACTGACAGGCTCCACAGGCTTTCGGCGGTGGCGTCTCCCTTGCTTCAACAAGCTAAATAAATCTACCCTGTTTTTGTCTAGCCATGAATTGTTGATTTGCCTACTTTCACAAATTTCTTCCCTCCACCACATATCCTTAATAATGGCAATACCATGTGCAGTTCCCTGAATGTGTCTTTAGCAGTGTTCCCTTGACTTGCAGGAGTCTTTTGTTTGTTTCTACACATAGAAAAATCTATCCTGTTTTTCAAAACCCAGCTCAGAGGTTAACTCATGTGTGAATACTTCCAAGAACCTGTCTTAAGTCACGACCTGGTTGTCTTGTATTGACTCAAAGCCTAGGGTTTACGATGCAGAGTTCAGAAGCACGGGTGCTGACATCAGAGCAAATTCAAGTTCTGGCTTTGGCAATATTGGCATGACCTTGAGAGGCTGACTTATGACTCAAATCAGGTCTGAACTGGTAAATGCTACCCCCCTACTAATTCTACTTAATCTTTGCTATCAACTGACACTTCAAAAATGACTCTAAAACCAACTGCGTGTATATTAACAGTCCTGGGGCTTAGAAGATTACATCTTTTTTTTATTTGTGGAGCTTAATAAAACAAACAACTGAGATCACTGAACACATCATATTAATTTCGCTTACTTCTTGGCTTCTTTTGTTTATAAACTGGGACTAAACTTGACCTACTCTAAAGGCATGGCTGTGCAATGATTATGAAGAATTTGCTCTTAAAAGGCAAGAGAGTCAGGATAAGTTCCAAATCTCAGTCCTCAAATTCTGTCCTGACCCCTCGAATGAGGCTGCACATGAATACTTGTGACGATACCGTCTTCACCAGAGGGTAAATGGGATCGGATGTATGGGATCGCTCAATCGGAGGTTCTCAACCTGTGATGCACATTAGAATCACTTAAGGAGCTTTTAAAAGACACCCAGGCTGGGGACTCACTCCTTGTCAATTCTGAAGTGGTCCTGGGGCATTAGTAATTGTGAAAAGTTAGGTAGATGGTCCAAATGCATAGGCAGTACTGAGCACTACTGATCCAGATGTAATAAGCAGGAAAGGTGCTCTAGAAACTTAAAGCCTTTCCTAGCACTGGAGAATTGGTGGTCAAATGAACATGGAAAGCCATTTCCAGTAAAAATGATGATTGATAAATGAACACATTTGATAAAAACCCCAATCATACCATCACAAGGACTTGGTTCTCCCATATTAAAAGGAAGAAAATGATGGATAGATTGACAATACAATCCAGACCATAGAAACTTAAAACATTAACAAATTTGGAAATATGTACTGTTTCACAGCTCAGGGAATATTAACATGAAATGGGGCCAGAAGCTAATTATATGGAAATATTTCTATTTGCACATTTCTCCAGAAGGCAAAGTAGAGATTGCAACCAATACATCTATGCAAGTGACAAGAATATTAAGTTTTCTATCATTTCCCTAGTACGCTACCTTTCTCAGCATGTGTTCTGTCCTAGTTCTCGCGAAGGTGAGAATAATATCAAAGTCATTAATTGTCCACATTTTAGATACGATAAGACTTCAGTGGATGGTGTTAATTAAACTACAAAACAACTCCTCTTGCTGTGGTGTGCATTCCAAGTTAGAGCAATTAATTCACTCACTTAAACTGATCAAGATTTAATTACCATCACTCTGTGCAATTACTCCATAATTAAAGTAATTTGGTTCATTCCACTTGCTGACAGTGTCATTGAACAGCCATTCACAGTACCAAAAGAAGTGATAATTAACTTAAAGAATAGCTCAGGGCAGTTTTACACAGACAAGTTCACTTTTAGCTATTCCTAAAAATACCTAGATTGAGGTAAACCCAAGAGAGAGAATCTCGAGAGGATTTTAGAATAAAAAGAATGACAAAAACAAACAACGCTATAGTGTGTTTCATTTCTCCCTCAAAATAAGGTCTTAAAAAGCTATGAATTTCTTAGCAGTTTAATGATTGTGGTAGCCATTGTTATAACCTAACCATAAATTAGTGTCATGGGAAAAGCAAACAGAACCAGAAAAAAAATAAGCACTTAAATATTGGTTAGGGCTAATTACAGTGGGGGATTAGTGCCTACTTGGGGGTTGGTAGATGTGGTGTAAAATATACTGGTACAAAAAGAACACTCAGAATCTTCAGAGAACCAAAAAGATGTTTATGAGTTACAAAACCCAAGTTTGAAAGAAGCTTTGAGAAATGCACACACACTTGCATATACAAGAAAGTCAAGGAGAGTAACAGTTGTCTGTATTTATCTGTGAGATCACTGTTTTATAGAGTAGTTAACTGCCAAGCTTTCCAACTAGGAGAAGATGGAGGGAATAGCTGAGGACTTCTGGAATTCTGATAGTGCTTTAATGGGAAGTGCTAGAATAGATGAAGGGGTACAGGTGAAGATGGGTGAACAGATTTGCCCAAGATCCAGGTCTAGAAGGTGGGGGAGCTGAGGCTGGAACTTCCATTTCCCTTGAGGGTATACTCAGAGGCAAATCATACTAAATTGAACAGAACTGAAATAAATAGAATTTCGGGAAAGGACCAGATGGAATCGAAAGTGTTCTCCAGGTTGAAGGGCCAAACTAATCGAAGTATGTAGGTAATGGCTGCTCTGCTGGGATTTCTGAATAATTGAGAATAGCTTTTGAAAAGCCCTGCTTCTAAGGGAAGTACTTGCAGAGACAATAGCTTTTCATTATACCCAGCAGAAACTATTAGCTTTTGAAGGTTGTCCTTTAGAGTCGATGTACCAGGTAAGATACTGGGGTGGCTTCCCCTGGTACCTGTGCTTGAAGTTGGAGAGAAATGAAGAGTTCATGAAGCACTGCCACCTCCTGCCCTGTTCTGAACATTATTATGGTTTAATTTTGAAATCTCCACCTTTACCATTATATCCCAAGGGACCCGTGAAACATGTCAATGGCCATGTCTGCTTTCAGGTACAATTGTCTTGAGTGGTTCGCACTGGTAGAGGTGTCCCGGGAATCATATCCTTACAGGGTCCCAATCACTGGTTGGCCTAAATGCTTCCCTTCAAATGCTGAGATCAGGTTGGTGAGGGGGCTTGCCAGGGTTCATGGGTCCAGCTGCTGCTTGAGCGGGGACTGGAATTCCTGTCTCAAGTCCGACCAGACCGTACTCTTTCCAAACTATGGCATGATTGTTAGTCAAAACATTGTGTATTTCCCAATTCATGACATTTCAAATTAAGCGTAATGCATTATTCAACCTTGTCTCAGAAAAATTCCTTCCCGAAATCCCTTTTCCCCCCATCCTGTTCCCATTCAAAAATGTAAGGAGCAAGATATTAAGAGATCATTCGAGAGCTAAGACGTATACGATCAAAAGATTTTGACTTACAAATCGGTAAGATGCCTATACATTATTAATAAATCGATTAAGTAATAATATAATACATTTTGATATTTTATGAATGTAATGAAAAATTATAATAAAACACTATGCAGTGATAAAAACTGTGACTTGCATAATTTCAAAACAAATAGGATCATGGCCCATCATAGCTAGATGTGATTGTAGGAATCATAGCCTATCAAAATAATTTATATACAAAGTAACCGAGGACTGGAGAGGTCAGGGGGCTAATTAATGGCAGACTAGCCCCATGTCTTCTGTCATACAAGAAGTAATAACAAAGACTGTAACCTTTCTCTGCACATATACTTAAATAGAATCTGAGGGGTTCTGAGTTTTCTGAGGAAATCTCCCCAGGCTTCCACAAGCGAGGGCTGCTGTGGTGTTAAGAGCCAGCCCACCTGAACCAGAAACCAGGTCCCGCATGGACTGACCTCTCCATACCTCAGTTTCACCACACATAAAGAGATAACAACAGCATCTTCTTATAGAGAAATTGTTGGGTTAAATGAGTTGCTTTAAGGACAGCACTTAGGAGAGTGCCCAGCCATTGCCCTCAATAAATGTTGGGTACTGGGATTTTCAGACCACCCTGGTGACAAGTGGCTGTCTCAGCAGCTGTGGCCCTTCTCTGTTCTGCTCATCTATTGTTGCACTTCCAGCTCCCTCCAGTGTCACTGTCTTTTAAGTCAGACACTTGAGTTCAAGGATCTAGGTTGGTATGCGCTGTTGGTATAAAAACGTGCTGGATGAGTAAAACATATGCAGTAAAAATAAATAAATAATAGGGGGAACAAATGTTAAAATAAATTGAGTAGATTGAAATGCTAGTGATCCATGAAAGGGAGGGGTAAGGGATATGGTACGTAGGAAATTTTTCCGCTTTTTTAAAATTTCTTTTTCTGAATCAAGGCAAATGTTCTAAGAAATGATCATGATGCTGAATCTCCAACTATGTGATGACATTGCGAATTACTGATTGTGTATGTAGAATGGAACGATCGTATGGGAAGAATGTTTGTGTTTGTATGTTGGTATGTTTAATAAATAAAATAAATTAAAAAAAAAGAAAACTGAAAAAATGCTTGGAGTTAATATGAAAATATTTCCTACTGCTAGGAAGCCAATCTGCCTGCTGCTGTTGTTCTAAAGCAGTCTGGGGATCCCTCCCCCCAACCCTGCCAGAATGCAGCAAGGGTGAGCTGCAGTGGGGCATCCCACGCCCCAGCCTATTGCAGGAAAACGCTGGCGCAAGAGGCTAGCGAATGAGCTCCCTGCCCAAGGCGCCCCCTAAAGTGGCAGAGCCACGGGGTCCCCCGCTGCCTCAGGTTTTAAGGTGAGACACAGAGAAAGGGCGAGAGAACTAGGAACCAAAGCAAGGCGAAGAGGACACTGGTCTAGAGGCCACCATGGAAGCTTTTCATCTGTGCCTGTGGCATCAGAGCTCTCTGCAGAAGGCAGGTTTGCTGGAGTGCAAGTAGCCTTGTACACGGCTAAAAATAACAATCAGAAGGTCATCCCGTCCACAAACCCATCTAGTCCACGAGGGGACCCAGGTTCTGGCGCCATCTCCCCGGCCCCGCACCCCACCTCCCTCATCCGCTTCTGCTCTGGCTGCACCTTCCTAGGCTCAGGAAGCCTCCGCATCGGCCTCAACTGTTGGCCCATTCGGCCTCTAAGGAAAAACAGCAAAAAAGAGACAAGAAATCTCCATCAGAATTTTCAGGCACCTCTTCATACACAAACACACACAAAACACACAACCAATGAGAAGAGCCACGTGCAGGGAGGGGATGGCCATAATCCAATCTCAACTGGGAAAACAAAACAAAACAAAACAAAAAACGTGCCGGACAAAATCCTCAGCTCAGATTGGTTGACTCATCAATCATGAACCCAGATCTGCAAGTTTATCACTAACCCAAAGCCATGGGCTGCCCTTTCCATCCTGATGGAAAAAGTAGGGCTGCAGTCACTCAGACTCACCACACCAACCCTGATTACCCTCCTCCTACTGGACCCCGCCATGTGAACTGATGGGGTTTCTGCCATGATTCATTTGCATTCCAGATACACTTCCCTGATGCGTAGAAAGGCAAAATGTTCAGTTAAGCAGGTTGTTTTCTTCATTTTAAAATGTGTGTGTGTGTGTGTGTGTGTGTGCAGGCAGTGTGCACTGTATGAAGCAGAGTGGTACTGTAGCAAGAGCACCGAAGCAGACACTGGAGGACTTGTTTGGGGGCCTGAGCCACTCCCAGATGTCTGTGTGACCTTGAGCAAGTTACTAACCTCTCTGGTTTTTAGTCAACTGATCTCTAAAATGAGGAGGTTGGATAAAATGCCTTCCGAGGCTCCTTCCAATTCAAACCCCTAGCATATAAAGACCTACCCATTACTGTCTCCTTAGTCATTTCCTCAGCCCAGTGATCGCTGTAAGGGAAGTACATATAAAGTGTGGCGGAAATAGGGCAGGTGACTGTGGCTCAGTGGCAGAGTTCTCGCTTGCCATGCCAGAGACCCCGGTTCGATTCCTGGTGCCTGCCCATGCAAAAACAAACAAGAAAAATGTGTAATGGGAATAGAAATATTTCCTTTGTTTTATGGTAGGCACTATATAATAATTGCTGGCTAATTGAAAGAGGTAAGGGGGGGTGGGAATTTGATAGGCTGGGTAAGGCAAACATTTCAAACCATTGAACACGGTATGAGAATAACCCTATCCGTAGGGTAAGTAGCTAGAGTGGGAGAAAGTTCGCAAGACTGGCTAGCAATGCCACTCTGAATTGAGATGATGTAGAAGTGTAAAATACACACAGGAACAAAGAGTGAGTATGGGAAAAAAAGAAGGTAAAATGCCTGAATAATTTTTATACTGATAGGTTAAAACGAAATTGTACTGGACATACTGGATTAAATAAAACACTAAAATTAATTTCATGTGTTTTTTTTACTTTTTTAATGTGGATATCAGCAAATTTAAAATCAC
Organism: Tamandua tetradactyla; assembly: GCF_023851605.1. NCBI lineage: Eukaryota > Metazoa > Chordata > Mammalia > Pilosa > Myrmecophagidae > Tamandua > Tamandua tetradactyla. The sequence continues at coordinate 9,219,586 of NC_135338.1, forward strand.
ATATGTGGCTCACATTATATTTCTACTGGATGGTGCTACTGTAGAATGTTATCAAAAGACTGTAATAAAGTGGAAAAAGGTGAAAATTTTGAAGACGATACAGAAGGGAAATGAGGGGGTGACTGGAATACATATGGGAACATTTCAGGAAAAAGTCTACAGAGTTACTTAAATTACAGATGTGCAGAATATATTTCTACTCAATACCCAGTAAGAACACATAGATTGGGATATATCTCATTAATGCAATAAATAGCTGTTTAATGGCAGGCATTGTGCTTGATACTGGGGTCAAAATATCCTCCTTCATATATTTCATTGGCCAGGACTGAGCCAGTAATCATGGCAGAGGATGAAGGGATTATCCCATAGGCCTGGAGGGAAGAATCTACCTTTTTGGAAATCAAAGAATCTCTTCCAATTACCGGAACAAAATCTGGATTTTCAAGCAGAAAATAAAGGCAATAATTGCTGTATGCGGCAGCGTCTGCCATAGGGCTGAGGTTAAATAATAAGTATACATCACATTATTCAACTTTATAGATCTCTCGAATTAACAAGTCCAAAGCCTTTCGGAAAAAAAACACATTCTGCCTTATCCACATTTGATCACAAACCTCAACCACAGAAATGAATTTTAGTTTTTCTGGCACAGGACTCTAACAATACGCATTCCATTTTGGTTTACGTTCAGGGAAAAAATTGAGTTCAAATTGAAAAAGATACACATAAGCAGTGTGTATTTTTTTTTTTTCATTTTTATAATACCAAGAAAATGGGTATATCTTAACACCTTTTTTTTTTTTTTTTTTTTTTTTTTTAATTTGAAGGGAGAAGGGAAAATAGGAAGAGTCAAAGCTTTCTAGCAGGGAGGATTTTCTTGGGGGAAGTGGAGTTATGATTACATTTCCAAAGACGTCTAATACATTACCACAAAGTCATGTCTTTCTCCGGCGACTGACTCAGTTATGCAGCCCTTTTCAGCATGAGCTGGAGTAGAGATTTATATCATTAAACACTTGTTCATATGTTGGCCCATCTTTTTAAGGCATCTAAGAGGGCATTTCTGAAAATAGAAAAGAGAGGGGAGGATTCCACTGTCTGGATTGAATAAGCTTTCTCACAATAATTCATACTAACCTTGCACATTTAATACCATTAATTCATCAAAACTAATAACATTAATTCATTCAAAAATGAGATTAAACCCGGGCACCCCTTGCAGCCGTAATTCGCGACTCATGGCTCTGTGACATCAGGCAGCAGAGAGCGCAGAGCACACATGGCAAATTGCAATGGGAAACCATGCACGCTCTCCTCTCTTCCCTTAAAGTATCTTTTAAAAAAAAGAAAAAAAAAAGATTGCTTGTCTCTCTGCACACCTTGAATGTCATATTTTAGCAGCCCAACCAACGATTTATATTTAATGCCAACAGGGCCGAGTCACACAATTATTTTTCTAAACAGCATTTAATGGAAATCAGCAGGTATGAAGAGCCCAACCAGGCTTGTAAAATGAGAGTCGCTGCAGTTGATGTTATTTCCGACCATGGAAATCAGGTCTGGGCAACAAATGCAGCAGACCCGGGAGGCTGCGACATGGCACGAGGCGTCCCTCTGCGTTATGAAGGGCATCTCCTTTCCCTCTCTCCTTTCCCTCTCTTGCTCAGTTTGCAACATATTAACACTCCATGCCTACTTTTCTCTAGTCTTTTCTCCACTTTCAGTCATTCTATAAACATTTACTGAGCAGCTATTATGAGTGAGAGCTCGACCAGGTGCTGGGCATATGAAGATGAAAAGGAAATGTCAATCTTACCCATAGAGGTAGTTTCCTATGGAAAGCAACCATGGCGCACAGAAAAGAGCCTACAGACTCATTGGAGGCAGGCAGCTGCAACGTCTAATCTAGCTGGAATTAAAATAACTAGCTGCGTGAACTTGGACAATTATTTAGCCTCTCTGAGCCTCCATTTCCTCCTCAGTACATTTGGAAATAACTACCCAAATGCTTGTAACAGTCTCGTGAGAATGTAATGATATAAAAGCAACACAATGCATGGCAAATGGCAACTATCTAATGAATGGTGGCTAATGTTGTTATTTTTATTATTGTATAAAGTGCCAACATGAAGTTGATACATCATAAATATTCACACCCTTCTTCCTAGTTATTTATGATGAGAATTTTCTCAGACCTAACCTTAGGGAGTGGTGAAGAAGGTGAAGTTTGTTTTTGGCACAAAAACTTTTCTATGCCCCTTTCCCTCCCTGGTAGGGCTTCTCTCTATATGCTTTTCTGTCTTCTGTTTAAAGCATGTGCTTCCAGGAAAGAATCCGAAATTTCTCTGAGTTGAAAAATGTGCGCAAATAACTGCTAAAGGACTGAAAGGACTGATGCTTTGAAAATAAAGCTGTTTTTTGGATGCATGGTCTGGGACTCGAACCTGGGTCTCCCATACGGAAGGTGAGCATTCTACCACTGAACCACCCGAAAAAGTAAACCTGTTAAAGCTTTAAAAGCTGTGGGTAAGGAAGCTTTCTGCTTGTATTAGGTGCCAGGCATTAGAGGTAAAAGGATAGCTCTGCCTTGTAACTCTAATCACCAGCAGGGTTGTTGTAAACAGCATATTCTTGTGATCTTGAAAAACAAGGAAATAATTGAATTTCTTTCTCAAACATTAAAAAAGTTTTTTTAAAACATAACAACGTACAAACACGAACATTCTTACCTTATGATCATTCCATTCTTGGTATATAATCAATAACTCACAATATCATCACATAGTTGTATCATCATGATCATGTCTTAGAACATTTGCATCAATTCAGAAAAAGAAATCAGAAAAAAAAAAAGAGAAAAATTCATACATACCATACCCCTTACCCCTCCCTTTCGTTGATCACTGGCATTTCAATCTACTAAATTTATTTTAACATTTTTCCCCCTATTATTTAATTTTTAATCCATATGTTTTACTCATCTGTTGACAAGGTAGATAAAAGGAGCATCAGACACAAGGTTTTCACAATCACACAGTCACATTGTGAAAGCTGTATCATTATACAATCATCTTCAAGAAACATGGCTACTGGAACACAGCTCTACATTTTCAGGCAGCCTGTCCATTACATCTTGAATAACAAGGTGATATCTACTTAATGCGTCAGAATAACTTCCAGGATAACTTCTTGACTCTGTTTGGAATCTCTCAGCTGCTGACACTTTATTTTGTCTCATTTCTCTCTTCCCCCTTTTGGTCGAGAAAGTTTTCTCAATCCCCTGATGCTGAGTCTCAGCTCATTCTAGGATTTCTGTCCCACGTTGCCAGGAAGGTCCATACCCCTAGGAGTCATGTCTCACGTAGACAGGGGGAGGGCAGTGAATTTGCCTGTCATGTTGGCTGAGAGAGAGAGGCCACATCTGAGCAACAAAAGAGGTTCTCTTGGGGGTGACTCCAAGGCCTGATTTTAAGTAGGCTTAGCCTATCCTTTGTGGGGTTAAGCTTCCTGTGAATAAACCCCAAGATTGAGGGCTCAGCCTATTGCTTTGGTTGTCCCCACTGCTTGTGTCCTTCTCAAACATCTTTCTAGGACCGCCACAAACTCTCCTGGATAGAAGGAATGCACCTGTTAGATTGAACGGAGGAGCCTGTCCACACATTTTAGCCTTTCTTCATTGTATCATGGATTTGAGTGCAGTCTCTGGAGTCAAACTGCCTGGACTTGAATCTGAGCTGTGGCCCACAGAGACATCCGTATCTCTGTGCCTAGGTTTTTCTTATCTCCAAAAGAGGATGGTAAGCTCAAAGAGTTGTTGGGAATTTCAATGAGATACTTTATTTAAAGCACTAGAAGATGGGCTGGCTCAGAGTAAATGCTAATCTCCTTCTCCTCCTCTTTCACCGCTTCCTCCTCCTCTTCTTCCTTCTTCTTCCTCATCATTATTTATAAAGAGTTTCCTTTTCCATTGTTTCTCCATTATAGTAATGCTATCAGACCTAGAAAAGCCCTAAGTCAATACAAAAGTTGCTCCATTTATGCCAACAGATCAGTGTTCAAGAAAGAGCATTAAAAAACACACATAACCATTATATTGATATTTCTTTTAGTTTCTAGTATCTTAGAGAAGCTAGAAGTAAAAACCTGAAATGGTGGAATTGTAACCCATACCAAACTCTGAATTCTGTTCTACAATCGCTTGTTGTGATGTGCTTTGAAATGTATCGCTTTGTTGTATATATGTTCTTTTTCACAAAAAAAAGAAAAAAAATTTCTTCTAGCCCCCAGTGGTTGGGAGTAGGTAGAAGGAAAATTCTGTTAGTGGAATGGTAGCCCATGAACAACTCCGGAATCTGTTCTGTATCTACTTGTTGAAGTGTACTTTGAAAATCATTGCTTTTTCTTTCTTTTCTTTGTATATATGTTATATTTAACAATAAAAAAAATGTTAAGCAGAACAATACAAAACAAAACACTTACCTGCTCTTAGCAGAGGAGGATCCTATAGAAACTATGTCTTGAGGGTGTGGCCAGGATGTGTCACTCCTGCATTTGAGACCTCGAAAATCAGAAACGCATTTCTGGGTTGAGATGGGACCAGAAAGTCTCAGAAATTTCTCCAAGAATACGCAGAGATTTCCTAGGGATGTTTGGTTAGAGGCAGGCATGTGTCAGTGAGCTCTGGGGGAGATTGGCTCAGCCATCTGCTCCTGCATGTTGGCTCTCTACCCCTGAAAGGTCAAGGTTCTCGAGAATTCTCAGGATAGGGCAGCGTTTATCTTCTCACAGCCTCTCACTTCCCCCTGGGCTAATTCTTTGCTGCACTGTACCATCCTAGATGTACTATATGCTGCTTCTTCAACTTTATATGAAACTCACTCAAAAGCATGTGCGTTCAGAGCACACTTTCCTGAAGTTTTCTGTTTTGTTTGTTTTGAAGAAATACTGGGGATGGGGACTTTGAGGAAACAAGAGGACTTAACATTCTTAAAATGTCCTTTAGCTACCCTGTTCCTGGAGAACTTCACTGGCCATGCATCTAACCTAGTCCCTATTTTCTTTTTTAATCTTGAGGTGTCTTAGTATAATTTTTCGAATGTTAAAAACACGATGCTCGAACAAATATAAACTGAACATGTGTTAAAGACTTACTTCACTCTTTAAGTGAAGGAGCCAATAGGTTGGCAAAAATAGTTCAAAGGAAAATTCAAGGAATTGAGATTTATATAGTTAGCCAAAAGGATGTGTCATGATCAGGCTCATGTGTCAACTTGGCCAAGTGGTGGTACTTATTTGTCTGGTTGGGCAAGTGCTGGCCTGCCTATTGCTAAGAGGACATTTCATAGAATTAAATCGTGATCATGTCGGCTGCATCCACAGCTGATTCCATTTGTAATCAGCCGAGGGGAGTGTCTTCTGCAATGAGTGATGCTTAATCTAATCACTGGAAGCCTTTTAAGGAGGATTCAGAAGAGACAGGCTCTCTTTCTGTTTCGGCCGGTGAGCCTCTCTGGTGGAGTTCGTCCAGACCCTCCATCAGAATCGTCAGCATCACAGCCTGCTCTACAGATTCTGGACTCTATGTTCCCATGGTTACATGAGACACTTTTATAAATTTTATATTTACAGATATTTCCTGTTGATTCTGTTTCTCTAGAGAACCCTAACTAATACAGATGCCAAAGCAAATTTGCTGATTCATACAAAATTGTTTAAATTCCTTCAGGGCAACAAAACTTTTGGGTTATCTTTTCTACTGGAAAGAAACTTACAATGAACCCATACTCTTTATTGTATATAAATGGAGACATTAACCTGTGACTTCATAGCCTCTGGCCCCTAATTAATATTTAACAATATGTCAAACAAAGGTAAATCTCCCATAAAATTAAATAGTTCCAGGGCAGGCCTACTACACAATGCTTCAGTGTGATGCTGAAAAGACAAGCTATGGAGTTATCCTTTTGCTCTGTTTCCAATTTGGATATCTATTCCTTTTTAAAAATTTTAAATAAGCTCTGGTTGATGCTGATGTTACTTTTCTGGAGATCACACTCTGAGAATCATTGCAATAGGGTATCAGGGTGGCTAAAGGCAACTTTTGGAAAAACATCTTTATGTGCGGGCTAGCTAGCTTTGGGCAAAATGAGAACGCTATGCTAGTCTCTAAAGACTGAACTTCTCTGTGCCCGTTCTGCCTCCATGTAGAACCCTCACACTCTTGTTTTTTCATTCTCTTTCCTACATCCAGCTCTCAAAAGCACCCACGGATGTTGCTATCCTTATTTACCCTAAAATATAAAATAATAATAGCGGTTATTACTCGCAGGGACCTTTTCATTATTACATGGATCAAAACTTTAGACCAAACAAACAGAATTCGAACAATGAAAACGCATTAATTTCAATGGGAAAAGCTTTGTTGGGAGACGGTGGCAGAAGCAGGAGCCTGAAACCTGGAAATCTTACCTATGAAACAAACATTTCTTACCCATAAAAGAGAACCAAATAGGGAGCATGCTTTCAGAAAACCTCAATCTCCTGTATGTCTGTCCTCTAAATAACCACTTTATCATGTCTTACCTCATATGAGCAGGGGCATTACCATTGCTGGAAAGATTAATAACCTAAACTTACTTTACTTAAAGGAAGGATATTTTCCCCTTCGTAAATGGACCGTCACCTCCTCAGTCTGGTAGAGTGGTGCAGGCTGTGACTGACGGAGACTCTGATGTGGATGATTCTATCTGGAGTTGATCAGCATGGTGGCTCGAATCCTAGACAGATTTTTATCTTAGATTCTCTTTTATGGCCTAATTGCTAAAACAAACACCAGACAATAGGATGGCTTGAACAACGGGAATGCACTGGCTCACGGTTTCGAGGCTGGGAAAAGTCCAAACCTGATAATTTTTAGGTTCTCAGTACAGGAGATTTGTGTTACATCAGTGAATAATACATGTTATCTATCTATCTATCTATATATATACATAAATTTTCATGAAAAGCATGTGTCTTTGAGGAACTTCCAATGTGTAAGATGGCGCCATAACTTTTTTTGTATGAAGGAGCCTGAATAGATGGTGCTAGAATGGTACTATAATCTCCCTGTTGGAAGATTAACACTATTATCTACCAAGAAGGAATTAAGGCGGAGGGCATACAAATTTGGATTGCTGGTGTTAGAGGCTCCCTTTTAAGATAAACCATATGGTTATGTCAAAGTTGCTGATTTGAAGGATCTATAGCACTTCATGTAGCCCCAGGTCAAATGTTAGTTCTCAGAACTGCCTAGTTCTCAGGCATTATTTCTCTGGGAATCTTTGAGTTCCATGGCCCAGGAGCACCACTGTCTTCTCCTTTCATTCTTAAAACTTCTGTAGCAGGGTGTGCTGGTTTGAAAGGAAGTATGCCCCCTAAGAAAAGCCATGTATTAATATAAATCCCATTTCTTAAAGGTAGAATAATCCCTATTCAATACTGTATATTTGAAACTGTAATGAGATCATCTCCCTGGTTGATGTGATTTAGTTAAGGATGGTTGTTAAACTGGATTAGGGGATGACATGTCTCCACCCATTTGAGTGGGTCTTGATTAATTTCTGAAGTCCTATAAAAGAGGAAACATTTTGGAAAATGAGAGATTCAGAGAGATTCAGAGAGAGCAACACTACAAAGCAGAGAGTCCACCAGCCAGCGGCCTTTGGAGATGAAGAAGGAAGACGCCTCCTGGGGAGCTTCATGAAACAGGAAGCCAGGAGAGAAAGCTAGCAGATGACGCCGTATTCACCATGTGCCCTTCCAGCTGAGAGAGAAGCCCTGACTGTGTTCGCCATGTGCTTTCTCACTTGAGAGAGAAACCCTGAACTTCATCGGCCTTCTTGAACCAAGGTATCTTTCCCTAGATGCCTTTGATTGGACATTTCTTTAGACTTATTTTAATTGGGACATTTTCTCGGCCTTAGAACTGTAAACTAGCAACTCATTAAATTCCCCTCTTTAAAAGCCATTCCGTTTCTGGTATATTGCATTCCAGCAACTAGCTAACTAGAACACAGGGGACTTTCAGGGAACAAGCTATAATTGGAAAATTAAAGATATATAGCTGTTCTTGTTTTCACTTAATTTTGAACAAATCAAAACAACAAAATATTAGAAATAAAGACTAAATTGGGTCTTTATGTCTAAATGCCTCTTCCTTACCTCTGTGCAGTAAAGGGCTCTGATAGCCAACTCGATTGCTGATCCCTGAGGCAGGGTTCTCTTTTGTATTTGACCTTGAGTTTTACCCTTGGCTCCCGACTGGGTGTTCCTTGCACTCTTCTCTCAGAAATTCTCTTTGCTCTTATGTCTTGGTCCACCTGACAATTGCATCACTTCTACCCTGATTTCTCGGGGTTTCCCCAGTCAAACTGCAGGGATGTGGCGGAAGGTGGTGGGTCAGCCCACATGCATGGGCCTTGCGGATTGTAACTTATTCGATTCTGTTTTTACCCAGGCGCTGGGCATGCTCTAATGACAATGAGAACATGTCATGATTTGGACCGCGATGAGCGCCTTGCAAAAGGATATGGTTTCTGTCCTCTAGGAAGGGACAGTTAAAACCTTGAGGTGAATTATCCAAAAGAAAAAAATCAGACAAATCAAGAAAAAGAAGGAAGAGTAAACTTTGTTTTGGATCCCAGAACTCAAACCACATTTATAAATTTATAACTCAGTATTTGGCTTAAATGGGCTTGCTGGACTAGCCTGGGAAATGCTGTTTTTGCTATTTTCTACAGATCAAATGTTTTTCGATTTGCTTATCCAACAACTTGATGGACTTAGAACACAACCTGTTTTTAAGTTGGAGGCTATTTGTACACTGTTTCTCTACAGTTATACATAAAATGTTTTACTGTAAAATCAGTTAACATATTAAGAGTGCATTATGTCATAACAAAAATATTAGTACTAAAAATTTGTATTCATAAACATTTATATTTATATTCAAATTTGTTTGTTCATTTATTCTCAAATCTGTTTTTTTTCCCTCTTGTCCACCCAACCCCTCCCTTCCTTCAATCTGTCATTTTTTTACCTCCTGCTCTCAGGCAAAAAACAAATTCCACTCCTTGCCTCACACAGAGAAGCTCATTTATTCTCAAATCTGTTTTTTTTCCCTCTTGTCCACCCAACCCCTCCCTTCCTTCAATCTGTCATTTTTTTACCTCCTGCTCTCAGGCAAAAAACAAATTCCACTCCTTGCCTCACACAGAGAAGTTCAAGCTTTTCTGATGACGGAGCACCAGTTTACAGTCACATTTTTGGGGGGTCATAGTCTATAGCAGAGCATTTACACTAAAGCGTTTTTCACAATCAAAGACAATTTACTTTCTAAGATGAATTTCTAAACAGTTAGAATTAAAAATAAGCATGATACATTTATAATCATAGTACCACTTATAGGTACTGCCAAGTATATAATATGGGATTTTCTCCTAACATCCTTTAAAAATTCTAGGAGGTACAGCTGATATTGCAAGTGAAATCACTGTCCTCCCTCTCTCTACATGGGACATGACTCCCAGGGGTGTGGACCTCCCTTGCAAAGTGGGACAGATATCCTAGGATGAGTTAGGACTCAGCACCAAGGGATTGAGAAAATCTTCTCAACCAAAAGGGGGAAGAGAGAAACGAGACAAAACGAAGTGTCAATGGCTGAGAGATTCCAAACAGAGTTGAGAGGTTATCCTGGAGGTTATTCTTATGCATTATATGGATATTCCCTTTTTAGTTTAAGGTGTATTAGAGTGATTAGAGGGAAGGACCTGAACCTGTAGAGCTGTGTTCCAGTAGCCTTGTTTCTTGAAGATGATTGTAGAATGATAGAGCTTTCACAATGTGACTGTGTGATGGTGAAAACCTTGTGTTTGATGATCCTTTTATCTACAGTATGGACAGATGAATAGAAAATATGGATAAGAAATATGCAAATGATAGGGGGAACAAAGTTTAGAATACATTGAGTAGATGGGAATACTAGTTGTCAATGAGAGGGAGGGGTAAGTGGTATGGCATGCATGAGTTTTTTCTTTTTCCTTTTTTTCTTTCTTTTGCTGGGGAGATGCAAATGCTCAGAAAAATGATCATGGTGATGAATATACAACTATGTGATGATGTTGTGAGCCATTGATTGTAACCATGTATGGAATGTCTGTATGTTGTTTACAATAAAAATATTTTTAAAAAATTCTAGGAGGTAGATTTTTATCCTCCTGTTACAAATGAGAAAACTGAGGCCTGAGAGACTCCACAGCTTGCCTAATTGATAAAGCCAGGATGCAGAGCTCCTTCTGAATGCATCCAAAGACGCTGTGCATTATATTATTATGCTATAAATCTTTTCTCACGAAGATTATCCTCAATAAACTATATAAAGTGAAATACAACTTCCGTCCATCATGAGCGCATAGATGAACTTTTCTTTGCAACTACCTTTATCAGTGAAGCAATCACACAAATCTGTCAGGAGCAGCTCACAGCTCAGGCTCTCTCAGGTGACACAGGTTTTTCACCACTGGCATGGCTGGCTACGTGGACTTGGACATTTAGACCCCTACCCCAGTGGGGGTGTTGCTTCTATGGCACACGACCCACTTGTCCTGCCCCCAGACCTCTGCCAAGGCCCTCTCATATCTCAATGCAAGCTTCATTCTGCTTTAATTTTAAAACTTAATTAAATTATCTAGGAGACTGTACCTACTTCTTGGCATACAATTTGTAGCTGATTAGGGCCCATTCTCTCTGAAATTGCATGCGACTTGTCTTTTGGAAGGTTAATTTCCTTTTGACTCTTTTATCTACTTTAGTGTTTTGAATATAGTGAAATCAAAACCTTTACCTTTGAGTTGCACAGATCTCAAGGGATTGTGGCTGGCGTTGGCCCTGAGCTGACTGGGGACATTTCTGCAACAGTCTTTGGAGTGGTTGGAAGGACTTGGTGAGGGACACAGAGTCTATCTACCCTCTCAGCTGAACCTCAAATTACCTTTCCCTCATGAACAACGTCCTACATGACAATGTGTGGCTTTCCTTTAATTGGCTCAAGTCACTCTTCTTTATTTCTTAATCTTCTTTGACAAGCACTTCTTGAAAGCACTAAATGAAGATATTGAGAGGCCTGAAACTCTGAAAAATCTGTGTTGTCCCCACCCCCCCCAAACCATGTACTTCAAGATAATACAATGCTACATTATAAAATAGTAAGGAAGTTCCATAAAGTTATGATTTTTCCAGTGGTGACCAGTTCAATGCTTTTCCGAGGTATCAATTTCTCAGGAAAAATGCTTTGTGGGGGGGGGTCTTTGCCCTAGGTGTAGAGAGCCTATTGTGAAATCCACCATCTGAGTGTCTGCCACAAATCACTCGTCTTTGCCAGTGACACCGAAAGGGTCAGTCCTCAGCCTCTGCTGTCCAAGCACTTTTTCACAAAGAAATGCAGGAGAGTACAGGCATGTGAAATGTGCTGTGGCCACCTGACAAAGCTCAGAGCCTGTCTAGGGGATCGGCAAAACCGGTGCAGCAGAAGAAGCTACAGAAAGGAGGTGACATTTAAATGGTCTTAAATGTTGAGTGAGAATTGGATGCAAGCCACTAGAAAGCAGCTTCCAGAACGATACTCTAGGATGAAGGTGCTAGTGTTGTTTGGAGCATGGGAAATGAGAACAGGTGGTGGAAATGAAAGTGAAAAGACAGATTTGGACTTGACTGTTAAGGGTCTTCACTACCAGGCTAAGGGGTTTGTGTGTTACCTAGCAGCAGCTGGGAGCAGACTAGAGGTGTTGAAGACAAAAGGTCATAAATGAACTCTGAGTTTTGGATCACCTGGGCAGCAGGGTGGAAAATGGAGGGAAGTTGGGGGTCCTGGAGGCAGGGAGACTCGTGAGTCTGATAGAATATCTAACACATGATGCAGGCCTGGGTTAGAGTTTAGACAAGGCGGATGAAGAAGAAAGGAAGTTGGGGGTAGAATGGGGAGGGGGTGCATCCCACTGTTTACTGTGTGTGGATTAGGGGTCAGGAAGAAGACGCCAGAATAGCTCAAAGTTATTAGAACAGAGATGACAAGTAGATTTCATCTCAAATGCTAACCCAGGTTGATTGGCAGTGGCTGCCCAAGAGCAGTGAGGTGGAGAGCTGGCTTAGCCATCTTGCCATAGGCACAGAAAGAGCAGCGGCAGCCCCCTTGCCAGGTCCTTTCCAGACTAAATTAGTGGTTTGCCGTGGGATAGGCCGTTGACTTTAAATTCACGCTACTTCAATGCAGGTGGCTGAAGGATGCACTGACGGAGAAGCGGAATGGTGAACGATGGTGTATACTTATGAGTGAAGGTTGTGCTGCTACAAAAAGGAAAAAAGTCGTGAGGCATGCAACAATGTGAATGTGGGACATTTGGTGAGACAAAATAAGCCAGAAACCAAAGAACAACAATGGGTTGGTCACCTTTAGAAAATGCTTATAAGAAAACAGGGGCCTAGACTGTAAGCTTTTAGAGCAGACACATTAAGTCCGGAGTGGTGATTATTATTTCTGGATTTTGAGAGTCTGTTTTATATATATAACCTGATATTTAGAGATAAGAATGAAGCCAAACAGGTTGGGGTTAAAGTAACTCAGAACATAGCAGTAAGGAAGACAGTGTCTGTATTGTAGAGCCACACGTACTCTTTGAGACCACTGGAAGAAAAGTTTATTTGATCTGGGACTGAAATTTTCTGTAGTGCATAATCTAATTCAACCTATCTGTATAGCTCATTTGAACAACTGAAACACAGGGAGCCCAGAATGAGAAAGAGGTCCTTTAATCCTGTATAGATTATTGTAATGCCTGGATACATCCTAGAGTATATTAAGCAGATAATCAAAGAGTATTGGCAGAGTTCCCTGAGAGAAGGGAGAAAGAATATGGAATTATTAAACCTTATCATCAGGGAATCCCTGATACTGTGTCAGACTTTAGAGATACTCAAATCAACAGGCCATGCCCTCAATCATGAGGCTTACTCTTGTGAAGCTTATGTAGGTACCAGAGAAGCTTAGACTACTATAGGCATGCCTAAGAGTTACTTCTGGAGGACCTCTTTTGTTGCTCAGATGTGGCCTCAGTCTCTCTAAGCCCAACTCTGCAAGTGAAATCATTGCCCTCCCTCCTACGTGGGACATGACACGCAGGGGTGAATGTCTCCCTGGAGAAATGGTAGAGGACTCCCAGGGATGAATCCAGACCTGGCACCGTGGGATCAACAATTCCATCTTGACCAAAAGGAGGAAAAGAACTGTAATTAATAAAGTATGAGTGGTAGAGAGAGAGAGTTCAAATAGAGTCGAGAGGCTACTCTGGAGGTTGCTCTTACACAAGCTTCAGGTAGACCTTGCTACCTATCATCACCTGCCAACCCCCAACCAGGACCATTCCAGCCCATCCTAAAGAACACCTAGGACAACAGAAAGATCCCACAAGAGTTCCAGGCATTAGAGTAACTTTCCAGAAACCCACAATCTCCAGCTGGGTCCCTGGACCAGATAAGTCCTGAAACCTAGCCCAGCCTCTCCAGAACATCAGATAGTTCCATCTCCCTACCCCATATTACTGACAGACCCTTCCAGTATCAAGAATTTAGAATTGCCATAGCCCAAACAAGCCCAATGAGAGGTATGGAAAGATTAAAGGTAATGGTGGAATTATACATAGAAAATAGGACTTAACAAATGAATGTGAATGTTGAATCATTAAATTGATATCTCTTTTAGTCTCCAGTATGTTAGAGTAGCTAGAAGTAAAAACCTAAAATTGTGAAATTGTAACCCATTCAAAGTCTGAAATATGTTCTACAACTAATTGTGGTGCTATGCTTTGAAATTTATAGCTTTTTTGTATATATGTTATTTTTCACAAAAAAAGAAGGAAAAAAATTCAATTGTGATGATAAAAAAGTATCTAAGCCCTCTAGCCATCTATATTCTGGAGCAGCTAGAAGGAAAAATATGGGAGGATCACATAGTATCTCATTGACAAACTCTAGGATCCGTCCTGTAACCACTCGCTGAAGAGTGCTTTGAAAACTTGCTTTTTTATTTCTTTCCTTTGTATATATGTTATACTACACAATAAAAAAAGTTAAAAAAATTTCATGCCACTGTCTAATTATGATTTTATTGGTCACCTTTTGCATGAATGCTAAAGATCAGAAGATGTTACAGGGTAATACAGAAGTAACAGAGGAGCAGCTGCAAAGCAAAGCTAAAAGTGAGAATTATGGAATACTAAAAATATTAACAAAATAGGAAAATGCATTATAGGTAGAGTACAACTAAACTCAGAACCACAGTTAAAACTTGTTCAGACAACATAAATGTAGGAAAACTTGGGGAAAAGTGTGATGAGTTCATATTCTTAGATCTTTTGAAAATATATGACTTAAAACTCTCTTAAAAAGTATAAACCTAATGATGGCTTAGTGGCAGAATTCTCACCTGCCATGCTGGAGACAGGTTTGATTCCAGGAGCCTGTCCATGAAAAAAACAAAACAAAACAATAAACCTGTGCTAGTATGTTAGCTACCAGCCACATGTGGGCTATTGACTATTAGAAATGTGGCTCGTCTGAATTGAGATATGCTCAATGATGAAAAAAGATTGTATGAAAGAAGAGTGCAAAATAATCTCAGCACTTCTTTCACTGATTGCATATTGGAACGATAATGCTTTGTCTATGTTGGATTATGTATGTTGGAATGATAATATATTGGATTAAGTACAATATATTGTTAAAATTAATCTCATCTGTGTCTTTTTATTTTTAAAAACGTGACTACTAGAAAATGTTAAATTACATATATGGCTCACATCTGTGGTTCACAGTACACTTCAGTTGAAGTGTGCCAGGATAAACTTTCTAGAATATTGAGAAACAAAATATCTAGAAATAGTTGGTGGAAACATGCCCAAATTTTTTTTGTAATACTGAAGACTTGTAATTGAAGACTCATTATGGCTGTCTATTCTGGTTAGCCCTCCTTAAAGAGGCCCGCCAGGGTGGTTTCTTTCCTAGCCCCA
This sequence comes from Tamandua tetradactyla, assembly GCF_023851605.1. Taxonomy (NCBI): domain Eukaryota; kingdom Metazoa; phylum Chordata; class Mammalia; order Pilosa; family Myrmecophagidae; genus Tamandua; species Tamandua tetradactyla. The sequence goes on from NC_135338.1 coordinate 9,234,687, forward strand.
ACAGAATTTGCTTATGTCAGAGTCAGAAAAAGAGGTTTCACTGTTAGTTTGAGCAAGTCATAGCAAAGAAACAGAAAGGGTAGCTTTGAAGCTACAAACCCCAGGATCTTTCTGCCACGACATATATGGTTGGGGATACCCTAATCTTACAGGGTATATATTTAAGCCTCCAGAATTGACTGTGCTAGACTAATATATCAACAATATTCAGCTAAAATTTATTTACCGGTTTTAGGAAAAGGAACGGCTATTCATTTTGGTTACAAAAATTGAAACCATGTTGTGAAACACAGAAACATAACATTAAACATATCAGAATTGAGGCAATTTCACATGTTCAGAAAAAAAATGACCAAAAAAAAAAGAGGAAGCACTGTCTTTGAGGCAAAAACCTACGGTGTTCCAAGGATGTTTCTCCTGCTTTTAAAATGGAAACTCTCTATTAGATGTTAATTCTGCAGTTTGTTTGTGCTATTGCAGCTCAGGGGTGAATCACAGCCAGGGGATTTGGTTTCACTGTAAACAAGCAACAGCTTGCTCGCTGAGTGTTAGAAACAGCTAGCATGCATTAGCAATAAGCTGGGGAAATCGCCTAAAGGAAGGGCAGAGAGGCACAGTTTTTGAATATTGACTAATTTTTTTTTAAACTTTGTTTTTTTATTGTATTATTTTGTGTATTGGCTATTTATATAGACTATCCTATTGAGGCAAGAGTCCTTTTAAGGCTGAGCTCAGCCCCAAATTGGCCTTAGCGCTTGCCGGAAGCCATTTCTCAGGGAAAACTAGGTTCTGCTCCTTTAAGTCTTCCCAAAGCAAGAGAAGTCCTCATTCCAATCTTATCCATAAAGACGTTTGTTACTGTGGGTCAGGCATTGAGCTCCAAACTGCACATACCAACTAGGCTTTCTCTGTGCAAGTCTTCAAACTTGGTTAAGATTCGATTCCATATTGAAGATGAGGAAAATGAAGCTCAGAGGAATCGCTGGTGTACTATATAGATATGCCTTTGGCTGCAATTGGTGGCTTAAGCCGGTTGGGGTTTGTTTGGCTCACGTAACAGGACATCTTGGGGAGACAGTCTAGGGTTCCTGTATAGGTGCAAAGATCTCAGAGACTCACATTCTTTGTGTCTTTCTATTTTGCCTTTCATAGTGTGTTGACTTTCTCACTCTATGCCTGCCAGATTTCAGCAGAAAAAGGAGGGACAGAGGGACAAAGGACACTGGCAACTCAGCCTTGTCCCTTTGAAACCAAATGTTGCCCCAGAATTCCAGCTAGTATGTCATTGGCCAGAATTATGTCTTATGGCCACCTCTATCTGCAAGGAAGGCTAGGAAACAGTATTGCTATCTGAACTAATGACCTGAAGTAGGATTTTTAAAATTTATTTATTAATTTTCAAGGAATAAGGAGAATGATTAGGCAAGTAACTATAGGGCTTGCTTCTAGGGTGGTCTGATTCCGAAGTCCAATTCATGTCTTAAGTACTCTGCAGCCTCCTGAAGATCCTGTTTTATTTACCATATTCCCAGCGGCTGGCATATATCAGGCACCCAAGGTTTGTTAACTAAAGCACCACATTGAAATCCCACCAGGCAGAGAAGCTTTGGTATCCTCCTGTGTAAGCCCTTTCCTTATAACTCCTCATGGATTATAGTGAATGCAATGCCATCAGCTGCTGTTCAGTTGCACAATATTAAAATAGTCTCCACTTAGGGAAATACAAAAAAGGGCAGGGATGCTAAGCCTTACCACTTTGCTAAGTGATGTTTTAAAAGGTTTGGAGACCATTTACGTGAAAAGCTTTTCCTCACAGCTAGATATAGAAAACAATTCCAAATCTACTCTTGTCTCTTCCTCTATCTAAGCTTTTACTAATGTTTTCAACCCCAAAGACTTGCTTCCAACTCTTTGCTTTAAGTAGAAAGTTATTGGGGCTAAGCTTCACGTTTCGGCCAAAATGATATTTTCTCCCTAGGAAATGTGGAATACCAGTAGATGAAATGAGAAATACTTTAGCAATTGGGAAATGAATGGCAGACTGTGAGTGAGCCTGCACATGTATACACACACAGAGACATGAGAATTGTAGAGGGAAAGGCTTTTCCAGGATAGAGGGCTGAAGGGGAAGACATGGCATTGCAGTTCCAAGGAAGGAGTGCATACACTTTGCTATGAGCTACTGGCAATAAGTAGCTGTCAGTGTGACTTTCTTCTAGAATAGTGGTTGTTCTAGTTTGCTAGCTGCCAGAATGCAACACACCAGAGATGGGTTGACTTTTAATAAAAGGGGATTTATTTAGTTAGTTCTTCAGAGAAAAGGCAGCTAACCTTCAACTGAGGTTCTTTCTTATGCAGGAAGGCACAGGGTGATCTCTGCTGGCCTTCTCTCCAGGCCTCTGGGTTCCAACAACTTTCCCCGGGGTGATTCCTTTCTGCGTCTCCAAAGGCCTGGGCTGAGCTGCGAGTGCCAAGGTGAGATACGATGAGCTGCTTGGGCTGTGCTATGTTGAGTCTCTCATTTAAGCACCAGCCAATTGAGTCAAACATCATTCATTGCAGCAGGCACGCCTCCTAGCCGACTGCAGATGTAATTAGCAACAGATGAGGTTCACATTCCATTGGCTCATGGCCACAGCAACAGAACTAGGTACCTTCACTTGGCCAAGTTGGCAACTGAATGTTCTACCACAGTGGTGGAATCCATCATAAGGAAACACTTATGGATTGGTCAGACTCTCTGGGGCAGTCCCAGTTTTAAATACTTTATTTCTGTTCAGAGAAAATGTTTGATGATACGTCCTGACCTATCATGTGTGAAATAATACGTCCTGACCTATCATGTGTGAAATATAACATTTTGCTATGAGCTACTGGCAATAATGAGGAAGCTTTCTAATACAATGGTCTAAATCCCTTTAGGTTCAGCATCTGTGAGTAATTAAAAATGGAGCTGTCCCTTCTTCTCTGCTTTTTTGTTTTGTTTTGCATTCCCATTCTGTATAATAAGTTTCCAGGAGTGAAAGCCACGTTTCCAATCCAAGGCATTTCTTTAGTTCAGACCACAGAACTTGAGGTGCTCTCAAGGCCAGCCAGTTTTTAAAATTGGGTGTGTTCTGTACTTACTGATAATTAAACACACGAAGTTCATTTTATATGAAATAGTTGCATCTGGTTATAGATATGTTAATCAAACAGATGCAGTTATAGCTTTTCACCTAAATAAACTAAGCCAAGGAATTGTTTCACTTTATAAGTATTGTCAGTAATTGCAGAAGGGTTTGAATTTTATCATATAAATAGCATACATTTAGTTCAACTCTACAGCCTGATTGGCTAATAACTGGGAATATTGCAGTCACCATAAACAATAATTGTTGCATTAATTTATGCCCCCTGGTCAACTATATAAATCTTTTTTTTTTTTTTTAGTCCTGTATGGTGGGGTCACATTTCATTTTTTTTTGTGCTAGTATCCTGTTATTGCAGCACCATTTGTTGAATTTTTTGTTTGTTTGTTGGCTTTTTCTTTGTTTGTTTTGCTTGTTTGTTTGTTTTAGGACGTGCATGGGCTGTCTCAATCGAAACCCGGTCTCCCATATGTTAGGGGAGAATTCTACCACTGAATTACCCTGGCACCCCCTATAAATCTTTGATATTTGCTTCTGCTTTTATACAACCTATGACTTTTTAATTAAATATCTTTATTGCGAAATAAAACATATATACAAAAAAGTAATAAATTTCATAGTATATTGTAATAAGTAGTTGTAGAACAGATTTCAGAGTTTGGTATGGGATACAGTTTCATAGTTTCAGGTTTTTCCTTCTAGCTGCTCTAAGACACTGGAGAAATTTGTCATGATATTGACAAATATTAATATAAAGATTTTGCAGTCATGCTCATTTGTTAGAGCCTATCTTCTCTCTTATAACACTTCCTTCTCCTTTGACCCATCTCTCCATTTTTAGGGGTATTTGGGCTATGCCCATTCTAACTTTTTCATATTGCAAAGAAGTGTTGATAATATGGGATAAAAGGATGGAACTATATGATGTTCTTGGAGAAGTTGGCCCCTCTGGGTTTCAGGACTTATCTGGCCTAGGAACCATCTAGAAGTTAAAGTTTCTGGAAAGTAACTTCCAGAAACTTTTGCAGAATCTCAGATAGAGCCCTAGGTTTTCTTTAAGGTTAGCAAGAATGGTTTTGTTTGGGGTTTGACAAACCATGTGTGTTAGTTTGTAAGCTGCTGGAATGCGATATATCAGAACTGGAATAGCTTTTAAAAGGGAATTTATTAAGTTGCAAGTCTACAGTTCCAAGGAAGTGAAGGTGCCCAAATTAAGGCACCAACAAGAGGTTACCTTCACTCAAGAAAGGCCGATGGGTCAGGAACCCCTCTGTCAGCTGGGAAGTCATGGCTGGCATCTGTTGGTCCCTTCTCCTGGGCTCTGTTGCTTTCAGTCTCTGTCTGTGTGGAGCTTCCTCACTTTACTCCTCCAGGGCTGGCTTTCATCTCTTGGCTTCCCTTGGCTCTCTCCAGGTTCTGGCTTACTTAACATCTCATGGGAACATCTGCTGGGCTCCAAGGATCTCCAAACATCTGTGTCTCTGTTCTCCATGTGTCCGTGTCTGTGTCAGCTCTGCTGTGAAGTTACTATTGGCTCTGAGGCTTCTGTCATTTCTCACTCTCTCCAAAATCTCTCCTCTTTTAAAAAATTCCAGTAAACTAATTAAGACCCACCTGAAATGTGTGGAGTCACATCTCTATCTAATCAAAGGTCACATCTACAAGTGGGCATGCTAAATCTCCATGGAGATAGCTAATTGAAAGTTTCCAGCCTACAGTACTGAATCAGGAGTAAAAGAAATAGCTGCCCCCACATGACTGACTCAGGATTAAAAATGGCTTTTGTGGGGTACATAATATTTTCAAACTAGCACACCAGGGTAATTAGCAATATCTAGCTGAAGTTCATGGAAGAGTAGCCTCCTGTACAGCCTTTGGACACTATTTGAACTCTCTTAGCCTCTGATACCTCATTTTGTTAATGTCTTTCCCCCTTTTGGTCAGAAGAATGTCAATCCCATGGTGCCAGGGTCAGGTTCATCCCTGGGAGTCATCTCCCATGTTGCCAGTGAGACTTTCATCCCTGGATGTCATGTCCCACGGAGTAGGGAGGGTAATGATTTTCTTTGCAGAGTTGGGCTTAATTAGAGTGAGAGAGAGGCCACATCTGAGCAACAAAAGAAGTTTTCTGGAAGTAACTCTTAGGCATAGCTATAGGTAGGCTTAGCTTCTCCACTACAAAAATAAGCTTTATAAGAGCAAGCCTCAAGATCAAGGCTTTGCAACTCAGTGGGTGAACTCACTGCCCTCCCCACTACATGGTCATGACCTACAGGGGGTGTAAATCTACCTGGCAGTGTGGGACAGGACTCCTGGGCTGCTCCAGGACCCAGTATTATGGGATTGAGAAAGCCTTCTTGACCAAAGGTGGTGGGGGTGGAGGGAGAGGAGAGAAATGAGACGAAATAAAGCCTCAGTAGTTGAAAGATTTCAAACAGAGTCAAGAGATTATCCTGGAGGTTATTCTTATGCATTATATAGATATCTCTTTTTAGCTTATGGTGTTTTGGAATGGCTTGAGGGAAGCACCTGAAACTGTTGAACTGTGTTCCAGTAGCCTTGATTCTTGAAGAGGATTGTGTAACTACATAGCTCTTACAATGTGACTCCGTGATTGTGAAAACCTTGTGTCTGATGCTCCTTTTATCCAGGGTATGGACAGATGAGTAAAAAAATAAGGATAGAAAATAAATAATACAAGGGGATAAGAGGTCAAAAAATTGGATAGGTGGAAATACTAGTGGTCAATGAGAGGGAGAGGTAAGGGTATGGTATGTATGAGTTCTTTTTTTAAATTTCTTTTTCTGAGTGATGCAAGTGTTCTAAAAATGATGATGGTGATGAATACACAATTATGTGATGATTTTGTGAGCCATTGATGGTACACTGTGGATAGAGTATATGTGTGTGAAGATTTCTCAATAAAAAAAATATATATAAAAAAGATCAAGGTTGGCTTTTTGACTTGGGAGTCCCTAATGTTTGACACAGTATCAAGGGTTTCCTCACTGGTAAAGTTTCAAAACTTCCATATTTTTTTCTCCCATCCCTCAAGGGACTTTGCAGTACTTTTAAATTATCTTCCCAACATACTCTGGGATGTATCCAGGTTATTACATTACAAAATTACAAGCCTTCATTCTTATTCTGGGTTCCATGTGTATGGGTGATTTAAATGAGCTATCCAGAAGGGTTGCATTAGATTATGTGCTGTGGAAAATTTAGGTTTTGGACAAAATAACCTCCTTTTCCTTGGCCTCATAGAGTAGGTAAAGTTTTAAAATAGATACAATGTCCTCCTTACCCCTGTATTCTGATTTACCTTAGTTCCAAACTGATTGACTTTGTTCATATCTTTAGTTAAAGCCCAATCTCTTTCAGTTTCTTTAACAGTTGTTGTATGTAGCAATGCTGACTTTCAGACTTGCAGAACCCCTACTCTAAGTTTTACGGGTCGCACAGCTATCCAAAGTTCCAGGGAGATATCAGGTTATACGTATATAGCCCAGCCTCTCAATATCTACAAATAGCAATTACCACTTCAGACTAAACGTGATTGCTATAAGAGCTTAAAATCTAGGCCCCAATTTTCTTATAGATATTTCTAACAGAGACCATACAATATTTGTTCTTTTGTTTCTGGCTTATTTTGCCTCATGTAATGTACCCAAGTTTCATTCATGTCATTGCATGCCTCATGACTGTTCCTTTCTGTAACTGCACAACATTCTGTCATATTTGTACACCACAGCTCACCATTCTACTGCTCGGTCAATGAATCCTTTCGCCATCTCCATCCATTGGGAATAACGGATAATGTCCAAAGCCAACAATGGCAATCTATGACATTCTAAATTTAAAAAATGCTTTTCCAACAGAGCATGAAAAATGCCATTTTGCTTAATTTATAAGACAATAAAAATTTACCCCATGGTGGTTTTTTTTGCCCTTCTTCTGCCACTCCCTCAAAAAACAAAAACAAAAACAACAAAACAAAACAAAACAAAAAAACCTCTGGCATTTAAGGACTTTGACTAAAATCCATATTTTAAAAGGTGCTACAGTGTATGAGGCTTTCTTTCTAAGAGGCAACTGAAAATTACAACGGACAAGACTAAAAAGGTCTATGAGTCAGTGCTTAACCTCTAGTTAGCCAGCTCCAAAATGCCAGTTTGGGACTATTTCTGCAAATTGGCATATGGCTAATAGTTTCTGAAGAATCTCTTCCGATAGAACGATGCCATCTCAACACAACTTTCATCCATCATCCTAGGGTGGGCTCAAATGCAACTAGTCTGTGGGAAATGTTTTCATTTCCTATTGACTGGTTGTGTACTTCCCTTGTGTTAATCCCTTGTTAATGGACACTTTCTTTGAGCCAGCTGAGATCGGAGTTGTGTTGTCTTTGTGATTCTAGCAGATTTTATTACTTGGATATCTTTGTTTTCATTATTTTGAGATTTTGGGATTTCGTCTGTTTCATTGATATTGATTCTCTCTGTTAGAGATGGGCTGGCCTCTCACTGTTTCTGTTTGTGTTTGATCTACAAACAGTGGGAGGGAATCCTCAGGCTACCAGTGCTTCAGTTCTATGCTTCAGCTGGGAAAGGCATGGTAAGAGCCATTAGCAGCTTTACCAACAGAAAACAGACAAACCGGGTTTAAATCTAGATAGAAGACTTGTACTTTGTCATTTAAATGACCTTAGCTCATTGTGTTAGGGCACTAATTTTAGAGGGCAATGTGGAATTTTCAAGGGCCCTGGCAATTACTTTCTGGGAAACTCAAGGCAAACTACAACCCTGTTAGTTGTTAGCTCTGACTCCTTCTGATGTGTGACTTTGGGGAAGTAATTTTAACTTTCTGGTCTCAGTTTCATTATCTCTAAATTATTTCTCTCCTTCCCTTCCGCCTTGATTAACAGATGGAGAGGAAGTAACATTTATTGAGCAGTTACTACAATAACATGTTTAAATACTTTATTTCAATGATACATAATTATTTCACATAGCAACAATCGTGTAGGTGAATATGATTATTTCATTTTGTAGGTGAAAGAACCAAGTTAAAATGTAGGAATATATTCTATGCTATATCAATCCATGCTGAGACGAAGTATAGTTATGTAGCTTGCGATTTAACTGCTTGGTATGGGAAAGTGTGCCTTCTTTCTCCATTAGGAGGGGAGAAACCTTGTCTGCCAAACACCACCCCCTCCAATGCTAGATCATAAATAACTGCCTGTTCATTTAGGTCACGTAGTAGTTTATGCTACATGAGGACAAAATATCTCCTTGATAGGGCCTCAAGCATGTGGTTCCTGGAATTCAGAATGCAGTCATTGTGTGGTTGCATGAAGAGGACTTTGACGGCCCTCCTTTGGGGATTGTAGGTATTTGCTGTCTTGTCATCCAACTAATTGTCAATAAAGCGCCCCTTTCTGCTCCATTTCTCCCAGGATCTCAATCCTTCTTTGGATGGAAGGATGAGTAGCTGTTCATTGTCCTTCTCTGGTGACTTTCCATTTTTCTAGACTGCCTGGTCTATATTCCATCCCCCTTCTAGATATTCATTAAGTCTTTTATTTATTACATTTATATTGAGCTTCTAGTATGTGTTCTCTGCCAAGTCCTAATGCAATAGTGTCCCTGTCCCAACGATAATGTGCATCAGAATCGCCTGAGCACATGTTTTAAAAACTAGATTTCTACCCCAGCCCCTTTCCTTATTAAAATGAAGATTCCCAGCACCCACCCCAGTCCTTTGCATTCAGAAGAGCTGGCTGGATGGGGGTGAGAATCTGTGTTTTTCAACATGCCTCTCAGATGATTCTGATGCAGGTGATCTGGGAAACTCAATTTGAGATGCTGTCCTAGGGGGTATAGAGAGAGAGCTCACAGGCAGCCTATGAGCCCAGGGGGAAAGACAACGATGAGCTGTAATAAAGAACAATGGAAAGTAAAGAGCAGGACCAAGCATAGGGCATCTGGCCAGGGAGCCGGTAGGGGTTAGTCTGGCCCATGCTCTACTCACTGACCTTGGACCCTGTCCTCTTAACTAACCCATATGGACTAGTCACAGGCTTGATGGAGAGTCACCCCAATACTAGGGTAAGAATAGTAGAACATGACTTCCTGTTCCCCAAAGCAGCTACCCTCTGGGCACTTGGGTGCCCGGTTTCTTCTGTCTCATATCTTGTTGTCCATCTGGAGAATCCCATCAAGTCTTCAACATTCAATTAAATATGTCACCTTCTGGGTAAAGTCTTTCCTGATCCCTGCAAAGCCCTGTTGGTGCACCCTTCAGGCTCTCAGGGCATTTTATGCCTGCCTCTATTTGCTCCAGAGCAGGCAAGGCCTCTCAATCTGTGTCACCAATGCCTCTCCAGGGACTGGCACAAGGCAGGCACTCAAAAAAATCTTTGTTGAAAGGATGCCTAGGGGAGGGAAGAGGCAACCACTGGATCCCTCCACAAAGGTAGGAGTATCCAGAGGCAACAGAAGTGAAATGAGAAGATATTCCACCTCCCCTGGCATAAGGTACAAAAATCACTCCCTCCACCCCTAATGCAAGAAGGGTGAGGAGCAATGAGAGGTGAGCATCTCACTGCGAGGACCACTGCATCTAATAAGCCGATGGATAGTTCCCCTAGGGATTCACTGTCCCAAAGATGGTGGGGGGGGGGGGTGGCGCAAAGACAGAGCTGCACAGCAAAGTATGTAAGTGTAACAATAGTATCAGCTAACACAAAGCATTGTGTGCCCCGCCCTTTTATAAGCACTTCATATGTAGTTACTTACACATTAGCCCTATTTTACAGATGAGAAAACAAAGACACAGAGTGCTTAGTTAATTTACTAAAGGCTACAAAGCTCAAAGTGGCAGAAATGTGATTCAAACCCAGGTAAGCTGGCTCCAGAGTTTGTACACTGAGCCATTATGCTCTAGTGTTTTCTCTGTTAATCCTGGAAAACGTTCCTTTAATGGCAGAAGAAGTGGAGGGAAGAAGGTGTAAGACTCAAATGTTTTCATTTTGCTAGAGTTTTTGATCACTGAAAACCATTGAATCTCATTTGCCGCCCATTTGCAGCCATGACTCATCGTCATCCTCAGGTATTTAATGCCACCCCCAATTCACTAATTTGAGACTTTTAGAATTCAACATTTTTGCTTACCTCTTCAACATGAGAAAGCAAACTGACCATACAGAATCTTTTCCAGTACTTCAGATGATTTTATAAAATAAATTATTTTAGCTATTTAAGCCTAAATAATTTTCAGTGATAATTGCTTAATGCTCTCTGCTGAGCTTGCTTGGCTCTACCCCTTTCATTGCGTCAAGGTACTCATTGAAAAGGATTTAAAATTATTGTTTAGAATGCTTTTTCCCTCAACCAAGAGTAAAGGGCATTATATGCATCCAATACCCTCTTAACTCACTGTGGTAGTTAGATTCAGTTGTCAACTTGGCCAGGTGAGCGCACCTAGTTTTGTTGCTACGGACATGAGCCAACCGTACGTGAACCTCATCTATTGCTGATTTACATCTGCAGTCGGCTAGGAGGCGTGTCTGCTGCAATGAATTATATTTGACTTAATTGGCTGATGCTTAAATGAGAGACTGCAACGTAGCACAGCCTAAGCAGCTCGGCATACCTCAGCTCAGCACTCGCAGCTCAGCCCAGGCCTTTGGAGATGCAGAAAGAAGTCACCCCGGGGAAAGTTGTTGGAACCCAGGGGCCTGGAGAGAAGGCCGGCAGAGACCATCCTGTGTCTTCCCACGTAAGAAAGAACCTCAGTGGAAAGTTAGCTGCCTTTCCTCTAAAGAACTAACAAAATAAATCCCCTTTTAGTAAAAGCCAATCTGTTTCTGGAGTGTTGCATTCCAGCAGCTAGCTAACTAGAACACTCACCTTTTCCACTTAACTTTTCAAAGTTACTCTGTGCTTAATATTTGCAAGCAGTGGCATAAAGGGAAAAGCTTAGATGCTGATGATTTCTTCAGGAATCAATGCAAGTGAGCTTAGGGCAAACTGGCAGAGCACAACACTGCAGAAAAAAACCCTTAGGAAATCCAGAAAGGAGATGCTTCCCCAAGTAGCCTTGGCTAGGAGTGAGATGGGGTAGGGGCAATAGCGGACACTCAGATGGGAGGTCTGCTGCCAGAGCCTACAGCAGACGGCTGTCCCCTACCAGCTCTGCGCATTCTTCTGCAACAGCAATGAAAAAACAGAGATCTTGAGTTTTTACTTTTATGAGGAATTGTGTATTAATTCTGATGCATCTCTTAAATAATGATTTCAGGAAAGAGGGAAGAAAGGAATGGAGGGATGAAAAGGAAGGAGGGAAGGAGGCAAAAATCAACAACCCACCAACACAAAATCAACAATCCATCAACCCAAACACCTAACGAGGGCAGAAAGAAATGGCAACCCTCCTAAATTCTACATATCATCTATACTGACTATTAATTTTGTCAACAGAGATGACAGTTTGTATTATATATTTTTTGTTTCATTTTATTTTATTTTTTAGTGTTTAAAGAGATGATAGATTCTCAATCTAAACATTTCTGGGGATGGGTTGAGAGAATAAGGATGATTTGGGGCTCTTCTAAGAAGCACAATGAAATAAAACCTGCCAAACCTGTCTAAACGTATCTCCTTGAAATAAACAAAACATTTCATGTCTGGTAAGGAGGTGGTGTTGGTGACAGCTGCATTTAGTACTCTAAAAACAAATTTCTAACAAAGAAATCCCAGACTGTGTCCATCTGTTCTGGTTTGCTAGCTGCCGGAATGCAATACACCAGAGATGGATTGGCTTTTTTTTTTTATTAATTAAAGAAAAAAAATTAACTAACACAACATTTAGAAATCATTCCATCCTACATATACAATCAGTAATTCTTAATATCATCACATAGATATATGATCATCATTTCTTAGTACATTTGCATCGATTTAGAAAAAGAAATAGCAAGACAACAGAAAAAGAAATAAAATGATAATAGAGAAAAAAATAAAAATAAAAAATAAAAAAAATTTATTAAAAAAACAAAAAAAAACTATAGCTCAGATGCAGCTTCATTCAGTGTTTTAACATAATTACATTACAATTAGGTAGTATTGTGCTGTCCATTTTTGAGTTTTTGTATCCAGTCCTGTTGCACAGTCTGTAGATGGATTGGCTTTTAATAAAAGGGGATTTATTTTGTTGGTTCTTCAGAGGAAAGGCAACTAACTTTCCGCTGAGGTTCTTTCTTACGTGGAAGGCACAAGATGGTCTCTGCTGGCCTTCTCTCCAGGCCCGTGGGTTCCAACAACTTTCCCCAGGGTGACTTCTTTCTGCATCTCCAATGGCCTGGGCTGAGCTGCTAGTGCTGAGATGAGGAATGCTGAGCTGCTTGGGCTGTGCTACATTTGCAATCTCTCATTTAAGCACCAGCCAATTAAGTCAAAGTCACTCATTGCAGCAGACACGCCTCCTAGCCGACTGCAGATGTAATTAGCAACAGATGAGGTTCACGTACCATTGGCTTGTGTCCACAGCAACAGAATTAGGTATGCTCACCTGGCCAAGTTGACAACTGACTCTAACTAACACACCATCCAAGGATCCATCTATCCCAATATGTATGCATTATTCTTATATTATCTATAGTGAAACTTCAAAGGTAAGTACAGAAGTTGCTTCTCTAAAATTGTCATCACATATTACAGATGCTCCCTTGAGACAAGATGCTATTTACCTCCAGTATCCATTCTCTCTTTCTTCCTTAGTAATAAGAACCTTAATCTTTAGTGAGGCACATTGTCACCTGGTCCAAAGAATATACTCCTCATTCTCACATGCAGCTGGTCAAATGATGAAATTTGGTTAATGACATACAAACAGAAATGCTGTATGTACTTTTGGAAAGTGTCCTCAAAGGGAGGCATTGTGATCTTTTTTTGCTTCTTCCTGTTGACTGGAAAGTAGACATGATGGCTGGAACTTCAGCAACCACACTGGAACATGAGGTGACACACAAAGTATGGCAGAGCAGCAAGCCAGAAAGTACTTGGTCCCTGATAACCATGGAGCTGCTTTACCAGCCTTTACCTGCCTTCGCCTGGCTTCTTGGATGTGAGAAAGAACGAAACCTCTATCTCACCACTGTTAGGTACTCGTTTTTTCTTTTGTTGTGTTTTGGTTTTGGTCATTTTTGTTATTATATATAGTCAAAGCTAATCCTAACAGATACACCTCCCTTTTATAACTTGTTGTGTTTCTGTTAGCTATTAATTTCCTTTTAGGGGGAAGCTAGACATAGAGACCTAGAACTTAGGAACATATACACCGAGGTATATCTAATAGCCCCTTTGCTTTTTTTTTTTTTTTTTTTTGCAAGCAAATCTATAAAACAACAGCAATAACAAGCTCAATTGAATTGGCTGGTCAAAGAAAGAAGACATAAAATGAGAAAACAAATCTGAATAAAAGAATTTTTCTGAAGGAGTAAAAGCTCCAACAATTTAAAATTCCCCTTCTTTTCCCCCAAATGAGGAAATCATTCTGCTATTTTGATGTTTAGTAATGAAAATAGCCAACTGACCTTCTGGTTCCCAGCAATAACTGACATCAGTCCTGTTATTTCAAGACTTTTTTTTTTTTTTAAATCAGTGCAACCCAGCTGCCATTTCTTCCCGCACTCGGTGAATCGAAGCCCTCAGCTGGTGTGCATCACACTTTTAGATGTGTGAAAAACTGATATCCAAAACATAAAATCACCATTGCTTTCTCTCCCGAGACCACGCATGTGATCCAATATCTACATTAGAGCTGTCAGGAGCATGCTAGCTCAGAGTTAGGAAAATAACCACATACCATATCCCAGACACAAGATGCAATTCCTTAAAACATTTCCAAAAAGCATTTTACACTTTCTTCAAGTCAGTGGATGATTGAAGCAATGCACTGACTCACCCCTAAGAATGGACTTTCCAAAAAATAAAAAGCCCAACATAATGACACAATCATCCACGTTGTTGACATGTCTTTAAAAAGATAATTGATGGGTGGGCCACCGTGGCGCCATGGCAGAGTTCTCGCCTGCCATGTTTGAGACCCAGGTTCGATTCCTGGTGTCTGCCCATGTATTAAAAAAAATAAAGAAACAAATTTTACTAAGGCATTCAACTTGCTTTTCATAGAAACAACAACCCTTTTTTGTTCGTGTTCACATTTCATCAGTTTACATGATATTTAATTAAGGTGCATAATTAAAATAACCTGGCATAAACAGGTTTAGGAACAATCCTGAGGAGCTCAGAGGTATTGGACAGAACCAGTGGGAGTAGAATGCATGAGCTCAGCTACTGGTGCTGAACTTCCAGTTTGCCCTGGACCTTAGTCAATATGTTCTACAGATGGAATGGAGTGTCACCTAATCCACTGGGCCACCTAATGCCCCAGGTAAGTGGGGGCAGTTGGAAAGCTCTTTTGCAAAGCAGAAGCCCCTAACTCTCACTATGGGTTACGCAATGTCATGCTTCCCTTTTCTTGTGCACGTTTTCTTTAAAAAAGGAAACCAATTATCTCTGAACATCTCCCAGTGCTTTCTAAATGGCTTTCCCAAGCCTACTTTCTCACTCAGTCTAGAATCTTCTGTACACCCCTTTAAGACCATTTTGAGGTTGCCTTACTTCCTTTAACTTCCTGGGAAATGGGAATCACCCCCCTCCAAATGTGAATGCCAGCTGTGGGGCTTTTACAGAGAGCATCTCTCAGTCCTCCAGACTGGTTGCTGGATTGCATTTGTCCTTTCCAAGGTTCTAGGATTTTCAGATGCCTATTAAATCTTCTGCAACAATCAATTCAAATGCACAAGTTTGGCTATTCAAATTACTTTTTCCAAAAGTGCTTTAAAATGCATTAAGTTATTAATTGCCTGCTGGCACTTTAATCAAATGGGAAAATTGACATAGCCAGAGGCATGTATTTTTGTGGAAAGAAAATTTATTTAAGAAGAAACAGCAGCTCTTACTGCTTAATTTAAACTGAGAAAACTGTGGAAAATCAACTGCTATGGAAAATTAATAAAACATTTCCAGCTGCAAACAGTGACTAATTGTACAAGATGAAGACTGCCCAGAATTAATAACTTCCAGTCTTCTGTGTGAAGAACCCCCCACCACTTCAATTTACTGGGAGATTAAATTACTTCTAAGTTTGCCATATTAAAACAGAACATGAATAAAACGTTAGAGAACGCACATCTATTATTTACCGTCTGTGATATGGATATAATTATTTCCAAACAACTACAATGTGACGTGACCAGTAATATCTAAATGACTCTTTTAGCAAGAGAATCTAACTGCAACCTTTTCACGTAAAAGACCCAAAAAAAATTCCTTCTCTTATTTCTAAAGTAGTTAAAAATGACCCCTCATGGAATTCTTCCATCCCTGCCCCAGCAGTCATGTGAAACATGCTCAGTGTCTCCTCTTATACCTCCTCTCTGCACCACATATCGCTTTGGGAGAAAAATCTCTGCCATTCATTTGCAAGCACTGATCTTCAATGGGGGGCTGATCCCACAGCCCAGAGGAAAGCATTGTGGACGCTTGATGGCTTCCCCTGCTGCCTGGTGTGACCGTGGAGCACATGTGGATAAGAGAGCAGATTCTTATATGGGAAGCAGCCTGAAGGCTGGAAGACTTTCCTGGGGAAGCAGGGGTCCATTCACGAGGGACATCCGTTAGCGTAAGCCCGGGCAGCATGAAAGGGGCCCCTCTGAACTTGCTCAAGACGTTCCATGTCCTTGTAGTTGCTGGTTTCTTCAGCAATAAAATGAGGAGTAAATGACACGAACAGATGTTATTGCATTTGTAACTTGGTTAACAGGATTGGATTAGTTTCTTGCCAAAGAGCCAATTTTCCTTGCACACTCTACTCTTTGAGGTCCCAAGAAGAAGGATAGTGCAAGAAGTTGAGTCGGTGACCAGAAGATATGTGCTCAAGTGAGGGGGCTAAAGAAAAAAAAGATCCAAAAGCATAAGAAACGCACGGGGTGGAGTGGTGGGATTTTTTAAAAAAGGTTTTGTTCAGTTTTTCGTTTGTTTTTAAAATTTTAGCGATTAGAAAACAACTCAAGAAACCAAGAGGTAAGAACCAATGTGATGTGTAGGCTAAGGAAACCATATCGAAGATGGAAATTTTCTCAGCGGAGAGGCACTGCCTCCTTTGGCTGTTTTATCCTTCGAGGTACCCACAGAGAGTGCATTCAGGCTCTTGCTATTTGATATAGCTGGCAGGAAGGTCCAAGTATTGGCTTGGAGAGAATAAAGTGCATTGTTTAGAAATGCAGAGTCTTAACTTGAAGCATAACTGGTTTGGGGTTTACCACAGAAATTTATCTGGACATATCATTTGATTTCCAGGTTTTAAATGTAATTCGAAACAACATCTGGCCACACAGCCCTCCACTGTGTGACACAGAGAGACTTTATCTGCCAGAAAATGCCATTCAGGCTTAATGCTGTCGAAGGGAATTGTATAAACTGGGGCCTTCGTTGAGGCGCTGAAGCATTACTGCCTCTCAAAGGAGAAAAGGTGAGGCCTGTTACCGCCAACCTGTTGCTAAGCAAGAAACACTGCAGGCTGTCCCTGTCTATTTGGGTTCATTTCGGTTTTTCGTTTTTAGAAACACTTAAGACTTGCGAGAGCAGACCAAGCTTATCAATAGGCCAGGGGGGCAGTGCAGGCACCACTGCACTTGATGCATCAGACGGAAGGTTGTCCTGACCGGAGAGTGCCCTCCTCTCCCTGCTGGTGGACACGAGACCTTCCTGCGGAGCTTGAGCTGTTCTCACAACGGGAAAGACAAAGCTTCTTGGGTCTCATTTTGCACCAAAGCTCCCAATGCAAATACTCCCAAGAGAGGAAATGAATTGATTAATTATCTTGGCAGAGAATAGCTGATGATAATTTTAAGAATCAAGTCTACTGTTTTAATAACTTTTTTTTTTTTTGCATGGGCAGGCACCAGGAATCGAACCCGGGTCTCCGGCACGGCAGGCCAGAGCTCTGCCTGCTGAGCCACCATGGCCCGCCCTTTAATAACTTTTTAAATGAAGAAATAAACAGTTATAAGTTATAGGGGGAGAAACTTATTTTGGTAGCGCCTATAAACCTTCCTAATTTCTCTGTCTTATATGTTTGATTTTTCCATTTCTTTTCTTTCTTTATGATTCGGAATGATTTTTAAAATGTCTTATGAACGTGTAAGGGATCTAAATTATGTTTCGCTTTTTTTTTTGTATGCTGTATGGCGGGGGTCACGTGTCATTGTTTTTCCATGTGAGTATCCTGTTAGTGCATCACCATTTGTTGGATTTTTGTTTGTTTGGTTGGTTTTTTGCTTATTCTGCTTGTTCGTTTGCTTTTTGGGAAGTGCATGGACTGGGATTCAAACCCAGGTCTCTGGCATGGCAGGCGAGAATTCTACCACTGAACTACCCTTGCACTGCCCTAAATTATGTTTTGAATCCTCATCCTTCTCTAATTCTGTGGGATAATGTGCAGGGTTGAGCTTCACAGTGCAGTGCTAAGGTCTTTGTTCTATTATGGGGCTAATTATCACCGTAGGTCATTATAAGATAAGAAGTCACAAATACATTAGTAATGGCAAAGATCTGAGTGGCTAATAGAGTGTACATGCTTGGATAGGGATATATTCTTGCAAAGATATCTTTACATTTCGGTAATTAAATGTGTCATAGTAATTGCATGGCCCTTTCACAAAACCGTGCAAACAAACAAATGAAACAACACAGGAACTTTTCCTCTTGATATCAGATGAGAACTGATTGCATAATTACATTACCTGGATAATTAAACACAAATTTAGTAGCTCAGAACGGTAGAATATTGTGGTTTCATTTTCTAATAGAATTACCCTGCCTTTGGTGTAGAATTCTTGCTAAGCAATGGAGATCTAATTACTTTAGTGACATGACATTAACTCCCCAGGGACCTTTCCATGGAGAAAAGGCTTAGATTAAAAATGACTCAAGGGGCTCCTTTCTCATTTCATTACTGGGATCCAAAGAACAAGAATTAGAGATGTGAGAGATCTATTAGGCTTTCTTCTCTCTTATTCAGGGGGCAGGAGAAGAGTGCTTCATCAGACATTGTTCTTTGGGGTTTGGTTAGGTCCAATTTAGATAATAAAGAGCCATTTCTCCCATGGAAGACATAGCTGGGGGGAGTCCTTCACCAGCCCCTCAAAGCCCAAATCTTCACGGTCTGTAATGATGATCTGAGGACCCCCTTGTATGCCAAGTTACGGGGTGCTTGCACGGCTGCATTCCTGACAGAATGATAATTTACGCACGTCAAAAATGATTTTGACAAAAGCAGACCTAAAACAGGAATATCATCACAGTAAGGGTCATCTTCGAATTCTCAGAAAATAGAACTCTGTGAAGTAGTTCCCAAAACATCAATATTTTGTTTGATAAATAAGACATGGGAGCCACTTTGGCTGGTCAGAGGCCAAATATTGTCATGGCTGTTTTAGCTTATACCCGCTTGGATTCTCTTTCTGAAGATGTTTTGAGTATGCATGCAGAGAAACAGTATCCATTGCCTTGACCAATGTGCATGGCTAGGAAGAGCAAGTGTCTTCAACATTTGCAGTCTGTGTCAGTTTGTGTTCATAGCTCCTGCATCTGTGGTCACCTGGAGGTCAGGGGGACAGTTCTGCTGACACTGGTTGGGCTTGCTCACGTGTCTGGACTTTGGCTTGCTGTGGGCTGATCTAGGCTGGCGTGGCTGGAAGGACTCAGCTCTGTTCCACGTGTCTCATTCTGCAGTGGGCTAGCCTCGGCATTTCCCATGGTAATGGCAGAAGTGCAAGGGACAGCAAGCCCAATGCACAAGTCTATTGCAAGACTCTGCGTGCATCATATCTGCCAACATTGTGTCGGTCAAAGCAAGTCACATGACTGAGCCCAGTATCAAGGGCAGCATAGGCTAACCTGCCTATGACAGAAGGGCAAAGTCTCTTAGCAAATGACATGGAACAAGGAAGGATGAAAAACTAAGGTCATCGTTGCCATTTACTATGCAGTCCAGCTGGCAACTTTGAGATTTCCCTTTTCTTTAATCTGGAAAAAGTCCCCTCTATTGGACAATCCCTAATCCTGGAGTAAGTTGACAAGTAAGACATTAAATGGGATAGTGTAGAAAAAAATCATGCAGTGTCTCCATTATCTCTGAGTCCTTTAGTCACCACTGAAATTACTAATTAGAAAGATCATTCTTGGATGCAACTGATCTTAGATTTTCATCTTTATTAATCAGAACCATTTTTTATTAGGGAAAGCTAGCAGACAAAGAGCTTCTTAGGTATGTGGGGGAGCTCTGTGAAGAGTGTCCCTACAGCTAAAAATGGGTGAAGGTTGCTATGGGGGTAGAGTGAGGTGTGACGTGGGAGGAGATGGTGAATGATGTAGGAAGGAGACAGGTAGGGGGAGTACTGCTTGTGGGAACTTATTCCTGTGAGTTGGGCTCAGACTTCACGTTGCTCACTCCATCTGGGTCCTAAGATTTCACAAGGAAAATGCTGCATTTTCCTCATGACCCCAATAAGGGTACTGGTAGTGGGGTTGGGAAGAAGTGACTGGCAGTAACTTTATATTTCCCTAAGGACTCCACAAATATTCTGTTAACAATTGCATCAGAAAGGAGGGCTTTTAATATCATATATATTTTACTGTGAGTTTTATGCTGCCTTTGAAGATTTGCAGAAGATACTTTATAGAAAATAACTTTAGTTTTAAAAAGACAATACTTGGGATGTTGAAATTATAAATTCAGAGACCTAGTTCTTCCACAAGCTTTTAGATATGGTTTACAGTTTTATTATTCTCTTTATCAGCCCTAGTAATTTTGAGCAATCACATTTTAAAATTGGCCTTTGAATAAACTTGCTTAATAAACTTACTTAATTAACTTAGAATACTTTAAACCATTTTTATTAATCTATATACCTAATTTCCTCTTAAAGTCTTTAATCGTCTAACATTCCCAAGTACTCATATTATTCTCATTGATCCAATAAATTTAACTTGTATATATGTATGGTGATCTTAAGTCATCTTAGACAGTCCCAAACTATTTATAACCTTGGCTAGATTTTATCTTAAAACTAAAAATCTAAATAAGTCACTCGATCACACATTTATTAATATTAGAATTACGAGGCTGATCAGTTACCCTAATAGGACAAATTATCTTAAATATTCCAGATACTTAAAATAGCAAATATGTACAGATTCCTTTTCTCCAAAAAATGTTTACACTGGAAGCATCAGTCTCTTAACAGTTGTACATTTAATCTGAGGTCTTTTTGGAGTTGAAAGACTTGATTATCTCAAGCTGCATCAAGGACTGAGATTGCTTTATGAAAGGGTCATTGACTGGGCTCTCAACAGCCATCCTGATGAAATTCTCTGCTCCAACCTTATAGTACCCATATTTAAACATTCTCCAAATGGGTGGTCCCCAATAGTCCGTTGCCCTATATTACCTAATTCTTCTGTAATCACAAGGTCTGCACACTCCTCCCCTTACCCAGGAGAATGACTAGATTGGAAGCTGCATATTTTTGGCTCTTCATTGTATGGAATGCCTTTTTTCTTTTTTGCCTAATTTTAAAGACCGTTGAATTTACCAGGATTATGCATTCTTTCTATAAACTTTCTATCTCTTTCAAGCATACAACTTTTTAATATAATTATTTTATTTTATTTTTTTAAATACCAAAAAAACCCACCAAATAAATGCAAACATTCCTGTTTTGATCATTCTGTTCTACATATATAATCAGTAATTCACAATATCATCATATAGTTGCATATTCATCATCATGATCATTTCTTGGAACATCTGCATCTATTCAGAAAAGAAATAAAACAAAAAAAGAAAAAAAATTTATGCATACCAAATCCCTTACTCCTCCCTTTCATTGATCACTAGCATTTCAATCTAAATTTATTTTAACATTTGTTTTCCCCTATTATTTATTTTTATTCCATTGTTCTACTCTTCTGTTGATAAGGTAGATAAAAGGAGCATCAGACACAAGGTTTTCACAATCACACAGTCACATTGTGAAAGCTATATCATTATACAATCATCTTCAAGAAACACAGCTACTAGAACACAGCTGTACATTTTCAGGCAGTTCCCTCCAGCCTCTCCATTACATCTTGACTAACAAGGTGATATCTACTCAATGCGTAAGAATAAACTCCAGGATAACCTCTCCACTCTGTTTGGAATCTCTCAGCCATTGACACTTTGTCTCATTTCACTCCTCCCCCTTTTGGTCGAGAAGGTTTTCTCAATCCCTTGATGCTGAGTCTCAGCTCATTCTAGGGTTTTTCTCAATCCCTTGATGCTGAGTCTCAGCCCATTCTAGGATTTCTGTCCCACATTCTTCCAAGCATACAACTTTTACAGATATAAAATTACACCCAATTCAGATTTCTGGTGGCATCGTTAGGCAATTTTTGTCACAACTTCAAGATCCATCTAATAACACAAATGTTTTTGCAGAATGTCAAAGACCAAATGCTATCAGCTCTCTTCATTTCAAACCACTGACATCATCTTCCAGGTACTACATTTTTCATGCATAGAACAACAAGAACTTGAAGGTTTACGAAGGATTCAAATGTAAATGACAAATGATGTTTCCAAAGCTTAACTTAAATCTTGGAATTTAATAGTGAAATAGTGAAATGTAGATGCTTCATTAGCAAAGCCAAATCTACTCACTTGTTAAAATTTACATCTGTTTGTGTCTCATCTCCTCAAGTAGATTGTCAGTTCCTTACGGAGATCTGGCCTTACCTTTATTCACTCGTGGATAATAATTGGCTGGATAATGAAGACTAGCTATTTGATTGGGTCCTGCTCTCTTATGTCATAAAAAAATAAAGGAATATTATCTTTTTCTGTTAACTCAGACACTCAACTCTGTAGCAAGAGAATGAATTTTTGGAAGAAAGATTATGCTTAGTCTGGAAAACATTTAGAATCTTCAAATAGTGATTCAAGGAAATGCTTTCTTGCCATTGAGTTCTGTATAAAAAGTTGTTGATTTTATGTTTTTATATAGATGGCTATCTTTTAAAATTTTGATATAATCATATTTTGGATCACCTAAATGGCAGTTTATAAAAGAGCCATGACATGCTATTTCCCAATCTACATCTGTGATCATGTTTGTAGTATCATTGGGGAGCCCAATAGAAATTTCAGTGTTTTTAACTAACAAGTAAAGAACATAGTCAGACTCAAGATACAAATCATTCATTATGTTTTCACAATTGTATCAGAAAAATGAAGCATAGTATATATTACCATTGAAGTAACCATTATGTTAATAATTATTCAAAGAAATAATAATTAAAAAATAAGGGTCAAATGATGTTGTTTTAGTTAGGGTTCTCTAGAGAAAGAGAATCAATAGGAAATATTCATAAATATAAAATTTATAAAAGTGTTTCACATAACCATGGGAACGTAGAGTCCAGAATTGGTAGGGTAGGCGTGAGCTGACGGTTCCGATGGAGGGTCTGGAAGAACTCCACAAGAGAGGCTCGCCAGCCGAAGCAGGAAGAGAGACTGTCTCTTCTGAACCCTCCTTAAAAGGCTTCCAGTGATTAGGTTGAACATCACTCATTGCAGAAGACACTCCCCTTGGCTGATTACAGATGGAATCAGCTGTGGATGCAGCTGACGTGATCACGATTTAATTCTATGAAATGTCCTCATTGCAACAGACAGGCCAGCACTTGCCCAACTAGACAAACAGGTACCACCACCTGGCCAAGTGGACACATGAACCTGACCATGACAGGTGTCATGCTGTTTTGTTACAAAAATGTTTTTCAGGAGTTCAGATCGTTGTATTGCTTTGTCCAATTCAAAAGAACCTATGAGGCAGCCAGCAGCATATTCATGTTTTAAATGGTAATGCCATAAAACACTGCATGTCATAAATTAATTTAATATTGTTAATTTGAATTTTATTGGTTTTGTCATTTGTGTGCAATTAGTGCCTCTACTTTGGTTTTGTAATTGAATAAGAACTGCAGCATATGGCGCTCATAGCTAGTTTTATGTTCATACATGTGTCAATAATATTACTATAAAAATAATTGAAGTCAACATCTGGGAATCCGTGGGTATTTCGTTTTTCCTTTTAAAGGTGTTTGCACAGCACTCGAGTTTAAAAGCATTATTTCTATTTCCATTCCAGGTAACTTCTTTATTTTTAGAGTAATTTGAGTATTAGTAAAATTGGTAAATCCATAGATGATACATGCATATGGATGTATGTGTATATACGTATATCTTTTGCCAAAACCTCCATAGTGCTTTGAACCCTCGAAGGTAAGTTTACATATGTCCTGTTAAAATAAAGGTCACTGTAACGTTGCATCAACGTATTGGAAATTAAGCCCAATAGGGTTAATCTTGACCCAAGCTTACGAGCCCACACAGTGAGGTATGTTAATTCTCCCCATGGAGTGGAGATATCTTTAACCCATTAGATAACCTGCTTCTTGTTTGCATTTCCCCCTTTGGGATTTTCACACCAAATGCCAGCTCCAGGATGGAACACTGTCTGTCTGCTCTGGGGAGGGCTCTGACCAGCACCTCCTGTCTCACCTGTTCGCTGTTACTACCTGAATGCTGAGAACCTGGGGCTGCCTGAGCACGTGTGTCACCCGACAGGGGCGATGCCCGATGGGAGGTCTTTAAAAACAAACAAGAGAAAACATTCTCAATTTGATCCTCTTAACCTAAAGTTCTTACCCCTCCAAACCTGGGGAGGACTCTGGGAGCTGTAGGGGAAAAAAAGAGAGAGAGAGAAGAAAAAAGGCCTCTTCTTACGGAGGAGAGCAAATTGAAAGTCGCAGAGGGGTGTGCCTGGAGGCAGTTTGTAAATCCACTTCCTTTGTCATAACAAGAACAAATCCCACCTTTGAAGTTTTTCCTTCTTGTTACAAGGGGAATGTCTTTTGTTTAATCCATTTTAGCCCTTAATACCTGACCTGGATCAATCCTGTTGGTTAGATTACACAGCATTCATGCTGATTTTAAACTGGCCCAGGGGGCGGGAGAGGCTGGTGGTGTTCCTGCCTCGTGGGTGTGAAAATCTCAAGAATAAACAACTATCCCCAGTGCACCTTTACCGTGAAACAACAAACTACCCTCTTATAATTAAATGCATAATCATAATAAATATTACTAATCAGATTTTGATACGTCCTACAAGTCATATATTTTGAATAGTCCTTTAAAATTTATTCTTTGCTATGCTTGAGACCCGGGTTCGATTCCCTGTGCCTGCCCATGCAAAAAAAATATATATATATATTCTTTTTCACAGTAAGGCAGAGACTGTGATATAGTAATAATGCCTTCAATTAAAAATCAAGGCCCACCTTCTCTCCTGGTCCTGACATCAACTGTGGGTGCAAGTGTAAACTATTTAGAGTAACTGGGGACACAGCTTCCCAATTCCTAGCCTTGGTCTCCTCTCTTTTCCACAGGCGTCTGATTGTTGAATAGGAAAAAAAATAAAGAAGAAAGCTTCTTTATGAAACATAGCTCTATTTCTCCAACCTGTGTGAAAGAGCTTTCCACTCCATTCCTTACAAGAATTCTCAATGCAGATGACAAGCGAGAGTGAGAGCCCCTTGGAGCAAACTCTAAAAGGACAATTTGCTAATTAGGTGTCTTTCTCTTTCTAGGCAAGTGGCTACTCACTGGTTCTTGACAATAACCCACTGCTGCTCAAATCGGCTTCAGGTTTCCTGAGAGTTGATAAACCATCCCAGTAAACTGGAATGGCTCAGAGGGAGGAGAAGAGATGGAGCAAGTTGCAATTATCACTGGGACGCTCACTTTTCCTTGTGTCCATGAGGTGCACAAGCCCTCACAACTCCTCCCCGCCCAGCCCCGCGTGTCCCTGAGAAACCCAACCCCATAAGGATATCCAGAAAATGGACACATCAATGCGGCAGGGACAGCGTATTTGATACCTGAGTATCAAAATATGTGCTGTCAGCCCATCCAAAAGACAGGTTGGCTCCCGGTTTCTTCATTTTGTGGTTATGTTCCTCAGACAATCACCCTACGTTTCACAAGGACGGAAACCATGCTTGTCCATCTCTCCGGTGACGGCCGCTTCACAGGGCTTGGGGCATTGTAAAGTCTCCGAATTGGTTCATGGTAACAATGAATTGATTTTGAGAGTACATTGGGGATCCCTCCCAGGGGGGCATATTTGTTTTGTCACAATAATTACGTTAAGTAAAGGGTGTGGAACACGGCATGGCCTTCTTCAACAGGAATCAGTCAGGAGAGATAAGTGCTAGTTAAGCTATGGTATTCGAGAACTGAAATTGCTTATTGGATGTCATATTAATTCAGTTATTCCTATGATGTTTTTTCCATCTTAGTCTTTCATTCTGGCAGGCAGAAAACAATGCTGCTTGCATGAGACAGGAAATACATGAAATGACCCATGAACAGGAAAGTGGAGCATCTTGGCCCACTCCCCTTAAAGTCACATGGGTTAGATTGCAAAGTTATTAACTTATATATAACAGTGAATGTAGGTCCAAGATTGAGCTAAAATGGAGCTGATCCTAAAATTGATAGGGAGATGCAAAGGAACTTTAAGAACAAAACAATTTTGAACAAGAGCAAAGTTGGAGAACTCATGCTTCCCAATTTCAAAACTTATTACAAAGACACAGCAATCAAGACTGTGTGGTTTGGTTGTCTCTGATGCTCCCTTCATCCACCTTGTCAGTGGATGAGCAAAACATATGGATTGGAGATGGGTAGGTAATAGGGGGAACAAATGTTAGGGTAGATTTGATAGATTGAAATGTTGGTGATCGGCGAGGGGGAGGGGCAGGGAGTATGGTATGTACAAAAATTTTTTTTTTAAATTTCTTTTTCTGGATTGATGCAAATGTCCTGAGAGGGGATCGTGTTGATGATTATAAAACTATGTGATGATATTGTGAGCTATTGTTTATATGCCAAGAATGGAATGATCATGTGGTGAGAATGTTCGTGGATGTATGTCATGTTAAAAAGGAAATTAAAAAATTAAAAAAAAAAAAAAGAGACCGTGTGGTTTGGGTGGTGCAACAGTGGCTCAGTGGCAGAGTTCTCACCTGCCATGCCAGAGACCCGTGTTCGATTCCTGGTGCCTGCCCATGCAAAAACAAACAAAAACAGTAGGACAAGACTGTGTGGCTCTGTCATAAGATGGACATAGATTGTGATGATCCTTTTTATGTGCCAACTTGGCCGGTCTGTAGTCTTCCTCGGTCATTCAATCAAGCACTTACCTAGGTGTTCCTGTGATGGTGTTTGTAAACGTGATTGAAGTTTAGGTTAGGAAGATTATACCAGACAATCTGGGTGGGCCGCGTTCAATCAGTTGAAAGGCTTTAATGGCAGAACTGAGGCTTCCCTGAAGAAGAACAAATTCCACCTGTGGACCTCAGCTTTCATTATGCCTGAGAGTTCTGGCACGCCCTTCCCGACAGCCAGCCCTGTGGATTTTTTTCAAGTGTCCTGCCTACTTATTATTTTGCCACAGAATACCCAACATAAAACCTAATTGCCAATATCCAGCAGTGCAAAAGGAGATAGTGCTTAAGCACAAATAGGAGACATGATTTCTTTTTAAATAGACACTTAAACACAGCTGAGGGTCTTACAAGCATCTGGACTCGAGGGCTTGTAGGTCTGTGTGGCTGAGCCACCCTCACTCATGGACCCACGATGATGGTCATGATTTCCCTCTCCTGCAATAATCAATACATGGAATCAGCAGTGCAATGATCCAATGTGATCACAATGATCCCCTATTCTAAAGCTTTCCCTCACCCTCTACAGATTTGATCTGCCTTGGTAAAAACAATAGGAATTTCTTGACAGTCAATGGTCCGTAATGGTTAAGTAAGGATTCTACCTGAGTTTCTTCGTTCTCATTTTTGTGAGACAGACACACTTAGATGACTTTCTTCAGTTCATCATATGGGACCAGCCCAAAGTCTCCACCCATGCCTCTGAGACCATCGTGCCACACACACTGCATCATCATCTGCCACCTCATTACATCGAAGGGGTAGGAGACCACACAACCCACGGCTGACTCTGTCTGGGCAAGCATCCAGTTCATCAAGATATGGGCATTCTTGGGGTCGGGAAGCATACCTTTGCCTGTATCGTACACATCAAGTTAGTCTTCCCTATAGATGATAATGCCTTGCACAGAGACAGTGAATCCCTGACACAGGCTTTGGGTGTCATCAGACTTTGTGATCTTCCCCAGTCTCCCAGGCCATTGAATTCTCTTTCTGCGTCAGATTTCTCAACATCAGCTGCCAAATGGTTCTAGCGAAATCCAGTGGGTAGACATTTCAAAGAGTCGTGGTTTCAGCTGCCCTGCTGGAGGCCTGGGCACCAGCACAATACCTTCAGAAGTGTGTGTGCTTGTCTACACAGCCCAGAGACATCTGCTTTTACTTATCCTTAAAGGCAAAGTTGAGGACTTGGATGGGGGCTTGGCTGGGGAAGTAGTGGATGACGTTGGCCAAGTTCCCCCTCCAGAAGGAGAGGATGCCTTGCCCCTCGGGAATGTGGGCCCCACAGCCCACCATGCCTTTGCATGGTTTGTCAGCTGCCATCTGTTTACCTGCAGCAGCAGCTTTACCTGCTCGATAGGGGCCACACCCATCTTAGAGGGTAAGGAAGTCCTTGGCGAAGGAGATGGCCTGTTCCATCCTGGCGAAGGCATGGGCAGGTGCAGGGATGGTGGAAGCTTCTGGAGCCAGGAGGGTCAACCCACTAGCTCAGCACCAGTGCCAACACTGAAAGGTTGCCTATGGATTTTGGACTTGACTGGTTAATAATTGTGTAAACCAATTCCTTTCTTGCAATCTTGCAATAAATCTCTCAGTGTGTGTGTGTGTGCAAGCTGACTGGTTATGTTTTTTGTTTGGTTGTTTTTGCTTTTGTTTATTCAGCACAATTTGTTCATTCTACACAACAAAGTGCAAACACAACATTATCTAAAATGCTTCAAAGTCACAAAGCTCAAAACAGAAACTTTATTGTACTGACTATGCAATTATCGCCAAAAAGAGCAATGTACTCTTTGCAAAGATAACCTGCAAGACCCCCAGGATGGACGGCTGCAGCAGGTGGCTGTGGTGACCCTGCTGAGCTGGCTGTCAGGTTGCTCACCCATTTCGGGAGAGGGAGGTGTGGGGTGTGTGCACGAGCACAAATAAAAAATCATCCACACCAGCAAATGTGGGGGTGAGAGAGGGGCTCTTCTTGGGGTGTTCTGACCGTAGGGGTCGGGAGAGGACTTGAAGCAGAGGGACTCCGGATGGGGCCAACAGCAAGGGCAGCTGCATAAATGCTCACCCATGTTCTCCAAGGGCCCACAAGGGGCACAGCCAGGTCACCAGGTGGTCCCAGATCCACTGGGGAAAGGAGAAATGTGCCCAGGTAGGGCAGCATGTACAGCCTGCAGCTCTGTTTGCTGTCCCTATTGGCTCTGCCTCTAAACTAACTCTCAGGTACAGGTGTGCTCCTAGCCAGAACCAACAGACGGCATTTTATAAGCATAAGCTCAAACCCACACTCATGCAGGCCAAACTCAGCCTTCAGAGGAAAAGTCTCAACTGCTGCCTTAGAAGCTTGCCTCTGAGGATTTCCTTTCCTACCTATCCTCCTTTGGCTAGAAAAGTGGCAAAACTTAGTGGGATGGGATGTAAGTTCTTAGGGGGCAAGGAGCTTCCATGGCCCTGCTTTATCGTGAGGCGTTGGAGCTGGAGCAGCTTCTGTGGCGGCAGTGGCCAGGCCACTGGGATCGCCAGTGTACAGAAGACCTGCGCCTGGGGGAGTGGGGCCTTCTCTTCATCTGTGGGTGACCTGGACCACCTGGGAGGTGGTGGCAGCATTCTCCTGGGGGGGGGGGACACAGCTGGGGGTCAGCACAGCTCTGGAAGTTATCTCCTGGCCGCCTGTTTGTCCTCCCTCCATGTGTTTCGGCACCTTCTCAGCTTCATCTGGATTCTCAAACTCAACATAGGGGAAGCATGCTTTCCACGGGCATGTCAATCACTCTAATTTTCCCATAGGTGGAAAATATCTCCATGATATGATCCTCGGTCACATTCCAGTTGAGTCTCCCAATGTTAGGGGAAGGACTCTGCCTTTTTCTTTCCTTTTCATCTCTTTTGGGTGGTTTAGATTTGGGGCGGGAGCACCGCCTGTTGTCGCGTCTGTGCTGAGAAGGACGTGGAGAGCCTGAGTTGCTGCTGGAGCTGGAGCAGCGGGATGTGTTGGAACTTCCCAAGTGGGGTGAGGCTGAAGAGGAGCTGGAACCACTGCTAGAGCTTGCGCTGGTGCCGAGCTGGAGGCTGAGCTGGCGCGAGACCTGGTGCTGCTACTACTACTGGAAGCACTTTCGGGTTTTATCCCTTCCATAATCCTTCTTGCTTGACTCCTTCATGGCCCCTTTAACTTTAGAAAGAACCTTGGACGTCTCGTCAGAGTGGTCTTTGCATTTGGTAGGAGAAGGAGCCTAGGGCTGGACTTTTTATTATTTTCCTTGATTCCTAGCTAGCTCTTCTTTTTCACTCCTGATAAATCCGTCCTCCCCTTCTAAAGTGTTCAAAGTGGCAATGGTGGCCTCACTGATCTGAACTCACTTCTAACTCGATTCTGAGAAATGATTCCTAATCAATTGCAATTTCCTTCAAAAAGTACCATCTTCCTGACGTCCGTAGCTCCTCCCACTCGCCTCAGCTGCTGAGGCTGGCGCCGCTCTCCTGATTATGCTTTTCTGGTGGTATCCTGACTGGTACATAGATATACAGAGGTTTAGAAGAAGAAGGGAGGGAGAGAAAGGTATTCCAGGCAGTGGGAGCATTGTGTTTCCATTTCACGTCATCCGGAAGCCATACTTACAAGCCATCACGTCTGGTACTGACAAAGCATCATGACAGACACTAATGGTCTGCCCAAAAACTCCCCTCCTTTATTGTTAATGAAATCCCAATTTTATTTGTTATAACAAACTGTCCAGCCCTTTGAGATGAATCATGGATGCTCTAAATAAATTATGGCAATTCTTTTCCTCTTAGAGAGACCCTCACTTTCCCAGCTGGGAGGGAGCGGGTGCCTGTGACCCAGTCTCACCCAGGAGATGCAGTGGGAGAAGTTTCTCCTTTCCAGATAGAAGGGACAGAATTGACTATTGTTGCTTCTTCCTCTTTCTGCCTTGAACTTGAACACCATGCCTCAAGTAAAAACAGGAAGCGGGAAGTAAGGAACTAAGAAACCAACATGCTAAGAATGAAGGATAGAAAAGATAGACATAGCATAGGTTCTTGACACATCAGAAAGCATGTAGGACTTCTTGTCATGGGATGAAATAACCCCTTGTTTTAAGCCACCATTATTGGGCTTGCTGTAAGCAGCAATCCAAAGCATTTCCACCTGATACAGAACACTTTCAGCTAAAAAAACCAGACAAGCAAAGTTTTCCGCTCACCCTTTCTTTAAAATTCCCCCATCAACAGTTTTTCTCTATCTGGCGCATGGGCTTTGTTCCTACTGAGAAAGGCCAGCTCTGTGGGTGTCTGTCCGAATGTCCATTCGTTTCCAATTTCGTTTGCTCTGGAAGTTACAAAGAGAGTGAACCCATTCTGCCCTGGCATATTCATGATAAGGCACCACCCGTGGTAGTTATCATATTGTATCAGGCCCCTGGAGCCACGGCAGATAGTAAATGGCTGTGGTGACGATGGCCCATGATTCTGGGGCCCTGCACATGTCGGGTTGTAATTACCAGAAAGATTTCAACTTCTGTTCCTGGCAGAGGACCTTGTGTATTGTTGTCATTGGCACCAGTCGCTTCCATTCGCTAGGCCAAAAGCTTATTAAGCTCTGGAAGTTGGCAGAGGCACATGGAGCCGCTGACTACGACATGAAGAAGTAATCTTCTTGCAGTCTTAATGGTGTCTCTGCTGCAGCTTCTCATTGGCCAAATGTGTGATGACCCCTCTATTACAAGATGGAACTGGCTATACTTAGTCATTTGTGTCAAATCCATCTCCAGCCCAAGATACAGAAAAAATTTAATCCTAAACTTTGATGGATTCAATCGATTTTTTTCTTTCATGCTCAACATAAGAAAAACCCATATGAAGAAAGTAGCCCAAAGTGACTTTTACCACTGAGTTGAAGCTACCTAGATTTTATTGATCAGTAAAAACTCTGAGAAATGACAGTCTTGTGAAAATACACTTTCTCTTCCCAATGAATAACAAAGACTTGGTCAATAAAAAATCTTCTTTAGGAAATTATAAGCTTATCAGAAGAAGAGGCAATGATTTTCTTTTTTTAAAATAGCTTTCCATGGAATCTAATTCAGTGGTGCAAAGAGGTAATGCTCATTAATTGATTGTTTGATCAAATATTGAATAGAGTTGTGATTCAGGGATGGAGGATCTCTAGGAAACTTTGGATAAATGGTTGATGAGATAATCCAAGACATCTTCATAAGTTTTTGATACCTGCTTCTTCACCCTCACAAAATGTATGAAGTCAGGTTACCAGAGACACATCTTTCACAAAATGCCCAGGGAACAAATGCAATGGGGGTCCCACTGTGGACTCCCCAAGTTTAGGTTTGACTAGCCTGCAAATAAAAATCTCTTCTCTCAACTCTCTTGAGTCTTTGATTTATAGATACATCTATCCCTCCTTGTACAACCAATCCACTCAAAAGAGTAATCCTCACTTGCTATCACCTGATTGATGATCTTGAAATACAATTTCCTTCTTCATTCATCTATTGAATCTGTCCTTTTTGAAGTCATCAGTGTCTTCTTGGTCATCAAATATAGCAAATTTCTGAGTCTTCATGTTGATCTTTAAAATACATTCTTTGGTTCCATGTCCCTGCATTCTTGATTTCATTCTCTCCTCTGTTCACTTTTGCTTCATTTGCTCCAATTCCTCATTCCATCCCTTAAATACCTGCATCTCCATAGCCTCTTTCTCTCTTAATGTGCTTTCTCTAGATGATTTCATTCTTTTTCCTCCAAATTCACCTTTCAGCCCTAACTGTTCCCCCGAGTTCTTTTTTTGGGGGGTGGGGCAGGGAACGGGGAGTTCATGGTCCAGTAATTGAACCCGGGTCTCCCACATGGAAGGCGAGCATTTTACCACTGAACTGCTCATGCATCCTCTCCCCTGAGTTCTTGAACCCCACTTCCCACCCCATGCCTGCCAGAATCTCCAACTCAGCTTGTCCCAATCTCTTCATCTTTCCCTGTAGGCCTGCTCCTCTTCTTCTTTTTTTTTAAAATTTATTAATTAAAAAAATTAACAACAAACAAAAATATTAACATATCATTCTATTCTACATATATAATCAGTAATTCTTAATATAATCACTTAGTTGCATATTCATCATTTCTTAGCACATTTGCATTGATTTAGAAAAAGAAATAAAAAGACAACAGAAAAAGAAATAAAATGATAACAGAAAAAAAAGATTATACATGCGCCTTACTCCTCACTTTCATTTATCACTAGCATTTCAAACTAAATTTATTTTAACATTTGTTCCCCCATTATTTATTTTTATTCTACATGTTCTACTCGTTTGTCGATACAGTAGATAAAAGGCTGCTCCTCCTCTTGACTCTTATTGCTAACATTAATTTCTCTCCATTACTCAAGTCCAAACCTAGGCATCAACTCTGACAACATTCTTTCTTGGAACTTCCTGATACATCTAATTATGTATCAGGTCCTCTCATCCTACCAAATTGATTACACTGCATATGACCTTATGCTTCCACCTTAATACCCATATCAATACAAAGATGTGCTCAAAAGAAACAGCAATCTGAGTACAAAACTTAGAAAAGTAATGCAGATCTATTTCATGAAATTTTGCTTGAAGGTATAGCAAAGTAGGTAATTCCATGTCTCTTGCCATCCAATCCTGACCCGTAAGTCACAAAGGGAAATTGCATGGAGAGCTCCTAAGGAAGTTTTCCTGCTGATGGAAAGAAGTACAGTAGAGAAAACACTCGCATTCCTTTGGGCCTTGTCATGTTTGCATATGACTTTTGAGTTGTGGTGATATTCCACTACGATGCTGGGAAGGTTAAAGTGCTAACGATGAAAGAGTGGAGAGATGAAAGCACCCAGGTCGCTCATATTGTTAGATCACTGCCAAGAACTAGCCTGCATTCAGACATTTTATTGTGGAAGATAATGAATCTTCTTGGTATTTAAACCATTTGGAGTTGTGTTTTCTATACCTTAGAGAGAAAAGTATCCACACTGGTATGTCACCTCTTTTCCTATTTCTGCAGCTCATGGATGTTACTTGGGTTCTCATTCTCTCCTTCTCTTTGCATTCCTCCCTCTCTCCCTCCTCTCCTCCTCAGAATACCAACTCACACTGGTTCTTTTCCTTACACTTCTCTCTTGCCTCCCTCATCCCCTCTCTTTGGGTTTTTTCCTTCTCTTAACAGCTCGACATCATTATATATGGGGATTAATTAAACTTATCTAGGTTTCTCCAACTGTGCATCTCCACCTAAGTACAACAAAAGCTGGCTAGCAAGGAGGTACAAATAAGGTTTCTCTTTAAAAAATGAGGGAACAGTTTATCCTTGTCACTTTCTTAAATTGTGATGCTGGTAAATTTACTCTGCCACTTACAAACCTTCAACCTCCCTCTTTGCCTACTGAGTAAACTCCCTCCCTTCACCTGACATGCAAGATCCATGATGAAAACCCAACTTTCTTTCAAAATGGAATTTCCCACTCTTGGCACTATTAATATTTTTGGCTGAATGGTTTTTGTTGTGCCGAGTTGTCCTGTGTCCTATGCGCTGTAAGAATTTACCAACATCTACCCACTAGACGCCAATCACACCCCACCTTCCACCCAGTTGTGATAACCAAAAATGTCTCCAGCCACTTGGTTGGCAAAATTGCCCCCGGTTGAGAATCACTGCTCTAGAGCCTCATCACCCACTCCTTTTGCTACTTTGCCTATCGTCTCTCTGTCCATCATACGCTGAATGATCTTGTCTTTATACTTCTGCTTACTCTGTCCCTTTGTTTTGGGATACCCTCTTTCTCATTATACAGCACCATCCACCTAAAATCCTACTCACGTTAAAGCCAAAATCAAATGTCATTGCTCCATAAAATATGATCTGTTTCCTCTTACTAGAAACTTTAAGCATCTTGTCAATTCTCAATACCTCTTGATACCTCTTATGTACATACCTTAATTCTCCATTTCCACTTGACTCCTTGATCACAGCGACTATTTTGTGGCATCTCAGTCAACAAGTGTTTGCTGAATGAATATATAAGGGTGGTTGAAAATTGGAACATGGGGAAAGGAGGTAAAGTTCTCTCTCAGTGAAGGAGGTCAAGGGAGCTCATTCTTAGGCTTTTTGCATCCTTCTTACTGAGTCTGGCAACACATATAATGGATCTGGGGATTCAGTTTATCTGGCTCTATTGAAAGGAATTTGCATGGTGGGTGTTTTGTGCCATACTCATTGTTACCAAGTGACTAGAAAAGAATAGGCCATAGCCCTGCTCTAGTGGGTCCCTGGAAATCCATAGGTTCCAGGTTCACCTGACCAACTCTGGCTCCCACAGCTTCCTTACTCATACCAGTGAAGCCTCTTTGCCATAGCACATCACATCAGCAGCATAAAAAAAAATAATAAATAAAGATTTTCCTATCGAGGCTCCAACTTGTCCTCTATAAGTCATTTCCAGGGCCGTGCATGCGTAGCTCAGTGGTAGAATTCTCGCCCACCATATAGGAGGCCCAGATTCGATTCCCCAACTGTGCATCATTTTTAAAAAGTACGAAAAATAAGTCTCTCTTTTATAAGTCATTTCCCACTTGTGGAGACAGGGAACCTAGAAGCTCATGGATTCCAGTGCAGCCTCCCAGTTGTCATGGTGACTGACCACCGTGGTCTTGGGAACTGCCCTTACAACGAACCCTCCATTCCAGGAGTTCTTTGAGGAATAGGACGACCTCAGCATGGAAATGCATTTCAAGTATTTCCACACTGCCACCTTGAGTTTGCTGGGAACAGTGTGTCTTCTTTCCTCTTGTCAGTGAATAGACACTTCCATGATCGAACGTGCCACAAATAGCAGGAGCTGCGGCACGCTCGAGAACACAGTGCTGTCCTTGTCGCTGGGGTTTAGTCACTCCAGCTGTTCTTGTCACGAGGCCCATCTGTCAACGAAACACTTGATGTCTTATTGCTTGCTGACATATCCCAGACAGATCATGTTTCTTTCTTTGAAGGAAAAGCTTAGAAGGAAATGCCTGCAATAAAATGAACTGACAAAAATAGAGAAAAGAAAATTCCTTCCAGAATCTTTACTCCCACAAGTATGATCAGGGTTCACACTTTTAAAAGCAAAAAAAATTAGAACTCTTACCAAGGAATATATACAACAGTGATTACACACACATCTCTATGTATGTGTACGTGCATGTATGTGTCAAAGATGGGTAAATCATATAATTTAATTTCCCTCTGACTTCACAAACAGTTCCATATCATGGAGGCTAATGCTTTCGCAATAAAGAAATAAAATGAAATTTCTTTTTTATCTAATAATTTAAAGAAGACCATTTAAAATTATTTCACTACTTGTAACCCTGGAATAAACTTTTCTCCTGTGCTGTATCTAATGACTTGTTTGCAAATCTAGAGGATGTTTTTTCTTCTCCCCTCCCCTCTCCCGCTTTTGTTTTTGAGTGGTGTGTTTTCATTAAATAAATGCCTGTCATGGTAATGACTAAAATCCATTAAGTTCATCTTGGAAGGTGTTATGAAAGGGCACTGATTTTCTCATTCTAATTAGGTGATTTATCGCCCTCTGGTGGCGTGACATGTCAAAAACTGATGTACAATGAAGGCAGTCAACAATTACTTATTGAACAGCTACTCTGTGCCTTGCACAGTGTCAGCTGTGGGGTTGGAGCAGCAAATAAGATAAGCCAGGACCCTTTCTTCAAGGACCATGCATTCTAATGGGGGGAGGGGGACAATAAATTAAAGGTCAAATAAGAAAAATCTTAGTTATAAGCACTCTAAGGAGAATTAAAACAGAGTGATGAGGCAGAGAATGATTGGGTGGACCCTTCAGATTGGGGTGTCCAGAATGGTCTCCCTAAGGTGTTCATGACCTTAGATCTGATGGTCAGGATGGCCAGCCAGGTGAAGTTCAGGAGGAAAAGCTGTACCAGCAGGGGAAGCGGCCAGAGCAAGAGCGCAGTGGAAGAATGACACAAAATGAGTTCGAGAGATAGGTAACGAGATCGTGTAGGACCTTGGAAGATCAAAGAAAGGAAATCTGAAGTCAATGAAGCAGGGGAAATCACATGCCGATTTGATTCACAGTTTTAAAAAAGTTCATTCTGCTTGCTGAGTGGAGAATAAAGTGCTGGGGAGAACAGGAAGCTACTGGAAGAGCAGCTAGGAGGCTACTCTACTAATCTTCCATCAAAGATCAGGGGGGCTCGGTTCACTGTGGCACTATGGAAATGGAGAGAGTTGGTGGATTTGGATATGTTTTAAAGATCAACTCAACAGGTCTTGTTGGACGGACTGAATGTAGGTGGCGGTGGCAGCGGGGAGAGAAGATCCCAAGAATCACGCTTAGATTTTCACTTGAGTAGCCTAGCGGAAGGAAATGCTACAGACCAAAATGAGGAAAACCAGCCGAGGAGTGGGTTTGGGAAAGAAACCACCTTCCTGGCTTGACTACAAAGACACAACCTTTTAAGGAATGTAAAGATGGGCCAATAAATATAGACATTTAAGTTTCAAGAGAGTTTATCAAAGGAAGTTAGGAGAAGCTCCCAATTTACAGTGTGAGGCAAGTGAATAGACAGGAAAGAGGATTTAGCATGATGGGGCTAAGATCCAAAGGCTTTGAAACTCTCTCAGTTGCTTTTCTGTGTTTTGGGGACCATGAAAGTATTGTGGGAGTCAACCAGCATTAGAGGTGAAAGAACTTGGAGAAAAACTAGTCATCTCCCCTTTAACATAAATAAAGGTGTTGAGGGGGGTGGAAGGGACACCGCTGTGGAGTTCCTGCAACATACCAGATTAAATAATTGCCCGAGGACACTCAACTACTATGCTCAGTGAGGAAGCTTGGATATAGATTCCCAGTTGTGTTCTCTCCTAAGCCAGTGTTCCACTTTTACATGTTTTCCTGGCAGGTCCTAGTGCAATGGCCCACACTGGCCTGTCCTTGTTTGGAGTGCTGGGGATACAGGGAATGGAGGCACAGCCGAGGCAACCTTTTGGTCCCAACTGAACATCGCGCCTAGCCTAAAATCTTACCTGACATTGTAGTATGGCCAACAGGGGAAAGAAGAAGAGGAAGGAAGAGCAAATGTGAGTTTGTTGGTGGGTTGTCTGTGAGGCTGGAACTGAGGAAACTTTCTGAGTTGAAGGGAAGTCCTTTCCTCCAATAGATAGTGGATAACCTCACAGGCTTGGAGAGGGCTTCTAGGGCTGTCCTGCAGAATCAATGCTACCATGATATTCAGTTCAATTAGTTATTAGAGAGCAGGTGAGGGTGTAGGTCCTTTCCAAAGAGAAGTCTTCACAGACTTCGAGATAGAGCCCAGGTCTAATCTAAGGACCTGTGAACACGTTTCCCGGAGATGCTTAAGTAACTGACTCTTGCTGTAGTTCTCTAGACGGGTGAAACCAGATGTTGTTAGCCTTGGGAGACCAAGAAGTACGTTCATGCCTGAGTGTGCTGTATTGTCCTGTGCCATGCAGTCACATTGTTTATTGCACATCTCTGAGATCGTAGAGTTAGATCAGGCCCAGCTAAGTGGTCTCCACCATCCATTCTGACTGCTTAATGTGCAGAACTCTCCCATTTCTTATAAAATCGGAGGATGGCATTTCATTCTCCTG
The DNA here is from genome assembly GCF_023851605.1 of Tamandua tetradactyla. Taxonomy (NCBI): domain Eukaryota; kingdom Metazoa; phylum Chordata; class Mammalia; order Pilosa; family Myrmecophagidae; genus Tamandua; species Tamandua tetradactyla. Next base: position 9,272,956 of record NC_135338.1, read on the forward strand.
TGACGCTAACACAGCCACAACTAGGCACTCCCCTTTGTAAGGATTTGGGGACCTGAAAACTCGTACCTCTGCCTGTCTTCAATATCTCCATTGTTTATCTTTACTGCAACTTTGTTTAATTTATCCAACTACTGTCTGAGCCTGGTTTTACCATCAATCCAAGTTTGCTGTTGACTTGTGTCTATATAGTTACCTTGTAGATTTGAGGCAGAAATGAGATTAATCACACGATCTCAGATCTATTCATTGCAGAGGAAAGCATCAGGATGATATTCTAATGTCAGGTTGATCAGCTAAGCATATGCGGTTTGAGATTGCTAAGAGCTTGAGATGTATAACAAGAAAAAGCATGTGTGAAGCCATTATATTCACTTCCTGGGTTTGGTCCACTAATTTAAAATAGGGATAAAGGAATATGAAACTGGCAATTCTTTGGCTTCTGTTTATTGCTCTGGTGGAAATCATTGAACCAATAGAGGGAGCTAAAGTGGCAGAAATGAGACTTCTGAATATAGAGAATCATTGCAAAGAAATTACTAATTATAGGGGGAAGGTCTTATGCAACTTTATTCCGGGGAATTTGGAGATGAAGTGGAAAAGGGACAATCAATGAAAAGATTGCTAACAAGAATTCTATTGATAAGTGGTGATTACTGAAATACCTAAATATTTAATTAGAGTGGATATTATAAATAAATACAAAACTTCCTGGCTATCATCCAGATGATTATGGTATAAAAAATGTACCCTTCCCCTGTTTTACCGGGACATGCCAAATGGAAACCACTAGACTTACTAAAGCTTAGATGTAAGTTTAAATATTACAGGCTCCCAGGAAACAATAGGAAATAGGACTTTTAATTAAAGAACTGGTGGATGTATAGTTATTAATAGCCACTAACTTTTGTACATCAGTTCAATTTGGCCATGAAAATGTTAGATGAGATCTGGTAATTTACCGCGCATTGTACACCATAATTGTAGTAAAGAAACTTCAGCAGTCTGGAGAAGAATGTGGTGCAGTGATTCAAACTTGATAATGCTTTCTTTTCCTCCCCTAAGATAGGGGATGAGCAGGGTCTTTTTCTTTTACATGTAATGGAATGCAATATACCCTTGCTGTGATATATTAGATCTACATTAATTCTTCTATTTATGATAAAAATTAAGAAGAAATCTGAAGGAGAGGTTTGCGGGAAGATAGCAGCTCCAGAATCAGTTCCTCCACTGAAACAGCTATTGAACTGGCAGGAACAAATACCATATAAGGAACTCTAACATCCCCCTTACCCCTCCCTGCTTTCCCAGATGCAGGGAGAAAGTTCTGAAAATTGCAAGAGAGAAGTAATAATTTATGTGCAAGGGAATCCCAATAAGATTAAGTGCTGCTTTCTCAATGAAACCACGGAAGCAAGAAGGCAGTGGTACAAAATATTTGAAGTGCTGGGGGAAAACAATTGCCAAGCCATAATTTTATATTTGAAAAGATCTTCTTTCAAAAATAATGCGGAAATTGCAACATTCCCAGATAAACACAGGCTGAGGGAGTTCCTCACCACTAGACTAGCTCTATAATAGATGCTAAAGAGAGAGCTGCAGGTGGAAAGGAATGGACAATAGATTGAAGCTACATGAACAAATAAAGATTTCTGGTGAAGGTAATTACTTGGGTCAATAGAAATGCCAGTACCATTATATTTTATTGGTTTGTAACAGGATCTAATAGGCAGATGCATAAAATGTAATGATAAAGCAGTGGTTTTGGACTCATAACGTATAAGCATGATTTAGATTTAGGATGTGACATTTAAGTCTCATGGTTACTATGAAGAAAATATAAGAGAAAATGCAAGCTCATAGATGCAGAAAGCAACGTACAGGTTGCCAGAGACAGGGAGGAAGGGGGCGGGGAGTTAAAGCATGAGGGGTGTAGGGTCCCTGGTTGGGGAGAGTGAAATATTCTAACACTGGATGACACTGAGGGGACCGCAAAATCGTGACTGTGATTAATCTCACCGAATGGGTGGGAGCGCTTGAGATGGGAACGTTTATGTGATATATATAGTCCCGCAATTAAAAAATTAAAAAAGATAGAGCAACTAAAGAGACACTGACAATAAAATGCCATGCATGATCCTGGATGGGATCTAGCAAGAGGGGAGAAAAGGCTTAAAGAACTTTGATTGGAAAATATGAAAAAAAAAATAGAGTATAGATTGTAAGCTTTATATCAATGTTAAATTGCTTGAACTTGAAAGTAACCCTTGAAGTGTTACCGAAATGAAAACCCATGTTTTTGAGAATGTACGTGGCAGTATTAAGAGTTCCAGGAGAGCGACATAAACAATCAAACTCAAGTGTTCAGATAAGTAGACGGCTGAGAGAGAGAGTATGTGTGTATGTGGGAGATAGATGGATATGGAAAATGTCACAAAATGTTAAAACTGACAGAACTCTGGGAGGGGAAAAACAGAGGTATGTTGAAGTTCTCTATATGGTATTTGTTATTATTTTTTGTATTCTCCCCACACGTTTGAAAGTATTTCAAATTGAAAAAAAAAAAAAAATTCCCTGGTAAGGTTCAACAGAAGATTGAAGCTGGTAGAAGAAACTCTGAATTTTAGGTATGATTTTTTTTCTGTAAACCTATAATTTTCTAATAAAAAAAGAAAAAATTTGGCTATGATAATCATAATCTTCTATTAAAATGATAACTTTTTTATTTTGAATTGTTTAAGACTAAGCCATATATATTTTTCCATGATAAGAACATTCTTATCTGGAGGTGACAGAAAACATGACATCATCTTGTTGTCTGGTGAAAACAACCTAAATATAAGTACCAGTAAAAGTCTTAAGCATATGTTAAGCATATGTTGGGCTAGAATTTCAGGGGACAGTCCATTGATATAAAAATACAGGCTGGGTATATTTCTAATTTTACGCTGAGATGGAAGTAAATAGACTGACAGAATTACCGTTGTTTTGCAGAAGTCATATCCATACTTTAATGTAGTTTGAAGCTCTGTTTATCAAATTCCACATGAAAAGACTTTACATGACATGAAAAACAGAAATCTCCACTGGGTCTTTATGAGCTTACTGATTCTATAATATTGGAAGTGTCCAGAATAAAGACCTATTGAGATTCAAAACTCTGGCAGAAACCAGTAGGAGTACTATTTATTTGGCTTTAGGTCTTGACAGTTACCTTAAGCAGCAGCCCATTGCTTCCCATCTGAAAGACAATTAATTGTCTGCAAATGATCACTGTTTGAGATCACATTTCCTATACAAGGCCATTGAAGAACTCCAAGGCCAAAATTTCCAAAAATGTCCTTGGTAATGCTTGAAAGACATCTACATATTGGAAGGGCAGCTCAAAAATGGTTACTGATTAGATAGAAGTATTGTATTAAGGGATATACTAAAGGAAATGAATGGTTAATGGTTCACAGGATCCATACGTCTAGCAGCTGAAGCCTTGGAGCCAAAACTGTTCTTATCATAGATTTACTTCTGGCAATAGGGATTTATGAGTATATGAATAAAAAAACATGGTTGTGGCATGTTTGAGTTACTAAGCTCGGTGCCTAATGAACTGGGAAGGGTTCTGGAAGACTCTCATCATCCCCTCAGTCTCAGGAAGACTCTAGTAGAAGAGAAGCGTGAGTCGGTTCAATGGGCTAAGCAGAAAGTGTTTTAGTTGATTCTCCACCCAGTATTACTGCATATCCTTATACAGCCTCTTACTAGGAACATAGCATGCCTACAAAGCCTTGGGCAAGAAATTGTTTTGTCTTACAAATATTTTAAAATTCTCCACCTAGGGAGAAGACTTGGGGGAAAAGTACAGCTTTTTTATCAAAGAAAAAGAACATTTTGTAAAGGTTCGGAAATACACAGCACAAGACTGTGTGATGGTGGCACAATACTGTAAAGTGGAATTGACAAAGCGTAGTGTGAGTGTGGGTGGAAGAGGAAAGCTAGAGGATAAAAATAGGAGCCATATGCTTTAGCAAAAGCCAAAGTGGACCATGTTGGTGGTTAATGGTATAACTATAAGAGAGTTCTTACATGAACTAGAACAAACACATCGACTATTACAAAGGTTAATAGTAGGGTGCTGTATGGAATAATACAATTAAGGTTAACTAAGGTCTATAGATAACAGTAACGTTGTAAATGTTCTTTCATTAATATTATAACGAAGGCATTCTACCAAAGGTAAATATCAATAATGGGGGATATAAAGAGTATGGGACTTTTTCTTGGAAAGAAATGAGAATGTTCTCATACTGATCATGGTGGTGAATGCATAGCTATATGATTATACCAAGGGGCACTGCTTGTATACTTAGGATGGATTGTATGATGTGTGCATAAAATTGTTGACAAAGTGAGAAAAAGACAATTGACAGTTAAAAGCAAGTAAAGTAGCATTGTAGACTGGGTTTTATAAGGCACATGGAAATAAAATACATGAAAATGACAGCAAAGAATGAGGGAAATCAGACATATGCTATTTAAGGTAATTCTACTTCACATGAAGTGGCATAATATACTTGAAGTCAGACTTAGATAAGTTAAAGATGTGCATTATAAACCATAACATAAACACTAAATAAAATGAAGAAGAATAACTAATATGTCTTAAGAGAAGTAAAATGAAATTTATAAATACTCAATTTTGTATTAAAATTACAAAATGTATATATTGGTTTCCTAATTAGTGCAGCAGTATTTAAAATGGCTAAATTTAGAAGTATCTGAAATACCCACTAATAGGATATTTGTTGAATAAACCAATAGAATGGACACAGCTCTAATATATATATGCATATTTATATTTAAAAACAGGAGAATAAACAAAATATTTTTAGTAATTATAAAAGAAGTGGACAGTATAAAAAAGAGCATTAATAGAACAAATTAAATCATGTTGATTCATTTCTTTTTATTCACAAACACTCTATACCTTCCGAGCAAAAACTCCCAGCTATTGGTTCTTTTTATGTTAAATATGGGTGCTCATGTTGATGCCTACCTGTTATATGTGGATGTGAATCATGGTGGTGATTGAAATATGGAGGTAGGTTTACTAGGGAGAGTTTTGGAGGTGATAACAGGAGCCCAGAAGATGAGGGGATGTGGGAAACCACAAGATATGAAACATTGGAGTCAACCATGTTACCTCCCTTTGACACCATTGAAAACTGCTTCTATCTCCCAGGATTGCTCAGCTAGCCAACAACCAAAGACAAATCTGCCTTTGCTAGAGGGACAGAGCACAAAGGGGTGTGGCCATCAACCTCAGCATATTGACTATATGGAAACTTTACCCACATGGCTAGGTAGTTTTTTTTGCTTTATTAAAGAATATAGGAGTTAGATTCAGGTGCCAACTTGGCCAGGGGATGCTGCCCTATGATTCTTTTTGCTGTGGACTTAAATCATCAGCATGTGACATTCTTATATGTTGATTACATCTGCAGTCACCTAAGGGGAGTACTTTCTGCAATTAATGATGTTTAATTTAATTAGCTGGAGGTTTAAAAATGAGAGGTTAGAAGAGAGCTCAGTAGTTCAGACTCAGACGTTTGGAGATGCAGAAAGAAATTGCCTCAGGGAAAGTCACTGGAACCCAGAAGCCAGGAGAGAAGCCCAGCAGATGTCGCTGTGTGCCTTCTCACGTGACAGAGAAACTCAGATGAAAGCTAGCCACCTTTCCTTCAAGGAACCGTAAATTTGTACCTAAATAAATCCCCTTATTAATCACATATCTGTCTCTGATGTGTTGCATTCTGGCAATTTTAGAAAACTAAAGTAGAGAACTGTGGATTTACAGAACAATCATGCACAAAATACAGGATTCCTATACACCACCGCACCATTAATACCTTGCATTGGTGTAGAAAATTTGTGATGACTGTTGATAGCCTTCTTTATGATTGCACCATGTATTAAAGCCCATGGTTTAACTTAGGTTTCATTGTTCGTACAGTGTAGTTTCATGGATATTTTTTAAAAAAATTTATTCCATTAACTGTTACATACAATGTAACATTTCCCCTTTTAATCATATTGAGATATATATTTCAGTGTTGTTAATTCCATTCACAATGTTGTGCTCTCCTCACCACCATCCATTACCAAGACATTTCCATCATTCCAACTGGGAACCCTATATATTTTAGCATTAACTTCCTGTTCCCTATCCCTACTCCATACCCTGTTAATTGTATTCTAAATTCTGACTCCATGAGTTTGCTTATTCTAATTGTTTCAAATCTGTGAGATCGTACACCATTTGTCCTACTACCAGGTAGTTTTAAGATGTATCAATGGGTATAGACATTTCTTTTTTCCTGATTTAGATTCAGTTTGTCCACCCTGGAACTGGGAACCCTGCATAGTTCAGAGTCAATCAATTGGAAATTTAGGCTTCCATCAATTCTGATCCTCAATATGCATTTCAGCAGATAAGGGAATACATTCTTACTGTGTGAACAGGGCAGGAATAGGTTGAGAAATACAACATGAAGAAGTCCTTTTTCATTTATATCCCTGCCAAAATAGTGTGATTGAAAATTAAAAAGTGCAATCAAAGCAATTGTAATATAACTGGGTATGATGGACTGACCTGTTTCCAATAAAAGGGTATGCAATGAAACCAGACATGCTGGGTTGCAAAGGCAGGTGGCTGGCTAAACTTCATTTTGAAGGTATAGGATCAAGAATGAGGCAGTGAGAAACAACGGCTTGAGTCATACCTTCCACACTATATTATCGAATACTATTAATCTAGGAGGATTTTTTTTTTGTATCCTAACATTATACCACTATATGTTGCTGACCCTACTGTGGCTAATATTACTACTAGTAGTAATAATAGCAAACAGTTAGTGCTTATTATATGCTGGGCACTATTCTAAGCACTTTATGTGTCTCTTTATGTTGCATGTGGAATTAATTGATTCTGAAATCACCAATTCTCAGAGGAAACTGGCTCCTTTCTCTGGGAGATGATAGCTCAAACTCTTCCAAACAACTTTTGAAAGGGGCCAAGAGGGAGGAAATAACTGAAGAAGGACCTGGGGTATCAGTGAGGTATTAGTCAAGATGTCTGTCTGGGTTACACATGCCAAAAAGTTCAACACAGAGATGCTTAAGCAACATAAGAAACTTACTAGCTCTAGCAACCAGAAACGGAAAAGGGTATAGCTAGAGACAACTCAAATGAGGAAATTAACATCCCTTGTATGCTTTCTTCACCTTTTGCCACTGCTTCTCTCCTAGTGACAGCTTCAGGCTCTCCTAGTGCATACTAGTTTTCTCTGTGGGCTAGAACCATGGCCTCTGGCAGTTTCTGTGATAACATCTTTCCAACTTTGTCTCCTGGAGTCAGCTCCAATAATAATAAAAAAAAAAAAACAGAGAAACACTCTGATTGGCCCAACTTGGATCATGTGCCCACATCCTGAGCCAAACTTCATGAGTAAGAAGATGGCTTATAATGATTGGCAGCCTCTGCCAGAATCTCTTTGGGTGTGGGAGGCTGGTGTGCAGAGAGAGAACAGTTTCCTCAACAGGGGAATGATGCACAGCAACAGCAGAGATAAATAATGGGGGAGGGACAAGAGTTAAAAGGAGGTTAAGATGACCTATTTGGTGAGGGTGTGTTTATTGGTTTTCTTTCTCTTGGGTAAAAGAAATTATCTAAAATTGAAAGTGTTGATGGACTTGTGGACTTTGAGCTTTCTACATGATGCCTGATGAATGCAGGTGGCTGAAGGATGCGCTAATTGAAAAGTAGATTGGCGAACAATGGTGTAAACACATGATCTAATATTGTGCTGCTACAAAAATGAATGAAGTCATGAGGCATGCAACGATGTGAACGAAACTCTGGGACATTTGGTGAAGCAAAATAAGCCGGAAATGAAAGAATCATTATGGTATGGTCTCCTTTAGAAAATGCTTATAAGAAAACAGGGGCCCAGATTGTAAGCTCTTGTAGCAGACACATTTAGTCAGGAGTGGTAATTATTATTTCTGGATTTTGAGACATTGTTTTATAACCTGGTATTTAGAGATAAGAATGAAGCTGATCAGGTTGGGGTTAAAGTAATTCAGAACATAGGGGTAAGGAAGACAGTGTCCATGTTTTAGAACCACACATACTCTTTGAGACCAAAAGAAGAAAGGTTTTCTTGGTCTGGGACCTAAATTTTATGCAGCATGTAATCTGACTCAACTATCTGTGTAGCTCTTTGAACAACTGAAACACAGGGAGCACAGAATATGAACGAGGTCCTTTAATCCTGTAGAGCTTAATGTAATACCTGAATCCATCCTAGAGTATATTAAGCAGATAATCAAAAAGTATTGGCAAAGTCTCTTGAGAAAAAAAATATGGAACTATTAAACCTTACCATCAGGGAATCCCCTGATACTGTGTCAAACTTCAGGGACACCCAAATCAATAGGCCATGCCCTCAATCTTGAGGCTTACTCTTGGGATGCTTATGTAGATAGTGGAGAAGCTTAGCCTGCCTATAGGCATGCCTAAGAGTCACCTCCAGAAGACCTCTTTTGTTGCTTAGAAGTGGCCTCACTCTCTCTAAGCCCAACTCTGCAAGTGAAATCATTGCCCTCCCCCCTATGTGGGACATGACATCCAGGAGTGAAAGTCTCCCTGGTGGCATGGGAGATGACTCCCAGGGATGAGTCTGGTCCTAGTACTGTGGGATCAACAATTCCATCCTGACCAAAAGGAGGAAAAGAAGTGTAACTAATAAAGTATCAGTGGCAGTGAGAGCTTGAGTAGAGTTGAGAGGCTACTCTGGAGGTTGCTCTTATGAGAGCTTCAGTTAGACCTCGCTACTTATCATAACTTGCCAGCCCCCAACGAGGACCATTTCAGCCAATTCTAAAGAATACCTAAGGCAATATGTAAGCTTCCACAAGTGTTTCACGGTACTGTAGCTTTCCAGAAACCTACAACCTTCAGGTGGTTCCCTGGACCAGATAAGTCCTGAAACCTAGAGGGCCCAGCCCCTCCAGAACATCAGGTAGTTCCATCTCTCTACCCCACATTATTGATAGACCCTTCCAACATGAAAAAGGTAGAATGGCCATAGCCCAAACACCCCTAAAGAGAGATATAGAAGATCAAAGGTGATGGTGGAATTATATAGAGAAGATAGGATTTACAAATGAATTTTTATTGTTGACTCATGAAATTGATATATCCAGTATCTTAGAACAGCTAGAAGTAAAAACTTAAAATTGTGGAATTGTAACCCATGTCAAACTCTGAAATCTGTTCTACAACTAACTGTGGTGCTGTGCTTTGAAATTTATTGCTTTTTTGTATATATGTTATTTTTCACAAAAAAAGAAAAAAAGTCAAAAAAAAAAAAAAAAAAAAGGAGAAAGATGCCATGCTGGGCACACGTAACATTTGATGTCTATTATAAAAGAACTGAAAGAGAACTTAAGACAGATAAAGTTTGTATGTAGTCCCCCTCTTCTGCTTTCTTCACTTTCCTTACCCACAGCAATCAGAGTCTAATGCTACCTTCTGATTCCCCACTTCCATCCAAAGGCCAGGAACTCTTCCTTTTCCCTTGGTAGTACATCATTTCTCAATCCCCTTCCTGAGAACATAACTCCCAAGAACTGAACTTTACTTATGGGGTTTTCACTCTGTAAAATGACAGGAACTGATCAGAGAATGTTCGATTCCAGCTTTTTAGTGGTGACACAATGCTCACAAGGATAAATTCTAATGGACAAGGTAGGCTGACTTTGCAGTTCTGTATTAAATCAGTCATTCCTGCCTGCACATATTTTAACAGGAACTAGGTAACCATAGGCCCTGACACTTACCTTGGAGACCATGGAGTAGCAATGCAACCCTTGAGAGTTCTGTTTATGTGAGTATGAATAACGAGTTGGACATCCTGGAAGATGTAATGGCCCCAGACATGGAAATTAATGTTCTCAAACTGTGTGTGTGTGTGTGTATGCATGTGCACGCATCTCTACGCAGAGTGAAGAATATGTGGCCTTTGAGGGATCCACCTCTGAAGACAGAGCATTCACCTGGAGTGGGACATGTTCCTAGATCTTGCTTTCCCGCTGTTACGCCATCATCAGGGAGAAATACCATTGAGTGAAATGCAGGAGGGGTTACTCAAAATGCCATGGAGCTACCCCTAAAACTCACCCCAACTCCTTGAAGACAGGACTGTAAAGTAAGAGCCCAAGTACAATTTGAGTGCTATCCACATGGAAAGTGCAGTGAGAACATATGTAGAGAAAGGACCTACAAGCAGGAGAGCAGGACTGCTACATTGCACGATCCCAGAGGGTACCATTTCCTTGTGTTCCTTGTGAATGGTGCCCCATGGCTGTGCAAAGTACCTGCTCTGGCAATACGTAGTGACTATGGACATACTGATAACTGGGAAACTTTAACTGGTCCCTAAGCAAGCCCATGAAATTTCAGATTTCTGCAAGGGAACAGAAGGAAACTTGGCAGGAGATTTGGAAACCTAGCAATCTTACTGGAAGTGAGAAGGTGGATGGGATCAAAGTCTATTACAATTGGTAACCACACCCTTATTTGCCCCCCACAACCCTCAGGTTTGTGTCAAAAGGAGAACAAAAAGTTGCACCCCTCTTCGGAGTCCTTGAGAATAGAAATCCTAACATCAGTGAAGATAACCAAGCTTGGATTGGTGCTACCATGGTCAGAGGGGAAAAAGAGGGCTTCATAAAGTAATGTGTGAGGTTGATATTATTAACAGCTACACATGAAAACAGAGAAAACATTGTATAACTACTATGTAGTCCTTCAAATGCAAACAGAAGGTACAAACAATAGGGCAGGTTATAAACTTCTTAATGCAGCAAGTGTTTTACAATTATTATCATTATAATCATCATCATTTAAATTATCACCTTCTCTTAATTTGTTTTAAGACTGTTCCCAAATGGTGCTCCAAGTTTGTGCCGAGTGCCAGTGGGCAGGCTCCAACCTGTGTCAGCCAAACATCTTGGTGATTAATATTCTTGGCTCCAAGAAAATAAACGTCATTTCTCCAAATTCAGAAATTGGGGGAGCATAAAATGTTGGAAGCCAAGCTTGGAATTCTCCATGATATCTGTCTTATCTATACTCAGCCTACTCATAGGATTCATAGTTAGTTTAGGATTCATTTTTCAAAACTAGGGAGAAACAGTACAATTTATTTATTCTAACCCTCATTTTCTTCCCCCTTTCCTCCTCTCCTCCTACCTCCCTCCCTGTCTTGTAAGTTAACTAATATCCTTAACCTTATATTGCATCCTGATAAAAAAAGTAATATATATTTCTATAAAAACTGGAAACATGAAAGCTTAAAGTAACTGCTCCACAATTTCCCACCCATATACTAAAGCCATAATATAAACTATTTTTTTATATTCATTGTAAGATTTTAGATCACTCAGTTTTCTTGTTCTTGCCCCAAATCTCATTTTCCCAGGTACCTCTTCTCAATGGGACAGTGGCCCCTAATCTTTTGGTAAGACAGAGGCAGCTATCCACTTCTATCAGGAAGAAGAGCCCAAAGATCTTGGTAACTGCACTGGTTTAAATCTGTTATGTACCCCCGAGAAGCCATGCTCTTTTAATCCAATCTTGGGGGGCAAACCTCTTGTTGGGTGGAGCCTTTGATTAGGTTTTTTCCTTGGAGATGTGACCCTGCCCATTAAAGGTGAGTCTGAATCCACTTACTGGAGTCTGTGAAGAAGGAGGTGTTTTGGAGAGAGATTCAGAGACAGAAATATGCCAGAAGAAATAAGCAAGGACACACAGAAACTGAAAGAGCTAGAACCCGAACAGAGCCAAGCCGAGCTAAGAGATGAAATCTAGAGTTTGCTCCCGAGAAGCTAAGAGAGGACCCACCGATGCCTCAAGAAACACCCCAGAGATGTTAAGAGAAGACTTGTAGGACGCGGAGAGAAAGCTACTGAAATCAGGAGCTGAAAGCAAGGGAACTGAGAGCAAGGGCCAGCAGATGTCAGCCACATGCCTTCCCAGCTGACAGGTATTTCAGATGTCAGGGGGCTTTCTTCAGAGTCCATGTATCATTTTGGTGATGCCCTAATTTGGACTTTTTCATGGCCTTAGAACTATAAATTTGTAACCTAATAAATCCCCTTTGCAAAAGCCAGTCTGTTTCTGGTATATTGCATTCCAGCAGCTTTAGCAAACTGAAGCAATAACTTGACCTGTCAGAATATCTCCCTCAGTTTCAAATGGGAAAAATGAGCTCAAGAGTCATTTGCCAAACTCCAAAGGCTCTATCAGGACTTCTACAACGTTGCAGATAAATGGCTTGGAATTCTCTGTGCTGTTTAAGGTTTGAAGTCCAGAAAATGGGCAGAGAGCTGCGTACAGACGTGGACAGAATATATCATGTGATATGTTGCCAGAAAAATCTCCAATTTTCTTTTTGAAGTGTGATGTCATCTAAATCTGAGAACAAAATGTTTCAAAGATATATTTCCTACATTCGACAAGAAAGGGTAACAGTTTTATATCAAGAAAAATATGTAGGATTTCAACTTTCCCATTTGGAGAATTTCTGATATTTTTGCAAGCAGTGGGGACAACCAAATCAATAGGCTGAACCCTTGACCTTGGAGTTTGCCCCTATGAAACTTATTCCTGCAAGGAAGAAGCTAAGCCTACTTATAATTATGCATAAGAGTCACTCCCAGAGACCCTCTTTTGTTGCTCAGATGTGGCCTGTCTCTCTCGGCCAATACAACAAGCAAAGTCACTGCCCTCCCCTGTCTACGTGGGATGACTCCCAGGGGTGAAAACCACCCTGGCAATGTGGGACAGAACTCCTGGTTGGGCCAGCACCCACATCGAGGGACTGAGAAATTCTTCTTGACCAAAAGGGGAAGAGAGAAATGAAACAAAATAAAGTTACAGTGGCTGAGAGATTTCAAACAGAGCAGAGAGGTTGTCTTGAAGGTTATTCTTATGCATTGTATAGCCACCCCTTTTCAATTTGTGGTATATCGGAGTGGCTGGAGGGAAGTACCTGGAATTGGTGAGCTCTGTTCCAGCAGCCTAGATTCTTTTTTCTTTATTAATAAAGCCAATCAACATACAACACCAACATTCTTAACGTATGAACATTCCATACTTGGTGTGCAATCAGTGGCTTACAATGTCATCACATAGCTGTGTATTCATCACCATGATCATTTCTCAGAACATTTACATCACTCCAGAAAAAGAAATAAAAAGAAAAAAGAAAAAACTCATACATACCATACCCTTTACTCCCCCCTCTCATTGACCACTGGTATTTCCCTCTACCCTATTTATTTTAACATTTGTTCCCCCTATTATTTATTTATTTTTAACCCATATTTTTTACTCATCTGTCCACACCGTAGATAAAAGGAGCATCAGAACAAGGTTTTCACAATCCCACAGTCACTTTTCGAAAGCTGTATCATTATACAATCATCTTCAAGACACATGGAGCAGCCTAGAAGATGATTGTATAACTATATAGCTTTTACAATGTGACTGTGTGATTGTGAAAACCTTGTGTCTGATGATCTTTTTATCCAGGGCATGGATAGATAATGAGTAAAAAAGTTATGGATGAAAAATAAATAAATAATAGGGGGGATAAGGAGTAGATTGAAATACTAATGGTCAAAGAGAAGGGGGATTAAGGGCTATGGGACATACAAGTTTTTTCTTTTTTCTTTTTATTTCTTTTTCTGGAGTGATGCAAATGTCCTAAAATGATCATGGTGATGAACACACAATGACGTGATGATGTTGTGGGTCACTGAGTGAGTGTATGGACTGTATGTGTGTGTGAAGATTTGTCAATAAAAATATAAAAAAAGAAAAATATGCAGAATATGTTTCCCCCCACAGAATGCATAATGTAAGATTTAATATGTATCTACTGATATCAATAACGTCCAGTTGGTTTGAACTAAGTAGGAAAGTCTTTGAGGTGAAATGACATTTTTATGACTCAAAATGCCCTTTACGGTGCCCTATGTGCTTCGGATGTACACTAGAGATTACCTCTCCGTGTAGAAGCAATAGTAGATTTCACCTTTAAATGAAAGAGCAAACCTAAATAAATAGAGGATCGGAGACAAAAGCTCCCCAAGTCAAAATGAATACTGTGTCAATATTCTATGATCTAATTGTCATTTTTGATTGTAGCCCATTTATTGAGAATGTATTATGTGTTAGGAACAGAAAATATTCTGAACCCATCGTATACAATCTCTCCACGTGTAAAATTGACATTCAGGCTATTTTTTTAATAAAAACTGGTGACGAGATGATGCTTCGCCCACTTCCACTCCTATCACAGGCACAGTGGAAGGACTGGACGATTCATTGTCACAACGCATTTCCCTGAAAGAGCATCCCATTCCTTCCAGGATGGGCGGGTGCCTCCTTCCGCAGCCTTTGCAGCAGCGCTGACATCAGCCTCACCAGGGGGAGCTAGTGAGACGTGCAGCTCAAGTCCAACTCCAGACCTACCAAATCCGAATCTGCACTATGACAAGATCCCTTAGTGCTTCACATGCGCATTAAGATTTGAGAAGCACTGAGCTAACTGATGATTGAGGGCCTCTGTTTGCCCCGCTCTCCGTCTGTTTCCCGACCCACACATGCATACGTACATGCACACACACACACACACACACACACAAACACACATAGAATTTAGGTTGAGAATTGAAGCACAAACGCTGGTCAAAATCAAGTGGTCCCCCAGATTGTTTTCAATCACAGGCAACCATGCTGTAGGGCAGAGATCGACTAGTTTTGTTTTCCTGTTTATTACTAATGGCCCATTGCTGACACCATGCAAGTTATACACCTCAGGATATGTTTGTAACACTGGCGAGACCTCAATAAATTCACCATAAAGCTATTTACAACTGTTAAAAATGATCAAAATTTAAAGTAAGCAAAATCATTTGAAAATGTTCTTAAAGACAACATGAAAAACTTGACCAAAAATTCATATCTCTATTTAGTTTTCAAAAAAATTTTTTTGCATTGATAAATTATATTCCCAGATCCATTAAAGTCTCCTTCTGCCAATACCGTGGTTCCCAACCGTGGCTGCGTATTAAAATCACCAGCTTCTAGAGAAAAATCCTGGAGCCCAGGTCCAACCCAGGAAGTTCCATCGGGATCTCTGGAGGTGGGACCTCGATGTCCCACTTTTCACCTTCATTTGGATGCTGGGAGAGGCTGAGTTGGGTGAACAGGTGTAATCTATTAACCAAGGAAGACAGATGTTCATTCAGAGTGAAGGGACACCAGATGTTCGCCAGGCATTCCCCTCAAAGGCTATTATTTCCCATCTGAAACACATTTGCCTTCATCAGTTATTTCATGTCTCTTTCACCAGTCACCAAAAGGATTTAGTGGTTTCAAAGCCGAGGTTCTTTCGGCTCTTCTGAAAAGTTAAACCTGAGAGAAATGAATAGTTCCATATCCTCTGAATAGAACTCGCATTTAGCTCATCAAACTGCAGGAGGGTTTTAAACCAAGTGATGTCTTAGCCAGGTCCCTATACCCAGAGTTACACCTGCCAAATAGCCAGTTCTCCCATTTCTCCTTGAGTTTAGACTTTGTTCCCAAACTGTCCGCACAGGATGTTGCTGGCAGGTATCTTATTTCATGCAAGAGGTAGGAAAAACGAAGAGGTGTTACTGATCAGTGCTTTCAATATGTCATCAGTTGAAACTGGAAAAATATTCCCAAATTTCTCTCCCTCCAAAAGCTACCCTATTTCTGGTGAACCAGGACACCCACATAAAGTATCAGACAGTATCAAATCCTTAGAATGCTTCTGTACAGAAATGTAAATGAGTGACATTTTTAGTACAATGAGTAAAAAGCACGTTGATATATTGGCTAATTATAAAAGCATCCAAATATCTTTCATATCTTTTCCAAAAAAGGATGGTTCACCTGCTTCATTTGTTTTTCTCAATTACGGAAGACTAGACTTCGAACATCATTTTTCTTGAAATCCCTGTTTAGAACGAATTGTTTAGAATTGGACATTCAAAGTTGGGAGTTTAGAATTACAAAACCACCGTGAAGGGAACTGAAGTGAGCAGTCAAGAAGATGAGAACTTTGGCTAATCAAGGTCCTCTTAAATTCAACAAATATTTGCTGACCACCTAATCTGTACTAGAGATGTGTAAAGAATCGAGCATTTTGATTCTTCAGTAGCAGCATTTCCTTGTCATGCTCAGACTGATAACACATCTTTTAGTTTCATGGTTTTGTTTGCTTGGATTATACAGTAACTTCACTTTCCTGAAGCCAGGATCTGCTACAGACATTCCTTGGGGACTTCAAGAGATAGCTGTTCTTTTAATAAGGCCAGATATGCTGAAACATCTATGCATGAATCCCTTCTGGACTTTTCCTCATGGAACAATCCAAAACTTCATCTATGTAACTTCCTTTGTTTAAAGAAACTGACTTCGCTATGATTCTTGGTTCTTATTTTCTACCCTCCTGCTTCAGACATACCAAGATTCCCTGGCATTACAGCTATTTCAAAGAGAAGGTATTCTTCAATTTGAAAATTTCCCAAAGGAATATAATTTTCTGTATTTATTTTTAAATGTGGTGACTGGATTTCTGAAAGTTTCCCATAGTTTTCTTAACACACTCTTCATGCAAAATATGTTAGAGCAAAATTAAAGATTTCTTCCTCTCCATTTCAGAAAAGGGCCTTTAATGCAGTACATGAGAATCCATCAAGTATCACGGGAGATTTTAAGTTGAAAACGCAATTCTTTTGCAATCAAGGGAGAGTTATAATTTTGTGGAGAGTCAAAATACGAAGAGTTGAGATAGCAACAAAACTAAATTTAACAGGCTTTCTGAAGGAAGGAAAGGAGAAAGGGGATAGAGAGAGCGAAGGAGAGAGATAAAATAGCATGCATTTTTGCACTGGATTTGGGGTGGATGTCCTCATGCATGGAAAGAACTCATACCAGAATGGTCCTATCATCTTTAGCTTATCAGTTCTGCAGGAGAAGGAAAAGGTCTTAATTATAATGATAATGTTAACACTAACAATAATAGCTAATGTCTTTTGCGTGTTGGCGCCTTACCAATCTTGATGTAAAATGACTGTTCATTTACTCTTAAAAAGCCTTTACCACGTGCTGGGATTTGGAAGGAAGACAAATGAAGGTAAGATAGAGGCAGGTACAGGGTGGGCCATGGATTTTCTCTTATCTGCCAATGTGTTCTTGCATTTTTATGCAATAATAAAAATCGGTAGTATGGCATTTTCTGGATACTCAGAGGCAGTAATGAGAACTTGAAATCTGATGGGATGTAGCTTTCATTTCTGTAAGTGCTAACTTTTGTCAAAAGATGGCAGCAAAGTTCAGCTAGTTCCTCAGAAGCTACTTTCAAAAGTGAAAGGCAAAGGGAATAACTGTTCACATCCATCAAAGATAATGGGTTAATGGGTTGTCTTGGCAATTATGGCTGGACTTTATCTTCTAATCGTTTACCAAGTTTTTTTTTAGATATTCAAATAGCACAAGTTCAGTGTAAGTCCGGCTGCTATGGCACGAGTGTATTTATTCATTCATTTGTTAATGTAAATAATCATTAATTTCCCAAATGTTTGAGTGTCTGCTAAGAGCTTAGCACCATGTGGAAGGCTGATGAGACTTGTCACCATCAAAAGCACAGCCCCAGCTCCCACTGAATGCAGGTAGCCCAGTGCGGGACACATACTGAAATACAAGCGCAGAAATGAATTCTTCATTTATAGAATATAATTACCCATAGAATATATGCTCCCCGGGGTCAGGCGTTTTTGTTTGTTTTGGTCACAGATGTATCCCAAGTGCCTAGAACTGTGCTTGGTGCAAAGCACGGGCCTAACAAAAGGACGTGACCTGGGTCTGAGGAAATAAATATGCAGGAGGGGAGGTCTGAAGGGTACGTAGGTGGGAACTAGGTGGCTGTGTGTATGCATGGTGGGGGCAGTTCTTCAGGCATAAGGAAGACTGAGTAAAGCGCTGCACTGGGGGCTGGGTGGGGGAGCAGGGAAGTTATGGGGCGCATGGCTTGTCACAGAGAACTAAAAGAAGACCAGTGCGACTGAAGCATAGAATGAGCAGTGGTATGGGGATATGCACTGTGATAGTTTTAAGCAGTATGTACCTCAGAAAAGGTCAAGTTCTTTGAATCCATTCCCATGAATGTAGACCTATTGTGGGTGGGACCTTTTGATGAGGTCCTGTCAGTTCAGCTGTGCTTTGGACAGCTCTTAATGCTCTTACAGGAGTCCTTTAAAAGAGAATAAAAGACACAGAAAAAAAGTCCTAGGGAAGCTCAGACAGAAGGACACACAGAAGCTAAGAAAGACAGAAGCTAAAAGAGAGAAACACAGAGAGGAAGCACTGAAGCTAGATGCTGGAAGCAAAAAACACCTAGGAAAGAAGGGACATGCCATGTGCCTCCCCATGTGACAGAGGAACTTAGGATGTCCTCAGCCTGTCTTCAGAGTCTGGGTGTCGTCCTGCGGATGCCTTAATTTGGATATTTTCATGGCCTCAGAATTATAAACTTGTAGGTTAATAAATTCCCATTGTAAAAGCCAACACATTTCTGCTATATTGCATTTGGCAAATCAAAACACACCATAATCAGACGAAAACTTTGAAGAGACTTTGTTGTGCAGAATGCGTGAGAGCAACAGGAGTGGATCTGAGGACGGCAGGAGGCCACTTCGAGTCCAAGTGAGAGGTGATGGCAGCTTAGTTGGGGGAGATTATGGTGAGATGGAAGGAAGTTGTCAAATTGGCCAAATATTCAGCAGACTAAGATCAGCAGAACTTGTTAATGTATGGGATATAGAGTTTGAGGGACAGAGAGGCGTTTCAAGGATAACTTAAAGAGCTCTGACTTGTGCAGTGAGGCGTGAGCTCGATAGGGAACCCTGGAGGAAAGCCAGTTTAGTGGCGGGCTGGGGTGGATTATGGGTTCTCTCTGGGGCATGTGGAGACTTCGAGACGTCCTAGTAGAAAAATTTAGTGCCTGGTTTGACTTAAGGGTCTGAGCTTAGATAAATCTGGGGAAGGAATGAAGTTGAGAGTCGTTGGTATGCGGATGTAACTGAAGGAGAGTGACTAGAGGAGCCCATTTAGGGAGAGAACATAGAGTGAAAAGAAACGCAGGCCTAAGACTAGACTTGAGGAACTCCTACACTTAACAGCCAGGTGGAGAAGGATGGGCCAGCAGAAAAGACAGAAGGAGTTGCCGAGAAGGAAGGAGGGAAACCTGAAAAGAGTGCGTGGGCACAAGGGGCTGGACTCTCCAGAAGCAGTAAGACCCTTCCCTGTGTCCTGAGAAAGATGGGTGAGGATATCCACTTCTACCACTGTCCTCCCTTCAGTCTATTCTCTCATTCATTCATTCACCCATTCAGCGGTGGCCCCTGCTGGCACCCTCAAATGTCCTTGGCTCTTGGTAGAGCCAGTGCCCAGAAAGAGAATATATCTTCAGCGCCACCAGAACCAAGTGAGGGCAAATAGAGCTAAAGCATAATGGGCAGCCCAGATTAACCCAACTCTGGTTAATTAGTGAAAGAAATGAATGTGGGAATATATTTACAGACCCAGAAAGGAAATACCATTGGTTGGCAATCCAAGCTCTCCTCCTAGCCTCCTGTGCCATCTTGGGAATCGATCTTACCATGGTTGATTTTGGTATTATCATCACTAAATTTCAGGGCAGAGGATTGGAGATGGGCGGATGGGGAAAGTAATGCGGGGGAGGGAAAATAATATTCACTCTGCACATCTAATGGGATTCCCATGAAGATTCTATAAAATGAGGTATCTAAAAGTGCTCTGAAAAACACATCGCATCAGATAAGATTTTATACAGCATAAGAGATTTTAAAATTAGTATTATAAAAACAGAAACTCAGAATTTATAAATATGGAGAGTTCCCAGGCATTCATTCCTAAAAAGCTATGTGAATGCCTTCTATCTCTTTCTATCCTGCTGCCAACACCATATTCTCTTCTAACTGAAGAACAGAACAAAACAAACAAACAAAAAACCTCTAAAATCTATTACCAATGCAAGGAAAAGGATAGAAATAGAATTCGAGCAAAACAGAGCCAGGACCACCCAAGCTAATAGATTCCAGGTCAGACAGTGAGTACAACAGGATCACCACTAAACCCTCAAATCTGTTTTAAAAGCCCAGGAGAAGGGAGAGGCCTCACCCCACCGTTGCAGGGAAAACCCCTCAGCTATATGGGGGCAGCTCTTTGGTGACCAACCTTCACGAGGGCCACCGGGTGCCTGGTTTTTTAATCAACCCTCCTCTGATTGGTCATGTGATGTCAGCCCCGGTGGGGCAAAACCCCCCTCTCATTTGCAGCAAATGCTGTCAGGGCAGCTCCACATCAGACAAAACAATCACGTCCTAAAAGAGGAACCAGGCTCCCGCACCTTCTGTCATAAACCCCAGTGTTTGAACTTCTCTCACAAGGCCTCCAGCTTTCCTTTTCTACGACGAAATCTTGACTTGAGAGGCTAGACATCTCATTTATTCCCTCAAACGTTGCTTTAAGAGCGCCCCCAGTCCAGTGGGCATACCATGAAGTGAATAAAGCTTTGGCTTTACCTTATTTTATCTTCATAATTGGGTTTTCTTTTTCTTAGAGCCAGCTCCACAAAACCTGCGCTAGTCCTGCCCTGAGCTTGAAAAAACATGCTATAGACTTGCCATTTACCAAGACAGCAATTGGGGTGGGTTTGAAGGCTTCAACCTACTCTTCATGGTTTACTTCCTTCCAGATTTTTCTTTTTTTAGTTATGGAATGCTTCACAAATTTGCGTGTCATCCTTGTGCAGGGGCCATGCTAATCTCTGTATCGTTCCAGTTTTCGTCTACGTGCTGCCAAAGCGAGCCCTTCGTTCCAGATTTTTTGAGGTACATTCATATACCAAGTTCTCTAGGATTCCGGGATCACTTTTTTTTCATTAAAAACAACAATTCAAGTCCTTTTTAAATACAAGTGTAGAGAATCAAGTATGCTTCCCCCATTTCTAAAGTTTCCTGGAATTGGGGCGGATACGGACAGGAGAAGGTGACTTCTTCCTTTGACCTCTCAGACTGAATTCCCCTTCCTGGCTCACGGACAGCTCCTTGTCTGGGCATTTCGACTCCTGTAGCTGCTGTCCCCTCCTCATACCTTCTCCTCGGGTGTGAACTCAGCCCCCTCCTCCTTCATGCCTTAAAAATGGTTGTGTAGGATAATAGATTTCTACTGAAAGGCTGAGGGGACTGAGGAAGATTGTAGACCAGAAAGAAACAATTTAAAATAAAATATCAGACATTATTTTTCTTCAAGATCATTCCCTCCACAGCAAGGATCTGTCTCTGTAGTCTTCAGACTGCCCTCCCTAAGGAAACTCGTCACTCTTCTCCTTACTTTCTCTAAGCATCTCAGGGACCCTCAATTTGCTCCCTCTAGAGAAGCTAAAGGGAAACTCTCAGATCCCATTTGCTTCATCACACAGACCAATTTGGTTCTCTTCATTTTAATCCTCTCCTTTCAGCTCATGCCTAGACAGCACTGCCTTTCGCAACCAGTAAGAGCCAACAAATGATGAATTTTATAGTGGACCTTTAATTCAGAAGGAGAATTAACATTTTCACTCTCCCTTTTAAATATAAAAAGTTCCTCTCCATTAAATTTGAAGTTAAATTATTAACAGGACACCAACATTTGAGAAACTACAGCAGAGCTCACACCTTTTTTTGGTTTGTGTTTGTAACTCTTGGTCAGCAAGCTGGCCCTTTGAATTCTAGCTATTGTAGTAAAGTAATCCTGTGTCTTTTCAGTTTATTCCTTCTACCCATGCATTTCTCTACTCATTTTTCTTTCTGATAGGGACTTTTAGTATGGCTCAGTCCATTATCTAGCCATGTTATTGGCAGAGTTAAGACTCACCCAGGCTTTGGGTTTTGAAAAACAAGCAACTCCTGGAAATTCATTTGTTGGTCTCCAGTGTTACTGAGAAAACTGGCTGGTTTCTAACCAGCATTGTCAGTTGACCATTGGTTACTTGCCTTCTTAGGCTTTGAGAAGCAGATTAGTGTCAAAGGTTGAAAGCATGACCATCATATAACTATAAAGTAAGCACACACCGAAGATGGACTTGCTTCATTAATGAAGGGCTCAGCAGGATGGTAAAACTGGTTCAAAGAAGAAACAAATGTACTTGTAGCTACTGAAGTACATCTAAAACTAAATTACTCACAAAAACTCGTTATTGCCGAACAAGACAATAATCTTTGGGTAGTAATTTCTCTTATCAGGCAGGCAGGAACCGTTTCTATCTTGTAGATGAAATTCATTTGTATTACTGTCAATCAAAAATTATTTGCTTTGCTATGAGTTTTGTACAAGTCAATGTCAACAAGTCAATAGTAAGTCAAACAAAAGTACCTTTCATACCCCTAGAGAATTAGTTAATTTTTGGTCAGCCTATTAGATAGTGCTTCAGCATGACAGAAAGGGGAATTGCTGGCATCCTTTTCCCTAGTTCCAAGTTTTAGGTATTTTTTTTACTTAACATTAGAAAACAACGGCATTTTCCTTTGAAGTTCGCTAGGTATACCAATCGTTTAAAAATTCTTTGCTTGATAATGGTTTTTATGATAAAGCCTATTGTTATAGAGCACAATATACTTAATGCACTTCCAAGTTTTAAACCTTCCCTGACCCCCCAAAATGCTTTTGTTTTTAAATAGCATATCAATGGGTTCAGTGCATTCACTTTATCCCCAAGAACAAGAACTGTACATATGTGCAAAAATAAGATACCTTACTCCATGGTGTCAGCAACGTCAGCTAGCATGACCAAACGCCAGGTTAAAGGTATGTACATCAGAGATTCCTAGACACGGCAACTTATTTCCTTTTCTTTAACTTTGGCATACTAAGGTCATAAAATCATGAGAAAAGATGAAACTCGGTGCATTCTTCTGGGCAACAGTCCTGACTTCAAATATATTAGCAGGAAGAAATTGTAAAGTACATTAACCTCCTGACCAATCGTCTTCTGATGCTCTATTGATCACCACAGAGCGAATGAATGGTCCTGCACTAGCAAATGATTTCTATACCTGAGCATATGAACTGTGCCCACTTCAATGACTGCTCAATTCATTTCCAGTAGACGTCCCAGGGACTTTGCTGTGTGACATGGAAGGGATGTCTCCATCAGTTTCCACTTATTAGCGCTACAGGAAGGAGATTATTTTGAGATAAGGAAACACAGCAAGAGGGAGCTGTGCTTTGGAAACATTAATTTAACAAATAGCCGAAGCATCCATCTGCAGCAACCTAGCTCCTGTGCCAGAGTTCCAAATTCCAGCTCTAATCCTACAGAAGTCCCACTGCTCCTCTTTGGCTGAACTATTGCAGAAATTTTTCTGCAGCTGTTGAGGAGGCCAATTGCAATCAGCGGAGAGCAGCAATGACAGTTGCTGAACTGCTACACATCCAAAATACGATGTCCACAATCACTGAGGATAAGGAGACTGTGAAAATTTTGAAACCTACTGATAAATCCCTAAACTTAAATATTGATTACGCTGTAACAAATCTCACATTCCAAAAGGACCATGCATTAGGCCAATAATCAGCAGTTTTATCAGGCAACATATCTTATTCCTTTCGTATTCTTTTGGGGAGCAATCTATGGGGGAAAAGGCCATAGGGCAAGGGGGGAGAGGGGCAAGAGTAAATATCTCTTCGTTTCACAAAATTACATAATGCATTTCTTTACACAATTTGAAATTTGCATTGCCATCACACTGGGAACTGCTTTGGTTTTTTTTGTTTTTTGGGAGGGGTGTATGGTCCGGAAAGTGAATGCTTTGTTTTTAAAATTTCTTTCAATGCTTCATTTGTGACCTCTAGTAGAGATAATATCTTAGTAGTATCTTGTGATATGATTTCATATATGTCACATTCAAATCCCCAATTTTGCCTTATAAAATAGTTGCCAGTTGGGCTCTGATTACTTTTTTTTTTTATTAATTAAAAAAATTAACTAACACAACATTTAGAAATCATTCCATTCTACATATACAATCAGTAATTCTTAATATCATCATATAGATGCATATTCATAATTTCTTAGTACATTTGCATCGATTCAGAAAAAGAAATAGAAAGACAACAAAAAAAGAAATAAAACGACAATAGACAGAAAAAATAAAAATAAAAAAATAAATAAAATAAAATAAAATAAACTCTACCTCAGATGCAGCTTCATTCAGTGTTTTAACATAATTACATTAGAATTAGGTAGTATTGTGCTGTCCATTTCTGAGTTTTTGTATCCAGTCCTGTTGCACAGTCTGTATCCCTTCAGCTCCAATTACCCATTATCTTACCCTATTTCTATCTCCTGATGGTCTCTGTTACCAATGACATATTCCAAGATTATTCTCTAATGTCAGTTCATATCAGTGGGACCATACAGCATTTGTCCTTTAGTTTTTGGCTACTCTCACTCAGCATAATGTTCTCTAGGTCCATCCATGTTATTATATGCTTCATAAGTTTATTCTGTCTTAAAGCTGCATAATATTCCATCGTATGTATATGCCACAGTTTGTTTAGCCACTCTTCTGTTGATGGACATTTTGGCTGTTTCCATCTCTTTGCAATTGTAAATAATGCTGCTATAAACATTGGTGTGCAAATGTCCATTTGTGTCTTTGCCCTTAAGTCCTCTGAGTAGATAACTAGCAATGGTATTGCTGGGTCGTATGGCAATTCTATATTCAGCTTTTTGAGGAACCACCAAACTGCCTTCCACAGTGGTTGCACCATTTGACATTCCCACCAACAGTGGATAAGTGTGCCTCTTTCCCCGCATCCTCTCCAGCACCTGTCATTTTTTGTTTTGTTGATAATGGCCATTCTGGTGGGTGTGAGATGATATCTCATTGTGGTTTTGATTTGCATTTCTCTAATGGCCAGGGACATTGAGCATCTCTTCATGTGCATTTTGGCCATTTGTATTTCCTCTTCTGAGAAGTGTCTGTTCAAGTCTTTTTCCCATTTTGTAATTGGATTGACTGTCCTTTTTTTGTTGAGTTGAACAATCTCTTTATAAATTCTGGATACTAGACCTTTATCTGATATGTCATTTCCAAATATTGTCTCCCATTGTGTAGGCTGTCTTTCTACTTTCTTGATGAAGTTCTTTGATGCACAAAAGTTTTTGATTTTGAGGAGCTCCCATTTATTTATTTCCTTCTTCAGTGCTCTTGCTTTAGGTTTAAGGTCCATAAAACCACCTCCAATTGTAAGATTCATAAGATATCTCCCTACATTTTCCTCTAACTGTTTTATGGTCTTAGACCTAATGTTTAGATCTTCGATCCATTTTGAGTTAATTTTTGTATAGGGTGTGAGATATGGGTCCTCTTTCATTCTTTTGCAAATGGATATCCAGTTCTCTAGGCACCATTTATTGAAGAGACTGTTCTGTCCCAGGTGAGTTGGCTTGACTCCCTTATCAAAGATCAAATGTCCATAGACGAGAGGGTCTATATCTGAGCACTCTATTTGATTCCATTGGTCGATATATCTATCTTTATGCCAATACCATGCTGTTTTGACCACTGTGGCTTCATAATATGCCTTAAAGTCAGGCAGCGTGAGACCTCCAGCTTCGTTTTTTTTCCTCAAGATACTTTTAGTGATTCGGGGTACCCTGCCCTTCCAGATAAATTTGCTTATTGGTTTTTCTATTTCTGAAAAATAAGTTGTTGGGATTTTGATTGGTGTTGCATTGAATCTGTAAATCAATTTAGGTAGAATTGACATCTTAACTATATTTAGTCTTCCAATCCATGAACACGGTATGCCCTTCCATCTATTTAGGTCTTCTGTGATTTCTTTTAACAGTTTTTTGTAGTTTTCTTTGTATAAGTCTTTTGTCTCTTTAGTTAAATTTATTCCTAAGAATTTTAGTCTTTTAGTTGCAATTGTAAATGGAATTCGTTTCTTGATTTCTCCCTCAGCTTGATCGTTGCTAGTGTATAGAAACACTACAGATTTTTGAATGTTGATCTTGTAACCTGCTAATTTGCTGTACTCATTTATTAGCTCTAGTAGTTTTGTTGTGGATTTTTCAGGGTTTTCGACGTATAGTACCATATCATCTGCAAACAGTGATAGTTTTACTTCTTCCTTTCCAATTTTGATGCCTTGTATTTCTTTTTCTTGTCTAATTGCTCTGGCTAGAACCTCCAACATGATGTTGAATAACAGTGGTGATAATGGACATCCTTGTCTTGCTCCTGATCTTAGGGGGAAAGTTTTCAATTTTTCCCCATTGAGGATGATATTAGCTGTGGGTTTTTCATATATTCCCTCTATCATTTTA
The DNA here is from genome assembly GCF_023851605.1 of Tamandua tetradactyla. Taxonomy (NCBI): domain Eukaryota; kingdom Metazoa; phylum Chordata; class Mammalia; order Pilosa; family Myrmecophagidae; genus Tamandua; species Tamandua tetradactyla. Next base: position 9,299,511 of record NC_135338.1, read on the forward strand.
AGGAGATTCCCTTGTATTCCTATCCTTTGAAGTGTTTTCAACAGGAAAGAATGTTGAATCTTGTCAAATGCCTTCCTGCATCAATTGAGATGATCATGTGATTTTTCTGGTTTGATTTGTTGATATGGTGTATTACATTAATTGATTTTCTTATGTTGAACTATCCTTGCATACCTGGGATGAATCCTACTTGGTCATGATGTATAATTCTTTTAATGTGTTGCTGGATTCGATTTGCTAGAATTTTGTTGAGGATTATTGCATCTATATTCATTAGAGAGATTGGTCTGTAGTTTTCTTTTTTTGTAATATCTTTGCCTGGTTTTGGTATGAGGGTGATGTTGGCTTCATAGAATGAATTAGGTAGCTTTCCCTCCACTTCAATTTTTTTGAAGAGTTTGAGCAGGGTTGGTACTAATTCTTTCTGGAATGTTTGGTAGAATTCACATGTGAAGCCGTCTGGTCCTGGACTTTTCTTTTTGGGAAGCTTTTGAATGACTGATTCAATTTCTTTACTTGTGATTGGTTTGTTGAGGTTGTCTATTTCTTCTTGAGTCAAAGTTGGTTGTTCATGCCTTTCTAGGAACTTGTCCATTTCATCTACATTGTTGTATTTATTAGCGTAAAGTTGTTCATAGTATCCTGTTATTACCTCCTTTATTTCTGTGAGGTCAGTGGTTATGTCTCCTCTTCCATTTCTGATCTTATTTATTTGCGTCCTCTCTCTTCTTCTTTTTGTCAATCTTGCTAAGGGCCCATCAATCTTGTTGATTTTCTCATAGAACCAACTTCTGGTCTTATTGATTTTCTCTATTGTTTTCATGTTCTCAATTTCATTTATTTCTGCTCTAATCTTTGTTATTTCTTTCCTTTTGCTTGCTTTGGGATTAGTTTGCTGTTCTCTCTCCAGTTCTTCCAAGTGGACAGTTAATTCCCGAATTTTTGCCCTTTCTTCTTTTCTGATATAGGCATTTAGGGCAATAAATTTCCCTCTTAGCACTGCCTTTGCTGCATCCCATAGGTTGATATGTTGTGTTTTCATTTTCATTCGCCTCGAGATATTTACTAATTTCTCTTGTAATTTCTTCCTTGACCCACTGGTTGTTTATAGAGTGTGTTGTTGAGCCTCCACATATTTGTGAATTTTCTGGTGCTCTGCCTATTATTGATTTCCAACTTCATTCCTTTATGATCTGAGAAAGTGCTGTGTATGATTTCAATCTTTTTAAATTTGTTGAGACTTGCTTTGTGACCCAGCATATGGTCTATCTTTGAGAATGATCCATGAACACTTGAGAAAAATGTGTATCCTGCTGTTGTGGGGTGTAATGTCCTATAAATGTCTGTTAATTCTAGCTCATTTATTGTAATATTCAAATTCTCTGTTTCTTTATTGATCCTCTGTCTAGATGTTCTGTCCATTGATGAGAGTGGGGAATTGAAGTCTCCAACTATTATGGTAGATGTGTCTATTTCCCTTTTCAGTAATTGCAGTGTATTCCTCATGTATTTTGGGGCATTCTGATTTGGTGCATAAATATTTATGATTGTTATGTGTTCTTGTTTAATTGTTCCTTTTATTAGTAGATAGTATCCTTCTTTGTCTCTTTTAACTGTTTTACATTTGAAGTCTAATTTGTTGGATATTAGTATAGCTACTTCTGCTCTTTTCTGGTTGTTATTTGCATGAAATATCTTTTCCCAACCTTTCACTTTCAACCTATGTTTATCTTTGGGTCTAAGATGTGTTTCCTGTAGACAGCATATAGAAGGATCCTGTTTTTTAATCCATTCTGCCAGTCTATGTCTTTTGATTGGGGAATTCAGTCCATTAACATTTAGTGTTATTACTGTTTGGGTAATACTTTCCTCTACCATTTTGACTTTTGTATTATATATATCATATCTAATTTTCTTTCTTTCTACACTCTTCTCCACACCTCTCTCTTCTGTCTTTTCATATCTGACTCTAGTGCTCCCTTTAGTATTTCTTGCAGAGCTGGTCTCTTGGTCACAAATTCTCTCAGTGACTTTTTGTCTGAGAATGTTTTAATTTCTCCCTCATTTTTGAAGGACAATTTTGCTGGATATAGAATTCTTGGTTGGCAGTTTTTCTCTTTTAGTAATTTAAATATATCATCCCACTGTGTTCCTGCCTCCATGGTTTCTGCTGAGAAATCTACACATAGTCTTATTGGGTTTCCCTTGTATGTGATGGATTGTTTTTCTCTTGCTGCTTTCAAGTTCCTCTCTTTCTCTTTGACCTCTGACATTCTGACTAGTAAGTGTCTTGGAGAACGCCTATTTGGGTCTATTCTCTTTGGGGTGTGCTGAACTTCTTGGATCTGTAATTTTAGGTCTTTCATAAGAGTTGGGAAATTTTCAGTGATAATTTCTTCCATTAGTTTTTCTCCTCCTTTTCCCTTCTCTTCTCCTTCTGGGACACCCACAACACGTATATTTTTGTGCTTCATATTATCATTCAATACCTTGAGCCCCTGCTCAAATTTTTCCATACTCTTCCCTATAGTTTCTGTTTCTTTTTGGATTTCAGATGTTCCATCCTCCAGTTCACTAATTCTAACCTCTATATCTTGAAATCTACCATTGTAGGTTTCCACTGTTTTTTCATCTCTTCTACTGTATCCTTCATTCCCATAAGTTCTGTGATTTGTTTTTTCAGACTTTCCATTTCTTCTTTTTGTTCATCCCTTGCCTTCTTCATGTCCTCCCTCAATTTATTGATTAGGTTTTTGAAGAGGTTTTCCATTTCTGTTCATATATTCAGAATTAGTTGTCTCAGCTCCTGTATCTCATATGAACTATTGGTTTGTTCTTTTGACTGGGCCATATCTTCAATTTTCCTGGTGTGATTTTTTATTTTTTGCTGGCGTCTGGGCATTTAATCAGACTTCCCTGAGTGTGAGACCCAGCAGGTTGAAAGTCTTTCCTGTGAAGTCTCTGGGCTCTGTTTTTCTTATCCTGCCCAGTCTGTCTGCGGGTCCCACCAGCAAAAGATATTGTGGCTCCTTTAACTTTGGAAGGCTCTCCCTGCTGTGTGCATGGTGGAGACAGAGAAAAGTTTGTAGGCTGGTTTTAATGGCTTCAAATTGTGAAGTCCTGGGATCTAAATTCCTTGAGAGAGGGATTCCAGCTGAGTTGCGTTTCACCCCTCCCACGGGGAAGGTTCAGGTGGTAGAGAGCCCTGAAAGCAGCCTGTTTCTGCATTTGGGGCAGTTGCAACCTGTGTAATCCTGGCACTGAGCCCAGAGGCACCAAGCCTCCGTAGTAACAGCCGCAGAAGGCTCTGTTTCGCCCCCTTTCCTCTTTTTCAGTTAGCCCAATCGGCGACTTCTGCCTTAATCAGTTTTGCCTGAGCTGGGGTCCTATTTTTAGTAGTCAGAATTTGTTTATTAATGCCACTATTGGTGTTTGGTTGGACTCAGTCCCTGCTACTGTTGGAGACTCTTTCCTTTCCCTCCAGGTAGCCACCTGTAGGGTAGGGGCGCCAGCCGCCAGCCGCCGCGGCTTGGGGATCTCGCTGATCCGAGACTCATAGCCGGTCCGGGAAGCCGCCCGCGAGGGAGGGGTGCCGGCTGCCGCAGCCTGGGGAACTTGCCTCTCCGAGACTCTCAGCCGGCCCGGGAAGGAGGGAGGGAGGTACGCCGGCCGCCAGCTGCTGTGGCCCGGGGAAGCGCGCGCCACTCGGGGATCTCACTGCAGCGGAGTCTCGCAGTCGGTCCAGCCAGTCCAGACTGGGGTGCACTGTGTGTCCGGTCTCTGTCGTGGCTCCAGGAGCTGTTCTGTACTGTTTCTGGTTATTTAGTAGTTGTTCTGGAGGAGGAACTGAGACGCGCACACTTTACTAAGCCGCCATCTTGGCCCCAATCTAGGAGCTCTCTGATTACTTTTTATTTTTAAGCTAGCTGTTGGCTCTGTAAACTATGAAAGCAGCGAAAAGAGAAGAGTAAGAACCTTTATTTACCAAGTGATTCATCTTGGCCACAACTATGACTTGCAATTCAGTAATGGAATGAAATCTGCCCCTATTGCACCTAGACTGAAAAAATCAGCAATGTGTTCTGTTCACCACTCCTTCCTGTGGGTCATGGAGAGGTGGGTCCAGGACTGATGCCTCTTGTTACGTGATAATGAAATGCAACTGGTGTCCAGCAGAAAGACTCTCAGGTACAAGAAGAAATAAGTCCAGGTGCCATTCTCCATTTTTCAAGCCAGAAGAGCCAATTCCTTCTCTGCTTTGTGCCCAGGGTGCTGCCTTTTCTGGACAGTGGCTCAAACACTGATCCAGTGAACCAATGTACATAGTCCCCAAGCAATCAGAGTTTCTTTTAACTTAGCTCTCCACTCCCTCACTCACCCAGTGCCTTACCTGCTGAATTGGGAGGACAGAAATGAACTGAGAAAACAATATAATGGAGAAAATAAGGTCAAATATGATCTCAAAGGAACCCCCAATGTAGTTCCTCCCAGCAGTACTGTAGGTATATTTAGTAACTCCCAGGTGTACAGTGAAACCACTGTAACAAAAAGCAAGTTCTTCTTCAAGATAATTTTCTCCTGAGCTGCACCAGCTGGAACCAAACTCATGCCATCCAATGAAAGCCTAACACGGTGCGATGTTTAAAGCACAAGCACATGCAAACACACATGCAAGATGAAAATGAGATACAATAAAGAGAATAAATTAGCACCAGCTGCAGCCCAATTAAGCAAAGCCTTCCACAAGGGAAAGCTTACTTATAATTTACCTAAACGAACACTTTTCCTTTTCGTTGCAACTTGCTGCTTATTAATTTTTTTATTAAAACGACTGCAAAGAGTAACCAAGAGTACCGTTATCACAAGAAAAAAAAAACCTCACAATTCCTCCATTCGAAAGAATTCTTTGAAAGGGTATTTTAAGTCGAATATTTGTGTTTTCAATATTTTGAAATTAAAAAAATCAAAGTTACGTATGCACATAGTTAAAAGAGTCAAAGCTTATGATGAAATGGTGATTTTCCTCCCTCTCTCTTCACCTCCTGAGATGTCATAACTTTCAAATCTTTTAGCTATTTCTTCTGGCATTTACCTTGATAATTTTAGATAATATGCTTACATTGCAATTTCATGATGTATTTGTTTTGACTTTTTCTGTTGATTTCCTACGTGATGATGATTTTACTTCCTTTCATCATGACTCCCACTCCTACCAAATCCCCTTCTCTCCCCCAGCTGCCCCATATAATTATATTCTATTGTTTGGTTGAATTGATTTATTTATATAACTATATTTATATTTGCATAAATTATTCAAAAATATACATGCACACACATATGTGTGTGTGTGTGTGTGTGTGTGTGTGTGTGTGTGTGTGTATGCATCCATAAGGCAAGAATAAAATAATAAGAAAGCTTCTACATAGTGCTTGCTTTCTGCTAGGTATGATTCTAAACACCTCACATATATTAATTCACTTAACCTTCAGAGCAGTCCTATAAAGTGGGTACCAGGATTATCCCCATACTACAGATGAGAAAACTGAAGCACAGAGCATCAAAGTAACTAGGAGATGTTACAAGTCATCCATAGTCTCTAAGCTAGAACCAGGATAATAGCTGTGACAGCTCTTTGGAAAGCCAGCTGCAGGCGACACTTGCAGAGGGAGATGGTCATGAGATAGGCAAAGCCTGGGCATCGTTGGACACACATCACCTGTTGGGAACCAGAGCAAGAAGGAGTTACAAAGGCTGATCCAGGTTTTGTGGGGAATGATGCTTATGCAATTCAGGGGACCCTTTTTAAGAAAAAGTGTGCAAAATTGGGTTCCAAAGTGAATATTTGTTTAGAGTGATTGTTCTAGTTTGCTAGCTGCCGGCATGTAACACACCAGAGACGGATTGGCTTTTAACAAAAGGGGATTTATTTTGTTGGTTCTTCAGAGGAAAGGCAGCTAACTTTCCACTGAGGTTCTTTCTTACATGGAAGGCACAGGATGGTCTCTGCTGGTCTTCTCTCCAGGCCCCTGGGTTCCAACAACTTTCCCCGGGGTGACTTCTTTCTGCATCTCCAAAGGCCTGGGCTGAGCTGCTGGTGCTGAGATGAGGAATGCCGAGCTGCTTAGCAGTACTATGTTGCAATCTCTCATTTAAGCACCAGCCAATTAAGTCAAACATCACTCATTGCAGCAGACACGCCTCCTAGCCGACTGCAGATGTAATTAGCAACAGATGAGGTTCACATACCATTGGTTTGTGTCCGCAGCAACAGAACTAGGTATGCTCACCTGGCCAAGTTGACAACTAAATCTAACTAACACAGTGACAAATTAAAAATTCTAACACAGTGACATAAACCACAGGCATCACAGCATCCAGAGAAACGTCATATTTTTATTGATTAATAGCCCGGCATGTCTCTTTTGTTCTTTTTTCCTACCTTGTTGGGTGCATACTCTTTGATTTGCCTCTTTCCATACCGATGGTTTTGTAATATCATTTTCTAAAGAGGAACATTTAAAGGATTCTAATACTCTAAAGAGAAAGCGCCTTCATTCTTTCCTCTAGCATGATTTATAAAGTTTGTTTTTAATATTAACCATTTAGCATCAAATCTCAGCTTTACAACTTGTTATCAGAAACAGCGTGTAAATTTTTGGATGTCAAATTTGGGCAAAGCCTCTGGTTTATAGATCTTGTGAAACGAGTTGAAGGTTTCATGGCATCTCCAGTTTTACTGTGCAATGACTACTTTTACACACTCTTTGAACTGATGACATTCAGGAACGAGAGTCTAGAGACGGAACCCAAGTGTGGAGCCTTCAAGTTTGTGCTTCCTGGTAAGGTCACCTTCGAGGACATAAATCTCAAGTCCTCAAGCATCTGACCCTCCCTGAGGGGCTCTGACGGTGCAGCTCAGTTCCCAGGGCCAGTCTGCGTGTCTCCGGGAAACCGGTGCCCTGCCCACAACCAGCAGCTCAGGTTTCGTCTCCCAGGCTAAAGACTAAAGGACAGCGCTCTGACGGCCTGACATCCGGGGACCAGGACCAACGTCGGCAGGATGAGCAGAAGCATCAGAGGGACAGGAGGCTCCGGCAGCCCCTGGAGTTAAAGCTAGGGTTGAGTTCAGGAAGGAGGCCAGGGCTTGACGGACAAAAACTGAGCCGAATGTTCCATTGAGAAGGCTGTGCATGAGCTGAAAGGCATCTGTGTGCCTTTCATCATTCAAATGAAACACCAGAGGCATGCCACCAAAACATAAAGATACACATCTTCATTGGATCGACTTTGATTATAAAGCCACAGAAAGAGCAAAGCGAAGTTGGAAAGAGAAAACCGGAATGGCAGTCAGGAGGCAGTGGGTTTTACTGCCTGTGCTGGGCTGCGGTGAACAAGCCACCTGCCCCCTCCTCCTGTCCCCCCCCCCCGCCCACCCCCCACCTCCAGCCAACATTCCTCACTGTAAATGAGAATGCGCATTTAGGTGCCTTTTCAGGACTCAGACTGGCCAGACAAGGGTGTGAATGGAGTCCCCACCCCTCATATCCCAACACAACCTGCACAGGCAATGAGCCGAATGGCCAATGGGTCTCGGTCACGCTTCCTGAGTTCACCTGAGAGCAAAGTCATGCCCCAGCCAGGGAATTTAAAAGAAAATCCAAGAGAGGGCACCATAAACCATTCCGTGAGAGCAGAATATTTTCTACTTTCATCTGGCAGCTTTAGAAGTTGTACAGATTTATGAAAACCTTGGTGTGTCAGCATGATCCAGGGATGTCTGAAAAGTTAAATAGAAAAGAGGGGTTATGAAAGAATCGACACGTGCTTTTTTGTAGCTTAGGATTTGCAGGGTATCCTTCCAATAAAGGAAATGGGAAAGAATATCATTTCCTCGGTAGAACTTCCAAATGCTCAGTATAACTTTTTTTTAAAACATTGGTGCATAATACAGAGAGGCTCGTCACTTTCTGAATTGTTTGCATGCAAGCATCTTAAGAAAACTCATAGAATTTTCATGGTGAAATCTTAGAAAACAGTTAGACTACTGCTTTCTCGATCAGTGGAGAAAAATACATTTGAATGATGCACAGTGGCGTTGAATTAGAATATACACCACTGAGGAGGTAAAGAAACCCTTCTTCCCAAAATTTAGTCATTCGTGTACAAATCTGTTCAGATGAAACCCTGTTTTTCAAAAGTGGTTCATAAACTCTCTGGTATCAGTTGTTTTTTAAAATGAGAATGCAGTACTTTTTAAAACCAATATATTTTTTCTTATTTTAAAAAATCATTCTCTCTGATTTCAAAAGTAACACATGGACATAATTAAAATAGCACAATTGTATGCCATGAAAAGTAAAAGTCCCTATAACCCCAGAGATAAACACTGCTTGGTTTGTATTTGTCCAGGCATGTTTCCAGTGCATGCTATTATAGATATTTATAGTATATGTAAATTGGCATAAAAGTTTATAATAAATGCTCTTTCACTTTGCTTTTTTTTTTTTTTTTTGATCTTGGCTCTCCTTATTGCATATTTTCTATGTCAATACATGTAGAGCTGTTTCCCTCTTTTTCACACATATTCATAGCATCCAATTGTATAGATGGATCATTGTTTAATCTACTATTGATAATCATTTTGGGTTGTTTCCAATGCTCCTGAATCGGAAAAGTAATCAATAAAATAAAATGATGAAAATTGTATTCGTTGATAAAATTCTTGTATATTGAACTTTTTGTGTTTCTAAAAGGAGAGATTCCTAGAAGGGGAATTTCTGGGTCAGAGACTATGTACATAATTTTGATAGATATTGCCAATCTGTCCTCCAAAAAAATTGCACCAGTATAACCCCCCTACCACTATTGCATAAGTAAGTATACTTTTCCCTCTCACCCTCTTGCTAAGACTTATACTTGCAACCTGTTAAAGCTTTGCCAATCTGATAAATAAAGAAAATTTAAATTTAAGTTTAAATTTCCCACCTCTGGATTTATTGTTTATAAGATAGAAAGCTATCACGTAAGGAACCACTAATAATAAATCACTAAATAATAAATGCAATCACTCAGTAATAAAAAGTTCAGTTCCGTCATTTCTGAAACTTTCTCTAAGTTTAAGCAACTAAAATTTTAGCGCAGACAGCAAGGGGGCAGTTTCATGTTGTTTCCCAGGTTTAGGAGGTAACAGAATTGATGATGGGCTGTGGGTCCTGCCACTTTCCTACCTTTTTTTGCCCTCTACCTGCTTCCCGCCACCCTCTCCTACAGTTTGCAAAATGCTTGTGGACCTCAGCTCCACTCCCCTGTCCAGGAAACATACCTGAACAAATACAAACCAAGCAGTGTTTATCTCTGGGGTTATAGGGACTTTTACGTTTCATGGCATGCAATTGTGTTATTTTTATTATGTTCTGCCCGTGGAAGCCAGGCCACGGAAGAATGGGGATGATCTTTCTATCCTCCAGTCCACATCTGGGATTTAGAGGAATTCTGGAGTGCTGCCTGCACTAATTCCATTAGCCCACACAGCTGGAATAGAGCTAGAAATACACACAGGCAGACTGGAAAAAGTGGCTGGCAGCACGTCTTAACAAAAGCATAAAGGGAAATGTCTCCATGACTCCTTCCTTAGAATTCAAACAGAACTCCAAATGTGCTGTCTGTTCTTTGAATCAATGAGCATAGATGGTCCTTAAGGGGTCACGGTGGCTCAGCAGGCAGAGTTCTCACCTGCTGAAGACCTGGGTTCGATTTCTGGTGCCCGCCCATGCAAAATAATAATAATAATAATAATAATAATAATAATAATAATAATAATAATAATTTAAAAATGTGATACCTAGGAAGGAAAACAGGCTTTCCTACCAAAGGACAAAAGCTGCCGTTCCTGGATGGCATCAGCTTTTGCCTTGAAAATGTGGGGCTCCTCCTTGAAAGGGGCCTTTTTCATTCTATTTTCTAGCTTTCTTCCCCGTTACTTAAAAAAGAACTCCACAGACAGGATAGAAAAAATTCGGACAGTAAGAGAATACCTAGTGAATGGTAATTGAAAGGTAAGTTTCTCTCTCAGCTCAGACGTCTTGTCTAACAGCTATACCTGTTAATAATATCTGTTGTATCCTTCCTGTAATTTTCTATGCACTCACATATAAACTTTTGACACAAATGGAGGCAAGCCATGCATACTGTGTACCTTGCTGATTTTTAAATCTAGTGTATCATACAGATTACTCCAAATCTTCCCGTAGACATATCCCATTTTTCTGAACATCTGCATAGTATGTTATGGTAAGGATGTGCCATGCAATTTATTTCATCAATACTTTAATTTGGGTAGAATATATACACAGCCCTTTAAGCACAAATTCTAGAACACATGCAGGATATACTCAAAATGGAATTGCAGTGTTGTAAGATTTATGCATTTTAAATTTTGCTAGGTATTACAAATTGCTTTCCAAAGAAGTTGTACCATTTCACACTCCCAGCAGACATAGATAGAGGGGCTTGCTTCATTCCCTCAAAAAAGGCTTCTTAAAGATCAGCAACACACAAGTACGACCCATAATGCAACCATCCTGGAGGAAATGGATTTCTAAATGAAAGACCTAAATTACATGAATCGGAAGCTGTCTGGACTCTTCAAAGAGATTAAGCCATGGCGTTTGATATGGGTCTCGATGCTGCTGCACTATTTGTCTCCATTTACTCTGAGACCTCTGTGACCTGACCATATATCACAGTCTGTGATGGAGGTGATGGGTCCAAGGTCACCTAAGTACTCATATTGAAACCACTTTCTAGCACGTTCTTCCAGTCTGAAAACTGAATTGTCCCTGAGATAGTACCAGGATCATTTTTCATTGCTTCTAAATACCCAACACTCTAACTGAGCCACCAATTGTCCAAGGAGCAGATGACCACATTAACTACCATAAATAACAATATGGGCTTTGGATTACATAGAACTCCACCAAACAACTCAGCCACTCTATTTGTCATCTCATTTACCTCCATGGCCTCTTACTGATGTGGGTAAAGTACTGTTGAAACTCATGGAGATACAAGGAGAGGTTCTCTTGATACCCTCTACAGTAGGCATGAAAACAAGACCCTGTGTCAAGGCCCCATGTATTGGTTAGGGCTGTCTAGGGAAACAAAATCAATAGGAGATATCTGTGAACTTGAGATTTTATGAAACTGTCTCATGCAACTGTGGGGATGCACCAGTCCAATTTCCGAGGGCAGGCTGCAGACTGACAACACGATGAAGGCGTTTGATGAATTCTGCAGGAGAGGAGGGCTGGCTGAAGAGGAGGCTAAAGTTCTCTCTTCTGACTGCTGAAATCATCAACTCTCCCTGAAAAATCTTCAGTCGTTTGAATTAAATCCAACAGATTGAATTTTCTCATTGTGAAAGCCACTCCCCTTAGATGATCGTAGATATAATCAGCCATAGATGCAATCAACTGACTGATGATTTAATGAACCAGCCTTCCGGTTTATTAAGCAGCCACAAAATGTCCTTGCAGTAACGGTTAGACCAGTGCTTACTTGATCAGACAACGTGGCACCATCACTTGATTAAGTTGACGCATGAACCTAACATCACAGTCTACCCTTTGTCAACTTGGCAGCTACACAAATCACCTTAAACCATATTTAATTTCTAAATAGAACAAATAACAGACATATGTTTAAACTAAAAATACTCAAAAGTCCTGTGTTCACCCAGAAACCCACTAAATCTCTTCAGGATAGGGTGAAAGTCCTTGGATAAGGTATTAGGGTTCTCTAGAGAAACAAAATCAGCAGGAGATATTTATAAACTATAAAATTTATAAAGGTGTCTCACATAACTGTGGGGATGTAGAGTCCGAGGTCTGTAGGGCAGCCCGCAAGCTGGCAGCTCCAATGAAAGTCCTCAATGAACTCTCAGGAGAGGCCGGCTGTCAGAAGTAGGAAGAGTGATCGTCACTTCTGAGTCCTCCTTAAAAACCTTCTGGTGACCCAAGCAGTTTCAAAAACCTGCAGGGCAAAAAAAAAAAAAAACAAACCTTCTGGTGATTAGATTAGCATCACTCATTGCAGAAGACACTCCGCTTAGCTGATTTCCACAGTCAGAAGAGAGAACTTTCACCTCTACTTCAGACAGCCAACCTCTCCTGTGGAATTCATCGTCCTGCAGCAATCAGCCACAGATGCTGCTAATGGGGTCATGATTTAAGTCCATAAAATGTCCTCATAGCAACAGACAGGCCAGCGCTTGCCGAACCAGACAACTGGACACCACCACCTGGCCAAGTTGACACATGAAGCTGACCATGACAGGTAACAATCACTCAAACTTGATATTCTATCATTTAAATATTACAACATGAAGAGTACAACATATGCTGTATGATAAGAGGATAAGATAGAGAAGAAAACAAAGATAGTTGCCTCATGTACAAATATAAACATACTCATAACAAGAAAAGGAAGAAACTTTCATACCAGCACAGTCCTCGTTTCTGTAACTAGTCAGTGGTCATAGCTCATATTAAGCAGTCACTACCTTCTTCCACTACCCATTCCATGTTCCCGATACCATTAGCAAGCACTTCAGCTGGCCGTGGTTCTTTGCCTGGTGGGGTGACCCAAACCTTCACTCCTGAAGTTTCTGAGTCATTGGCAATCCTTCCTGGATTGGATTGTTGTTTTCCATTGACTTTAATCATAGACAATGGTAATACTAAGAGATGCCCTAGGGGATCTCTTGTATTCCAGGAAAACTCTTCTTTATCTCCATTGTGTAGTTGCAGTCTCATTTCTCCTTGATAGTCAGGGTCAATCATCCCAGACAGAACAGTAATCCTCTTTCATGCCTGTTGATTCAGTGGCATGAGAAGCCCCCAAGTGGCCAGGTGGCAGTTTTAACTTCCAGTTCAATGGAATCATTGCTATGCCCCCTGCTAGGAGCACTCCTCTTTTTGGAACTAGGACTTGTAAACCAGCAGTACTTCAGGTTCAGGGACAGGAAGCAAAAATTTTCCTAGTGGATCACTAGGTATGATAATGAGTGGTCACTCCCATTTCCACCCCTTGATTCCTGGACCTATGAATTCTGGCTGCAGAAGAAGCTGCACCATAGAGTGGGATGCTGACGTGGATGCAGAGCATGCACAGCCTCCTGGAGAACATTACCCCAGCCTTGCAAGGTATTACCACAAAGTTGGCTCTGTACTTGGGTCTTCAAAACGCCATTCCACCATTCTATCAATCCAGCTGCCTCTGGATCATAGGGGACATGGTAAGGCCAGAGAATTCCATGAGTATGTGCCCATTCCTGTACTTCCTTTGCTGTGAGGTCAGTTCTCTCATCAGAAGCAATGCTGTATGGAATGCCACACCTCATCTATGGTGATTAACTGCTGCCACATGGTTTCTGCCAACTCAGAATCCAATCATCCCCATTGTATTTAAGGATTCCAGCTCAGTGACAATAGTTCCCACAGTAATATCTGACCTATGGAGAAGGGTGACTATAGCACCTTTAGGGATGATGGAGCTAGTCTCACAAATTTATTCCTCAAAGTCTTGGTAAATGGTATCCTCTGGACATTCCTGAGGTATGTGAATAGGTCTTCCATGATGACTCCACTCTAACATTCCCATCTTTCTAAGTCTCTGATCCCCTCATCTACATTATACCAGAGCAGTTCTGGCATTTTGACATCAGGTAAGTTGGCCACCTTTGGATCCATGTTTCAGCCAACCACCCAAACAAACTGTTAATGCCCTTTCTAACCCCTCAAACTACAACACTGAATGCAGAATCTCTGCTTAGTGGGTCCATATCAATAAATTCAGCTTGATCCAATTTTATATTCCTTCCACCATTATCCCAAATCCTTAATATCCATTGTCACACGTATTTCCCCATTTTTGTCTATATAAATTGAAAAACCCATGCAGTTGTTTTGGAGTATAACATACCTCCTCCTCGGTTATGCTTTGTTCTTCACCTTTTGGGGCTTGCTGGGACTTTAGTCTAGTTATAGGTTTTGAAGAAAAGAGGGGTGGTGGTGGTGGGTCATGAAAAAAATTAGAAATGTCTTTCAAGACAGTTAGCTCAGGGCATTCCATTGCAGTCTCATCTGGGGAAACAGGATTATTTTCTCCAGATAGAAAAGTGAGAGCTTCTTCCCCAGGGGAGATGGTTACAGGGTTAGTAGGCACAGAAATGGGTAATTCTTTAGGTAGAGGTTGGATAGCAGACTCCTCAGAGTGGACTTGAAGCTGGGAAGCTGTTTCCTCAAGGTCAGGTAGCTGTGTCTTCAGGGCAGTCTGGAGATTAGGTAGCTGCTTCTTCAGGGCAGGCTGGAGGTGGGAAGTTGCTTCCTCAGGGCAGAGCATTGCAGGTCTATGTAGCAAATGCTCAGCAGAATCCAAGATTCCACTGTTCCCACCACAACCATTATCAACCCATATGTCCCCATCCCAAGTTTTGGGATCCCATTCTTTTCCAATCAAAGCTCTCACTTTAACAGCAGACACCCCACAAACTTGAGAATTTAGTATATGTTCTAAATCTGCTACTCACACAATGAGACTCTGGGTCTGGTTTTCAGAGATCTCAAGTCTGCGACCACAGGAAATAAGATTTTCTTTGAGGGCACACATAGAAACTCTTACACCTTTCATACAATGTTTAAGTTGCAAAGTTAAAGCATTCAGCTCATCCTTTTCTTTCATAACTGTATCTAGTATGATTAGGAGAATCAAATGGCAATATTTTGCATCTCTGTATTGCCAACTATTCCAGGGACTATCCGTGCCATCTGGATTATTGGAAATAGAGTAATTAGTGCCTTTGGATCTAATCAGAGTAGAAAAATAATTGTAAAAACTCATTTTTAAGATTCTGTTTCTCAAGAACCAGTCCTGGTACCAAGTTATATTAGTCAGGGTTCTCTAAGAAAACCACAACCAACAGGAGATGTCTGTAAATATGAGATTGTTATAAAAGTGTCTCATGCAACTGTGAGGATGCACCAGACCAAACTCTGTAAGGCAGGCCTGTGGGCTGGCAACAATGATGAAGGTGTTCAATGAGTTCTGCAGGAGAGGTTTGCTGGCTGAAGTAGAGTCAAAAGTTCTCTCTTCTGAATGCTGGATTAAATTCAACTGATTGTGGAAGCCACTCCCCTTAATTGATCATAGATGTAATCAGCCACTGATGCAATCAACTGGCTGATGATTTAATAAAGCAGCCTTCTGGTTTGTTAACCAGTCACGAATTATCCTCACAGTAATGGTTAGGCCAGTTTTTGCTTGACCAGAGAACTGGACACCATCACTTGGCAAAGTTGACAGATGAACCTAACTATCACACCATAGAATAAATAAAGATGGATCTAAGGAAATAAGGTAACATTACTGTGCTGGTTTGAAAGGATGTATGTACCCTAGAAAAGCCATGTTTTAATCTAAATCCCATTTTGTAAAGGCATAAAATCCTTTTTCAGTACTGTATGTTTGAAACTGTAATCAGTTGGAGATGTGATTTAATCAAGATGTGATTGTTAAACTGGATTAAAGGATGACATGTCTCCACCCATTTGGGTAGGTCTTGATAAGTTTCTGGAGTCCTATAAAAGTGGAAACATTTTGGAGAATCAAAGAGATTCAGAGAGAACAGAGCAGAATGACATAGCCATGAGAAGCAGAGTCCACCAGTCAGTGACATTTGGAGATGAAGAAGGAAAATGCCTCCCAGGGAGCTTCATGAAACAAGAAGCCAGGAGAGGAAGCTAGCAGATGATGCCGTGTTTGCCATGTGCCCTTCCAGATGAGAGAGAAACCCTAAACTTTATTGCCTTCTTGGACCAAGGTATCTTTCCCTGGATGCCTTCGATTGGACATTTTTATAGACTTGTTTTAATTGGGACATTTTCTCGGTCTTAGAACTGTAAACTGGCAACTTATTAAATTCCCCTTTTTAAAAGCCATTCCATATCTGGTATATTGCATCCCAGCACTAGCAAACTAGAACAAGTACTTAGGAGAAATCCATTAAGCGCTACACCTTTTTACAGTCTCTTTTGAATTTCCTCAGAATTTTGGATTTCCCAGAACTTGTGAGTAACCTTTAAAAGTGCAAGCTCAGGGAGAAAATGGGCTGATGAGATGCTAGATGCCTCTCCAGCAGATGGTCACATGCTCATATCTGATTCTTCATGAGCCTAAACACAACTCAGTGTAAAGATGCCCATACTCTTTAAATCGATGGATAAAGCAATAACCAAGTATTGTGAGCATGGCTAGGGATGGAGAGCTGGGGTGATGGCAAGGACAAATCGGGCATATCTAACACTGCCACTCACTGGCATCTTTCCTGTGGGTTCAAGTAGCCTCTGTTAGGCATTTTTGATGGTTAATTTACATTTAGCTCTTTAGACATCACAAAATTCCATTCAAACAGTGCAGTAATTGTTTTGGTTTGAGACCCCACAGTTTGGAGTGAGACTAAATATCTCTTGGCTTAATTTATTACCAATGGTAATGCATGTAGTTGGAGGCTTGGTTTTGGATTACAGAAAATAACAGGAAGGCACCTGGGAATTTCAGACATCACTCCACAGCCTTACCCTGCAGAAGGTCTTCTCCAGCCCACCTGGAGGTGCTGGGACTGAGCCCCACCAGAGAACCCTCAGAGTCCCAGTGCACTCTGAGTCCCCCATTATAAGTGGAATCAATCCTAAGCATATGTACATCCTGTACAATTACTCTCCAGCCTGAACTGGCATAATATCTTCATACCACACAACTCCCCACCCAAGAGTCTCTCGGCCTTCAAGAGAGAGCTGGGGCAGGAAAAGGAAGGAAGGAGAGAGTTAGTTGCTTTGAGTTATTCTAGGAGCACATTTACTATCCATAACTTCCCTAGAGGTAGGTACTAGTATACCTTCTTAGCAAAGGGGGAGCTCAAGAATCACAGAAGTTTGGTTAGCTTATCCAGAATCATAGAGCTCTTTGGTGTCTATGTGGGCACCTGTTATTTCTGCCTGCCCAGCATCCCTTCCTCTTTTTTTAAAAAATATTTTTATTGAGTAATCCTCACACATACAATCCATCCGCAGTACACAATCAGTGGCTTACAGTATCATCACATAGCTGCGTATTCATCACCATGATCATTTTTAGAACATTTGCATCTCTCCAGAAAAAGAAATCAAAAGAAAAAAGAAAAACTCATACACCTCATGCCCCTTACCCCCCTCACCATTTTTTTTTTACCCCTTATCCCCTCTATTATTTATTTATTCCTTATTCTTTACCGATCTGTCCATATCCTGGATAAAAGGAGCATCAGATACAAGGATTTCACAATCACATGGTCACACTATAAAAATTGTATAGTTATATATTCATCTTAAAGAATCAAAGCTACTGGAACACAGTTCAACAGTTTCAGGTACTTCCTTCTAGCCACTCCAATGCACCATAATCTAAAAAGGGATATCTATATAATGCATAACAATAACCTCCAGGATAACCTCTCAATTCTTTTTGAAATCTTTCAGCCACTGAAACTTTAATTTGTCTCATTTCTCTCTTCCTCCTTTTGGTCAAGAAGGATTTCTCAATCCCATGACGCTGGGTCCTGGCTCATGCTGGGAGTCCTGTCACATGTTGCCAGGAAGATTTACACCCCTGGAGTCATGTCCCACATAGAGGGGGAGGGCAGTGAGTTCACCTGCCAAATTGGCTTAGAGAAAGAGGCCACCTTTGAGCAACAAAAGAGGTTTTCTGAGGGATGATTCTTAAGCATAATTATAAGTATGTTTAGCTTCTCCTTTGCAGGAATAAGTTTCATAGGTGTAAACCCCAAGATCAAGGTTTCAGTCTACTGATTTGGTTGTCCCCATTGCTTGGAGATTATCAAGAATTCTCCAGATGGGGAAGTTTAATATTTCCTCCCTTCTTCCCAGTTCCCCATGGGGACTTTGCAGATACTTTTTCATTCACTGCCCAAATTACTCTGGGATATATTGGGGCATCACACTATCATGTACAAACCAACCAGATCTCACTCTGTATTCAAAATTCCATGTAATTATGGTGTTCAACTAAACTGACCATACAAGTTAAATTAGATAATGTGCTACCTAAAATATAAATTTCACACCAAATAAAGATCTCTTCTTTTGGTCTCACACAGAAGTCGAAAATTAAAAAATATGGACCATATCGTCCTTTACCCCGTATTATGATTTATCTTAGTCCTATCCAAATCAGCTTCATTCATATCTCTAGTCAAAGTCTGATCACTTTTTCAACTTTTTAAATAGTTGCTGTATGGGGTAACACTGACTTTCAGCTTCTGAGTCTCATGCTTCTTTCTTTTTATGTAACGGCATCAGCTCTCCCAGGTTTAATGGGACTGATTATCTCCCTGCACTCTGGAGTGCACATGTGACTCAGATCTGGCCAATCAGCAATCTCTTCAAGATCTCTGTTAACTCTCGGCAGAGACACTCTCTTTCCTTCATCCATCCTTAGTGCTAAGGGACATGTAAGCCTAGAGCTGCTGCTGAAGACTTTTACCTCCAAATGATGCCAATGCAGAAATAATAAGTGCTGAGAGAAAAAAAATGACAGAGATTCCCAAGGACATCATTTCAGTACCATTGCAGGATCTAGCTGTACCTAAACACAAAACAAGTCTTTGGATTTTTTATTTACATGAGCCAAGGAAGTCCTTGATTATACTATTTTCATTAATGCAGCAACAAAGCTAGAATTTGAACCCAGCTTTGCCTGATCCAAAACCGATATTCTTTCCTCTGTACAGAAAAGCTTCACAAAAGTATACCACTTACTGAGACTGTATTTTCTTAAGGTCCAGACTCATTCCTTGAAGTAGCAGGCGTTAGAGTGAAAGACAGGTCACAAAGTGGCCATGGCGTTGAGGACAGTTTTAGAGCTGGTGCATTGCAAACATCACCCCTCCCCAAACAGACACACTCATATGCATTCTTTTCAGGGTTGGTGGCTGGAGAAAGCTTCCTTTGGCTTCTCAATTACACTCTTGGGTCTTGGTGTGTAATGCTATTCCCTGACTGGGTGGGTCAGACCCCTGGGAGGTGGCTGCTGAGGCTCATCCAGTCTGTACATATATACCAGACAGCAAGCACTCCTGGGGAGAGTAATGGGTGCCAGTGTTTCTGGGAAAAATGTTGTTGAGAGAGGCACTGGAAATGAGTCAAGGGAAATGTGAAGAAAATTCAGAACAGAGTACTCACAAAAACTAGTAGGAAGCTGGGGTTGTTTTCTAGAGCTCAAGCTTAGGCACTCTGAATGAACAGGATAGATTCATTTTGGCCTTGTGTTTCTTGGCTGTCTCATTACAGAACAAAATGTTGAGTTGTCCTCTTTTGTTTTGGCAATGTGTGTGAGGGCTCCCTGGTTTCAACACAAATTCAAATGTTAAGGTTTGTGATCTCCCAACTGGGAAGCTAAATTAGTTAATTGAAAAATGAAAAATAGGAAAATTAAACCAGCAAGCTCTCCAAATATATTGGGCCAATTTAAAATCCAGGTTAACACTGATTTATTGTTTTAATAAGATTCCTATGTAAGGAAAAAGATCACTGGTCTGCAACATAAATAAACATGTGAATGTGTTTATCTGGCTACAATATACAGAAACAACAGGGCAAATGACTACTCAATTTTTTTTCTTTCTTATCTTTAAAACCCTTGGGCCTTAAAGTGTTATTTTTCACCAAGACCAATGTCCACAGAATACTATAAAGATGGTTAATATTCTGAGTTCTCTTTTCACCAACAATGACCCATAAAGCCATCTCAGAAGTCAGATGAAGACCTGGGGCAGGCACCGGCCCACTGTTCTCTCCAGCCAAGACCATCCCACACTTAAAGATCACCTTCCTCTGAAATGGCACATGGAGGGACAGTTGGACCTTCCTCAACCCTAGCTCCGGCCCAAGCTAAGCACATCCTGCCAGCACAGAGGTGTCACTGTGGGGCTGAGGATCCATGAGGCAAGGGCACTCCTTACTACTCAATAAATCAAGTCTTCCTCATATTCTGAGAGATGGGTGAGCTCTGGCTGCCCAAATCACAGAAACATGATCAAGGCTTGGGATATTCTCATTGAATGCCCTGGAAGTGGTAGCCTTTGGGGAGCTATGCACGTCCATCTGCCTACAAGGTCAGGAGGTGAGTATGTAAAAGTCACAGGCAAGGCTCAGACATTGCCTGGCTAACACAAAGCCTCAAAAATCTGGCAAGAATCATATCTCCCAAGGAGTAACCCGTTAGGTAGTAAGAGGCTCTATCAAGAGAGCATTGAGCTCACCATGATGGCAGAGTAAGAACCTCAAGGATTCTGTACCCCACAGAATTTTAAAATAAGTAGCAAACATTGGTAGAACCATTTTGCTCAATGTCCATAAGGTAGTTAAGAGATTGTAATAACAGGGTTAGCCCCAAATCAAGAAAAAGACAACATTCAAATGGTAGGAAAGCCTTGTTTCATCATTACTGGCTCTTCTCCCACCTCCTCCCAGTTCATTGTGGAGCCAGATGATGTTTTAAGTGCAGATACTAATCCTAGTTGTGGAGAGAGTAGAGTGAGTCCTGTGTTCATACTGGGGTACACATGGGTTGGTACCATCATAGCTGGTGGCAGCCTGAAAGACAGAACCAGGACACTCATCTCTGGCTTGCCATCCCAGAACTTGCCATGCCTGCAGGAGCAAGTCTGGGCAGGTAAATCAGTGAAAGAAACAACAAAGTTGCAGCAGTCTGGGGCATAGGATTACTGGCTTTAAGACATACAATTTAATAGGGAGAAGAGGGACATTTGTGGTCATGTAAATGATGGCTGCTTAAGGCAGATATCATAAAACAGTCTGGCTTGAACAATGATAAATTATTAGCTTGCAGTTTTGAGGCCAAGATAATGCAAATCAAGTCATCATCAAGATGATGCGCTTCTTCCTGCAGAATGGCTGCCTGTGATTCCTGGCTCCTCTGCCACAGGGCACGGCACAGGGCAGCATCTGCTGGTCTCGCCCATCTCTTCGGGGTTTCACTGACTTCAGCCTTTTGCTTCCATGGCTTCTCTCTTTCTCTGTCTTGCTCTCTATTTCTCTCTAATCATTCCATTTATGAAGGACTCCAGAAATCAGATTCAGACCACCCTGAATGAGGTGGGCCACACCTAAACTGACATAATCTCATCAAAATGCCCTACTTACAAGGGTCTGTAGCCACAGGAATGGATTAAATTTAAAGCATGTTTTTCTGGAATAGATACAGTTTCAAATCACCACAGGTGGAATTCCTAAAGCCATGAGCACATGCCTAGGACAGGGCAAAGACTAAGAAAAGATTGGAGGGGAAACTAGGTTTTCAACTTGGGTTGATCTTCACATTCATTGGTAGGAAGGCTGAGCCCTGAAAAAGAATATGAGGCAGTGTAAATCCAATCTGTAAAGACTGTGAAAGGTGGTCTGTTTTGTTTGTTTCTTTGTTTGTTTCTGTTAGCGCATGACATTCAAAGAAATCTCTATCCTAACACTAGCCCTGATCAAAATCGTGGCGTGAGATGCTTTAGGGCTCCATCCTTTCACAGAAGTGTTGAATGACAGAAAGAACTGACCGGAAAATCTTTCTCAAGCTCCAGAAAACAGTAAAGGACTGCAGTAACAGCATGAGCACCAAATGAAGAAAAAGCTTACTTAGAAGTGATGGAACCTTGTGTCCTGGCTGGTTCCTCCTCTACCCTCACAGACTCAGCATAGAGTGGGCCTGTGCTCCCAGAGTGGATCCGTGGCTCCAGTTCTGGAAGGAGCAGAGTAGCCCTCATGTACCTCCTGGGAGCAGGTACTATGGCCCAATATGTCTGGTGGTGGCCTGAGTGACTTGCTGTCCCCAAACTTTCCCTTCATGTCGAAGGAGGCTCAAAGAGCTCTCCTATAAGAATGCTGTGGGAAAGGAGTCAGGTGGCTGCCTGGGGCAAGGAACTGCTGGCTATAGAACATACAGTACAGTGTCCAGGACCATGAGGAGACTGTTTCATAGGAAAGAGGGGACATTCAGAACTATGTAAACAGGGACTTCCTAGGGCCATACATACATACCTAAGACAGATTTCATGTGCAGAACGGATCAGAGAGGCCCCTTTGACCTGGAGCTATTCTTTAAATTCATTATATGGATAAGCACTGAAAGAGATCACATGCAAAGTCAGTTGCCAAAGACTGGGAATAGTGTTTTCTTTTTTTTCTTTATTCCTATTATTGTTACTGTCTGGCTTTCAAGGAAAGTTTTATAATAACCCTGCTGTATAAACTTAAGGAACAAATGCCTGAGTCTAAATTGCAACAATAACACATTTAAGTATCAAAATATCCAAGTTTCAACAAAAGGTTATAAAACATACAAAGAAACAGAAGTGAAGGCCTAGGCCAAAGAGAACTATAAAGCAATAGAAATCATCAACAAGGGACATACCAAAAATGGTTTTAAAGATGGTCCTAAACATGTTCAAATCTCTAGAGGAAAGCATGGACAAAGAACTAACAAAAATCAAGAAAATGATGAATGAATACAAAGTGGATACCAATAGAAGGATGGAAATTATGAAATGGAACAAAGCAGAGCTGAAGACCACAGTAACAGAATTTAAAAATTTCCAAGAGGGGTTCAAAAGCAGAGTGGAGCTGGCAGAAGAAAAAGTTGGACAACTTGAAGGTAAGACTATTGAAACCATCCAGTCTGAGGAGCAGGAAGAAGAAAGAATGAAGAAAAATGAAGAAAGCTTGAAGAACTTTTAGATACCATCAAACATTCCAATATACACATTATGCAAACACAGAAATAGAAGGCAGAAAGGGTAGAGAGAATATTCCAAGAAATAATGGCTATAACTTCCCAATTTTAATCAAAGACATTAATATATATGTGCTGGTTTGAAAGTATTATGGACCTCATTCAATCTTGTAGAGGCAGCCATTTCTTCTAATCCTGATTCAATACTGTATGATGGAAACTTTTGATTAGATTTTCTCCATGGAGAAGCGATTTGCCCAATTGTGGATGTAATGTTTTAATTAGATGGAGATGTGACTCCAACCACTGTAGGTGGGTCTTCATTTTATTACTAGAGTCTTTAAAGGGAAAACAACAGAAATGACAGAAACCACATTGCTGACAGAGAGAGCAGAGACATGTATGTTGGAGATGATTGGAGCCCAGCAGACATTGTCATGTGACTTCCAATGAGATGTTAAGCAAACCAGAATCTGGAGAGACCCAAGGGAAGCCAAGAAATGAAAATCAGCCCTGGAGAAGCAAAGTGAGGAACCCCAACAGGAACAGAGGCTGAAAGCAATGGAGTCTAAGAGTAAGGGATCAGCAGATGCCAGCCACGTGACTACCCAGCTGAAAGAGGTGTTCCTGACCCATCAGCCTTCCTTGAATTAAGGTAACCTCTTGCTAGTGCCTTAATTTGGACACTTTCACTTCCTTTGAATTATTATATTCTCCCTTTTAAAAGCCATTCCGGTTCTGGTATATCACATTCCAGCAGCTTGCAAACTGAAACAATACACACCAAAGACGTTCAGCACAATCCAAACATAGCTATATTTGAATTTGAGCTATGATACAGCATGTTATAGTCAAACTGTTGAATTCCAAAGATAGAGAATTCAGAAAGCCTCAAGAGAGAAGCAACATGTCATGTACAAGGGATTCTCAAAAAGGTTAAGTGCTGATGTTTCATTAGAAACCATGGAGGCAAGAAGGCAGTGGGATGACAAATTTTTGGTACTGAAAGCAAAACATTGCCAACTAAGAATTCTTTATCTGGTGCAACTGTTTTTCAAAGATAAGGGAGAGATTAAGACATTCCCAGATGAACAAAAGCTGAGGCAGATCAACACCAGGAGATTGACCCTACAAGAGGTATTGAAAAGAATTCTGCAGGTAAAAGGAATGGACAATAGGTAACAGATCATAGCTGCATGAATAGAGATTTCCAGTGAGGATAAAAACATGGGTAAATATATATGCCAGTACTATAGCATTTTTAGTTTGTAACTCCATTCTTTACTTCCTATAGGATCTATAAGGCAAATGCATAAAATGCAAGTCAGTGGTTTGGGACTCATAATGTACGCATATGTTTTAGATTAAGGATGTTAAATTTAAATCTCATGGTAACTAGGAAGAAAATGTTGGAGAATATGGAAGCTCACAGAGACAGAAAGCAGAGTACAGATTAACAGGTGTCAGGGACAGGAGGAATAGGAAGTTAATGCAAAATGGGTGTAGGGTTTCTGTTTGGATAGGAAAGTTTCAGTAATGGAAGATAGTGAAGGTAATGTGATATTGTGAATGTGATTAATCTCACTGAATATTGTGCTTGGGAATGGTTGAGATGGGAAAGTTTACATTATGTATCTTTGTTCCCACAATTATAGAAAAAGGAAAGGGCAACTAAAGGGACAATGACAATTAAATATAGCACATGATTCTGGATGGTATCTACCAAGAGAGGAGTATAAGCACAAAGGGAAATTATTGGGACATATGAAAGAAACTAGAACATAGAATAAGCTTTTTATCAATGTTAAATTTCTTGAACTTGATAACAGCACTTAAGGTAGTTACATAAGTGAATATTCTTGTTCTTAGCAAATATACATGGCAATATTAAAATGTGCAAGAGGCATGATGTATACAACTTATAAACTGTGTAAAAATAAACAGATGATAGTAAGAGAGAGAGGAGAGAGTGAATGTGTGTGTATGAGATAGAGAAAAGGATATGGAAAATATGGCTAAACATTAAAATTTGTGGATCTGGGTACCTGGGGGTGGGGTAGGGATATGTTGGAGTTCTCTGTTTTGGATTTTAATTATTTTTTGTAGTTGTCTTGCAAGTTTGAAAATATTTCAAAACAAAAAGTTTTAAAAAATTCCCTAGGGGGCTTCAACAGAAGATTGGAGCTGACAGAGAAGAAAGAATCAATGAACTTGAACCAAAGAGAACTGAAATTATTCAGGCTGAGGAACATAAAAACAAAAGAAAAATGAAAAAAGACTAAGAGACTTGTGGACACAAACCTAGAAGTGTGCTCATTATGGGAGTCTCAGAGGGATAAAAAGAAAGGGACTAGAAAGAATATTTGAAAGAATAATGTTTAAATTTTCCCATATTTATGGAAGATATGAATATACATACAAGAAGCCCAATAAACGTGATAAATGCAAAGAGATCTACACCCCTATACACCATAATCAAACTGCAAAATGCCAAAGACAAAGAGAGGATAGTAAAAGCTGCAAGAGAAGCAATATGTCACATAAAGTTACTCTCAATAATATTGTGTCATTTTTTAAATCAGAGACCATGGAGGCAAAAAGCAGTGGATCAATATATTCAAAGAGCTGAAAGAAAATAATTGTCAACTAAGAATTCTACGTCTGTCAAAACTGCCTTTCAAAAATGAAGAAGAGATAAAGATTTTGCAGAATACACAAAAACTGAGGGAGGATATTATTCCTAAACCACAGAAATAAAAAGATTATGAGGATACTATGAACAATTGTACACCAAAACACACAAACAAACAGATAACCTAGATAGAATGGACAGAATTCCAGGAACATGAATATGATATAAACTGAATCAAGAAAAATAGAAGATCTCAACAAAATAGTAACAATTAAAGAGGTTGAATCAGTAATCAAAACCTCCAACAAAAAAAAAAGAAAAGAAAAAGTCCAGGAACAGATGCTTCACTGGTAAACTTTGTAAAACTTTCATAGAAGAATTAACACAAATCCTTCTCAAACTCTACTAAAAAATTTAACAGGAAGAAACACATCCTAACTCATTCTATAAGGCCAGCATTACCCTAATACAAAAATCAGATAAAGATACCACAAAGAAGAAAATTACAGACCAATATTCCTTATGATTACAAATGCAAAAATCCTAAAGAATGTACTATCAAACTGAATTGAACAACACATTAAATGGGTTATCCATCCCAACCAAGTCATATTTATCCTAGGAATGCAAATGTAGTTCAGCATAAGAAAGTCAATAAATGTAATACACTACAGTAAGAAACAGAAGGGGAAAATTCACATGATCACATTAATTGATGCAGAAAAGACACATGACACAATTCAGCATTCCTTTTTGATAAAACACCCAGAAAACTAAGAATACAAGGAAACCTCCTTAACATAATAAAAGGGGTTCTAGTTTGCTAGCTGCCAGAATGCAATATATCAGAAACAGAATGGCATTTAAAAAGGGGAATTTAATGAGTTGCTAGTTTACAATCCTAAGGCCCAGAAAATGTCCCAATTAAAACAAGTCTAAAGAAATGTCCAATCTAAGGCATCCATCCAGGAAACGATACCTTGGTTCAAGAAGGCTGATGAAGTTCAGGGTTTCTCTCTCAAATGAAAAGGCACATGGCAAACACAGCCAGGGCTTCTCTCTCAGCTGGAAGGGCACATGGTGAACATGGCGTCATCTGCTAGCTTTCTATCCTGGCTTCTGGTTTCATGAAGCTCCCCGGGAGGCATTTTCCTTCTTCATCTCCAAATGTTGCTGGCTGGTGGACTCTGCTTCATGGTGCTGCAGCATTCTCTGCTCTCTCTGAATCTCTCTCTGAAATGTTTCCTCTTTTATAGGACTCCAGTAAACCAATCAAGACCCACCCAAATGGGTGGTGACATGTAGTCACCTAATCCAGTTTAACAAACACCCTTGATTAAATCACATCATCCAGGGAGATGATCCATTCACAGTTTCAAACATACAGTATTGAACAGGGATTATTCTACCTTTATGAAATGGGATTTTGATTAAAACATGGTTTTTCTAGGGGGCATACTTCTTTTCAAACCAGCACAGAAGGTATATATGAAAACCCACAACTAACATCATATTCAATAGTGAGACTGAAAGTTTTCCCTCTACAATCAGGAACAAGAAAAGGATGCCCACAGTCAACTACTGCTTCTCAGTGTTGTATTGGAAGTTGTAGTCAGAGGAATTAGCAAGAAAAAGAAAAAAAAAAAAGCATTTGCCTTGGAAAGGAAGAAGTAAAGTATCCCAATATAAGATGACACAATCTCATATATAGAAAATCATGCAGAATCTACAATAAGCTGCTAGAGCTAAAATTCAGCAAAGTTGTGGGACACAAGCTCAGCATATAAATGTCACTAGTATGTCCATACATGAGCAATGAACAATCTAAAGGGGAAATCAAGAAAAACATATGTGCCTTTGAAGCTATTTTATACCCCAAGAAAGCCATGTTTTAATCCTGATAGGATCTTGCAAGGAGCAGCTGTTTCTTTTAATCCTGAATCAACATTGTAGTGTGGAAACTTTTGATTAGATTACCTCCATGGAGATGTGGCACACTCAATTGTGGGTGTGACCTTTTATTAGCTGGAGATGTGACTCCATCTATTCAGGGTAGGTCTTAATTAGTTTGCTGGGATCCCTTATAAGGGGAAACATTTTTTTTTTTCACATGGGCAGGCACCGGGAATCGAACCCGGGTCCTCGGGCTTGGCAGGCAAGCATTCTTACTTGTTGAGGCACCGTGGCCCAAGGGGAAACATTTTGAAGAAACCTCAAAGCAGACACAGACCCTTGGAGAACAGTTGCTTTAGAGCCCACGTTGCGGACAGAGACACTGATGGTTGGAGATGCTTGGAGCCCAGTAGATGTTGTCATGTGCCTTCCCATGAGATGCTAAGCAAGCCAGAACCTGGAGGGAGCCAAGGGAAGTCGAGAGATGAAAGCCAAGAAGGAAAGTGAAGACTACCCATGGGAACAGAGGCTGGAAGCCATGGAACCTAGGAGTAAGTAACCAGCAGATGCCAGCCACATGCCTTACCATCGACCTTTCTGAGTTAATGTATCTTTCTCTGAGTGCCTGAGTTTGGGGATTTTCTCCACACTGGAACTGTAAACTTGCAACTTATTAAAGTTGCTTTTCAAAAGCTGCCCCTGTTTCTGGTATCTTACATTCTGGCAGCTTAAAAAACTAACATAACATTCATTTGCAATAGCAACTAAAAGAATCAAATATCTAGGAATCATTTAACCAAGGATGTAAAACTTGTGCACAGAAAACTACAAAACATTGCTGAAAAAAAATAAAGATCAAAATACATAGAAAGACATTCCATGTCCATGGGTTGGAAGACTAAATATTTTAAAATGTCAATGGTACCCAAAGCTCTTTACAGATTCAACATAATCAAAATTCCAGAAATTCTATTCTAGTGGGTGTGAAGTGGTATCACTATGTAGTTTTTATTTGCTTTTCCCTAAAGGTTGATGATGCTGAGCATCTTTTCATGTACTTTTTTTTGCCATTTGTATACCTTCTTTGGAAGAATGTCTAGTCAAGTCTTAAACCCATTTTTTTGGGGGGGGTGTCATTTTGTCGCTGAGTTATAGGAGTTCTTTATATATTCTAGATATTAGAACCTTTATTATATATGTTCTTTATGTATTCTAGATATGTGAACCATTATTAGATATGTGATTTCTAAATATTTTCTCATGTTCAGTTGGTTAACTTTTCACTTTCATGATGAATTCCTTTGATTCACAATTAAAAAATAATTTTGATGTGATCCAATTTACATATTTACTTTTTTCATGACAATACTATATTATTTTGAAGAAGCCACCATTTTATGTTTATAAGTGCTCAAAATACTTAAATTTTAGCTCTTTTGATAAAAATATTAATTTCATATGGAAAGTTTTCAAACTCTGTACACATTACTAATCAAGTATATATTATGACAATAGTACGTTACTATTATTATAATACATCATTAATATCAGGCCATTTCTTGAGTTAGTTTAACATTCCCCCACCCCACCCCACAATTGAAACAGCAACTTTCTGTCATAAGGGATTCAGCTTTCCTGACAGTCTTGTTTCCATACAGAAATGACAATCTCATAAATGACGATAAGTTTATATTGTAAATATATTATGACCACTCTCACGCCAACTGATTAGGTTAAAAATAACCATCAATTAGTTTCAGCAAATGCATTATTAAAAAGTGGCTAATTTTAACTATTTCCCTCTTCTGCATTCTATTTATTAAAAAGAGTGATTCAGATAAAGTGATTTGTTACCTGGCAGAATTTAGAATTTTTATAATGATCTTTGATCAGAGCTTTTAATAATCTCATGAAAATGGTGGATCAGGTAATGTAAGAGGTAAATGCAGCCTGCAGCTCAAATAGGTCTCGCTAAATTTTAATGAAAAAAAAATGTTTCGTCAACTTCACCCTTGTTTCTAATTTCTTTCTAGGATGCTTCACAAGATGCTACTGAGGGCGGACCACGGTGGCTCAGCAGGCAGAGTTCTCCCTGGCATGCTGGAGAACCAGATTCAATTCCTGGTGCCTGCCCAGGTGAAAAAAAAAAAAAGATGCTGCTGAAACCCATGCTACCTCTCTCTGACAACAGCCTTATATCCTTCTGGACTTCTTCCTCTCTTTCTCTCAGGATATCTGTTCTTGGGCCTTACCCTGTTTCTCTCTTAGATACATCCCTCCCTCTGAACATACAGGTCCCCTATTCAGACTAGAATGCAAGATGGAATTTTTTAAATACTCCCTCCTCCATCCTTCCCCCTACCTTCCTTGTCTCTTGCCTTTTGTTACTCTCCAGCAAAAATGCAAACCCCAAATCAGTCCAACTGTCTATTTTCTCTGTGCATAATCAGGACTGCTGGGTACTGTTGGAGAAAGTCACATATTTTTGCATATTGAGTCTACTACAGATTCATGGTTTCCAATCTCAGTTGCCACCTTAACACTGCCCAGCAATCCTAAACATCCCCAAAGAGCTTTTATTGCTCATTATAATGGGGCCAAACTTTGCCATCTATAGTTTCCCATTGCAATATGGCTTCTGTATTAATGCATTGAAATAGTTTCTGTCAAGCTGAACAGTGCCTTTTCTTCACTAAGTCTCTATTATATGGCCACAAGAGAGGACCCTGGTATTGGACTATTGGTGCTCAAATTCTGACCATGCCACTGATTAGCTTCTTTTTTTTAAAAGCAGTTTTATTGATAGATATTCACATACCATACAATCCATCCAGTATGCAACATGGCTTGCAGTATAATTGTCACCACAATCAATTTTAGAACATTTTCATTTCTCCCCCCAAAAAATCTCCATACCCCTTATAACACCCTATTGTTGACCCTTAACATTGGTATTATACTTTTGATAAAATCGACGAAAGAATATTAAAACATGATTATTAACCATAGTCCCTAGTTTTCATTAGGTATGTTTTTCCTCACATACTACCCTATTTTTTAACACTCTGTAATAGTGAGGTATATTTATTCTAGTTAATGGAAGAACATTCTTATACTTTGTACTATTAACCACAGTCACTGTCCACAACAGGGTTTACTATGGTATACAGTCTCATGCTTTATCCTCTAGCTTTCCTTATGTGACATACACAACCTTAACTTCCCCTTTCAACCACAATCAACCTGTAATTCAACACTGTTAATTATACTCACAGTAATGTGCTACCATCACCTCTATACCTTTCCAAACATTTGCAATCAACATAATTAAATAGTCTACACAAATTAAACATCAGCTCCCCATGGTAACCTATATTCTAAATTTTAACTCTATGAGTTTGTTTATTGTAACTAGTTCATGTTAGTGAGATCATACAATATTTGTCTTTTTATGTTTGGAATAATTCACCCAATCTAATGTCCTCAAGGTTCATCCACGTTGTTGCATGTATCAGGACTTCATTATTTCTTATAGCTGACTACACCACGTTTTGTTTTTCCATTCATTGATTGATGGACACTTGGGTTGCTTCCATCTTGTGGCAATAGTGAATAATGTTGCTGTGTGAATCAGCATGCAAATGTCTGTTCAAGTCTCTGCTTTCAGGTCTTCTGGGTATATACCAAGTAGCAGGATTACTGGATCATATTGCAATTCTATACTTTACTTCCCAAGGAAATGCCAAACTCTCTTCCACAGCAGCTGCACTAGTTTACATTCCCACCAGCAATGAATGACGCAACATGGCCTGCAGTATAATTCCTATCTATCCATATCCTCTCCAACACTTGTTGTTTTGTGCATGTGTTTTTTTAATAGTGGCCATAGGAGTGAAATGATATAACAGTGTTTCCCTAATAGCTAGTGATATTGAGCATCGTTTCATGTGCATTTAAGCAATTTGTTTTTCCTCTTTATTACAAAGTCTATTCATGTCTTTTGCTCATTTTAAAATTTGGTTTGTTTGTCTTTTTATTGTTGACTTGTAGGATTTCTTTATATATTCTGGATATTAAAACCTTTTCAGATATGTTGTTTCCAAATATTTTCTCCCATTGAGTAGGCTGTCTTTTCACTTCCTTGACAAAGTCCTTTGAAGTACAAAAGTATTTAATTTTGAAGAAATCCCATTTATCTATTTTTTTTTCTTTGTGCTGTGAGTGTAAAGTCTAAGAAACTACCTCCTTCCACAAGATTTTTCCCTACATTTTCATCTAGGACTTTTATGGTTCATATTTAGGTCTTTGATCCATTTTGAGTTAATTTTTCTATAAGGTGTGAGATAGGGGCCCTCTTTCATTCATTTGGATATGGATGTCCAGTTCTCCCAGCCCCATTTGTTGAAGAGACTGTTCTGTCCCAGTTGAGTAGCTTTGGCAGTCTTATCAAAAATCAATTGAGGCTGGGTCACGTTGGCTCTGCAGGCAGAGTTCTCACCTGCTGTGCTGGAGACCTGTGTTCAATTCCTGGTGCCTGCCCATGCCAAAAAAAAAAAAAAAATCAGTTGACCAGAGATGTGAGGATCTATTTATGAACTTAATTATATCTCATTGTCAATGTATCTATCTTTATACTGTACCATACTGTTTTGAGCACTGAAGCTTTGTAATATGCTTTAAAATCAGAAAGTGTATGAGTCCTCCAACTTTGTTCTTTTTCAAGTTGCTTTTGGCTATATGGGGCCTCTTATCCTTCCAAATAAATTTGATGATTGGCTTTTCTATTTCCACAAGGTAGGCTGTCGGAATTTTGATTGGGATTGTCCTGAATTTTGAAATCAATTTTGGTAAAATTGACATCTTAATGATATTTAGTCTTCCAATCCATGAACATGGAATTTCCTTCTATTTATTTAGGTCTTCCTCGATTTCTTTTAGTAATGTTTTTTAGAACTTTGTGTATAGGTCCTTTACATGCTTGGTTAAATTTATTCCTAGGTATTTGGTTCTTTTAGCTGCTGTTGTAAATGGATTTTTTTTCTTAATTTCCTCTTCAGCTTGCTCATTTTTAGGGTATAGATACACTACCGATTTTTGCATGTTGACTTTGTATCCCACCACTTTGCTGAACTTGTTTATTAGCTTCAGTAACTTTGTTGTAGTTTTTTGGGACTTTCTATGTAATTATGCCATATGCACATAATAGAAGTTTTACTTCTTCTTTTCCAATTTGGATGGTTTCTATTTCTTTTTCTTGCCTAACTACTCTAGCTAGAACTTCTAGCACAATGTTGAATAACAGTGGTGACTGTAGGCACCCTTCTTTTGTTTCCTGAGGGAAAGTTTTCATTCTTCTACTATTGAGTTGGCTGTGGGTTTTTAGTATATGGCCTTTATCATGTTGAGGAAGTTTCCTTCTACTCCTAACTTTCAAAGTGTTTCTACCAAGAAAGAATGCTGAATTTTGTCAAATGTCTTTTCTGCATCAGTTGAGATGATCATGGGGCTTTTCCCCTTTGATTTTTTAATGTAGTGTTTTACATTAACTGATTTTCTTGAGTTAAACCACATTTGCATAACTGGGGTAAATCCCACTTGATTATTAGGTTAGTCAGGGTTCTCTAGAGAAACAGAACCAACAAGAAAGATATGTAAATATGAGATTTATAAAGGTGTCTCATGCAACTGTGGGAATGGAAGAGTCCAAAATCCATAGGGCAGGCTGTGAAGCTGATGGCTCCAATGAAGGGTCTGGACAAACTCCACAGGAGAAGCTCGCTGGCTGAAGAAGCAGTGAAAAAGTCTCTCCTCTTCCTTAAAAGCCTTCAACTGATTGGATAATTTCATTGTGGGATACATGACTTGGTTAATTGCAGATGTAATCAGCACAGATGCAATCAACTGACTTCCAGTTTATCAATCAGTCTCAAAGTATCCTTGCAACAATGGTCAGGTTAGTGGTTGCTGGACCAGACAACTGGTCACAATCACTTGGCCAAGGTGGCATGAGAACCTAACCATCACAATCGTGATATATAATTCTTTGAATATGCTGTTGTATTCAATTTGCAAATTTTGTTTTGTTTTGTTTTTTTGCATCTACATCCATAAGGGATATTTGTAATTTAGTTTTTTTTTTCATGTGGTGTCTTTATCTGGCTTTGGTATGATAGTGATGTTGGCCTCACAGAATGCATTTAGTAAGTGTTCCTTCCTCTTCAGTTTTGGAAGAATTTGATAATAGTGTTGGTGTTAATTCTTCTTTGAATGTTTGGTAAAATCCATCAGTGAAGCCATCTGATCATGGGTTTTTCTTTGTTGGGAAGTTTTTTTAAATGCAATTTTATTGAGATATATTCACACACCATATAGTCCATCCAAAGTATGAAATCAATGGGTGATAGTATCATCATATAGTTGTGCATTCATCATCACAATCAATTTTGGAAAATTTTCATTACTCCCAAAAATGTATAAGAAAAAGAACATCCCAAATTTTCCATAGCTTATACTCCCCTATTATTCTTTTTATTTTGCCTTTATATTTTATTACTCATCTGTCCATACGCTGAATAAAGGTAGCATTAGTCAGAAGCGTTTCACAATCACACAGTCATACCATAAAGGTTATATAGTTATATAATCATCATTAAGAATTAAGGCTACTGCAACATGACAAGCAAACTCACTGCCCTCCCCTTTTCTACGTGGGACATGACTCCCAGGGGTGTGGACCTTCCTGGCACCTAGAATATGGGACAGAAATCCTAGAATGAGCTGGGACTCATCAAGAGATTGAGAAAACCTTCTTGACCAAAAGGGAGAAGAGCGAAATGAGACAAAATAAAGTGTCAATGACTGAGAGATTCCAAGCAGAGTCAAGAGGTTATCTTGGAGGTTATTCTTATGCATTATATAGATATCGTCTTTTTAGTTAAGGTGTAATGGAGAGGCTGGAGGGAACTCCCTGAAAATGTAGAGCTGTGTTCCAGTACAATGATATAGCTTTTGTAATGTGTCTGTGATTGTGAAAACCTTGTGTCCGATGCTCCTTTTATCTACCTATTGACAGACGAGTAAAACATATGGATTAAAAATAAATAAATAATAGGGGGAACAAATGTTAAAATAAATTTAGTAGATTGAAATGCTAGTGATCAATGAAAGGGAGGAGGAAGGCGTATGGTTTGTATGATTTTTTTTGTTTTCTTTTTATTTTTTTCTGAATTGATGCAAATGTTCAAAGAAATGATCATGATGATGAATATACAACTATGTGATGATATTGTGAGTTACTGATTGTATATCAAGAATGGAATAAAAAAAGAATTAAGGTTATTGGATTACAGTTCAACAATTTCAGGTATTTCCTCCTAGCTATTCTAATACACTAGAGACTAAAGAGGAATTTCTATATAAGACATAAGAATAACCTCCAGAATGACCTCTTGACTCTATTTGAAGTCTCTTAGCCACTGAAACTTTATTTTGTTTCATTTCCTTTCCCCTTTTGGTCAAGAAGGTTTTTTCAATCCTATGATGCCAGGGCCAGGCTCATTCCTGGGAGTCAAATCCCATGTTGCCAAGGAGACTTAAACCCCAATGAATCATGTGTTGGGAAGTTTTTGATTATTGATTCAACCTCTTTACTCGTTTTTGTTCTGATGAGATCATCTATCTTCTCGAATCATAGAGATAGTTTGTGTGTTTCTAAGAATTTGTCCATTTCACCTACATTGTCTAATTTGTGGTGTACATTGGATCATAGTAGCTTCTTACATTCCTTTTTATTTCTGTGGGGTTGGTAGTAATATCCCCCCTTTCATTTCTAATTTGTATCATCTCTTTTTTTTTTCACTTTGACAGTCTAGCAAAAGATTTGTTGATTATATTGATCTTTTCAAAGAACCAACTTTATGGTTTCATTGATTTTCTCTATTTTTTTAAATTATCTTTTTAATATACCTTTTCTCTCTAATTTTTGTTATACCAACTTTCTTCTCCTTGCTTTCAGTTTACTTTGATCTTCTTTTTTTAGATTCTCCAATGTGAGTTTGGTCTTTGATTTTAGTACTTTCTTCTTTTTAAATGTAGGCATTTAGGACTATTAATTTCCTCTCTCAGCACTGCCTTCATTGCATCCTATAAATGTTGTATGTTGTGTTTTTGAGAAATGAGGGCATTTACCTTAAAAAAATTCTCCCTCTTCACCCTAAAGGCTTTACTCCTTGCTTTATCGTTTAGCTGTCTAGTGTGTATCATATGTTAGATAAAATTAATAGGGTACAGGCATTTATTACCATTATTGACTTGTGTTAGATGGATATTTATATCATTACACTCAACAAATGTCAGAAGATAAAAAGGCTGAAGGATAATGTACATTGGAAATGTTTCATGAAAATCTATAATCTCTATCATGGGGCACCTGCAAACCTTAAAAATTCCATGAAATGGATTTCCATGGAAAATGCTTTAGAAAAAAAACCCAAGAAAATCTTTCCAAATACTGCAACTGTTATCTTTTGGGGAATGTTTCTATATCTACTGATGTATGCGTTTTCTATTGAACTATTTCCTAATTTTGCAAACTGAGAGGTCTAAGTTAAACAGTTAGAGCTGAAAAGCTGTGCCACTCAGTATATATTTCAAATACGAAGTGAAAAGTGATTCTATTCACTACTCCATTAAAAATGGCACTTTCAATGTGGTTGCATTCATTAATGAGTTGCTAGTTGAGTTGATGTACAGAAATAAGAGGAAAATATGCGATGGGGGGTGTTAGAAAAAATGGAATGCACCTATCTGATAAAACACACTGTCCTTATGACCACCTGGAGATCTGTACCAGGGGCAGGTATGCAAGAAAACCTTCAAAGCTATAGCATGATTCCCTGGAGATGCACAGATTAAGGAATCTGGTTGATTTGGGTGAATTTTGGATTCACTTTTTACTAAATGTGTGGCTTTGGCTGCCAGGCTCCTCATCTATAAGATGGGGATGATACCCACTCGGGGCTGTGGTGAGGGTAGGTGAAGCCGAGCATGTGACTTCTCCATGTCCAAGGTCAGGCATCTAGTAGGTCCTGAACACATCGGAGCATCCTGTGCTAGCGCAGACGCAGTTGCATTTCTCTTGCAGTCTCATCCTCTTAGCAGAAGAATGTCCAGGCTTTGATTAGCTAGAGCTAAAGTGAGAGAATATGAAGCAATGGGATTCTACTGGTATTTCCTCCCCATTGTCCTAAAACCTTTCATGAGCCACTTCAGAGTTCTTGATTCCAGACTTTGACAACTTGTATGCAGGAGTACAGCACTTCCAGCTATTGAATATTAACATACATCCTTATTGATTATTAAGTAACTTCTGCACTGAGTCCCAGTATGGCCACCCTAACTACCTTGGCCACTCTCCTGAGAACCCCTAATCTTTCCATGATCCAGCTACTGAATGGTTAACATCTAATCGTGCAAAGAAAGGGGAAACGGGTGTTTGTGAACCTTCTTAAGACCTCTGGCTAGTTGTTCATTTTGATACATTGGTGTCCACACTCTACTGGCTTCCAAATACTTTGATTACCACCTTCTGTGTCTAACCAGTTCTCTCTTCATATGCTTCTTCTTTGGTCCCCAACTTATCTGTGGGGTAGCAGGGAAGTTGTAGGTTACTCTTCCCTTGGAGTTCCTTTGTGGACTAGAGCTGGCTGTCCTGGCTAATGTTTTGCCCACGTGCATGGTTTTCCCTCTGGATTTCAGCTGCTGGGATGACATTTTTCCTTGTGACGTGTGTAATATGAACCAAAAGGGTCAACTGAAGTCTCAGGTGACAGAGTAGCTTTGTTTCGAAGACTTCTGAATCATGAAAGGAGGGACCTCAAAATATAGTTTTCTGTGTGGGGCCCTTTTCTAATTAGCGATCTCTCCCTGGAGGGTGCATACATGCCTTGGAAGGAGCTGGCAGAACTACTCCCAGACATAAACCATGAACATACAAAACTGGGCAAGTTTAATCTTCATTCCCCTCCAATGGTGTCCTCCTCTGTAAGCCACAGCCCGTCTGGGGTGTCAAAAATTATTGTAAAGGGAGGCCCATGAATCCTTATTCACAAAAACGCATTGTCCGCATTCATTTCACTAATATTTTTGGAGCACATGTTTTTTTGCCAGACACTGCAGCACCTCGGTCCTCACTTTTTCTAAATGTAAATTGCTGCTGTTAAGATTTTAAAAAAACAAGAAATTTACCCCAAACTCATTGAACTCTGATGGTTTTTACTGCATGTTTTTTAAATCAACTGATACTAAAAGTACAACTATTGGCATATGGGAAGTCTGTAAAATTTGACATTACAAGAGGTCTTCACCCTAAAAAGTTGGATAGAAGTCATGTCATTTAATGAACTGCATACTAGTAAAGAGACATAAGAATTCCAGCTCATCACTCTGGTGAATGGGAAGCCACCATTCCAGTTAGTGAAGGTGTTCCTAGTTCTCCATCATTATAAAGTAGGGAGAAATATTAGGGGAATTCCAGAGCCTCCAACCTCGGAAAAGTATGCACATTTAAATAGGACTTTTACAAGCAAGGTCAGGGCTTGCTGCTGAGTACAAGAATGTCATCACCTCTGAGGCATGGAGATCTAAGGGGGGGATGGAGGTCAAAGCAATTAGATTTACATTTTCTCTTCCTTTCCTCCTCAGCCCCTGCCTGCCTGTTCTTCCCTCTTCTGGCTGGTGTTCAGAAAACTGTTGGCAGGTAGCACCCAGCTGGGACAGCTGCCAGGTTTCTAGATAGAGGAGCTGTGCTGCAGCTGTGTTGGCAGGGAAAGGAATGGTGGAGCCAGGGTGAATGAATTAAGCCCTGATTCTCCATGGTAAGCTATGGGACATTTCTAACACACGGGGGCAGCTGCTGGCTGCATTGTATCAGCTGGTACTGGCACAAGCATCACACACCGCAAATAGATTGAAATTCTGCAACCGTGACCAAAATGAGGAGAATCTCTCACCATGCTAGAGCAATGCAAGGAGGGGTAAACCTTGCTTTTAAACAACACCAACACAAATGCTTTGGAAAACCTTCCCTTTCCCTTATTATTTGCTGCTAAGTAATACAACTCCAACCAAGCTGTAATATTTTGAGCAACCATCTCATAATCTTTTTTATCCAACCCAAAATTGACAGCATCCTAGGGGTGACCACTCTCCAAGGGCAATGTGCTGGGTCCCTACAGAATAAAATAAGGTGGAGAATTGGCAAAGTGAAGGTAACAAGGGGGAGGTATTTAGTCATCTCTGTGTCTCAGATGCAGAAAACATCACGCCTCAAGAAACTGGTTGAGTCATGACTGAACAATAGGTCTCCTCTAAAATAAACTCGACCAATCTTTAAAAATTCTTCAAGCATTGCCTTATGCAAATTTATTAAACTGATAAAGATATTTAAGAAAGAAGGTTTAATATTGGATATGTATCAATATTATTGTGGCAGGCAGAATAATGTCCCCCCAAAATGTCCACACCCAGGAAACTTTGAACATGTTATCTTATGTGGCAAATGAGACTCTTCAGAAGTGATTAAGGATTTTGAGATGGGGCGTTATCCTGATTATTTAGGTGGGCCTGAGATAATCAAAAGGTTCTTAGAGCTGAAAAAGGGGCACAGGAGAGTTAGTGCCAGTGATGTGATGGGACTCGATAACCCATTGCTGACTTGGAAAGGAGGCCCTGAGCCAAGGCACATGGACAGCCTCTAGAAGGGAGAAAAAGCAAGAAAACAGATTCTTCCTAGAGGCTCCAGAAGGGCATGCAGTCTGCCAACAACTTCACTTAACCCAGTGAGACCCATTTTAGACTCCTGACTTCTAGAATTTTAACCTAATCAAAGTGTGTTGTTTTAAGCCACTAAGCTTATGATCCCCTGTGACAGCAGTAGCCATAATAATACAGCCATGATCAATATTATCAGATAGCAGATAACAAATCTATGCATTTCATATAGGATTGAAAATTGACTATCCTTTGAGAGTGGGTACCCTAGCAATATTTGGTTATTAAAAATATCTATGGAATACCTTAACATTCATAAGATTCTATTTTCTTAGTTTCTTTTCCCAACAGGCAGTTGTGTGTCAAACCCTAATTGGGTTTTACAGTTGAGTAATACAGAACAAGGGGTTTTTCCAAAACCCAAGGCACCCAAGAAGTAGATAACAAACAGAAGTGGACATTTAAATCTCACTTGGGTCACTCCAGTGAGAACTTAAGTCCTGATTTTAGAAATAAGCAAATGTCCAGATAAAACTCTCTCGTTTTTCCCATCCCTAGAATCTGAAATACGTTAGTGAACTTAATAGCCAGAATATTACCGGCAGACAATGGAGACATGAAACTTCCTTATTCTTTTTATTTTCACAAGAGGGAAAGAAATAAATATTTTCCTTGGATTATGCAACTCTTTCCAAAGGTATAATTCAATGACTCTCTTTGGGCCAGACGTGCATTTTGTGTGAAATCATTTTTTATTCCAAAATGGTCTGGGATGGGGAGGATATATTTATTTGTATACTTACATAATCATTGATCTTATGCTGTCATAACAACCCAATCTGGCATCCAACTGGAAAACATAATCCTGGATAAGATTGCATTGGAAACGTGTTTTCCAAATTCTATCCTTGGTTTCTTGCAAGCCAATTATTGATCTGCTGCAAGTAATCCCGGCCCATAAAGGGTGTAACTATTGGCGTAATGAAAATGAGCTGAATTCAGAGCACCCACCTAGAGGGACCATTCAGCTATAGTGCTGGCCTCACTGAAGGAGGACCAGCTGCCCAAAGTCAAGGACCTGAGAATATGGCAAGCATGGGTGCACCGCCAGGATGGTATTTCCATCCAAGCAGCCTCACTGGTGGGCGGTATCTCTGGATGGAGAAAGTATATCCCTGGTGCGTGGGTAGACTTCCAAGAAGGAATGGCGCCCATGTAGATTGAAGCACAACAGTTTTAAAGTGTGGTGAAAGGTAGGAGGTACCCAGTTAAAACAGTATCCAATTCTGCAGGGAGAAAGGGCTAAGAAGATTGCTATGGTGATGGATGAGGGGACTGGGGTTCATAGCAGCTCCAGGACAAGGAGGAAAAAAGAGTTTGTGAAGTAAGAGAAAGGCTTCCTGCTACGTGCGTGTGCTTGTTTTAAAGGATGATGTACCTAAGAAAAGTCAAATTTTAATCTTGATCGATTTGTGGAAGCAGCCTTTTCTTTTAATCCCTAGTAAGTACTGTATGTTGAAATTTGATTAGATTATCTCCATGGAGATGTGACTCACCCAATGGTAGGTGTTAATCTTTCATTAGAGGAAGATGTGACTCTACCCATTCCAGGTGGGTCTTGATAAGTCTACTGGAATCCTTTAAAAGAGGAAACATTTTGGAGAGAATCCCTTTAGAACGATGAGAGCCCCAAAGACAGAGTCCACCAGCCAGCGACCTTTGGAGATGAAGAAGGAAAATGTCCCTGGTGGAGCTTCATGAAACAAGAAGCCTGGAGAGAAAGCTAGCAGATGCTGCCATGTTCACCACGTGCCTTTCCAGTTGAGAGAGAAACCCTGAGCTTCACTGGCCTTTCTTGAGTGAAAGTAATCTCTTGTTGGTGCCTTAATTTGGACATTTTTATAGACTTGCTTTAATTGGGATATTTTCTCAGACTTAGAACTGTAAATCTGCAACTAATTAAATTCCCCTTTTTAGAAGCCATTCCATTTCTGGTTCCAGCAGCTAACAAACTAGAACAATGGGACACACACAAAGAGACTTACTCAAGAAAACTACAGCTCCTTGAGCAGCAACCACCAAGCTTAAGACAACCTCATTCTAAATTTTATGCCCAGTAGGTATGGGACCCCTGAAATACTTTTCACTTGGTTCTGATTGACTAGAGGCTGGCTAGGGCTGGACCTTCAGGTTGGAAATCATGAATACTTGCAGGGCAGTGTGGGGGTGGCATTTTCAATAGTGTTGACTTCCTCCAAGTGGATCATTGGGTTATTTAAGTAAGAAGCTGCAAGAATTTGAATTTCACATCACTTCTCCACTCTTAAAACTGCCAAGTTCACATCATAGGGACATTTCACTTTGCATTTCAATTAAGTGAGCTTAAAATTAAAAATGGAATAGGTTAAAATAAGTCACTGCAATATTTAATCCCCAGGTTCAGGCAGCTGAAACACACACACACACACACGTGCGCACTGAGGAGGTGGAAGCAAGGCAGGGAGGAAACAAAATGAATTATTTGAGCCAAATCAGAGTAAATGAGTCAAAGCACAGGGTCAATAAAGGTCCAACGGAGATGATGAACCATTGCAGTTGGTGGCTGTCTGAGGATTCCTAAAGAAACCTGGGCCCTCAGAGGAGGTCAAAGGAGAGCTATACATGAGACCATTCAGTATCTCAGCCCTTCTGAGATATCAAGCACTTGAGTCCCACTTGAGAAGCACATCCTTCCGCAGAGAGGGAGACAGGGGAGCATGCTGAGAATGAAGTCATCAACTCCTGGCATTATTCGGGTGGAGATAAATTTGGGTTCACATGAAAGGGCTTTTAGGTTCGGATTCCTAAACACAAGGTTGCTAATTGTACACTTTAATTTATGGAGGTAAAACGTACTCAAATAGAAGTCTTCAAGATTTCCTCAAGGGTCCCATTCCGTGGGGTGTCATGGAGGACGGAGTAAGAACAGTTGCAGCTGGACTTCAGAGCTGAAGGAACCAATTAGAAATTTTCTTTCTTTCTTTTTTTTTGCATGGGCATGCACCGGGAATCAAATCCGGGTGTCTGGCATGGCAGGCGAGAATTCTGCCACTGAGTCACCATTGTACCACCTGCAATTTTCTTTATACTTATCACTGCCATCTGTTTCTTAAATTCTCATTTCTGTTTATGCCCACCATCACTTAATACAGCCCTGACTTGTTGGTGGGTGTGAATCAGGAATAAGGGGGAAGTGAATACAGAGAAGACTGGATAACTTTGTCAGCCTGAGAGTGCCTCTTGGGATCCTTTGGGACTCTTAGAGTAAACACTGATATTGGACTTCAAAATGCAGACAGAGCCCATGGCTCACTCAACACTTCACCACTAAATTGTTAGGGGACAGGCCAAATAATAGCTCTTTCCTTATTCTTTGTTCCTCTATTGGCTTAGCTCTACATTAGCCTACATTGTAGACTAAAAATGGCAAAGAGCTTTGTCATAAATATGCCAGGTATGAAACCACACAAGAAAACTGTCTCAGGTCAGCTTCCCAGGAGACAGAATCCAAAGTAGAAATTTGCAAGCAGTTGGTTAATTGGTTTATTGGTTTATCTCAGTATTAATACCTGTGGAGAGTGAAGAAAACAAGCCTGGGTTGTGGGAGAAGGTGAATTGTGATACGGTCACAAAAAAGACCTCAGCTAATTCCACAGGGAATTTTGGGGGATGGGCTGGCTCTGCAGACTTGCCCTGATTTGGATTGAGCAGGCCAGACCTTTATAATTTTGCAGGGTCATTTAACCATTGTTCATTTAGGGTGGACCCTGCATCTTTGATGTTGAGACCCATCCTCACTGAATATCCTCTCCCCAAATTGGTCCTTCTTCTCAGACCTCCGTGTTCTCAATCTTCTAATCTCTTCCCTTCTAGGCCCTCGACCAAACAGCCAAGTCATTCATTACTGTCTGTGAGTCCAAATATATATTCTAACCCAGACCACTTCTCTTTACAACCAAAGTGGATAGACAGGTGAATCATCCAAAGCTCTACCCACTGGAAGGATTTCCCCTCACCACCATCTTGTAGGGCCAGCTTGTGCCTACACAGCAAACAGATTCATCCATGAGCTAAGCCCGACTTTTATTCTCCATTGTCAGTGGGTCATAAGGGGCACTCCTTCCCCCTGTCATGTGCCTGAGGGAGAGGCACCCATGTAACAGTGATGGGGGTCTCAGCCAGCTGCTTGTGCAACTCACACACGCTCTTTGGTCCTGCCTGTGCCTGCTCTCACATGTGCCACGTTCATCTTATGTTGCACTGCTATTGGGCCTACCTGACCTTATATTGGTGAATCTGACAGAGCCATGCATTGGCTCAAGATGGGTAGTTTTGGCTATATGGTCACTTGGTGTGCTGTGGTGAGGGGTTCCATCTCTCCAGTGCTCATTAGGAGTTGCTTGTAAGGTCTGTATTTATCTGCCACAGATGGCAGGACCTTGTTTCAGGACCCTAGGGGTGATTTTCCCATTAGAGGCCTGCCATAAATTCCATCCAGCATCTTTTCCTACTCAGATGCCTTTCATACAATAGAATTTACCAGGTCATAAGGCCCAAGCAGCAGGACCACTTGTACCTTTTCCTGCTCTGGGCCCACTTTGAGCTGGCAGCCTTTGTGTCACCTAGTACATGGGACACAGCAGTACTCCTAAGTGTGGAATATTGTGCTTTCATAACCCAGATGTGATTTCTTCTTTGTGGTACCATAATTTGTCTTTTGCTTTGAGGAAATATGATTGGCATGCTCCAGACCACTGAATTTGAGAGTTTACCTCCCACCCTTTGGAGCACATTTTACCAAAGCTTTAAATGTACTTGCCACTTCTTGTTCATCTGACCTGATTAACCTAATATCATCGATACAGTTAGTCAATGTGATATTCTATGGGACATCCAGATGGACAATGTCACTTTGGATTATTTTATGAC
Organism: Tamandua tetradactyla; assembly: GCF_023851605.1. NCBI lineage: Eukaryota > Metazoa > Chordata > Mammalia > Pilosa > Myrmecophagidae > Tamandua > Tamandua tetradactyla. The sequence goes on from NC_135338.1 coordinate 9,343,624, forward strand.
AAAGGTAGGAGAGTTAGCACAGCTCTAGGAAAACACCATAAACATATGCTCTAGTCTGTCCCAATGGAATGTGAACTGTTTCTGATAGGGATTTAAAAAAACCCAATGGCCATGTACCATATACCCAGACCCATGCTATTCTGTTACAGCAATGAAGCATAATTTGGCACAACATAAGCAACTGGGGCTACTATTTGGTTGAATTTGCAATAATCCACTCTCCGATTCTTTAAGACTTCCCTGGATTTTGTAGGAGACAAACTGGTTAATTAATGGGGGCTATGATACACCCCCTGCATCCTCTAGGTCTTTAAGAATGGCACTCATCTTTTCCATTGCCCCTTGCTTGTGAAGTTGTTTTTTATTTACTATTTTGGCTAGTGGGGAAATAAGGGAGTTCCATTTTGCCATCTCCACAATGATAACTCTTACTCCACAGCTAAGGAGTTAATATAGGGGAGTTCTGCCAACTACGAATTATGTCCTTTCCAGTTATGCAACTGGAACTATCAATGGATTTATCTGTTTACTCCAAATGCTAAATGGACCCCTTCTTGTGTATGTCAAAGACAAAAATTCATAACTACCTGGTGGTTCTGTATACAAAACAGACCCACTGAGAATTGGACCTTGCTGGGATCTCATTTTTTGCCTGGCCTCCAGGTACCTACACTTACAAGGTGACTTGATAACACATTGGCTCCCCAGGTATCTATGTCCAATAGTCTCACAAATGTTTGGGTAGTCCCTTGCTCTAGTTTGCTAGCTGCTGGAATGCAACGCACCAGAGATGGATTGGCTTTTAATAAAAGGGGATTTATTTCATTAGTTCTTCAGAGGAAAGGCAGCTAGCTTTCAACTGAGGTTCTTTCTTATGTGGGAAGGCACCGGGTGATCTCTGCTGGCCTTCTCTCTAGGCCTCTGGGTTCCAACAACTTTCCCCAGGGTGATTTCTTTCTGCATCTCCAAAGGCCTGGGCTGAGCTGGGAGTGCTGAGATGAGGTATGCTGAGCTTCTTGATTGTGCTACATTGAGCTCTCTCATTTAAGCACCAGCCAATTAAGTCAAACATCATTCATTGCAGCAGGCACGCCTCCTAGTCAACTGCAGATATAATGAGCAACAGATGAGGTTCATGTACCATTGGCTCATGTCCACAGCAACAAAACTAGGTACCTTCACTTGGCCAAGTTGACAACTGAATCTAACTAAACTACCACCTCCCGTTTGCCCAGTTTATGAGGATCCAAGTACACAACTAGCTGTACGTTACTTTGGGGGAAGGACTGAAAGAATCATTAGTCTATAAAATTGCCATCATGCTGCAGGATCCTTCCTTCACAGAATCCAATTCGTCCTTTACTTGCTGGGTGCCAAGTCTTTAAACTGGCTCAGGTTTGGAAACTGGGTGTCATGGCCAGGTTCATGTGTCAACTTGGCCAGGTGTTGGTACCTGTTTGTATGGTTGGGCAAGTGCTGGCCTGTCTGTCGCAATGAGGACATTTCATAGAATTAAATCATGACCATATCAGTTGCATCCACAGGTGATTCCATTTGTAATCAACCAAAGGGGAGTGTCTTCTGCAATGAGTGATGCGTAATCTAATCACTGGAAGCCTTTTAAGGAGGATTCAGAGGAGACAGGTTCCATTCCTGCTTTGGCTGGCGAGCCTCTCCTGTGGAGTTCATCCAGACCCTCCATCGGAGTCGTCAGCTTCACAGCCTGCCCTGCGGATTTTGGACCCTGCATTCCCGCGGTCACATGAGATACTTTTATAAATTTTATATTTGTGAGTTTTCCCTGTTGATTCTGTTTCTCTAGAGAACCCTAACTAATCCATTGGGCAAGGAATCATGACTTTTATTGAAGGGTGGCCCTAAGTCTCCTAACCTTCCATCCTTGATTCAGTGGTTGCAGAGATTGAGTAATGCCATTTTTTTTGGCTAAGGATCTATCTGGTAACTGGTGACACCTTGTTCTACTAACTGTTTCTGTAGCTCTTTGAGTTACTCTGTCTGCCACCCCAACCTGACTGCTCATTATGATAACTGTGTTTATCTTTCTTCTGATAGTTAAGTACTTCCACATGGCCTCTATTAGTTTGGGTTCCTAACATCCCGATGGCTATCTGGAAGCTATCTGTGAGGGCATCTCCTATCATCAACCCTGGCTACAGAGCACAGCCACCCCTGTGCTTTTCAGAGATGCTCATACCTGTCTCATCAGCACTCCCACAGAGCAGTCACCTGGTGCACATTCATAGTAGGTCCACTCCACTTACACTTATAATTAAGTCTTTGGAATAGTCCTCAGCTTTTCTGTCCTCCACCTGCAGGAGATGAAAGTCTTTTATATGATGTTAAGAGGGCCCTGTTGGCCTTTAATTTGTGATTTATGACTCCTGGTACCAACTGGCTCCCTGGGCAGCAACGTCCGAGACAGAGAGTCGACCACAGAAAAGGGGAGTGCTCTCAGAATCAACCCCCATGGGAGAGTAAAAGAACTGGGGAGAGGGAGAAGTTAAATGGCAATGCAGTTATATCAAAAGCCTCAGCTGATCCCATAGGGAGTTCTGGCACTGGGATGGCCCTGCAGCATGGCCCCAAATTTGGAACCATAAAATACACTACACCAACCTATCTGATAATATATATGGAGTCTTGGAAACCTTAACTGTGCAATAACAGATCGCTTTCAGATCCATGGGTGAAATGTAATGGTTAAATATGCCTTAGCAAGCTACAATTACACAGTATCTTAGATTTTCTGTCTTGGTTTCAAGACAAACCAAGGTCTTTCTTTCTCTCTTTTTAACATAACAGCAAAAGTGGTTCCTCTGACATTTGAAATAGACAAATCAATCCACTAATGGTTCTGCAAATGGCCCCAGAATTTCAACCCCCTGTCTGCCCTCCTTTCTTAGCTACTTGAACCTAAAAACCACAGCTAACTATCTAAGCAACTCAAAATGCTAGCAGCTCTTGGAATATATACATGTGTTCTCTGGACCATGCTGAGCCATGACTTTGTGGCCCCATGCTACCCAGAGCCATCCAATATATTCCTTGGCACTGAAGACAGTGCACGGACTGCCTGCTGTACAAAGAATCAGTGCAACAAGCAAGACCCATTCCTTAGCAGGAAAAGCAGTTGAATTCTGTGCACTGAAGACAAATTGGCCATAAACTCCACAAGCCACGGAGGTTATTTCAGTTACTAAGTGATAAAAGTCTCTAATCTCTGGAGCAGTGATAAACAACAGCAGAGAAGGAGGCTGGATTTTTGATGCTGGGGGATGTGCAGGAAGTCTCTCCTGAGACTATGCCAGAGGAAGCCCACCCCATAAAAGAAGCACAGATAAGTAAGACATCATTAATAAATCAATGACAAGGAAATGAAAATGGAAGTAGATGAATCAGCTAGCGGATCAGGTCACAGATGAAAAACAGCACATCTGTTGCTACCGTTGGTGCATTAATAAATAAATCTGCTGGATCAGATGGCCTTTCATACTAATACTTGGAATAATGAAATTTCAAGAGCGGTTAAAGCATAAATAAAATTTCAAATGTATCTCATACCTCCTCTTAAACAACAGGATTCATATACTTCCTTGCTTAGAATTCTTTTTGGCAGGCATTAGGAGGAACAGGGATAAAAACTGCTGCCTCGTTTTGGTTCTGCTGTGAGGCACAGGCACACAGCTAATTTCATGTTTAGTCTCACGCTTTGATTCTTACCAGCTGAAGGCACTGAGCTGTGCTTAATCGATATGTTAACTCCAAGCCAGTGCATTTCAGCTCAAGCATATCCACCTGTTTCCTTGTCCAGGCTTGCTCAGTTCTAGCTCCTTTTCCTCTTCGTGCAGAAATGGATTTGAATTTTATTTGGTTTTTATTGAAGTGTTCAGCAAAATTAACAATTGAGGCAGTGGAGCATTGTCTCTCTTGAAGCATAATTTCTCTTTGATATACACTGAAAGAAATTACTTCTGCCTAATGGCAAAGTGGCCAGGTTTTAGGGCATTATTTATGGACACAAACAGTTAACTTGGTGAATTGTATATATATCCACGCCCAAAGGTGGAGAGATGTACTTCAACATGATAGTGTTTTATTTAGGGATGTTGGGATAACAAGGAAAGGAAGAGGAGCAAGTTTTGGACTGGGACTGGTGGACAGGACCAGAAAGAATGTAGGGCAATACAGTCAGGAAAGATAATTGTCAGGACCAAAATTTCTCTGAAAACCAGAAAATCCTGTGATCTGTCTAATAAATGTGTTCTTACTCAACAAGACAAATGGTGAGGGGGTAGGAAGACACAGTAAGAGAAAAGAACAAAGAAAGGAAAGGGAAGAAACAAGACAAATAGACTATCTACAAGGGGAACCCAGGATGATGTAGAGGGGAATCAGTCTGTTTTTCCACTCAGTGCATGGTCTTCACTGCAACATTACACCACAACATCAGCCAGCGGACAATGGGATCCCAAGGAAGAAAACTTTCTTTCCTTCTTGCTGTTTTCCTTGAAACCCAATAGCTTTTTCAGGCAACAAAGAAAAGCCAGGAGAGATACAGTCTCGTTCATCTTGTTGCAGAAAACAGACTGCCTTCCAGGTCATCAAATATGGTGTTTTGAATTAATTTTGAACAACTAAGGAATACCTACATTGTTTGAAAAGACTCCAGAAAATTATAGCAAGTGTAAACTTGTATACTAATGAATAAATAACAAACAAGCATACACATCAGGGTTCATACAAACATTTCCAAATGTTAGCACTAAATTAAATAAAGACTGTCTAAGGTTTTTTTTTTTATTAATTAAAAAAAGAATTAACAAAACAATTAGAAATCATTCCAATCTACATGTACAATCAGTAATTCTTAATAACATCACATAGTTGCATATTCATCATTTCTTAGTACATTTGCATCAATTTAGAAAAAGAAATAAAAAGACAACAGAATAAGAATTAAAACAATAATAGAAAGAAAAAAAAACAAAAAAAACAAAAACAAAAAACCTATACCTCACATGCAGCTTCATTCAGTGTTTTAACATAATTGCATTACAATTGGGTAGTATTGTGCTGTCCATTTCTGAGTTTTTATATCCAGTCCCGTTGTACAGTCTGTATCCCTTCATCTCCAATTATCCCTTCTCTTTTTTTTTTTTTTTAATTAATGGAAAAAAAGAAATTAACCCAACATTTAGAGATCATACCATTCTACACATCCAATCATTAATTCTTAACATCATCACATAGATGCATGATCATCATTTCTTAGTACATTTGCACTGGTTTAGAAGAACTAGCAACATAACCGAAAAAGATATAGAATGTTAATATAGAGAAAAAAATAAAAGTAATAATAGTAAAATCAAAACAAAACAAAACAAAACAAAACAAAAACCTATAGCTCAGATGCAGCTTCATTCAGTGTTTTAACATGATTACTTTACAATTAGGTATTACTGTGCTGTCCATTTTTGAGTTTTTGTATCTAGTCCTGTTGCACAGTCTGTATCCCTTCAGCTTCAATTACCCATTGTCTTACCCTGTTTCTAACTCCTGCTGAACTCTGTTACCAATGACATATTTCAAGTTTATTCTCGAATGTCCGTTCACATCAGTGGGACCATACAGTATTTGTCCTTTAGTTTTTGGCTGGATTCACTCAGCATAATATTCTCTAGGTCCATCCATGTTATTACATGGTTCATAAGTTTATCTTGTCTTAAAGCTGCATAATATTCCATCGTATGTATATACCACAGTTTGTTTAGCCACTCTTCTGTTGATGGAGATTTTGGCTGTTTCCATCTCTTTGCAATTGTAAATAATGCTGCTATAAACATTGGTGTGCAAATGTCCGTTTGTGTCTTTGCCCTTAAGTCCTTTGAGTAGATACCTAGCAATGGTATTGCTGGGTCGTATGGCAGTTCTATATTCAGCTTTTTGAGGAACCGCCAAACTGCCTTCCACAGTGGTTGCACCCTTTGACATTCCCACCAACAGTGGATAAGTGTGCCTCTTTCTCCGCATCCTCTCCAGCACTTGTCATTTTCTGTTTTGTTGATAATGGCCATTCTGGTGGGTGTGAGATGATATCTCATTGTGGTTTTGATTTGCATTTCTCTAATGTCCAGGGACATTGAGCATCTCTTCATGTGCCTCTTGGCCATCCGTATTTCCTCTTCTGAGAGGTGTCTGTTCAAGTCTTTTTCCCATTTTGTAATTGGGTTGGCTGTCTTTTTGTTGTTGAGATGAACAATCTCTTTATAAATTCTGGATACTAGACCTTTATCTGATATATCATTTCCAAATATTGTCTCCCATTGTGAAGGCTGTCTTTCTACTTTCTTGATGAAGTTCTTTGATGCACAAAAGTGTTTAATTTTGAGGAGTTCCCATTTATTTATTTCCTTCTTCAGTGCTCTTGCTTTAGGTTTAAGGTCCATAAAACCGCCTCCAGTTGTAAGATCCATAAGACATCTCCCAACATTTTCCTCTGTTTTATGGTCTTAGACCTAATGTTTAGATCTTTGATCCATTTTGAGTTAACTTTTGTATAGGGTGTGAGAGATGGGTCTTCTTTCATTCTTTTGCATATGGATATCCAGTTCTCTAGGCACCATTTATTGAAGAGACTGCTCTGTCCCAGGTGAGTTGGCTTGACTGCCTTATCAAAGATCAAATGTCCATAGATGAGAGGGTCTATATCTGAGCACTCTATTCGATTCCATTGGTCGATATATCTATCTTTATGCCAATACCATGCTGTTTTGACCACTGTGGCTTCATAATATGCCTTAAAGTCAGGCAGCGCGAGACCTCCAGCTTCGTTTTTTTTCCTCAAGATGTTTTTAGCAATTCGGGGCACACTGCCCTTCCAGATAAATTTGCTTATTGGTTTTTCTATTTCTGAAAAATAAGTTGTTGGGATTTTGATTGGTATTTCATTGAATCTGTAAATCAATTTAGGTAGGATTGACATCTTAACTATATTTAGTCTTCCAATCCATGAACACGGCATGCCCTTCCATCTATTTAGGTCTTCTGTGATTTCTTTTAGCAGTTTTTTGTAGTTTTCTTTATATAGGTTTTTTGTCTCTTTAGTTAAATTTATTCCTAGGTATTTTATTCTTTTAGTTGCAATTGTAAATGGGATTCGTTTCTTGATTTCCCCCTCAGCTTGTTCCTTACTAGTGTATAGAAATGCTACAGATTTTTGAATGTTGATCTTGTAACCTGCTACTTTGCTGTACTCATTTATTAGCTCTAGTAGTTCTGTTGTGGATTTTTCCGGGTTTTCGACGTATAGTATCATATCGTCTGCAAACAGTGATAGTTTTACTTCTTCCTTTCCAATTTTGATGCCTTGTATTTCTTTTTCTTGTCTAATTGCTCTGGCTAGAACCTCCAACATGATGTTGAATAATAGTGGTGAGAGTGGACATCCTTGTCTTGTTCCTGATCTTAGGGGGAAAGTTTTCAATTTTTCCCCATTGAGGATGATATTAGCTGTGGTTTTTTCATATATTCCCTCTATCATTTTAAGGAAGTTCCCTTGTATTCCTATCTTTTGAAGTGTTTTCAACAGGAAAGGATGTTGAATCTTGTCGAATGCCTTCTCTGCGTCAATTGAGATGATCATGTGATTTTTCTGCTTTGATTTGTTGATATGGTGTATTACATTAATTGATTTTCTTATGTTGAACCATCCTTGCATACCTGGGATGAATCCTACTTGGTCATGATGTATAATTCTTTTAATGTGTTGTTGGATACGATTTGCTAGAATTTTATTGAGGATTTTTGCATCTGTATTCATCAGAGAGATTGGTCTGTAGTTTTCTTTTTTTGTAATATCTTTGCCTGGTTTTGGTATGAGGGTGATGTTGGCTTCATAGAATGAATTAGGTAGTTTTCCCTCCACTTCGATTTTTTTGAAGAGTTTGAAGAGAATTGGTACTAATTCTTTCTGGAACGTTTGGTAGAATTCACATGTGAAGCCATCTGATCCTGGACTTTTCTTTTTAGGAAGCTTTTGAATGACTAATTCAATTTCTTTACTTGTGATTGGTTTGTTGAGGTCATCTATGTCTTCTTGAGTCAAAGTTGGTTGTTCATGTCTTTCCAGGAACCCGTCCATTTCCTCTAAATTGTTGTATTTATTAGCGTAAAGTTGTTCATAGTATCCTGTTATTACCTCCTTTATTTCTGTGAGGTCAGTAGTTATGTCTCCTCTTCCATTTCTGATCTTATTTATTTGCATCCTCTCTCTTCTTCTTTTTGTCAATCTTGCTAAGGGCCCATCAATCTTATTGATTTTCTCATAGAACCAACTTCTGGCCTTATTGATTTTCTCTATTGTTTTCATGTTTTCAATTTCATTTATTTGTGCTCTAATCTTTGTTATTTCTTTCCTTTTGCTTGCTTTGGGGTTAGCTTGCTGTTCTTTCTCCAGTTCTTCCAAATGGATAGTTAATTCCTGAATTTTTGCCTTTTCTTCTTTTCTGATATAGGCATTTAGAGCAATAAATTTCCCTCTTAGCACTGCCTTTGCTGCGTCCCATAAGTTTTGATATGTTGTGTTTTCATTTTCATTCGCCTCGAGGTATTTGCTAATTTCTCTTGCAATTTCTCCTTGGACCCAGTCGTTGTTTAGGAGTGTGTTGTTGAGCCTCCACGTATTTGTGAATTTTCTGGCACTCTGCCTATTATTGATTTCCAACATCATTCCTTTATGGTCCGAGAAAGTGTTGTGTAAGATTTCAATCTTTTTAAATTTGTTAAGACTTGCTTTGTGACCCAGCATATGGTCTATCTTTGAGAATGATCCATGAGCACTTGAGAAAAAGGTGTATCCTGCTGTTGTGGGATGTAATGTCCTATAAATGTCTATTAAGTCTAGTTCATTTATAGTAATATTCAGATTCTCTATTTCTTTGTTGATCCTCTGTCTAGATGTTCTGTCCCTTGATGAGAGTGGTGAGTTGAAGTCTCCAACTATTATGGTATATGAGTCTATTTCCCTTTTCAGTGTTTGCAGTGTATTCCTCACGTATTTTGGGGCATTCTGGTTCGGTGTGTAAATATTTATGATTGTTATGTCTTCTTGTTTAATTGTTCCTTTTATTAGTATATAGTGTCCTTCTTTGTCTCTTTTAACTGTTTTACATTTGAAGTCTAATTTGTTGGATATTAGTATAGCCACTCCTGCTCTTTTCTGGTTGTTATTTGCATGAAATATCTTTTCCCAACCTTTCACTTTCAACCTATGTTTATCTTTGGGTCTAAGATGTGTTTCCTGTAGACAGCATATCGAAGGATCCTGTTTTTTAATCCATTCTGCCAATCTATGTCTTTTGATTGGGGAATTCAGTCCATTGACATTTAGTGTTATTACTGTTTGGATAATATTTTCCTCTAACATTTTGCCTTTTGTATTATATATATCATATCTGATTTTCCTTCTTTCTACACTCTTTTCCATATCTCTCTCTTCTGTCTTTTTGTATCTGACTCTAGTGCTCCCTTTAGTATTTCTTGCAGAGCTGGTCTCTTGGTCACAAATTCTTTCAGTGACTTTTTGTCTGAGAATGTTTTAATTTCTCCCTCATTTTTGAAGGACAATTTTGCTGGATATAGAATTCTTGGTTGGCAGTTTTTCTCTTTTAGTAATTTAAATATATCATCCCACTGTGTTCCTGCCTCCATGGTTTCTGCTGAGAAATCTACACATAGTCTTATTGGGTTTCCCTTGTATGTGATGGATTGTTTTTCTCTTGCTGCTTTCAAGATCCTCTCTTTCTCTTTGACCTCTGACATTCTAACTAGTAAGTGTCTTGGAGAACGTCTATTTGGGTCTATTCTCTTTGGGGTGCGCTGCACTTCTTGGATCTGTAATTTTAGGTCATTCATAAGAGTTGGGAAATTTTCAGTGATAATTTCTTCCATTAGTTTTTCTCCTCCTTTTCCCTTCTCTTCTCCTTCTGGGACACCCACAACACGTATATTTGTGCGCTTCATATTGTCCTTGAGTTCCCTGATACCCTGTTCAAATTTTTCCATTCTTTTCCCTATAGTTTCTGTCTCTTTTTGGAATTCAGATGTTCCATCCTCCAAATCACTAATTCTATCTTCTGTCTCTTTAAATCTATCATTGTAGCTATCCATTATTTTTTCTATGTTTGCTACTTTATCCTTCACTTCCATAAGTTCTGCGATTTGTTTTTTCGGTTTTTCTATTTCTTCTTTATGTTCAGCCCATGTCCTCTTCATGTCCTCCCTCAATTTATCGATTTCATTTTTGAAGAGGTTTTCCATTTCTGTTCGTATATTCAGCATTAGTTGTCTCAGCTCTTGTGTCTCATTTGAGCTATTGGTTTGTTCCTTTGACTGAGCCATATTCTCAATCTTTTGAGCGTGGACAGTTATCTTCTGCTGCTGGCGTCTGGGCATTTATTCAGATTTCTCTTGGTGTTGGACCCAGCAAGGTTGTAATATTTTTCTGTGAAATCTCTGGGTTCTGTTTTTCTTATCCTGCCCAGTAGGTGGCGCTCGTGGCACACGTTTGTCTGCGGGTCCCACCAGTAAAAGGTGCTGTGGGACCTTAAACTTTGGAAAACTCTCGCCGTCCTGGGGGTTCGCTAGCCGAAGCGGCTTGAGCCGGCCCGGGGTCCGAACGCAGGGAGGGTTGCTGGTCGCCGCAGCCAGGGAAAGAGCCCGTCCGAATTTCCTAGTCGGCCCTGGGCAACATGCATGGCGGGAGGGCGCCAACGGCAGCGGCCCGCCCGAGAGAGTGCACGTTCCCCGGGAGTCACGGGGTCACCGTTCTCCGCGGCCTGGGGGTTTCCGATCCAATTCTCTCAGTTGGTCCGGGGGCTGCGCGTGGTGTGGGCTCCAGTCGCCTTGGTTTCAGGGGACCACCTCTCCAATTCTCCCAGCCGGCCCGGGAAGGGGAAAGGGAGTAACTCCGGCCGCTTGCCACCCCGCCCGGTAAGGCCCGCGCGCCTCGGCGATCTCACCCGAGCTGCTTCTCTCAGCCAGCCAGCCGTTCCAGGATGGGGTACGCTGTCTTTTTTATCTCTGTTGTGGCTTTGGGCGCTTTCTGTATCGTTTCTACTCCCCTAGTAGGTGTCCTGGAGAAGAAACTAAGATCCGCGCGTCTTACTAAGCCGCCATCTTCCAGGAAGAACTATCTGTCTAAGGTTTTGATCATCATAGGATCTGGTAATACAAAGTTTTTATATTAGGCATTATTTACATATGCATAGAGTAAGAACAAGCTGGAAAATTCCATGCCATCTGATGACTTCAAATTAATTATCTTGAAAATTTCAGGACAAATGACATCCCCAAAACCAAAGTTTCTCAATCTTTTACATGCCTATGAAACCTGGGGATCTTGTGAAAATGCAGGTTCTAAGGAAGAACATTCAGAAGGATAGAGTAAGAACCAGGAAAATCTGCTCCTTCATTAAAGCAATGAGAATACTGGCAAAAATTATCAAAATTAACTTTTTCAAAATTCTGGCAATTAAAGATTTATAATAACCTGAGGAGCATCTATTCAAGAGAATCTTTTTTTATTAATTAAAGAAAAAAAAGAAATTAATACAACATTTAGAAATCATTCCATTCTACATATGCAATCAGTAATTCTTAACATCATCACATAGATGCATGATCATCATTTCTTAGTACATTTGCATCGATTTAGCAAAAGAACTAGCAAAACAACAGAAAAAGATACAGAATGTTAATATAGAGAAAAAAATAAAAAAATAATAATAGTAAAAAAAAAGAAAAGGAAAAAGAAAAAAGATACAAACAAACAAACAGACAAACAAAAAAAAAAACCCTATGGCTCAGATGCGGCTTCATTCAGTGTTTTAACATGATTACTTTACAATTAGGTATTATTGTGCTGTCCATTTTTGAGTTTTTGTATCTAGTCCTGTTGCACAGTCTGTATCCTTTCAGCTCCAATTACCCATTATCTTACCCTGTTTCTAACTCCTGATGGTCTCTGTTACCAATGACATATTCCAAGTTTATTCTCTAATGTCGGTTCACATCAGTGGGACCATACAGTGTTTGTCCTTTAGTTTTTGGATAGACTCACTCAGCATAATGTTCTCTAGGTCCATCCAAGTTTTTACATGCTTCATAAGTTTATTCTGTCTTAAAGCTGCATAATATTCCATTGTATGTATATACCACAGTTTGTTTAGCCACTCTTCTGTTGATGGACATTTTGGCTGTTTCCATCTCTTTGCAATTGTAAATAATGCTGCTATAAACATTGGTGTGCAAATGTCTGTTTGAGTTTTTGCCCTTAATTCCTTTGAGTAGATACCTAGCAATGGTATTGCTGGGTCATATGGCAATTCTATATTCAGTTTTTTGAGGAACCACCAAACTTCCTTCCACAGTGGTTGCACCATGTGACATTCCCACCAACAGTGGATAAGTGCCTCTTTCCCCGCATCCTCTCCAGCACTTGTCATTTTCTGTTTTGTTGATAATGGCCATTCTGGTGGGTGTGAGATGATATCTCATTGTGGTTTTGATTTGCATTTCTCTAATGGCCAGGGACACTGAGCATCTCTTCATGTGCCTTTTGGCCATTTGTATTTCCTCTTCTGAGAGGTGTCTGTTCAAGTCTTTTTCCCATTTTGTAATTGGATTGGCTGTCTTTTTGTTGTTGAGTTGAACAATCTCATTATAAATTCTGGATACTAGATCTTTATCTGATATGTCGTTTCCAAATATTGTCTCCCATTGTGTAGGCTGTCTTTCTACTTTCTTGATGAAGTTCTTTGATGCACAAAAATGTTTAATTTTGAGGAGCTCCCATTTATTTATTTCTTTCTTCAGTGCTCTTGCTTTAGGTTTAAGGTCCATAAAACCACCTCCAATTGTAAGTTTCATAAGATATCTCCCTACATTTTCCTCTAACTGTTTTATGGTCTTTGACCTAATGTTTAGATCTTTGATCCATTTTGAGTTAACTTTTGTATAGGGTGTGAGAGATGGGTCTTCTTTCATTCTTTTGCATATGGATATCCAGTTCTCTAAGCACCATTTATTGAAGAGACTGTTCTGTCCCAGGTGAGTTGGCTTGACTGCCTTATCAAAGATCAAATGTCCATAGATGAGAGGGTCTATATCTGAGCACTCTATTCGATTCCATTGGTTGATATATCTATCTTTATGCCAATACCATGCTGTTTTGACCACTGTGGCTTTATAATATGCCTTAAAGTCAGGCAGCGTGAGACCTCCAGCTTCGTTTTTTTTCCTCAAGATACTTTTAGCAATTTGGGGCACCCTACCCTTCCAGATAAATTTGCTTATTGGTTTTTCTATTTCTGAAAAATAAGTTGTTGGGATTTTGATTGGTATTGCATTGAATCTGTAAATCAATTTAGGTAGAATTGACATCTTAACTATATTTAGTCTTCCAATCCATGAACACGGTATGCCCTTCCATCTATTTAGGTCTTCTGTGATTTCTTTTAACAGTTTTTTGTAGTTTTCTTTATATAGGTTTTTTGTCTCTTTAGTTAAATTTATTCCTAGGTATTTTATTCTTTTAGTTGCAATTGTAAATGGGATTCGTTTCTTGATTTCCCCCTCAGCTTGTTCATTGCTAGTGTATAGAAATGCTACAGATTTTTGAATGTTGATCTTGTAACCTGCTACTTTGCTGTACTCATTTATTAGCTTTAGTACTTTTGTTGTGGATTTTTCCGGGTTTTTGACATATAGTATCATATCATCTGCAAACAGTGATAGCTTTACTTCTTCCTTTCCAATTTTGATGCCTTGTATTTCTTTTTCTTGTCTAATTGCTCTGGCTAGAACCTCCAACATGATGTTGAATAATAGTGGTGATAATGGACATCCTTGTCTTGTTCCTGATCTTAGGGGGAAAGTTTTCAATTTTTCCCCATTGAGGATGATATTAGCTGTGGGTTTTTCATATATTCCCTCCTTCCTTAAATATATATCATTTTAAGGAAGTTCCCTTGTATTCCTATCTTTTGAAGTGTTTTCAGCAGGAAAGGATGTTGAATCTTGTCAAATCCCTTCTCTGCGTCAATTGAGATGATCATGTGATTTTTCTGCTTTGATTTGTTGATATGGTGTATTACATTAATTGATTTTCTTATGTTGAACCATCCTTGCATACCTGGAATGAATCCTGCTTGGTCATGATGTATAATTCTTTTAATGCGTTGTTGGATTCAATTTGCTAGAATTTTGTTGAGGATTTTTGCATCTGTATTCATTAGAGAGATTGGTCTGTAGTTTTCTTTTTTTGTAATATCTTTGCCTGATTTTGGTATGAGGGTGATGTTGGCTTCATAGAATGAATTAGGTAGCTTTCCCTCCACTTCGATTTTTTTGAAGAGTTTGAGGAGAGTTGGTACTAATTCTTTCTGGAATGTTTGGTAGAATTCACATGTGAAGCCGTCTGGTCCTGGACTTTTCTTTTTGGGAAGCTTTTGAATGACTGATTCAATTTCTTTACTTGTGATTGGTTTGTTGAGGTTGTCTATTTCTTCTTGAGTCAAAGTTGGTTGTTCATGCCTTTCCAGGAACCCATCCATTTCATCTAAATTGTTGTATTTATTAGCGTAAAGTTGTTCATAGTATCCTGTTATTACCTCCTTTATTTCTGTGAGGTCAGTGGTTATGTCTCCTCTTCCATTTCTGATCTTATTTATTTGCATCGTTTCTCTTCTTCTTTTTGTCAATCTTGCTAAGGGCCCATCAATCTTATTGATTTTCTCATAGAACCAACTTCTGGTCTTATTGATTTCCTCTACTGTTTTCATGTTTTCAATTTCATTTATTTCTGTTCTAATCTTTGTTATTTCTTTCCTTTTGCTTGCTTTGGGGTTAGTTTGCTGTTCTTTCTCCAGTTCTTCCTGGACAGTTAATTCCTGAATTTTTGCCTTTTCTTCTTTTCTGATATAGGCATTTAGGGCAATAAATTTCCCTCTTAGCACTGCTTTTGCTGCATCCCATAGGTTTTGATATGTTGTGTTTTCATTTTCATTCACCTCAAGGTGTTTACTAATTTCTCTTGCAATTTCTTCCTTGACCCACTCGTTGTTTAAGAGTGTGTTGTTGAGCCTCCACGTATTTGTGAATTTTCTGGCACTGTGCCTATTATTGATTTCCAACTTCATTCCTTTATGATCCGAGAAAGTGTTGTGTATGATTTCAATCTTTTTAAATTTGTTAAGACTTGCTTTGTGACCCAGCATATGGTCTATCTTTGAGAATGATCCATGAGCACTTGAAAAAAAGGTATATCCTGCTGTTGTGGGATGTAATGTCCTATAAATGTCTGTTAAGTCTAGCTCCTTTATAGTAATATTCAGATTCTCTATTTCTTTGTTGATCCTCTGTCTAGATGTTCTGTCCCTTGATGAGAGTGGTGAGTTGAAGTCTCCAACTATTATGGTATATGAGTCTATTTCCCTTTTCAGTGTTTGCAGTATATTCCTCACGTATTTTGGGGCATTCTGATTCGGTGTGTAAATATTTATGATTGTTATGTCTTCTTGTTTAATTGTTCCTTTTATTAGTATATAGTGTCCTTCTTTGTCTCTTTTAACTGTTTTACATTTGAAGTCTAATTTGTTGGATATTAGTATAGCCACTCCTGCTCTTTTCTGGTTGTTATTTGCATGAAATATCTTTTCCCAACCTTTCACTTTCAACCTATGTTTATCTTTGGGTCTAAGATGTGTTTCCTGTAGACAGCATATCGAAGGATCCTGTTTTTTAATCCATTCTGCCAATCTATGTCTTTTGATTGGGGAATTCAGTCCATTGACATTTAGTGTTATTACTGTTTGGATAATATTTTCCTCTAACATTTTGCCTTTTGTATTATATATATCATATCTGATTTTCCTTCTTTCTACACTCTTTTCCATATCTCTCTCTTCTGTCTTTTTGTATCTGACTCTAGTGCTCCCTTTAGTATTTCTTGCAGAGCTGGTCTCTTGGTCACAAATTCTTTCAGTGACTTTTTGTCTGAGAATGTTTTAATTTCTCCCTCATTTTTGAAGGACAATTTTGCTGGATATAGAATTCTTGGTTGGCAGTTTTTCTCTTTTAGTAATTTAAATATATCATCCCACTGTGTTCCTGCCTCCATGGTTTCTGCTGAGAAATCTACACATAGTCTTATTGGGTTTCCCTTGTATGTGATGGATTGTTTTTCTCTTGCTGCTTTCAAGATCCTCTCTTTCTCTTTGACCTCTGACATTCTAACTAGTAAGTGTCTTGGAGAACGTCTATTTGGGTCTATTCTCTTTGGGGTGCGCTGCACTTCTTGGATCTGTAATTTTAGGTCTTTCATAAGAGTTGGGAAATTTTCAGTGGTAATTTCTTCCATTAGTTTTCTCCCCCTTTTCCCTTCTCTTTTCCTTCTGGGACACCCACAACACGTATATTTGTGCGCTTCATATTGTCCTTCAGTTCCCTGATCCCCTGTTCAAATTTTTCCATTCTGTTCCCTATAGTTTCTGTTTCTTTTTGGAATTCAGATGTTCCATCCTCCAATTCAGTAATTCTTGCTTCTGTCTCATTAAATCTACCATTGTAGATATCCATTGTTTTTTCCAGCTTTTCTACTTTGTCCTTCAGTCCCATAAGTTCTGTGATTTGTTTTTTCGGTTTTTCTATTTCTTCTTTTTGTTCAGCCCATGTCTTCTTCATGTCCTCCCTCAATTTATTGATCTGGTTTTTGAAGAGGTTTTCCATTTCTGTTCATATATTTAGCATTAGTTGTCTCAGCTCCTGTATCTCATTTGAACTATTGGTTTGTTCCTTTGACTGGGCCATATCTTCAATTTTCTGAGCGTGATCCATTATCTTCTGCTGGCATCTGGGCATTTAATCAGATTTCCCTGGGTGTGAGACCAGCAGGTTGAAAGATTTTTCTGTGAAATCTCTGGGCTCTGTTTTTCTTATCCTGCCCAGTAAGTGGCGCTCATGGCGCTCATCTGTAAAAGATGCTGTGGCTCCTTTAACTTTGGAAAACTCTCACTGTAGGGGAGGGTCGCCAGCCAAAGCGGCTTGGGGGAGTGCCAATCCGAATCTCCCAGCCGGCCTGGGGATCCGCGTGCGGGGAGGGTCGCCGGCCTCCACGGCTTGGGGGAGCACCTGTCCAAATTTCCCAGCCGACCCGGGGCACCAAGCATGGCGGGGGGCTACCAGCCACCACGGCTTGGGGGAGTGCCTATCCACCATTTCCAGCCGGGCTGGGAAGCCATGTGTTTGGAAGGGACCCCGGTCGCTGTTCTCCGCGGCTTGGGGATCTCTGATCTAATTCTCCCAGCTGGTCCAGGGGGCCACGCGTGGGGGGGGGGTCGCCAGCTGCCGCAGCTTGCGGGGACCGCCTGTCCAATTCTCCCCGCCAGCCCGGGAAGGAGGGAGGGAGGGACTCCGGCCACCTGCCACCGCGGCCCGGGGAAGCCCGCGCCCCTCGGCGATCTCACCGGAGTGGGTTCTCCCAGCCAGTCAGCCATTCCAGAATGGGGTATGCTGTCTTCTTGGTCTCTGTCGTGGCTCCGGGAGCTGTACTGTATCGTTTCTACTCCCCTAGTAGCTGTTCTGGAGGAGGAACTAAGACCCACGTGTCTTACTAAGCCACCATCTTCTCCGGAACTCTCAAGAGAATCTTGATAACAGCAGTAAGGTTATTGTAAATATACTAAATACTACCGAGCTGTACACCTTAACAGTATTTTTTTTTGGTATGCTGTGTGGTGGGGGTCACCCTTCATTCTTTTTCCATGTGAATAACCCATTATTGCAGCACCATTTGTAGAATGTTTCTTTATCCCCCTTTGGAGTGCATGGGCCAGAAATCAAGTCCCACTCACCTGCATGACAGGCAAGAATTCCATCAGTGAACTACCTGTGCACTCCCAACTAAGCTGTATGTTTTAAATATCTAACTTTTAAAAATAAAGAATTAAAGGAAAGTATGAGAATCTATTTCTCAGCAAATAGAGAAAAACATCAATAAAGGCGTATAATTTTTAAAAGAACCAAATAGAAATTCTGGAATTGAAAAGTGTAATAACTGAAAGGAAAATTTACTAGAGGGGCTTAACAAAATATTTGAACTGGAAGAAGAAAGAATTAGTGAACATGAAGATAGGTCAATTGTGATTATCCAGTCTGAGGACTACAAAGGAAAAAAAATGAACAGAGCCTCAGAAACCATGAAGCATCATGAAAGCCCCAGAAGGAGAGGAAAGAAATAAAAGGGCAGAAAGAACATTTGAAGAAATAATGGCTGTAAACCTCCTAAACTTGATTTTTACAAAACATTACTCTTTACATCCAAGTTCAATAAATTTCAAGTAAGATAAACTTAGAGAGAACTACACCTAGACACTTCATAGTCAAACTTTCAAAAGTCAAAGAGAGATTCTTGAAAGTAGCAAGAGAAAAGTAATGCATCATGTACTAGGTATCCTCAATAAGATTAGCAGTTCATAGTTTCTCATCAGAAACTGTAGAGACAAGAAAGTAGTCAGAAAATGTATTCAAAACATTAAGAAGAAAAGACTAATAAAAATAACTTTATATCCAGCAAACTATGTGTTCTAGTTTGCTAGCTGCCGGAATGCAATATACCAAAAATGGAATGGCTTTTAAAAAGGGGTGATTTAATGAGTTGCTAGTTTACAGTTCTAAGGCTGAGAAAATGTCCCAATTACAACAAGGCTATAGTAATGTCCAATCAAAGGCATCCAGGGGAAGATACCTTGGTTCAAGAAGGCCGATGAAGTTCAGGGTTTCTCTCTCAAGTGAGATGGCACATGGCAAACACAGTCAAGGCTTCTCTCTCAGCTGGAAGGGCACATGGCAAATACGGCATCATCTGCTATCTTTCTCTCCTGGCTTCCTATTTCATGAAGCTCCCTGGGAGGCATTTTCCTTCTTCATCTCCAAAGGTCACTGGCTGGTGGATTCTCTGCTTTGTGGTGCTGCAGCATTCTCTGCCCTCTCTGAGTCTCTCTGAATCTCCAAAATATTTCCTCTTTTATAGGACTCCAATAAACCAATCAAGACCCACTCAAATGGGTGGAGACATGTCATCCCCTAATCCAATTTAACAACCACTCTTGATTAAATCACATCATCGAGGAGATGATCTCATTACAGTTCAAACATACAGTATTGAATAAGGATTATTCTACCTTTATGAAATGGGATTTATATTAAAACATGGCTTTTCTTAAGGGGCATACTTCCTTTCAAACCAGCACACTATGCTTCAAAAAAATGCAGGAGAATGCCTGAAATACCGGAGACCTGGGTTCGATTCACAGAGCCTGCCCATACCAAAAAAAAAAGCAAGAGAAATTAAGACATTTCCAGATGGAAAATCATATGCCAACAAATTAGATAACCTGGATGATATGGACAAATTCCTAATAAGACACAAACTACCAGAACTGACTCAAGAAGACATAGAAAAATCCGAATAGATCTATAACAAGTAAAGAGATTGAATTAGTGGTTTTAAAAAGCTCCCCACAAAGAAAGACCAGGCCCAGATGGCTTCACTGATGGATTCTACCAAGCGTTTAAAGATTAAACAACATTTCTGCTTAAATTTTCCTGAAAAATATAAGAGGAAGGAACATTACCCAATTTATTTTACAAGACCACTATTACCTGATCCTTAAACTTACAAAGACACAACAAAAACAAAAAAAGCATAGACCATCATGCCTTATGAATGTAGATGAAAAAAGTCCTCTACAAGATGCTGGTAAACTGAATCCAGCCGTATGTAAGAAGGTTTATAAGCTATGACGAAATGGACTTTATATCAGGAATGCAAGATAAGTTAAACATGTGAAAAAATCAAGGAACGTAATACACCATATCAATAGAATAAAGGACAAAAACCAATGGTCATTCCAATACATGCAGAAAAAGCATTTGACAAAACCAAACAAACAATTTTCATGATTAAAAATAGTCAACAAACTAGAAGTATAAGGGCACTTCTTCAACCTGATAAAGGTTATCTTTGGAAAACCCACAGCTAACATTACACTTAATGAAAGCCTGAAAGCTTTTCCCCTAAGATTAGGAACAAGACAAGGCTGGCCACTTTGCCATTTCTATTCTAAATTGTACTGGAAGTTCTAGCCAAAGTATTTAGACAAGAAAAAGAAATAAAAGACATCCAGAGTGGAAAGGGAGCAGTAGAACTACCTATATTCAAAGATGACTTGATTTCATATATAGAAAATACTAAAGAATCCAAAAACAAAGTATTGGCACTAATAAATGTGTTCAGTGAGCTTGCAAGTTACAAGATTAATATATGGAAATCAATTGTATTTCTATGTTCTTGCAAAGAGCCATTCAAGAATGATATTAAGAAAATAATTTCATTTATAATAACATCAAAAAGAATAAAAACCTAGGAATAAATTTAACCAAAGTAGTGCAAAGTTTATACTCTGAAAATGACAGTACACGGATGAAAGAAATTAAAGAAGACTAGAAAGTGTGGAGAAACATACTATGTTAATGGATAGGAAGATTTCATGTTGTTTAGATGGCAATTGATCCTCAAATTGATCTACAGATTCAATGCAACCCTGATCAGAATCACAGATGATTTACTTGTAGAAATTGACAAGATAATTCTCATAGTCATATGAATTGCAAGGTACCCAGAAAAGCAAAATAATCTTGGAAAAGAAGAACAACAAGAGCACTTACACTTCTCAGTTTCAAAGCTAAGTACATTCCTGGACCATGCACTATCAACCCCCCTCCCCACTCTCCTACCCCCCAAAAAGCTAAAGTAGTCAAGACATTGTGGTATTGGCACAAAGAGAGACATACAGATCAATGGAATAGAATTGAAAGTCCACATATAAACTCTTACATTTGTGACCAATTGAATTTTGACAAGCATGCCAAGGCAATTCCATGGGGAAAGAATAGTGTTTTCCAAAAAAAATAGTACCAAGACAAATGGCTATCCATGCGAAAAGGAATGGATAGCCTTTCTCACACCACAGACAAAAATTAATTCAAAATGGTTAAAAATCTAATTGTAATATTAAAAGCTCTTAGATCATAATATAGAAGTAAATCTTCATGACTTTATGACATTGGGTTCAGCAAAATTTTTTTTAAATATTACACTAAAAGCACAAGAAATGAAAGTTGGTAAATTGGACTTCAACAAAATTAAGCACTTTTATGCCTCAAAGGATAACATCAAGAAACTGAAAAGACAATACACAGATTGGGATAAAATAAATCTGATAAGGGATTTGTATCTACAATGCATAAAGAACTCCTGCAACTCAATAATAAAAAGAGAAATAGCCTAGTTAAAAATGAGCAAAGCAGCTGAATAGGTGTTTCTCCAAAGAAGATACGGCAAATGAACAATAAACAGATGAAAAGATCTTCAAACCTTTCGCCATCAGGGAAAGGTATTCAAAGTCACAATAAGGTGCCACTTCACCTTGATTAGGATGGCCATACTTAAAAAGATGGACACTAGCAGGTGTTGACAAGGATGTGGAGAAACTCGGGATGTATAACGGTGCAGCCACTTCAAAACCAATTTTGCAGCTCCTCACCAGGTAAAATCTAGAGGTACCATAGGACCCAGCAATTCTACTCCTAGATATGTACCCAAGGGAAATGAAAACATATGTTCACACAAAAAATCTGTTTGTGAATGCTCATAGCAACATTATTCATAATAGCTAAAAATTGAAAACAACTCAAATGTCTATCCACTGATGAATGAATAAATAAAAATATGGCCTATCTACATAGCGGAATACTATTTAGCCACATAAAAAGAATGAACTACTGATATATGCTAACATATGAAGCCAGTCACAAAAGACCACATACTGTATAATTCTACTTTTATGAAATGTTCAGAATCGGCAAATCTGTAGAGACTGAAAATAGATTTTTGGCTACCTAGGGCTGGGGGTAGATGCTGGTTTGGAGGGAAATGTTGAATGACTACTAATGGACAGAGGATTTCTCTTTGCTGTGATGAAAAGATCCCAAAAGTGATTGTATTATTGGTCAAACAACTCTGTGAATATACAAAACACCATCAAATTGTATTCTTCAGCTGGGTGAATTTTATGATAGGTGAATTATATTTCAATATAGCTGTTATTTAAAATAAATCCTAACTCCCTGATAGGGTAAGGAAAAGGTGAGGGTAGGAAATGTAGTTTCCAATAAGGCAGCTACATACCCAGTGCTATTACTAAAAGGAAGAAGACAGGATGGATATTTGTGAACAGTTATCAGATATTGCCACGTATTCCAGCTATAAATCATGCTCTCTGATGGAGTTTGCGTGTATGCAGGATAGAGCAGAAACCTCTGGGATCTTCTTTCCCTGGCTTGAAGGTAAGGGGGCTGTGTTACTCTGCTCCAATGTGACTATTTCCCATTAGGCTCTGCTCCACTCTACTGCAGTTCTCCCACCACTGAGGTTACCTGCCTTCCTGAGACATAATTGTCTTTACTGAAAATGGAAAGGAGATGACCTAACCCAGTGCAACATCTCCTTTAGGCTAGACCTAGCATTCTGGCCTACACACGGTATAACTCGTCCTGCTTTTTTGGATCAATACTAATTTTTTTTTTTTTTTTTTGCATGGGCAGACACCGGGAATTGAACCCGGGTCTTCAGCCTAGCAGGCAAGAACTCTGCCACTGAGTCACCATTGTACCACTGTGGATCAATACTTCTTTGTTAGAAAAATTTACTTCAATTTTCTGCCAGCTTCAGTCAGATATCCTCTGGGTAACAATCCCTAGTGCAAACTCCTCATTTCTCACTATCTCTCATCCCACCTCTTCAAACCTTTGGTGAATTTCTTCATATTTTTCAGTATCTCCAGGAGTTGGAAGGGCCTCCAGATTAATTAAAAACACCAGGGGCTTTCACCCTTACATCACCCCAATGGCCGGCATGTCCTCATTTCAGAAAGACCTGAAATCTTTTCTTCCTATGACGGATTATACTGTAATCCTTACTGCACTTGTAAAAGGAAAGTTAGTAGGTGTCAAAGAAATGCATGCTGATCTATTGATTCATCCTCATCATTAGAATTGAAGAAGAAAATTTAAGCACTCCGAAAAAATGAAATAGTGGCTAAAGCCTGCACTACAAGACAGTTTATGAGTGCCTCAGCTTTCCCACTTGTTAAATGAAGATGTTATTTTTGGAGTATTTGAGAATCTTTAGATAAAAGCTAGCCCGTAGTAAAAGTGGGATCAGTATCTAAACATCCTGAAGTGGCATAATTTCACAAAAATAGCATTCCCTCTTTAGGCTGTCTTCTCTACAATACAGTGAGAGGCTATTCTTCAGCAAGTTTATGGCAGGAGCACAGAGAAGATGAACTAATATTAGGGCCAGGGCATGAGTTTGAGGGCATCCTTTCCTTTATTTGCTTTCTCTCTCTACTTAAGCAAAGTTGAAATTGTTTCCTTGCTGAGTCAGTTTTTCCAAACTGTTAGCCAGTGTGGTCAGTAATTGGTATACATTTGTTCATGTTAAAACTAATGATTTCAAAGAGTGGGTGAGTCCAAACTAAGTGTAATATATAAAGGTCCTTCGTGACCATTAACTCAGACCCTAATTAGACTCCATGGGATATGGAAAAACTCAAACAATTCTATAAACTCAAATCATGGTGAAAAGCCCAGTGGCAAACCATATACTAACAGAGCATGCCTGGGTTGGCTTTTCTTTTCTCCACTTCTTGGATTCTTTATTTTACCAGTGACCTCTGTACCGATTAGAAATTGCCAGCACATGACAATGACATTTTTAGAGCCTCAAGGGAATATTCATTTGTCCCATATTTACTCTTTCATCCTAGGGGCTGATGCTCAGATTTTCCTTCATTCTGATTCTCTTTCCAGAATGTTCTGGTGTTTTGGAAATGACACAAACGGAGCCGACTTCATGGGAGTATGATTTGGGCTTAAAAGAGCCCCATGCTTGGCTTAATGTTCTATTGACATGGTCTTGAGATTCTTAATAATATATGAATAAGGGGTCCTGCCTTTTCATTCTGTCTGGGCCTTACAAATTACGAAGCTGGTCCTGAACATAATACTTGGGGGTTCACACCTCTGCTTTGATCCTTACTAGCCTGATGACATTGGACTTATTATTTCATCTCTTTCAACTTCATTTGCTTCAGTCTTCAAATGTAGAAAGACCAACGTATGTCTTCTCTGGTCCAGGCTGGCTGAACATTTTTTCTTCTCCCCCCCCCATTATTTATTTATTTTTAATCCCTATGTTTTACTCATCTGTCCATAGGTAAATAAAAGTAGCATCAAACGCGTGGTTTTCACAATCACACAGTCACATTGTGAAAGCTGTATCATTTTACAATCATCTTCAAGAAACACATACTATTGGAACACAGCTCTACATTTTCAGGCAGTTCCCTCCAGTCTCTCCATTACACCTGAACTATAAAGATGATGTCTATATAATTCATAAGAATAACCTCCAGGATAACCTCTTGACTCTGGAATCTCTCAGCCATTGACACTTTATTTTGTCTCATTTTACTCTCTCTCCTTTTGGTTGAGAAAGTTTCTTCAATCCCTTGATATTGAGTCCCAGCTCATTCTAGGATCTCTGTCCCATGTTGCCAGGAAGGTCCACACCCCTGGGAGTCATGTCCCACGTAGAGAGGACGAGGGCAGTGAGTTTGCTTGTCATGTTGGTTGAGAGAAAGAAGGCCACATCTGAGTAACAAAAGAGGTTCTCCAGAAGTAACTTTTAGGCTTGCTTATAGATAGTCTAAACTTCCCTGCTACCTCCATAAGCTTCACAAGAGTAAGCCTCATGATCAAGGGCATGGTTTATTGATTTGGGTGTCCCTAAAGTTTGACAGAGTATCAGGGAACTCCCTGATGGTAAGGTTTAATAGTTCCATATTCTTTCTCCCATCCCTCAATGGACTTTGCCAATACTTTTTTTTTTTTAATTTTAAAATTTTTTTTAAATATCAAGAAAAAAACACCAAACAAATGCTAACATTCATAATTTTTTTATCATTCCATTCTACATATATAATCAGTAATTCACAATATCATCACATAGTTGCATATTCATCATCATGATCATTTCTTGGAACATTTGCATCTATTCAGAAAAAGAAATAAAAAGAAAACAGAAAAAAATACATGCATACCATACCCCCACCCCTCCCCCTCACCAATCACCCACATTTCACTCTAAATTTATTTTAACATTTGTTCCCCCTAGTATTCATCTTTATTCCATACGTTTTACTCATCTGTTGATAAGGTAGATAAAAGGAGCATCAGACACAAGGTTTCCACAATCACACAGTTACATTGTGAAAGCTATATCATTATACAATCATCTTTAAGAGACATGGCTACTGAAACACAGCTCCACATTTTCAGGCAGTTCCCTCCAGCCTCTCCACTACATCTTGACTAACAAGGTAATATCTATTCAATGTGTAAGAATAACCTCCAGGATAACCTCTCAACTCTGTTTGAAATCTCTCAGCCATTGACACTTTATTTTGTCTCATTTCACTCTTCCCCCATTTGGTCGAGAAGGTTTTTTCAATCTCCTGATGCTGAGTCCCAGCTCTTTCTAGGGTTTTTCTCAACCTCTTGATGCTGAGTCTCAGCTCATTCCAGGATTTCTGTCCCACATTGCCAGGAAGGTCTGCACCCCTGGGAGTCATGTCCCACGTAGACAGGGGGAGGGTGGTGAGTTTGGCTGGAGAGAGAGAGAGGCTGCATTTGAGCAAAAAAAGAAGTTCTCTTGGGGATGATTCTTAGGCCTAATTTTAAATAGACTTGACCTATCCTTTGTGGGGTTAAGTTTCATATGAACAAACCTGGTTGAACATTTATTCCATTTTGCCTTGTATGCTAGTGGTTTGTTTGAATGGTTGTTACATCAACTTGATTGCTAATTTTTTATGGGCAGAGACAGCCATAGTAATCTTTATCTCTTCCCATGCCTGGCATATTTCCTCTCATTTAGGAGAGGCTCAACTAAGAACTGAATTGGTTACTAGAACTATTTATGGTCCACTTTGGGATTCTGGATAAATGGAAAAAAATGCAAGTGTATGTAAATTCCTTTGAAATCATGTAACTTATCAGATGAAATTACACTGATAAATTTCTGTAGTCCAATTACTACACTGTGGCAACTCAAATATTTGAGAGCTATAAGACCATTTGAAAAACAACAGAATTTCTGAATCCACAGAGAAAATCCATTCTTAAGATGAACATTAGTCAGACCTAAACTTAATATTGAAAGGGTTTCATAATAAGAGGCTTTTTCCTATAAAAGAGACTAAAACTATCTTAAAAAGTTCATTCAGAAAAAGCCTCTTAGAACCACACTGAGAGTTTTGAAAGCATGTAAGTGTTCTAGTTTGCTAGCTGCCAGAATGCAATATACCAGAAATGGAACGGCTTTTAAAAAGGGGAATTTAATAAGTCACAAGTTTATGGTTCTAAGGCTGAGAAAATGTCCCAATTAAAGCAAGTCTATAGAAATGTCCAATCTAAGGCATCCAGGGAAAGATACTTTGGTTCAAGAAGGCCAATGACATTCAGGGTTTCTCTCTCAGCTGGATGGGCCCAGGGCGAACACGGCATTATCTGCTAGCTTCCTCTCCAGCTTCCCAGGAGGCGTTTTCCTTGTTCATCTCCAAAAGTCACTGGCTGGTGGACTGTGCTTCATGGTTCTGCAGGGTTCTCTGTTGTGGCTTTCTCGTGGCTCTGACGTTTCTTCTCTGCTCTCTCTGAATCTCCAAATCTCTGAATCTCTAGCTTTCTCCAAAATATTTCCTCTTTTATAAGATTCCAGTAAACTAATCAAGACCCATCCGAATGGGTAGAGACACACCTCCGCCTAATCCGGTTTAACAACCACTCTTGATTGAGTCACATCTCCAGGGAGATGATCTAAGTACAGTTTCAGACATACAGTGCTGAATAGGGATTAGAAGAAACGGCTGCCTTTACAAAATAGGACTAGGATTAAAACATGGCTTTTCCTTGAGAAAGGCATTTCCAAGTTTGACAATAATTTAGAAAATTTACAGGATTTTACCAAATAAATTGTGAAGCTAAAAGAAACTTTTGAAAAAGTCAATAACAAAAATAATAATTATTATTATGTCTTGGTTTACCATTCTATGGGAAATAATGAAGCATGTTTTAATTATTTTAATAAAAAGTATATTAAAACTCAAAAATGGACAGCACAATAATACCTAAGTGTAATGTAACTATGTTGGAACACTGAATGAAGCTGCACCTGAAATATGGTTTTTTGTTGGTTTGTTTGTGTGTTTGTATCTTTTGTTTTTGTTTTTTTCTTTTTCCTTTTTGTATATATATATTTTTTTATTAGTATTATTATTTTAATTCTCTTCTCTATATTAACATTCTATATCTTTTTCTGCTGTTTTGCTAGTTCTTTTCCTAAATCGATGCAAATGTACTAAGAAATGATGATCATACATCTATGTGATGAAACTAAGAATTACTGAGTGCATGTGTAGAATGGAATGATTTCTAAATGTTGTGTTAATTTCTTTTCTTTTTTTTGATTAATAAAAAAAATTTAAAAAAAAATCACACTTATCTACTCTTGTGCATCAGTTTAATTACTGGTCTATCATTTTAAGAAAATGCATTCTTCCAACAGCAAGTTAACAGAAAAAAAAAAACAAACAAAAAAACAAACAAACAAAAAAAAACATGGCTTTTCTAGGGTACATACATCCTTTCAAACCGGCACAGTAAGTTTACCTTCACTTTTTGAGTTAAAACGTTCTCAAAGGTCTTAACAGAAAGGACCTGGGTAGTCATATTTGCTTTTATAGAGCTCTGTTGCCACAAGAAAACTTATCCCCTCAAAGCATGATGAAAACCATGTTAAAGCATAGAAAACCCTTTAAAATAAAATTTCCCTTCAAATTAAAAAAAGCAATTAATAATAGTCATTATGACAATTACTCTATAGAAAACAGAGTCTGTTGATATTTGTCAAGGAGATGGCATGAAGTCTATGGCCTCTGCTAGCCTCCTTTCCTGGCCTTTTGTTGGGTTTGCAGGGCAGATGCATTTGCTGGATCAGGGGCAGATGCATTTGCTGGATCAGGAGCATCATTCATTGGCTTCAGAAAAGAGAAAGAATAGGAAAGAAAAAGAGGCTTTTTCATTATCCAGAGCCAAGATCCCAGCAGAGGCAGTAGATGTTTAATAATATGGTACTTCACCTGCTGCTTCCTTGAAGATGTCCATTCGGCATGGCACAACAATGCAGGACGAATGATGGGAGATAAAAGAGGACTTTCACGGCCCCCTAACCTTCTTGGCACACACACAATGGACCACTTTTGCCTCTCCCGGGGGAGCATCAAGGGCGTGGAAGAGAGGGAGAAGTGGATCTGCAGGGGCTTTCAGTTAGGATGAGGGATACATAAGTGTGTGCATGTGATGATATGATGCCATGGAGGAACTGAGGACACTGGGCCAGGACCAAAAGCTGGTGAGCAAAGACCAGATGGTACAAATGCTAGGCCCTTCTGAAGGACAGCTACTTCCTCCCACCGAAGCTGAGCACTGTTAGAAGCCCCAGGTTTCTCCCCAAGTTAGAAAGCCCATGGAAAAAAAAAAAAAAGAAAGCCCATGGAGAAAGGGAGCGTGGGACCTAAACACACTGAGTTATGTTTTAGCACACTTTATAATTTAGATTTTAACATCTTACCTGCTACTTAATTATGAAGCTAAATTAATGCTCATATATCAAACAACATTGCAGGAGGTTAATTGTATGTCTAAGTTCAGATTTCTAAGAGCATAAAGGCAATAGAGCTCTCTTGAAGGGCAGTAGAGCTTCTCTTTTTACCTTTTTTTTTTTTCTTTTTCATATTTTAGCTGTGGCTACCAAGAAAGTGTAGAATCCCCATCCTCTAAACCCAGATAATCTTATTCAAAGTAATTTGTTCCAATTGTGTTGGGTCATGGCTCATTAGACAAGAACATTTTCTTTAGCCTCATGTAGAAATTAAAAGTCCACATCAGCTGAGGTCAAGGCTCAAATGAAAAGAACATGAGGGTGGTGCAATCTTATTGACTTCAGAGCAGATGGCTGTATTCTGCAGAGAAATGGTGCATAAAACACACAAACAATGAATGACTCGAGAGAGAAATTCTCCATGGCTATTGTGGCTGCAAAATCGCTATGAAGGGACTGAGTCACAGAGTTGGTACAAGTCTAAAAGCATTAGGGAAAACAGAGGGTATCCAGTACCCTGATGGGGCATGCTGTTGGACTTGGAGAAGAAAGGGGATGGGATGGGGAGTGAGTATGCGTCTCTATAGGTAGGAGATACAAATCTCAGATCACACACCCGACATAGAAAAGGTAAATTTATTTTTCTATAAAGGAAGTTAATTCTTATAGTGAATCCCCTTTCTTCTGGGTGGTAGAGACTGAGTTTCAGTCTTTTCAGAGTTCCTGCCTTTTCCGTGTGATAGCATTTAAGGTTGATAATGCCAGGGCATGGTAGTTAAGGGTACAGGGGATATTGATCTGAGATGGCCTTGCTTTCCACTAACACAACTGCTTATATGGGATGTGACATCTGTTGGTCACTACTAAGCTGCCCCTTGTACCAGGACATACTCACTTCCAGGACCCTCATGGGGTAATCAAGACAAGCTGATGCTTCCATGCCATTCATGGAGTATGAAAACTTGGTGGGCTACCCATGGCCATTTAGCACTTCTGTGGCACCCCTCACTCTTGGGTATACAAATCATTCCAGTGCCCACCCCCCAAATATCCCCCATTTTCCACCAGGACTCAATTCACAAACTCCAAAGCTCTTTGACACTCATCTGTTAGGACTGTATGATAGCCCTCTATAATCTGGGGTCCTGCCTCTTTCCTAGATTCTGCTAGGAAAAGTTAACACAGGTTTCCTCTGCACTGCAATTCCCAAGTCTCTCTGGAGTTTTGTCGAACACTTTCCCTGCTTCATTCCAGGAAGGGATTGGAGTGCAGACGTCGTGGTTTCATCAAGGATTCACTTTAGCCTGGGGGTGGAGTCCAGTGTGGATTGAGGAAGTCTTGAAGCCAAGAATTACTTTTAAAATTGACTCCTTTGGAGTCATCCCTTCCTTGAGGCAGGGAGGTTACTAACGCCTGAGAGAAGAATCACAAGGTCCGACACAGGGAATGTATGTGTATGTGTGCATATGTATGAGATATCTCATATCTCCCCTATGTATGTTTATGTGTACATATATGTGATATATATACCCCAGACACATTTATTACTCTGTTCCCCTCAACCCAATTCTTGTTAAGAGTAGCCACAATCCATAACACACACTGATAAGTCAACCAACATGGTGTAAGGATTCAGCAACCGAATTAACTGTGGAGTCAGTTCAGCGGCTCTTAGCTCAGACACTGTGGTTCATACTCCAGGATTTCTCACTTTTTTGGGGGAGGCCCCAATTAGTATACTTTAGAGACTGGGTCTTTATAAATCCAAGGTGAGACTACAATGAATCCAGCCCTTCTCATATCTCCCCTATTTTGCCTCTTCTCTTTTTCCTCCTGTCTTTCCACTTTTCATGCTTTTCTCTGCCCTCTGACCAATCTTCTCTCCCCAGTGGTAAGTCAAAGGACATGACTGGGGACCCTGGCAGGAGCCTGTTGTTCGTCTCATTGGTAGAATGATTGTTCACTTTGCTTGACATCAGTGGCTCCAGCACTGCGTCCAGTTAACCTCTCCTTTCACTTCCAGTTGTGTTCATATTTGGACAATGAATTATGTGGTTGCACTAGTCACTAGAGACAAACTCATTCTTAAAAATACTTGACTTCATAGAAGAAAAACACTGTGACTATGATTCAGATTTAAACAAATATAAATGTACTGTTTAGGGCATTCCAAAAGAATTAAGCTTTAACATAGAGCTAATAATAGACAGAGTGAGATCCTCAAAGAGAAATCTGGGTTAAGACCTAACTTACTGGAATCTACAGGGCTAAGTCAGAGCTGGGGGGGGGGGGGGGCCTTGGCTATGGTGCTGTGGTGGGAGGGTCACAGGCGGCTGGCAGAAGAGTCCTCTTCTGAGACAGGTGGATCTAGCAGAGTCTTGGGGATGCGTACTATTTAGGGGGCAGAAGAACAGAATGTTGAGGTGTCTTCTGGTCTGGGTCTTGACAAATGTCATGTCACCTGGAGATGAAGTTAGAGCAGAAACAAAGAGATTGAGAGAAATTCTGTCAAAGAGCTGCGACTTACTCATTGATAATGTGGGAATTTTTAAATCAAGCTTTGCACTACCTTAGAAGAGCCTCTCTCTTCTGTGTTGGATAAGCTTTGAGAAGGTGGCTTCCCTGAAAACAAGACTCCTCTATACAGCTTCAATAATTTCCAATTTACTACTCTAATTCCCAATTTACTATTTCTAATCGCCATAGCTGTTCTTTATGAAAGAGGGAGAATTAAAAAAGTAAAAAAAAAGAAATATGAGTTCAAAAAAAAACAACTATCTAACATATGAGACCAATAGCCCTTAATTGAAAACCATATAATTGAACCAAAATTATAGTGAAATAGGGAGTCCTTACTCATGTAGCAGATGTACTTTTCCAGCGATGGTTAGCATAAACTAATTGGGAAGTGGTGGTCTAGTAGGATTCAGAACACTGGAGATTTTGAGGATGGAATAAAAAAGCATACCTTGGAAAACCCACAAAACAAATACTCAAAAATTTCCTGTATATTAAGCTCATTATTCTCCAAGGTAAGGGCTATATGTAAAAAATGTACAAGATATTTGTTAATAGTAAAGCCATTGAGGAAAAGTTCATAGTTACATTAAAAGCAGACTGCATTAGCATTCAGGGGGCTTGTTTTATCTTCTGACACCATTTCCTCTACTGTTCCAGTGAAATGTCTTTTGAGGAACAGAATAACGAGTACTCAGTACATGTAGCCCATCATTGACTGTCATTGTAGAAGTGCCCAGCAAGGTTCCCTTGTAGACATCCACTTTGGATTAGCCAGGACCTAAACTAAGCCGTAGTCAGATGGCCAACTGGATCCCATATGCCACTGAAAAGATGGATGCTTCCATAACCAAAGCATCCATCTTGTTTTAGTTCACTAAAAGCTTGCCGGAATACAATGATCAGAAATGGGTTGGCTTTTATAAAGGGGATTTAATAAATTAAAAGTTTGCATTTCTAAGGTCATGAAAATGTTCAAACTAAGGCATCCCAAGAAAGATACCTTGACTCTGAATAAAGGCTGATGTCTGTTACATGGGAAGGCACGTGGCTGGTGTTTGCTGCTCCTTGTTCCCGGTTTCATTGTTTCCAGCTTCTGATTCCAGCGGCTTCCTCTCTAGGTATCTGTGAGTCCACACTTACATGCTCTGGGGCAAAAATCTGGGTTTCATCTCTTAGCTTAGCATCTCCCAGGGCCGGAGACTTCTTCTCTTCAGGTTGGGGCTATTTCTGTGAGTCCTTGCTTAGCACGCAGGCTATTTCTGTCTCCATCTCCAAATGTCTGTGTCTATGTTGCTTCTAAGCTTTCTCCAAAATGTTTCCCCTTTTAAAGGAGTCCAGCAAATTAATCAAGACCCACCTTGAATGAACGGAGTCACATCTCTATCTAATTAAAAGGGCACACCCACAGTTGGGCATGCCACAGCTCCATGGAAGTAATCTAACCAAGAGGTCATAACCACAGCTGGATGTCACATCTCCATGAAAATAAACTAATCACAAGGTTCCACCCTACAGTATCAAGTCAGATTATAGAACATGGCTGCTCCACAAGATTGGGTCAGGATCGAAAGACCATGGCTTTTCTGGGGACCACAACGGTTTCAAACCAGAGCCTGGTCAAATACTCTTCTTCTTATAAGGATCTAAAAAAAAAAAAAAAAAAGCTTATCCTAGCTAGAAATAGAAAGAAACCGTGAGATGGTTGTTCTTAAACTTTGAGCACAAAATTTCAGGTGAGTCAAAAATACAAATTCCTGGGCCTCACTTGCAGAAGTTTTGATTTAGTAGATCTATACTAGACTGCACCTGAGCTGATGCACTTGCTAAAATGCCCGGGGATTGGGTGCCAAATGAAAATTCCTAAGGATGGGGTTGGGGAGGAGAAAAGGGGATGGTGAAAACGCCAGGCTTCGCGTGCTAGCACTGTGTTGGTTCTGCTATACCAGACAGCTGGCATTGGGCAGGACTCAGGAAAAATGTCTATCTTGATTTTACAGCTAAATGGACAGTAGCAGCAGTGTCGCCTGTCCAGGGCCTTATCAGGGAAGGAAAAGAAAAGCTCATGACCACAAGTTTGGAGCCTGCATCTCCAGAAGCGCTGAGAAAGTACCTTCCCCTGACAAACATCAGCAAACTCGGCTGAATCTGAGCCCTCCATTGGGGTTATTCTTGCCTTCTTCTCCTTCCCTCCCTATGTGAGACTAATGTATTATCTATTTCCTTTACACCAGAGGCTTTTATCATTCAGAGCTGAGTGGAAGATCACTTCGGATGAGGAAAGAAAGTACTATTTGGGGATCCTGTTTATCTTATAATTTTGCATGTAAAGAGCAGGCAGCCAGAAACACAAATGCTGTATTTTTTCTCTAGTCTCTTTCTCCTGGCAGAATTCACATAAAGGTTAGAGCAGTATCATCAAAAAATGAACCCAATGAACAGGAAATGAGCAGTGCATAAGTGCCGTCCCTCCCCTCAAACGTGTACATGCCGCATACACAGTTGCGCCTTTCACGTGATGATTTTCTCCACGGTGGTTTTGACATATTCTGGGTCGGCATAGAAAATTACATGGGAATTTGGGGTGCATTTTGTGGACGTTGCCAAAGACACGTGAAGGTCAGCAGATGAGAAAGAAAGAGTTTAGCAACTCAGAAATGCATACAATATATGTATAGTATTGTATAATATCAACATATTTTGTCTTTTAATACCAATAAGGTACTGTAAACACCTCATAAAAGAAAAAATGCAGGCTTCATCTGAAGGAAGAGGAGGAGGCCAAAAATTTTTACAGGGATTTTTTAGCTTGCGGGGGCACCACACCCTTAACTCCTGAGATGTGGAAGGGATAACTGTATCCCATCACACCCTCAAGCTGTCCTGTGTTTCTTTAAAAAATATATTGCCTTTTCTCTCACATGTATTCTCTGTTCTCTCAACTTGGGTGGATTCCACCATTTGACTTGGTCAGAATTTTACCACAGATGATCAGATCTAATGATATGAGAAGCCACTAACGAAGGAACTTGGGCAATGAAAGTTCTCAAAACAAGCCGAAGAGACGTGTGGGCTGCAGATTAGTGAGCCACACTCTGCAGATGGCTTTTGTGGTTGTCATGAAAGGTGGTTCAGGCAGAAGACCTGGGGATATACCAATTGGCTAAAGAAACACCAATTTGCTACCCAAGTTCCTTCACCTCTCAAATGAGTAAAATTGGCTTGTCTTGGGATCTGTGACATTTGGCTTTAGACTTTGATGGCAGTACCATTAACTATTGATCCATTCATTTATGACAGTTTAGAATAAGACTTTGATGGAAGCTACTAGAGCCTTGACCAAGAGGACAATAAGTCTTTTATAAAATACCTAATCCACATGTTGTAAATATGCCCATTGGTGAGATTTCATCAGGGGCATTTCTGAGTTGGTCTTGAATTCACAAAATATTCGCAATATTGAAAATCTCCTGTGAAACCCAGGCAATTTAAATTTCTCCTTATCTGACCATTATACGTTACCTCAATTAATATCGATGACCTGATATTCTGGACTCTCTAATGTGCTAGTGAAAAGAGAGAGTGAATCGTTTTCATAAGTTCCCCTTTCTGGGAGACGAATCAGAGACTCTTGTTCCAATGTTTTGTTCAAAATTTATTTCAAATCCAGACTAATTTGAAAGACATTTTTCTATTTGAAAAATCCAATGAAAATGTTTTTATGCTAGAGCAGAAACATGGGTAAGCTTAATGGGCCGGGGAGGGTGGAGGGCTGTAGTGGTTTGAAATTGGGACGGCCAGATCTAAGCATATCAACATGCTATCTAGGGCAGGTCACAGTGGCTCAACAGGCAGAGCTCTCGCCTGCCATGCCAGAGACCTAGGTTTGATTCCTGGTTCCTGCCCATGCAAAAATAAAAAAATAAAATAACAATAATAGAATGCTATCTATGCTCCTGAACAACAAGTCCTTAGCAGGCAATATTTGTTCTCTCTCAGCCTTTTCTTCACTTTCACAAATCTTACTTTTTTCTTACCCACCAGACTTCTGTCTTCTCATTGAGAACCAGTCTTCCCCAGGTTCTAGCTTTCTATAAAAGTCCTGAAAGATGACCTTCGTCATTACCATATTTTTGGGTAGAAGCCCATCTCATTGGGCTGAAGCCACTTTGAAAGTTGAAGATGAAAATGAGCAACAGAAGTCCTTGGAAATCTTTTAGGCTTAGTTGTCAACTGGGTCAGCTCTGAACAGCATGTCCCTGACATCTTGTCCCTCTGCTCGGCTCAGCCTGCCTGTTATCCTGATCTGTGGACCACTGAGCTTTGAAAAATCTTTTGGGTAATTTAGGAAAAGACCATGCAAAGTTTTAGCAAATCTCTGAGTGATAAACATGCATTCTCATCAGTAAAGACAGGAAATTGAAACAAAAGGAAGATGCTTTCTTAAATGTGTTGAATTGATTTGGCAAAGGTTTTTAAAATAAGTGCTGGCTGCCCCGGTTGGTAGGGTTTAGACTGCAATAGTCCAGAACACCGAAACCAAACTTCTTAAGAAAAACACATAATATATTTTTTTCTGACTTCATTTGTGGTTTTTTTTTATTAATCAAAAAAATTAACTAACACAACATTTAGAAATCATTCCATTCTACATATACAATCAGTAATTCTTAATATCATCACATAGATGTATGATCATCATTTCTTAGTACATTTGCATCGATTTAGAAAAAGAAATAGCATGACAACAGAAAAAGAAATAAAATGATAATGGAGAGAAAAAAATAAAAATAAAAAACATAAAAAACAAAACAAAACAAAACAAAAACAAAAAAAACTATAGCTCAGATGCAGCTTCATTCAGTGTTTTAACATAATTACATTACAATTAGGTAGTATTGTGCTGTCCATTTCTGAGTTTCTGTATCCAGTCCTGTTGCACAATCTGTATCCCTTCAGCTCCAATTACCCATTATCTTACCTTATTTCTAACTCCTGATGGTCTCTGTTACCAATGACATATTCCAAGTTTATTCTCTAATGTCAGTTCACATCAGTGGGACCATACAGTATTTGTCCTTTAGTTTTTGGCTAGACTCACTCAGCATAATGTTCTCTAGGTCCATCCATGTTATTACATACTTCATAAGTTTATTCTATCTTAAAGCTGCATAATATTCCATCATATGTATATACCACAGTTTGTTTAGCCACTCTTCTGTTGATGGACATTTTGGCTGTTTCCATCTCTTTGCAATTGTAAATAATGCTGCTGTAAACATTGGTGTGCAAATGTCCGTTTGTGTCTTTGCCCTTAAGTCCTTTGAGTAGATACCTAGCAATGGTATTGCTGGGTCGTATGGCAATTCTATATTCAGCTTTTTGAGGAACCGTCAAACTGCCTTCCACAGTGGTTGCACCCTTTGACATTCCCACCAACAGTGGATAAGTGTGCCTCTTTCTCCGCATCCTCTCCAGCACTTGTCATTTTCTGTTTTGTTGATAATGACCATTCTGGTGGGTGTGAGATGATATCTCATTGTGGTTTTGATTTGCATTTCTCTAATGGCCAGGGACATTGAGCATCTCTTCATGTGCCTTTTGGCCATTTGTATTTCCTCTTCTGAGAAGTGTCTGTTCAAGTCTTTTTCCCATTTTGTAATTGGATTGGCTGTCTTTTTGTTGTTGAGTTGAACAATTTCATTATAAATTCTGGATACTAGCCCTTTATCTGATAGGTCGTTTCCAAATATTGTCTCCCATTGTGTAGGCTGTCTTTCTACTTTCTTGATGAAGTTCTTTGATGCACAAAAGTGTTTAATTTTGAGGAGCTCCCATTTATTTCTTTCTTTCTTCAGTGTTCTTGCTTTAGGTTTAAGGTCCATAAAACCACCTCCAATTGTAAGATTCATAAGATATCTCCCTACATTTTCCACTAACTGTTTTATGGTCTTAGACCTAATGTTTAGATCTTTGATCCATTTTGAGTTAACTTTTGTATAGGGGGTGAGATATGGGTCCTCTTTCATTCTTTTGCATATGGATATCCAGTTCTCTAGGCACCATTTATTGAAGAGACTGTTCTGTCCCAGGTGAGTTGGCTTGACTGCCTTATCAAAGATCAAATGCCCATAGATGAGAGGGTCTATATCTGAGCACTCTATTTGATTCCATTGGTCGATATATCTATCTTTATGCCAATACCATGCTGTTTTGACCACTGTGGCTTCATAATATGCCTTAAAGTCTGGCAGCGTGAGACCTCCAGCTTCGATTTTTTTCCTCAAGATACTTTTAGCAATTCGGGGCATGCTGCCCTTCCAGATAAATTTGCTATTGGTTTTTCTATTTCTGAAAAATAAGTTGTTGGGATTTTGTTTGGTATTGCATTGAATCTGTAAATCGATTTAGGTAGAATTGACATCTTAACTATATTTAGTCTTCCAATCCATGAACACGGTATGCCCTTCCATCTATTTAGGTCTTCTGTGATTTCTTTTAGCAGTTTTTTGTAGTTTTCTTTGTACAGGTCTTTTGTCTCTTTAGTTAAATTTATTCCTAAGTATTTTATTCTTTTAGTTGCAATTGTAAATGGAACTCGTTTCTTGATTTCTCCCTCAGCTTGTTCATTGCTAGTGTATAGAAACACTACAGATTTTTGAATGTTGATCTTGTAACCTGCTACTTTGCTGTACTCATTTATTAGCTCTGGTAGTTTTGTTGTGGATTTTTCCGGGTTTTCGAAATATAGTATCATATCGTCTGCAAACAGTGATAGTTTTACTTCTTCCTTTCCAATTTTGATGCCTTGTATTTCTTTTTCTTGTCTAATTGCTCTGGCTAGAACCTCCAACACAATGTTGAATAATAGTGGTGATAGTGAACATCCTTGTCTGGTTCCTGATCTTAGGGGGAAAGTTTTCAATTTTTCCCCATTGAGGATGATATTAGCTGTGGGTTTTTCATATATTCCCTCTATCATTTTAAGGAAGTTCCCTTGTATTCCTATCCTTTGAAGTGTTTTCAACATGAAAGGATGTTGAATCTTGTCAAATGCCTTCTCTGCGTCAATTGAGATGATCATGTGATTTTTCTGCTTTGATTTGTTGATATGGTGTATTACATTAATTGATTTTCTTATGTTGAACCATCCTTGCATACCTGGGATGAATCCTACTTGGTCATGATGTATAATTCTTTTAATGTGTTGCTGGATTCGATTTGCTAGAATTTTGTTGAGGATTTTTGCATCTATATTCATTAGAGAGATTGGTCTGTAGTTTTCTTTTTTTTGTAATATCTTTGTCTGGTTTTGGTATGAGGGTGATGTTGGCTTCATAGAATGAATTAGGTAGCTTTCCCTCCACTTCAATTTTTTTGAAGAGTTTGAGGAGAGTTGGTACTAATTCTTTCTGGAATGTTTGGTAGAATTCACATGTGAAGCCGTCTGGTCCTGGGCTTTTCTCTTTGGGAAGCTTTTGAATGACTGATTCAATTTCTTTACTTGTGATTGGTTTGTTGAGGTCATCTATTTCTTCTTGAGTCAAAGTTGGTTGTTCATGCCTTTCTAGGAACTTGTCCATTTTATGTACATTGTTGTATTTATTAGCGTAAAGCTGTTCATAGTATCCTGTTATTACCTCCTTTATTTCTGTGAGGTCAGTGGTTATGTCTCCTCTTCCATTTCTGATCTTATTTATTTGTGTCCTCTCTCTTCTTCTTTTTGTCAATCTTGCTAAGGGCCCATCAATCTTATTGATTTTCTCATAGAACCAACTTCTGGTCTTATTGATTTTCTCTATTGTTTTCATGTTCTCAATTTCATTTATTTCTGCTCTAATCTTTGTTATTTCTTTCCTTTTGCTTGCTTTGGGGTTAGTTTGCTGTTCTTTCTCCAGTTCTTCCAAGTGGACAGTTAATTCCCGAATTTTTGCCCTTTCTTCTTTTCTGATATAGGCATTTAGGGCAATAAATTTCCCTCTTAGCACTGCCTTTGCTGCATCCCATAGGTTTTGATATGTTGTGTTTTCGTTTTCATTCACCTTGAGATATTTACTAATTTCTCTTGCAATTTCTTCTTTGACCCACTCATTGTTTAAGAGTGTGTTGTTGAGCTTCCACGTATTTGTGAATTTTCTGGCACTCTGCCTATTATTGATTTCCAACTTCATTCCTTTATGATCTGAGAAAATGTTGTGTATGATTTCAATCTTTTTAAATTTGTTGAGAGTTGCTTTGTGACCCAGCATATGGTCTATCTTTGAGAATGATCCATGAACACTTGAGAAAAAGGTGTATCCTGCTGTTGTAGGGTGTAATGTCCTATAAATGTTAATTCTAGCTCATTTATTGTAATATTCAAATTCTCTGTTTCTTTATTGATCCCCTGTCTAAATGTTCTGTCCATTGATGAGAGTGGGGAATTGAAGTCTCCAACTATTATGGAAGATGTGTCTATTTCCCTTTTCAGTAATTGCAGTGTATTCCTCATGTATTTTGGGGCATTCTGATTCGGTGTGTAAATATTTATGATTGTTATGTGTTCTTATTTAATTGTTCCTTTTATTAGTAGATAGTATCCTTCTTTGTCTCTTTTAACTATTTTACATTTGAAGTCTAATTTGTTGGATATTAGTATAACTACTCCTGCTCTTTTCTGGTTATTATTTGCATGAAATATCTTTTCCCAACCATTCACTTTCAACCTATGTTTATCTTTGGGCCTAAGATGTGTTTCCTGTAGACAGCATATAGAAGGATGCTGTTTTTTAATCCATTCTGCCAGTCTATGTCTTTTGATTGGGGAATTCAGTCCATTAACATTTAGTGTTATTACTGTTTGGGTAATACTTTCCTCTACCATTTTGCCTTTTGTATTTTATATATCATATCTGATTTTCCTTCTTTCTACACTCTTCTCCATACCTCTCTCTTCTGTCTTTTCGTATCTGACTCTAGTTGTCCCTTTAGTATTTCTTGCAGAGCTGGTCTCTTGGTCACAAATTCTCTCAGTGACTTTTTGTCTGAAAATGTTTTAATTTCTCCCTCATATTTGAAGGACAATTTTGCTGGATATAGAAGTCTTGGTTGGCAGTTTTTCTCTTTTAGTAATTTAAATATATCATCCCACTGTCTTCTTGCTTCCATGGTTTCTGCTGAGAAATCTACACATAGTCTTATTGGGTTTCCCTTGTATGTGATGGATTGTTTTCCTCTTGCTGCTTTCAAGATCCTTTCTTTCTCTTTGACCTCTGACATTCTAACTAGTAAGTGCCTTGGAGAACGCCTATTTGGATCTATTCTCTTTGGGGTGCACTGCACTTCTTGGCTCTGTAATTTTAGGTCTACACATAATATTTTTATCTCATATAAAAAGAAGTCTCAAGGAAGGGCTGAATTTGGAGGTTCAACAAAACATCAAGCTCCCAAACTTCACCCCAACTTGTTGGATTTGCCCTCAGGCAGGCATGCTCAAGGAGGAGCATACAGACATGATACTATCCAGTGGAAGAGGGAGACTGTTCTGTTCTTGTCTCTTTTTAAAAATGAAAAAATTCTCATGAAAAAAAGAATATTTCATTAAGACTGTCTTAAGGAAAAGTTCATCCAGTAAATCTCA
The DNA here is from genome assembly GCF_023851605.1 of Tamandua tetradactyla. Taxonomy (NCBI): domain Eukaryota; kingdom Metazoa; phylum Chordata; class Mammalia; order Pilosa; family Myrmecophagidae; genus Tamandua; species Tamandua tetradactyla. The sequence goes on from NC_135338.1 coordinate 9,384,681, forward strand.
TATTTGATCTCATTGGCCAGAACTGAGTCTTATGTCCACCCTTAAGCCAGTCCCTGAAAGGGGAAGTGAGATTATCAATATTGGGTTAGACTAATCAGGATTTATTCCTATAGGAAGAATAGATATCTGAGCAGAGAAACAGTGAAAATAATGGCTTTGGGCAGGCAGTCTGTGGTGTCAGCTCTGGCTGGCAAGGATCTAGTGAGATGAGCCATACAGGTAGCTGGTAAGGGTCCTGGAAAGCAATTTGGCAATATAGATTAAGACAGTTATGTGTCTATACCCTTTAAAGCAATAATTCTGCTTCAAGGAGTAAAGCTCCTGGGAACTACTTAAATACAGATAAAGCTTTAGGCTCAAAGGTGTTCACTGTAGCATCCTTTATGATATGACATGGAGAAAAAGAATGAAAACCAAATAATAATAATAATAATAGCAGGTAATTATAGTGCATCCATTTGATGGATTGCTCTCCAGCATTTTAAAATGTTTATGGAATTTTTAAGGACATGAGAAAGTGCTTGCATTGTTGAGCAAATCAGTATGTAAAATTGTCCATATAATATTACCCTGTCTATGTAAAACATTAATAACAATTATCTCCTGAACATCTACTATGAGCTGGAAATGCACACACTATCTCTATTACTGACACCACTCTGAAATTCTTGAGTTCCATTCTGCAATTGTTCTTACACTATTCTGCAAACAAAGCATTCAAGGGTCAGAAACATTCACTAGGCTGCCCAGAGTCATCCAGTAAGTGGCGGGATCAGGCTTTGGGTCTAGATCTCTCTGGCTATTTGGACCACGCCCTCAGATTTTACAATCCTTCATCCTTCCCCTATTATTCTAGTTTGATAGCTGCTGGAAGGCAACATACCAGAAACGGAATGGCTTTTAAAAAGAGGAATTTAATAACTTGCTAGTTTACAGTTCTAAGGCCAAGAAAATGTCCCAATTACAAGTCTATAGAAATATCTAATCTAAGGCATCCAGGGAAAGATACCTTGGTTCAAGAAGGCCGATGAAGTTCAGGGTTTCTCTCTCAAGTAGGAAGGCACATGGCAAACACAGTGAGAGTTTCTCTCTCATCTGGAAAGGTGCATGGTGAACACAGTCAGGGTTCCTCTCTCAGCTGGAAGAACACATGACGAACATGGTGTCATCTGCTAGCTTCTTCTCCTGGCTTCCTAGTTCATGAAACGCCTTGGGAGGCATTTTCCTTCTTTATCTCCAAACATTACTGGCTGGTGGACTCTGCTTCGTGGTGCTACAGTATTCTCTGCTCTTTTCAAATCTCTTGGCTTTCTCTCTTGTCGTTCTCTTTTATAGGATTCCAGTAAACTAATCAAGACCCATCCAAAGGTGCTGAAAATAGATGGTAATTAATATTTTAAAATTTCAACTTACGTGTGAGACTAAAGCAAAAAAAAATATTTATTTGGTACAAAATTTATATTTGGACTATGCATTTCCTAATATAACTTATGTAGACAGCTTAATTGAATAGCATAAGTACATGGAACCTTGAGTAGGACATGAGATTTTGTGGGTTTGTCTAGAGTGGTGCCCCAATAAATCCCAGAGTGATTTGAACTGTGGATAAAAAAGTATTTGCAAAGTTCCCTTCAGGGAATGGTGAGAATGGGGAGAAATTCAACTTCCCCAAGTTGAATTCTTGATATTCTCACAAACAGTGCAGACAGCCAAAGCTATAGGCTGAGCCCCCAGTCTTGGGGTTTGTTCATTTGAAACTTAACCTCACAAAGAATAGATCAAGCCTACTTAAAATTAGGCCTAAGAGTCACCCCCAAGAGAACCTCTTTTGTCGCTCAGATGTGGCCTCTCTCTCCAGCCAACACAACAAGCAAACTCACCACCCTCCCCCTGTCTACGTGGGACATGACTCCCAGGGGTGTGGACCTTCCTGGCAATGTGGGACAGAAACCCTAGAATGAGCTGAGACTCAGTATCAAGGGCTTGAGAAAACCTTCTCAACCAGAAGGGGAAGAGTGAAATGAGACAAAATGTCAATGGCTGAGAGATTCCAAACAGAGTCGAGAGGTTATCCTGGAAGTTATTCTTATGCATTAAGTAGATATCACCTTGTTATTCAAGATGTAATGGAGAGGCTGGAGGGAACTGCCTGAAAATGTAGAGCTGTGTTCCAGTAGCCATGTTTCTTGAAGATGATTGTATAATGATATAGCTTTCACAATATGACTGTGTGATTGTGAAAACCTTGTGTCTGATGCTCCTTTTATCTACCTTGTCAACAGACGAGTAGAACATATGGAATAAAAATAAATAATAGGGGGAACAAATGTTAAAATAAATTTAGTTTGAAATGCTAGTGATCAATGAAAGCGAGGGGTAAGATATGGTATGTATAATTTTTTTTCTGTTTTCATTTTATTTCTTTTTCTGAAAAGATGCAAATGTTCCAAGAAATTATCATGATGATGAATATGCAGCTATGTGATGATATTGTGAATTACTGATTATATATGTAGAATGGAATGATCAAAGTAAGAATGTTTGCACTTGCTTGGTGGTTTTTTTTTTTGGTATTTAAAAAAAATTAAAAATAAAAAGACCTACGCAAATGGGTGGGGAAACGCTTCCAACTAATCTAGTTTAACAACCACTCCTGATTAAATCGCATCTCCTGGGAGATAGGATCTGATTACAGTTTCAAACATACAATACTGAATAGGGATTAGAAGAAACAGCTACCTTTACAAAATGGGATTGGGATTAAAACATGGCTCTTTTAGGGTACAGACATCCTCTCAAACCAGCACACCTTATGCTCTTTTTCCCTTCTCCACTGAAGATGAATAAGATGTTCACAAGTTTAGCTGCACAAATGAGCCATGCTACAGAGGTATAGATAAACACATGAATATTTAGTGAAGCAGAATGAGTAAGGCTAAAGGGAAGTTAGGGAGACAGGAAAGCAGGCGAGGGAGGAAAAAGGGACAGCCAGAGTGATGGTATTGAGAACCAGGCTGGGGCTGTGCACCAAACTAGCCAGAAGTGTTTGATGTCCCCTTTAGCTGAAATTCTTCTCCAGGTGCCCCATTCAATACACAGTCTTGCTGTCATGGATGGTCTATGGATGGACTCATTCCCGAAGAGCCTCTTTCTAGTAGCAGATAATTCTCTAATCCATTCGCTAATCGGATCATTAGCTGTCCAGGTCAGGAAGGGACAGTGCATGGACGATCACGAGGTGAAGTTACCAATGGATACATGTAAAGATGGGGGTGAGGACCCTACACATTGGAAATCACACATTATTACCCTTAGAACAATAGTCCCAAACTAGGGTTATACTTGTGACTCATAAATGGAAATTATTGCATTTAAAAGAGAAGAAAGAATATCCTCTGGACATCTGGTTTTGTTGTTTTTCTTTTTTTCGCATCGGTGCTGCCTCTGCTAACCCTCCATTAGGACCACTAATGGACCCTGCCATGCACATTGGCTGAAGGCACGATCTGTTGCTGCAGAACTCATCTAAATATAGACAAAGCTTTGTTTTAGTATTTGCAATATGACCAAGACAACCCTCAATCAGGACCCAGTGCTGTACTTTGGCTACCATTTCCAGGTTGGAGGTGGGAGCCCTGCTACCATGGAGAGAAGGTTATGGAATGATTCACATTCCCAGGTTCCTTTGTTCCCTTGTTTGTATGAAAAATGCAAGAATAAAACCACCATGCAAGAATAATGAGCCTCACATCTGATTTTGGAAAGCCCATCAAAATAACAAATCAGAAATGTCTTCAATAAAAATCACTGGAGAATACAGTCACGCAAAGATCATTCATGCAAAGATTGTTCTGGAGGGAACAAGGTACACTGCTTTTGTTTATATGTGTGTGCTGAGGTCTTTAAAAGCCAGTTTTCTCTTTCATTTAATATTTTCTGGTTTATTTACTATGTTTAATATTTCATATCTAACAAGGTATTAAAAATGGGAAGGAAAGAAGAGACTCTTATGTGGCAAAATCATTCTCTTAGACGTCTCATGATGTGTGTTGCATGGATTTTCTGTTGGCTCTGAGCTGGCAGTATGTCACCCTGAGATCAATTTATCTCCAAAGCTCTGCACGGTCCTCAAACTAGGACCTCATGAGAAGCAGTTCAACAGCCTGGGACTCCCTCCTCTAAGTCCAAATGAAAATGCTTGGCAGGGTAAGAAAGTGAGATTAGGTCCAGACTCCAAATGAGGGGTCTGCTTTATTACTCCCTTAGAAGGGCTCTATCAGGGCCAGTGTGGGTCATTGCCATGTTGGACAACAAGGCTGGGGGCTTGTGGAGGGAAGTGATGCCCAGAGGACACAGATGCAGACAGAGCCAGAGAAACCAGCTTTAAGGAGCTTGCCAGGGGAGAAGTGAAGCCAGATCTGCCTTCAGGTGAGGGTTACATCCAAGGTCAGGAAGTGAAGACAAGGTTAAATAAAAGGTCAAGTGGAGAACGGAGCAGGAGAGATATGGAAAAATGGACCGGCTTTCCCAAAGCCCTCTCTTATCAGATGCCAGGCACAAAGGGTGTGAATGAGTCCGATTATCGTAAAGCACAGTGTCCAGGGAAGAGGTCTTAAATATCTCATGCAAAGGACCAAGTGCTCAGTACACAGCCCCGGCGATGTTTCAGAAAAGGGTGAAAAAAGCTCCTCTCATCCAGAAGTTGCCATATTTGCCCTAATACTTTTAGTCTTCCTCAGGCAGCTTTGAAATAAAAACATGTAGGTAAATGAGCTGGGGAAGACAGCAATGCACAGTGTGTCAGGACCTGAGTTCAATAAGTATTCCATCAGCACATCTGGGTAAATTGTCACAATCAGTGACACTTTTGACATTTCCACCTCAGAAAGGCGCATTACCATAAAAGGCTGTCACTCCCGATGTGCCAGTGGCTGTGAGGCAAATGGAATTACCAGGTGTGTGGGATCTCAGAGCCAGCCAGAGCCACTCCTTAAGGGCTGCAGGTCAGAGGGAGCCCGTCAGCATTTCCATCCCGATGGGGTCTGCTGAAAACGAGCAACGTGGGGTTGCCTTTGCAGCATGCGGGGTTAAGAGACACATATGGAGGAAGGAAGGAAAATTGGGTGGAATATAGGGAGGGGGGAAAAGCCAGCTTTAGCCAAAAGCTGATGTAGGGAGAGCCACGTCTGAGAAAACTCCGTGCAATTCTTCCTTGAGTTTTCCGGGCTTGTGCCAAGAGAGCGCTGAGAAGTAGCTTGTTGTCTTTTAGGGACCCGATGGAGGCAAAGTTTTGCACTGAGGAGGGAAGCCCCCTTCCCTAGCTGTATGCATTTGGTACACAGCTCCTGGTGCCTTCACAGAGGTGGCTCTGGTAATAGTTCATGCTGACTTCTTACTGGCTGCAAAACACTGCCTCCAAGTCCATATCTGCTGCAAGGAGGTTTTTTTAAAAATATATATATATAAATTTCTACATGAGAATTTACAGAAGCGTTGTGAGGATAGTACAGAAAGTTCCCATGCACTTCTTTCCCAGTGTCTCTTTTGTTAACATCTTATGTCAGCATGGTGTGTTTGGCACAGTTTTTGAATGACTTAACAAAAGTCATATTTTTTCAGATTCTCTTAGTTTGTACCAATGTCCTTTTGATGTTCCAGGATTGCATCCAGGATACCATATTATTTTGTTGTCACATCCGCAAGGAGGATTTTAAGTAAGAAAAAAAAAATAGTAAATCATATAAATGTTTGACAATTCTGCACTCCTACCTAGAATGAACATTTTTTTCTCACCCATAAATCAGAGGTCATTGCTATGCTTTCTTTAGGCAACAAACAATGTTCCCGAAATCATAATTTGAAGCAATCGAAAATGTCCCTGTTACAACACACAGAATCCTCAGCCACAGTCAGGTAGTAAGTGGAGGTAAGGACGCCAGTGAGAAGCAGCAACCTTTCCTACTGCCTCTTTCATTGTATCTTAAATTCCTCATCGTTATTTTTCCATCTTCCCTGTTTCTTCCTCATTTCCCCTCTTCGGTGGGCCCAGGTACTTCACAAAGAACACTTTGGGTTTGTTTCAAGGTGATGGTCTGCGATTGTGCTTTCCAGTGTTCAAATTTCAGGAGAGGCAAAGGTTGGGAGTTAAATAGCACTTGCCTGGAAGAACTGTGAAATTCCACAACGAGCACAGTTTGCTCGTAGATAAAATAAGAGGTCAGTCACATAAGCAAATGACTGAGTTCTGAACAGACGTGCCCATAAAGATCAATGATCCACTCCAAGTTTCTATGGAGCGTTGTGCCTGCAATGTGTGTTGGTGCAGAAAATGTATGCGACGGTCCCTGCTCTCAGGAAGTGTTTATCTGGGAAGACTTGACCCTGGCTTAAATCAGGACCCTTCTCTTTTTATGTATGTAAGTTAGCAGATTTGAAAACAAAAATGTATAATCATTTTTATTAGAAATATCTTGAAATCATGCATTGTCAATGAGAAGTAAAGTAGAAGGAATTTTTTAAATTGTGAAATTTATTTAATGATCAAAATTGTTGGGGATTGAATTATCCCACTGTCCCCCAAAAGATACGTCCTGGTCTTGTGGGTGTGAACCCATCTGTAAATAGGACCTTTGCAGGTATTATTAGTTAAGGTACCCAAACTAACTTAGGGTGAGTCTTAATCCAATATGGCTAAGCTTCTTATAAGCAAAGGAAATGAGACACAGAAAAAGATGTCACAAGGAGCAGCCAGAAGCCAGAAATCCACAGAACCTGAAGGAGAAAGGAGAGGACATCACCCTGTGCATTGCCACATGATGGAAAAGCTACAGAATCCCAGAGATTACCAGTCAGACAGAAGACGTCAATGCTGGGAAGCCACAAATTCCTATTGTTAGACCAACCAATTATATGGTGTCTGTTTTAGCAGCTAGGGAACTGAAACAGAGACACTTATGAATACAAATAAATATTTAAAACAAAAAAAAAATCTTTATGGATGCAATGGGGAGAAACCCAAATGAGAAATCAAGGGAAATCTTGACAAAATAAAATTTATTACCAAGAAAGTGATTGACTTCCCGTATTCCCCAGTCTACTCAGAAGAAGCCTGCCATGGCCTGGTCAATCTTCTACTCTTCCCCTAAGGAGAGTTTATTTTTGCCTGATAGGTTCTTTTGGCATTTTTGGTATTGGATCAGAAGTAGTAGGGAGAGTTTGGAAAGGTAGAGCAAGGATTGCAAGGACTTCTAGAAAGAGGTCTGAAGAACTGGAAAAGGGGGGAAGAGAAGAGACAGTGATAGCATCGTGGGTTTTAGGGTAAAGGAGATGTTTTTGTTTCATCAATGAAATCTTGGATAAATGAAAAGCTCCTGAAAATTTTGAATTCTACTGAATGAGGAAAGGTTGGCCTGGAAACGTTACTGAGGTCCCCTTTGATTCCTTTGAGAGGTTCAAGAAAAAATACAATTCTTTGGGCAGCGTTTCTTTAAAGGTGCCCTGGTTCTGAGACTTGACCACATGGGTCAAAACTCCAATTATTTGGGGAAAAAAAACAGTGTCTTCAATTAAATGTTTTGGAACAATAGATTAAAGATTTTTAGACTGGCTTGTCGGGACTTCTGAGAGTTTTAGAAAATGCAAATGAGACTTGGGAATTCCATGAATGCTCCCCAAATTTCCTTGATCGGTAACTGTTTTTCCGCAATACCTCTCTTCCCTGGGATTGCTCAGATACACTTTGGGTAAGTGCTGAACTAGATGTTCCTGGGTGTCCCTCCCCACCCCTGTCCTCAGCTCCAAGATGCCATGATTTTATGAAAAATGACATCAACCAATGTAAGGCATCATACACTTCATCAGTTAAGAGAACACATTTCCTGAGAAGTCGGAAAAGTAAGAGATTGGTGTTGGCCTGAGTTATTCGGTTAAGCTTAATGAAAAAGAAGGCAGCCAGATCTCAAAGTAAAGACAGGCAGAGAAGGGCTAGAGAGGATACGGTAAGGAGGAAAGTAGGTAATTCCCGCAGAGACTTCAACGTCAGCTGCCTCTGGGGCGGCCAGTGTGCGCATCAGTTTGTTTGTTTATTTGTTTTACTCTTAGCTGTGAGCACCAGGGACCATGTCACAGTAACATTAAAACAACAAAGAAGGTAGTCATGTCTTATTGGCTCAGAAGTTCAGGCGCCATGACTTTCACCCACAGAGTAACAAAAGATGAACAAGGAATGAATGAATGAGACATCATTTAAGTTGCTGCAAAACCAGCACAATGGGTTGAAAGTTCTCAAAAAATAAAAAGGAGGAGGAGGAGGAGGAATTCTCAGACCCTGTCTCTGGGGGCAGCTCTGGGGACTGTCTTTGTGCTTTGAAAATCCACCGCAGGGTTATTGAAGACTCGGAAGCATCAGTAATTTCTAGAGGCCAGAATCAGACCTTCACTGCATGAAGAAGGTAAATGATTGCAGTGATACTTAGCGTATCCTGTTCCTTGTGGGGCACCACAGCTTCCTACCGGCAGGGCTTCTGAGTTACACGGTTACAGAACCAAATCAGGACGGAAGTTTGCATGCACCTTTTTTATGTACTTCCTACTGGGGTTTCTTTCTTTTTTTCAGGGCTGATTAGGGGCCAGGCCACACAAAAAGATAAGTCAGATCCTGGATGGCTGTCTCAGAGTAAATTTGCACCCCCTGAAATACTTCTTATAAAAAATAATATATATTTTTAACAGCATACACTATAGAGTTTCCCGGTGGTAATATCTGGCCAGATAATCAGACATAATTACTCTCCTTGTTTGCTCTGTGGAGAGGTCTCATTTTTGTGCACTGAGTACCACACAGAGCTTTACTGTGTAACAGATACTGCAGTGCCCTGTCACCCCGCTTTGCAAACACATGCCCTTAAAGCAGGACAGCCATGCCACAGTGATATTAAAACAGCAGCTGGAGAAGCAGAGCCCCACGGCCCAGACTCACCCAACCAGATTGCTTTGCTATTTTTATCCCATGAGCTGAGCGTATTGATGGAATCTAGAATTACTTTTGTGATTAGACGTGGCCAAAAACCCAGCAAGTGTTAATCTCTGCAAATCTGTTACAAATTGGATGGCAAGCACCAGCAAACTGCGATTTTTTAAATCTAAAAATAATTCTCAGTGCTCTTATGTGTAAGTAATGCTGCAGAAAAAAAAGAAAGACATTTTCATTTAATCGGCTGGGGTGGTTGGGTTTTTAGCAGCCAGTTCTTACATGTTATAATAGCAGGAATGCTCTCTGGAAGACACCCAAGTGGGGAGAGGGCCAGGTGCTGGGGAAATGGGCAGAGGCCCTGGTAATTCTTTTTCATGTACAACTCTTTGTCATCATGACACAGAAAGCATGGCTCTGAACCAAGAAACTGAAGGATTCCAACTCTACTTTTGTGGAAATGCATGTAATCGGGATGGGTGTAGGATGAAAAGTGGGAAAAAAATATGGTGGGCAAGTCATTGACTGGGTACCACTGTATGAACTCATGGTGACTGTACTGGCCAGATAATATTGGTCCCATTTCCTCTGGCTCCATCCCTTTGCAAAGCAGATCCTTTTTTTGCTATGTCACAGAGCGGAGTCTCCAATTAAGGTCCATTTGGAGTGGCTTGGTGCCAAACAGGCCAAGGCATTGTCATCACTGGACCACAGGTGGGACAGCACAACCCTTTAGTCATCCCAACCTAGGCCTTTCACCAACGCCTTTCAGAACTCTCCCTCCCAGTGTTTAGTGCCACATTCCCTGCTCCTTCAAGAAGCCCAGCTGCATGTTGGCCCAATTTCCTTTTTGCTTGGATTAAAGCCTTAGACCCCTCGTGCCCAGCAACGTTCTTCATCCTTCCTCTTTCTACCTCATCCAGTGTGCCCCAGAGTGCCCCTATTCCTGGGTCTCTAGTCCATTGTCCCATCACACTCTAGTTCTGTGTTTCCATTAGTTACCCTCCTGGGCTGTGGCTGAAATCCTGCCTAAACTTTACAAGGCTTCTCTCCCTTAGGGCTCAGCCCTTGGTTTCCACCCTATCTTCCAGCAGGAACACAGCTTCAATCCAGAGGGATCCCCCTGAGACTGAAGGACCAGGACTGCCACTGCTTAGAGACCTCTGATGTCAGACCCAACCCATCAGCTCACACTTGCTGGAAAGCAATGCCGTTCTAGAATAGCATGGTGGGACTTTACAGCTATCATGCCTGTCCAAATGTATTTTAGGGCTAGTAGATGAGGGCAACTTCTTCTTTATAGATTGCCAGCTGGTAAATGCATAAAGAACAGTGGAATTAGAAAATTACCATTTTGGAATACCAAATGAAGACTGAGTCTATTCGAGGCAGGGATCAATGACTGCTCAGAGGATTAGGTAAAATTTTGATGGCAAATTTTATGATGGATAGATCAAGCTGACAACACCTGATTTAACTTAGCAGTCTTAAAGACACTAATGGAAAAACAGCCAGACATGATAAGCCTTTGATGTGATTTATTGGGAGGTTCAGATCCCCACCAAGAGGTATTCTTAAAAAAACTGAACCTGAATCTAGGCAAGTATTTAGATTAAATATTAGATTACAAGGTTTCAGGGGATAGAGGAACATGTCGAATGATACCATGTATCACCCAAAGCTGGAACGTAAGAAATTCCATCACAGAATGAAGAACTCCTTTTCTCAACAAATAACTGGCATTAAAAATAGATAATTACTGTTATAAATTTAAAAAGACTTCAGACTATAGCAATCCAGTGGAATGTGTGGGACTTGTTTGGATGATTCAACACATATCACCTGTAAAAATATATATTTTTAGCTAATCAAGGACATTTTATGTGGAGTGGGTATTGTTGGATAGTAGGGATAGTTATTAATTTTCTGTTTTGGTGGTTAATTTTTTTAAAGTCATCGTCTGCTACAAACATGTACTTAAACATTATGAGTGAAAAAATATTGTGTTTTAGGTTTGTTTTAAAATACTACAGAAATAATAGTGTGTGTGTGTGTGTGTGTTTGTGTGTGTATGTGAGGTAGGGGGAAGCGGTGTTGGGTTAAGGAGCTCTAGATGAAAAAAATCATGACAGAATGCTGATAATGATCAAAGCTAAGTAATTAGTACAAAGGACTCTTCCATACTTTGTGTTTCTACTATGTGTTGGATGCTATGATCCCAGTATATAAAAGTTGGGGAGAGTGAGACTCAGCAATTCCACTCTTAGATATACACCTAAAAGAATTGAAAATTGGATATTCAAACACTTATGTATCAATGCTCATAGGAACATTATTCGTAAAAGGGGGAAACAGGGCAGGCCACGGTGGCTCAGCAGGCAAGAATGCTTGCCTGCCATGCCAGAGGACCCGGGTTCGATTCCTGGTGTCTGCCCATGTAAAAATAAAAAATAAAAAAAAAGGGGGGGGAACAAAAGGTGCCCATCGATGAGAAATGGATCAACACATTGCGGTATGTAAAGGCAGTGGAATATTATTCAGCTACAGAAAGAAATGAAATGCTGATGCAGGCTGCCAAGTGGATGAACTTTGAAATATTTAAACTACGTGAAAGAAGCCAGACACAAAAGGTCAGATATTGTGCAATTCCATTTATATAAAATACCCAGAATAGGTAAATCCGTATACCTGAGGCATTTTGGGGGTTGCCAAGGCTGGGGGTGAGGAGGGGATGGGGAATAATATCTTAAGAGGTGCAGGGTTTTATCTGAAGTTGGCAAAGATGTTTTGAAACTACACAGAAGTGGTAGTTGCACAATTTTATGAAAGCACTAAATGCCACTGAATCGCTACCTTTAAAATGGCTAATTTTACATTATGTGAATTTCATTTCAACAAAATACACACACACACAAAAGAGAGCCTGAGCAAAGCTATGGAGCCAAGCACACCTGGGCTCTAGTCCTTCCTCCGCCATTTTTGGAAGTGGAGTATTGGGCAAGTTACTTCAGCTTTCCTAGTCTCAGTTTTCATATCCATAAAAAATGAAAGAGCTAGATATTTATTTCCCTCCTCTTCCTTACTGAATAAACTCCAATTTTCAGCTGGGCATATTCCATCACAGAATAAAAATAATATCTACCACCCATCCTTTCAGCTGGGTGTGGCCATATGACTAAGTCTAGTCTATGACATGTAAGTGGATTTGTGTTTAAGGAAGGTTTTTGAAAGTAAGTCCACTTAACTGAGAGGTATGTACTTTTAGTGCTTTCTCCTTCTCCTGTTGTCCAGAGCTTGACTTGATGAATGGACCAACAGGAGTCAGTCCATCAGAGTATGAGCAATCTGCTAGGATGGAGCAGGAGATAGAAAGAAATTTGATTTCTCACAATCATGGAGCTAATATACAGCCAAGGATAGCTTATCGCCAGAAAGGAATTAACTTCTATGTTAAGTTTAAGTCACTGTTGAGCATTAAATGAGATACCTGTTGCCTACTTAGCATGATGACTGGCGCGTAGCAAAAAAAAACATTCATTCTTAGCAGCTTGTGTTGTTGTCAGTGCTGTTGCTGTAATTATCGTAGCAGCTTAGAACTAAGTGTGATCTACACTCTCGCACATGATGACTTGAATTGTTGTCTCTACCTGCTCTACCACCCAGTCAGTTCCCAGAATGCTGACCCTGATGAACTCGCTTCTGTCAACTGGCCACGCAGATTCTGCAGGTCTCAAGACTGAGCCTATGTGAGACCATCAAACTCGTATGGGTAAGACCAACAAGCAGCAAAACACAATGGAGCATTCTGGGCATGGGCTCAGAAAACCTTAAACTGTGTGCTTGCTGGGCAAATCGTTCCCTTTCCTGAGTTCATGTTTCTGCATTCTGGAATCGGGATAAGATACTTGCTCTAAATTTTTCATAGACTTCAGAGGATGAAATGAGATTATGCAGGTGAAAGTGCTTTGTAAATGGCCAAGTTTGTAAACTTTAGGTCTTATTACTAAAACTGTTATCCTAACCTTCGCTCTAGATCCTGAGTCTGCAATCTTCACTGTTAAAATAAACTTCAAACCCTATACCTTTATTTTCCAAAGTTGTGTCTAAGATAGTCAATGAACCTTATTGGAAGGCAAAGATGACATAAAAAATGAGGAAAACATAATTCTTCAAGGTGCAAAGGGAAGCTATGACAAACTCTTGATGCAATACTGAGACTGAATCATCAAGCAATGGGAAAACTGAAAGTCTAACTAGATTGTGAAATCTAGTTATTAAACCCTCATACACTTCTTTTCGCATGGGCAGGCACCAGGAATCGAACCCGGGTTCCGGCATGGCAGGCGAGAACTCTGCCACTGAGCTACCGTCCGCCACACTGCCCAACCTTGTATACTTTTTAAAAACCTAATCACAGAAGGATATGGCACAGCCACATATACACACCCAAAGGTACTCACTTTAAGCAGTATTACGACGCTAGATGCTTATATATGCACACACACATTGACAGAATTTATTGACATTTGTCTACATGCATACCTTGTCATCATAAGTAATAATAATAATTTCTCCTTTTCTTTCTCCCAAGTAAAATCTTAGTAAAATGTGGGCTATTGGAAACTCATGGAAAATAACTCACATGGAGATATAAGGAGTGTCAAATAAATCAAGATTTTATTTCTTAAAACACCAATTTTAGCTTTTGTCTCTCTGAATGGTGACCTTCCTATAATGTGCATTGCACTCTTCTGCATCTTATAAAAAGAAAACCTAACATTTCCTTGGAAATTTAGGGCTGCTATTAAGAACATGATTGCACTAGCAAGAAATACATGCCCTTGCAATGCATTTGACATATTAGAGGTGTTGGCTATTTTCTAATACATGAAATGACCTCAGGACACTGTGTTCTTTGAATTCTTATTCCTACATTTTATAGCTTTCTTTCTACACTTGTGTTTCAACTTGCATCTGTAGCAGCTACCTAGCCAATGGTTTTGGTAGCTGCCTCCAATCTGTTTTATAATCATATAATCAAGCTCATTGATTTGTGGGCAAATGAGAATAAAGGGGCCCTGCTGAATAGTATAAACGAGATCCCTTTATAGGTAAATTGCATGAACTTAGTACCTAGACTGTGTGAATATCAGTTTGCTGCTAAGAGGCCTTTTGTGTTGCCTCTAAGTTGCTCAGTTATGTTTCTCGTAAGTTAAAGAGGCTGTCCAAAAACGATTGTTCAAAAACGCAAAATAAAAATGTATCCTTGGAGTATGTATGAGTTGGAGGCTTGCATTCGTTCCTTTTAGGGAAAATCTCTGGTTTTTTTTCTCCCATAAAAAAGTGAATATTGCTCTTAAATTCACAATGAACTTCCATACCATGATTATGCTGAGACCCCAAACTCAGATTATCAATTACCCTTTCTGAGCAAATAAAAATAAAACAAATTTAATATCTTCCCCAGATTCTATTAGAATCAATTCACTGTATAAACCAGACTTCTAACAAATCGAAGTCTGCAAAGACTGTGTGCTGGTTTGAAAGGATGTATGCCCCCTAGAAAAGCCATGTTTTAATCAAAATCCCATTTCATAAAGGCAGAATAATCTCTATTCAATACTGTATGTTCGAAACTGTAATCAGATCATCTCCCTGGAGATGTGATTTAATCGAGAATGGATGTTAAACTGGATTAGGTGATGACATGTCTCTACCCATTTGGGTGGGTCTTGATAAGTTTCTGAAGTCCTATAAAGGAGGAAACATTTTGGAGAATGAAGGAGATGTGGAGAGAGCAGAGAATGCTGCAGCACCATGAAGCAGAGAGTCCACGAGCCAGCAACCTTTGGAGATGAAGAAGAAAAAGATTTTATTTCTTAAATCACCAATTTTAGCCTCCCGGGGAGCTTCATGAAACAGGAAGCCAGGAGAAGAAGCTAGCAGATGATGCCATGTTCACCATGTGCCCTTCCAGATGAAACAGAAACCCTGACTGTGTTCACCATGTGCCTTCTCACTTGAGAGAGAAACCCTGAACTTCATCGGCCTTCTTGAACCAAGGTATCTTTCCCTGGATGCTTTTGATTGGACATTTCTATAGACTTCTATGGACATTTTCTCGGCCTTAGAATTGTAAACTAGCAACTAATTAAATTCCCCTTTTTAAAAGCCATTCAATTTCTGCTATGTTGCATTCTGGCAGCTAGCAAACTAGAACAGACTGTATTTAGATTCCTTCACATACCTATGTCTGGCAATAATATCAGCATTTAATACCCTTGAATTATTTTCTGATTAGAGGGGATTTTCTTGGCCTAATTTGAGTAATGCTTAGATGTAGTTAAGGTATTCCTGTTGGATAGATTTTCATGAAGAACCTGATTGAAACATTTATTCTAACCCTCTCATGCTGAATTTCTCTCTCTCTTCCAACACGAGCACCCAATATGCTATCACAGAATTTCCTCAGCCCCAACTTCTTTCAGTTAGATCTTGGGGTGAGCTCTGCTCATCCACATGAGATAAATAATAAGTGCTTTGAAATAATCAGAACTCTTCAGGTCCTCCCCAAACTATCCACTAGCAATTTCAGCTACATCAGAGTTTAGTGCTCTTCCGCATTACAATGGGGCCTGCAATCTTAAGTGGAACATTCGAGATTTTAGTGTGTGCATATAGAGTGATGGATGTCTGGCGTAAGAGCCCTGCAGCTCAAATGCAAAGAGAATCTGCGCCCAGCAGCTCAGATACACAAAGAATCATCACTGCAGGAATGGAGCAGGCCTACTTAAAATGAAGTGTCCATTAGCACATCCTTACAGCATCCTCTCCTCTATGCAAGACTGAAAAAATCATAGGAGGAGCTGAACTGATTTTATGAAACCCAAATCCTATAAAATTATGATGAATAACTTAGCTAGTATTATCACTGAAGTCAAACAAATGTGTAGTAGCCACAATTCAGAAGTTCTCTCTCTTAAAATGACAAATATCTTTATAGCAGTAACATGTTCCTTACATGGGAAAATAGAAATCCTCAAAACATATCTTCTGCATCATTGACTTGCCTCTGGAATATTCTGCCTTTACTCACATTTTATTAATGTATGGGGGGGCGAGTTATGGGAATATGCAAACAATAAAGGTTTTTTGCTTTCAAGATCAGGAGTAGTCCCATTATTTCAATTTCAAAAAGAATCTGCAGGTTCCTACTTACCTAGTTAACTAAACCAATACCTCCCACTTACAAAGTTTACTAAATTTACTTTTAAGATTTATAGAAAGCTCAGAGCAGGTAGAGTGGTGTGAAGCTGTATGAATCCCAGAAAAACATGTTCTTAAATTTAATCCAGTCCTGTGGGTGAGAATCCATCATAAGTAGGACCTTTTGATGCTGTTGCTCCAGTGAATAAGGTGTGGCCCAACTCACTCAGGATGGACCTTGAACTGGAGTCTTTCTAAGCAGAGTGAAATTCAGACACAGTCAGAGGGAGCCACAGGAAGTAAGAAGCATTACCTTGGGGCAAGCTAAGAGCACATGGTGAACTCGGCATCATTTGCTAGCTTCCTCTCCAGTTCTGCAGGAGGCATTTTCCTTCTTTATCTCCATAAATCACTGGCTGGTAAACTCTGCTTCATGGTTCTGCAGGGTTCTCTGTTGTGGCTTTCTCATGGCTCTGTCGTTCTTCTCTGCTCTCTCCAAATCTCTCCCATTCTCCAAAATGTTTCCTCTTTTATAGGATTCCAGGAAACTAATCAAGACCCACCTGAATGGGTGAAGACACGTCTCCACCTAATCCATCTTAATAACCTCTCTTGATTGAGTCACATCTCCAGGGAGAATATTGAATAGGGATTAGAAGAAACGGCTGCCTTTACAAAACAGAATTAGGATTAAAACATGGCTTTTCTAGGGTCCCTACATCCTTTCAAACCAGCACAGAGACTAAGTGAAGCAGGTGATCATGAATCTCATCTGCTTTGGTTTACTAAATTGATGAAGTGTAATCTACCAGAAAAGGGTTGACTTCTACAATGGGGATTTGTTCGCTTACAAGTTTACAGTTCTAAGGTCATAAAAATGTCCAACATCAACAGGACGATACCTTCTTTGAAGACCAGTTACCTGCGAGCTTGGGCTTCTCTGTCAGATAACAAGGCACATGCAGATGTCTGTTGGTCCTTCTCTCCTGGGTTTCATTGCTTTCAGCTTCTGGCTTCTCTGTGACATTTTCTCTAAACTTCTCTGGGGATTTACCTGTGAGCTACTCTCTATTTCATCTCTTCTTTTTTCTTCTGTGTGTTTTATTATATATAAAGGACTCCAGTAAAGGGATTAAGACCCACTTTGAATGGGGCGGGTCACATCTCAGTTGAAATAATCTAATCAAAGTGTTCTACCCGTAATAGGCCTATACCCGCAGGAATGGATTGCAAGAACTTGGCCTTTTCTGGGGTAAATAACAGCTTCAGACTACTGTAGCCTCTCACCGCACTCACAGGGGAAATGGCGGTGCAGGTGAAATCATTCACACTATCTAAATGTTCTCTCAGGGGCAGGCCACGGTGGTTCCGCAAGCTGTTATGCTGGAGAATCGGGTTTGATTCCTGATGCCTGCCCATGCAGGAAAAAAAAAAAAATTGTACTTGTTCTCTTCCCCCCTGACTCCCTCAGGCAATCTCTCTGGTTCTACCTCTCCATTCATTGTTCCTTTATTCTACATATCCACTCCCCCCTCTCCTTTTTTTTAGTCCAAACTGAGTTAGCTGATTTATAAAAGCCAAATACACAGATACTTCATATTATAAAGTAGAGTGTCAAAACGTATTATCTATCACTAATACAATTAGAAACAAAGGTTTCACTCTATTCTTTATAGTGAAAAAGTAACCCAGAGGGGGATTTACAACAGCAATATGAGTATTGGAAGAAGGAAAGGGGGAGGTGTGTAGGGTAAGTGAACCAGGGATTCATCTATCATAGCAAGAAGTCAATAGAGAATATTTCAAGTTGATACATTTTTAAAGGGATTTCATATGGGATAAAGATAAAGAGTTAGTAGCATACACTTAATATTTGCAGCTATGGAAGAAACCATCTGAAGAACAAAAATCTGGGATATTGAAGAGGGAGCTCAGGGATGGGAAGAGGTGATTTTTAAAAGCAATGTGAATGTATTACTTTTAAAAACCTCATATACAATATATACTGAATGTAATTATACAGATAGCAGCTAGATCTAGTCTTAAAATGCTTGCTCTGGCTGATAGCAACAGTGGAGCTAGGGATAGAATGAGGTAGGGGGAGACTTGTTTTTCATATTGTAACCTCTAGTTCCTTGTGAATTTATTTTATGACACTTATACTTCGATGATAACCAGCTAAATAAATGCTTTGCATGTTTATTTTTAAATTTAAATAAGTCAGTTGAGGTGATGACTCAATAGTTGATTCCTGGGACCCTGAATTCCCAGGGCCTTTCAGTCCTTGGGGATTTCACAGACTCAAATTGTCTCACCAAAGTGCTGCTGACGTCACTGCTGCTGCTTCCTAAGATGTGAAGACTGCATTTGCCAATCCCCAGGGCCTGCTCCCCTGCCCACTTGCCTCCTTGTTTCCAGGGTTGGATGAAGGGCCCCCTTTGCACCTCCATCCATCCACCACCATCCAAGGGAAACCAGCGTTTGCCTTCTACCTGGGATAGACTGGCTTCTCCATGAGTCTCAGCCTTTTTAGATGGCCCAATGGTATCCTCCTCTTTCTGGCTTTACTGTCCTCTTCATTTAAAAAAACTTCAAGCAAGGGATTAGACAGAAAGTATTCAGAGAGAAATCACCCCAGGTTCCCATCTGATTATGAACCCATGTTCCATCGTAGGATTCAGGATTTAGTTCTACTGAGTTGTAATCTCCCCCCAAAAGGATCACTTGATCATTCCTCGCTACATCTCTCCATCTTCCCAACTTCAGGAAGAATAGATTAAACCCCAGAGATGTTGAATGAGTGTCCAGAAGTGCACAGCAAGTCTTCAAACAAGAATAAAGCAAACCCAGAAAGGCTGACTTCCGGACTCGTCCTCTTTTTGAGCATTACTTCTGAAGGCCAATAATCAATCTTAGCACTCCAGGAAGCCTGGATGCTAGAGTTTTGGCCAACTCAACCTCATGCTTATAGCAACCTCCAAATAAGGCCTTGGGACTCATTCAAGTCCCAGCCTTGGATCACTGAATGTTAGCTTTTAGAGGTAGAGCCAGAGAGATTGCCTGGGGGAGTGGGGGGGGGAGAGGGGGAAGAACATTTACATTTAGTATAAAAATGCTATTTTTGTCGTTATTACTATTGACATGCTGATTAATCAGATGGACTGAATTCCCCAGGACAAAGACATGAAAGAATGAGCCACTTTTAGCAGTGGGGAGAGTAAAATGCAAACAATTCTCTCTTTGGTGGGAATAGCACCTCAGTACCGATGGTTTGGAAGGAGCACTTCCTCATTTGGGTCACCTTCAATTTTCCTCTCCATAATCACAAGCGACTCTGTGTGGGTCATAGCAAGGATATCCCAAATGAAAAGGGAGAAGCACCACTTCTAGCAAAAGCCAGGGGAGAGATTTTGTGCTGAGATGCCCTCTAAAGGATGAACCACCTTTGGGAGGCGCAAAGCAGTGCAGCAACCTCCAAAGCAGCTATTTTTATCTTCTGTTTGGAGCATCTGACTCAAGCTTGGTAAAAGGGTTCATTTTCTCACTTGGAAAGTTTTCAAAACACCAAAAGGATTTGGTCAAGAGGGAAATATACTCATTCTAGGCAAACCCTTTTCAGTGGTCAAACAAACAAACAAAAAAGGCAGCAAAAAACTAATCACAAATCTGCTCCAGGCAATATATGGACACATGGAGGGGAAGTCGTCATTTGTTTGTCAGTAGCAGACAGCAGCTTCCTGCAAAAGGACATCATTTCATTTTCATGAAAAATAGTGAAAATTTCAAGGCTAAGCAAAAGACAAAATATTTGACTGCATTTATCTGCCTTTGGCTATTTTTACCCCTGCGCCATGAAAATGCCATCTAGGCTTCCCTGACAGCAACTTACTTTTTATCCCAGTTCTGTTTATCAGCCAAGGTACAAGTCTTGTCATTTACATTTTATAGATATTGAAGCTGAGACTCTGAAGCTTAAGTATCATGAAACGGTGGAGCCAGGTAAAGCTGGAAACTGCATCACAGTTGACTTACAACTACCCCAAGCCTCAGCTGAAAGGAGGGGAAGTGGCCGTCAGGGAAATGGGAAAGAATACCAATTCCATGAACGCCCACTTGGAACAGGGCAGAGTGGTAAATGTGGTGACCTAGAGAAATGTAGAACCTAATTGCTGTTTTCCTCCCCAGTGAAGAACTTGACATATGTCATATAAAGCATCATGTTTCCAATGAAAGAAATTTTCAACTGAGATTAGAGCATGGTGTCATTTACTCCCCATAATCCTTTTTACACACTCATACCTGGATATTTTTTTCCTGCATCCTTCTGCCAAGCTCTATAGTTCTTTCCTCTTTCAGAGCCACCCTAATTATTTTGCCGAGATATCTGAATCCATTCATTCATTCACCAGTCTTATGCTGAGCTTCTGCTGGGGGGCTTAGTGCTGGGAAGGCAGGGACCCAAAGATGAATGAATCATAGTTCCTGTCCTCAGGGGGTTCAGAGTCTACTAGGGGAAGCTGATTTGTAAACAAGAAGGTAGATTTGTGGAGAAATGTCCTGGGAACTGTGGAAGTAATCAGCTCTGCTCAGGGAGAGCCCTGTTATCTCTCTCCTGGGTCTCATTTTGATATCTCCTCTCTCCTCTGCCCACCCTGCCCAGTTCCCCTTTGCTGGTTGGTACTTCCCCTAACATAGCCTTCACTGGACTTCATATCAGACCTCAAACACCCCCTAAAGTTACTATTTCAGGTCACAAGGGAAGGTCTATGCATATAATACAGGGTTTTCCAGCTGTCTTGCTCGTGAGGAATTCTTTCAAAGAGTAAATCAATGCTAATTCTTTAAAGCAAAGCAATATTATGGTTATTTTTTTCTGTCCTGGAGCACATTCCAAAGACTGTGATCTATGAAGATTACTAAAATTGAGAAAGGAACCTTGGACTTCGGTTGTTACTAATTTTTATTCATATGATTTGTAGGGTTGATAGGTGACGCAATGAATGTTCTCCTCATCTCTGTTTGAGGAAATGCTGAAAGTTCCATCCATCATGCAAGTTGTCAGGAGCACAACACTTCACTGAAGCTGTTAAAAAAAAAGAGACCTAGCTGGTTAACACTTCTAGGAGATGAGGAAGAAGAGAGTTAGCCCTCATACCCAGAGAAAAAAGATTTCACTCACTTCGCAGAGAAATGGACATAGCACTAAAATCTTTAGAAAAGGATGTTAGAATTGAAAGACAAATTCCAAGCATATGCCTACATTTCTGCCTCCTTTTTTGATCCTGTAATCAATCCCTGCTTGGAATACATTGAAAAATAATCAGCTGGCAATAGCATTCTCACTGAAATGTGGATCCATCTTCATCAGAAAATCTAAAGGCAGGTTATGTCTATAAGAGCAGGGCAGACCAAACAGAAGGGGAAGTAGTACCAAGTACTCAGTAATCAGACCGCAGTTGTACTGATCCACTGAGTGGCTCTATTACAGCTCATGCCTTAAACAATTAGGGACATAAGGAGCCATTTTAAACAATCACATTAATAGTTTTGGTTAGTGATCATCTCGTGGCGCCTTGAAGAATTTTAGGTACTTTCACAATTCCAAAGGATGTATTTTAGCTGCTGCGTTTAGTGATTTTTCCTTTCGCCATCTTTCCACTGTTTTAGATCCTTCTAAGTTGCAGATCATCAGAGTTCTTCATGAGAGCGTGAGAGAGACTTACAGAGAAACCTCTTCTGCAGTCAGGGCCAGGAAACCAGCGAGAGCATCCCCGGTGGTCTCAGAGACCCTGGCCATGCTTGGGGCCCAGAGAATAGCTTCTCAAATGGGAGTCAATGCAAGAATAAGTCAAAAGGGCCCCCAGCCAGCAGATGGCACTGCAATCCTTGGCGACTTGAGCATTGTAGGTTCTCTCTAAGGGGCCTTTGTTCCTCACTCTAATCTAAATGTTGTAATTCCTTTTTGATCATCTTCTCTGTCCTCATTTGACTTCACTGAGTCATTCCCCTGCTTTGTCAGGGAATGTTGCACTGTAGCAGGAGACTCAAAAGAAGCTGTAAACCCTTTGTTGGCTGGCTGCCACGTTGACTCACCATCCTGGGGCCAGTGACCATGCCAGGAAACCCCTGTGGGAGTGGCAGGGGGTACAGCAAACCTGAGGGTGAGGTAGCTGAGGGTGATCTTCAGCTTCTCAAAGTGTTTGAGAACGCCCAGGTGTTTTCCATCATGAAAGTCTCTGGGTTTCCATATTGTCTCGACTCCCTAGTAGAGGTGCCAGACTCCACCTGTGACCAACTTCACGGGCCTCAGAGAAGGAAAGAAGGTCATTTTCCATCTACCACCGGTTCCTGAGGCTGACAAAGGTCAATCACGCTCTCCCCAAAGGAGACTCTCCTCCCTGAAAAAGAACTTCTTTGCCTCCTTTGCTGGAACTTGGGGTGAAGTGGTGGGGATTGTGGACAGAGGTGGGAGGTAGAAAGGAAGGGTTGTATTTTTACAATTTTCTCCTAATATTTAAAGAAGAAAAATTCCAAAGACGCTTCCTATTTCCTGGGAAAGAAATGGGGTATTGGACCGTTGCAGAGTGAGGTTACAAACTGGTGAGGACAGGTATTAAATGATTCTACACAGTAAGAAAAAGGAAGGAAAGGGTCATGGGGGGCCCAAAAGACAGAGGAGAGAAGACAAGTAAAGTGGAATTTTGATAAAACTTTGCTGTGTAGTGTATGAAGCAATCTCTCTTCCCTATTTCCATGAAACAGCCTATGAAGTTAATATTACCAAATAACCCTTTGGAATTCTGTTTGCAGGGGTGGGGAGGAGTGGGTAGTCTTTGAGGAAGAGACTGTGCATGAGCACAGGGCATGAATTAGCAAGCGGTGAGAGCACTCCACATGGGTCTGTTACAGATGCCTGGTCTGATCTGATGATGTGGCATGGTTATGGGTGAGACTTGAGTCCAGATACTAGCTTACTCAGTGGTTCTTTAAGTATAGACCTTGGACCAGAAGCATCAGTATCACCTGGAAGTTGTTAGAAATGCAAATTCTCAGGCCCCACCCAGACCTATCAAGGCAGACACTGGAGAAGGACCCAGTGATTTGGTTAGACAACTCCTCTAGGTTATCCTGATACATCCTAAAGTTTGAGGATAACTAGTTTAAGTCAATGATTCTCAATGTTTAGTGGCATCTGAATCCCCCACAGAACTCATTAAGTACAGAAGTCACTGAGAACCTTGGACAGCTACCAGGGATTTTGCCTTAAAGGTCTGGGGTGAGCTCGGCACCCTATGTTTAACAACTCTTCAGATGATTCTGGTGCCTCCCTAACTTTCAGAACCACTAGAGCAATAGGTTAAGGAGAAACTGAGTCCCATAGCCTGAAATGAGCCAACGTCGCTGGCGAACCAAACATATTGAAACAATTGAGATGCCACCCCCTCCAGGATGTGTAAGGGAGCTTATTAATTTCCTTTTTAATGCAAGGTGCCCTGGAGCCCTTGGGGAGGAAGCTTAGGAGGGCATTAGCAGGGAAGAGTTCTTCCTCTAGCCAAAAGCCCTAACCATAACTAGAGTAGCTATGGAATGAAGGGTGCCAGAGGGAGTGACCCAGAGACTAATTCAAATCTCCCAGGCTAGCAGGGGTGGTCCAAGCATCCAAGCCAGATGGTGCAGGTTACTGTGCATCTCAAGGCAGGATCTGGAGCTCAGTTTCTCCAACTGTGTTTCTCAGAACCACCTAGGGGCTTGTTAGAAATGCAGATTCACATTACTGCCCCCCCACGCAGGCCTCCCGAATTGATTTGTGGGATTGAGGATCAACAAACTAAATTCGCAATGAGCACCTTCTGTGCCTCTCATGCAGCATTCAAGTTTGAGAACCAGTGATCCACCGAGGCTAGTAAAAAACGGTATAGAAAGGCTGCTTAGCACCATTTCCGTGTGAGTAAAAGGCAGGGAGAATCAGTGTGGTTCTAGGACCAGAAGCCACGTCTGATGGAGAAGCAAAGAGGATACATGGTTTTCATTTCTCCCTTGGGAAGGGGCAAAGAGCTATTGTTTGTGGGTGATGTCTCTTACGAATTGTTGGTTTCTATGTGTAGACTACGCACTTGATGCTTGAGACGTACTGTATAGTATTCTATGTATGTTAAACTAAATATATCTCTGTGGTAAGAGTGCTTGTCTGGTATTTAAAATATTCCCAAGAGTGCCAGAAAAGTAGGAAGATGTCTAACTAGCAATATACAGTAAAAGTTCCTGGGGAAATCGCTCTGATAATGTGAATTTCCTTGTTTCTAGTATGAAATGGATGCTTGTTTTGGAAACAACAAGGGAGAGGGGGGAGTTAGGGAAAATGGAAAACCTCTGGCTCTTCTGCAAGGGCGTGTGGGAGGAGAAGCCACACAGCCAGGGTCCGCAGGTGGCCTGGGGCGGCAGGTGCATCCATCTGGGAAAAGGAACTGAACCCAATCTGTGAGGTCCACACGGGTGGCCGCCTGTGGGAGAAATTGTTCAAACATTCCATTGCTATCCCCACGCGGTCCTTTCTAAAAATTGAGCTGAACTATCCAGCATTTAAATTTCTATCACCAGGTATACTGTTCCAACAACAGATGTTGGAAAACACATGACGGCTAGTATCCAAGGCTTAGAAGGAACTAAAAAGCTTACTTTTTTCCTTCTAAATATTTGCACGTCTACTTCTATGTACAGACTCGTGATGTCTTTTAACAAATCTAATCTCCTAAGTGCAGCTTCATTAGAAGTCAACTGGCCTTCTGACTACCATTTCAGACCTTGATAATTACACCAAAATCCATTAAACACATAAAATCTCTTATTGGAACCTCCAATTAAAACCTCAAAGCCTCATAAAGGAGAATGGAGTGATTATGGGAAAGGGATCTAGTACTGTAAAAAGTGTCAGGAATCATAATGCTGGGGATTTATGCACTGCCTTTTGCCCAAGGAGCTAAAATCATTTTCTCAACTCTATCTAACACAGTAAGTTTTATTCCTATTTTGTTAATATTTGATATAGTATTTGTTCAAATTTCTACACCTGTAAAATGGGAAAACGAACAACTCCCTGGTTTAGTTTGCTGGACTGCAAAAAGCAAAGTACCAGAAATGGGTTGACTTTTATGATGGGATTTATTACCTTACATGTCTATAGTTTCAAGGCTGAAAAAAAAAATGCCCAAGGGTGGTGCAATGGCTGCTCAGTGGCAGAGTTCTCACCTGCCATGCCGGAGACCTGGGTTTGATTCCTGGTGCCTGCCCATGCAAAATAAATAAAAAGGGAAAAGTGCTCAAATCAAGGCATAGTCAGGTAATGCTTGCTCCCCTAAAACCAGCTGCTGGAGACCTGGGTTTGATTCCCGGTGCCTGCCCATGCAAAAAATTAAAAAATTAAAAAAATGTGAAAAGTGCCCAAATCAAGGCATCGTCAGGTGATGCTTCCTCCCCTAAAACCAGCTGCTGGAGATCCTGGGTTCCTCTATCACATAGCGATGTGATAGAGGCAGCGTCTGCTGGTCTCCCCCTTTCAGGTTCTTGCTTCCGTGGCTTTCTCTCTCTTTGTCTGAATTTTGTTCTCTTATAAAGGACTCCAGTAAGAGGATTAAGACCCACACTGAATGAGGTGGGTCACATTTTAACTCAAGATCCTACTCACCAAAAGATCCTACTTGTAAAAGGTCCACACTCACAGAAATAGATTACCTTTAGGAACATGCCTCTCTGGGGTACATATAGCTTCCAACCATCAGTGCCTAGCCTGACACCTGGAGATAATGGATACAAATGCTTTATCGAATGTCAGGTGATAGACTCCACAGAGACAGAGCCCAAGGTATAGTTGTTCCTTTATCTTTATATTTTTTGAGGTTTTGTAGTTTATTGAGGGGAACCATGCAAGCCTGATAGGTATCGATCACTTTCCATGCACAGCAGTTTCCATCGCTGATGGAAAATTCTGGTTACTCCCAAACTCTGATTATTCTTTTTCTCCATTGTGACCTTGGCCATATCTTTTGGAATCTCTTTACTCATTAACATGATATTCAGACACAGGGGGATCGTTTTGGACTTTTTGGGCAAATTCAATTGCTCCTGCACACTTTCATTCCAGTATTGTACAACTCTCGTCTTGGTTTCAGAGGGATCTCTTTAGTATCGGTCCTTCAGGAGACTCAGGGAACACATCACTTATTCCAGGTAATCGGCAACAGGGATGATCCGGGATATGTCGGATTTGACCTCCAAGGATCAGAAGGCAATTTGCCTCATTTCTACCCTAAACTTTGAGCTTATCTCGAATTGAAATTAGCTTTGATTTGGACTTATCCAAGCCATTTCATTTACATTTTCCTTTCCATGTTGTATCATTTTGAGTTGGGGGAAAACTAGTTTGTATGGACAACCCATACTTCCTATGGAATGAAGACTCCATTCTGAAAAAGAGTTGATTAATTTATCTTTGAATAAGTACTAAGGAAGTGTTGGAATCTTAGCTGACTCACACCAAGAGAGCAGCTACTGGAGTACAGTTGCAAAATGGCACTATATTAAAAAAAAACAAATAACTTTTTACATGCACTGTCTGCTTTAAAAAAGATGTGTTAACAAACAGAGCTGAATTATACAAATTTCATTTCACTCCAGCAAAGCTCAAGTGTCCAAAGCTGACAGCAGATGATTTGGTGAGTAAAGTAAAAGTAGAACAAAGAAACAAGGTCAAATGGAACTTTAAATGAGTGAAACTAAAGAATTAAAAAAACAAAACAAACCTTCAGGACTACTAGATCTCAGGGTCATTGAAGAAAGAATCTAGGGAGTTTGCCTAAGCCATATTTCATTTAGCCCATATTTTATTTGCTATTTATATCCTGCCTCCTTTCCAAAAGAATTTGAGGCAGCTGGTTTCTTCTCTATACCTAGTATGAGATAACATTTGAAAGGAAAATATCATCTCTTCGTCTTCTTCTCTTCCCTCCTTACAACTTCAAACTGGGAATGAAAGCACATTACTTATCCTATAATAAGTTTTCCAACATCCACTATAATCTCTGTCACTTTAATAGATATTTTTTATCAACCTTAGAGGCCTTCCCAGCTCAAAAATGTGTGAATCTATATGTGCTTATTGT
Organism: Tamandua tetradactyla; assembly: GCF_023851605.1. Taxonomy (NCBI): domain Eukaryota; kingdom Metazoa; phylum Chordata; class Mammalia; order Pilosa; family Myrmecophagidae; genus Tamandua; species Tamandua tetradactyla. The sequence continues at coordinate 9,412,011 of NC_135338.1, forward strand.
GTGTCAATAAAATAGCATAAGCAAACATTTTGCTTTATCTCCATTCTTGACTGTAGCTGTGAAACTTTACAAAGAGAAGGTTGCAATTTTTGGAAACTATTTTCCTCTTCTAAGTCCCTTCCAGCTTTGTCCTCGTGTCCACATATTTCACACGCACACATAGTGTGCAATTCTTTCACTCAACATTATACCATACTCTTCCACATTGTTACGTATTTTAAATTTAGAAGTTTAAAAATTGCCATTTTTAATGGCAACATAATAGCCCGTGGAGTTGATGTACCATTATAATATGGGAAAAGGCATGGAACTACTTGAGCAGATGGCCATAGCATGGCCTGGGAAATGAGTTGCATAACTGTTATTCACAGTGTGCTGGAACACTTAATATTCCTGGGAGATAGGTCTAGTACCAAAGAGCTTATTACTGTTTGGGCTTATTTATCTGAAATACTTAAGATGGGAGCTATCTTGGTTTCAATTTAGTTTTGAAACCCCTCTTTATTCATCTCCTATATTAATTCCTTCAAAGGACAACACATTCTGCAAAGAGCGGAAAGAACTGAAGTGAAATAATGAATGCCTCTCTGCTATGGAGTGGTTGAGCTGTGCTGTTCTCTCGTGCCCCATGATATGTACAATCACATACTCACAATCACACACGTACACACACACATACGCTCACCCCATTGCGGTAGAGTCACCGGGTACAAAGGAAAATAGCACATGCGGCAGTATCATGTCATGACTAGGAGCATGCATTCTGGAACCAGATTTTGCTACTCGTGTGCTTGGACTGGTAACCCATAACCTCTCTCATCTGTAAAATGAGGGCTATAGTAGTGCTCACTCTTTAGGCTTGTCATTGGGATTAAATAAATTAATATGCATAAGGGATAGGATTTTTTACCTGGTAAACATCATAGAAGTATTTTATTATCATATTATTTTCCACTTACTTTTGAAGGGGAGCAAAGCAGAGGTCAAACTAACAGGACCCTAAGTGGGTAGACACCATTTCAATAATAGTAAAGGGAAAACTTCCCAGTGCATTCCTGGTCCCTTCTACCTGTTTCTACTAAAGGAAAAAAGTGGTACCAGTTCTACAAGAATTCTAGCTTAGGGACAATTCTTGAAACCCTGCATTTTAAATTTAATTTCTGCATTTTAAAGTCAGAACTAAAGAACTACTCATGGCAGCTTAAGGCTCTGTTTCAACTGCACGTGTCTGTATGATGAGGTTTGCAACTGTTATGTACCTCAGAAAAGCCATGCTCTTTTTTTTTTAACTTATTTTATTGCATAGTATTACATTGATACAAAGCAAAGAAATAAAAAAGCAATAGTTTTCAAAGCACTCTTCAACAAGTACTTACAGGACAGATCCTAGAGTTTGTCATGGGCTACTATACAATCCTCTCAGATTTTTCCTTCTAGCTGCTCCAGAATATAGGAGGGTAGAGGGCTTAAATATTTTTTTATCGCCACAACCGACTTTTTTCCCATCTTATTTGTGAAAAATAACATATATACAAAAAAGCTATAAATTTCAAAGCACAACACCGCAATTAGTTGAAGAACATACTTCAGAATTTGACATGGGTCACAATTTCACAATTTTAGGCTTTTACTTTTAGCTGCTCTAAAATACTGGAGACTAAAAGAGATATCAATTTGATGATTCAGCATTCATATTCATTTGTTAAGTCCTATCTCCTCTGTATAACTTCACCATCACCTTTGATCTTTCCATCCCTCTCTTTAGAGGTGTTGGGCTATGGCAATTCTAAATTTTCATATTGGAAGGGTCTGTCAGTAATATTGGTAGGGAGATAGAACTATCTGACGCTCTGGAGAGGCTGGGCTCGGTGTCAGGACTTATCTGGACCAGGGACCCATCTGGAGGGTAAAGGCTTCTGACAAGTTACTCTAGTGCAAAGCCATGTTCTTTTAATCCCAATCCACTTTTATGGGGGCAGACCTATTGTTTGGCCGGGACCTTTTGATTAGCTTGTTTCCATGCAGATGCATACTACCCAATTGTGGGTGGGACCTTTCGATTAGATGGAGATGTGACACTGCCCATTCAAGATGGGTCTTAATCCTTTTACTGGAGCTCTGTATGAAAAGAATAAAAGGCAGAAAACATAAAGAAAGCTCAGAGCAGATGTAGAAGGTAGAGAGATGAATCCAAGGCACAGATGTCTGGAGATGCAGAAGGAGGTGAGAGAGCCTTTTGACTCCAGAAACTAGAGAGGATAGCAGATGTCGCCATGTGCTTTCCCATGTGATAGAGAAACCCCAGATTCAATTGGCCTTTCTTGGGTAAAGGTGTCCTCTCGTTGGGGTCTTAATTTGGACATTTTCATGGCCTTAGAATTGTAAATTTGTAACTTAATAAATCCCCTTTGTAAAAGCCAATCCATTTCTGGCATATGGCATTCTGGCAATTTTAGCCAACTGAAACAGGTGATTTGGTTCATACAAGACTATCTTACCACCATTACTAACTACCATTTATTAATCTCCTATTATATGTCAGAACTCTACTAGGCACTTCATGCAGATCTGTCTAGCTTTCCAATAATCTTATGGGCTAGGTAATATCATCACTGTTGTTACTGTTATTATTTTCATCCCCAGTTTATTAATGTGGAAACTTGGGGCCAGAAAGATAAAAGTGATTTGCCTAAGATCAATTAAACTCAAAATTAGGAATTGAACCAGGTCTGCTTAACTCCAAAGACCATCATTTTTCCACTGTGCCCACTACTACTCATTGTGATATTTGCACAAAGATGACTTGAGCCCTGGGCTTGTATTGCTGAGTAAGTAAATTGGCTAATGCCCACACAGCTGCTTTGCAGAACCTTTCAGCGCTTCCCACTCATCCTGGGCTCCGTGCCTGCTTTACCAACATCCCTCTATTCCCCACACCCACACCCAATTTCACACTCAGCCTCTATGCTTCTGACCTTGGTCTGAGTTGGATCCTCCACCCAGCTAATGAAAAGAATTATGTGCACTTGACATAGAGACAATCAGATAAAGCTCATTGGCTCTGATCCAAACTGCCTACCACCTCCCCCTCTGTTCCCACGTGTGGAGACCTTCGGTCACACTTGATCTTCTCCGCCCACTCTTGATCACCTTCTCTTTGCTAAAAAGCAGTCTATGGGTTACCAATAAACATGATGGAGACGTCTCTCTCTTCCCTCCTTAACCCTCCACTGGCACTGGGCATGAGAATCCCTAATTATACTTCGGAAGTGAGGGCCACATGCCTCCTCAGTGATGGGATTTTGGGGAAGAGTAAAATGAGAGCTGTGCAGAAAGCTCATGCTGAGCTGCTTCCTGACGCTTCAGGTACAAGGTTTCTCATTAGAACCTGCACTAAGATCACAGGGTCAACTTAAGCTGGAGAGATACCCAAAGAACACCTGAAAGCTCATCGTGAGTCAGCTCAGGGCCAGGTGGGGTGATAGACCTGGAGTCAAGGTGGTGGGTCACGACATGGAAGGGCGAAATGGTTCACACAACAGCCCCAACCTTGAGATGGTTCTATGCCGGGAACAGCTCACCCACACCCAACATCTCATGCCACAGCACATCCTCTGGTGCCTGCCTCGGAAGAAAAGAACATGGGAAAAATTTAGATCGTAAGCCTAATGTTACCTCTACATTGGGGACACGTTATAACTTCTGGGGTCTCTAGGCACTTTGGCTTCTGTGGGCCCCTTCTTCAATTAAACGAAGCATTAAAATATTTCATGACTTTACTGGTGTGAAGGTGAATATAATCCAAGCTGGATCCATTATAATACATTCATGATAATTCAATGACAATTGAAACATTTGTATAGGCTCCAAGCACTGTATCTGCTGTGTCTAAAGTATGAGCCAGCCCTGCCCCATGGATAAATGAGAAAACTATCGAGAAGTCAAAAACCTATCTCAGCTTTGTGACATTACCCCCAAGAAAGTAGACTTTGGAAAGAAAGAACAATAAACAAGTGTGCTGTATCTAAGCTTTATCTCCATCTTTTAAAAGCTATGCAATCATTACACAGGTTGCGTTTCTTGTGTCAAAAAGTCCATAATTTGCCTGGCATTTTTCCTTTACCCCAGGATGAATCAAAAAACAAGTAGTCTCAGGTGTAGACCGGAGACCTTGCTACATATTAGCTGCCACCAGCTGCAAGTGTGGGAGCATAAATCCATACCGCTTCCACCGAGGTAGCCACTGCGCATTGTCAAGACCATACATAAAACATCCCCCTAGGTATTGTATTATCCGCCTTCCTGAGTTACTGTATATACAGTCTCTAAGTTAAAATACCAACAGAAGCACCCAGAAATATATTCTCTTGCAGACCGGGTCTGAAAACTGCATTGCCCAAACAACGTCTGCTCATTCATTATTTACTTCCTTATACTTGAGTGTCATTCTCCGAAATACATCCCTGCAGCAGAGCCCCATGGAACTCAGGAGGGCAGAGAAGAAGAAGCAGAATCTCCATATTTAAAACACAGCCATTTATGAGGCAAGCATGTTTCAAAAACTAAGCACTTCAAACAGTTGGTATCTGGCTTCCCTTCAATGGGACTTTTACTGGCTTCCTTTAATGTAATATTTAATTCTACCTTCTTTTAATGCATGCCTCTTAGCAATAGGAGCAGTGATAAATTGAATAAATAACCCCACGCTAAATGGTTCTCCCTAGAAACCATTAGGAAGTGTCTGTGTTTATGCAGAATGCCAATTACTTTCTGTGTGGGATCCAGAAGCATAGATTTCTAGTCAGTGACAAGTCACTGGAACACAAGCGTGAGGAGGTAGAAGCCAATTCCCATGCTACAGGTTATCAGTGTGAGAATCAGAGTGATGGAGTGGAAGTGCGCTGGTTTTGAAGCCTGGTCTGGTTTGAGCATCAGCCATACAATAACCATACAAGTGATGACTTCACGCCCACAACTTCTTATCTTTAAAATGATGATAAAGCCAATGGTGGACGTTGTTGATTGGGAATTCGATTGCCATTACCTCCTTTCTAATCAGACCATGATTTTGCTTGGGTAAACATCCATTCTTCACGGACACGCAACCTGTGTGGGCGCACAGGGTCTTGTGCTCAGAAGGGTCTCGTGCTCCATTAAATGCTTTATTAGCACCATCTTGAGACTCTTAGTAGTTTTATCTTTTTTTGTTTGTTTTTATGCTGTATGGTGGGGTCACATTTCATTTTTTTTCCCATGTGAGTGTCCTGCTATTGCAGCACCATTTGTTGAATTTCTTTGGTTGTTTTTTTTGTTGGTTTCTTTGTTCATTTGGGGAGTGCATGGGCAGGGAATCGAACCCGGGTCTCCCACATGGCAGGTGAGAATTCTACCACTGAACTACCCTCATGTCCCCTAGTAGATTTACATTTTTGTTTTTGTATTTTTTTGCATGGGCAGGCACCGGGAATCGAACCCGGGTCTCCGGCATGGAAGGCAAGAACTCTGCTACTGAGCCACCATGACCCGCCCTAGGTTTATATTTTAACTGCTGTTTTGTAACTGATGTCTGAAGGGACAGTGAAGTCTACACATGAGCAGAGGAGAGGCACACAGTATGCATGTCACCTGTTCCTAGCCACTCCATCTGCACAGTGTTTGTAGCATCCGTAGCATGCTTTCCTTGGACTCATTTTGTGTCTTGCTGAACTCCCGTGCACTGTGGTTCACTGGAATTCTGAGATCATGTTCCCTACCAACATGATTATTACTGAGTAAGTGGGGTGCTGACAACCCGGAGAAAAACAAGAAATTGCTGTGAATGCAAAAAAGAAGGCAATGACATTCTAAGAAACATAAATGACCCGGGAACCCTATCATATCCTTTCTTATTCCTGTAACTTCTGTTTATTAGTCAAACATTTACAATGAAAATATTAATAGAAAAGGAAAGATAAAGCAACCTACGGTTTCCTTTTCCTTTCAGTCCCTTACTCACAGGAAAGCAAAGATAAAAAGTTTCAGTAGAATGTTTGCATATCAAGAAATGAAACAAAAACAATTGAGTTAGTTTTCTGCAGCATTTTCTACTGTTCTGGTAAGAACAAATTGTATGTGGATGCATGAGCTACAGAATACTAACGATGTAATTTCGGTGATACTACATCCTAGTTAAATGCTCTTATATATTTGCATTTAAAACCAACACTGCATAATATAAAGATGAATGGCAAAAATTCTTGTTAGTAATTTAAAAATTTAATTTGTCTTTACTTAGGATAACATTAAATAACAAATTAAAAAAAACACCATGATAAGTTGAGAGAGAGGTTTCAGAAGAAAGGAAAAACTTCACATTTAGTACATTTAGTGGCACATATTTTCTGCCTTTTAACAATGGAACCATATTTTCAATGGGCCCTGGGCCCCTAAAACCTTGTAACTGGCTATTAATCCTTCTCCTTCATAGCCAAATGCCTCCTGAGAAGCTGGCCACAACCCCTGGTTCTGAGGGTGAGTCTGATATGACCAAAGGTAAATCCATCCCATTAGAAAGTGATTGGTTCAGGACTGCAAGAGCTTCTGGGAAAGTGCAGTCTCCTGCTTCCAAAACCGACTCTCTCTAGTCCATCTCTCTATAGTAGTAAGGCTGACACCAATAAACAGAAGAGGGCTGAATCAGGCGGTCACCCAAACACTGAGCTAGAGCTTCTGGAGTAAACAACCTAAATGCAAGCCCTATCTCTAGACTTCCAGTAAGGTGAGACAGCCATTTCATTGTTGTTCAAGATAGGTTTTCTGTAACTTGATGCTGAAAGCATACTGACAAATGTCTGTTGACTGAATGGAGGGATATGCACAGTATTGAAAAGCCAAGAGTCATCCGTGGGCATTGCAGTGGCCCACCAAAGTTTCATAGATCTGGAAGAAGTGGTGGAACTGATAAGAGCAAGGGAGGAAATGGCACTGTGACGTGTGGAAGGGTAGGCAGACAAACATAATGGCTCAGAGTGGGTCATGGTATGGAGGTACAAATAGTTCATGCAGGAAGTAATGGGTGCCATGAAGTGGCTGTTCTGGATTTTTGACAGTCTGAGACTTCTCAGAGTGGTACAGTCATTTGCAGTTGGACGCTGAGCTAGGGCATGTCTCAGAAGTGCCTGGGACAGCAAAGAGCTCTTGTGGTTTCGCACTCACAGTAAAGTCCAGAAGCTAATTTCTTATCGCCTCATTCATGCAAAGGCACTTTACTGAAGTTATTGGCTCTGTTTTGGAGTCCAACCATCTGGGTAGGAAACCCAGCTCTGCACCTCATTCCCAGATATGATAGGGTTCCTTGGGTCATTCATGTTTCTTCTTCTTTTTTTCTTTTATTACATGGGCAGGCACTGGGAATCGAGCCCAGGTCCTCTGGCATGGCAGGTGAGCATTCTTGCCTGCTGAGCTACCTTGGCCCGCCCTCATTCATGTTTCTTAACCTGTCATTCTTTGTCTTGGTCTCCTCAATATAAAATGGAGAATTTGCAGTACTTACCTCACACTTTGCTTCAAGGATTACATGATGTCATCCAGCATTCGACACTTAGCAAGAGTTCCTTGGATTTTGTTTATTATGATTCTTTGATTGCCTTACACAGTTCATTTCAGGGGAGATTTCTTTGACTGTGGAGCCCCCCCCCCCCACAGGCTCCTACACCCCTCCCTCATCTCGAAATGTTAGTAGACTGCCATCTCCAATTGCAAATCTTTCCTTCACTCTGCAGTGGTCTCCAAGCTGCAGAGTGAATGTTTTGTGGGCTTCGGACTTTATGTAGCCGGTGTCAGCCTCCCTGACATTTAGGCTGGAGGGGGATGCTGAAGGAATTCTTCAGATCAAATTTAATGCAAGTTGGTCAACTTCTCTGGCTGTCAAACATTCAGGGGACTGATTTGCATGAACAACAGAGAATCCTCGGTCAATTTAGGGTTTACAAAAGAAAGAACCTAAAACTAGACAAGAAATACTTATGTGGTTGATTTCACTTGATTTATAAGAATTTTTCAAGTAAATAAAACATATTTCCAATTTTTCAATAGAGTGGTACATTGCCAAGTGTGCCAGGCCACATTTGGCAATATTTGGTACTATCTCCCACAGACTCCAGTACTCCCTTTGCCTTAGGAATAAGATACATCTCTACCAGGTACAGCATAATTTCTTTCATTCGCTCATTCTTCAGATATTTATTCAAGGCCTGTTATCTGCCTGGTATAGCATCTTCAAGTTGGTGAGCTGCCTGATACAGAGTTATCTGCATTTTATGTATTATGCATGATATAAAGGATATTGTTACATATGTACTTTTGTATTTTCAAATGGTTCAGACCAAACTTCAGAGGGAACATGCAATTTAAACCACAGACTACCCTTAAAAATTTCCTTCAAGGCTCCAACCAAGAGTTGGATATTTAGAATTGCAACTGATCTGGCCTCTCAAATGGAGATAGGAATGTAACTCCATTCAGCATATCATTAGCATTCCTATTTAGAACTTGCCTTTAAAAGTAAATAGATTAGGAAAAAACCAGAAAAAATTCTAAGTCACTGATTTCATTTCCTAGGTGGCTCAAGCAAATACCATAAAAAATGGATCAGTTCAAACAATGGGAATTTATTTGCCTATAGTTTTGAAGCTAAAAGAAATTCCAAGTCAAGACATCATCAAGGCAATGCTTTCTCCCCAGAAGCATTCTGGGGCTGGCTGTGGGCCATTCGTGATCCTTAGCTTGTCACATGGTGGCCTCTCCTGGCCTCTCTGTTCTCTTTTGGGTTTTGTTGATTTCAGCTTACTTGCTGTGGCTTTCTCTTACTGTGTCTAAATTTCACTCTGCTTAAAAGGGCAGTAACAGGATTAAGTCCCATCCTGACTGAGTTGGGCCACACATTCTTAACTGAAGGAACCTCATCAAAACGTCCTACTTGCAATGGGTTCACACCCATAGGAATGGATTAGATTTAAGAACATGTTCTTATGGGATTCATACAGCTGCAAACAACCAGAGTTACCAAGCCCAAGATTCTTTGTGAATCTTTCTCACCATGATGTGATGAAAAGAAAAAGCATTCTTGGATATAGTTCAATACCAGAAGATGATTCTGAATCTGCAAAACATCTGGAGTATACAAAGCTTTAAAAGTTCTTTTTTAATGAACATGAAAAATAAGCCATGTTCTGTGTCTGAAAAATCATAAATGCTATCAATTCTTTAAATCACACCACAACAAACAGCCAACAAACCAGGTAGAACTGGCCGTGTTGTAGGTAAGATTGTGAAGGGGGAAAGAGATTGCTTGCAGCTGTTATGTTAATTAAGCAACAAAATGGCTCCATCTGCCACACCATCTCAGTCAAGCTACCAGCCCTTTTTGCTGCTTGGTTCTAAGTTGACATTGAGCTAGGGGGCTGGTGCTTGTGTTGGCCCCAATTGGTTCCCATATGGAGCAGATCTTGGAGACAGTGGTCTGGCTGCTGAGTCATAGATTCTCATCTGACTAACTCCCCGTCACATTTAGGTCCTGGATGGGTGATAAGGGAGGGACCAGGCATGGCAGGAGTGCTTTTCCCCATACAGATGTGGCTGCAGTTGTGAGTAAGAGTTCTGCAGACCAAGCAGTGCTGGAATCTTTAGAGGGGATCCATTGCTGGGGTGATATTTTGAGCTCCTTTTGAAGTTGTCTTGCTTTATTCATCAACATAATTGGCATGCAACACTAGCCTCTTATAGAAAACAACTTAGCCACCAATAAAGTCAGCTTAGATTACAACATCATAGAATAATGGGGTTCAGAGTAAATTTTTATTGGGTAACTTCCTTAGGGTCAAAATCAAAGAGACAATGAATAAACAATTTCTGGTGATTGCTGTGATACAGATCAGATCAGAATACAGATTCAATATATTTCATAAAAAATGAGTGGCTTTTCACACACCCATCTTTCACTTATGAGCATGTAACAGCAGCTTTCTTTATGGAATCACATTTCCTAATTATGGTAAAAATCATTCTGTCATCTGATGCAAGTCAAAGATGAAGGCAAGCATAAGGTGTTCTAGTTTGCTAGCTGCCAGAATGCAACACACCAGAGACAGATTGGCTTTTAATAAAAGGGGATTTATTTCATTAGTTCTTCAGAGCAAAGGCAGCTAACTTTCAACCGAGGTTCTTCCTTACATAGGAAGGCACAGGGTGATCTCTGCTGGCTTTCTCTCCAGGCCTCTGGGTTCCAACAACTCTCTCCAGGGTGATTCCTTTCTGTATCTCCAAAGGCCTGGGCTGAGCTGTAAGTGCTGAGATGAGGTATGCTGAGCTGCTTGGGCTGTGCTACGTTGAGCTCTCTCATTTAAGCACCAGCCTATTAAGTCAAACATCATTCATTGCAGCAGGCACTCCTCCTAGCTGACTGCAGATGTAATCAGCAACAGATGAGGTTCACGTACCATTGGCTCATGTCCACAGCAACAGAACAAGGTGTGTTCACCTGGCCAAGTTGACAACTGAATCTAACTACCACATACGAATAGGAAAAATTTTAAATGTATTATGTTCATTACCACTATTAAGCTATTGATAAGTTTCAAAAGTTTCTAGTAAAATAAGCATCCCTTTGTTTTAAAAAGTCTGAAAAATACTGTTACCTTTTTCCTTTATTTTTTTTTCTGTCTCCTTTTCTGGAGTACTAAGGAGCAATGATATGCCAAGAAGGTAATTAAATTTCAAGAGGGGAGATTCACTAAGTGCCTGTTGGTTTGTGTACATAGTACTCTATCACAGAATACTCCATTGTCACCACAGATCCTGCAAACCTCCCACCCTCCCAACACTAGAGGTCAAAGGGTTATTTTCCATTCTGGATCTGGAGTTGGGGTATATTGGTAATCTCCTTCTTGCATCCTCTTACCCCGCCATCACCATCACCATTCCCAGGGGATACAATAGTTACTCCCATATGGTATATTACAGCCGGTCCTGTCTCACCCAGGGGAAAAAAAACAAGGGGAAAACAAACGTTTACTGTCAACTAAGTGGTCTCTCCAACAAGGCAGAAGGACAAGGAGCTGAAAAGGGTCAAATGGTGGGGTGTGTTATATCAGAGGAGAAAGACCAAAGTCATGCCAATGGAAGAAATATTCTTTCTTTCAGGTGAAATTAAGCTGCTGATTCTAACAAAAAGATGTTTACCTTAGCTGCAGCTCCCTTAGGTGGGGAGCTCAAGCTGAGATTGGCATGCCCAACTCACCCTCAAACCTTGGACCCATCATCATCTCTCTCCAAAGGTTTCAACACCCAAGAAGAGAAAAATATCAACAAAGGCCAGTTGAACCACCAAAGCACTGCTCCAATTGTGAGTCAAATGAAGGGGTTGAGAAAACTCCTCTGGTGGGGAAGGTTAAAGCTTTGGGAAGGGTGGGGACAGGCTGCATGGAGGAGGGGGTGAGTGAGGAGGTACTGGAAGCCAGAGAGTGGATAGGAGTGAAGGGACAATGCCCCAGGGAAATATGTCTCTTGGATGTCTGCCTTTTGTGGTGCTTCCCATTAATGCTACGAGAGGACAGTTGAGTGGATTGAGATGATTTGTTCCGCCTAGACTCTAATGCTCCTCATGGAGCTTAAATGAAATGATCTTTCATGTAAGAAGCCCTTCCACCATGGCATCTTCACCCTCCACTACAAGGGCATTATCACGTGAGCTACTCTCACAAATACCATACAATGAGTTGGCTCAAACAACAGGAATTTATGGCTGACAGTTTCTGGGGCTAGGGGGTTTGCTTCCTCTAAGGTTGGTAGTGTTTTGGTGCTGGCTGCAGGCAATCCTTGGGGTTCACCTTGGCTCGAATCCCTGCTTCCTATCACATGGTGATGTCTTCTCTTTTCTCTTTGAGGTTCCTGCTAACTTCTGCCTTCTCCTTATGACCTTCTCTAACACTGATTTCCAGTTTCTTCTCTTTTTAAGGTCTCTGGACCAAGGCCTATTCTGTTTCGGTTGACCATAAGTCAATTAAAAGTAATATCTTCAAAAGGTCCTATTTATAGTGGGTTTACATGTTCAGGGATGCAGAAAATTAAGAATACGTATTCGTTGAGGGCACACGATAAAACCTACCGTACCACTCCAAACCGTTTTTGGCTGGAGGCCGTGGGAGGTACCAGAAAGAAAGCATGGATAAAATGACACACCTCTAGGTTAGTGAAGCTTCCCCTAGTACAGCCCTGTACAGCCTAAGTTTATTCACTTTAACCCCTTAATAAGAGAGCCACCCAAGATGCTATGCAATTCCTCTTCCCAAATTTCATTAAAATAAAGAAAATCATCCAAACTTAAAAGTGATAAAGTTGGGCAGGCCACGGTGGCTCAGCAGGTAAGAGTGCTTGCCTGCCTTGCCCGAGGACCTGGGTTCAATTCCCGGTGCCTGCCCATGTAAAAAAGTAAAAAAAAAAAAGTGATAAAATAAAATGAACGCATGAATCAGTAGAGAAAGCCAAGATCATAATCAACAGTGTGGTGAGACTCACTCAAGCCCAAAATGTTGAGGAACCCAAGAAGATCCAGCCTCTTGTCCTGAGAATCATGGTGAAAATGCAAACAATAATAATGAAAATTCACTTGGGTGCCTGCAAAGTGCCAGACACTGTTCTAAGTGCTTTTCATGTAATGACCCACTTACAAAGTAAGTATGTTTGCAAATCAAGTGCCAACAGAATTGAAAAGGTTTATGTATTGTCCCTCATGATCTTCCTTGATATAGTTCATTATTTACTTATCACTGCTGGCACCCTGAGACAACCAGCAAGAGCCCATATAAGATACCAATGTGGCCAGGCCAACTGCTAGGTTTTTTTAAGGCTAAGTTTCTTGTCACAGGTTCCCAGTATTGCAATCTTTCACAGAAATGAGTACCAGTCCTTCACTGATAAAGATTTGGGTTGAAATAATGCCCAGTTGTTTGAGCAGCATAAATTGTGAAACAGCATGTCAACGTAAGTGAACTATCTTTTAATCAAAACTAATTTAACTACCCTCTTCTGTTTACAATCCATTAATTTAAAAAAATGTGTTATTATACAAAACACAGAAGTCATTAATTAAAATTCCCACAATCAAATTAGGCTCTGTGGATCTGAAACACTTAAAAGATAATGTATAGGGGTTGCCATGGTAACTCATCAAGCTGTAATTCTGGACCTTTCTGAGAAAGCGCTCAGCAAGTTGGGAAGATACCAGCACCAGAAATCAAGTTAATCAGCGACTTAAGCCCTCTGTTATTTTGTTTACCAGCTATTCAGCATGTAGAAGAAAAAGAATAAGAAGGTATAGAAGATTTCATTTCAAAGCTCCTGAAAATTGCCAATTCCACTCCGTTGCTGGTTCTCAGCAGGAGAGGAAATGGGAAGAGAATGCAAGGAGGTGGTGCTGTCACCAAGTAGTGATCTGGGAGAAGAAAGAATAATCATTGCTTCTGCATGACGGGAGGCAGGTGCTCCCCTGGGGGTGTGGAAGCCTCTGCCTTCTGTGCCCTCTGGCCACGCAGCTTCCCCTCCCGGGGCCCCCCATGAGGGCCTCCCCACCGACTGATATGAAAATGTCACCGCCGCAGGATGGAAGCAGTACCGTTTGCACATCTTTTCTGCACATGTCTTTTTATTCAAATCCTGGAGCTGAGCCGGAAAGCAGCTGAGGGAAAGCCCTCCTTAGGTTAACACACCCTCTCTCAACTCTCAGTTTCACAGGCCAACCACCTACCCTAGACAATATAAGACCCAAACCGATCTCAGCGCCCAAGCCGGCACGCTCTTCCTTCCCAGTTCTCTGTCCCTCCAGCCGCACTCAGGACTGGAGTTGACCAGCGCCCCTCCAGCATGGCTTATCACAGAACTGAGATCGGGTGGCTGACCAGCAACTCTTTTTTAGGCAATTCTTTGCTTTCTACTTCACATTATTCAAACCACATTGAATCAGTGTTGTCGGGGACAGACTTCTCCACCCTCAAGACCAGTCCCACTTTCTCTCTTTAAAATGCTTGTATGAAAACCGCTCGATTGTACAATCTCCTCTCTAGGCGGGTAAACTTGCCTTATGTGACTTTAGAATTCCAAGAGGAGTGACTTCTGTGATGAGTGCATCTCCAGTGCAGCTATGGATGGCACATTGGCAAAGAAGCAAATAATTTCCTAACTACCGTGACAACTGCGGTATTTACTGGGGATATCCTAGAGACTATTTCATTCATTAGGAATTGATTCACAGGTGAATTTATCAAATTTCCTAACTTACCATGGTGGATTAATTTATGCCACGGTGGATTAATTTATGAGACATCTACTGGGAATTGGGAAGGGCCCCCAGTGCTAAGTTAACTGGCCACGTCTGAATTGAAGGGTTTAACCTTGGGACAGTCTATTTTTCAACATAAACCAGCAGTACCATGCTGATAAGCCACAGTGGTAATGAAAGCTGTGCTATTTGATAAATGGCATTTGTCAGCTGTTACAACGTCATGCAGCCAGGCACCTTTGCTTGAAGTGGATTACTTTCCAACCTGGTTTCTACAGAATTACCTTCTGGCCCCTCTGACTATATCCACCATTGGAATAAAGTAGACTGAAATGAGCTTGATGTACATATATATAGCAGAGATGAAGACTGAGAGATAGAGAGATAGAGAGTGTGAGCCCAAAATGAGTTGCACGCTGTATTGGGAATTTCTTAAGTGGACAAACACGTATCACGATGACACTAGTGGTTCGTGGCTGCCTAGCACTGGAACACCCTTTCCACCCTGGGGAATCAAGATGGGTGAATCTGGGGGGATTTCAAAATGGAAGGTGAAGGGTGGCAGGCATTCCCCTTCCCTACTCCCTGGCAACCAGTAGACTATGGCTCAGACTCACCAGTAGAATACTCCCGCCCAGGACCCTGAATCTTGAGGGAGAACTTAGAGGTGTAACTCAGTCAGAGATTATTCAGAAGATTATCTGATAGATATTACTGCCCAGTGAACTTGGCAGTACTGCCTGTGCTGCATCCTAAGTGTTAGGGGTTGAATTGTGCCCCACCTTTCAAATCCATGTTTAAGTCTTAACCCCAGGTCCTGTGACCTTGTTTGAAAACAGTATCTTTTTTTTTTTAACTTTTTTTATTAATTAAAAAAAATTAACAAACAAAACATTAAGATATCATTCCATTCTACATATACAATCAATAATTCTTAATATCATCACATAGTTGCATATTCATCATTTCTTAGTACATTTGCATCGATTTAGAAAAAGAAATAAAAAGACAACAGAAAAAGAAATAAAATGATAATAGAGAAAAAAAAACTATACATACCATACCCCTTACCCCTCGCTTTCATTTACCACTAGCCTTTCAAACTGAATTTATTTTAACATTTGTTCCCCCTATTATTTATTTATTATTATTTTTTTATTAATTAAAAAAATTAACTAACACAACATTTAGAAATCATTCCATTCTACATATACAATCAATAATTCTTAATATCATCACATAGATGAATATTCATCATTTCTTAGTACATTTGCATCGATTTAGAAAAAGAAATAGAAAGACAACAGAAAAAGAAATAAAACGATAATAGAGAAAAAAATTAAAATAAAAAATATATAAATAAAAAAATAAAAAATAAAAAATAAAAAAATAAAAAAACTATACCTCAGATGCAGCTTCATTCAGTGTTTTAACATAATTGCATTACAATTAGGTAGTATTGTGCTGTCCATTTCTGAGTTTCTGTATCCAGTCCTGTTGCACCGTCTGTATCCCTTCAGCTCCAATTACCCATTATCTTACCCTATTTCTATCTCCTGATGGTCTCTGTTACCAATGACATATTCAAGTTTATTCTCTAATGTCAGTTCACATCAGTGGGACCATACAGTATTTGTCCTTTAGTTTTTGGCTAGACTCACTTAGCATAATGTTCTCTAGGTCCATCCATGTTATTACATGCTTCATAAGTTTATTCTGTCTTAAAGCTGCATAATATTCCATCATATGTATATACCAGAGTTTGTTTAGCCACTCTTCTGTTGATGGACATTTTGGCTGTTTCCATCTCTTTGCAATTGTAAATAATGCTGCTATAAACATTGGTGTGCAAATGTCCGTTTGTGTCTTTGCCCTTAAGTCCTTTGAGTAGATACCTAGCAATGGTATTGCTGGATCGTATGGCAATTCTATATTCAGCTTTTTGAGGAACCGCCAAACTGCCTTCCACAGTGGTTGCACCATTTGACATTCCCACCAACAGTGCATAAGTGTGCCTCTTTCTCCACATCCTCTCCAGCACTTGTCATTTTCTGTTTTGTTGATAATGGCCATTCTGGTGGGTGTGAGATGATATCTCATTGTGGTTTTGATTTGCATTTCTCTAATGGCCAGGGACATTGAGCATCTCTTCATGTGCCTTTTGGCCATTTGTATTTCCTCTTCGAATAGGTGTCTGTTCAAGTCTTTTTCCCATTTTGTAATTGGATTGGCTGTCTTTTTGTTGTTGAGTTGAACAATCTCTTTATAAATTCTGGATACTAGACCTTTATCTGATATGTCGTTTCCAAATATTGTCTCCCATTGTGTAGGCTGTCTTTCTACTTTCTTGATGAAGTTCTTTGATGCACAAAAGTGTTTGATTTTAAGGAGCTCTCATTTCTTTATTTCTTTCTTCAGTGCTCTTGCTTTAGGTTTAAGGTCCATAAAACCGCCTCCAGTTGTAAGATTCATAAGATATCTCCATACATTTTCCTCTAACTGTTTTATGGTCTTAGACCTAATGTTTAGATCTTTGATCCATTTTGAGTTAACTTTTGTATAGGGTGTGAGATATGGGTCCTCTTTCATTCTTTTGCATATGGATATCCAGTTCTCTAGGCACCATTTATTGAAGAGACTGTTCTGTCCCAGGTGAGTTGGCTTGACTGCCTTATCAAAGATCAAATGTCCATAGATGAGAGGATCTATATCTGAGCACTCTATTTGATTCCATTGGTCGATATATCTATCTTTATGCCAGTACCATGCTGTTTTGACCACTGTGGCTTCATAATATGCCTTAAAGTCCGGCAGCGTGAGACCTCCAGCTTTGTTTTTTTTCCTCAAGATACTTTTAGCAATTTGGGGCACCCTGCCCTTCCAGATAAATTTGCTTATTGGTTTTTCTATTTCTGAAAAATAAGTTGTTGGAATTTTGAATGGTATTGCGTTGAATCTGTAAATCAATTTAGGTAGAATTGACATCTTAACTATTTAGTCTTCCAATCCATGAACACGGTATGCCCTTCCATCTATTTAGGCCTTCTGTGATTTCTTTTAACAGTTTTTTGTAGTTTTCTTTGTATAGGTCTTTTGTCTCTTTAGTTAAATTTATTCCTAAGTATTTTATTCTTTTAGTTGCAATTGTAAATGGAACTCGTTTCTTGATTTCCCCCTCAGCTTGTTCATTGCTACTGTATAGAAACACTACCGATTTTTGAATGTTGATCTTGTAACCTGCTACTTTGCTGTACTCATTTATTAGCTGTAGTAGTTTTGCTGTAGATTTTTCAGGGTTTTAGACATACAGTATCATATCGTCTGCAAACAGTGATAGTTTTACTTCTTCCTTTCCAATTTTGATGCCTTGTATTTCTTTTTCTTGTCTAATTGCTCTGGCTAGAACCTCCAACACAATGTTGAATAATAGTGGTGATAGTGGACATCCTTGTCTGGTTCCTGATCTTAGGGGGAAAGTTTTCAATTTTTCCCCATTGAGGATGATATTAGCTGTGGGTTTTTCATATATTCCCTCTATCATTTTAAGGAAGTTCCCTTGTATTCCTATCCTTTGAAGTGTTTTCAACAGGAAAGGATGTTGAATCTTGTCAAATGCCTTCTCTGCGTCAATTGAGATGATCATGTGATTTTTCTGCTTTGATTTGTTGATATGGTGTATTACATTAATTGATTTTCTTATGTTGAACCATCCTTGCACACCTGGGATGAATCCTACTTGGTCATGATGTATAATTCTTTTAATGTGTTGCTGGATTCGATTTGCTAGAATTTGTTGAGGATTTTTGCATCTATATTCATTAGAGAGATTGGTCTGTAGTTTTCTTTTTTTTGTAATATCTTTGTCTGGTTTTGGTATGAGGGTGATGTTGGCTTCATAGAATGAATTAGGTAGCTTTCCCTCCACTTCAATTTTTTTGAAGAGTTTGAGGAGAGTTGGTACTAATTCTTTCTGGAATGTTTGGTAGAATTCACATGTGAAGCCGTCTGGTCCTGGGCTTTTCTTTTTGGGAAGCTTTTGAATGACTGATTCAATTTCTTTACTTGTGATTGGTTTGTTGAGGTCATCTATTTCTTCTTGAGTCAAAGTTGGTTGTTCATGCCTTTCTAGGAACTTGTCCATTTCATCTACATTGTTGTATTTATTAGCGTAAAGCTGTTCATAGTACCCTGTTATTACCTCCTTTATTTCTGTGAGGTCAGTGGTTATGTCTCCTCTTCCATTTCTGATCTTATTTATTTGTGTCCTCTCTCTTCTTCTTTTTGTCAATCTTGCTAAGGGCCCATCAATCTTATTGATTTTCTCATAGAACCAACTTCTGTTCTTATTGATTTTCTCTATTGTTTTCATGTTCTCAATTTCATTTATTTCTGCTCTAATCTTTGTTATTCCTCTCCTTTTGCTTGCTTTGGGGTTAGTTTGCTGTTCTCTCTCCAGTTCTTCCAAGTGGACAGTTAATTCCTGAATTTTTGCCCTTTCTTCTTTTTTGATATAGGCATTTAGGGCAATAAATTTCCCTCTTATCACTGCCTATGCTGCATCCCATTGGTTTTGATATGTTGTGTTTTCGTTTTTATTTGCCTCGAGATATTTACTAATTTCTCTTGTAATTTCTTCCTTGACCCACTGGTTGTTTAAGAGTGTGTTGTTGAGTTTCCACGTATTTGTGAATTTTCTGGCACTCTGCCTATTATTGATTTCCAACTTCATTCCTTTATGATCGAGAAAGTGTTGTGTATGATTTCAATCTTTTTAAATTTGTTGAGAGTTGCTTTGTGACCCAGCATATGGTCTATCTTTGAGAATGATCCATGAACACTTGAGAAAAAGGTGTATCCTGTTGTTGAGGGGTGTAATGTCCTATAAATGTCTGTTAAGTCTAGCTCATTTATAGTAATATTCAAATTCTCAGTTTCTTTATTGATCCTCTGTCTAGATGTTCTGTCCATTGATGAGAGTGGGGAATTGAAGTCTCCAACTATTATGGTAGATGTGTCGATTTCCCTTTTCAGTATTTGCTGTGTATTCCTCATGTATTTTGGGGCATTCTGATTCGGTGCGTAAATATTTATGATTGTTATGTGTTCTTATTTAATTGTTCCTTTTATTAGTAGATAGTATCCTTCTTTGTCTCTTTTAATTGTTTTACATTTGAAGTCTAATTTGTTGGATATTAGTATAGCTACTCATGCTCTTTTCTGGTTGTTATTTGCATGAAATATCTTTTCCCAACCTTTCACTTTCAGCCTATTTTTATCTTTGGATTTAAGATGTGTTTCCTGTAAACAGCATTTAGAAGGATCCTGTTTTTTAATCCATTCTGCCAGTCTATGTCTTTTGATTGGGGAATTCAGTCCATTAACATTTAGTGTTATT
The DNA here is from genome assembly GCF_023851605.1 of Tamandua tetradactyla. Lineage (NCBI taxonomy): Eukaryota > Metazoa > Chordata > Mammalia > Pilosa > Myrmecophagidae > Tamandua > Tamandua tetradactyla. The sequence goes on from NC_135338.1 coordinate 9,431,717, forward strand.
ACTGTTTGGGTAATACTTTCCTCTACCATTTTGCCTTTTGTATTATATATATCATGTCTGATTTTCCTTCTTTCTACACTCTTCTCCATACCTCTCTCTTCTGTCTTTTTGTATCTGACTCTAGTGCTCCCTTTAGTATTTCTTGCAGAGCTGGTCTCTTGGTCACAAATTCTCTCAGTGACTTTTTGTCTGAGAATGTTTTAATTTCTCCCTCATATTTGAAGGACAATTTTGCTGGATATAGAATTCTTGGTTGGCAGTTTTTCTCTTTTAGTAATTTAAATATATCATCCCACTGTCTTCTTGCCTCCATGGTTTCTGCTGAGAAATCTACACATAGTCTTATTGGGTTTCCCTTGTATGTGATGGATTGTTTTTCTCTTGCTGCTTTCAAGATCCTCTCTTTCTCTTTGACCTCTGACATTCTAACTAGTAAGTGTCTTGGAGAACGCTTATTTGGATCTATTCTCTTTGGGGTGCGCTGAACTTCTTGGATCTGTAATTTTAGGTCTTTCATAAGAGTTGGGAAATTTTCAGTGATAATTTCTTCCATTAGTTTTTCTCCTCCTTTTCCCTTCTCTTCTCCTTCTGGGACACCCACAACACGTATATTTGTGCACTTCACATTATCGTTCAATTCCCTGAGCCCCTGCTCAAAATTTTTCATTCTTTTCCCTATAGTTTCTGTTTCTTTTTGGATTTCAGATGTTCCATCCTCCAGTTCACTAATTCTAACCTCTGTCTCTTGAAACCTACCATTGTAGGTTTCCATTGTTTTTTTCATCTCTTCTACTGTATCTTTCATTCTCATAAGTTCTGTGATTTGTTTTTTCAAACTTTCCATTTCTTCTTTTTGTTCATCCCTTGCCTTTTTCATGTCCTCCCTCAATTTATTGATTTGATTTTTGAAGAGGCTTTCCATTTCTGTTCATATATTCAGAATTAGTTGTCTCAGCTCCTGTATCTCATTTGAACTATTGGTTTGTTTCTTTGACTGGGCCATATCTTCAATTTTCCTGTTGTGATTTGTTATTTTTTGCTGGCGTCTGGACATTTAATAAGATTTCCCTAAGTGTGAGACCCAGCAGTTTGAAAAACTTTCTTGTGAAGTCTCTGGGCTCTGTTTTTCTTATCCTGCCCAGTATGTGGCGCTTGTCTGTCTGCGGGTCCCACCAGCAAAAGATGTTGTGGCTCCTTTAACTTTGGAAGGCTCTCCCTGCTGTGTGCGTGGTGGAGACAGAGGAAATGTTGTAGACTGGTTTTGATAGCTTCAAATTGTGAAGTCCTGGGATCAGAATTCCTTGAGAGAGGGATTCCGCCTGAGTTGCGTTTCACCCCTCCCCTGGTGAAGTGTCAGGTGGTAGAGAGCCCTGAAAGCATCCTGTTTCTGTGTTTGGGGCAGTTGCAACTTGTGTAATCCCGGCGCTGAGCCCAGAGGCAACCAAGCCTCCATAGAAACAGCCGCAGAAGGCTCTGTTTCACCCCCTTTCCTCTTTTTCAGTTAGCCCAATAGGCGACTTCCGCCTTGATCAGTTTTGCCTGAGCTGGGGGCCTACTTCTAGTAGTCAGAATTTGTCCATTAACGCCACTATTGGTGTTTGCTTGGACTCAGGCCCCGCTACTGTTGGAGACTCTTTCTTTTCCCTCCGGGTAGCTGCCTGTGGGGGAGGGGCGCCGGTTGCCGGCCTCCGCAGCTTGGGGAATTCGCTGATCCATGACTCCCAGCTGGTCTGGGAAAGAGTGTGGGAGGCGCGCCACCGGCCGCCAGCCGCCGCGGCCCGGGGAAGGGCACGCCGCTCAGGGAGCTCACTGCAGCAGAGTCTCGCAGCGGGTCCAGCCGGTCCAGACTGGGGTACGCTGTGTGTCCAGTTTCTGTCGTGGCTCCGGGAGCTGTTCTGCACTATTTCTGGTTATTTAGTAGTTGTTCTGGAGGAGGAACTAAGACGCGCACCTTACTAAGCCGCCATCTTGGCCCCCTTGAAAACAGTATCTTTGAAGATGCTGATGAGGCCAAATTGGTTTAGGGGCAGGGGTGGGGGGACTAATCCAATAGTGGCTGTATGATGTCTCTGTATCCTCCATACAGAGACATGATGCCATGTGACAGGGGAAGAGATTGAGTTATGCCAATAATCCAAGACACGCCAAGGATAGCTGGCCACTGCCAGAGGCTAGGAGAGAGGCAGGGAGCAGATGCCTCCTGTGCTGGTTTGAAAGGATGTATGTTCCCTAGAAAAGCTATGTTTTAATCAAAATCCCATTTTGTAAAATGGCAGAATAATCCCTATTCAACACTGCATGTTTGAATCTGTAATTAGATCATTTCCCGGGAGATGTCTCCCAATCAGGAGATGTTGTTAAGATGGATTAGGGGAGATGTGTCTCCACCCATCTGGGTAGGTCTTGGATTGATTGGTTTACTGGAATCCTATAAAAGAGGAAACATTTTGGAAAATGAGAGATTCAGAGAGAGCCAGAGAAGAATGACATAGCTACGAGAAGCAGAGAGCCACTAGCCAGTGATGTTGGAAAACGCCTCCCGGGGAGCTTCATGAAACAGGAAGCCAGGAGAGAAAGCTAGCAGATGATGCTGTGTTCACCATGTGCCTTTCCAGATGAGAGAGAAACTCTGACTGTGTTTGCCATGTGCCCTTCCATTTGAGAGAGAAACCCTGAACTTCTTTGGCCTTCTTGAACCAAGGTATCTTTCCCTGGATGCCTTTGATTGGACATTTCTATAGACTTGTTTTAATTGGGACATTTTTTCGGCCTTAGGACTGTAAACTAGGAACTTACAAAATTCCCCTTTTTAAAAGCCGTTCTGATTCTGGTATATTGCATTCTGGCAGAGAGGGAACTAGAACACTTCCCTACAGATTTTAGGGGGATCACGCTCCTTCTGACGACTTGATTTTAAACTTCTAGCCACCAGAAGTGTGAGACAATAAACGTCCGTTGTTTATAGCCACCCCATTTGTGGTACTGTGCTACTGCAGCTCATACAAATGAAGACACCAAGGTGGTCCTGGACAGGTCAGCTGGGTCTCGTCTCCTCCGGTTCCTGCCCATTTTCCCAGCGTGGGTTGTCCGGTCCCCCTGTTCCCTCTGAATCCTCCAGGTAAGCCTCTCCCACTCCAGTGAGCCCATGTTAATTTCTGCGGTTTGCAATATTCACGACAACACAAAGAGAACACACTTCATTACTCCCCAAGGAATACTTGAAATCACAGCCTGGTGGGAACTCAATCTTTCCTTAATGAAGTGAGGGTCTTCATGGAATTGGCAGCCACAGGGCTTCCTCCACACTCACAAAACCGTCCAACCTCGCCAATAGTCAGCCGTGCAGGGGCACAAACAATGCGAGAATATTTTTCTCTTCTGTCACAAAACATGAGATCCCTGAAAGATCAGAAGGACGGAGTTCATGCTCTCTTTCTGTTATAACTGCTTCAAAGCCTGAAGGAGGAACTCCCCCCGGAGAGGCTGTAGCTTGTCCCTAGCAGCCTTCACCTCAAGGGCCACAGGGCCGTCACTCCGGCCACCCCGGGCTTACTGCTCTTGAGCAAGACAAATGAACTCCACGCAGTCTGGGGGACTGCAGAGGGGTTTCTCTTCCATCAGGTGAGCTTTAGCGACCTCGATATCCAAGAGAGTTCTGAAGGAACTGCGGGGACCAGAAATGCAAACGCCCCAACACCTGTGCAGCATGGCTCAGGCTGCTGGCTGGAGAACTGGGTGCTTCTCTGTTGACGTCTTCACCTCCTCTGATGATTTGCCCCACAGGGGCCAGTAATGGCTTGTAAACCAAAGCTTCTTTATATCCCGATGGTGCTAACGCGAAGACAAACCATGCTCAGGCCTGAAAACCGCCTCATAGTCCACGAGGATGGTTTCAACCAGCCTCTCAGAAGACCATATCCAAAGCACTTAAGGTTCTCCCACTCCCACCCCAAACTACAGGGCTTCACTGCCCTGCTCCCCCAGCGCGCACATTTCCCCAGTTGGGCACGCTCCCACTACTTGCTGAGGTTGCCGGGGCAATGAGTGGCAGCTGCTTCAGGGCTGGGATGTGCCTGCAGCGTCACCTGACTCCACATCCACAAGGCTTCCGGGGGGTCCACCCATGGACGGGCACCCCCCCCGGCTCTGCCACCTTGGGGCCAGGGCCCTTGGCGAGTTGGTTTCCACATGTGGGGACCTGTGAGGATCTGGGAGAAAACAGGGTGGGGCCTGCTGGGCCATGCAGAGGGCTCGGCAAGTATGATTCCTTAGCATTCACACTTGTGAATCCGACCTGTGTGCGTGTGCTCACCTGGATGGGGTCTGAATGCCCAACAGTGACAAGCGATCATGCCCAGCTTCATTCAAAAAAAAAAAGAAGCTATTTCTTGTTATAGAAAAAAAGACAAAAGGAAATTAGCAACATGAATAACTTACAGTTGAGCGAGTTCTTCTCTGAGAAATTTGAAAATGAGTATCCAAGGGAGGGTGCAACGTAAGATTGTGTAATGGAGGTGGCCATTTTCATCTTAAGGGATCACAAGCATCAGGGCTTTTATATTCTATTTCCTTGCTTTGCCTTCCTTTTGCCTGATGTTTCTACTAGAGAAATTACGCGGTTATCGGAGAAAAAGAGGGAAGAAAGACACTGTCGCCAGAGAACAGGTTGTTACTAACCCAGAGCTTGCGATACTGGAGAGAAGTAGCATTTAGAAAGATCTACAGTGATGGTTGACCAAAGTAAATATATATATGGAAGAGTATATATATATTCTTTCTACCGATTGGTTTTCTACTGATCAGCCAGTTAGATTTTGCTATGGACTTGACAGTGTCTTTTACAGAGATGGCACATAAGTTTATGGGCTTTTCAGAAATTAAAATGACAGTAAAAATAATCACAGTAATGTCTCTACAGACTTGTTAGGTATTCTTGTAATACTTTAAGTCCTTTGAACAGTCAGATTAAATAACATGTACACATGGCTCCAGAGTCAAGGTCACGGCCATTATGGGAGATTTGTCACACTAGCAAACGAATTAATTACTGGTTAACCCAGAAAGAAAGGAGCTAAGGTTTTGATCCACAGCTTATTATTTTCAAACCATTTCTCAGTTAAATGAAAGAGGTATCTCCTGAAACAAATCATTAGGAACTGAGGTGGACGTTGCACCCATTCATTAACACCAAGTGCCCCATGGAAGGAAACATGCTTTTGAAGTAGCTGACCTGCCAGGTGAGAAAAGGGACCAAGGCGAGGTTGTGGGGAGAGCTGGCTCTAGATTTTAAAAGTTTGCTTTCTTTTTCCTCCTTCATCAACAGCGAGGCTGTTCCTTTCCTGCACGATAAAAATGGCTATGGTGCCTATCGATCATGCAGAGGTGCCACGAGGCTTAATTTATTAGTTAATGTTTGTGTTACACTCTGCAGTGCTTAGATGGAAGGCGTTACAGAGAGGCAAAGCAGCAGTGCATTATCTAAACATCTGCCTCCTCAAACAGCTCTCTAGAAAGCGTTCGTTCCTTCAGCACAAATGATTTCTCCAAAAAACGGATCATTTCATCCAGGTCTTTCAGCTTATAAATATCTTCCCCTCTTCTTTCAGCCCATGTGGCATCTGGGCACTTGAGTGGCTGTGTCTCCTTCTCACCCTGTCACTGGGATGTTTCCTGCAGATGCCGTTCCCTCAAGTCCCTGCACCACAGTTCTTACAGGTCCACCCTTTTTCTCGCTGTGTTTGCTCACTTGATTCTTTACTCCGAAAAGCTATTTGAATCTGGCTCTTCTTTCAATGCTTAATTTCATGTACGGGCATGCGACTTCATACCCAAGGGAGGGGTGTTTTAAAATTCAGCAATAAAACCAAGAGAACTCTCTTTATGGATTTTCAAAACTAAAAAAAGTGTATATTTTTTATCGCTCCAAGTTTGAACATGTTTTGATGAGGATTAAATTAACTGCTGAGTTTATATTGGAGATCGCTCCTGTTAATATAATTTTGTTAAAACTCTGGCAAGAACCCCCATAGCTAACAGATATTTATTGCCATAGAAACTCCACAGTTCCAATAGGCATATGCTTAGCTTTAGATAGCTTTTTCAAACACAACTAGGGAAAGAAAATAAATAATATATCAACAAATTGTATTCAAAAGCTCTCCTCTTCCTTTATTTTGGGGTAGTTTTTTTTTTTTTTTTGCATGTTATTTTTCAATCCTAGTGCTTTTAGTTAAGGCGCTCTTCTCTGAACTCTTCTAAATAAATCTTTAAAATAAGAGTTGGGTCACATAATTTTCTTACTTTTTTCATTGTGATAAAATATATGCTTTATGAGGAAAAAGATAACCATGGAAACTGCTATGATTAATGAAGCACTTACTACTGCTAACCCTTCATGAAACAATTTACAGGTACTATCTCATTGAAATATTAAATTATAAGAAAGCTAAAGTTGAAAAAGAAAAGTTTCTTGCCTTTAAGTATTCAAGGTCAAGTTTATGAGAAACTGATTTAAGGGGCTCTAAAAGATGTTAATTAGCAGGTATTTTTTTCTTTCATTCTGAGATGAGTCAGCCACTCACCACCCACCACAAATGTCAGATAAGGCTGTTCACTTCATTACATAACGTGCCACGCAGCTCATTGGCCAGTTTGAATTAGTTCTAACAATGTTTGGAGGCTCAGCTCTGACACATGGCTGGCTGGAAGTCCCCCTAAACAGTGCCCTCAATTTGTGGGTAAGGGTTTTTAAACTAACATTATACAGGCAGTTGTCACCTGGCATATGTACCACCCCTGCCCGAACCATACCCATTGCAGATATTGTTTTACCCAGATGAGGATGCAACCTCAGAATCCCTCTCAACACAGTGTTTTAGAAATTCATGACTAATTTTTCTAGGTAGGCATGTGAGAGGAAACATTTCTGCATTTTCCTCTGCCATCTCTACTCAGAAGAATGAAGAGCCTGTCTCAATACATGGTTGCGATTAATTTTTAGTGCCCCAAATATTAAAAGATAATGAGTAGATGGTTATCGCTTGTTGAATTAAGGAAATCTGAGGAGTAATTTGATTTTTGTATGCCTATAATGAATCTTTGTCTTAGGAAATGCACCACGTAGGGCCCTGCTACTTAATCCATTCCATTTCCCAGATAGCTTGAGGTGGACTTCGAATGCTTTTGATTGTAGATCATACCCTGTGCCGCTCGTGTCTGACGTCAGAACCACTGTTCCTGTGGGGAGCGGGTTCCATGTGGTTGGTGTGTTGTGGGGTGGTTTGGAGGAGCGACTCCTGCCCATCTCCCTGCCTCCATTTCCCTTCCCAGGATCCACAGAGGGAGGCGTGGGATCTTGGCCAGGTCACACTCCCTTCCCAGCCGTGGTGACAGGTTCTAGGCTGAGTCAATCACAGCCCTTCCGGGAGGTCTCTGCTGGAGCATCAGGGAAGACTGTTGGTCCCTGCTGGAGCTGCTAAGCCAAGGGAGCAAAAGCTAGGGGCTGGCGTGGCCATCTTTCCCATCATGTGGAAGAATGCAGGCTTAATGACGTGAGCGCAGTCTGGGGATGGAGGGACAATCTGCATCGCTGAACTTCCCAGGTACAAGAGTTAATAGAATTTCTTGTTTGTCCCATTAGGCTAGTTTAAGTTGGATTTCTGAATTTGCGACCAATAAAGTTCTAATGAATACAAGAACATTTAAATACATGGAGGGATATTTTTATTGTCGTTCTAGAATTACTTTCTGATGTTTTGACTGTTGGGCAGGTTCTTATTACTGAAGAGATAGATGATTTATATGATGAGAAAAAATTAACTGAGTGCTTACCACGTGCGCGGCACTGTTATAAATACTGCATGTGTAGCAAATCATTTAGTTCTTATAGAATCATTTGATGGAGGTATTATTAGTACTACTACAGAGATGCAGGAAGTGGAACTCTGAACTGTTAAGAAACCTGTCCGAGGTGACACAAACTTCGAGCTGGGATCTGAACGCAGGTGAACTACTATGGAGTCTGCTTAGGAAGTGTGCAAAGGCCTCCCACCTGCTTCTGTCCTCCAGCATGGAAGTCTTTCATAATTATGTCTAGCAGCAAAAGAAAATGCCTGGCATGCCTTCCCGGCCCCTATGAGAGGTTCTAAGGTGAACAAAGAGAGTTTAGTTATCCTTTCTATGAGAACCTGAGCATCACTGTCAAACTTTAGACTTGGGAAAGAACGTTTCAGAGTGAATGCTACCCATAAGCGTCAGCCTATGTTGGCACAACATTCGTCCCTGAGAACACCCATCTTTTCACAAGTTTATTGGAAGATCTTATTAAACCAACAATGAATTTAATTCAAAATATGTAGGTGAACCATGGTATTTAATATGCATGGGATAAATATATCTAAGAAAGTCAAATGCTATGAGACGAGAAAGGGCAATTCCTGCTACTCAGGGATTGGCGTTGAAAGCAGGAAAATCCGCTGTGCTGAACCGGATAAAATCACGAATTTCCATTTTCATCGATGGCTAGTGGAGATTCTCCTCAAAGCTCGTGTTCTTGCTGCCCTCTGTCCTCGGCTCCTGTAGAATTGTCAGACCCCGCTCTTGGCACCCAGTTATGTGATTACGAGCTGAAATCCTGCAATCGTCACAGCTGTTGCTATTTTAGCTTCTTGAATTTATGATTACCAGTTCATCCCCCTGACATCTGCTTCGACTGCTCGTTCTGAAATGAGCAATAACACTGGGAGGGAAAGGGGGAACAGCCCAAACAGTTCTGTGGTGCTGAGGGCAGCTAAGAAAAGGAACAGCTCTTCACTTAGTGATCAGAATAGGAGCAAACGAGAACATTATATGTGCATATGTTTCTTCTGAGGAATGCCAAGTATTTTTAAAAAGAGAATCCTGACTCATCTCCCAGATGCACGAGGGCACACACTAAAAATAGTGCTGTAGTTTATAACATCTAGATGCTCTGTGGAGGGGTGACGAGACATTTTGCTTTTTAAATAGAGGGGTGACCCTAAGGCAAGGAACCGATGACTTCTCTGAACGACGCTGGCTCAGGGGGATTTTCCTTCCACAAAATAGTGACAGCAGGGATGGAGGGTAGGGGGTGTGTGGAGGTGGGGGGAAGTGGTACTGTTTCAATTGGCATTTCCCTTTTCTCAAAGGAAATCGTCATCGACTCTGGTTTCCTCAAGGTCCTAGACGAGGTGACTTTTAGCCAAGGAGCAAACTGGTCTGACCCCATTGCAGGTCCTCAACTATTTTGGGTTTTGATTTGGAGAAATCTGTTCTCCAGTTGCCTAATCTTCGCCCTACCTCAACCTCACATGGCCTCAGAAGAAGGCCCAGCGCTGAGAGAGTTCACTAAATACAATAAGATACCTTCTCCAGAGTCAGGTGTCTGGGGTCTTGGTATTTCCCACAGTTGGGTCCCTTGGCTGTTTCTGCACAAATCACTGGATGATTGACTGACTGAGGCTCCTCGGGGGAAAGTGACCGTCCCTGCTTGTGAACAAACCACCCAGGCTTGGGCCAGTTCCCTTTTCACATGCACAGAATCCTTCAGAAGAAAAAAGAGGAGGACATGTCACCCCACCAAAATAAATTCCCCTCAACTCCAAGTAAGTCTACCATGAAAGCTGATTTAACAAAACATTATACATTTAAGAGTATCACCGAATGCTTTGATTTAATTTTTTTTTTTTTTGGTATGCTGTATGGTGGGGTCACATTTCAGTCTTTTTTTCATGTGAGTATCCTGTTATTGCAGCACCATCTGTTGAACTTTTTGTTGTTTGTTTTTTGGGAGGTGCATGGGCTGGGAATCCAACCTGGGTCTCCCGCATGGCAGGCGAGAATTCTACCACTGAACTACCCTTGCACCCCCTGATTTAATGTTTTTATAGGAAGTTAGGCAAGGTCCTAGTTCTGAAATTAGAAAGAGGACAAGGGTTCATCTTGGGCATGTATTTGTCAAATCTTGAGGCGTTTCTGAACAGAGAATAACTTGTCAGAGCCCTGAAACAGAAATGTAATGCTTTCCTATGCTATCTCCACTCATCACCTTAGGAGGAAAAGAAGGGGCTGGAGAGGCTGAATCTGATCCTCTTTAAGTTCTCAGAGGCTCCAGATGAATGGATTTCAAAATTGCACGTATAGCATGTGGCATGTGAGACCCTTTTAGCCGGCTCCTGGAGAGCAGAGCCAACTGTGACTATGTCGTACATAGGACTCTGCCAATGTCAGTTCTTCACAAATTTTCTTTCTAAAAAATCCAGGCCTGTAATAGAATGCAGCACAGATCAAGTCACTTGGTGCCTGCCTACACTAATATGCTGTGCCAACATCCCATACTAGAGATGTCTTTGCACTTACTCTCCTACTAGGTGACTTTTGTCTGACTCGAATGGATGCAATTGTTAGTGTTTTAATTGAACAAATCTTCTATTACTTTTCTTCCAAGTTTCTGGTTTGGATAAATGAAAAAATATCAACATTGCAGGTGAACTGGGATTTTAAAAATCTACGATCTTCTGAAAATTATCTATATGAATCGTGGTTTTCTTCCCTCATACAGTGCAAATTAAACCAAGTACAGAAAATTGATAGGATTCCAACTGATTTCCCCAACCATCGATTGTATGCTTTTTTCTCATTAAAATAATCTTATATATTTCATTTTATAAAATTTGTACTTTCAAAATATTACTTTTATCTATCCATATTTTGGGAATCTGCATGAGAGTTACTTTGATTTTTTTAGAGAGTGTGCCACCGTATGACACCAGGGGATAGATAGGGGTTAAAGATGAGACGCTGCAACTTAAGAATGCCTAGAGTGGATAATGATGGTGATTAAAGGTACAAATATAAAAACGTTTTTGCATGAGGGAGAACAAATAATGTCAACCTTGCAAGGTGTTGAAAATGGGATGGTATACAGGAAAAAGTACAATCAATGCAAACTAGGGTCTACAGTAACATTGTAACACGCTTCCACTGAATGTAATAAAGGCATGACGCCAAAACTAAATGTCAGCAAGTGGGGGATATGGGGGAAGGCTATGGATTCTTTGCGGAAGAGAAGGAAATGTCATCACATAGATTCTGGTGGCAAAGGCATGCCTATTTACTTAGGTTGGCTTGTATGATGTGCGAATGAAACTTTAAAGATGAACAGAGACAAACAAGTGCTAGAGGAAATGTGGGGAGAGATGTACCTTTTCACTGTTGGTAGGGAAGCTGAGAGATGCAGCCCCTGCAGAGGGCAGTGTGGTGGTTTCACAGAGGCTAGGGGTGGGGTTGCCGTATGGTCCTGCACCCCCGTTGCTGGGTGTATACCCAGGGGAGGTGAAGGTGGGGACGCGGGTGGACATCTGCACACTGGTGTTTATGGTGGCAGTGTTCGTGGTTCTTGGTGGACGCGGGTGGCCTAAGGGTGCAGGCTGGGGGAGTGGAAGGGGGAACTGTGGTTTGTGCATGCAGTGGGCTGCTAGGCAGCAGCAGGAAGGAATGAAGTGGTAAGGCATGCAATTAGGTGGGTGAACCTTGGGGACAGGCTGTTGGGTGTAATGTCAGAAACAAAAAGACAGTGTCATGCCTCACTCATATGGACCAACTATAACTGAGGTCGACAGCCTGGGTTGTCAGGTTGGGGCCTATTATAAAGAGTCCTGGATTGTGGGCTCTTGCAGCAGTTGCATGTATTTGAGAGCTGTAGCTGTTGTTTCTAAATTCTGAGATGCTGAGTTGTTTGTGTGTGGCCTAGTGGTTCCCTGAAACCTCGGGTATTTATGTGACAACTGAGATGCAGAGTTGGAGCACTGAAGCTGTGAAGGTCAGCAGTACCCCATACAGCAGCTGATAAAAATGCTGAGGAGGTGGCTGGCCTTCAACTGGAGAGGTGAATGGGCTGATCTGGACGGGACTAACGTAGATCAGAACACAGGGTAAAGGATGACATGGTTCATATTTTAAAACGTTGGCTTCTCTGTGGGATGAAAGGGAGAGATATCTATTTGGTGCAAAATTTATATTTTGGGTAGCGCACTGTCTAATTTAACTTGTATGGTCAGTTTGCTTGAACATCATAATTACATGCAGTCTTGAGTGGGGTGTGAGGGCATGTTGGTTTGTGCAGGTTGGCGTGATGCCTCGATGTATCCCAGGTGATTTGGGCAGAGAATGAAGTTGTGTTTGCAAAGTCCTTTGGGGAGGCTGGGGAGAGGGGGGAAATGTTGAACTTCTCCATCTGGAGAATTCCTGGTGTTCTCCCAGGCAGTGGGGGCAATGGAATCAATAGGCTGAGCCCTTGATCTTGGGGTTCACCCCTTTGGGGCTTGTTCCTGCAAGGGAGAAGCTAAACCTACTTATAATTAGGTCTAAGTCACCCCCAGAGAACCTCTTCTGTTGCTCAGATGTGGCCTAAGCCAATTTGGCAGGTGAACTCACTGCCCTCCCCTCTGCATGGGACCTGACTCCCAGGGGTGTACATCTCCCTGGCAGCATGGGACAGAAATCCAGGGATGAGCTGGAACCCGACATTGTGGGATTGAGGAGAACTTCTTGGCCAGAAGAGGGAAGAGAGAAATGAAACAGGGTAAACTTTCAGTGACTGAGGGGTCCCAAGCGAGTGGAGGGGTTGTCCTGGAGGTTGTCCTTACGCATCGTAGAGATATTCCTTTTTACTTTGTGGTGTGTTGGGGTGGCTGGAGGGGAGTGCCTGACACTTCTGAGCTGTGTTCTAGTGCCCTTGATTTTTGAGGGCGATTATGTAACTATATAAGTTTTGCAGTGTGGCTGTGTGATGGTGGAGACCTTGTGTCTGATGCTTCTTTTGTTCAGGGTATGGACAGATGGGTGGAGAAATAAGGATTAAAAAAATAGTAAATAATAGGGGGGATAAAGAGTAAACATTTGGGTGGATTAAGAAGCAGGTGGTAGGTGGAGGGGAGGGGTGGGGTGTATGGGATGTATGAATTTTCCCCCTTTTTCTTTTGGTTTCTTTTCCTGGACTGATGTGGATGTTCTGAAGATGACCATGGTGATGAGAGCACAGCTACGTGGTGTGTCGTGGGCCACTGACCGTGTACTACGGATGGACTGTCTGTGCGTGAGGATTTCTCAATGAAAATGTTAAAAAAAAAAAAAAAGTGCTACACACACATCCAGAAATTGAAAACCATTGAATTAGTCCAATGTCATCACCTCCCAGGGAAGGGAAAACATGCAGAGAGGTGAAACAACTTATCTAGATCACACAATTAAAGGCCACACAGTTACCAGAAAGCTAGGCTCAACTCAATGCTTTTCTCACCGACCACACTGGGCTTGAGTTTTCTAATGCCAGCCGTGCTGATTCAGATTCAATTCAACACTGAAAACCGCATTTACCATAGCCGCGTTTCACCCTAAAAACTCAGGAGTGTAAGGCGAGAAATCAGACCTGTTCAGAGATCCAACTATCATGAATTGAAGAAACTTTCATCCAATGGAAATGGTGGTGGACTATGCAGACTTGCAATTTGGACAGTTTACTGGAGTTCACAGCATATACTGGGGCCATTTCAATGACTTTTTACTCTAATTCTATACATTAAATTAACAGAACTGGCCAAGCATCCTGGGGCTTCCCATCAGCAACCCCGGGTGACATGTAGCGCGGTATTCAACCAACCCAAGAGGCGGACTGTTTCAAATAGAAAAAAATTTCAATCTAATTTCTGTAAGAATAAACTAACTCTAATAAAAAGAATAGTGGTTGGATGCTATAAAAAAATGAAATGAATTTAAATTGAGAAAATTTCACCAAATGAAAAGGTGGTACATAATTGTCCGTCTTAGACTCTCAAATACAGTTACACGTATATTTACTATGTATCTTTTTTCTTGAAATTAACTTATTATTGAATGGTCATCAGAAATAGCAAATTTATTACATTGTTTTAAGTCATAGAGGCTACAAAATACAGAGCCACGCATAAGCAACAACATTATTTCCCTTAAAAGATTAGGGTTTTAGAAGTGCGTGAACAGCAATGGCCAACTTGAGGCCCATGCTTATTTATTTTCATTTAAAATAAAAGTAATTTTGAGAATGTGTCTCAAGAGCTCCATAATGGCTAACATCTACCAATTTTAGCATTGAGCAAGGATATAAAATACATGGGAAAAGAGGGGAGTCTGCAGTCAAATAAATTTGGAATGTACTAGAATGTTTTCCAAGGTTATAAGGTTATGCGATGTTTTTTGCAGAGCATTTTCTGGGAGTCAAGTTCGAAAGAACATACTTTGGGAAACAGAATGGCAAGTGAACAATATAAATGAGCAGTTATTATATTTCATTGTGCATATTTATGTTAACTTCACAAGCCTGAGGAGCAGGAGCACTATTACCACCTCTATCTTATACTTGAGGAAATACCTGTCCATACAGTTAACCCAAACATCTAAATAGCAGAACTTCTTCAAAAAATATGCAGACACCAAACTCTGAAATTAAAAAAAAAAAGCTTTTCCCAAGTTTTATTATAAATACATTGCTAGATGGTAGCAACCCCAAGCTTGTGATATGTGCTCTGATGTCATCCATTTTGCTGACCCACAGCTAGTTTCCATCGTGCTTATGACAATTTGGAAAACTCAGCAAGCTCCAGGACTGATATACAAATCTCATCTTCCACATTACCCTCCTTCCAACTAGCTTGAGAATCTGTTGTTGTTGTTGTTGTTTTTTCTTGTGAATAGAAATGGCTACAGGCAGGAACTTAGAAACAAATGGCAAGGGATAGGGAATGCAAGTTTCGAAAAGAGCCAACGAGGTTGAAGGGTAAGGTCCATTCGTGTGGAATCATAGGGCAGGAAGGTAACTTGACTGGCTGGGTCAACTAAACCCATCCTAATGTGGGGCCATGTATTTCAAGTTCCCAGGAAACCACGTCGGTTCTGTCAAAACTAATGAGCACAATGGAGATTTCAGTAGCTTGCACAGCAGAGGTGTACAATTAATACAGTCATTTAATTAAATAAGGATTTCCCAAAGGATGGCATATGGGTCACCAGCACAGCCATCTGCGCTGACTGTCCAAAGTACAAATTCCTGGAGAGAACTGGAGAACTAGAACATTAGCCTTGTGGTTGATGCTAAGGCATCTGCAGTTTAAGCAAAACCTCAAGGCACTCTGATGTAAAGTCAGACTTGGATGTGGAGTTAGGCAAGAAAGAATCCATTAGCCTTCTTTTAACTAAGAGGAATAACCTTATTTTTTTTTCCTACTAGAACTTGTTTATAGATAAAAGAATCCATTTGGGCATTTCAATATATGTACCACAGTCGGTAACGGGTGTTCAGGCTGGCACCATAGTTTGGAATTATTTGTTTGGGCATACAGTTCTGGCAGCCTTAAAACATATCCTGACTGCAGTCTCATTTTGCCAACCTCATGTGCATCTTGTGCTCTTGGAGAGAGAACTTCCTTCTGCAGATGTTCACTAAGAAACCTGCTGCAGACAAACCACTCCTCACTTTTCACTCTGTTCTCCAAAGCCACACAGAACATATATAGGAGTTTTTTAAGTTAAATAACTGTAAGACCAGAATGAAATTGACATCACAACCAAAAATTGTTTTTTAACTCTAGAAAGATAAAGCCCCACATATTAACGGTGCTTATTTCCAGGTTGGTGGGAATATGACTGGCTTTCATTTAATTCTTTATACTTCCCAGATTAAAAGCTTTTCCTTTTGCAATGACTCTACACTGTTTCTTATTTTGATTATAAAAGAATTTCCATGTACAAAAGGACTTTTTAAAGAAAGTGGATTTTGAGACCTTTCAGAAAAGTATTCATTGCTTTCATCCTAATAGCAAAAAAGGCAGTAGAGCCTAAAGAATTTTAAGTTCTCCTCTAATCTTTCTGACAGGTTTATGTGTATGTTCTCTTTATCTACTGGCACGATAGGATGGAATGAGCTCGGCTATATTGTAAGATCTCGGAAAATATCACCAGGCAGACAAAAACTGAAGAATCTTGAATCTTTTCATCTGAAGGACTAAGAAAAGATTTTGGTATTGTACTTAAATTCTAAGATGCAAACTTCTCACATTCTAACATTTCTGAAAAAATTTTATTGAGCTATAATCACATACCATAAAACCTCATACCTTTTTTTAGTATAATCTCAGAGGTGAACAACATCACCTCTACCTAATTTTAGAATATTTTTGTTGACTCCCAAAAGAAACCTCAAAGTAGCTCTTGTAAATAATGCTGTTTTGAACATTCATGTATAAGTTTTTGTGTAAACATGCATTCAGTACTCTTGGGTAAATATAGCTGGGAGTGGAATTGATGGGTCACATGATAACTGTACATTTAACCTTTAGAAGAGCTGCCAAAACTATCCCAAAGCAGCTGCACCATTTTACAATCCTACCAACAAGGTATGAGGGTTCCAATTTTTTCTCATCCTTGGCAATATTTATCAGTCTTTTTTATTTTGGGCATCTTAGTGGGTATAAAGTGGTTATCTCTTGTGGTTTTTATATTTCCCTGATGGCTAATGATGTTGAGCATCTTTTCACGCGCTTATTGGCAATTTACCTATGTTCTTTCAAGAAATGTCTATTCATACTTTTGACCATTTAAAACTGGGTTGTCTTTTTATTGTTGCATTCTAAGAGTTCTTTATTTTACTCTGGATACAAGTAGGTCCCTTACATAAATATGATTTCCAGATATTTTACTCCATTTTGCAGGCTCTCTTTTCACTTTCTTGACTGTGTCCTTTGACACGCAAACATTTTTTAATTTTGATGCAGCCCATGTTATCTTTTTCCTCTTTTGGTGCTGCATTTAAGAAACCATTGCCCCTAATCCAATGACACCTCCTCAACAAGTCATAACGGGTTACTTCAATGCTTTCTTTTAAGAGCCTAATAGGTTTAGTGCTTACATTTTTATCTAAGATCCATTTTAAGATAATTTTTGGATATGATATGAGGCAGGCACCCAATATCATTCTTTTGCAGGTGGATATTCAATTGCCCCAGCTCCATTGGTTGAAGAGATGATTAGTTCCCCATTCAATTGTCTCAGCACCATGGCTGAATGTGATGTCTTACAATTTTAACTGGATGTAGTTTTTCTATAATAGCACATCCTGCAATTCATGGCATTTAAGACTCAATAAAGTATGTAATACTTAACTCCTGAAATAAAGCCTAAATAAATGTGCATTTTCTTTTTTTTGGAAATGAAAAATCTATTTCTTTCAACAATACTAAGATTCCTGGAATATCAATTTGATGAGGAAAAAACTGTCATAACTGTATGATGCATTCTCTTTTGATAACTAATTTAGTTTCTTAAGGCTTGAAGGCTTATCACGTACAATTTTTAGGTGGTTTGTAGTGAAGACTGTCACAAAAGTAGCAATATGACAATAATGATCAAGAGGAAAATCCATTAATTTTACAAGTCAGGTTACAATTCTCCTAGAAGTTAGATTTATTTAACAGTGATTTATTTAACACAAGAAGTGGTAATATAAGCACCAACAGAATTTCTCTAATAAAAAAATTAAGGGAATTTTCAGAATTTCAATATAAATAAGCATTTTACAGAACAGCTCAAGTGCTTGGAATTAACTTAGAAATTTGAGAAAAGCAAAAATCAGACCACAGAGTCTGAAGACAACAACTCACAAATATATTGAGATCTGTTTAATAGTTTTTGAAGATTTTCCCTGTAAAATGGCTTGTATTTCCACAGGTCCATCGTGAAAAGAAATAAACTTTTCAATTTGACATGAAATATAAAAGAACAGTTTTACAAATATATCCACAAAATTCAACTGCTCGTAACACTATACATGGTAAATATCACCACCTCCCCTTAACTTCTAGGCTATTTAATACAGAGAAGCAATCTATCATCTCAATTACAAAGAAAGAACTTCCCTTTCATTGAGTCTATTTCTGCTTGTTTAGAAATGTGCTAAGTAGAACTGGAAAAATAATCTGCTCTTCTCTACCTTCCACTAGCTATTCTTCATGACAGCTAAAATTCATTTGAGAGGATATACGTTTTACTAAAAAAGAAAATACTGAAGCGCCTTTTGTTTTTCGGCTTCAATGATGCTTGCATTATTTTAAAAAGATCCTGAAGTTGTCTCGCTGGCTTTTGACTGGGCTTTACGGAAACCCTGATAAGAGACCTGCGCTCAATTTCCAGCCACATGAATCAGGAACTTCATGCCCTCAGAGGCTACAGCATGGGGATATGAGATCGACAGCAAAAGCTGGATTTGGCTTAAAATCAAGGTTCTGTGGTTTGTCAGCCAGAAATTCCACTGTGATGAGGCAAGACTGAATGGAGATACCTCCCCAGCATCCATAATTGTGTGCTCATACACTCTTTCATGCAAATCCCCAAAAAACAGAACGGCTTTAAAAAGAAAAGATGAGCAAGTTCGTAAAACTGCAGGTAACAATTCTGTAACCTATGTTATACTTCAATTAAGAAGTAGAAAACGTGCTCTTTAAACTCTAAAAGGTGCCCAAGTAACAAGAATGAGTTCCCAGCTAACAGGGGTTTGTGTTTTTCTATGTAAGCAAAAATAAAGGCATTGAAGCTTCATGAAGAAAAAAGTTCTCAACTTTCCTAATACAGTATATGTAATAACTTAAAATAACGTCCCTACTGATAATGGAAAATAAAATCTACTATCATTACATCTATGCCAGTTCCTGGCATCTTTCTACATCCAGATTCATTAGTCTCCTTAGTGGAGCCCATAAGTTTTCCAATGGCTTTCTCCTTTCTTTAAACCCTACCCCTGAAATTCAATAACCAGTTATATCACGTGGCTTCCCTGAGGCACAAAGGTACCAAACTCTATAATTAACTATCGAGGAATGATAAATATGCTCTCTATTTATATTAAAAAGACTTTAATTCTTTTGGGCCACAGCTGGGGGTGGGGGGGAACCCAGAAAGCTTAATACTTAACTCTACAGTGTGAACTGTAGCCCTTTTTGCAAAAAGCTGAACCAAATAAGGAAATGTTAAGAGTTGCAGCATGCATGACCCAGCAGCACCGATTATTAATAAAAAATTCCAGACTAGAAAAATACTCAGAGTTTTACCCCATCCTCTGATTTTTTTTTTTTTTTTTTTATAATGCACTGACAAGAAAAACTGAAAGAAAAAAAAAGATATCATCTGTGGAAAGAAAGCACTGTGGCCTTACTTTTGGAAAACTGTTCACCTTGGTCAGGCTGAGGCCAGGATAGTTGGTTGGCAATTTCCTACATATGCACATTGCCAAGTGGGACTCCCCCTTTAATGCGATGGCAAGCCAGATACAAACAAAAGTCAGCTGTGAGAAGTTGCTTTTTCTGAATCGTATTGCTCTACTTTGGTGAGCAAGACTTCTTTATTCTTAAAGAATAGGTTACTCTCAGTTCTGAAAAATAATCTCATCAGGTAAAATTATAAGGGTTCTTATTAGAAGTGGCCAAGTCAAGCATGGTTTTCTTTCTTTTTTTTTTTGGCATGGGCAGGCTCCGGGAATCGTACCGTGTCATGTCTCCGGCATGGCAGGTGAGCATTCTGCCACCGCACCACCGCTGTACTGCTCACATGGTTTTCTTTTTGCAGACCTCCTGTGGTTCCTTAGATGGGGCGAAAGGGGACCTCACTTTGGAAGCCAAAGGAAATGACAAGGAGCCGACAGAGGGCTCTTGATTATACCTCTTCCATGAGCTTAGAACCCACTACCGAAATTTCAACTCATGCTTAGCTATCTCAGTTTAGCAAGAGTCAGAAACTTTTCACGTTGGAAGATAACTTTATTTTGGGGCATATGTTGCCTGAAGAACTACTAGAGTTATATTTAGTCCTTGGAAAATCATGCAATCAGGGCATAACTTTTTGGAAAAAAAATTTTTTGATAGGTAAAATCCAGCCTTTCTCGAGGCAAGACCATAACTTACATACCATAGAAGTATGGTATCAAAGATGCTCATAGCATCTCTAGCCATAAAAGGCTAGAGAACTTGTGCCTTCTGTATAGTTTTGTGAAATCCAAAGAATCACAGGATAATAAAACATACTCTACCAGTGTAAGCTAGTCATTGGAGACTCTTGATAAATCAAAAGGCATTAGAAGTATTATTCTAGGCCATGCTGTTTTCTCTTTTCCATTTTCTATCCATGGGTAGAGTAAGATTTACAGAATAGAGTGAGTTACCACTACGAGGATTGTTGGATTTTTCATGCTATTTAAAAATTACTAGAAAACTCCAAATAAACCTAACAAAAAACACCATTTCCTATGAATTCCATTAAAAAATAAAGCTATTTTAAAACTGAGAGGCTGGACTTTTAAAATATTAAGTCAAGTTAGGCAGCAGCAATCAAGAGTAACGTATCTTATCACTTTAAGGAAAATGGGTTAGAATGCCTCAAACAATTTACTGGCAGAATATGAAAAGACCAATTCAAGTATGAGTATAGTATATTAGAATCATAAATTATAGACCTTTATGAGTTTAAAAAAACGTAGCACAAATCTGCAATGGTCTATTTAGGAGGATGCATGGAGTCTTAAATAAATACACGGTTCCACGTGACAGGGATCAATTTCATCTCGGGCAGCTTCCGGCAGTCTCATTTCCTAAAGATCTTCAAATTCTGGGATTCCCAAGCATGGAGAATGAGCATCCAAGAATTACTATTCAAAATGAAATGAAACTAACAGAGAGGGATGGTGGAGCTCATGTGAAATTCTGATTTAATTATTCCTCAGTAAACACTCATTTGCTCTCTCAAAATCAGGAATTTCAAATGATCCCTACAGATGTACCACTTGGTGTTGTGGTTATCCAAATGATCACATTTAAATTTAGTTGGATTTGCAAATATTTTCAAAACTTATAGGGCTCCTTAAGCGACAAGGGAACATGACAGATGGCAGAAAGTGAGTGAACAAAACCGATTCTATCATTGTGACACATTGCTTTTAGGCTCACAGAATCTTGGCTTTCTTAAGGAAAAAATAAACCCTGAATACCTTTATGAAACCCCAACAAGTGGTTTTAATAAGTAATAGCTTATTTGCAATCCTCTTAAACTTAAACAATTCAGTATGCAAATAAATGTGATATTATAGTACCTAGGTCATGTCTACTGCTGCAGTGATTGCCCTTACTTAATGAATTTTTAAGGGTTGCTACATTTTCATCAACTGAACTGTTCTGGGCATGCAAGATGGTCTCAGGGACAAACCATACTCATGAGAAGTAACAAAAGGCAGGCTAAAAAGTCATGGAAAATTCTTTTGAAATGCTGAGGTTTTTGATGATGTGGGTATAAAGTAATTAAATTCCACCAAAGTTTTTTTTTTTTTTAAATTGCAATATAGGAATAATCCCTCCTAATTAATATGAGAAAAATAAACCAGAAAAAAAGCCCCAGATTTCAAAACAACCACCTGTGCATAAGGCCTCCTGTCAATCAATAACAATTTTTAGTGCCACCCCTTTGGTATCGGGCCAGATTCTAGTCATTATCAAGTACTCCTGGACACTGCGTCTTTCAGTTAACACCTAAACCACGTGGCACTGAAGCCTGCACATTAAGAGCCAATGACTTTCGAAAAAGTTTCTTCTACATTTGTAAAACGATTTAAAGGCTTGTCCATGTTTCTTAAAGGAAAAACTTGGTTGAAAAAAAATAATGGCATTTAAAATCCAATTATTACCGATACCGTGGTTTAATCAGGCAAACTTCAATGACTATGTCGCTGTCTTGAGCATGCAACACACCACTGGTATCTGTTAAACTCCTGGCAGGTTTCATCAGTGTCCCTCTTTTTTTCCCCCCAGCCCTAATTACCACCCCCCCCTTAATAAACATTATAAAAAGGTAAAATCTAGAATTAGTGGCAAAAGCTTCACAGTAACTTGTTAACAAAGTCATAGATGGCTGTTAAGGGCATCAGTCGATGGGACCTTGGAAAATCAGTTTGACGCAGTTTTGCTCCCCAACCAGCTGCGCCGCACAGAAGGGGCAGGCGGCGTGAAACGCGTGCGTTCCATGAGGCAACGGAATCTGAGACCAGTATTTCGCAGACTTCTCGGAGCACACGTGTCCGCACGGGGTAAAGGCATGGGTGGGCGGTCCTGCGTCCACGTAAAACCCGGCCTCACAGCCGAGCCACAGAGGGACGTAGGGCCCCACAGTCCTGCACATGGGGCACTCCCTCTCGTTGGCCTCCGTGTCGCTGCGGTGGCCCCAGTTGTGGTACCCGTGCACGTGGCCGCAGCTCAGGTATGCCCAGGGCTGCTTCTCCTCCACCACCTCTTTCCGGTTGATGCTGGGGAAGGCCAAGGTGTTGAGCCCCACAGGACACTGCGGCCGGGCGGCATTGATCTCCTGCCGCAGAGCTTCTATGTGCTTCTGAGTCGGTGTGTGAAAGAGACCATCCGCGGTTCTCCACAGAAGGGTGGCCCCGCACAGGTCGATGAGGGAGCCGTCCTGCAGCACGTTGGTCTCACTCTCCACCTACAGCAAAGGGTTGGACAGACACGCCTTTTAAAAGCAGTTTGGCAGATCACGCCAACATCCTTCCCTCTCAAAATCAACAAAGAGTAGTAACTTTGAAGAAAACACAGGCTGCACTTCAGTGATAGTGGGGTGGCAGTCTACTCCCCCAGTGACAGGACCACCCTCGCTGAGTATCCAGTTTCCCCATTTGAGAACTGGATATAATACATCCAGGGCGTATGCTCAAAGCCCTAAGCACAGCATAACTAGCTTTATGGGTTGAGTTAATGTCATGATTATTTCAACAAACTTTACAAATCTCAGATTTTTGTTTTTCCGCCTTAACTAAACAACACAATTATTCACTGGTCTCATACGGGACAGGAGAGGTCCCAACAGGACACCCAGTGAAGACTCAGACTCATTTCAACCAAGGCCAATCCGGAGACCTCTGCAAAGGTCCTGCAATAATTACCACCATGATCTAAAGGACTCCTGGTGATCTTAGCTTCCGATGCTCCTTGAATCTTTTATCCTGCATTCCTAAGGTCTGAAGCAGACATTCACTATTAAGCTGCACTTTAAAATGCCTGCCTGGTGCTGGCACTAAGTGCCTACACGTCTTGTTGACAGCTGGCAATGACATGGTCGGGAGGGGTCCCATCACGGCCTCCATGTGCCCACAGGCCCTAATCCCTGGGTACAAAGACCAATAAAACCTCTTTCCCATCCTAAAAAGACCTGCTCTTTAGCAGTGTGGGGCAGACAAGCCTAGAGCTAGGAGCTAAAGTCAACAGAGAGCTGAAAGGGCTGGTGAGGCCATAATAGCACATGGACTGCGGAGCCTGTCAGCCTAGGCTTGACTTCCGGCTCCTGAAGCTCTCTGTGCCTCGATGACCTCTTCTTAACATAGAGATCAGGTTGTTTCAAGGATGAAATACATTAATCCAAAAAAAGTGCTTAGAACAATGACAAATGGTAAGCACTATGTAAATATTTGCTATTTTAACTTAGATGATGACAGAAGGTCAGAAATGGTTTTTAAAAGGGTTTTTCCCTGAACAGAGATTTGAAAAAGATGTTGTCCAGAGTCAGTGGGTGGGCTGGAAGGAAGATACTCCAGAAAGAAGCATGACAAGGACAAATGGTATCTGCACTGAGGGGTAATGAGTTCAATAGATTGCTGAGCAAGACTGGAACTCAGGGTGCCGGTTGGGGCAGGACGGGACACTGAGGCTGGAGAGGGAGGTTGGCCTTGTGTACATGGGATATAGGTTTAGGCAACTATAAAAATATAATTTTGCCTTTCACAAAGGTCATTTCCAGAATTGTAGAGGATGGATTGGAGAGATACAGGTCTAGAGGTGAGGAAACAATTGAGGTTCTCTATCCAGGCCAATGAGGGTAGGTTACCCTGAACAAAGAGAGTCTCAATGGCAATAGGGATTAGATGTTCAGGGGGAAGAATCAACAGGCCTCAGCTCCTGATCTGAGGGAAAAAGATGTTCACGTATACGGCTTTCTCGTCTAGACAGAATGGGACTTTCCACAGACAGAGAATATAGGAGAAAGGCAGTATGGGGAAAAAAGAGCAAATTCGATTTTGGCGTAGACTATCTGTTGCAGTAACGCAGAGAAAGCACATGTGTTTGTGGTGTGGGAGACAGTTGTGGCTGGAGAAACATACCTGGGATTTATCAGTATCTAGGTAAAGGCATGGAAGGAGATGAGACTACCTAGGAAGGGCCCAGTGGAGGGGAGAGAGTACTGAGGACAGAACTAGGGGGCACACCCCATAAATAAGGCACAAAAAAGTACAGTGTAAAGGTTAGGGAGACGTAAGGGACGAATGAAACATCATGTCCCTCTCTGGCTCCTCAATGCCCCCAGGATCAAGCCCAAACCTCTTAACAAGCTTCAAAGGCCATTCACGACGTGGCTACTCTGGACTTCTCCAGCTGCAGCTCTTGTCTCCCTCACCTGGAGCTCAGAGCCCCACACTGAGCCGGAAGGGGGCTCAGTCTGTGAGTGCAGTGACTTGGCCTGCTGCACTCCTGTCCTAGAACACCCCACCACATTTTAACCTCCTATGAGCGATGTTATAAATGTCATCATTCATTATCACGAACTAGGTAAATGAGCAGGACTCGATTCGCAGTCTATTCATCCATGGGATGGTAAGTTTATGGGTCATCCTGGCTAGGCTATAGTACCCAGTTACTGAATCGAACACTAACCCAGGTGTACCTGTGATGCTATTCTGCAGATGTGGTCGACATATACAACCAGTTGATTTTAAGCAAAGGAGATCATTTTCGATAATGTGCACGGGCCTTACCCAATCAATTGAAAGGTCTTAAAAGCAAACACTGATGTTTTCCTGAAGAAGAAATTCTCCCTCAAGACTGCACCATTAACCCCCATCTGAGTTGGCCTACTGTCTGTTGGCCTACTGCACGAATTTTGAACTTACCAGCCTCTGTAATTGCGTGAGCCAGTTCTGCGAAATAAAACTGTTAATACAGACATACATACATAATACATGTACACACAGATAAAGATCTTGTTAGTTCCTACTTCTTTGGAGAATGCCAACCAATAACTATTTACTAAAGGAGGGTTAAGGCCCCACATTTAACTACCTTAAGTGCAAAGTACCAAGTTTCCATCATTTGTCGTAATGATGAGAAACATGGTTTTTTATTGTTAAGAACACGTTAGTATGTTGATTTATATTAAATGCAGAGTATATTAATATAAAATATTAACACTAGTTCCACTCAATGAGGACAGGGGACATCTAACACTGTTACAACAAATACTCTGGACTTTTAGCGGATCACTTTACTCCTCATATTTTTTGTGTGAGACTGCAAATGAGAGTACTGCCAGAGTCCATCCCCCAAATCTAATCTCCAGATAGTCATAATTTATACCAAATGCTACCAGCAACATGTACCCAAGGGTCATAAATTGAAACAGAAGCTCAAAGAATCAGTAGGCTTTTATCTCAGACAGAGACAAAATGCTCTCCAGCGGTTAACGACTGGGGATTGGAAGGAGGATGTATCTGCTCGGTATCTCCCAGAAGCCCAAGAGGCGACTGGCTGAAACCTTTATTACCAGTCAGTTCAATCTTACACTGTCAAATGCACAGCACCACTTCACTTAGATCTAAGTGTAACTTCCAGGGATTAGTTTAAGAGTTGGTCTATATTTAATATAACCCATGAATGCAAGCCGTTTTCGGAGCTGTTTCTTTCTTTTAGGTAGCACTGTAAAATTCTCTGGCACATCTCTCTCTCAGCCAACACGACAAGCAAACGCACTGCCCTCCCCCTCTCTACGTGGGACATGACTCCCAGGGGTGTGGACCTTCCTGGCAACGTGGGACAGAAATCCTAGAATGTTCTAGGACTCAGGTTGAGAAAACCTTCTTGACCAAAAGGGGGGAGAGAGAAATGAGACAAAATAAAGTGTCAAGGGTTGAGAGATTCCAGAGTCGAGAGGTTGTCCTGGAGGCTATTCTTATGCATTAAACAGATATCCCATTTTAGTTCAGGTATAACAGAGAGGCTGGAGGGAACTGCCTGAAAATATACAGTTGTGTTCCAGTAGCCGTGTTTCTTGAAGATGATTGTATAATGATATAGCTTTCGCATGCGACTGTGTGACTGTGAAAACCTTGTGTCTGATGTTCCTTTCATCTACCTTATCAACAGATGAGTAAAACATATGGAATAAAAATAAATAATAGGGGGAACAAATGTTAAAATAAATTTAGTAGATTCAAGTGCTGGTGATCGGTGGGGGGGAGCGGCAGGGGGTATAGTATGTACAATTTTTTTTCTTTTTTTTGTTATTTCTTTTTCTGGATTGATGCAAATGTTCTGAGAGGTGATCGTGGTGATGAACATACAACTATGTGATGATATTGTGAGTTACTGATTATATACCAAGAATGGAACGGTCATATGGTAAGAATGTTCGTGTTTGTATGTTGTTCTTTTTTTTTTTCTTTTTCACATGGGCAGGCACTGGGAATTGAACCCGGGTCCTCTGGCATGGCAGACAAGCATTCTTGCCTGCTGAGCCACTGTGGCCCGCCCTGTATGTTATGTTTAAAAAAAATTAAAAAATTAAAAAACAAAACAAAACAAACTGTATTCACTGACTAAGGAATGCATTTTGGTTTGTTGCCTAATTTTTATTTGTGAATTATATAATTTTCAATACAAAAAAAATTCTCTGGCACACAGAGCTACTGACTGGGGTCTCTACATGATAACCAGAGTGGGCACAGAACTCATGCTGGGATGTGCTCATCTGGACAAACACGCTCTCCACGGTTTCCAAGGCACTGCTTTAGGTTTCCCCAGAGGGGCAAATGCTCGGGTGCAAACAGGCTCCCATGAAAGCCAGGCGTGCCCCAACCTCCCACCCCCCAGTTCTGAGTCGTGATTAGGAGGCTCGCGCAGGGAGACTAGAATTTCAACCCCTGCCCCCCGCAGTGCCTTGTAACTCTGTGACACGAGACAGCATTTATCCTCCCTCTGCCATATCTGCCATACCTTCCTCACTTACAGAATGGGGATGATTTCACCTCCGTGACAAGGGTGCTGTGCAGATTAAATGAATTAATGCCTCTGCCATGTTAACGCAGTGCCTGCACCCAGCAATCATTTACTGACTTCTTACCATCGCTGTTTAATCACTACAATCAGTCCACCCAATCTAGGTAAAGTTTGTGTAAAACTGTCCAACCATCAGAAACAAAAAGTTATTTGGAAAAAATGCTTTCACACTCCCTTCCCTATTTACCATCTCTTAAAAAGTGTTTAAACAAGCGTTTGCTTGGCCTTTCATTGAAAATGCTTCTCATATTTACTCAGCTATGATGCTCCAAGACCATGCTTTACTGTAAAACCCAGAGGCTGTACCTGTAGGTTAATTATGTATAAAATAGTAATAAAAATAAAAATTCTCTAAAAGCAAACACACGGTAGAGAATAGCAAACCAGTTTAGCAAAACAATCCCCCATAATCTTTTTCCATCTTAGTAATATCAGTTAGCATCATTTATTTCCTTTAAGTTCTTCTATGGGAGGTTTTGAAGAAGACATTTGCTCTCTCTTATTCTAGCCTCTATCTAATAATTAGCTAAAAATACCGGATATGGAAAATTCATTAAGAACCTTTTGGCAACTGTGCCATACAGCTATGGCAAGATCAGAGACTCAAGCTTCCTTAGTTAAGCTGTTACAATTACTCCCCATAAGAAGAGAGGATTAAAAAACCAACTACTTTAGGGCATGGGAATAAGTGGTTCTATTTACAGGAAAATAGGACTATCAGGTCAATGCAGTACATGAATCATTTCAAGTAAAAAGCTGTAACTATGATTTGAGTGAAGAACATAGGGAATTCTTCATTAACTTCTGACTGTGGACTCAAGATTCAAAAGTTAACAAATATTTTAGTTCCAGAAAAGTCTAGTAATTAATTCTGCAATTCATGATTTTAACTAGTCTTGGATGGCTTAGGAGTTTTCCAAATTAGTAAAGTTTTTACAATAAAAATAAGCGTATTTTTCTTGAAATGAATTTGGGTGGGCATTTTGCGGTGAAGCATTAAACAAAAGACTACGCTCTTAAGGATATAAGGGGTGAAGGACATTTACTTCCGCTAAGTGAAAGCTGAAATCGTCAAAGAAAATGAGGCCATTTCCTTCCTACTCTCAGGGGCTTGCGGAAGTTTCCACCTCCTTGGTCAATGGCACACAGCGTCTGTCCCTCCTGTGTGAAGGGTTGGGATTTCAGGAGAGGAAATGATAAGCCCCTGGGCTGTGTTCCCACGGCCCCGCGCACGACCCACGCGCGCCCCGCACTCACCAGCTTGCCCCTTTGCTGCGCCGACCTGGTTTCCCGCAAGGTGTAGACGTCTCCGCACACCGAGATCTCGCGCCAGGCGCCCGGCAGGGCCTCCTCGGTGAAGCCCCCGCGCGGATGCATCACCAGGACGCCGTTGGTGGTGAGCCCGTCCATGTGGCCGTCGGGGTTTTTCCACTTGGCTGCCTTTTCCTGGAGAGCAGGCCACAGGACAGAAAGCGCGCGCTAAGACCGCCTTCCACATGAAGGGGTTTACTCACTGTACAATAGTGAGTAGGGGTACTGGGCAGGAAAAAGGGACAGATTTTCATTTTCCACTTAAGGCTAGGTGATCAGAAGGAGGAAATACTCTGCAATTCCTCTGACAGTGTGAAAGGAGTGCTAAGATGGATGAATGATCTATCACTGGATATACCTTATATTCATCTAGGGAGTTGAAAGAAAAAAAGAACTCGGTGGCTGAGCCTCTCCACCAGAGATTCTTTTTAAAATATCCCAAGTGATTCTAGAAATCTAATATGCATCTTCAGTTCTATCTGTGAAGTGCTTTCATTGTATATCAAACAATGCTTTATGGGCATCCTTATCTGGGAGATATATGGAATGAAAGCTAAATCATTTTACAAAATAAAAAGAATTTGCATCAACAGTACAAAGTTCCACAAAATGTCAAGTCAACAAGTTGTGGCCATTGCATCTCCACGCACATCCATGCTTATGTACTCAAAGGTGGGAGGCTCAACCAGCAAGACCGAGGCTCCCGGCCGCCTGCACCACAGCAATTCCCCTCACCGTCCTTGGTGACAGACAGAGCGAGGAGACTGCTCATATGACTCGAGGACCCATCCTGATTAGCGGACCCCACTATGCCGATCCCTGCCCGAAGGCTGGCGTAGGGGTGGGCATGTGACTGCGTTCTGGCCAGTGAGACAGGGAAGAAGTTCTTCTTGCAGGCTTCCAGGAAAGGGTTATTATTCTAAAAAGAGACAGAGAACAAAGTGCCTCTGGGTCTCTTCTTCCTCGGGAAGTTGTCACGCTGCAGGGACTTCTGGACCTACGGGAGGCAGCTTTCACCATGGGGAGACCTTGCCTGAGGAAGAAGCTTGTGTGCTGAGAAAGGCAGAGAACAGGGAGGAAAGAACCTGGGTTCTGCAATGCAGCGGAAGTTGTGAATGGGCCAACCCTGGAGTTGGCCTTCCTCGCCTCTTCTTGTCACGTGGGACAATACGTTTTTATTGCTCTTTAGGACATTTTGAATGTTTTTATTTTCCTCTCTGCAAAAATGATCCTGATTCAGACAGCAATGTATTACTCGAATGGGGAACTCCTTGAGGGTGGGGATTTTTATTATTTTGTTCTCTGTGATATTATGTCTATAGTATCCAGTATGGAACATGGCAAGCACTCAGTAAAAATGTACTGAATGAATGAATCACTAAAAGTTTACTTCTGAACCCTAATTATCTAGATCTGGCCATTTCTCCCTCCCCTGAAATAAACTCTATTAAGCCAACCATCAATATATAAAGTAGAATGTTTATATATATGTGTGTGTGTGTGTATATGTATGTATATATTTGTTATTTTTTAATCACCTTTTAATTTGTTATTTTTTAAGTTACTTAAAAGTCATTAAAAATACAATGTTCTTATATCCCCCCGCCCCATTATTGACACTTTGCATTGGTTTGGTACTTTCTTTTGCAATAGATGAAAATATATTAAAATATTGTTAACTAGAGTCCATAGTTTGCATTTTCCCCACATACCACCCTAATATCAAAACCCTGTAATAATGAAGTACATATCTTTAAAGAACATTTTTACATTTATACTATTAACCACAGTTACCGTGTTATATAGTCCCATGTGTTTTTCCTCTTTCTTTCTAGTAACATGCAATACCCCAAACTTCTCCTTTCAACCACACTCACACTCATAGTTCAGCGTTACTTATGCTCACAAGAAGGTGCTACTGTCACACAATCCATTTCCAAACATTTACAATTAACCTAATAAGAAATTATGTAAAAATTAAGCATCAGATCCTCACTTTCTACCCCTATTATATCCCCTGGCAATCTATATTCTAGATTCTAACTCTGTGAGATTGCTTATCATAATTAGTTCATATCAATGAGATCATACAATATTTGTCCTTTTGTGTCTGGCTTATTTCACTCAGCATAATGTCCTCAAGGTTCATCCATGTTGTTATACTTATCAGAACTTCATTCTTCTTACAGCTAAATAATATTTCATCATATGTATACCACATTTTGTCTGTCCATTCATTAGTAGATGGGCACCTGAATTGTTTCCATCTTTTGGCCACTGTGAACTTCGGCGTGCAAATGTTTGTTCAAGTCCCTGCTTTCAGTTCTTCTGGGTATATTCCTAGTAACAGGACTGCTAGATCATAAGGCAATTCTATACGTAGCTTCCTGAGGAACTGTCAAACTGTCTTCCACAGTGGTTACACCATTATACATCCCCACGAGCAGTGCATGAGTGTCCTTGTTTCTCCACATCTTTTCCAACACGGGTAGTTTTCTGCTTTTTTAATAGTGGCCATTCTAGTGGGTGTGAAATGGTATCTCATTGTGGTTTTGATTTGCAGTTTCCTAATAGCTAGTGATGCTGAGCATCTTCTCATGTGCTCTGTGGCCATTTGTAGTTCCTCTTTGGAATAATGTCTATTCAAGTATTTTGTCCATTTTTTAAATTGCTTTTTTTTAATTGACTTATAGGATTTCTTTATATATTCTGGATATTCAACCCTTATCAGATATGTGGTTTCAAATATTTTCTCCCATTGAATTGGCTGCTTTTTACTGTCAAAGTCCTTTGAAACACAAAAGTTTTTAAATTTTGAGGTCTCATTTATCCATTTTTTACTTTTGTTGCTTCTGCTTTTGGTGGAAAGTCTAAGGAACCATTGCCTAAACACAAGATCTTGGAGATGCTTTGCTACATTTTCTTCTAGGAGTTTTATGGTCCTGGCTCTTATATTCAAGTCTTTGATCCATTTGAGTTAATTTTTGCATAAAGTGTGAGATAGGGGTCCTCTCTCTTTCTTTGGCATATAGATATCCAGTTTTCCCAGCACCATTTATTGAAGAGACTGTTCTGTCCCAGGTGAGTTGACTTGGTAGCCTTGTCAAATAGCAATTGGCCATAGACATGTGAGGGTCTATTTCTGAA
Source organism: Tamandua tetradactyla (assembly GCF_023851605.1). Classification (NCBI taxonomy): domain Eukaryota; kingdom Metazoa; phylum Chordata; class Mammalia; order Pilosa; family Myrmecophagidae; genus Tamandua; species Tamandua tetradactyla. The sequence continues at coordinate 9,463,363 of NC_135338.1, forward strand.
CTTTCATTTTGATTTCATTGGTTAATATACCTATCTTTATGCCAGGACCATACTGTTTTGACCACTGTAGCTTTGTAATAAGCTTTTAAGTAGGGAAGTGTGAGTCTTCCAACTTAATTCTAATTTTTCAAGATGTTTTTAGATACCCCGACCCTTCCAAATAAACTTCATGATTGGCTTTTCCATTTTTGCAAAGGAGGTTGCTGAAATTTTGATTGAGATTGCACTGAATCTGTAAATCAGTTTGGGTAGAATTAACATCTTAACAATATTTGTTCCTCTAATCCATGAACACGGAATTTCCCTCCAATTATTTAGGTTTCCTTTGATCTCTTTTAGCGATGTTTTGTAGTTCTCTGCATAGGTCCTTTAATATTCTTGGTTAAATTATTCCTATATATTTGATTCTTTTAGTTGCTACTGTAAATGGAATTTTTTGTTGATTTCCTCTTCAGGTTGCCTATTACTAGCGTATAGAAACACTACTGATCTTTGCATGTTGATATTGTATCCTGCTACTTTGCTGAGCACATTTATTAGCTCTAATAATTTTGTTGTAGATTTTTCAGGACTTTCTCAATATAGGATCATGTCATCTGCAAATAGTGAAAGTTTTACATCTTTTTTTTCCAATTTGGATTTTTTTCTTTTTCTTACCTAACTGCGCTAGCTAGAACATGTAGCACAATGTAGAATAAAAGTGGTGACAGTGGGCATCTTTGTCTGTTCCAGATCTTAGAGGGAAAGAGTTCAGTCTTTAACCACTTTGTATGATGTTAGCTCTGGGTTTTTCATATATGCCCTTTATTATGTTGAGAAACATCCTTCTAGTACTATCCTTTAAAGTGTTTTCCTCAAGAAAGGATGCTGGATTTTGTCAAATGCCTTTTCTGAATCAATCAAGATGATCATGTGGGGATTTTTCCCCCTTCAATATGTTAATGTAGTGTATTATATTAATTGATTTTCTTGTGTTGAACCACTCTTGCATACCTGGGATAAAACCTACTTGATTATGGAGTATAATTCTTTTAATGTGCTGTTGGATTTGACTACACGTATTTTGTTGAGGCTTTTTGCATCTATGTTCTTTAGGGAAATTTGTCTAATTTTCTTTTCTTGTACTATCTATCTGGCTTTAGTATTAGGGTGATATTGGTTTCATTGAATGAGTTAGGAAGTGATCATTCTTCAATTTTTTGGAAGAGTTTGAGCTGGATTGGCGTAATTCTTCTTGGAATGATTGGTAGAGTTCATCTCTGAAGCCACCTGGTCCTGGGGTTTTCTTTGTAGAGAAGATTTTGATGACTGACTTACCTTCTTTACTTGTAATTAGTCTGTTGAGATCTATTTCTTCTAGAGTCAGTGTTGGCTGTTTGTATGTTTCTAGGATTTGCCCATTTCAGCTGGGTTGTCTAATCTGTTGGCATATAGTTTTGCACATTATCATCTTATATGATCTTATTTCTGTGGGGTCAGTAGTAATTTGATCCTCTCATTTCTGATTTTATTTATTTGCCTCTTCTCTCTTTGTCAGTCTACCTAAGTGCTTGTCAATTTTATTGATCTTTTCAAAGAACCAGTCTTTGCTTTTGTTTATTCTATTGTTTTTTTATTCTAAATTTCATTTATTTCTACTCTAAAATTTATTACTTTTTTCCTTGTTCTTGCTTTCAGATTAGTTTGTTGTCCTTTTTCTAGCTCCTCCAAGTGTGCAGTTAGGTCTTTGATTTTAGCTTTTTTTCTTTTTTAATGTAAATGTTTAGGGCTATTAAGTTTCCCTCTCAGCATTGCCTTTATAGCATCCCATAAGTTTTAATATGTTGTATTCTTATTTTCATTCATTTCCAAATATTAACTGATTCTTCTTGTAGTTTCTTCTTTGACCCACCGATTGTTTAAGATTGAGTTGTTCAACCTCCATATATTTGTGAATTTTCCAGGTCTCCACCTGTTATTGACTTCCAGCTTCATTCCACAGGCTCCGGACAAAGTACTTTGTATAAGTTCAATTGTTTTCAATTTATTGAGACATGTTCTGTGACATGACATGATCTATCCTGCAGAATGATCCATAGGCACTTGATAAGAATATATATCCTACTGTTTTGGGGTGCAGTGTTCTGTATATTTCTGTTATGTCTAGTTCATTTATCATATTATCCAAGTTCCTGTTTCCTTATTGATCCTCTGTGTATAGGTTTTATCTATTGATGAGAGTGGTACATAGAGAGTGGTCTCTAACTATTATTGTAGAGACATCTATTTCTCCCTTTAGTTTTGCCAGTGTTTGACTCATATATTTTGGGTCACTCTAGTTAGATACATAAATATTTATGATTTTTCTTTCTTCTTGGTATATTGCCCCTTTCAGTAACATATAGTGTCCTTCTTTGTCTCTTAAAATAGACTTAAAGTCTATTTTGTCTGATATTAGAATCGCTACTCCTGCTCTTGTTTGGTGTTCGCATGGAATATCTTTTTCCAACCTTTCACTTCCAACCCATTTGTGTCCGTGATGGCTTGAAGCTGTACTGAAAAGTATGTTCTTAAAGTTAATCCACTTCTGTGGGTTTGCACTCATTGTAAGTAGGATCTTAAGATATAACCCCCCTTGTGCTAAGCATGGGTCTTAATCTTACTGGAATCCTTTAATAGAAAATGAAACTCAGACAAAGAGAAAGACACAGAAGCTGAGAGAAAGAGAGCCACAGAAGGTGAGAGAGAATAAGTCACAGAAGGTGAGAGAGAAATTCCCTGATGTCAGAAGCTGAAAGCAGTGAAAACTGGAAGAGAAAGGAGAGAACAGCAGATGCTGCCATGTGCCAGAGGAGTCCAGGCCTGCCGGCAGCTGATCTTTGGGGAGAAAGCATCACCTGATGATGCCTTGATTTGGACATTTTCATGGCCTCATCACTGTTACCTTGTAAATTAATCATTTCTCATTATTAACTGTCAGACTATTTCTGCTATATCGCAGCTCTAGCAAACTAAAACAGCGTCTTTAAGTGTAAGGACAATCTTTTGTAGACAGCATATAGATGGATCATACTTTTTTATCCATTCTGCCAATCTGTCTTTTTTTTTTTTATTAAAGAAAAAAAAGAAATTAACACAACATTTAGAAATCATTCCATTCTACATATGCAATCCGTAATTCTTAACATCATCACATAGATGCATGATCATCATTTCTTAGTACATTTGCATCGATTTAGGAAAAGAACTAGCCCAATCTGTGTCTTTTGATTGGGGAGTTTAATCTATTAACATCCCATGTTACTATTGTAGAGGCAGTATTTACTTTAACCATTTTATTCTTTGGTTTTTATGTGTCATAACTTGTTTTAGTCTCTCTTTTTATTCTTTTAGTTACTCTGACTCATACTCTTCATTTTTCTACTCTCTTCCAAGCCTCTCTCTCCTGTCTTTTCCTTTTAACCTAGAGAACTCCCTTTTAGTATTTCTTGTACGTAGGTCTCTTGTTGACAAACTCTCTTGGTTCCTGTTTATTGGAGAATACTTTAAACTCCTCCTCATTTTTGAAGGACTGTTTTGCCAGATAAAGAATTCTTGGCTGGCCATTTTTCTCGTTCAGCACTTTAAATATATTATATCACTGTTTTCTCACCTCCATGGTTTCTAATGAGAAATTGACACTTAATCTTATTGCAGTTGCCTTGTATATGACAAATTACTCTTCTCTTGCTGCTTTCGGGATTGTCTTTTTCTTTTGGTATTTGACATTCTGATTAGTGCATGTCTTGGAGTAGATTTATTAGGATTTATTCGGTTTGGAATACATTCTGCTCTTGAACCTATATATTTATGTCCTTCATAAGAGTGTGGAAATTACCAAACATTATCTTCTCAAATATTCTTTCTGCTCCTTTTTTCTCTTTTCCTCCCCTTCTGGGACACCCATGATTTATATGCTTATGTGTTTTGTGCCAACATTCAATTCTCTGAGTCCCTGCTCATTTTTTTCCCCATTCTTTTCTCTATCTATTCTCCTGTAAGATTTTGATCATCCTATTTTCTAATTTGTTGATTCTTTCTTCTGCCTGTTCAAACATGTTATTCTATGCCTCTAGTGTATCTTTAATCATTTCTATTGTATCTTTCATTCCCATAAGTTTGGTTATGTTTCTTTTCATACTTTCAAATTCTTTTTTATGCCCACTCAATGTCTTTTTTATTATCTATTATCTCTTCACTTGTATTTTCCTTCATCATCTTGAATTGATTTGGGAGATCTGAATATATATATTTATGTACATATATTTTTAAAAAAGTAATTATCATACATATTATAATTAATATAGCCAATATAACAAATATGATTTATTTATTTACAGATATATGTATATATTTTTTCACATGGGCAGGCACCGGGAACGAACCTGGGTCTCCAGCATGGCAGGCAAGAACTCTGCCCACTGAGCCACTGTGGCCTGCCCCATTTTCAGAATTTTAAAAAACAGTTTTACAAACTGGCCACCTAAGGACTAAAATCTCAAAATCTATCCAGAGGATAGATGCCATGTCATGCAAAGCAAATGTTCTGCCACATTATGTGTTCATTATCATAATCACGGCTGCTTTTCTTGTGACAGTATACTTATGAATACTACTTACGCCAAGAAATATGTTTTTGGAAGAGTCAAATCCTGCTGCGAATATCCGTGCTGTGTAAGGTTCATTCCGGTCACAGACAATCCTGCAGGCAAATCTGGATATGGTACTTTGTGTGATTTGGGCTTCATCATTACTCTGACTGCCAGAAATGGTGTCTGTGACGACGAAGTCGATAGGGCTTTCTGTTGATCTGCCCACCTAAATAAAGTAAATACACTCATGAGCCACTTGAAAACATCACATTGTTATACTTCGCTCACACGGAACGGGCACTCAAGATCCCTTTTACACTTATTAGGTCTGCTCGGAGGGTCAGAATTTAATGAAAAGTTTTCAGTTGTGTTCTCCTTCCTGTTTAACTAAGGGAGATACTATGGTAACCAATCAACTAAGAGAAGGCTCAGTTTTCTACTCTGGGGGGAAATATTAGATCTTCCTCCAAACATCAGATTTTATTTCTTGGTTGAGGAAGAAATATTGCTGACACAGAAAATCATTCTTTTTCTTCTATTTTTTTTTTCTTGGGCAGGCACCAGGAAATGAACCCTTTCTTCTATTTTTGAGTGGATAAAAGCCTGAACAATTTTATATAAGAAGCTAATACAAAGACTCACCCCCCATCTTGTGCCTAACTCCAGAGAATGGTTTTCCCCACTGGGTAAATCAACAGTTACTCACAGCTCTGAATAAGAAAAGGCCTAACCCTGACATAGAAATAAAATGTTTATTACCACCACTTGGTGCAAATGAGAATGACGTAAAGGGCTTATACGAGCCAGCCTAACTTTTGGGATACAATCAAATAAAAGACTTTAAAAAGCTGGTCTTAACATTTCGACTCTGTATGATTTAAAAAACTCTCTTGGGAAAATCTACAAAGTTGCCAAAAATATCATATTTGCCTCTTTCCTTGGTAGGTTTAAATGCTGCCAGAAAGAGTATATTTAATTAGGAAAATCTTAGTGTTTTAATACAGTTTTTCAAATTCAATAAAGCCAATAACACAGGTACTGCTTTCACTTTTGAACGGAGGAGATTTAAGAATCTGTTTATAAATAAAGAAATCCTCAAGATGGGACAGTAAAATGTTTATGTAATGATGGTCTATGAATCTCTAGCTGAAAAAAGTGATCAATGTTATGTATACCAAGAGGCTTCTTAAATTACAAATTATTTATATGCAAACGAATAATTTCTCACTAAACATACTGATGTTCTCTTCTTGCATTACTGACTTTGATTTCAAAGCCCCTCATGGAAGCACGTACCACATGCTCCAAAAATGCCAATTTCCCAGGTATAGTTTGAGTTCAAAATTCAATCTAAAACATAAACAATGTAGAATGTTTTTTATCCCCTCGAATAAAAGTGGAAAAAATATGTATCTTCTACCATTTATCTCTGCTTGCTTCCAGGAATGATATTATTACATTTCTTTTGTAAATCTCACAAATACATTCTCATGCATACACTATCTCTGTAAAATCACAGACAACAGACATCTATCTTCTCTTGTTTTTTGCAACCCTTAATTTCTTGTCCTAATGAAACGCGCCTGGAACAAACTAAACTGCTGGGTTCACAGAAACTCATCAACTCGAATAGATGCATATTGCCTGAATATATGCATTTCAGGTTTAGAAAACATATAGCTTGTTAAAAAATGCAACATAAAATCCAAATTAGATGTACTAAAAGATCTTTTCATACAGTTCATCTTTCTAAAGTTACAAATCTTTCTGCCACAGGATTCATACAAAGGCTGGGTGTAAAGCTCCATGGAAGCTCTACTGGGTGAGATGCCTCTAATTTTTTTTTTTACAGCTTTTTTAAAATTAGAAAAGTAACAAATGCTCATTGCAAAATACTTAAATACAGAGACGTATAATGGAGAAAATAAAGGCTATTCCAAAACCAGGAACAAACCAGTCCTGAAACTCTATTCCAACAAAGCTTAGGCGTGAATGTGAGAAGTTCTGAAATGGCCTAGTCACCCCACAAAATCTGAAGCCCCACAATGACCCACCCTCTGCCTTAATTTCTGTCACCCTCCATGGAAGAGGGCAAAGACTTTTCAAGATCTGTTAAAAGCTCAAAGTTAAAAACCTGCCTCTGCTAGAATGTCACACACGATTCCTTCTTGTCTACAGAGATTTCTTTCTTCTGGAAAGGTCCCGTTCTGAGTTCATCCCAATGTATTAAATTAATGTCTTGATGAATTAACTGAAATGGACCATAAAAACATGAAACTGTATTCCAACTGTAACATACTGCTAGGATCAATTATTTCAAGTCATGATTCTTATCTGACTAGTCATACAAGGTTTGCTTATCAATTCACTTCCATTTAAATCTAATCTATAGAGTGCTAGTTTAATTTTACTCTTGAAGACAAGAGTCTCGTGTTGCTTTTGCCAAGAAAAAAAAAAAAAAGCTACTTTCCTCCTGGAAATCACTCAGTGTAGAAAACTTGGCACCCGTCCTTTCTTTTGACTACTGGAGCAAACCTACATTACTATTTTAAAGTCTGTCATGTATACAAGCCAAGATGCTTTTGAAAGTCATCTAATATTCATATAGTGCTGGCATTCATTTAGTAGCCACAAATGGGAAAGTTATTCCTACTACTGCCACTCACACACATAGTGAATATAATCTAGCATTTTCCATCTTATTTATATATAAGAAAAGCTTGGATTTTCCAACAGAAGTAAGAAGGCACCAAAACACCTGGAAGACCCTCACCTTTCCCCACTGGGCCCACCAATCTCTCTGCACCTGAAACCTTATTTTCTGACTCCCCTCCTATGATATGGATGATCTACTGCCTCATTTATCCAAGGCCAACCTCTCTGCCGATGCTTGGCATGCTGATGTTTTTCCCTTCTTACAGATTCTGCTCCTGAGACTGCCCCCGCTCCCTCCCGAACCATGGATCTCCCTCCCTGGGGTGGAACACACAGCACTCAATCAGTCACACTCCGCAGCAGCACTTCTCAGACTCTCTGTGGCAAAGGACCAGTGTTGTTTTTTAATTTCAATCAGATGCAGATGGACACATAAAAAAAATAATGAAAAAGAGCCCCAGAAAAGTGATCAGCTGCTTGGAGGTCTCAGCCACCAAGTATCTATAAGGGTTTCCAGAGGCTCCTCTCGTTTCTGTACTCATCCCACCCTGCTGTGCCGCGCAGAGAACCCCAGTCTGCATGGCACTGCTCTCAACCAGTCTCCCATCTTTAAAAACGCTGTCCTTCGCCTGCAAGCAACTGTCAAGCGGCAGCACCATTTCCCTGCTTCATCTAACAGCGACACGTCTTGGAAAAACCTGTCAATAGTCGTTACTTCCGTTTCCTCACCCTTCTCACAACTTCTCTCCACCCACTCAACTGAGCTCCCCTCCTCATGACGGTTGAAATCGTTCTTGCTAAGGCGAGAGCCATCGATGCTACACTATGTCCAGGGTCCATGTTCAGTCGGCACATCCTGGGGTGCCCACACCTGCTAGTAAAATAATGAAATGCTTCCAGATTAGTGGGTACATAGCCCCCTCCCTTTCTCTTTGTATCCTCCCCCTCAGTAACCTCAAGTCCCATCTATCAACCAATGATACCCAGATTTACTGCAGGAAACCCTTCTCTCTCTCCTGAGTTTCAGCCTCGAACAGCTCACCCCCACGTACTGTCCAACAACCATCTCACAGGGAAAGAGACCCAAGCAGAACTCGGAGTCCCTAACTCAGAGCTCCCTGACTGCTCAAGTTCAGTGTCAAATCCCAAGGATCACCCCCTCAGTTCTCCACCTTCCTCCATGCTCACATTTCACCCTTTGTAAATCCTGTCAACTTTACCTCAAAATTTCTTCCAAACGTCCACTTTTCCCCACGTTAGGTCCAGTTATTATCACCTCTTACTTGGGTTACATTCCATTAGCCTCCAAACGAGTCTCCTTGCTTCCATACTTACCTCTTAGAATCTTTTCTACACAGGAGTTGGAATTATCTTTTACGAATGCATATCAGATTATACCCCTCTCCTGCTTAAAATCTTCCAACATCTTCCTAAAACTCCTAGAATAAAACCCAAACTCTTTACCTGGCCAAAACGGCCCTACTTAGTCCAGCTTTGGCCTCCCTCTCTAGGCTTACCTCACTCCACTTCTTTCCTCCTTAAAGTTACTGCTTCAGAGCCTTTTGCACCCCTTGTTTCCTCTGCCTGGAATTCTTGCTATATTTGTGGTCTGCCGCCTCTAGAGGCGAAAGGGACACATAAGCGGGCCATCCCCAGTGACCATAAGAGTAAATGGCAAATTGTAGGTGCTCAAGAAATACCTAGTAATGAAGGGAAGATGACAGCGAGCCTGAACCTTGTGAGATACACAAACACACACACACACAAACACACACACCACGTACAATGTTTCAGGAAATGACTATTGAAAAAATGAAGATATTAACAGATATTAAATGGTACTATCTAAAACTACTGCAAGCCAAATTAAAACTCAAACAAAACCCCAAAATGTAGGCATTGCAAGCTTTCAGACTCAAAGCCTACAAACTATGGATCCAAGAAGGAAAGTCCACTGAACGCTGCCTTCAGGATCCAACACATCTCCCGGCCTTGTGGTCAGAATGTATTTGTTTGTCTGTCTGTTTGTTTGGCATGGGCAGGCTGGGGGAATCGAACCTGGCTCTCCAGCACGGCAAGCGAGAACTCTGCCACTGAGCCACCGTTGAACTGCTTGGTCAACGTACCATACATCACCTTGGCATCACACATCACCTTGGGGGTTTTCTAAGACATTCCATCACTCCCTTTGATTCCTTTCATGAACTGTCTTCTTCTCTGTCTTACTTTCTCAACAGATAGACTCTCCAGCCTTTATTTATTTACTCTATTCCAGAAAAGGATTAATAAGCTCTTATTCTGAATATATTAACACAGAATTTCTCACACTTAATCCCTCCTTTAAATTCAGATCTAGCTTTGAGTCTTTCTCAGGCAATAATATTTCCTACTTCTGGGTCCAGTGTCTGATTCCACTGAGGGGAATTGGGAAAGGACCCTTTTTGGTTTACTCTGATATTCTGCATTTAAATGCTCAATTAATTTAGAAATCACTTTAATGGAAAATAGCTGAATTGAACAAACTTCAACACTAAGATCTGTAATTGAGAAATGTGAATGCTGCCATGCTTTTGCTTACTGATTTTTGTGACTGATAGGTTTTAGACAGAAAAAACAATGTGCTAAAAGGAGGACAAATTAAAAGAATCTTGGCTTTTCAAGACCTTCTAAGAACTGACTAATTTTACTCTGCTTCAGATAATCTAACATTAGTTTTTCAGTTTGTCCAGTTAGTCTTGAACAGAATCAGACTATTTTAATGAAATTGATAAATATATTATGTTTTCTTAATACATCTACAAATTCTTGTTTAAATTGTGATTTTTTTTAGAGGTTAAGTTGAGAATGCATAGAGAATAAAGAACTCGGGAGACTTAAATCTTAGCTCTGCCACTCATGACCTCTCTGTCCTTAGCTTAAGTTACTTTTCCTTTGTAGACCCAGATTTCTCAGCTTGGAAAGGCAGAGGCTGGTGTAAATCTGCAGTTCTCAGGGGGTGTGGTCCGTGAACCCGAGTGCCCCCACCTGCCAAGGTGCCCATGAAGACAAAACTCATCTCACAATAGTATGATGTCATTTGCCTTTCCCACTGTGTTGACCTTTGCACTGATGGTGCTAAGGCAATAATGGGTTAAAAACAACTCTGGCACCAACGTGAACGAAAAGCATTAGCACCAAACCACACTAGTTTCACTGCAATCTTCATGGTCACACACTTGCAGTTAGAATGTTAAGGGCAGGTTCAGTTGGGAATGAAGGTGAGACAGCAGATCTTGACTCATATTCTGTGTGATGGAACAGGATGCAGGCATAAAGTACTTAGTAACGGGAAGCTGACAAAAATCCAAGTAATTCTTTAATTCATTCGGAGTTGGCAGAGATGAGAAGGACAGAAATGAACGATCTGAATAAAATGCGATCGCACAATAGTGAAGAATGCGCTATGTCACAACACATCACTAGAGAATATTAGGTGAGATTTGGAAAATTTACTAAGAAACAAACTTCTCCTTAAAGGAATTCATGCCTCACACTTTAGTAGTAGGTGACTTACCTTTTACATGTGCCAGCTCACTTTAAGCAGTAAAATAATGAATCACTAACAATTGTAAAATAGCCTTGATTTGCTATTTTGAGTGTTAAGAAGACTCTTCGGCTGTCTACACAACACGGTATTTAAAAAATTTTATAAATTGGAAATGCACAGTTTTAAAAGTATATTAAAAAGAAGAAATCATTAGGAAATCCCATAAAATATAAACAGGCAAGTAAATGCAAATATTTATTTATTTATTTAGCTTTTCTTTAGCAGAATGAGAAGAAAACACATTTAGAAAAAATTACATGATGGAATGGCATGGTGAGCAAAACTACTGTCAACATTTTGTCCAACTATTATAGATCTTAATTCGGAATGCAAATTGCATTTAAATATCTATGTCTATAGAGGACTGTCACATTTTTCCCTAATAAGTGGCCCATTAATAACATGGTTCAAGTTAAAAAGTGTGAAAAATCTCGCTGTTGAGTCTCCTTCCCCACAAAAGGCCTTGCATGATCAATTTTTACTAATTTTAATGTGTATAAGGATTATTTAAATAATTAACAATTAATAGTTAATACTGCTCAATAGCATTAATAATTTAATTTATTAATATTTAAAACTAATTACTATTAATTGAACATAGTCCTATAGTTATAATATTAATACTGAATATGCTTTAGAGCTCCTTCCACATATATCATATGTGGAGCTTTTCCTCATTCTGCTCTACAGCTGCTGGAATATTCCCCTGCAAGGCTGTGTCCACATTTATCAAACAGGTCCCACACTGAAGGATATTTAGGTTGCTTTCAAAAACTTGCTACAAATGTCATTTTGCAGGTATATACGGATATCTCTGGGGTGAATATCTAGAAAGAGAAGAGCTGAGTCCAAAGATAAAAGCATTTTTCCTTTTGGATAGGTATTTCCAAATCGCCACTCATAAAGGTTATATCAATTTATACTCCCACCAACAATAGGATACGGGAGAGTGTGTGTTTCATCACATCACTGATAAAAACTTGGATTTCTGCCACTCTGATCATTGAAAACTAGGACCTCTGTGTGATTTTAATTCACATTTCTCTCATTAATAAGTGAAGTTAAGCAAATATTGATTTTAAAGTGCTATTTATATTCTTTTCTGAACAACTGCCTGTCATATCTTTGCTCAGTTCTTTATTGGATTGTTGGACTTCTCCTTAGTGATTTCCAGGGTTGCCTTAGGTATTTGGGACATTAGCCCTTGGTGATGAAGAACTGTAAGTATTTCCTGTTTGACATTCATCTTTTTCCTTGGCTTTATTATATTTTGACCACATAAATATTTATCTAAAAACCAAAATTTATCTATCACTCCTTTTATGGTTTGTGGGCTTTGCCTCATAGTTAGAGAGTTCTTCCCTACACTGAAGTTATAAAATCATTCTCCCATCTTTCTTCTAAAAGCTTTACTTAATATTTTAAAACAAATCTTTAAATCTTTGATTCACTTGGAATTTTATGGTATGAGGTACTGATACAACTATTTTCCCCAAACAGCTAATTTATATCTTTTTTCATTATTAATTTTTAACTTGATGCATAAAAACAAAGCAGATGTTTCTCCCAAATTCTGGAAGAAAGCCTAAAAGGAGAACATAACTTTGCTATAGGCTGGTATCTTACCAGTGTGAGGTGCTCTAGTTCATGACCACCATCGATTAAAAACAAGGAATAAGGAATTTAATTTTCTCTCTATTAAAACAGTACTGATGCAGGCATGCACTTCATGGCGTTACAGAAAACAGGATGAAAGACTTGGAGCATTTTTTCCCCAATCTCTTCTCTTTCTCTCTCTCATATATTTACATGCATGTAAAAAATAAATTACGGACCACATACTTGCCTCTTTCACTTACTTCATCATGGGCATTTTGTTCATTTAGTAGCTACATGGTGTCTTGTGTTTGAATGTACCTTACTGTAAATCATCGCCTACTGCTGGACGTGCAGACCGATTTCCAGTTTTTCAATTAGTATACACAACACTGTAATGAACATCTTTGTGCTCAAAGTTTTGTTCATGTTCTTAATTATTCACACATAACAATTCTTAAAGGGAGAATTAGTGGGTCACAGTCTAATTGTTTAAACCATTGGTGATGTTGCAATTCTGCCTTGTAGAAATGCCACACCAATTCGTGTCTCATCAATAATAACCAATTCCATACAGTGCTTTATAACACAATATTATTCAATATTATCCAATTAACACATAACAAAGAATATTTTATTATGGTATTTTTTTGTATTCGTATATTATGCACTTATTGGCCAACCCCAAATTTCTTCCTTTCTTTCTTTTTTTTTTTTTTTTTTCAGAATTACACATTTTGTTTTTTGTCCATTTTTCCAGTGTGGGAAAAATGATTGGTATATTCCTTTTGTCTGCTAGATTTGTAACCTATATATTTCCCTAGTTTGCCTTCTTATTTTTTGACACAAAGAAGCTAGAATGTGTCAAGTAAACTCTATTAACAGTTTATTACACAAGATTTCTTTATTTGCTGATATGTTTCATCCTTCCCCACCCCAAGAATAAAAACTCACCTACATTTTGCTCTAGGACTTGTGTCCCTTCATTTTCACATTTAAATCTTTACTTTCTTAGCACTTATTTTGGCATAGGCATGTTAGTATAGGTTAATATTTTTTGACATTTGTATCAGTGTCATTTATTTAGTATTTCATGGAAATGAAAAGCTTTATCTATTTCCAAGCTGTGTTTGCTTTCTTCCTGTATTAGTTTTTTTTTTCACATGGGCAGCACCAGGAATTGAACCCGGGGCTCCAGCATGGCAGGCAAGAACTCTGCCTGCTGAGCCACCGTGGCCTGCCCCTTGTATTAATTTTAATTTTACTTTTCTGCTGTTTTAAAGTTAAAAATCTTGGATACATCTATAAATTATCTTCTTGTTTTTTCAAAAAGTCATTAATCGATGATTTTTAGAATTATTTCCTTTCTTCTTTGTTTTGATGCATTTCTGGACTTTCTAGTTTATACCACTAAAACTATCCTTAAATTTGCTCTGCACTTTCTTAATGACTGTCATGTTTTAAAAATAACTTTTTCAGTAAATTAGTTTTTTGATTTTCATTCATTCATTCAATTTTTTTTTAATAATGAAAGCACTTAAGGCTATATAGTTTCTCCTCAGTCTGACACCAGTGACATGTCATGAATTCTGCTATATAATGTTCTCATATTTATTGGTGAGAAGGCCTATAATTGTGGTTTTGATGTCCTCGTAGATCCGAGTGCTATTTAGGAAGCATTTTGAACATGTTGGCTTCTTAAGTGGTTGGGTTTTAACATTTTTATTCTTGTTATTAATCTCTATTATTCATGCACTGAGCTCTGAGAATGCAGCCTTAACAATTTCTTTTTGCAATTTTAGAATTGCTTTTTCTTAGTCTTTCAAAAACCAAATAAAAACAGTTTTTATAATATCCTCATCTCTTTCCTCCCGGACATCATCCATCACTATTGACTTGGAAGTTGATTACATATTTAAACATAAAACTGAGGGGAAAACGTGTTAAAATTTCCGTTTGAAAAAATGACGTTACCTGAAACATATCTGTATCTTTATCATGCGTGTACTCGACCACCACAGTCTGGTTTCTTGACAGAGTGTAGGATATACTGTGCTGACCTTTGCAGCTGATAGCCTAATAATGAAATAAAAAACATTTAAGAATTCATTAGAATTCCATTTCCACAACTTATCACAATTCTGGTTGTAGTTAAAAGTCATCGCTCTACCAGCCAAAAGCAACCCAAGCCAGCACTGTTCTAACAATGCTGTGTGCCCTGAACCGCAAAGAGCCAATATTCACAATTTTGGATTGTAAATATATTGCCAATATATTCTAAGTGGATGGTATTTTATTAAAATCAAAATTAATTTACTAGTTTGTAAGACTTCTTTATATCTCCCCCCAAACCATATACTTTGGCCGTATTACCTTAATTCAGTCATCTCATTTTTAGACCAATATAGTGCTTTACTGAAAATTGTAAAGTTTATTTTATATTACAGTAGGTAAGCCAATAACATTTCAGTACAGTATTTTTCCTGGGTGGTAAAGATTTTAGTAAAAATACTGAGAGAGGAATTATTTTCAATTGATCATTTTTACATACTTTATTCGTAAGAAAATAATTATAATTCAAATCAGTGAGATTAAACATTCTGCATATTTTAATCAACAAATAACCACAATAAAAATGATCGGAAATCTGTAAAAGTTTTATAAGGATTTCTAAATAGTAATAATAATAATAATGAAATATTTTAGCCAGTGATAATCATACCTGCACTCGGTTCTACATCTTATTTAAATTTTGTATGCAGACGTTGTATAACCCAGCTATTTACCAAATTAATTAACTAAGGTGGACATTTTTCTTACTTCCTCCATAATGATGTATTTGATCCCAGCTTAATTTGTAGTCACATATTTTTAATGCTTCAAAATTAACAAAGATGTTGGTTTAAGCTGCACTCCAATCTATTTCAATTACATTTTAACCTTTTTGTTATAACCCAATTTATCTTCATTTCCATTCTTTTACACTAAGCACAAGGAATAAAATTTTAATAGACTTTATATTAAATATTTATTGAATGACAACACTGCTATGAAGACCAAGAAAGTATTTATAAGTAGCTGGGCATATGCAGCATGTTAATAAAAATGTACTCTGAACCTTTATATTTGACTAATATAATTGCATAGAGCAACAAACAGTACAACATTCCAAATCAACTCTGAAGTTAGCCTGGTTAATCTCATGGTTATTTAATAATCTGCCCCGAGGATCTTCAGGATTGAAATGTTTTATTATGCATGCTTCACTGCGATAAATGTAAGTATTAGAAATAATACTTTGTATCTCTAACATGGTTAGGCATAAAAATTACTTCTTAAACTACTCAACTCCATAAATTGCAATCCCAGATTTCCATGGGGTCAAGTCAGATAAATTCAAAGGCATTGGTATATAAATGCCATATCTTTCACTCTCTCTTTTTTTTTTTGCATGGGCAGGCACCAGGAATCGAACCCAGGTCTCCAGCATGACAGGTGAGAACTCTGCCTGCTGAGCCACCGTGGCCCACCCTAAATGCCATTTCTTGAAAGCCGAATTTATAGAGAACTATTCCCAGTTTAAGATAGGGTGTTTATTTTGCAGTTGTGACAAACCCACTTAGGAAAAATAATTCTGTTAAACTTAACTTACAAAACATTAATCAGGGAATAGTTATTTACGTAAGTAACTTATTACAGGGTACCTTAAAAACTGCCTATTCTATTTAAAAGTGATTCAGTTTACAAATATATCAGCTTTAACATATCTTTCTTACACACATATTACATAGAATGAGAATGCCTGTAGTTTGCCAACTATCTGCAAAACCAAACTATCTGCATTAACGTGCGCCAACACAGAATTACCTTTTAAAGAGTAACACGTCTCTCCTTTTTAAATAGACGGTTTCTCAAACTTCCACCAAAGTGGCCTTACCTGGATGAGAGTTTCCTGAACTCATGCCTGGGAGAATATTTAATTAAGCTTTAATTAATTTCATGCTTAATATATTTGACCTTAAAGTTATCAGAATTCTGTATTCTACTCGACAAAATGGCTTTAAACACTTCTTCCAAATCTGCTGGGAAACCCAGGCCCCAGGAACTCACCTGCCTTTGCCCTGAGACCTAGCACCACCCTGGACCCAGCGCCCCAGCAACACTCCCACACCACGTCGATAAAGCACCAGACACAATGATTCTACAGGCCCTGAGATGCTCCTTGACCCAGTGCTTCCAAGTTGTGGTAGTCTAAAAATATTGTTGTGACCCAAACTATAAGCTTATGTAACACACGGATAGGGATATTTATAGGGAAATCCTTGTAACACCTTGTAACACCCATGGCAAAGAGGGGGAGGGCACAAAGACTTATGGGTGGGCCCTGACCTGTCCAATCCCCAAAGCAAGGAAGAAGTGCTGATGCTCTGAGGTCATAAATGTCTGACCCAGGACACTTTGAATGCTGAAACCATTTTAAGAAAATTTATCATTTCAGACATCTGTCAGTTTTTAATGCTGCTAAATGTGAAAAGTCAGGGTTGGGAAAGGTGAATACTTTCGGGATAGGAAAACACTTTATGGAGCCTTTTGGGTTAAGTAAGAAAGTACTAGCCATGGGCTAAGTTTTGGAAGATTTCAGACAAGGAAGAGGGAAGAGAGATTCTGCAGGGAGAGACAAGTCCCAAGAAGGTTACGAGTGGCTCTGGGCCAGCCCATATTGCACTCTCCTGCAGGAGGGGTGGCTGAGCTTTGGAATCACCTGTGAAAGCCTGAGTCACTTCCAGCAGTGATTTCCCTCTTTCACACTAAGCCAGGTAGGGAGTAGTGGTGACCCATAGGGAGGTCAAAGCATGGTGACCAGCTGGCCCAGGAAGACAATTCACGTCAGGAATGAGAGGTGAAGCAAAAGGCAGCAAGCCAAAACCTGGACACCCAAAGCCACCGCTGGAATCCTCAGAAATGGAGAGGGGGAAGGAATTCCCTGGATTCCACAAACTAGGGCTCACATCACCTTGCCTGCAAGTATTCAAGTCTAGGGGGCAGTGGTGGTGGGGCAGGGAATCAAGGGGAGAGTTTAAGCTTGAGATTAATTTTTGCTTTCTTTGTTGTGTCTTAAAGAGAAGACTGCTAATGCGTAACACGACGATATCAATATGAGATGATATCAATTTTCAACAATAGTTTTTCAACATTTAAAATAAGATGTTCAGAAATACAACTTCTAGGAAATTCCAGATTCATTGACTTAAGTCAGTCATTTCAGGTATTTTGGAAATAACATATCCACAAGGCATCAAGTTGTTTGAAATTACTTTCTGAAATATCAGAAAATAGAGTAAGGGAGGACCTTCCCTTGGCATTCACTAGTATTTATCTTAAGCACAATCATTGTAACATAATGCCCTGATTTTACAACTGACTCAAATTTGGAAATAAGCCCTTGAGATGAGTAAAAGAAACTATTCCAACCAGACTGTCCAGTAGACAATACTGATTCCCTAAATTTGCTTTGCTTGTAAGACACTGCAAATCCTGCTATCCTGACTCTGTGAGCACCTCTGGACTTATTTTTTCTTACTTCTCAGCTCCGCATACATTCATTCATTCATGAATGCAAGAAGATATTTAGCTCTTCTTTCCTTGGGTCTTCCTTTTCCTCCTCTACTTAGCAAAGGTTCCAACAGTGGCACTCTCAGCTCAAATAAATGTTTTGAGTCTATAAAAGCCACTTTTAGTAAAGCATGATTTTTTTTCAGGCTAAAAACATACACTTAGAGAATTACAGTTACACAGAATAAAGGATTCCAACTTTGTCCAGTTTAAGAAGTTAAGCCTTTACTTTGCAATCCCAGATATTCAAACCAGGCCCTCTCTGAGCCAGGTCATTTTCTCCTTAGCTGAGAAGCTGATTTTCTTACTTCTATCCTACTTTTTTTTACAGGTTCAGTTTAGCTCAGCCATTCTCTGCCTTCTGGTTCAGATTAAACTAAATGTAGGGAAGTTCTCTGATTCTCCAGACTCCAAAACAAATATGGTTTATAGTTTACAGAATTTTCTTCTTCTTAAACACCCACATGTACAACCATAAAGGCGCTCATATAAACATATAATATACAGTTATACCCAAAAAGGCAATCCTACAACATGCATAATCAGGATCCATGTCTTTATGACAGTCAAAGAGCTTTCATTTAAATTTTAAAAGTAAAGGGAAGTAATTAAATCTTTCATTTGTTAGGAAGCAGTAGAGGCAAGCTTTCAATCACAAAGGAAAAAAAAACCCACTGGGAAACTTACCAGCTTCTAGAAAATGCTAATTTATTATAGCTATGATTTAACCCTTTTAATTGAATTTCTATAAGTTGCTAAGTGAGCCCTATCAACTATTTAGGAAGAGAAAACGGAATTTATCATTGTGGTAGACATGGTTGAGTGCCTGCAATGCCCTTCTCCCTCTGAGCTGGCTTCCCATGAAAAACCCTGACAAGGCCAATACCAGCTTTCCCTTTCTCCTCTTAATTTAGCACATGGACGTGTAACCCAATCCTGGCCAATGGGATTTAGGAGAAATCTGCTGTAGGGAGAAACAGGGAGAGACTCCTTCCTCCCCCGTCACAAAAAAAGGGGGCTGGAACCAGACGGATGAGAAGAAGGTCAAAAGACTCTCAGGGAAGCTGACTGAGAACCCGGCTTCTCTGAGCTGCTGATTCAAACCTGGAACTCCCTGCCTCCAGATGCCTTCCATGAGGAAAATGAGGGTTCGAGGCTGCTTTTGGTTAGGTACCCTGTTACTCAGAGTCTAAAACATCCCTACTGTTTGGCCCACACTTTCTCTCCTCCTGGGTTTCCTACGTCACTGAATGGCACATATTCCCAGCCACTCCTTGTAAGCTTCGAGTCCTTTCTGAACCCTCTCTCACCACTGCTGTCCCAACACAGTCAGGGTTATTACCCTCATAAGTAATCTGATAGCGAGTCAAAGCTAGGCTCACTGATTTCACTGTACAAATGCAAAAAAGCAGATACGAAGCCCAAGAAACAACACCTAACATTTCACTTTTTCTCCTCAAATATAAACTGGGGTTGGGCAACCAGTACTTACAAAACAGATTCGTCCACCAAAGGAGTTCTGGAATCAGCTCCTTTGTAGCCCATAACAGTCTGCTTTGGAGATTATTAAGTGGAATCCAATTCCCCTTCATTTGACTTAAGAGTATGCAGTGGACGTGACATGACTTCCAATGCAAGATGAGAAGAAGCCCTTGTAGCCTTGCGGTTTCTACTTGCTTCCCTGGTAATACCCACTCTGACTTGACACTGGAAGCCTGGCTTCCCCGAGCCACCATGCTACAAAAAACCCAAGCCACGTGGAGAGGCCCTAGGGGATAAGATGCCTTGTGGGGACAAGAAGCCCAAGGGGTGGCACAACGCAGATTTGTAAGGGAAGGAGCAAGCCTGGAAGTGGATGCTCCAGTTCCAACTGCTCGGGCATTCACTGTGTAGATCCGGGATGAACTGCCCAGGAAGGGCTCAGCTGGGCAGTTTTGGGGTAGGTGGCTACACAGCAAAAGACAACTAGAGAATTCTGCCACTGAGGCACTGTGGCCTGCCCGCAAAAGACAACTAGAGCAATCAGTTTTCAAGGCTTGTTGATTCCAGAGCATTTTTTCTATTTTATGTGACTTATTGTATAAGAGATTATGGTTATTTGTGCATGCACTTTACCTATACCTACGGCCACGAGAGGTGGTGCAGTGCCTTCACAAAGAGCAGGGGCTGTGTTTTAATAGAAATTTAAAGTGTTCCTGAATGCATGCTAAGAGGTTGTCTCTGGTTACAGCAAATATTCTCAATGTGATTATCTTCGCTTGTCAATGACTGAGAAGACAATTTCTCATTAATATTTAAAATGAATATTTGCAGACTAATAGATTCAAGGAATTTTTAAACTGTTCAAAGCATCCTCAGAGGAGGCAAAAGCCACCAAGTGTGTCACACGGACATTTTTTAGTCCTTACACAACTGGAGCAGGAATAGAGGGGATCACAGGAAGGCAAGAGAAGAAAATAACTAGCTATGTTAGAAGTTATGAAGCCAAACTATGGCAAACCACATGTGTTACATATACCAATAAGCATGACTTACTAGAGTCTCCTCATCAGAAATGGAGTGCAATACTTGTGGGGGGTATTGTGTGTGTGTGGGGGGGGTATGAGAATCTGAATTTCAGATTCAGAAATGGATTTCTTTTTTCTTCAAGCTTATACCTACTTTTCTATTACTGTATCTTTCCTAAACCCAAACAACTCAGAAGAGTTTAATAAGCCTTGTCTGAATGTCCTGAGGAAGCCAACTATTTTAGACCTGTAGTTGCTGCTTCTGGGCCACAAAGGAGCCCAAACTAAATCAAATGACTGCATTTGTGGAAGCAGCAGTACCCTGTATCATTCTCTCCATTGGTAGATGCAACCAGTGTTTTTTTACTTCTCCAAAGAGAGGGCTAGAGACCTAGTGTGGCTTATAAACATGAAGGAATCTTTTTCAGATAAATCCCACATTGGCACAGAGCTGCTATGAAGTGTCACATACATTACTTTATCATCTCATTTTTAAAAGTTGAAATGTTTCATAACCATTTTAAGATATGGTCAGCTTTGCACCATGTACCTAAATGCAGTGGTACTCTAAGATACTCTGTACTGCCCACCTCCTTCAGTTCCCAACAAAAGAGCACAGGAGGCTGGTTGTGTCCCACGGCTGAGCCCTCTGTCCTCACTCTGCCATGCCCACAGCATCTGTTCTTTAGGAAGAAGCTACAGATGCTGTGACAGCCCACCTGATGGACACAGTCCTAAGAAATGTCCTGTGCACTCTACTTAGGTTGTGAGTGATCTCTTTGTCTTCTGGGTTCCAAAAAGTGTAATATAAGCTTGTGCTGTCAATATGAGATTTAAATGATGTTGACAACTCAGCACTCTTTCAGAAGGCACGGTTGTAAATAAGGGGTCCCTACCAATTATTCTCCACATTTTAGGCAAGATTGTTTTCAGCCGCCGTAACTGTTACTTCTGATTTTTAATTTAATGTTTCAACCCATTATACAATTTAAACAAGTAGCCAGACAAAATGATTTCTGCAGAAAGGACCTGATGAAATTGGAAAAATAACTATACTGACCTCTCACAGCCATTCTGGCTACTAAATAAAAGCATTCTGTGACAGACTATTTGCTGAAGAACCAACATTTTAATTAGCATGGGAAAACATATAATGGAATCTATTATGGGGTAGGTCTGAATGAGCTTGCTGTGATCTGTGCAACATCCTGCAAATGGCTGCTTAGTGATGTTGGCATCCCAACTGCTGTACACATTGTGATGCTGGAGCAGTGGACGGGGGTACTAAGGGTTAGGCAAGGTATTCATAGGGCATATAATAGCTGCTCAATGAAATCACTGTCAGGCATCTATAACTGCACGGCCCCACAGTAAAACCACTGATAATTCAATACATGAACAACGGACAGAAGAGAGACAATGGCCATTCAAATTGGCTCTCTCATATGATTGACTAGTTTATTCTGCTGAGCTACATGGACTATGAGAAAGGAGAATAAGACCACAAGTGGACACTGGAGAGTCCACTTGGCCAATGGATTTTGATACTGGGAAAACAATACATAGGACCAGGTTTGAATCCTTTTCAGATACTCACCCACTACAATAAAGTCATGTAACCTCACAGATTCTCACCGTTGTTAACTTTGTAAATCTTCAACTAGGAGAGTCAAAGTGAGACTCACTGAATTCACTGTATTCAAAGCAGTGAGTACAATGCATAACATGACATTCTCTTTCCTTAAATACAAAGTACTTGGGGGGGGGGGTAACTTGGATTTATCATACTGCTTCTTACCCAAGGGGTTTACCATCAGCTCCTCCTAGTCTATAACATATGCTTTGGGGATTACTATTCCATTTGGCTTTAAATACATGCTAGATATTGACTGTATTAATTAGAGATAACCCTGCATGACAAACATGTTTTTCCAGAACTAATGACTTTTATGTCAGGCTGACAAGTATAATTAGGCAATAAATCCTCAATCAGTCTGTTGGAAATTGCTACAGGGAAGATGAGGTCTCTGCCATCCTTGTCAATTGATGTCTAAAATATGTATGAGTGCTATTTCCAATGAGAAGAGGTGGCTCAAGGAATTCAGAATTCACTCTGCATGAACACCCTCTTTCAAATATTCTATCTTTCCAAGGAGTCATATTTCTAAAAAGTACCTGAACCATGGCTACTCTGAGACAGTCACAAAGTGCTTACTTGGATTTCATAACAATCAACGGCACTTCACAGCAAATCAAAATGACAAGTGTATTTGGTAGAGGCAATGGCTTTGAACTTGGCATTGGGCCACTCCTGCTCCGGTCTGGGATCAGCTCACTCCCTGTGCCAGTCAACAAACATTGGCAGAGAACCTACTGCATGCATAGTGCTTGGACAGGGGCTGAGCCAGACGCGGGAGATCGGTCGAGCAAACACAGATGCCAGAGAGGGAAAGAACATTTGAGGAAGAACATGTTTCTAATTTGGGGTCATTTCTAATTACGATGAAGCTGGACTTGATAGACCAAGTCATAAGAGATCACCTGGCCCCAATAATGTCAGGGCTGCAGGTGGAGAGGGCAAGGCCATGCTTGTGCTGCAAAGACCTGTCCCCAAGAATTCTCCCACTTAGCCTTCAATTCAAACAGTATATTGTGTGATGAATAGTACAGATTGGGCTGGGTTTGAATTCCTTCCCCACCATCTTCTGGCTGGGGGACTCTGGGCAAGTGTTATTATTTTAGCACTCTGAGCCTTGGTTCCATTATCTGGACAAGTTCTGGTCTCGTATCCCCAGGAAGGTCACGGCTGTCTGAGGTCAGAGACACTTCGCCACTCCTATGGTTTACCCAGTTAATCAGAGAGTACTGGACAAGAGAAAGCCAAGTTTACATGGACTGCTATCTTGTGCTTTAGAACCTGGGAAACTAACTGAACGTGTTATCTCCTTTTTTAGTCTCAACTATTTTGAAAAATAGGGGGAAGTGGAGTTTTCCCTCATAGGACTTCTGTGACGAGGACCCATATTTATACACATAAACTTGTCTGCATTACCGACCAGAGCATCATAAATGACTTTAAATTTCTAGCCCCTTTTGGTCTCGGCTTATAAAGAACAGACTCTAATGCAGACCCTGCAGACATTTCTCCAACACTAATGCTGCATGTCAGCTCCCAACAAAGCATGCGGGGTTGAGGAAAGGGCATAGTTCCTAAAGCTTCACAGCCCGGCAGTGCAAGGGAATGCTCGGGAATCTCACCCATCTCAGAACTGCTGGCCGCCCCAAGGTCTGGCCCCTCAAGCAAGGCCACATTTGTTTCCAGGTCACCTTGGTTTAAGTGTTGTACCAGACGAACAAGTTCTACAAAACAGCAGTGCATCTACTTTTGCACATTTTATGGTTCTCAACACAAGCAAGAAGGCGGATAGGGAGAAATTAAGAGGAGGCAGTATTCTTTTGAAATGCCAAGTGTTTCAGTGAAAATTAGAACAATGATGGAATTTCCCATTGCTACATACCTTAAGACAGAGAGTGAAAATCTAATTGTAGTCTCAAATAAGAAAAAGAGTTGGTAGACTTTGCAGGGAGACATTTAATTAGTCAACACATATTGCTTTAAAGGATGTGTGAGGATCTGTCTGCTGTGACATCTTATATTTACTACTATAAATATTTAAGTACTTGCATAATATAAACTGTTTCCCACTGTGGCGAAAGGAAACAAAGGTAATTCAAAGTAGGACTTCTAATAAATGTGAATCAGAAACAAAAGCAAAGTATCCTGCAAATGACTAAGTTGAGAAAATAAAATTCATTGTTCAACAATTCTGTTTACAGATTTTAATAATGCATATACTGTGCAAAACAAGGTATTCCTTAACTGTTTCTAAAGAGCACCGGAGAAAAAAAATACACAGACATCCACCATAAATTGTGTGTTCCAGTGAATCAGTAGCAAAAGCAAGCCCTAATTTGTTGCCATGAGCAGGCAAGCTTCCAGATACTATAAATTGAATCTGACATAAATTGATTTTATACTAAGATACTCAAAGACCTGCCATATAATTATTTTAATATGTAGGTCAGTTTATCTGCTGTCAAAGGCATCCCTTGAGCAATGAAGAATAAAAGAATTGAAATTTACCCATACCTGAAATAAAACAAAATACAGAACTCAATTGATTATTTATAGTAATGGCAGCAAGAAAGTCCTCATTTAAAAGATGCTGGGGGTGGGGTGGGGACAGGGATGTTTTCAATTTTTTTCCTCATTTTATTTGGATTTTTTTTTTTAACTTGGCCTAGATTTAAGATTTGTCCATCTGCTAAAGAATCTCATTTTCTCCATGGAGAACAACCAGTTCAATAAGCCCACATCCTGGTTTCATAGAAACATGAAAATATTTACTCTCAAAAAGCAACATTTGTCTTGGCAGTTATTATTTTCAAGATGTTGAACCTACAGAATCACGCAAACTACAACTCTACTATTCAAGATTTTGAGTAAGACAATGGACATTTTCCCTTGGAAGTACAAGGCAATTAGTTCTTAACATGCCTACCTGCAAGCACACCACGTCATTCGTACATGATTCTAGTAAAGATTGAATGTTATTCCTTTAGCCCATTAAACTGAACTTTTAAAAGCCCCTTGTAATCTGAATGTCCTTGAGTCATCTTCTGAATCTATTTCCTAACCTGTAAAGTACAACTACCTTGATGAGTGGTTTAAAAACTCAGGTGATCTTTCTAAAGTACCCACAGTATAGTACCCAGCACATAATAATTACTGCTGTTAGTGGTTTTTACTACTATTACATTCATAATCTCTACCAGATAATTTAAAACTTAATTTTAGAGTACCCTCTAGGTTCTTGCTTGTCTGTCAGTGAAAGAATATTTTAAATAAGGTGATACATGTACAAAGCACCAAATGTTAGCAACGGAGAGCACGTTCTTTCCAATTCCAGTGCTCCATCACAGAGAGAGCCACATTACCCGTGTCTTCTGTATCAGTCCACAGAAAAATCTCTGCATGGACTGGCCTGGTATATGTATAAGAAATAACAGCATACTACACACATGGCTTTGTCCACTGCTTCTCTCACTTAATATAATAATTTGTAGAATGGTCTATATCAGGTAGCTCATTTTTGATGTAGGGACGTAACCTGATTTACTTAAATTTCGTTCTCATGGACATAAAAAATTTTTTAAAAATTTTACAAGCAATGCTGCAATAAATATCCGTGTATTAATTCTGCATATAGGGGGATATATTTGTAGGATAAATTCCTAGAATGAAATTGATAGATTAAATGGTTTGTACACTTTTAATTTTTAAAGTTAATGGCAAGCTACTTTCCATAGAAGTTATACCAATTTACATTCTCACCTGAACTATGTGACAGTGTTTTCCCCCATACCCTTACCAACACAGGGAGTGATTAAATGTCATGTTCTCTATCACCTGACAGGTGAAAATGCTATCTCATTGTGCTTTTAGCTGTCACTTTGATTTTTAGAATGAGACTGAGCATGTTTAAAAATGCTTAAAATATATTTCCTTTTCTTTACAATGAACTATTTATTTCCTTTGCCCATTACTCTTTTGGGTTGTTGTTCTTTTTCTTATTTATTTGCAGGCACTCTTTATATATTAAAGAGGTTACCCCATTGTCTGTGAAATGAATTGCAAATTCTACCACTCATTTGCATTTTCACTTTACTTAAGGTGTTTTGTTGCCATGCAGATTTTTTAGATGTTTATACAGCTACACGTATCAGTATTTCTTTTATGATTTCTGGATTTTATCTCATAACTGAAAGGCCTTCCTCACTCCTTGATTTAGTAAAGAGTTTTTCCACTTTGGTGTATTTATGGTTTTACATTTTATGTTTAAATATATTACTTGAACATTTGTGTGAACAGTCATGGTGCTTGTACAAAAAGTATTGTCTCTGTTTTTAGTTTGTTTTTACTTTTCCTTATATTTCTAGTTCTTTTTCTTTAAATGAGGTTGAGGCAATGTTATTTCACATATAATACTCATTAATGTTAGATCTTCATTGGGTTGCATCCCCTTTCATTAAACAGAGCTTTTCTTTGACTTGTTTAAGCCTTTTTTTTTTTTTAACTCTGAATTCAATCTTCTTTTATATCAGGACTGCAACCCCTGCTTTCTTTGGTTTGTTTGCACTCCATTGGTATGCTCTTCTCCATAATTTTACCCTCAATATAACTCACTTTTTGTTTTAGATGTGTCCTATATATGCCCTATAGTTGTATTTTCCTATATGATCCAATTCTTTGAAAAGTAAGTCTTGAACATTCACATTTATTGGCATGACAGATACAAGATATATCTACACTTTTTATTTCTATAATCTTTTTAAAAATCAGCTTTGGTGAGATATAGCCAAAACATAAGAAAGTGCATTTACTTAAAAATGTACAATACGATACATTTTGACATATGCATACACCTGAACCCATCTTTTATACTCAAACTATACAAAAAATATCCATAACCTTAAGTTTCCTTTTCTTGCCCTTTTGTAATTCATCCCTCCCTTCCAACCCATTCCCTATAGCCAGGCAATCACTGATTTTCTTTGTGCTAC
The DNA here is from genome assembly GCF_023851605.1 of Tamandua tetradactyla. Taxonomy (NCBI): domain Eukaryota; kingdom Metazoa; phylum Chordata; class Mammalia; order Pilosa; family Myrmecophagidae; genus Tamandua; species Tamandua tetradactyla. The sequence goes on from NC_135338.1 coordinate 9,490,554, forward strand.
TATAGACGAGTTCATATTTCCTAGAATTTTATATAAATGGAATCTTATGTACTCTTTTTGTCTGGCTTCTTTTGCACATCATCCTTATTTTGAGATCCATCCATGTTGTGTGTACCAGTAGGTGATTATTTTTAATTGCTGGGTAGAATTACATTGTATGGATACATCACAATTTATTTATTCACCTATTAATGGACACTGGGTTATTTTCAGTTTTTGGTAGAACAACAACAAAAAAAGCTGCTCTAGATTTCACATACAAAAACATGTGCTTGTATGGACACAATGTTTTCATTTCTGTTGGTGTTTCAGCTTCAGGACTGCTAAAATAAACACCATAACAATGGGCTGGTTTAACAATATGAATTTATTGGTTCACAGTTTCAAAGGCTATAAGGCTTGCACTCTCAGAGTCCGTATCTTCTGGCTCGCCAGCAGACAGGAAATCCTTGGCTTTTCTGTCACATGGCAATGCACATGGTAGCATCTTTTCCTTTCTCTTCTGGGTTCCATTGACTTCCTCCAGTTTCTAACTGCTTCCTATGACTTCTCTTTCTGTGTCCGATTTCCTTTGCTTGTAAGGACCTCAGCCACACCTGATTAAGGTTTGAGCATACCTTAATGAATAATAACTTCGAAGGTCTTATTTATGTATGGGTTCACACAATAGGACCAGGGGTCAGGATGCGAACATGCCTTTTGTGGGGGGACATGATTCAACTTCAATAGTCGGGTAAATGTCTAGCGTAGAATAGCTGAACACTCAACATTTTAAGAAACCGCACATTGTTTTCCCAGTTGGTTTACCATTTTGCATCAGCAGTGAATATGCATTCCAGGTGGTACACATTCTGCCAATCCTCGGTACTGCTAGTCTTTTTAATATTAGCTATTTCACGGATGCGCAGTAATTCCTCGGTTGTGCTTTTAATTTGTGTTTCCCTAATGACTGATGAATTAAGAATCTTTTCATTGCCAAATCGGCCGGGTGTATATCTCCTTCGATGAAGTGTCCAAATCTTCTCATTTCTACAAAAAATGGGTTGTTTATTTTCTTATTATTGAATTTTGTGATATATATTCTGATTCCAAATCCTTTATCAGATATACGATATGCAAATATTTTCTCCCAGGCACTGGCTTGTCTTTTCATTCTCTGAGTAGTGTTTTTCGAAGAGCAGATGATCTTAAATTTTGATGACATGCAATTTATCAATCTGTTGTTTTATGGATCATGCTTTTGGCTTGGTATTTAAGAAATCTTTGCCTGACCCAAAGTCACAAAGACTTTTCCATTTTTTAAATAGAAGTTTTATATTTAGGTCCATGATCCATTTTGAGCTAATTTTTGTACATGGTGAAACATACGGATCAAAGCATATGGTATCCAAATGGTCTAGCACTAACTGTTTAAAAGGCTATCTTTCTGAATTGAATTCATTTGCACCTTTGTCAAAAATCAGACAGCCATATATGTGTGGGTCTATTTCTGGACTCTCTATTCTGCTGATCTATTCATTTGTCTTTACGCCAATGGACACTGTCTTTACAAAAGTACTGAAGTCATACTGAGCCCTCTGAGTCAGGTCTCCTTTCTTTTCTTTCTTTTTTTTTTTTTTAACATGGGCAGGCACCGGAAATCGAACCCGGGTCCTCGGGCTTGGCAGGCAAGCATTCTTACCTGCTGAGCCACTGTGGCCCGCCCAGGTCTCTTTTCTAAAAGTTGTCTTGGCCATTCTAGGTTACTTATATTCTTATATTCTCAAATAAACCTTAGAATCAGCTTATCAGTTTCCACAAAAAAGCCTACTGGAACTTAAATTGGGATTGTGCTGAATTTACATATCCATGTGGGGAGAACTGACAGCAGTATTGAGCCTTTTGATCCATAAACACGGTATACCTCTCTACTTATTTAGGTCTTTAATTTTTCTCAGCAATGTTTTACAGTTTTCAATTCACTGGTCTTACACAGCTTTTGTAAGATTTATCCCTAAGCATTTCATATTTTCGATGCTATTTTAAATGGCATTTTCTTTTATTTCAATTTCTGGCTTCAAATGCATTTTAAAAAATCTTCCATGTTATAATCTGTGCTTACTCTGTGCTTACTTTGCCTTATCTTTTTTTTTTTTCACACGGGCAGGTATCCAGACTCGAACCCGGGTCTCCGGCATGGCAGGCGAGAATTCTGCCACTGAGCCTCTGTCGCATCACCCACTTTGCCCTAGCTTTTAATACGATTACTCCAAAGGTTTTGTATTTATATTCTGTGGTTACTTGTATATACACAACTGTAAAAATATGGTCACACCCACTGACTCTAATAAAAGCAATGATGAATGAAAGTATTTTCAATTTCTACCATTCTCCATCCACGTTTAATTGATTTCATAATATTTATTGCAATTTTTTTTAACTTTTAAACATGTTTAAAATGATTTTTTTCCCTCCTATCTGTAAAATCGGAGAATATTAGCATGTATACACCACTGCTCATCTTTTTACCTCCCTTCTTTTTCCACCATTTATTAGTTCTGTTATTTCCATATTGCCGAATTTATAACATTTACGTTCTACTCTGAAGCAATCACTTGAATTAAATCCAGTGCTTAGCTGCCAGTCCCTTTGCCATATGCTCTCCGTTCACCTCTTCTTTGGCTCAAGTTTGTCTTCTGGTAGTTTCTTCAATAAGGGCTAATGAAAATCCTGAGTCATGACTTCTTGCATGTTCACTAAATGTTTGTTTGTTTGCGGTGTACTTAAAAGAATTTGGGGGTAAGGAAAGAAATCTTGGGTTGCTAATTATGAAATCTTTAAGTGAACAAATCAGAGGACCTAACACAGTGGAGAACCTTTTGAGCAATCTCAGATATAACAGATAACTGAAAAAGAAAAAAGAAGGATTAAACAGATCATACAAAAAAATGACTTCTTCTGTGGATATTCTATATCAAACTTCTACATTCTGGCTATCTTTGGTGAGGTTGTGATCCAAAACACTCAAGGAAATGATATTTTGACAGAAGACGATGAGGCCACAATGACAGACTGGGACATACCTTATCTGTGGAAAAAAGATCAGGCCTAAGACAATTAGTCTGAGGCTCAATCCTTACACCACTAATTGCGAATCCTTGGGCATGTTAGCAAAACCTCACAAATTGGGTAAAAGCAGATTTTATATTGCAAGAACACATTCTATCTATGGTGAATAATTATCTTTATTATCCCCTTCCTTGAGAAATTTAAGGGCTGAAAGGCAGGAGTACAGGGTAAAGGACACCTCAGAGGAAATAATCTGACACGAAAAATCTGTAGATAACCTTTTTGCACATAATAAAAAAATCAATAGGAAAGGTAAAATGGCTTAATAGTGAAAACACAGGGGATACAGATCTGATTTGGTTACTAAGTCAATAAGATTATTACTATTGATTAAAAGGTCTTTCCATGCAGTGAATAACAACACAATGTTTATTCCTTGGATGATGCTATGGAACGAACTACTAGAATTGCAGCTAAAAAGGACAAGGATCCATGCTGTATCATTATTCTTGTTATCTAGCTAAAGGAAGACAAATGGAAAGACAGCTTTGCTTTCAGACTCTGCCTGAAAACTTCTGCTTAGAATAAACCTGCTCAGCCTCTAAATGTTTTTGGAGACAGTATATAAATTCAACCAATAAATTAAATGTATTGCTAGTGGATGAAGCCTGTGTTGAATGGTCAACCCTCAACACATCACCTACCAAAACAACTTTCTAGAGTAAATCTACGTGACCAGAGCACACAAGCCTCATTTATGGTACAAAGAAAGTCAGCACTCTTCAACCAATATATTTATGTGGCAAATTTAATTAGATTAGCAATCTACATGTATAAATTCCTCTGCTTGGATACTTTACCTAAAAATAAGGACCTCTAGCTAAAAATATGACTGAGAATCATTTTGAAGATCATGTATTGCAGTTACCTATCAGAAACTCTTTCTAGCATTAAAGGAGGAGCAATAAGAAACACCAGAGGGAACCCAAACCAGGAAAGTAGGGCATCGTGCATGCCAAATTTCTGAGAATGAGTTACAAAAAAATAGAGGTAATCAATACTATCAGCTGGAGGAGAGAGACCAAGCGAGAGAAATGACGAGAAGCCAATGAATTTAGGTCCTTTATGGAATTACAGGACAGATATGAGACTGCATGTGGTTAGAAGGTATTAACACTAGTCGAAAGATATTTTATACTAGGTATAGAACTTAGTCTGTTGGTATAAATCAGAGAATCCTCCCAGAAATGCTTTCCCTGTCTCAAAAGCATTTAATAGGCATCAAGACTGTAATATTATAATAACATTCTTTCATCAATTGCAATAAATATACCACACTAATGCAAGGTGTTAATTAATGGCAGGTATATGGGAACTCTGTATTTTCTGCATAATCTTTTCTGTAAACCTGCAGAAACTTACTGTTCTAATTGTAAAAAAAAAATCTTACAGATGCATCTCCTCACAGGACTCAGAGCAGCTGATGGCCAACAGAAGGCGGCACAGCAGCGGGGTCGATGGGCACATTCCAATGGGGCACAGCAGGAAGGAGCACATTCCTCCCCCCCATCCTTCGATCTCCGCCCTCCGCGAATTCTCACAGAACTGAACACACAGACCACAGATTCTGTCACCCACATGTGGCCAAAAGGCTTTTTATTTTAATTTTATTTATTTTTTGGGTGCATGGTCCGGGAATCGAACCTGGGTCTCCCGCAGGGAAGGCAGGCATTCTACCACTGAACCACCCGTGCACCCTTGCAGAGTTTTTGTTTGTGTGTTTTGGCACAGGGAGGCTCTGGGAATCGAACCCAGGTCTCCAGCATGGCAGGCAAGAACTCTGCCACTGAGCCACCACTGCACCACCTCCAAAATGCTTTTTAACTCTTGGTGTGTGCCCAGGTATTGTCTCCTCAAGGAGACGTTTGCCCTTTACTTTCTTACAGACAGGGATGGAGCCCCTGCTTTGAGCCTCGTCCCATGCTCAGTACTGGGAACATGAAGACTAAGTTAGGCACGGTTCTTGTCCCCTAGTTACTCACATTTCACACAGGCTCCATAAATATTTGTTGATCTGAACAGACTGTGGCTTGGAAGAGTTGGCAAAGGATTCCAAGAGCAAGTGGCACTAAACTGATGTTCAAGGTATTAGGATTTAGACAGAGAGAAGGAGTGGGGTATCTCAGAGGAGGGGGGAGGGTGTCCATGGTGAATGAGACAGGACTTGTATAATAACAATAACTGGGAGGAGACAATTATGTAACACCTGTAAACTAAACTAAACAAAACAGAGGACAATTAACAGCCCAACAAATTCGTGCTTACTTTTCTTTCCTCCCACCCGCAAGGTGCCTGGCATATAGAGTTTAAAACTGTTTGAATTTTAGTGGACTTTAATTCCTGAGGCTTAGAATTTCCACTCACAAATTTCTGGAAAGTAACAGATACCCATATCACTCTTCTGAAACCAGTACATATTTCTGAGTACTAAATAATCCATCTCCCTGGCCATGTCATAGTTCTACAAGCCAGGGCTTAACTGATAAAGGTACTAAAACTTCAGTGTAAAAGGCCCACTAGAAGCACAAATAATTATCATATGCACAAATAATTATCCTACAGTAGTCCAGCCAAAAACTGGAGAGAAGACTGGGCACTTTGTTTTTTGATTGGCAGTTACCATATTTGTCAAGTATTGGCTCAGAGGAAAACTGACGTCCTCTTACAAAGTGGCGTGGTAAGCACAGTCAGCACGCTGACCTTCACCACTGTACCTCAAGAAACGTCTGTGGATTTCAAGCTTCAACTGTGTCTGGGAATAATAAGCAGCAGCAACAATACTCTTGCGTCTCCACTCTGAATCTAACCCCGTTAGAATCATTCCCCTGTCTCTGATTCTCTCAATTGGCTCCCCACTGTCACAGATTCCTGCTTAAATTCCTCAGCTTGGCATTCTGGCTTCACACAGCCCCTTCGGACCCATCTCCCAACATGTCCCAGCCACAACTTAGGCAGGATGGATAGAGAAGAGGGGAGGGGAAGTGACCCTAAACCCCATAACAAAAAGCTCCTTTTGGCACTCACCCACTTAGCCCCCACAACCCAGCCCATACGTCTAGCCCTCACCCATGTCGGCACCTGAAAAGAACCAATGACGAACTGGGGCTCATCAATCCCTTATTAGCATAGCCAGAGAGGGAAGGGCCCCTCCAAGTCCTTATAATGCAGGAATCCCGACCTCAAATTGCTTCTCCTCCTTTGGAGAATGCCTGCATTCTCTTTGGAGAATGAGAATACACTCATCTTCGAGCGTGTACCTTTGCTAAGTGTTAAAGTTTTGAGCTGTACACACTGGTGATTCTTTAGCTACACACACCGACTAGTTCTCAAGGTTTTTCCTGTGGCTGAGTCAAGAACCTATACAGTGTCAGCCCCTACTCGGGGTCTAGACTTCTCTGAGAATTCCTGTGGCTCTCCAGCATCCAGCTGAGAACTCCCAGGGCTCTTTGGAATTCAGCTTATTCAATTATTCTGCTGTACACAGTGACTAGTCCTGGAATTCTTCCCTGAGACTGAGTCAAGAACTCGCACGGCGCCAGCCCTTGGGTGACGTCTTGATTTATTTGAGAACTCCTAGGGTAGTCTGGCTTCACGATGATTTCCCTCTACTTTCCAAATCTTCCTGGTTCTTTCATGTCTCTCCACCTTGGCTCAGTGCTCAGCCTGGATGAGCCTTTTCACATTCACTCCTTAAGGAAATGTTAAGCCCTGCCTTTTTAAAGGTCACCTTTTCTGTGAAACCTTCCATGACTCTCCTGATCAGAATGAATCACTCCTTTTTCTGGGCAGTTATTTAATTTCTCTGCATTTCAATGCTTTCAGCTAAAAAAGGGGAATAGTGATCTGCATTCTGGCACTTCAGAGTTCTTGAGAGGTTCAAATGAGGTGATGCATGTGGTTGTTCTTACCTCTGAGATCTTAAAAATTCAAAGAATAAGTTAAAATTTTCATTAACCTAATGGTCTCATTGTTTACCATATTCAGTGAAGTCATGTAGATGGCTCAGATGACATGTTAACTGCGTAATAAAAATTTGCATAGTATGCACTAAAAATGTTTGCACTCCATTTTACATTTCTACAACTACTTTTAATGGTTTTAATCAACCCAATATTCTGAAATATACTTTAATTGATTATAGCAAAGCTAATCTTGCTAAAAATTCCAAAATGAAGAGCCAACACTGGTGCCAGTTATGTTGCAGTTAACTCAGTGGTATCAGAACAGTACTTATATATATATATATATATATATATATATATATATATATATATATATATATATATTGGCAATAAAACTGGGCCTTTTTAGACATTTTTCAGACATTTTCCCAACTACAGACATCTGCTGTTTATATTTCAAGTTTCCCCAAATATAGAGTGCAGTGTCATCCTTACACACTGGGTAGGAAAATACTACTCACTAAGTGACTACTCTTTTAAGATTTCATGGAGGTATCTAACAAGGTCTATTATCACATTTTTATATGTATAATGAATTAATTTGGTTATAAGATAACTACCTTAAGCATATTTTTATACCTGCTGAAATGATTATACCTAAAAGATAAGTTTCAAACCAACAGGATCCCTGTTATCTGCAACTGCAGAATTCTACCTTAAACTCTGGTGAATACAAACTTTTTAATCACAGTTTTCAAGATGTCAAGGAATGTAGGTTGATCACAATATAAAAATAAAAAAAACAGAGTTAGCGAATCCATTAGGTGACAGGGTCAAAATCTATCTAACAACAATACATTACTAAAACGGGCCACATCTAACAAGATGAAACTTTTTTTTAAAGAAAAACGTAAATTTCTACGTGTAAATTCAAGCAATCAATTCTCATGAGTAATCAAAGATGTACAAATTGTTCCCTAAACCATTATTCATAATAGCATGGAGACAACCTAAATATTCATCAATAAGGGATAAGCTATATAAGTTAAATTAATACAGTATATTTTGCAGCTGTAAAACAAAAAAAATTAGTGGATTTGGACTTAATGATATTGGAGAATGTCCATGATAAATTTGGTGTGATCAAAGTAGGTTGAGGATATTACACAGACCGACTATTCTCATTCTTGTTAAAAAAAAAACTCTACATACGTGTTTATTTATAAATACACATGATTATATATATATGTTTGTGTGCTTCTGTATATTGGAGAAACCAAGATTTGAGCTCTAACTATATAGCAGACACTATTCTATATGCGCTTTATATATATTTACACATTTGCTCCTTACAACAAGGCAGGTAACACATTCCTATCTCCATTTTGTTTAGGTACAGAAAGTAGATGGTGGAGCAAGAAAGTAAAAAGGCAATCACAGGGCGTTTTAATTCTTGCCTGCCATGCTGGAGACCTGGGTTCAATTCCTAGAGCCTGCCCATGCAAAAAAAAAAAAAAAAAAAAAAAAGAAAAGGCAATCACATATCACACCTACCGGGGATGGGCAAGGGCTTTATTTTATCTTTTTTCTTCTGTATGGGCAGCACCGGGAATCGAATCCGGTCTCCGGCATGGCAGGCGAGAACTCTGCCTGCTGAGCCACCGAGGTCCGCCCGCAAGGGCTTTCTTTTTACATTTCTGTATAGTTTAGATGTTTCTAGAAAGCACAGAACACTTTTTAATTCAAAGAAGAAAACCGAATAATATGAAGAAATCAATTACAAATTGCAGGGTGAAGGAATTCACACCTGGACAGCAGGTGTGTGGAAGGCTATACAAATATAAGTCAATCCTGCAAAGAAATAATAAAAGTGAACAGTAGACATGGCTCTGCAGCTTCCTGGGTAAGTTACTTTTACTTTTACCTAACACCCGAGTCTTAGTTTCCTTAGTGTACTGTAGAACAGGCTGACCTGCAAAGTTAAATGGATCAAATAAAGTAACACAGGACTGTGCCAAGCACATACTTCCTGGCCCAGCGTCAGCCTGCCTCATTACACACTCCTTCTTAGAGACCAGAAAACTCCTCTAATCAATACAGGGAGACCACATTTGTCCTAAAGAGCACTCAGATGCAGAGACACAGAGGGACCAGAAGAGAGAAAAAGATGGGATGCAGTCAGAAGGAAGGACTGGAACAATTTGCCCGAGAAATGATGCTACAGTAATAGATTTTAAATAACTAATGGGCTATTTATATGAAAGAAGAATTTTATTTTATTTTTTTCTGCATGGTGCCAACGGACAGAACCAAAATCAATACATAAAAGTCCTAGGGAAGGATTAAGGTACACATATGTAAAACTTATGAGGGTTACAGTTATTGAAATTGGGTGGTGTGTCATCTGAGGTACTACATTCACAGTACCGGACTTGCCATCCTTCCCAAGTCAGAGCAAGCTTCACCTTCTCAGCTCACCCAGCTAGGAAAAATTCAGAAAGAGAATGCCCAGAGGAGATCTGTGCTTCCTGAGGGAGGACGGGCTAGATTACACTTCAGGTCTCCTGTCACTTTAAGATTAATACTATCTGTGACATTCAAATGATTTAGTAACTTTTTAAAAGTCTGTCATTTTAATAAGTATTGGTATTTTGATGAGTGAAATTGTCTGACTATTCTCAATTTTATAGATCAAGAAATAGTTTCCAGAGGAAGAAACTTTGCCTGTACCGAGTCACATAAATCTCAAACGAGAATACCAACTTTCCAATCTTTAAGGCTGTATCTCAAACTTCAGCTAACTTCGAGTTCACGCAATGGGCACATGGCACACCTGCAGACGATTAACTGTAATCAACTGTTTTTATATGTTCATAACTTTTAAACACCAGTTAAGTGCAATATTCTTAAATTAATAAGTATTTCATATTAGCATAATCTTTCACCTGGGTTCAATGACATTTAGTTTGAGCCATGGTCTGGCTCCATATCTAGGCTGATGAATTCCATATACTTTAACTTAAATAAATTAGAAAAGCATAGGTCATTATGCTGTACAGGCTGCTGACAAAGGCAGTCGTGCCCTGTTCTGGTGGTTATAACAGGTATTTGCACCAAGAATGAATCCAGAGATTACTAAAGGCTTCTCTTGGTATCCACCAGACACTAGGACATCCTGAAAAGCCGCGAGATGGAATGTTCCAATTTAGGAGAAACTGGAGGATGAATTCCTAATTCATTTTTTGGTTTGCCTTTGGTTCAGATTTCTATATATATCCAACACATCATTCATTGCTTTCCTGATGAAAATCAGCAAGTTCTGGCAAAGAGTCAAATTCTAGGTGATCAAACCATTGGCATTTTCATCCAGTTTAAAAAATTTCTCATTATCTTAATTCTGTCATTGACTAGGAAGAGATACATCAAGTTAGAAAAGATAAAAAATACTTGTGCAATATGCTACCTGATTATGCCAACTGATATTATAGGATGGTCTTTACCGGCATTAAGACCAAGAAGAAATACTTTATCTCACAACTTATTTCGAAAAGATCTTCCTTGACAGCTATCAAAATTCGCATGGAAAAGCTGAGATATTTACTTGCTTAATATTTCTTCATACAGCCCAGTGGAAAACTACACATTCAATGATGGAGTGGAATGTGGCTAAGTATCCACAGAACAAGCTCTTCCTTGCAGCTTACTCGCTGAGACTCTGTTATTAGGAATGTCAAGGAATTTTTCCATTGACATTATAGCTCACAAAACAAGGAACTAAAAATATCTCTGTAGCAAAGGTTTTCAGTGACAAAAAGAACAAGATGCTACTGAACCCCTCTCCCTCATACATGCTACCAGATATTTGCTAAGGGCTGATTCATATTCTGTATATCAGTGATTTCAACAAACTACCAAGTAAAAAAGCTCTTCTATACTGCATACCATTGATATTATGTGATATGCTTCAGCAGCATTTGATAAAGGAATTTTGCCAAAAGCTTGTTCCTCTTTCCCTCTGAGTATGTTTGCCCTCAGCTTTGAGGTTGGTTTTGTAAACTTCTCAGCAAATCTGAGAATCTCAGCTTCTGCTATGATGAATGCAATTTTGAATGGTGCCTCTGAGGCTGGCCCTTAGTGAAAAAATTCATCCGTTTCATCCTGGAAACCATTATTTTATACTTGATATGGGAAGACCCAACTGGTTTACTAGAGGGCCGCTGGGCTCTGCCTGAAAAGGACTCAAAAGCTTTGAGGGTTTCATGCCACTATTTGACAGAGTTTCATAACAAAGAAAGCACTAGAGACTATGGACAAAATAAATCACCTGCTAAATAAAATCCAATTTTCAGAGAGCGATTGTGGTACTTTCTATTTACAATTCTTCTTTTTCTGTTACTTGAGTGAAATGAGCAACCCGGCAGGTCCGCTGGTCTCCAGACGTCAAGACACGTACTCTATAATTATGCTGCTTTTCTGTCCACTATTTGTACTCATGATGTTATTCCGAGTTGCAGTATTTATATTCCTATTTTTTGGCATTTCCTTTATGATTTGATAAACCACTTCTGAATTACTGATACATTTTTATGAACTGGATTAATAAAGTACAATCATAATGACACAAAATACACAGATAACAAAGGTAAACAATGGCATGCGATAGTGTGCTCACTACGTACCATGCACTATTTAAAGGAGTTTATTTGTATTAACTGATTTACTCTTCACAACAACCTCATGAAGGCAGTAGGACGATTATCCCCTTTTTACAGATGGGGAAACGGAGGCATGACTTCATTTGTCCAACGTCTTACGGGCACTCCAGTTCAAGAGCCCGTGCTCTTCTCTACACTCTGCTCCCTCTGAAATGGGGAGAAAACACGTGCAAAGGTCGGCGCTTCTTCGGTAAAATGGAAGCGCCCAGGCACTCCTTGTTCCTCAGAACAGCCACCACGGAGTATGCTGGGGCAGCTGCATCAGGGACTGCACTGCAATAAAACCATCCCACCTCCCGCAGAGATGGAATTTTGGTTATAAAAGGGCTTTGAAAGACAGTATTCCTAAATGATAGCTCTCTACCCTGTGCCTTAAATCACAGAAGGGTAGAAATCTAACGGACTTCCTTGGCAAGCTGGTTCAGTGTTATATAAGCTACCAAATTAATCTGTTTCATGATTTTTCAATTATATGTTATTTTTTTTTACTATTATTATTACTTTTATTTTTTTTCTCTATGTTAACATTCTATATCTTTTTCTGTTGTGTTGCTAGTTCTTCTAAACCGATGCAAATGTACTAAGAAACGATGATCATCCATCTATGTGATGATGTTAAGAATTACTGATTGCATATGTAGAATGGTATGATTTATATGTTATTTTTGACTTTCCATTTGCCAAGTGAGACTCGGCTTTCTATGGCAACTCCCCTCCCCCATCCTATCAATATAAAATAATTTGTATTAAATTAATAGTCATTGTTTTCATATGAGTCTGTATGAATCTATTTCCTTTCTTAATGCCCTCTTTTCTCCTGGATTTAATGACAACTATTTATATTTGCTTACTTTTCTACTTTCCTATCACTAATTAAACCCTATACCTTCTGACACAACTGTAAAACTCATCTCTACAGAAACCCATTAGGTAGGTAGTCTCTCAGTGGTTCTTCCTGTCCACGCCCTCCTCTCACAGAGCTATTACTTCCAGAATCCTCGACCCTCTATCTGGGCAGGCTGGTCTCTAGGAGTATTACACAACGCATGCCTTTTCACCATCCGGAGAATTCCCTTTGCTTTCTTCTTGCTTTGCATCATCTGTTTGCTGGATCACTTATCTTTCTCTTTCTTAACTTTACTTTGCTGCCTATTATTCCTAGGGTTAACTGACACCCAAAACACTAAAAACCTTGTCAGTAAATCTAGTGCATAACTCTTCAGCATCATCCTTATCTCTTCCCTCCCTTACCCCCCCAGATCACTAACAACCTCGTCAGTAAATCCAGTGCAAAATTTTTCAGCATCGTTCTTGTCTCTTCCCTCAGTTACCCCTTTATGCAGTGATTTACCAAGCTGGTCCATTCTTCTTCCTACTCGTTTCTGGAATCCATCCACTGCTGTCCACTTCTGCTGTGAGGAGCCCATCATCTCACTTCAGGTTCCTGCTTGGGTTGGTTTCATGACATCAAGCAAGTTTTCAGCTACCTTCCTAACTTGTAACCACTTTTATCTCTAAGGCAAGGGCTTTTTTTTTCTAGCTCACCCAACAAAGGCTTTCATGTGACCCTTAAAATAACTTTAACCCAGAAATTCTCCTGGCTCAACACCTTTGTCAAATATGCTCACAGGCGCTTGCACTACCACCCATCTAGGCACAGGCTTTATGCCCCTGCACACGTGGGTTCATGAATCATCCTAGTAACAAATTACACTCCCAAATCACTGCTTGACATGTAGAGCAAATCTTAACATAAATATACTCACAATAAGCACACAACCTAGTGAGCTCCACAGTCAAAAGTCAGGAAGTCACACCAGGAAAAATGACCCAAGAGCATGGAGGAACCAAGGTTTATTTGGAGAAGAGCAGACACACCATAGAAATGGACTGAGAGGACTACACACCTTTGATTGCTAGAACAGTCATCTAAAATATTTATGATGAGAATCTAAATTATAACGAGTAGGTTTTTTGATAGATTATGTACTAGAAGACTGCAATCAGCAGGAAATCTAATTAAGGCAGTCAATATAAAATGGCAGTTGACATCAAATGTTGGACAAAATGAGATTTTAAGAACTTTAATCTCTTTTCTTAAAGATAGTAAATGAAACTCCTCTGTAAAACATAATCATTTAAAAGTCAATATAACTACAAGAGGCATATTAATTCAGTAGATTTGGTTATTATTTATTGTAACTGAATAGCTATCAACTTCTGCAGATAGAACTGATTGGCACATGTTAAGCCAAAGCAAAGTGATAGCCTTTTGAACCAACAACTCGGGAATTTTTGAGAGTCTAGATAATGTTCTACTCAAGGACATTATTCTTAAATAAAGATGAACAGAATCGTATCACGGACTCAGTATACCCATTCAAAAGAGAATCAAATAAAAGCATATCATTTATCTTTATCTCCATTTATTATCCTGGGGAAATATTCAAGTACTACATTCAAAAGTTGAGAAAAATAAATCAGTAAAACTTATTTTAAAAACCCACACAGTAAGTAGAATTATAGCTAATTAATCAGCTGTGATTTGTGCTTAGAGCTCCTGATTTGCTAGGTCTAGATGAGATTTGTTTATAAAAAGCTCCCCAGGCTTTACAAAAAGCCAGGTAGAGTAGAGAGACCCACTGCACTTAATCTCTGAAATATTCCTTAAATACAGATTTCACCATCTTGACAGAAGACAGAAAAATAACTTTCCCAAGGTCACAAAATAGTGAGAGTGAGTGAGACTGTAAAAGAGCATGTGCAGTATAAAGTGAGAGGGGGCTAAAAACAGAACCAGGGAAACCAGCACTCAAAGGGTAGAAAATGAAAAAGAAGCTAATCAAAGAGACCAGGAAAATAGCTCCTGAGATGGTAAGAAAATCAGAAGACATCAAATCATGATAAGGAAAAGAAAGACTCAGAGGAATGGGCCAACAGATTCCTATACCCAGGACAGTTCAAATAACAGAAAGGACGTAGCATGTCTACTGTGGATCTTGGAGTGCAGTTCCAAAGAAGTACTAGAAGAGGAAGTGAGAAAGTGGAGGAAGTCTCTTTGAAGAATTAGAGTTGTAAGCAGGATAGAGGGGTTATTAGGAAGGGTGTGTGGTAGGTAGACGGCTTTCAAAGTGGGGAAACTCCTGCCATCCTCCTTTGCTATATCACTTTGCTGCTCCTCCCTTAGAGAAGTGTCTTATTTCCTCACTCACCTGATTTGATCCAAAAAGTGCAGCGCAAGTGATACTATGCAAATTCTGGAGTCCAGGCTTCAAAGGCACTTATGGTACCCACTTTTTATCACCCGATAACGCTGCTCTGAGACTTATGCCACGGAGAAGCCCAGAATGAAAGCTCTCAGGGAGAGATGCTCACCTGTCGTGGTTGAATTCAGCCCCCAGCCGACCTGCCAGCTGATTACAGGAATAAGCCCAGCTAAGACCAGCAGAGAACGACCTCGTCAACGCACCAAATCGAGAGAAATATGGGGTTGTTTATGGCTTGTCGTGCAGTAAGAGATAACTGACCCAGAAATTAGTACCTAGAAGTGGGACTCTACTGTAATAGAAACTTAAAACACTGGGCACTGGCTTTGGGACTGGTAAGGGGAAGAGGCTGGAAGCGTTAATAGAAACTGGAAGGGCAATGAGGAAAGTGCAATAGATTAGGAGAAAGGGCAACTAGAGGAACAACTGGCAAGACAGTTAAACTAAGGTAACTTAAAATACACCTAATGAACTAGCGGACCTGCCTAAGATTTTCAGATTAATCCAGGTCTCAATTTTCTTTTTAAAGCTGTGCAAAGTATGGGAATAGAGAGAGAAGAACCAACGATATAACTTTCAGTTTCCAAGTGGAATTCAGAGGAAATAAGAAGGGCTACAATATGCTGGGTTAGAAAATAAGATATTTCACATTCTTAGGCTTTCCAGCAGGTAAAAGTGTCTCAAAGTACAAAATGGCCTCAAGGTAAAGACTGAATCAAAGGTGTGCCTCTGTCAGACACCTCTGTTAGGATCTTAAAAAAGATTCATGGTGATGCCTAGTAAACCCTCTCACTTGACAGAAGGGCCTCAATCTCAGAGGGTTTGTCCCTGAACATGTGAAAATGCTCCAAGAGAGAAGTCTATCTAGAAAAGAATTGTGGCTATAGTGTTGGGGAAATGGGGTGAATATCAATACAATTCGTGGAAAACCCACAATTTATAAAAGATCTGTACCAGGTAGAGCGCTGTCAAGTTGGCTTAAAGGAGACTGAGAACATCCAAAATGTAAAAAGACCTCTGGGCCTCAACTTTCTATGGTCAGGATGCAGACTTAGAACACTAGCAGCTGCAAATACAATTTCTTATGGAAATGACGGGCATCTCACAGAGCAGGGCCAAGTGCCCACAGGCTGCAGCAAATGTCAAGAACAGAAGACTAGGGGACCAAACCAGGGAGCAGAATCAGGTTCCAATCAAACAACCCTCCCTACCCCGGAGTAGAGTTTTGGAACCATTTGTGACACTGGAATTTTATTACAGATTAGTGGCTGCTGTGAGCTACTCTCCTTTGTTTTTGAATGGAAGTGTCTATGGCAGTTACCCTGGTGCTATCTCATCACTGTACCGTGTGTGTGTGTGTGTGTGTGTGTGTATGTGTGTGTGTGTGTGTGTGTGTGTATGTGTGTGTTGGGGCAGATAACCTGTCTTCAGAGTTTTCAGGTCTCTAGACACAGAGGAGCTGAACCCAAGGAGTTTCATTTGCATCCGGCTGGCGTGAGTTTGCCAAGTCGCTGTGACAAATACCACACGATGGTTACCGGAAAGAACAGGAATTTATTTGAGGCTCTGAAAGCCTGGGCCTTATACAAGTTTGTGTCCAGAAATAACTTGAAATCATAAAATCCCAAGTTGAGAGTGCAGTTTCCAGTGGTCCCGGGGGGTCGGGAGTATCTCCAATAACCAGGGAGAAGCAATGGCAATTCCTTCCTGGAAGAACCTACCTTCAACTCTAGTCTCAGAGAATTTCCAAAGATACAATTCCAAGAAATCAGAACTCACAGTAGAAAACTAAAACACACGCACACACACACGCACACACACACACACACACAAAAACAAGGCCCCACGAGTGACAGCCAGCAAAAACAGAGAGTAGAATTAGAACTAAAAGACTTTGCCACGGCATTTATCAAATGCAGAACTGAGGTGGAAGGCATGCACGTACATGAATCACATACACAATATTCAAAGTTAGCTAGGATTCTGGATATGGTGAAATCACGTTCACTCCTCGGAAGCATCTTAATAATAGGCTACTGTAAATGGGACTATTTTTTAAAATAATTTTTTATTAATGAAAAAAATTATAAGAAAGAAACGCAAACATCCTTAATACATGTTCATTCTGTTCTACATATATAATCAGTAATTCACAATATCACCACATAGTTGCATATTCATCATCATGATCATTTCTTAGAACATTTGCATCAATTCAGAAAAAGAAATAAAAAGACAACAGAAAAATAAAACAAAAACAGAAAAAGAAAAAAAAATTTTTACATACCATACCCCTTACCCCTCCCTTTCATTGATCACTAGCATTTCAAATTAAATTTATTTTAACATTTGTTCCCCCTATTATTTATTTTTATTCCATATGTTCTACTTGTCTGTTGACAAGGTAGATAAAAGGAGCATCAGACACAAGGTTTTCACAATCACACAGTCACATTGTGAAAGCTATATCTAAATGGTACTATTTAAAGCATAATTAAAACCCGAGATAAAAGTCTTTTAGCATTCATCAGAGTAAGCTTACCTCTATACAAAGAACTGTAGCTAGAATAATGCTACGTAAGCACTTGTACATGTATGCCTGTGTACTTGTGTTGTCAATACAAAGTACGTTATTTTGAAACTTGCTAGAGTAGTTAAAAGCGTTTTAAAAACGATGAACGCTTGAGAGCCAATCTTATAATCCTATCAACCCAACAAGAGTTGACCGATATAAAACTGCAACAAATGCAAAAAATTTTAAGTGATACAAGAACTCTGCAGCAGGTATTACCATTTGAAACTGTAATGTTCTTCTCTCAACCTCTTTGTCACTTTCATTACGAAAAATAATTGATGAGAAGGCAGGAAATGGTCTTACTGATATAGGTGCCAAGTCAAAAACTCTAGTTTAACTGAACATGAGATTAAAGAAAAATTGAACACTGGGAAATTTTCATTATAAAATGGGTAAGTTAACCAAGGTTTCTCTGACTTTACATTGTCCTAAGTGTCCCGGAACCTCAGCTCCTGATACTTCAGTGCTAAGGCACATTTATAAAATATGTGTTAGAAAAACACCCAAGGACAGAGCCACTCTCAATCCACCAATTTCAATGACCTAATAAAAAGGTATCTGATGCTGCTAGCAAATCACACCCCTGGGACTCCTCGTGTGCTTCCTTCTCTAGGGAGGTCTGCCAAGGTCCCTACCCTACTGCTAGTCTTAGATTTGATGGTGGTGAATCAGAGGGAGGAATACAGGCAGGCTTATTAGACTATCTAATGCAAATGTACATAGAAACAAGTGTTAAAGTACAGCTCCAGGGCGGGCCATGGTGGCTCAGTGGCAGAGTTCTCACCTGCCAGCTGGAGACCCAGGTTCAACGCCTGGTGCCTGCCCATGTGAACAAAAAGAAAACAGAGCTCCAAACCTGTACAAATGTTCACTCCCATTTAAAGGAACATCCAGGTGCAGTTCCTAAAGAAACTGCTTCCAACACCCCATTAAATATCTAGAAAGACACAGAAGGCGGGGGGGGGGGGTAGACTTCTACTATGAAGACAAAAAGCAAAAACAAATCCCAAGGACCAAGAATTAAACTACTGCGTGGATTTTATTCCTTGTAATCACAAGTTAAGGAAATGGAGCCAAAAAACACAGAGTGGAGAACTAATCCCACCACCCAGAAATAGGACATGTGTTTTGTGCCTGAATGTAAGGAGACATACCTTTCCTCTCACAGTCTTCTCCGTGGTTTACAAGCAGACATGAGATGTGCCAACAAGAGAACTGAGTGAGCAGCTCCCTTTTACAGGGGAGCTGATTACGTATTAAAAATGCTTGGCTGATGAAGAAATGAAAACTCCATCCCCCATCCTTCCATGATATTGCAAGATTTAGATCAGCCATGCACAGGGGTGCTCCACTCACAAGCACAATTTGTCTACTCCTGCCATGAGTGGTCGGGCATGGATTTCACGCAGGTGCCCACAGCAGGGCTGGCAGCTTGGGGCCAGGACAGTTAGGCCACAGGCGGCTGGTGGCTCAGGTCTGGCTCTGAAAGATGGAGCCTCAGGGTTCATGGCAGACGAGAGAGGCCCACCTGCCCGTGAATTCTCCTCCCGACTACAGCAGTATCTTTACAACAACCCTTGACCCTCTGCCCATCATACCCACCCTAGCTCCAATGAGTTTCTTCTTGCATCAAAAGAATCCCAACCAAAACAGGGCAACCACCTCAGAAACCTGACCTGTCTCCACAGTCATAACAAATGCCAAGGCCATCATAGACTGCATGACATACGGTGTATTCTCTTCAAGTAAGGGGAGGGAAGGGCCAGAATCAACACTGGGAAGACCCACTAATATTCCATTCAATGAATGTGAGAAATTAACAATTCCTAGAAAGCAAAAACAAATATTCTTTGTTATCTTTCAGTAAAGAGAGAATAATTTATTTCGAGAACAGTCTCTTTAAAATCCTGAAATGACTGTACAAAAACTCCAAGAGCAGTATGCCTTGTCAAAATTATCACAGCACTCCGAGGAGAGGTGACCATGTAACAAATCTGCATCGATCACCGAGTTTTCAGGCTCCCTTTAAAAGTGACGTGCATGCTAAAAGGGCTCTGTGGGGTGGGCCACGGGGGCTCAGCAGGCAGAGCTCTTGCCTGCCATGCCGGAGACCCGGGTTCGATTCCCAGTGCCTGCCCATGTGAAAAAAAAAAAAAATTCTGTAATAAAATATTTGGGGGATATACCCTGACACCATTATTTATCATTCTAGCACCCACTAGATGGGCTCCCTTCACAAGCTCTGTATCACCTGTACCCTCTCTCTACTCCCCATCCGCTTCTTCACTTCATTTCTAACTCCCCTAACCCACTGGCAGAAAGCACACACGTTCAGACCAGTTTTGTTTTGCTTTTAACTCTTAATCAAATTGTAAAGTTAGTAACTAATTTTTAAAAATCTGTTTTTTTAAAACAATTTAAGTTTCTAATTCAGTCTTTCCTGTAATACAGACAGTCACGGAGTATTTTAGTCATTTATTTGCAAAATCAGGATTAACTGTGAACAAAGTACAAACAAATAAAGGATATTCAATTTAGGCATGCTTGGGAAAACTGTAGGACTTTTAAGATCTATATTAAAGATGAAAAGTCTATTTCTTCCGGTTTTTGGGTTTTTTTGCCTTCGTACATACGTGGATCACCCAAACGTCCCTATACCTTTAACAAGTGGCTGTACAGTGCTGAAAACAGGAGAGTACAGACCAGAGCAAGAGGTATCAGTACGACTAACAAGGATGACCCTGTCAGCCACAGATTAAACGAACTAGAAATGTGTATCAATTTTAAATTGAAATGTCATACTTTACATTGAACTATTATTTTCTCCAGCAAGTCTTGAAATGAAACACTTTTTATATGGTAGGGGCTATTTCGAGAGCACGGCCTTCTTCAATTCAGATCCAATTATTAAAACATTGCACTAGGTATATTATGAGCAATAAATTATTCTGGGTTCCCAGTAGCAATGATGAGGTCACTTCGTGTTTTTTTTTTGGGTCACCCTGTGTTTCAGTTCCATTCTTAGCCGTGGCACAGACCCACTCCTCAAGTTGGATCAGCATTTCCACTGGGAATTCTAAGAACCCCTTAAGCTTTGCACAAATAAGAAATCATGAATTTGCACTTAAATTTTAGTGAGACAGTCTAAAGAGAAAGGTTAGAATCAGAGATTCAAATGATAGAAACAAAGGAGCTTTTTCAGGGATAAAATTGAGGATAAAATCTGGATGAGCTGTCCTTCTTAAGACTCCCACCTTAGAATCACCAAAGGGGGAGCTTTTAAAAACACCCATGCAGATTTCCCACCCCTCAAACCTTGTATTCAACGGGTCTGGGTCAGGCCCGGGCAATTACTATGCAGAGGGGGTTGAAATACTCAGGTCTAGGGAAACAGACACAGGGCTCCAGCAGTCTTGATGGTGTATTTCACAATGGAGCGGAAATAATGAAGAGTCAGCTAGACTCCGCAAAGGCACACAGCGGCAACCAGAGCACAGGTTTCAAGGGCTCTGCCTTCTGCCTGCACGAAGGCCACAGTGCCCCACATCACACTGCCTTCCCACTTCCACGCTTGCTTCCTTCAGATCTCGCAGTCCTGAGAACAGGTGACGGTCTCAGAATGCAGGAGGGATCCTTAACTCCAGGTGCAAACACATAAAGCCTCCAGCGGCTCCGGCAGTGTTCCCTAAGATTCAGGCCCGCACAATTCAGTGTCGCAGCTGAGCCTCCACCTCGCCCCCCACCCACCCCTGCCCCAAAGAAAAGCACCAGGACCCCTGCCCATTCAAGGGAACATATCAAACTTTTTTTTTTTCTGTATGTAAGGCAAGTGACATAAACTTTTGAATCAATACTTATTTTTTTCATTCAAAGTTCCGCAGTGACAAGTAAGCTGTTCACAGTGATTTAAAACGCTGAACGCAGCAATGACTAACATATGTGATTATGTTCAAACAAACATCTAGCATATGACAACTTTACCAGCATTACATGCTCGCAGGTAAACGAACGTTAGTGCTTTTCTTTAGAGAGGGGAGAGAGAAATAAGTGAATGACACTGTTACTTAACTATCACTAAAAACATTATTCTGAATTCTGATTTGTTTTTGTAGATTGATAATGAAAACAAAGTTCTGACAAACAACAGTAGGTAGAACTTATCTATAAGCTCAGTGTGTGAAAGGAGAGAGAAATACAAAACACACTTTATTGTGCTATATTACTCTATCCCTACTGAAGTTTGAACAAATGATCCTTTTCTGAAGGGAAGCAATTTTACCACGTAAGTTTCAGGGTAAACTATTAACTAGTTTCTAAAAAGCCACTAGCAGGCAAGGTCATGGTGGACTTTCCAAATTAGGGGAATTGTAACTTAAAAATACCTGTGCAGGTCACACTAAATCATAATCACCACACGGTAAGAAAGAATATTTGGGACAGATCAAGCCAAGGGTGGCAGAGCAGAGGTCATGTTTGCTAAGTCTAAATCACAAATCTCTACATTTGAAAACAGTATAAAATCATTTTACTAAAGCAAGTATATCTGAAGACACAGCGCTTTGCATGAAACCAGTTCAGTCAAATGAATATCTAAAGCCACCCAGGTATGAATCTGAATACTTCGGAAGCAGTCAAACACACATTAAAGTACGTACACACACTTATTGATCCCCTTTCTTTTCTCCTTTTAAAAGCCATGTTCCTCCGTATTCCCATATAAGATTGATTTATATTATATTACCCCATTATCTTACAGACTGTGTAAGTCAATTGCTCTCAAAAATATAAAGTGTATTGATTTCCACCATCCTTGTATATTTATATTTGTCCAAACAGGTGGTAGGTGGAGGGAAACCGGGTCTCATATGGTAAAAATGGCAAATTATTCTTTCTGGAATTTATCAAACATGTAATTCTTGTGAATTTAGAATAAATGGAGTCTAAACAAGAAAAAAGAATATAAAAGCCCACTGTTCTCTTTCATCCTTCTGCAACTTCAAAAAGTCATACTAAACACAGTATTAAAGTGTGTATGTGGGGGCGGTGTGACAGAGTTCTCGCCTGCCATGCCGGAGACCCGGGTTCGATTCCCAGTGCCTGCCTATGCAAAAAAGAAACAAAAAGGTCTGTATGCAGACTAATAATAATAAGCAATCAAATATTTTCTAGCATGAAAAGGAGGAAAATAATCAAGGTATGTATCCAAGTTATAAATAGGCTCTTTTACAACTAGCTTCTCTTTCCCCTACAACGAATCCACATTTGTGTCCACATTTTGCTCTCCTATTACAAAGACTGTACAAAGGCCGCAATTTGAGCCCTTCTCTGCACACCTGCCAGCCACAGGGGAACAAGATGATATAGGAGTAAAGACCAGGCTGTTTTTCAAAGACCAAGGGCCAGTTCTCCCCACCTAAGGAGCGAAGAACACTCAGTGGCAGGAAAATGGTTTGTCCTGCAGCTCCCCAGAGTAAGCGGTATGAATCAGCCAGGAGAGTGTTAAAGGTCCTCCACATTTCACACTGCCCCTCCAGGGTCCCTAAGCGCTGTACCTCAGTAACCTTAGTAGCCTAAGAACCAGCTCTGCCCCCATCATCCACACTTACAGAAAGTAAGGCCTGGGAAGGAAGTTACAGGTTAAGGAAAGAAAGACAGCCCCGGAGCATGACGAGACTGGGTTTTGCAGGGCACTCTTTATGACTCTGGGTTTTGGCCAGAGGCTCTTAGAGATGGATGGGACATGAGCATCAGGGGTCACTCACAAGGCCAAATTGCCTTACATGCCTTGAGCAGAGGTTCTCTGCAGCCAATTTTCCCCTCTACTCTGAAAAGATTCCTTCAATGGCTTGTCAGTTCCCAAACTCCCGTTTTTCACTGTGCCTGTTCCCTTTCCCTACACTGATTTGCTGCCCTTCTCCAGCCACACCTTCTCGGCTGCCGTGCAATCAGGCCAGACTATGCAATGCACAAGAGTGCACAGGGGCTGAAATCTTGCCTGCACTCAGCAGCCTGAGCTACACACCCCAGTATTCGCTCACCCAAAGAAAGAGAAGCTTTCTTCTATTTTTCAAAAAAAAAAAAAAAAAACACAATCCTTTGAGCAACTCTTGTGCCTAGGGGCAGTGTCTGCCCAGACAGGGCACCATTTTCTAATTTATGTGGGCTGGGTGGGCTGGATGGGCTGGCTCTGCTCCCTACCCTCCTCGGAATCACTGTGAACTGAAAAGATAATTCTTCCATCAAAACAAATTATTTTCAAATTGCCTCTGATAGAAATATTTTTCATTTGAAGGCATGATATTACATTAGTGTGTCTTTTCTCATGGACAAAAAGTTCTTCCTTGGAAGTCAAATAGAGTTGTTTTAAATAAATGAATAAATAAAGTGCTTTGGACAGTGTCCGACACACAGCGAGCTCTGACTAAGTGTTAGATGTCATTATTCTTACCTCCGTAATCAATGCTGGGTTAACCTAATGTGCTGGTTTGAAAGAATGTATGTACCCTAGAAAAGCCATGTTTTAATCCTAATCCCATTTTGCAAAGGCAGCCATTTCTCCTAATCCCTATTCAGTACTGTATGCTTGAAACTGTAATTAGATCATTCCCCTGGAGATATGACTCAATCAAGAGTGATTGTTAAGCTGGATTAGGTGGAGACATGTCTCCACTCATTTGGGTGGGTCTTGATTAGTTTACTGGAATTCTATAAAAGAGGAAACATTTTGGAGAATGAGAGAGATTCAGAGAAAGCAGAGAATGCTGCAGCACCACAAAGCAGAGAGTCCACCAGCCAGAGACCTTTGGAGATGAAGAAGGGAAACGGCCGGGGAGCTTCATGAAACAGGATGCCAGAAGGGAAAGGTAGCAGATGACATCATGCTTGCCATGTGCCCTTCCAGCTGAGAGAGAAACCCTGAACTTCATCAGCCTTCTTGAATCGAGGTATCTTTCCCCGGATGCCTTACATTGGACATTTCTATAGACTTGCTTTAATTGGGACGTTTTCTCGGCCTTAGAACTGTAAACTAGAAATTTATTAAATTCCTCTTTTTAAAAACCACTCCATTTCTAGTATATTGCATTCTGGTAACCAGCAAATTAGAACACCTAGGGATGCAAATACTTTTAACAGTGATGTGCGAGAAATCTGACATAGACAACTCAAAGGAACAAGGGCAGGTCTTTCCTGCTTCTGACTCACATCCAGCAAAAACAGCTGCTGGGATTTTAAACCATTTACCAAAGTTGTAAAATGCATTTTTTAATTAAGCCACACATATGCAAACCAATGAAAAGGACATCTTGCTATGGAGATTAAATAAATTGACATAGATAATAGCTTCTAATATACTATAGCAGGCGCTCAGTAAACTTTACAAAAAAAAAAAACTAATAAAAAGCAGTCTGAAACTAAAAAAGGATAGTAGCCTACGGCCATTATGCATAGAGGAAAACATACCCTAGAAAACGATACTAGTTATTCAAATCGATGACTTCTTGCTGTCTATTTTTATAGAGGACGGAAGAGGCAGGAAGTATACATTTATGAGTTCCTTCCTGAGTTGCTACATGTTCCCAGGGTGAGCATGCTAGCTCACAACAATTTTATTAGCTGAGTACTGTTACTTTTCTCTTACAAAAAAGGAAACAAAGTAATAAAGCACATAACAACCCAAAGAAGATTAAAATAAAATTTGAATGCTTACACCATTAACTATTTATAAAACTTAGAATCTCTCCTTTACGGATGGTTGCAGAGAGCTGAAGGTTTCCATCATTAAAACCCTCCTCTGTTCAACTACACAAAGGAAAAGGAAGACTGGAGGACTTTTAAAAGTAGTATTTATAGCACCTATGGGTTTTCTTTAGTCTCATCCCTATAATAGTTAAAGGTCTTATTTTGGCAGTCAGCCAAAGATATTTTAGAGAAAATACGCAACTGCGATTTCAGACGTGGCAACCAGAAGTTTTCTGTAGTTGGCTTTATAAAAATAAAATGATTTCATGAGCACTGCAGGCAAGTGGAGTTTGGGGGACTGAAAATGTGTGTCCAGGACATGGCTTCAACTGTTGGGAGGTAAATCCTCGGCATCTATTGCCAGCACCGTAGGTCCAGAGCAAGTGGAGGCTGCGGACCCACTGTCTTCACATATTCCTTGTGAATGCCTCTCGTCATTTCATCTTAACCCGCTCCTTCCTTCTCTAACCCCACCCACTACACTGTTCCTTTTACTTTCTTGTGGACTGAGCAGTACGTGAAGAGCCCAGATTCTCTCTACATAGGACTTTCCTTTCCTTAGTTGCCTAAAATCTGTGCCCTTCTTGATGTCTGTGCTTTTGGGGGTTGGATACACAAGTCTTAGGTATAGTATGCGAAAGGTACCTTCAGCCTCCTAGGAAGCATGGCCAGTTTAGACGGCGGAAGCACAGGCTCTGTCTCAGGACTGTTATCGCTCTACAAGACACAGAGTCTCAGAGGATTCAATCGTCCATCTGATTTATAAACTACGGACGTGTGCGTCCTCTCCTTCATAGCACCATTATAAGGAGAGAGAACGTGTTGCCGAAAACTCTGAATAAATGCTATGTGTGCATAACTTTATGCAGTTGCATATATTTTCCAGAAATCCTCTTTATGGGATTCTGGGGTTTAGCCACTAAGGCTGGTAATGTTTAGAGGGATTCATCTTCTCTGTTTCCCATTTCCATGCACACCTCCTCTAGCTCTGCCTTTTGTTTTGGGGGTGGGCTTCTCCACACTGTCTGGAGACCTGGACTTTAATGTTATGGTACTACCCTGTCCTCTTTGATTATATGGCAAATTTTAAACCTGCCCCCCAACCCCACTCCACTTTTTTTTTTTTTTTTTCTGCACTGACATGCTCTTACAAATTTCAAATCAAAGAGCAACCACACTGAATGATCATCTCATGATTTTGGGAATATCAGCAAGCAGTAATGGAATCACTTTAATGCAGCATTGTCCTTTTATATAAGTCATTAAATAAATATCCAAAACACAAGAAGGCACTGCTTGGGTTTCTGGGTGTTTTCTCCATGGTGAAAATTTTGACTTTTTTTCAAAAGATAACTGTAGGTGCATGTTGTATCTTATAATTACGCTGCTTGAAAATTATCATTTTGTTTTCAGTTATACTTTCCCCAATACTAGCTCTTCCAGCCAGATTGTCCATCTGTGTGTCAAACAGTAAAATAATGGGCGGGCCACGGTGGCTCAGCAGGCAAGAATGCTTGCCTGCCATGCCAGAGGACCCGGGTTCGATTCCTGATGCCTGCCCATGTTTAAAAAAAAAACAAAACAAAACAGTAAAATACCTCCTGCTGATGTGCACACATGAAATTCATCTGATTCTGAAGCTGCAGAGAGTCAAACCACCATTCCGTGGCGTGCCCGCTGCAGTCACAGGGTGACCATGCCGTGCCATGTCTGCTGTGTGCCTGCCTGTCCCAGGGTCGCATGAAGACTGCAGAAGCAAGGAACAAACCCAAGCTCAGTGTCTGCAGCCTGTAGATGAGACACATGTTTGGTGAAACAGGAAAATTCCCAGGGCCTGTTTTTAACGCTGTGTACCTGCAATGCTTGCCATAGGATTGCCCATGGCAAGCATTAACAGAGCAACAAAAGGTGTGAGCAAAACACTTAAATTATCTGTTCTGCAGCACGTGATTTTTCATTGCTGAACTTCTTCAAAGAGGCTGTATCCATTAAAGAGATAATGAGGGAAGCTTTCTGTAAGGATGTCAGCTGTCTCTAATCCTTTGTACAATGGGGCAAGTTATAAGCATGTAAAACTAAACAAATCTCACTGAATAAAGTGAATATACATCAGGGCATTTTTTTAGTTTACCAACTTAAGTGTAATTTTCCCCATTTACTTTTATGCTTTTAAAGTGGCTATAGAAATAGAAAAGGAATAATCAGTTGGTAATCTATACGCAGGACTGAATGGGCTGGGAGTAGGGCTAGGCTAGGGCAGCTGGTTATAAGGGTCTGGGGCCTGGAGACGCCGTCACTGATCTTCGTCTTGATTCCGACTGCTACCACCTGTTCAAGGTTGATGGCGAGGTTGCTGCCAAAAGGTGGGGTATGATTGTAATCCCTGAGAGCTGAGGGTTTCATGAAACTAATCGTCTAAGAAGAAAGGATGACAAAAAGTTGGGGACTTGAACATTTAAAAAGAAACCAGGATGTTAAGAATTTAAAAAAAGGTTATTAACTTTAAGCAAGTCAACATTAATAGAAAAGTCTTTGGAGAACTAAGAGAGAACTAAAACACCCTGTATTTAAAGACATTATCACTTCCCAGGGTTCTGTTTACCATGAGAAAACAGAAAGATGAAGGAAGAGAACAAGATACGGATTTGGTCAAGCCCCCAAAAGTGGAAGGAGCAGGCTTCCTGCAAAATCCTGGCAAAAGCAGGATGAGATTGCCATCCGCTGCTTTAATGTGGGCATGACATCACACATCCAGCCCCTTTCTATTCATTGTCTCCGAGAACTAAGCTCCTACATGGTCATGGTTAGTTCTGACCAAGTTTCCTGTGCCTGTGCATCTCAGCACATTCTACAGGCACAGCACAGTTTCAGACCAACAGAGCTCTTACTTTTTGTAGCTCGTCTGCAATTTCCTTAGTAAATAAACATGCCCACCCCCACACCCCCTTCTTGGATCTGATTTTCTTAACATATTACCCACAGGACAAAGCAGAATAATATTTCCATTTTGGGGGGAAAATAAAGGACAACTTCTGGGAGGTAGAAGAGTAGGCAGCAATAAATTAACCTTAACAGTTTGCACGAAACATTAACGTCATGTACAACAGAAGGTTTCTACACAGTCCTCAAATACGTGAAAATCGGCAACAATTAAAGGCATAGCAATGTTAGCTTCTAACACCAATCATTTTTATTATCGCAAGATCCATCAGTAACTCCCTTCTGTGCTCCAGAACCATAAAGCTATAAATAAGAAGAAAATGAAATCACAGGCTTGTATTTTAAACATCAGACTAATTTTGCTTAATTGAATGACAGAACCAAAAAAGAAAAATCTGTTAAAAAAAATTAGATTACACTTTCTGAAGGTAGATGCCCCAGAAAATAATGAGCGAGCATGGGTACTTAAACGTCCCAAGAAGGGACGGAATCAGTGAGCTTATATATTAGACTACAGACTATGGAGTCAGACAAAAGAGGGCTCAATATTACATCTTTGTCACTTATTCACTATGAAAGTCTGAGCAGGTCTCTTCTCTACACCTTAATTTTTTTCATCTATAAAATAGAGATAGGATACTGTTCTAGCTTGCTAGCTGCCTGAATGCAATATACCAGAAATAGAATGGCATTTAAAAAGTGGAATTTAATAAGTTGCTAGTTCACAGTTCTAAGGCCAAGAAAATGTCCCAATTAAAACAAGTCTATAGAAATGTCCAATCTAAGGCAGGGAAAGATACCTTGGTTCCAAGAAGGCCGATGAAGTTCAGGGTTTCTTTCTCAAGTGAGAAGTCACATGGCGAACAAAGTCAGGGCTTTTCTCTCAGCTGGAAGGGCACGTGGCGAACACAGCGTCATCTGCTAGCTTTCTCTCCTGGCTTCCGGTTTCATGAAGCAATCCCGGAGGTGTTTTCCTTCTTCATCTCCAAAGGTTGCTGGCTGTGGACTCTCTGCTTTGGGGTGCTGCAGCATTCTCTGCTCTCTCTGAATCTCTCATTCTCCAAAATGTTTCCTCTTCTACAGGACTCCAGTAAACCAATCAAGACCCACCCAAATGGGTGGAGACATGTTGTCACCTAATCCAGCTTAACAACCACTCTTGACTAAATCACATCATCCACGGAAATGATCTGATTGCAGTTTCAAACATACAGTATTGAATAGGGATAATTCTACCTTTAGGAAATGGGATTTTGATTAAAACATGGCTTTTCTAGGGGGCATACATCCTTTCAAACCAGCACAGATATCCATCTAATAGGGAGGTTGTGAGGAATTATATGAGATAATGTGTAAAAAGCACTTAGTACAAGTACTTGCCTGGCAAATGACTCTTAATAAATCGTAGGTAACCTTTCTTAGCTAACTGAGTGAACGTGAGTACAAAAGTGATGCTTGTAAAAGGTAGGCAAGATGATGATGATAACCTCTTGAAAGTAATAAGCAGAAGGTGAAGGCAAACCTACCGAGGCAAAATAACCCAGGAGAAAGAGAACCAAGAGATGCCTGCCAAAATATTAAAATCTCAAAGGTCAGAGAATGATATAGTAAATAAATTGCTTTTTTCTATTACATGCATCTTTTGTCCCCACTAATGAAATATACCTCTAGTTTTCAGTTTGGAGCAGAATAAAAGGTTTAATACAAACCTCAAAAATGCTGTGTATCTGAAAGGCTTCCTGATGCAGGAGGGAGAGGAGAGAGTGATACAGGCCTTTGGCTGCTATTCAGAAAGGGGCAGACAGTGTACTCCTGACCAGGTAGGTTCCTCTCCCCTCGAAGCCAGGAGTTCTCCTTACACCTTAACTTGGAAACACTATTGTCATTTGCAAGGTCTGCTGTCTATACAACCATTGATGATATTCAACTAAACACTTTAATTCTCCTCTCTTTTCTAGCTGTTCTGCATGCGCATTTCTCTCCCAGAAGATGGAAGGCTTCAGGGGAGGGATGGGAAAGCAGTGGGTATGGGCTGCAGAGCCAGCTGCAGCAAATATTAGCTGTGTAAACCTGGTCAAAACCACAACCTCTGAAGGTCTCAGTTTTCCCACCTAGGAAGGAAGGGAGACACAGTGACACACTGCTAAAATTCCTGCCTCAGAACTGTTATTACCAGCAAAAGAGACGTGTGTGAACTCTAAAACCTCAAAGGAATGCAAGGAATTCTATTATTAGAAGCAACTGTCTCTTTGGAAACATTTTCCTTAATGTATTTAATACCCTATCATGCCCACAGTGAATGCTCAAAAAAAAAAAAACCTCTAGAACTGAACTGAGATACTGACAAAGGACTGAATAACTTAGAACATGTTTGGAAATGATTAAATTCCTAAATTATTATATAGGTAAGCAAAATTATTCTTAGGGACATTGTAACACTGCATGCTAATCAGCCTCAGAAGAAGCAATAGCTGTCAACAGCTCGTGGCAGAGAGCCAACTGTCTGCCTGCTGGGTAAGTAAATGCCTAAAGAAACTGAATTAGCTTTTTCAGAGCAGTCAGAAGACAGAGCCGTGATGACATGAATCCTGATAGCAACGGAGCTTTGAGCACAGCCCCTGCCTGCAGAGTTTTGATTCCTTTCTTCCCTGTGAATTAGGGTAAAATGAATGCAATTGCAAATGGTTTATAACCACCCAGCAGCGTTCATTGAAAAACTATCACTGAAGGTATGAAAACTCATAGACACCGCAACTAAGATGGGGAATTATACATTTGATAGAAATGAAACAAATCATGTGAAATATCTGCCTTTAGATCTGGGTTTAGCCTGCAAGACCCATTCGAGTCTATCACGTGCTTGCGGCATGAAACTGCATATGTCAAAATTGTTAGGTACGAATATGTGTATTTTACAAAATAACAGACCTCCTTGAATATCCAACAACCCTTTTCACACTCTGCTGAACAAGTAGTTTAATATGCCTTTATAATAAAGTTGAAAATGAATCTAAAGAATAAAATTGAGCTGCCCCATCACTGGCTCAGAAGAAAGAGCACAAAACAAAACCCTAACAGATAATATAAGCAAATCCAGTTCTTGAAGAGCCTCCACTCCATGTCCCAGCCAAGACCCAGTCTCCCATACATGAAATCGGAACCAAACAAAGATGAATTATTTCCTGGATGCATAAAAAAACAAATGCATCAGCATTTGCATATAGTTTTTTGCTTTTATTTTTCTATGATGTTGATTAATCAAGAAGCAAAATCAAATGCCACTTCAAAAGCCTAGAGATGCACCTTTGCATATAAGCCAGATAAAGCACGTGTCTGAGTCGTTTCGACATTTTCCACATAAGAGTAAAATTATAACATAAGAGCAAATGTAAGATCTGCTCCACAGCATTTCACAATGTGAAATGTGACTACAAAATAAAGTCCCATGATTTCTATAAGGCACTGCAGTATCATTACCTGGCAATCACACTGTGTATCTTTTAAGGTACTGAATGGCGTTCACAACAATCCTTAGGGACCTAATCCCACACCACTGGTGAGAGTGACAAGGTCTGACAGTCATAATTAAACAGCAGTGAGTTCCATTAAACATTTTATTTGCAAAACTGGACTATTTTTCAAGACTCTGGTTATTTCTTCAGACCAGTTCTAGAAAATGCTCCTTTACTTAGGCATTCTGCTACCAAAATATATAGAGTTCAGTTAACTTATTATTAGAATTTAACACCAAACATGAATTTTCAACAACTGCTTTAAGTTATCTTGTTCCTCACTGCTTCTTTTTGGTCTTGGTTCACAAACTAATTCCTGTCTTTAAAAAGTGAAAACGAAGTCAAACGCAGAAAACACGTATTATATTTCCTTCTACTTGCTATTGGGGAAGCTCAGAATCAGGCTAAAAGAGCACTAAAATATGTTCACCAACAACACGATCAGCAGCATTTCTGTTCCGCAGAGGTTTGTGTGTCCCGTTTTGCTACAGCAAAAGCGTCGGAAGGACAACGTGCCCAAATGCCCTCTTCTGAACCCAATCCCCTTCCAGTCCTGCTCTGTGAAAAGGGTTTAGCCTGCAAGACCCATTCGAGTCTATGGCTATGCAATTACTTACTAATGCGTAAATAAACTTCTGAAAGTAGGAAAGAAAGCCATTTCAACTGCTACGTCAGGGGACACCTGAGACAAATGGCATCTGCACTGGGGCTTCAGCTCTGTGATCTACGGAAAGTCAGCTTTGGCAGGAGAGCTCAGGGGGGAAAGCGTGATTCTGTAATGAAAAGATAAAATGCAGCACAGTAATTACTTCCAAAAAAACAAGTGCTGTAGAGTAGAATCTTAAAAACAGCCTAGGTGCAGAGCCTAATAATAGGAGAGAATGGATTTTTCAGTAGCTTTCTGACACGTACTTGATTTCCTAAAACAGTGTCTCTCTCCTCCTCTTTTTCCCTCCAGCTCACTTCACTGATTTGCTCTTCCTTGGTGCTTTCCACCCAGCCTATTTCTGATGCTTCATCCCAACAGTGACCACCGGTGCTATGAGTACACAACAAACTCTCAATCCCTCGCTGCTGCCCACAGGAAGGTCCCAGCCAGCCAGGGGAGGGACGCAGGGTCTGATCTCAAAGTTCCACAGAATTACACGTCTGCTCCTGGAGGAAAAGCCAAAAATGTGTGCACCTGGATGATTCCGAGTTTTGGAAGCATGGATTTTCCTTTAAAAAGGTGAACTTTGATAAATCTAAAACAACAACAATAACAAACTAAAGAACCCTTTCGGTCGTATCCCCACCCAACCCCCCTATACTTGGAATTCGGTCCTGTGGCAACCTTACTTAGCAGGTGGAAATAATAAGTACAAAAATAAACGTTTGTTTTATACTTTCCCTAAGTTAATTTCTCTAAAATTTTGAAATACGCTGAACACCACTTAATTATCTTCACCTGCCATGCCACCCCAGAAAGATGTCCTGGACTACAATTCGAGCTGAAGATATGGACATCAAGAAATAGATTCTCTACCCTAACAAGGTTAGAAAACCTATCTGAAGATGTGTACGATACAAAATACCAGGTAATCTGCAAAAGGAGTTCCCTGCGCGTGACTGAGTGTGTAACGCAGCTTGTGGACGCTGGGGGGAGAAGAGGTGGCCCCTCCAGGGCAGGCTATGCAGGAGGCGACAGCCCACTACAACCCTGTGACAGCTGGACTTGGAGCTTACCAGGAAAAAATCATCTCATGACCCGTGACGACCTTCCTGGTGGTCACAGCCAGCCACCCACAGAGAGGAACTGACGCTGCCTCGGGACTCGAGCTTTGCTTTCCCTCTTCTGGGCGGGAACCAAGTACAGAGGATATGGAGCAGATGCCCAGTCACCTAGGGGTTTACCTTCCCTTTTGGCGGCATCTCCTCTGGCTGTGTAATGGGATAAATCATCACAGGCAGGCTAAAAATGCTTCCGAACTGTTTAGAAATCTTGCATACGTAACGGGCTCAAAAGGTGTGAGTTGAACCCCAAAACTTCTTGGTAGTTATTGAAATCAAATGAGCAATACCAACCACCAAAAAAACACAGTAAAAAAAAAAGGTTATTTAAACTATTTTTAGTTATCACAAAAGAAAAAGGTTCATGCTCCATTACGTGAAGGACACAACCGTGACGATGCTTCAGCCACAGGTCCGAGCTCTGAGCCCTTGTCCTTCTACTGACGGGTCCTGGGGTCCATGACTGAAGACTCTGAGCCCAGGTGCTGTCTGCCTGGCACCCCGAACCTTGCCATGATTGTGGACAATTTTAACACACTTGCTGGCCAGATGGAACCTCAGCATTTCTACTCTTTGACTTGATTCACTGCAGAAACTCTCACTGCATTCCCCTGCCCAATCCCGCTCACCCACTCCAAGGCCATTCTCTGGGCCTCGCCACTTACACTTGAACCTCTCTGACCACGAGCTCCGATGTCGACGCTTTCACTTCGTGATCCCACAATGTCCGTCCTCGCCAGTCATCAGACCTTCCAGGCTTCCAACCTTTCATCCTCCCTACTGCTCTCAAGCCTCTTCTTTTTCCTACATTTTATTTTTATGTAAGAAATACACACACACGTGAGGGGCAGGGGGATGGTATGTACAATCTTTTTTTTTTCTGTTATTTTATTTCTTTTTCTGTTGTCTTTTTTTCTAAATCGATGCAAATGTTCTAAGAAATGATGACTATGCAACTATGGGATGATATTGAGAATTGCTGATTGTATATGTAGAATGGAATGACATGTTAATATTTTTGTTTGTTGTTAATTTTTTAAATTAATAAATAAAAATAAATTTTAAAAAATCTCCAAAAAAAGAATATATACACGGTCTAAAAAGTCAAATCATCCCACAAGGCAACAAAAGGAGACCCTGCCTGCCCCTTCATCCACACTGACTTCCCTATCCCAGAGAAAATCACTTTCAATAGCCCACAAGTGGCTGCTGCTTCTGTTGATTACTGCATAATTCTAAATAGCAGGCTTCCCAATTTCAGACACCACCCACTGACTAATCGCTTACCTCCCCCCTTTTCCTGCTCTGTGCACTCTCCCCCACCCCCAAACTCCCCTGTTCAACACTTAAATGTTTTTCATTCTTACAAAAGGGTTATACACAACTTTTGGCTAAATCAATATTCACTGTTGACGTTATTTTGACTATGTTAACATTGATTAATCCTGAGCCCTGCCGTGAACTGTGATTCAATTTCTCTTATTGTTCAACCTTCTGTTTTTCCTGGAAATTTGCCTGTCTTTTGATTTGCTTAGTTTTGTTTGCATCTTTCCGCATTTAATCCCCAGACTCCCTCACATGTGTTAGTGTACAGTCACATGTATTAGGTAATCCATTAGCTCTGTATTTTTTCTTGCTGACTCCATCCTATGAGCCCTTCATGGCTCCTGCTCCCATCTGGACAGGTTACCCTCCAGGTCTGCCCTACAGCTGCCATCCTGGGATGTCCTTCATCATTTCAGGAAATCCCTCTCTCTCTCTTCTGTTGGATTTCCTGGATTCCATGCATTTCTCTTAATTCACTCCCTCACTGAGAGCACATCCTCTAGGAACTTCAGGAGACAGGGTACAGAGCAGTTAAATGTTTACATCTCCTCATATTCAAAAATGTCTATATTCTACTTCCATCCATGACTCCTAGATGGGCAGGAAATAGTATTTTAGGTTGGGGACCACTTTCATACACAAATTTGAAGATACTGCTTCCATGTATAGCTGGTGAGAAAGTCACTGGCCAAGTCCTGGGCCCTGGTGCAGGCTGTTTTTTTCTCTCTGGAAGTGATTAGAACTCTATTTATCTGTGCTGTTCTGAATTTCACAAAGATCTGCCTTGATGGAGTTCTTTTTTTCAATCACTATATTGGGCACTAAGTGTGATCTTTCAATCTGGAGATTCACTTTAATTGGTTCTGGGATATTTCATCCCCTTATTTCTTTGATAACTCCTTTCCTTCCAGTTTGTGTTCTCTTTCTAAAACTCATATTAATTCGATATTAGACTTCCTAGACTGATCCTCCAATTTTTTCTTATTTGTTTCCTCCTTGATTTCCATCATTTTATTTTTCTCTTCTACTAGGAGATATTTTGACTTTTATTTTCCAAACCTTTGATTGATTGATTTTTTTTCTTGCTTTCATATATTTTTCCCCCAAGATATCATTCTGAAGAACTCTGAACCTATAAAAAGGTTTTTAAAAAGTACAATTTTTATCTGTATATGCTCTTTTATGTGTATATTTTTTTTTGTTAAGCCATTTGAAACCTGACATTTCACCCATAAGTACTCTATAACGCTTCTAAGAAAAAGGATATTCATCCAACGTGGATGCCAATATGATTATCATACTCAAGAAATTTAATATTAATACAATAATATCTAATATGCAGTCCATATTCAAACTTCCCCAATTCTGTCAGTAATATCCTTTATCATTTGCTTTGTCCCCAATCCAGGCTCCAATCAAGGATCATGCATTACAGCAACACCCGATTCTCTGAAAAGCAATGGTAAACCTAGGTGTTAGTAGTGGCTTTCTCTAATCTTTACTTCTCCAGCCATTTCAACAGTTTGATGCATCTAATTCCATGCATTAACCTCTATCTAGGAATAAATATGTAGATCACTGGTTCTCAGACTCTTGGGTTTCAGGACTCCTTTATATACTCTAATAATTATTAAACATCTCAAAAAGCTTCTGTTCATGTACACGATACCCACAGACAATTTTACTGTATTATATGTTGAAACTGAAAAATTAAAAATATTTATTCATTTACAAATAATGATAGTAGGGTGTAAAGGTTACTACAACATATTCTATGAAAAATCACTATTTTCTACAATGAAAAACAATTTACTGAGAAAATAATGCATTCTGGTAGATTCTCATATCTGCTCCTGAAATCAATCTGTTATAATACATTGGTGTTTGGTTGAAATTTATGAAGAAAATCTAGCCTCACAGAGGTTATGTAACTGGAAAAGGGAGGAGTATTTTAATGGCCTTTTCACATAAATTATAAATGCTCTTTTGTGATACTAGACCAAAATTGACAACTGGTAGTTTCTTAAACATTACTTGAGATGCAGAATCAATGAATGTTGACACATTTCATTGTACATATAAAAAAACTGCATGTATTAATATCACCACCAAGCTCACTGGAAAAGTCTGTAAGTACTATGAGCTGTCAAGACTTGGTGGCAGATGTAAGTCATCCAAAATCTTCATTTTTGCTTAAAAGCTTGAATTTTAACATTGGTAACAAAATTTCTCCATCCTCAAAATAGGTGCCAAATACCTAGGTCTGAATAATAATGTTTTTCTTTTTTTCTCTTTATAAATTATTATTAATGTAAGTTATTCTTTTAAGTCACAAATGGTGTTGATTTTAAAAGTGGCTAGTTCCACTTTTAACTCAATAATTGCACAAGTTCTTTTCCTAGAGAAAACTGTCATACACTGGTTTGCAACAGAATTGCTTGTACTTCCTATTCACTATACATAATAAAAAGATGTGTGTACTTCAGGGTCAAGATTTAATAAAATTAATGTTTACTGCTTCAACAAATCAAATTGGGTTGCTGTTGTTGTTAACTGCAACTGCTTTGTGGCAGTAAAAAATAAAATGACTATGTTTTGTGCCACTGCCTTGATTTGTGCTAAGGAGCCAGGAGTTTTACCTACTCTTGCTTTTTTTTTTTTTTTTTTTGTACACTGTATGGTGGGGGCTACATTTATTTCATTCTTTTTCCAAGTGTATATCCCATTATTGAAGCACCATTTCTTGAGTTTTTTTTTTTTTTCTTTCTTTCTTTCTTTGCTTGCTTGTTTGCTTTTGAGAGGTGCATGGGGGCTGGGAATCAAACCCAGGTCTCCTGCATGGCAGGCGAGAATTCTACCACTGAACTACACTCACACCCCACACCCCACCATTGTTTTTGTACCATTAGTGCAAATGTTATCACAGAGATAACAAAAAGAAAGTAAAAGTATTACTTTGAAAATAATTTTGGCCTCATAGACCCCCGGTGATGGTCTGTGGTCCTCTAGGGGTCTGTTTCAGTTTGCTAGAGCTGCCAAAATGCAATGCCAGAAATGGACTGGTTTTTTCAAAGGAAATTTATTACACTATACATTTACAGTTCTAAGACCATGAAAATGTGCAAGTTCAGGCATCAATAAGAGGATACCTTCACTAAAGAAATACCAATGGTATCTGAGGTTCCTCTGAAACATGGGAAAGGCAACCAACTGCCGTTCCGTGGCTCCCAAGTTCCATTGTTTTTAGGTTCCGTGTATCCTTGCTTGCTTCTGCGGGACAACTCTCTGAGCTCTCTGTGTCCTGTAGGTTTCCTGGACATTTTTCTCTCTCTGGATCCTTCACTTGGTTTCACCTCTCTGCTCTCTGTATCTGTCTCTATGTGTTTTCTGTCTTTATGCTCTTCATAAAGGACTCCAGTAAAAGGATTAAGATTCACCTTAAATTGAGTGGGTCACATCTCCATGGAAACAACCTAATAAAAGTCACACCCACAGCAGGTCTGAATGGATTAAAAGAACTTGGCCCTTTATGGGGTACATAAAGCAACTTCACCCAGCACAGGGTCCACAAATCACACTTTTAAGATCTAGTAACTCTGAGTGATTCCTGTTTTCCTGACCAACACACAACCCCATTAGATCTTCTAGCCTCTTTTAGCTTCACTACGTAGCCTCGGAGACAAGTGAGAGATGAGTGGTCTCCCCACACTTTTAAAGTAAATCTCCTTCCCCGTGAACTCAACTCTGCCTGCTATTCCCAAGTTGGGACCTTTATGCTCAAGAACCAGAATATCCTGAACTTCTGCTAGTAGGACAAGTGCAAGCAGTTGGCTTTATGGTGAAGAAAGCTAGGGGTCTTATACAATTTTTAAAATAATCCTATTGTCAGTCATCTTTCTCACCATCTACCTTCAAAGGGACTGTTCTAGTTTGCTAGCTCTGGAATGCAATATACCAGAAATGGAATGGCTTTTAAAAAGGGGAATTTAATGAGTTGCTAGGTTACAGTTCTAAGGCTGAGAAAATGTTCCAGTTAAAACAAGTCTATAGAAATGTCCAATCAAAGGCATCCAGGGAAAGATACCTTAGTTCAAGAAGGCCAATGAAGTTCAGGGTTTCTCTCTCAAGTGAGAAGGCACATGCCGAACACAGTCAGAGTTTCTCCCTCATCTGGAAGGGCACATGGTGAGCATGGCATCATCTGCTAGCTTCTTCTCCTGGCTTCCTGTTTCATGAAACTCCCTGGGAGGCATTTTCCTTCTTCATCTCCAGAGGTCGCTGGTTTGTAGACTCTGTGCTTCGTGGTGCTGCACCATTCTCTGCTCTCTCTGAATCTCCTTCATTCTCCAAAATGTTTCCTCTTTTACAGGACTTCAGAAACTAATCAAGACCTACCCAAATGGGTGGAGACATGTCATCACCTAATTCGGCTTAACAACCACTCTTGATTAAATCATCCAGGGAGATGATCTGATTACAGTTTCAAACATACAGTACTGAATAGGGATTAAAAGA
Organism: Tamandua tetradactyla; assembly: GCF_023851605.1. Lineage (NCBI taxonomy): Eukaryota > Metazoa > Chordata > Mammalia > Pilosa > Myrmecophagidae > Tamandua > Tamandua tetradactyla. The sequence continues at coordinate 9,529,923 of NC_135338.1, forward strand.
AACGGCTGCCTTTACAAAACGGGAATAGGATTAAAACATAGCTTTTCTAGGGGACACGCATCCTTTCAAACCAGCACATTCCACCCTCTGGACCCTAATAAAGACATGCTTTCCCCATGTACAAAATACATTAATTTCATAACAATATCAGAGAACCTTAAACCATTCCAGTAACATTTCAAATATAAGATTAATACAAGATTAAAATCAGTACAAAGTCTCATCAAAGTTAGTTAAAGGCATGGACAGTCCGAAGGTAAAATTTTCTCCATTTGCTCTGGACCTTTGAAAACTCATACAAGTTATGTGCTGCCAACATACAAAGGAGGAACATTCATAGGATACATACACACATTTCCCTAGGGAGGAAGGAACACAGGGGTCACCAGATCCATACAGTTTGGAAAACCCGCAGGGCAAAGTCCATCAGATTTCAAAGTCAGAGTCATTTATCCTCAGCGCTTTAGAAAGCGACAGTCCCACCCTTGCCAAGGGCTTGCCTCTCTTCAAATGCAACCCTGGGAGATACTGAGGAGACCACCTTTTTCTCGGCTTCACCCTCTCCAAGCATCAGGGCTGCCCCAGGGCGCTCTGCCATTTTCGGGGCACATGCTCAACCCCTCCATGTGGTGGCAGCCAGGCTCTCCCCAAACCCTAAGGAATGTGCTTCACCCTCTCCAAGGTCTGAGGCGGCAGGACCCTTCCACTGCAATGAGGTGGAAGGCCCATCCTCTGCCTTCGAGGCAAACTCACCCTCTCCGTGGGCTTGGGTGAGTCCGCTCTCCTGGCTCGAGGCTTCTTGACTTCAGCCCTCAGCCTCCCTGGTTTTACCTCTGAAGTTATTTTTCCTCCAATGTGTCCCTTCTCTGAACCCCTCAGTCCAGACTGGCAGCGGCTCTGTTTATACAGGTCCCACAGCACTCTCGCTGGCTTTCTATGCAGTAGCCTTGGATTATGCCCATCAGATACAAGGAGTTTCCACAAATCCCTCCTGGATAACTCCATGTCCAATCCTGGTTTTCTCTGAAACAGCTGGCTGGTTCCACATTTGGTTAAGTCCTCACACAGGGTGCTATTCTCTGGGGTCTCTGTTTTTGGAGGCCCAGAATTTTCCAGAACTTCAGTTTCTGGTTTCTTTGTACCCGAGAGTTCAGTTTTCAGCTTATCTCTCTCCTGCCGCATTTCACTATAAGCTGTGAGGAGAAACCAGGCTACACTTCCCACATTTAACCTGGAGATCTCTTCTGCTAAATATCCAAGCTCATGGCTTTCAAAATCTGCCTTCCAGCCAAAGCCACTAGTCAATTTTGCCAGATTATCTGCCATTTTAAAACAAGGCTCGTCTTCCTTCCAGTCTATAATAACACACACTTCATCTCTGCCTAAGGCTTTATCAGAAGTGTCTTAAGAGTCCACATTTCTACCATCAGTCTCTTCAAAGCATCCTAGGCCGTCCCTATCAAGCTTCTCACAACTCTTCAAGAATCTTCCCCTTATCCATTTAAAAAGCCATTCCAACATGTTTGGTATTTGCAAACTGCAGCAGCAGCACCCCACTCTCTGGTACCAAAATGTATTAGTTAGGGTTCTCTAGAGAAACAGGATCAACAGGGAACGCTCGCAAATACAAAATTTATAAAAGTGTCTCATGTGACCGTGACCGTGGGAATGCAGAGTCCAAAATCCACAGGGCAGGCTGTGAAGCCAATGACTCCGATGGAGGGTCTGGACAAACTCCACAGAAGAGGCTCGCCGGTCCAAGCAGGAAGAGAGCCTGTCTCTTCTGAATCCTCCTTAAAAGGCTTCCAGTGATTAGACTGAGCATCACTCACTGCAGAAGACACTCCCTGTGGCTGATTACAAATGGAATCAGCTGTGGCTGCAGCTGACATGGTCATGATTTAATTCTATGAAATGTCCTCATTGCAACAGACAGGCCAGCACTTGCCCAACCAGACAAACAGGTACCACCACTTGCCCAAGTTGACACATGAACCTGACCATGACAGGGACCTTAAATTCTTGTGCAATGGAATCCTAATAAGTTCTCCTCTCTCTTCTACATCCTCAAGTCAAATGAAATATTTTTAGCTCCTAGAGCAAATGTTGCTGTCCTTGTCTAAACAGTCATTTCCCTCTCCTTCCCCTCAATTCATTTTTCAGGTTTTGGGCATCATCTCCTCTGGGAAGTCCACCCTATCTCCTTAAGATTGGGTTAGACTGCCCTCCTAGGTTCTTCCACAGTCCCTGTAAGTCCCCTGCTTTTGAAAAGAGCTCTTAAGACCATCCATTCCCCAGTAGTGCCTTACGCTCATCCTGGCAAGCAACAGAAAATGGTTCTTTGTTCACCAGACCAACTCCTAAACTTTTAAAGTTCTCTCTTGAAAGCTGGATGATGCAACTTGATAATACAACACTTTAAATTTAGGTATCAATGCCATTCCTTCCATGTAAGAGGTGTCTGCCTTAAATCTGCTTTCATGTCTGGAAAAGACTGAAGGTTTACATTTGCCTTGCAAGTCCCAGCTCTGAATAACTGACAACCCCAATGTGACTGCCATTTGGATAAGGGTCTAGACTTCATCCAGACAGAAGGTGTGGTGGCCATCTGCCCAGCATAGTCAAAGGCAACAGGGCCCACTCCTGGCTGGGGCGACTGCTCTGTGCTACTGGACCTACTGGTCCAGGTGTTCCCTGTACCTTTATCCTCTAGCCAGGCAAGAAAAGCCTCAGCCACCACGACAATTCTAAGCCAACCCTCTCAGGCTTTAGCTGGAGTGACTCATACCTGGAGGGTAGGGACTCTGTAGCCTTACCTTCCTTCTTTGACTAGCTATCCCACCCTCACCTTTCCCTGCACTATGTCCAAGCGACAATAAAGGTTAATTGTGCCTTACCCACACTGCGTATGTGTGTTTCTCTGTAAATACCACTGGCTGAAGGAAAATGGATCTGCTCCAGCCACCTATAGAACTACAAAATCACTTGCTTTTCCTAATAGAACCCAGCAACATCAGTTCCAGTGCACTTCTGATCTTCTCGCCATTACCTCCTATTAAACTGCAAGCTTCTTGAGGGTATGAGTATAATACCCCTAGTATTAACCACGGCACATGAAACACAGAAGGTGCTCAAAAAATGTTCTGACAGACTTGCAGGAGGTTCTGAGCACAGTAACTGGGATAAAGTCAACAGGCAATGGCGGGAGCTGTTCTGATTCTGATGATGATGTGATGACAGTGACACACAGATTATTCAGTTATTTTTGTTCTAAAGCCTCGTTGGCAATGTGCGAAGGATTTATGAGGATCTAGTAAAGTTAGCATGTATCTAAGGGCAATGAGAAACAAAACAGTTTGTGAATCTTAAAAATCTTAAAATCCTATGTTCGCTCTGCCCTTGGGTAGGAATTCTGTTATTAATTTCTGCCATCTCCCCATGACTCCACTGCAGACTTACAATTCAATAGCCATGTAATCACTGGAAACTAAGGGCTCTTCTTAGATAACCTGATGAGCACATTTTAATTAGGCACAGTCAACATACTTTCAGGAACAGGAAGTCATTTTCACGTAATGCATAGCAAATCCCTCTGAGGACAGCAGCGACAAGTTTAATAAAAAGGATGGCAGTGATCTCAGAATTTCAGAAAACACTCGACAGGGTTCCCTATCAACAGTTAACAGCTAGTGAATGAGAGCCATATATATAGAGAGAAATTTGTATTAGATTGATAAAACACCAAGAGGCAGGACACAAGAAAATGTTCAAGGAGGAATGAGAAAAGTCAGAGAATACTTCACGGACTGCTGATACATTCCAGAATTTTTATGTTATAAACATCTGCAGGGAAACTACTCTGAATGCATACTCTAGGAATGTAGAACTATTAGGAAAAAACAAAGCGGCCTTTAATTGAGTACTGGAAACAGAAACATTACACTTAGCATGCAAAAGAACGAAACAACTTACTGACACATGTCATGTGACCAAAGCAGTGATATTCAACTGAAAGGATGCTCTTAAAAGGCTGACAAAGTATAATCCATTTGGCAAAGGGTAATGTAATCTGGGGACAGGTAGCAGAGAGTTTCATGAGCTAAGCATAACTCGAAAAAAAAAAATTTCCTTGAAGGTGAAAGGAAACTACATTCTAAAATCACTTTGTTTTTCTGATGAATTCCAGTAACTTAGTCACAACTAACATTTTTGTCAAGCAAATTGCACTGAAGTAATTTGAGGTACTGATGCTGTAATAGGCAGACAGGAAAGTTTCTGAAGTTACCATTTGTTCTAATTAGGTCACCTTCCTGCTGAAAACACCCTAGCAAATGAGGTGTATCCCTTCAGTACTCAACCTGTGCAAAAGATAGTAAGCTTATGAATAGCTACCGCACTTCCTGCTGGGGAACATTTGCTTGAAAGTTGAGGGCTATTGGGTAGGTTATCTGTGGCCTTTTCTGGCATGAAAATAATGGGTACTGATTAGTCCACAGGAAAAACAAAATCTAACTCTCCAATTACTCTCTGAAGCACACATGATGCTTCGAATAACCTTTTAATTCAACTGCATTTAATTAACTGTGCTCTTCTCTCCAGCTGCCTAACCCCGGATCCAGCACCCAGCACAGGGGCAGGTGTGCACAAAAGGGAGCGCGCTCTGGAGCCTTCAGGGTCCCTGCATCAGCAACTCGGTGATGCTGTGCTGGATGTGAACGTTTCCATGTCCTTGGGTCCACAAAAATACTACTGGAAGGTTCAAAATTGCATTTACTCTCTGACTGATCCCTGGACCAGGTAAGTCCTGAAATGCAGAGGGCCCAGCCTCTCCAGAGCATCAGCTAGTTCCATCTCTCTACCTCATATTACTGACAGCCCCTTCCAACATGAGAGAGTTAGAATGGCCATAGCCCAAATACCCCTAAAGAGTGGGATAGAAAGATCAAAGGTGATGGTGGAGTTATACAGAGAAGGTTGGGTTGAACATATGAGTATGAGTGCTAAATTATTATATTGATACTTTTTTTAATCCCCATCGTCTGAGAGCACCTAGAAGTAAAAATCTAAAATAGTGGATTTGTAACCCACACCAAACTCTGACATCTGTTCAACAATTGTTGTGATATGCTTTGAAAATATTTTTTATGTATGTTATTTTTCACAAAAAAGGTAAAAAAAAAGTCGACTGTGATGATTAAATATATATAGATAGATCGATCGATCGATCGATCGATAGATCCCTTCTAGCCTCCAGTGTTCTGGAGCAGCTAGAATGAGAAATCTGAGATGATGGTATGGTAGCTGGGATCTGTTTTGTAACTACCTGTTAAAGAGTGCTTTGAAAATTATTGCTCTTTTCTTTCTTTACTTTGTAATTATATATTATACCATAAAAAAAGTTTAAAAAGTTGTATTTACTCTCAAAACCACTCAATGCTTCAGCTTTTAAAATACTCATTTTAATTTTCTAAAGTCACCCCTTTTCTGAATGCTTCCAACCTTTCCGCCTTCCTCCTGTCATAACAGGAAAGGACTTGATGTTTCTTTGGGCCAGTCCTAGCCAAGCTCAGGCCACTTCCTCCTGACTTTTCTCAGCTCCTTCATGCCCCACCTGAACCATATTTTCAATCCTACCCTCCCTCCATGCGCATGTATTTCAGCATTTAAATATGTTCGAGACTCTTCTATTTTTTTTTAAAAGATATGAATAAACCCTGCCAATATCACACTTTTGTTTCATGTTTAGCTCAAGTTTACACGTTTCCTACACGTGCTGTCTCTATTTCTTTGTCTCCCCATCACCCTGCGGTCCACTCAGTCTGGTTTGCACCATCGCCACTGCCCTGCCTCACATTCCAGTGAAAGTTGAAAAGGGAAGTTGAGATCTCCCAAGCTCCTCCCCACCCCCGCCGACCCCACACTGGTAAATACAGTGGACATTTTTCAATCCTTGCTTTGCTTAACTTTTCCAGTCTCTGAGCCTGCTGCCTATTTATTCCCTGACCTTATAGCCCCTTCGGGCTTTCCTTCCCTGCTCTGCACATTTCCTCACCAAACCCTCCTCTTCCAGCAGGCCCTTCCGTGTCGGCAGCCCTTCTATACCTGACTTTCTCTAATCAGTCTAAAAGCTCTTCCCAGGAGAGCTCATCCTCTCCTCCAAACAACACCTTCACACCAACCACTCCTTAGTCTTGCCCAAATCCCTTCCGAGCATCAGATCCGTACATTCAATAGCCTTCTGAACAACAGGCGTTTGCAGGCACCTGTTTTAGTCTGCTAGGCTGCCAAATGCAATATAATAGAAATGTGCTGGCTTTTACAAGTGGGATTTCTTACGGTTCAGAAGCTGAGAAAACGTCCAAATGAGGCATCATCAAGGTGATGATTTCTTCCTGAAGATGGGCTGCCCGCAATCTTGGACTTCTGCGTCTCATGGCAAGACACATGGTGGTGTCTGCTGGTCTGTCCCTTCTCTTCTGCATTTTAATGCCGTCAGCTTCTTGCTTCTATGGTTTCCTCTCTCTCCTCTGTCTCTTTCTCTCGGTATCATCCCATTTATAATGGACTCTAGTTAGAGGATTAAGACCCACCTTGAGCTGTGCCTTAACTGAAATAACCTAATCAAGAGGTCCTACCCACAACAGGTTCAAACCCACAGGAATGGGTTAAGAACACAATTTTCTGGGGTCCATTCAGCTTCAATCCATCACAGCCTCGCAAGTGCCTCAAATCCAACATGTACAAAACAGAAATCATCCTTTCCTACACTTTCCCCTCTTGAAACAAAAAGACACTGTTCCTCCTTTGGGATTTGTACCAACCTTCCATTTCCTCAAGTCCAAATCTCTCCTTCCTGCCACATTTAATCCATCAAAGGATTCATCCAAGGATCTCCACTAATCAACTCTGCGAATATCACTCTAATCTGTCCATTCTTTCTAAGTTCATTGCCCCAGCTCAGTCTAAAACATCATATCCTCTTACCTGGATTGCTGCAACACCTCCTAACTGATCTCCAGACCCTTATCAACCTTTGATCACTTCTACAATGCAAAAGCGACTGTTCTAAAATGGGAATCTGATCCCTTCGATTCCCTGTTGAAAGCTCGCTCATGCCTTACTGGGGTTGAGGAGGGCTTCCAGGAGCTCAGCTCTCCAGTCTCTCAACCTAAACTCCCAGGTAGAGGAATCGCCATCATTCTCTCTTGCTACAAAGCCCTCTACACCTCCCACATCCTCCTTCTATGCAACTCCTCCTCTAACACAGTTCATTCCTCACCTTTCTTCAGGAGACTCAGCCGAATGGTCACTTCCTCTTCAGAGTGGGGGGAGGGAGGGAGACCCCTTTCTAAGACAACATCCTAAATTACTTGCAGGCTCTTACAAGAGAAGAGAGGGTACCTAGGATGAGGACGTGTCTGCCCTGTTCACAAGCAGGGGATGGGCTCCCTTAGTAGTCCTAAGTAAATCTTCATTGAAAAATTTAAGGCCAGTACATCATCTCATAAATATCATGGTTTAACTTTTTCACTGCCCTTTGAATAATCGGTTTTTCCTTCATTGTCCATCTCTGAAGAACAACCATAACAAATTTGTTTTTATAACAAATTAAAAATTACCAGAATAAAATGCTTACAGATACTGAGGACAGAAGGATAAATCCTTTACATTGAAACATTAAAGATCAGAGGTCTAAAACCCACCCAGCATCCCTGTCGTCTCTCAATTAGAAAAGATGCTCTCACAGTTCTCTGCTCATCAGAATCCTTCTAGCTCTCATCTCACTAACAACATAAACAGATTATTTATTTGGTGGAATAACCCACAACTCTAAAAAGTCAAAACAGAGCTAATGAAATACACATCAAAAACTGAGACCAAAGGGCATCACACTAACCTGTACATCTGTAGTAGTTAGATTCAGTTGTCAACTTGGCCAGGTGAAGGTACCTAGTTCTGTTGCTGTGGACATGAGCCAATGGCATGTGAACCTCATCTGTCACTGATTACATCTGCAGTCAGCTAGGAGGCGTGCCTGCTGCAATGAATGATGTTTGATTTAATTGGCTGGTGCTTAAATGAGAGACCCAACACAGCACAGCCCAAGCAGCTCAGCATACCTCATCTCAGCCCTCACAGCTCAGCTCAGGCCTTTGGAGATGTAAAAAGAAATCACCCCGGGGAAAGTTGTTAGAACCCAGAGACCTGGAGAGAAGGCCAGCAGAGATCACCCTGAGCCTTTCACATAAGAAAGAACCTCAGATGAAAGTTAGCTGCCTTTCCTCTGAAGAACTAATGAAATAAATCCCCTTTTATTAAAAGCCAATCCATCTCTGGCGTGTTGCATTACGGCAGCTAGCAAACTAGAACAACATCCAACAAGATTTCACTCCCTATTCAAAATTCCATGTAATTATGGCACTTGAATAAACTGACCACACAAGTTAAATTACATAATGCACTACCAAAAGTATAAATTTTGCATGAAATAAACATCTCTTCCTTTGGTGTCACATAGAAGTTGAAGTTTTAAAATATGGACTATATCATCCTTTATCATGTATTCTGATTTACCTTAGCCCTGTTCAGATCAGCTTCATTCATATCTCTGGTTGAAGTCTGATCACTTTTTTAACTTTTTAAGCAGTTGCTGTATGGGGTAATGCTGACTTCTATAGCTTCAGAGCTCAAACTCTCAGGTGTCACACAAATACCCAAAGTTCAGGGTACGACTAGGTTATACACAAATAGCTCAGCATCTCAGAATTCAGAAATAACAGTTACATCTCCTGAATATATGGGACTGCTGTAAGAGCTTACAGTCTAGGAACTTTATAATAGGCTCAACCTGATAACCCATGCTCTTAACTTGAATTCTCTGAGTTTATATATTATAGTTAGTTCCTATGAGTGAGGTATGATAATATTTGTCTTTTTGTTTCTGACATTTTCTTCAACATACTGTCCTCAAGGTTCAGGCACCTAGCTGCATGCCTCACTAGTCCACTGAAACTTAAAAAGTAGTCCACTGTATGTACAGTCCACAGTTCTGTCTTCCATTTGTCAGTCAATGTACCTTTAGGTCTGGCTGCTGCTTAATTAGATCCATGTTGAAGGTGTTGTCAAGAATATTTCAGATGCTATGTTCCCCTGGTCCCTATTCAATCATACCCCAATTAAGCCCACCAGTTAGAAGCCCCCACCCCTTCCACATACTCAGATTCCAACTTGCCTAGCATGTGAACAAACATCCAAGCATCATCAGATGTTTAAGGAAATCCTCTGACGAGAAAAACAGACAGAGTGGGCAGGATGCTGGCTGTGGGCAGACATAGAATGCAACAAGTTCTTAGAGGGCAAGTGGAGGTTTTCAGGAGAGCAGTCTCCATGAAGACGGCCAGAACTGACAGATAACTGATAGGGTTCTCAGGGAGAGAGAAGGTATGAAGTCACTGTAGAAAAACTGAAAACTAGGCAAAAAGAATAAAAAAGCAATTGTTTTCGTATTTAGGGTAAAATTTCCCCAAATATACCTATCTCTCTCTCAGCTAACACAGCAAGCAAACTCACTGCCCTCCCCCTTTCTCCGTGGGACATGACTCCCAGGGGTGTGGACCTTCCTGGCAACGTGGGACAGAAATCCTAGAATGAGCTGAGACTCAGCATCAAGGGATTGAGAAAATCTTTTTGACCAAAACGGGGAAAAGTGAAATGAGACAAAATGAAGTGTCAGTGGCTGAGAGATTCCAAAAAGAGTCGAGAGGTTATCTGGAGGTTATTCTAACACATTTTATAGATATCACCTTTTTAGTTTTAAGGTGTATTAAGGAGGCTACAGCAAAGTGCCTAAAACTGTAGAGCTGTGTTCTGATAGTCATGTTCCTTGAAGATGACTGTAGAATGATAAAGCTTTCACAATGTGACTGTGTGATTGTGAAAACCTTATGTCTGATGGTTCTTTTATCTATGGTATAGACAGAAGAGTAATACATATGGATTAAAAATAAATAAATAACAGGGGGAACAAATGTTAAAATTAAAATAATATATATTGGATAGATGGAAGTACTGGTGGTCAATGAGAGGGAGGGGTAAGGGGTATGGTATGTATGAGTTTTTTTTTTCCTTTTTATTTATTTCTCTGGAGCGATGCAAATGTTCTAAAAAGTGATCATGGTGATGAAAATACAGCTAAGTGATGATATTGTGAGCCACTGATTGTACACCATGTATGGACTATCTGTATGCTAAGAATGTATGTGCTTCTACGTTGTTGTATCAATAAAAATTTTAAAAGAAATTCCCCAATACATACATTTTTACTCAAGGGATGATACCCTATTTTTCCTCCAAATTTAAAAGCATGATCCAAACATGCCCATGTTATATGGTGACAGTAAGAGAGTATTTCTTTGCAAAAAATACAGATGGCTCCAGATGGATAATTTTAAATTGGCTAAGAGCGTGGTTATGGAGGCCACTGTCACCAACAGGTGTGTGACGCAGGCAGGTTCCCTCATGGATCTCTGTGCCTCAGTTCCTCAATGAAATAGAGGAAATAGTACCTTCCTCATCAGATTATGAGAGTAAGATGAACTAACACATGCCAAGTGCTTTGAACAACACCTGGCACAATCTAAGTACTAAACCCATCTTTGCCATCCTAGTAGATATTATTATCATTATTGTAAATTTGTCAGTTAAGAAGCCTGTTTTGACTTAAAAATGTCTTGAGCAACAAGTTGTTATTTAACAACATTTCAGCCATGGTAGGTAATGAACCTGTACAGACAGACCATGGGTTCCTGGGTTTATTGTAAACAGTTAGCTGGCAGAAATTGTAAATCTCAGTCAACTATGGTGCAACGGAGCCACCCTTCAATATAACGAAGAGACATCTACCAGTTCAAAAGTGTCTGTACCCGCACCATGCTCTGCAATCTAAATGAATGAGTGCCCATGAGGATTGAATGGTGTCATGGTTAGGGACATATGTCAACTTGGCCAAGTTGTGGTACCTATTTATCTGATTGGGCAAGCACTGGCCTGTCTGTGGCAATGAGGACATTTCATAGGATTAGGTCATGATCACGTCAGCTGCAACCACAGCTGATTCCATTTGTAATCAGCCAAAGGGGCGTGTCTTCTGCAATTAGTGATGCTAAATCTAATCACGGGAAGCCTTTTAAGGAGGACTCAGAAGAGACAGGTTCCATTCCTGCTTTGGCTGGTGAGCCTCTCCTGTGGAGTTCATCCATGCCATCCATCGGAGTCGTTGGCTTCGCAGCCTGCCCTGTGGATTTTGGACTCTGCATTCCTGCGGTCACGTGAGACACTTTTATAAATTTTATATTTGCAAGTGTTCCCTGTTGATTCTGTTTCTCTAGAGAACCCTAACTAATACAAATGGTTTCAAGTGGAGTTTAACAATTCAATTCAACCAACTTACATAAGAAGAAGTAACTTTTTCTCTTCAAAAATGACATCAGTATGGTAGGGCATTAATAAATGCTGGTTGAACGAATGCAAGATTTTCTTTACACAAGAACACCAACTTAAAAGTAGAGCACCACTAGCTACAATTCTTAACCCCCTAGACCTTTCCTGGGTAACTATCACGGGACACATGATGGTCCCAGACTCCAGGAGGGAAGGCTATCTTTACATTAAGTGGAAGGCAGCTTGCGAGCCTAATTTTACAACAACTAAAAAAATGTTTCAGAAGTTCTAGCTTATCTTTATATATATCTTCCACATTTCTCCTAAGTAACGCTTTGACGGAAAAACAATCAGCAAATCCAGAATCATCCTCTGACACAATTTTGAAATGTTAAGAGCTACATGGAAGCAGGAATTATTTACAGTCTCATTCTACAGAGCCCTAACTAGTTCTCAGAGAAAGTGACTCATTTATCCAAAGTTCAGCAAGTTCCAGGCCTTAAAATTCAAGCGTCAGTACCTTCCTTCGGTTCACATTTAAACACCAAAGCTTACTTTTATTTTCACTGGTGTTTTAGGTCTAGAACAGAAGTATTTTAATATTAAGATGACTTACGTTTACCTTTTTGATGTAAAATACTAGGCTTGTGAAATCCACACAGACTTGTGAAATCCTCATGCGGTTTCACTGAATAATGATCTCGAGTGGCCACTAAACCAGGCCAAATCAGAGCCAAACAATCAAAATATTTGTTTGAAATGCAAACGAAAGGTAACGAATGAGAATGCCAACAGGGCTTCTGCTAAAGCTCACCACTCTCAGACTAAAATCACTCCAAAGAGGAGACCTCAGCCAAGAATTCAGTAAACTCTTCTGCTTTATAAGAATCACCTCAGCCTCAGCCTGAACTGTAGGTTGTTTTCTTACACTCCAAAAATCTAAAATCCAGTTATCTCAATACATAGTAACGTATTCTTCATTGAATGAGGGGGAAGCGGCTATTTTACCATCTTTTAGTAAGATTTCTTTCACTGGTAATTGTCACTTCCAGCTCCAGATTATACCATAGTTGGCTACAGGAGGCATAACAGAGTGTGGCAGTCATGAAATTAGGCTTGGGTATCAGACAGACCTAAGCCGAGGCCCCGCTCCACCTCTCACCTGCTGGGGGGCTCTTGGGGAGGGTACCGCATCAACACTGCCTTACCTTCATTCTTCATCTGAAAAAAAATGAAGATGAGTAAAGCTCCACCCGGTGGTCCTGTTACCAGGACAAAAAGGGAAATATATGAAAAGCTCTGCACACGATATGTGGCAGAGAGTAAGCACGCTACATTTTCGCTCTCGTTATTATTATTACAGCAATGTGGTGTGGCAGCAGAGGAGAAAAATAGCTACAAAGCACATCCTGTTTTTCTCAAGGAACAATAACAACAGGAACAAATACATATTTAGGAAATGAATTATGACCTCGATTACAGAGAACATAAACATTTATATTAAAGCCTTGAATTGTGGCTTTAAATTACTGTTGCCAGTTTTGTAACAACTCTTCATTAACCACCTGAGATGCTGATTGCCAGAAAACCTGGTGTTCCGGTTTGCTAAAGGTGCCAGAAGGCAATATACAGAAATGGGTTGGCTTTTACAACGGGGATTTATTAGCTTACGAGTGACCGTTCTAAAGCGATGAGGATGTCCAGGTTAAGGCATCAGCAGGAGGATACTGTCCGTGAAGATAGGCTGCTGGCATCTGTATGCCACTGCCACACGGGACATGGCCAGGGTCTCTGCGTCCTTCTCTCCCAGTTTTCATTGCTTCCAGCTGCTGCTTTCAGTGGCGCTCTCACTCCATTTCTGTGGTCCTCACTTGCTTCTCCAGGGCTTTTCGCTAAGGTCTCTGGCCTTGGCTGTCCTTTATCTTCTCATAAAGGACCCCAGTAAACGGATTGAGACCCACTGTGAATGAGGTGGACTACACCTCAACTGAAATAACTTAAACAAAAGGTCCCGCCCATGACAGACCTGCACCCACAGGAATGGACTGAAAAAATATGGCCTTTTCTGGGGTGCATAACAGCTTCAAACCTGCACACCTGCTATGGAACCGGGGTCCACCAGATTAACATACCTAGTGTTGTCACACATTAAATGTAGAGGCTTTCTAAGTGAAGGTACAGAAAGCAATTTCAGGCACTCTCAATCAACCTCAAGTCGGCAAAGGCTCACTGAGCACCACCTGTGTTTAAGGCATGCCTACAAACAGAGTCTGCGGTATGGCATAATTAAATCCCTGGATCTAGGTAAGTTGAGCGAAAATAATATATCAATACAGGAGAAATAGCTGAGAGATTGGTTTATCAGTTGTTCACACATTTTAATTTACTAAAACAAGTATTATCTGTCCATGTAACCACCAGCGTGTGGCTTTAAAACAAGGTGAATGTGTCAGACTGGCTAGTAAACTGGATTGTTTATAACGAGTTTTTTCACTCATACTTACATAACCAAGTTATAAACTTGATTCATTGCTAACCACACCCTTAGAAATCAAGAGGAGGAACTCTGAAACATTGGGTGGATTTCATTAGTGCACTATTTAAAATATAATTCCCCATTTTAGCATGCCAGATCATAAGGAATGCTTTCTAATTAAGTTTGGAAATCAACCCTTGGTGATCAGTCAGACCCTTTCATTCTCATAGCTCCTGGTTCTTCAGCTGGATTAGTCTCAGCAGCAACATATGAGGACAAGAAATGACCCAGGCTAACCTCTCCCTTGTCTAAACAAAATCAGAAAAGAAGTAAATGGCTTCTATTAGAGCCCAAGCAGAACTGAAGCACTTAATTTCCAAACATGGATATGTACAGACACTCAGGAAAATCATAAAGATGATTCAGAAACATCTTGTGATTACGCTCATGGGAAAGCGCTGGGGTAGCAAGATAGAAACTTTTGATTCATACATGCCAGTAATAAAACTGTTTTTATTTACAGAATTATTTTACATAAAGAGGAAAAAGATATGTTAAAATTAATGAAATTTAATAAATAAACAACAGTTTAAAAAAACAGGAAATGCAGTCAAAAAACTTATTTTGAAAATCTGAGTAAAATAAAAAGATAATATCTAAGCAAAAAAAAGATTAAAAAGGAAAATTTTTACAAAAAAATTTAGGAATAGGAGACAATTACAGGTATGACTAAAATAAATATAAATGTATATAGTGCATAACTTTGTCAATAAATCTAGTAGTACAAAGAGAAAATTTCCTAACAAAATTACCCACACTGACCAAACAATAGGCAGAAAACATAAACCAATAATTATATGCATCAATATATAAAAATCAACAGCACATCTTTTTAAATCAAAAACCAATTCTAAAATGTAGCTTTAAAAATACATATATATAATTTATGATAACAATCCTACCTACAAATTACTTAAGAATAAATTTTTTAAACATATGAAAACTTTCTATAGAGTTAAACTTAATTGAAGATCATAAAAGATGTCATAAATAGAGATCATGTTAATAGGTAAAAAGATACAATATAATGAAAAAAAAATTACCCAGAATGAACTTATAATTTACAGGCAATTCCCATCAATACTCCAATATGCTTTTGGATGAAACTTGGCAATTTGACCCTAAAATGTATATGAAAGAGGAAAGGGCCACAAATGGTAAAGGCAGGCCTGAAAAGCGAGGTAGAAGGGACACGCCTTACTAGAACTAGGATTTATAATAAAGGTGCAGCAATAAAAATAGTGTGGGGCTGAGACAGGAATGAAGAGACCAACGGAAGAGAACAGAGAGCCACATACACGGGCCCACATGCTTATGTAGGAACCTGGTTAAGGAGGTACCGAAAATTTGTGGAGTAAAAATGAATTATTGATATACAGTGCAGTTCTACTTGTCAGACTCTATTTTAACCCAAGGTTCTTTGTTCTCTACTGCTGTGCCCAAGCAGTGAGATATTTATGCTGGCAAACAAAAAGGGTAGCTGAATGTCACTTAAATCAGACCCAGCCCTCAAATGAGAACACTATCCTAGAAATTCTGGTTTTTTTTCAGTGAACTTCCTTCACCACTCTCTACCATTTCTACCTTTCTTCAATTTTCCTTTCTACCATCTCATTTCCTTTTCTTAGATGGAAGTTGCTTTATCCTCCTCAACACCAAATATGCGAATCTGTCCGCAGCTGGACCTTTTCCTTCCCTCCTTCTGTACCTCCTGGCTCCCCATAGACGCAGACAGTCCCATGGGCCCTGGGACACGTCTCCTTTTCACCTTCTCCAGGGCCTGTTCCTTGAGTTCCATCCTCTCTCTTTCCATCATCAATCTTCTACTCTATCAGATCATCTCCATCAGCTTATAAACATGCTCTCCCACCTTCATCGTTACTCAATAAAAACAACAATTTTGAGAACCTCATCTCCCTTGACCCCTCCATCTTCAACTATCCCCTGCCCCAGTTTTGCTACTCCCCATCACAGCTCACTTTTTGCAAAGGGTTGTCCAGGAGGAAGGTGTTCACTTTCTCATCTCCTGTGCACTCCTCAGCCCATTTGGACTTTGCTCCCTCTAATCTATCAAGTTTGCTCTGGCCACTGTGACCACCAATCTGCACAGCTGTCAAATCGAAGTCACTTATTTTAATCCTCATCTTTCTGTACCACCCAGCAGCACTGGGGGTTATCAGCTACTCCCTTCTGCTCGAGAGACACTTGCCCTCTTGTTTCCATGATGCCCACCTTCTTGGTTTTCTTTCTAGTTTTCTAGTCATTTCTCTTCAGTCCTTTTTAAAGGGGACATTCTCTGACACTCAGTCTTTGACCCCTCTCTACACTGTCCCCATGGGTAATTTTATCCATTCACATGGCTTTAAATATTGATGATTTCCAAATTCACCTCTATTACTTCTATAACTAAAGCTTTTATTCTGAGCCTTGGAATTATGTATCCAATTTGTCCTTAACCCTTCCATTCGTATCTCATTGGCCCTTCAAACTAAAAGTCCAAAACAAAATTTTTAAATTGCTCCCTAAACCTACACCTTTCTGTAGACTTCACTTCAGTAAATAACATTCCATCCATTCAGCTATTAATTTATCCCTTTTCTGAGAAAGTCCTCTCGTTTCTTTCTCAAAAAATATGCTCACTTCTCTACTGCTACCACACGAGCCTAAGTCACCTCATCTCTGGCCTAACCTACTCCAAAAACCTCCTATTTGGTCTTTCCACTCCCACTCTTATCCTCCATATCAAAGCCAGAATAATCTCTTCATTCATAAATCTCTCCCCAAGTCCTCCAACTGCTTCATAGTGGACCTAGATTAAAATCAAAGTATTTTATCAAGGTTTAAAGGGCCTCTCACCCTAGAAACCTCATCTCAGCCCAGGCTCTCCACTAGCCAAACCTCAGGTCGGTTTCACGGCCTTTGGCTATGCTGCCAGCTACACATCCCCTCCCCTACAGCCCCCACTTTGGCAGGCTAAATTCTATTTATCCATTCAGAGCTCAGCACAATCCACGTTTGCATCCTGGTCCCCGGGGTGTTCACCATCACTGTTTGTTTCCTTGACAGCACTGAGCACAGATAAAGATTACATATTAAGTCATGTGGTTACTTATTTATTACCTGCCTCTGCCACCTCCCTCAGTGGAGGGACCACAGCTGTTAGATTCATCCCGGTATAGAGCGTGGTGCCTGGCACAAGGCCATGGTCAATTAATACTAATTTTATAAGTAAACAAATACAAAGAAAATTCAAATGGAAAAAAGATCTAAGTATAAAAGAATAAAGTCATAAAAGTACTTGAAGAAAATGTAGGAGAAGATAATGCAAACCTTGGCATACATATCTTGGGATAGGTGAGGGTATTAGGGTTCTCCAGAGAAACAGAACCAAACAGCAGATATCTATAAATACGAGATTTATAAAAGCACCTCACACAACCATGGGGATGCAAGAGGCCAAAATCTGTAGGGAGGGCGGGCCATGGTGGCTCAGCAGGTAAAGTTCTTGCCTCCCATGCCAGAGACCGGGGTTTGATTCCTGGTGCCGGCCCATGCAAAAAAAAAAAAAAAAAAAAAAACCTGTAGGGCAGGCCACAAGGCTGGCAGCTCCAATGAAGGTCCTCGAGGAGCTCCGCAGGAGAGGCTAGCTGGCTGAAGAAGTGAAAATTCTCTCTTACTCCCTTAAAAGTGTTCAACTGACTGGATTAAATCCAACTGGTTGGATTCTTTCATTGCAGAAGACACACCCTTAGTTGATTGTAGATGTAATCAGTCCCAGATGCAATCAATTGACTGATGATTTAATACACCAGCCTTCTGGTTTATCACCAGCCATGAAATATCCCTGCAGTAATGGTCAGACCAGTGCTTGCCTGACCAGACAACTGGGCACCAGAGCCCAACCACCACAAGGAGTTTTTCTTATATTATCACAAATGGGAGAAACTTAGAAATCATAAATGAAGTACTTCCAGATTTGATTTCATCAAGGTTAAGAAAAGTTAAAAGACAAAGAAAATATATGCAACATATATAACAAAGAAGTCCCACAAACAAAAAGAAAAGTCAAACAGTCCAATTAAAAAAAAAAGATTCAACTGGTTGTTTTTCAAAGGGGCAGGAGAGTACAATCACAGTACAGAGAGCTGAGGCTTCTGAGAAAGGAATGGTAGGGAGAAGGGCTTGAAGATTTTCTTTCCCTACAGCCACATCTGTGATGAATCCACACACAGTCTGCCTGAACTAGAGAATCGGACGTTTTCCAAAGCAAAAATTACCAACCCAGAGATGAGGACATAATTACAGTCTCATCACTGGACAGTCACAGATCAAGGACTGAAATTTTTCTGTGGCTCCAATTTCTCAGTAAACATACATTCTGAAGTACCTTTTCCAGAAATAAATGCCAAACACATTATTTTCAGGGTTAGCAGTTGGCATACTCATGTCACACGCATGCACAAAATCCAGACATAATTATTTTAAGGGGATAAAAGGATGGAAGTGGACATAGTTATTTTATGGGGGTAAATTGCTCCGAAGGAGTCTTTTACTTCTTTCTAACTTTTAAATTCACTCGGTGTTAATTCCATTAGTATAATATAATTTCCCCGATCCTGAAGTTGTACTTTAAAAATCACAGTCAAAACATTTTAAGCATTTCTGTACTTTATCACGTCAAGATGAATAAAAGGCTAATTTTATCAGAACTGTTTTCCTTCTGATAATCATAAGTTGACACTGTGGAGTCAAAGAGAAGATGTATTCTGCAAACTCAGAACAGACGTGAGGCTGTGACATCACCTGTCAGGAGAGCCATGCACATCCTGTCTGGCAACCGCACCTGCCAACGGCAGCTCCCGCCGACACACGGCCTCCAAGAACGGTGTCCCACACTGCCAGCAGGACAGATTAGGGATTTTTGATAACTGATTTCACATTTAAAAGACCAAAAAATCTCGGTGCTGTGACCCACTCCAAAATCCAAGAAGCGGTTTAATGTAAAATAAACCAGCAGCAGTAGGAACGCTCCTTCCGGCGAGCGGTCTCCCGGCTCTGGAACATCGAAGGGGTGGCCTTCAGAGGAAAGGTACCCCACATATTTCATTAGTGCCAATTTTCCTACGTGAAAATATCTTCACTGCCTCTAAAGGCTTTAGCTAAATGGCGGAAAGGCCTTTTCACACAGCAATTCTCTTTTATGGCCATAAAATGCCCAATTGGCTTCAGAGCTGACAGCGAACAGGTGCTGCTGCAAATGCTTCGGCCTCAAACCAGCTGTGATGTGAGACACGTGCGATGCCACGGTGCAAAGACGACCAGGAGACAAGCCCCTTGGGACCAGGCTGCACGCGGGAAGGCGAAGCGCGGCTCCGTTCGCTCTTCCCAGGGTCTGCCTGCCCACACCCACGTCACCGCTAGAAGAGGAAGGAACGGGGAAAAATGGCAAAGACGCCGATACGAAGAAACACAAGTAAACAGCGGAAAGTGGAGACTGAGCCTCGAGAGATTTAGAGACATGCTTGGGGAGCCTCTTTTATAGTGACATTTACGGGAATACCAAAGAGGGACCATGCTTGTTTCTAGACGCATTCATCTCTGGCTGGCATGCAGCCTTCCATCTGTGCAGATGCCTGAAAACATTTTATTGAAAGCTGTACGAACCAGTGTCAAGGAAAAAATACTAAGTTAATTAGCATTCGGTTTATTTAGACTTAATTCTCATCAGTGGGAAGCAGACTCCCCTGCATTCATTAGGGTCCTTGTTCACGCTGAGCGCTGGGAGGTTTGAATTCTAATGGGGACCAACACTCAGTCTTTATTTTTACTTATATAAAGGACAAGATCTTAAACATAGCGATTCCTCACAAAACCCCACTGACTAAGTTCTGAATCAGAGAAAAGGGGCGCTGGTGGATGAAAGGAGGCTGGGAAGGTCTGGAGGTCTCCCTGTGAAAGACTCCATGTGCCATTCTCTGCATTCGGGGCTTACCTTGGACAGGACAGAGAAGCTCTGTTATTCAGGGTTTCCACTGGGCATAGGGGTGTCACGGAGCAGACTGGCGACGGCGTGAAGGAGGGAGGGCCTCACATTAATTACTTTAAAAGCATATTTGACATTTATGAGTCACATCTAATGGGCAGGAATAGACAATGTATGGTCTGGAGTGAAGGGAAACTATTAGGGATTCACCCATTGGTCCAAGAACCACTGCACGTGTCTATACTAGGTGGGCATTGTACAGGCCTGAGCCATGCCCGTGGAGAAGGGGTGGGGTGAGCGTGAGGTCAGCTTAGGACTAGATTCTGCAGGATGTGGGGACTCACTGGTGGAGCATTGTTTTAGCTTGTAAAGCTGTCAGAATGCAATATATCAGAAACAGAACAGCTTTTAAAAAGGGAATTTATCATGTTGCAAGTTAACCATTCTAAGGCTGTGAAAATGTCCAAATCAAGGCAGCAACAAGAGGTTACCTTCACTCAAGAAATGCTGCTGCTGGCTGGGACACCTCTGTCAGGTGGGAAGGAACAAGGTGCTGTCTGCTAGCTTTCTCTCCTGGCTTCTAGGTTCATAAGGATTCCCTGGGGGTGTTTTCCCCTCTGCATTTCTAAAGGTCTCTGGCTGTGTGAGCTCTGTCAGCTCTGAAGCTTTTTCTGAAATGGTTCCCTCTTTTATTTATTTTGTTATTATTTATTTTTGAGGGGGGGGAAGTTACATTAGTGCATGGAACCGTTGTGGAATCTTATATATTGCCTGAGGTGTTCTTTAGGATTGGCTGGAATGGTCCTGGTTGGGGGTTGGCAGGTTATGATAGGTAGCAAGGTCTACATGAAGCTTGCGTAAGAGCAACCTCCAGAGTAGCCTCTCAACTCTATTTGAATTTGCTCAGCCACTGAAACGTTACTAGTTATATTTCTTTTCCCCCTTTTGGTCAGGATGGAATTGTTGATCCCATGGTGCCAGGGCCAGATTCATCCCTGGGAGTCATCTCTCACATCGCCAGGGAGACTTTCACACCTGGATGTCATGTCCCACGTAGGGGGAGGGCAATGATTTCACTTGCAGAGTTGGGCTTAGAGAGACTGAGGCCACATCTGAGCAACAACAGAGGTCCTCCAGAAGTAACTCTTAGGCATGCCTATAGGTAGTCTCAGCTTCTCTACTACCTACATAAGCTTCACAAGAGTAAGCCTCAAAATCAGGAGGCATGGCCTCCTGACCTGGGTGTCCCTAAAGTTTGACACAGTATCAGGGGATTCTCTGATGGTACATTCCATATTTTTTCTCCCATCCCTCAAGGGATTTGCCAATACTTTGTGATTATCTGCTTAATATACTCTAGGATGCATCTGGGCAGTACATGAAGCTCTACAGGATTAAAGGACCTCTTTCTTATTCTGTGCTCCCTGTGTTTCGATCGTTCAAATGAGCTATACAGATGGGTTGAGTTACGTTATGTGTTACCGAGAATTTTGGTTGCAGACCAAATAAGCCTTTCTACCTTTGGTCTCAAAGAGTATGTGTGGTTCTAAAATACAGACAATGTCTTCCTTACTCCTGTTCTGAATTACTTTAACCCCAATCTAATTGGCTTCATTCTTATCTCTAAATACCAAGTTTTATACATATATATATATATTTAACAGTCTCTCGAAATCCAGAAATAATAACTATCACTCGGGACTAAATGTGTCTGCTATAAAATCTTACAGTCTAAGCCCCTGTTTTCTTACAAACATATTCTAAAGGTGACCACACCGTTCCTGTTCTTTTGTTTCTGGCTTATTTTGCCTCATGAAATGTTCCATACATTCATTCCCATCGCTGCATGCCTCTCGACATCGTTCCTTTTTGTAGCAGCACAACCTCTGTTCATAAGTATACACTATCGTTCACCAATCTACTTCTCAGTCAGTGCATCCTTCAGCCATCATGTGTACTGCTCAAAGTCCACAGTCCATCAACATTCTCAATTTTAGATAATTTCACTGTACCCAAGAGAAAGAAAATCGATAAACACACCCTCACCAAACAGGAAATCTAAACCTCCTCTTAACTCTTGTCCCTCCCCCCATTATCTACCTCTGCTGTTGCTGTAGCAGTGCTGATGGTTTCCTTTTAAACACAGCCCCTCTTAAAGGGCTCCAATAAGCAACCCCACCTTGAATGGGTGGAGGCACATCTCCATAGAAAGCATCTAATCAAAAGTTATCACCCACAATTAGGTGGGTCACATCTCCATGGAAACAATAAAAATATCCCACCCAGCAATACTAAGGAGGATTAAAGACATGGCTTTACTGGGATACACGAAAGCTTCATATAGGCACAGGCCTGAAGGGAACGAAAGAGTTAATAAGCGCGATACCAAGTTTTCCACTTAGACTGTGTAACCAAGACAGGAAGCATCGACAAGGAGAGGGAAGCAGGTTGTGGACAGAAACAGAGAGGTGCTGCTGCAGTGAGAGGAGAGGCAGCCACAGGCTGGATAAATGCCGTGGTTGCAGGAGGAAAGGGACGGTGTGCTCACAGTTAGTGCTCCGCCTTTCTGGCAATACAAATATCCTATACTCAGCTGGGTTTTTATCAGCACTTTGCACCATGTATCAGTGCACAAAGCTCAGAAGCAATTAGTACTTTAAAAAAGAACAAGGTGGTACAAGATTTTATCAATGTTTCAAACCAAATTAGAAAAACAACAAAAATAAACAGAAATAAGAGTATTAGTCTCAAGCTAGCCAAGCCATCCTAGAAAGGTCCTATAACTTCACGCCTGTTTTCTCCCTGGGAAAAAGTGAACAGATGGAACTAGAATCTTCTTAATGTAACATTCTAAACCAATGATATCGTAACTCAGGGAAAAGTCTATACTCCTTTATTTTGACCAAAAAAGGGAGCATACTTACTTTTTAAAATCTTAAAATACTTTCCTAAAATTGAAAATTTGTATTCTTTATCAAAAGTGTGTTTTAAGAGTCACTTGCTATTTTTCAAAGATTTTAAATTTTTTAAAGTTTGTACGAACACTTGTCATTAACATATTTGGGATTAACTCATAATGAAGATTTTTTTTAACCTATAAGCTAGTGAGTGAAATTCCAGTTGCATCTTTCGTCAGGGGAGCTATTTTGCTGATTTAAATTATTTCAAGTCTGTTTTGGTATGTACGGCTCCATATATTACATTTGTTTGTAATCTCGTCTCCTCTTCCTTTCCCATTCTCAGATTTCAGGGGAAATTGTTTTCTTCCATATTATCCCCACTGCTCCTTCTCTTTCTCTCCCACCCCACCCTCACTCCGTCACCCTAGCCAACCCTGCCTTTTTTTATTCTAAGAAATTAGCAAGCACTACTACAAATTAAAGCTTTGGAGAGACGAGTCCACCCCTGTCAGATCAGGTAATAGGTTAAATTCAAGAAGGAGGCAGTTTCAAACTTGCAGTTGCCAGGTAAAAGAGAAAATCTGCTATGGTTCCAGCCCATGCCCCTTGAGAAGTCTCTCACTACCCCGTATCCAGCTGCTGAGTCGGAGGCATAAGCCTTGAAACATACCTCAACACCTGGGAGAGAGAGGCAGATTACTGAAACTGAAGCTCTCTCCAGCCCTTCTTAATCCAGGGCCAGGTCAGATTAGCCCCATATCAAAAGCCAATTTGTAAAGCATCCCCCTCTATCTCCACAAAGCCTGATTTAGTTCCTGCTAAGCAGCACAGAATTAATGAAGGAGAGGGAACCGGTCAGAAGATTCTGACAGCAATTCACTTTGCCACACTGCCTGCCAGAGGATGCTGCAATACAGTTTTTTAAAATGAAGATTAACTTGCTGGAAACTTTCTCAATTATGATATCTCTTGAGGGCGCCACTCTGTGACATGAGAACAATAAGAAGGAAAGATATGATACACAGTGATCTTATGGGCAGTGATAATTATCAATATCTATTGAGTGCTTACAATGTGCCGAGCACCATTCTAAAAGCTAAGAACTTGGCAAGACTCATTTATTCCAATCCATGAGTTAGGTAATACTATTTCCCCCTATTAGAGATAAGGAACCTGATGCACCAAGTGGTGAAGTGACTTAGCCAAAGAAGAGCTGGGATTTCAGTCCAGGCAATCTGACTCCAGAGCCTGCACTCTCATCCATGTTCTGTATGGACTAGAGAGTAAGACTTTAAATAAGTACTTCTCAGCTGGGAAAGAACTTGCCCCCTAGGGGACGCCCAGCAGTGTCTGGGGACACTTAGGGTTGTCACAGCTGGGGAGGGGGGTGCTCCTGGCACTTAGTCGATGGAGCCCAGGGACGGTGCTGACACCATGCGATGCACAGCAGCACATGGGAATCATCCGCTCCAAACTGTCAATAGTGCCAAGGTCGAAAACCCCTGGTCTGAAATAAGAGTCCTACAAGTCTTCACAATCTTTCCCCTGTTCACCGCTGTTCAATATGGCTCAGTTTAAGGAATAATGAAGCACTAGAAACACACACCAGAAGTCGATCAGTGTAAGAAAAAGTGGATAAAAAGCCAGTAAACTGGTGTTCAAAGTTTTATTCACCTTTCCAAACTCAAAAATGCCTTCTCATTAAACAACAAAAAAAATACTGCATTCTTTAAAGAAAACAAAGGTGGAAACCCGGTCAACATTTCTTTTTTTTTTTTCATGTTTTTTTTTTTTTTTTACATGGGCAGGCACCGGGAAGCAAACCCGGGTCCTCTGGCATGGCAGCCAAGTGTCCTTGCCTGCTGAGCCATCGTGGCCCGCCCCGGTCAACATTTCTTAAAGGTCATTTTGTTTCACATCTTGAGTAGAAAAGGCCTCAAAATCAGTGTGGGTTGACAAATTCTGACGGTTACTGTAGAGTAACTCCACCAGGGGAATTGATACTGTCATTGTCCAATCTCACAGGCACTGAAGGGGGCAAGGGAAAAAGAGGAGCCTTCCTTGGGAACTAGCTGCCCCCGCAAGTAAGTACCTGTCCACCTGCTGGCTGCATAAACGTGACCTAAAATCGAGCATTTAATGATCCTCTCCTGCCCTTCTCCTTTATCACACCCCAATCAGCACTCCCATTCAGACTGCAAAGTCAGGACGTTTGCTGCCCTGAGGTCTGGGTGACTTCTGTGCTACCAACCAGCAGAACTTCATTTTCTCACTTAAGGAGTCCACTGGGGTGTCAGGGAAAGATTAATTGTCACACATAAAAGGAAAACATTTCTGTCCATTCAACTGTCTGCAACGTTGGAAACAAGTATCTTCTGTGAAAAGCTTTTATCTGTCTCCAGCTAAAGGGTATTAAACCCCTCTGGACTTTCATGGAAAGCAACAGATTCTAAAAATCAGAGACGGCTCTTGTCGTTTCACATCAGCTACACAAGCATTCTTCCCTGTCGAAGCCAGTCTTGCTCTCTGGGAGCTTTTGGTCTTACAGAGACTTGCCAGGACCAAAGCAAATGCAAGGCAACAGGGTTAGACACAGGAGCATGGCAGATTTCACAGACGAGGTGGCAGCTGGGGACAGACGCTCACCTTTCAGGATAAAGTTTTGAGGGTGCTGTTCTTTGAGTGCGAAGTGAAGTAAGGATTTAAATCTAAAGGAGTTCTCTTACACTGTCATATGTGCACATCCAGTGACACAGCCAATGAAAAGGAGCAGCTATGGCACCTGGAAAGGGGAATCACTCTCCAGGCTTCTCAAGTCACTGATTATGGCTATGTCAGTGGTGCGGTTCATGCTGAGCAGAAATGGCTGCACCGCGGAGCACAGAGTGGCTTTCAAAGGATCCTATGATTCCATCACATCTTTACAACTTCCTTGTGAGGGAACTGAAAGAACGGCTCCCGGTTCCTGAGCCAGGAGGCATGGACACCATCACACGTTCTCCTGACCTCTGAAAGGCAGTGTCAGCTCGGAGGGGCTGCGTAGTGAGCAAAGACATGGGGCTGCCTCCCCTCTTCTTACAAGTGTGAAAACTGAAGAAGGCTTGGCAGGCAGGCCCCTAGATGTGACACAGATTCATGTTTTTCAACCCAGGTATACGTTTTTCAGGAGGTGAAAACAACACACCACCAAATTCAGAGTTGGGTATAACATTCAAGTTTCCCACCCAAATCCTCAATTCTGTAGCAGCATTACTGTGTTCGCAACTAACTCGTTTTCTAAGTGATGATAAATATATTTTTCCACTTGTGTAGCTAGTAGCTAGAGTTTAAACAACCGGCAAGCTATAAATGTGAACGTAGGTAGCTGCTATTGGCTTTCATTTATTTTGATTTTACCTCTTAAAATAGGTAACTTTAAAAAATACCTTTAATAATTAAAACAAGTATTTAACTGAGGTTTTAGAGGACCACAAAGTTCTCTGAAACAAAAACTTTAAAACACATTGGGCAAGAGAATGAACATTCCTATAATGGGATGTTATCTAGCCACGAACAAATAATTACTACAGTTAATTTACGATATTTTGCTCACAAATTTAATGCTGAGAGACATCAGACACGAAAGAATACGAAGTGCAGGTGTCATCTATACCAAGTACAAAAACAGCGAAAACTCAGCTACGGTGTTACGTCAGATAGTGTTACCTGTACTGCTTGGGAGTGGGGGAGTGGGGGAGGGGAGCAGAAGGGGGTCTCCGGGATGCTGGAAATGTTCAATTTCTTGATCTCGGTTCTGGTGACACGCGTGTGTTCGCTTCAGGGAAATCCATCAGACTCGTGTTTGATTTACGTACTTTAAGGAAAATTTCCTTGAAGTAAAAGAATGCAGAGAAAGAAATATTTACCAGGATTCCCATTCGTCTGCATTTTAAGGGAACTGAGTTTAACAGCATGAGTTTTAACTAGCTTCGAAAACGTAAATATCAATAGCACTTAGAAGTTAAAAAAATATGGCATTCTTGGATTTATGAAACGAGATTGCAGAATAAAAAAAAATTAAAGTGATTGGTATTCATGCTAACAATTTCAACCAGGCACATGGAAAGATTTAGAGAAAGTTTTTCTTTAAATCTAATCATTCGTGTGAAACAAAGGTTTACGTCTAAACCGAAAAACACAGACCTATTCCTGGGTTCAAAAAGCAAGGAATGAAACTAACACCGGCAGGAATGATGCCAACAGAGGCAGTCTGAAGAGGGTGCGGGGAACCAAAACCGATTTCGGCCAGGCCCCTCTTCCACCTAAGGGTGCCTTATCAAAGTGATGTAACCGGTAAATACATTCTCCAGTGAGGAAACACACTGATTTTCAAAGTTTGTGGGCTCCATAATTTGGAAACTGTTCATTATTAAAATTTCATTGCTGTGATCCAAAGAAAATGACAAATTAAAATTTAAAAATGTACAGAGGAAATCATATTCAAATTATGAAGATGCAATTTTAATTTTTAACCTATCAGCTCATTTTAACTAAAAATTATTTATATAATCAAACTGCTGATAATTCAGTATAGACACTTGGTTTCATACCATCTTGAGGCCATTTATAAAAGAACACTTTCCAGAGATGCCAATCACTAATAGCATTATCTAGCATTAATCAAGGGCTATCACAGACAGATGGATGCATTGTAAGTACTCTGCTTCACGAATCAATTTGGTAAATCCTCAAAAACCGGCGGCAGACTGTATAACTAGTTACAAATATTTGATACCTTTCCCTGCAAAAGGATGACAAATCCCCAACCTGTGAACTCAGGCACAGCACGAGACTTGCTTTAGCCAGTAAAATGAATGCATACCACTAATAAACATCAGCTTCAACAGCCATACTCTCTCTCTTTTATCTCTCTCTGAGATCTCTGAGGTTTAAGTCAAGACAGGCCTTGCAATAGCCTGGGTCTCTGGATTTCCACGATGAACACAGCTCCAATGCTAACCTATGATGGCCATAAAATATGAGTAAAAACTTCACTTTGTTACTGCAAACCTACTCAGATTTGGGAGTTGTTTGTTACTGCAGGATAACCTGGCCTGTACTGATTGATGCAAATCCGTGTTTTAAAAAGTGGACAATGAGCCACAGAAAAGTTAAATATTTTGTCCAAGAGCACAGAGCTAATAAGTAGTACAACGAAGATAAGAATTCAGAGAATCTCAACTACAAAGCCTATACTTTCATTCAAGCCTAGTTTTCAAAGTTAAAAAAAAAAAATTGACCAATTATTTATTCTCAACATGCTCAAATAACAAGTATGTGATTCCTGAGATCAGAAAGAGAAGATCAGAGATGCACATAAGTTTGTGTGCAAAGCTGGTTATTCCAGTGTTATTTATACTAAAGAAAAAACTGGGAAAAAACTGTATTTCCAACAACAAGAGAAAGGCTAAATACATTTTGATGCATTAACACTATGAAATACTACGCAGCAATTAAAAATCAGGTTTTTAATGATTGTTTAATCGTAAGGGGGATATGTCACAATTGATGGGAAAAAAGGATACAGAGCCAGGATTAACCTGAACAAAAATTATGAAGCTTGCTTGAAACTATAAACCGCTTTGCACGTGCGTCTGCGGGATAACAGCACACGAGCACATCAGTGAGTGACTAATTGGAACTACCAGCTGTCCTGGCACATGCCCAAGGCAGACTGCACCGTTTGGTTACTCACTTGACAAGCGATGAGACGGGAAGAGACAACGTGCTTTCAGAGTTCACAGAGTCTGGGAGTGAGGGGAATGCCGGGGGAAGGGTCAAGGGGGAGGCGGCATTTGGGCCACGTTTTAAAGGATACGTGGGAGCATGGGTTGGTATACGAGGCCAGAGAGAACATTCCAACCAAGGAGAAAGCCACGATCAAAGTGTGGAGGCTGAGGAAAGCAAGGCCCTGGGGAATTCAGCACAGGGACGAAGAGAGGGACAGCTCTGCAGGACCCGCCTGGCAGAGTGAGGATAAGCAGTGAAGCAGGAACTATGGACCCATGAGAGGCTTCTACACGAGACCCCACTACGCCTCCCATTAACTCACCTGTACCATGGGCGTGGCCAATAAAGAAGTTTTGTAAGAAGGTATCCCTGGGAATCAGTCAGCCCAGGAGCCCTTCAAAGGAACTGGAGTACTTTCTCACAAAAGATGAGGCCAATCAACGGTGCACTTCGATGAGGGGGGCAGAAGGGGCCAACAGAACAGGGCGCAGCGATCAGGAGTCAACATCTCTGTGACTGTCCCTCCAAGTCTGTGACTC
Source organism: Tamandua tetradactyla (assembly GCF_023851605.1). Classification (NCBI taxonomy): domain Eukaryota; kingdom Metazoa; phylum Chordata; class Mammalia; order Pilosa; family Myrmecophagidae; genus Tamandua; species Tamandua tetradactyla. The sequence continues at coordinate 9,559,089 of NC_135338.1, forward strand.
CTTTTCAGCTGCCCAGAGTTCATTCTGATGTGCCTTTCCCTGCCTGTTGTCATAACTACAGTGCAAACAAACCAGCCTCACCACTGTCCCTTTCATTCCACAGGCGTTCTCTGCACAACCCCTATTTCACATGGACAGTTTACCACGTCCTAAGAGGGCTACAAATCCTTAAGTCTATGAGACAACTTCCATTTCTACCAATATATATCGTGTTCATTTATTTTATCCTTACATCAGTTCTGGTTCAGAAACAAATGGGTTTCCCAAGTCACGCTCCTGGGAGGCGGGAGAGTCAGGAGTTGAACCCAGCTGTGGTCGCATCCGTCAAAGCACTTTCCACCTGTTTCCTACAGCAACAGACTGATATTCCTGGGCCCTGGGCAACCCATCTGGCCTGGTGACCTGAGACAACTTACTTGGCTTCTCTGAACTTCAAGTCCCTCATTCGTAAAATAAGGAGTCAATGCAACTGTGTTCTTTCCCAACTCTACTGTTCTGTTTGTAAAAAGGAAAGTCACAACACAAGATTCTCTTCCTCTATGAAAAGATGGGTACAAAGTCTGAATCAGGGTCCTAATTCAAATAAGCGTGGAAAGAGATAATTGTCAGTATAAATATAAATATTCTTTCATGTTCATGTGTTAAAAGTGACTCTCATTGGGGGTGCAAGGGTAGATCAGTGGTAGAATTCTTGCCTGCCATGTGGGACACCTGGGTTCACTTCCCAGTCCACGCACTTCCCCAACAAACAAATAAGCAAGCGAACAAACAAACAAACAAAAATTCAATGAATGGTGCGGCAATAAGTGGATATTCACATGGAAAAAGAATGAAATGTGACCCCTGCCATACAGCATACAAAGAAAAAGAAAAGTGGCTCTTTTTTAATAAAATTGTGCTTTAAGGATGATGCAAATTAAATATGATTTTTCTAACTAACACATTTACCTGGTCAGTATTATAGTATATATCAGTAATGCAGATTATTTGATTATTAAGTTACTGAATGCTAGGGTCAAGATTTCCTGCTCAAACACTCTGAACTAAAAAAAACTTTTAACGTCAAACAAAAAGCCTCCTTTCCTGCCTCTCAATTTTTTCACCCCATCCCCATCTACTCCCCCCAATTCAAGGTTAAGAACTGCTCAGTAATATTTTGTATTTAACTTCCCATAACCATTTTATGGAAAGTTATCTACTGCTGCTGTACAGAAATGATCACAAACTTAGTGGCTAAAAAATCCGAAATTTATGACCTCATTGCTTTGCTGGTCAGGAGTCTGGTGGGCTTGGCTGCTTCTCGGTGTCACCGTGTGAAGGTACTGGCAAGGGCTACATTTCTTTCTGGAGGCTCCAGAGAAGATTCTGTTTCCAGGGCCATTCAAGTTGCTGGCAGAATTGAGTCCAAAAGTGATTGTGGAACTGAGGTCCCCATTTCCTCGCCAGATGACTGCCAGGGTCATTCTCGACATCCAGAGGCTGCCAGCAACCCCTGGATCATGAATCCCTTCCTCCATCTTCAAAGTCAGGAACAGTAGATTGAGTTTCTCTCACACCAACTCTCTACTGCCCCTTTCCCCACGTGTCTCTGAGTCTCCCGCCTTCTCCCACAATGGAGGACCTCTGATTACGTTGAACCCTCCAGGATAGCTCAGGAGATGCTTCCTAACTTAAGGTCCATAACCTCAATTCCATCAGCCAAGTTCTCTTTGCAAAATAACATACATATTCACAGGTTCCACTGATTAAGACATGAACTGTTTTTTGCTACAAAACAAGGAGTAATTCTTTCGCTCAAACAATAGAGCAATAAAACAGAGATGTGTTAAATACCAATAATCAAGAAAAGACCTTGTGATTATTCTGTACATAAAAACCCAACTAGTTGTTGGCACGTGAAAAAATGAAATGATATATGCTAGAATGATCAGAGGAAGCAAACATGTAGGGTCAAGCAACATTATCTGCAGATATTAAGAAAAATGCTACATTCCAAATCAACTTTTCATCTTTCTGAAAGCATTCACATTAGGCACTGTACATCATATTTCAAATTTTAATTTTAAATGTCCTATCAAACATCTTAAAAACCTATCTTAAATATTCTTAAACAAATCTGAATGGAGAAATAGTGATAAAACTAAACCAAAAAATAAGAAAGGAGAAGAACAGCTCCTGAATACTTACCCTATTTGTGTGGCAAAGCTATCAAAAAACTTCATAAAAACACAAAAGTATAGATTAGTCAAAATCAAAACTAAATGCAGAAAGTTCACAGAAATGTTACAGATGGCTAACAATAGCCATTTTTTGATGTTCAAGTCTTTACATGGTTTCTAAACTGATTGCTATTATCACCTACGCCATGAAAATGACACATTGAGCTGTCATGTTTCTATTATCTGGCTTAATTTTACAAAATTTTGTTCACCTCCAATCTATGGTGCTTTGAAAACATCAATTGATCAAGTACCAAGAATCAATCATTTAAAATCATATTTTTAAAAGTTTATTACATTCATTCCCAGGTTTCAGCACTCAAAAAAAATTATTACAATTCTTGGATTTGTCATAAAATAAATGCATTTTCATGTAATTATTGGAGGTAATAGTTTGTCTCAAAATTATTTTTTTCATTTCAAACTTTCATTTCTCTAGTATCTCCTGCTTCTTGATCATATTTTCCTGATTGTGGTTTGATATGTATCACTTATCAAATAAATATGCCCATTTTAATAACTGAAAGGCTTCTTTCCTGTAGAACCAAAGAAAATTTCGATATCAGTTAGAACATCATCTAAGGAAGCCAAAACTCTAAACAATGTATGTGACCAAATGCTATCTCACGCATTCTACTTAAGTGAATATTCAAGTCTTTGTAAGGTTTCTAAACTGATTTCTCATAAATAGCACCACAGGCTTCCCTTCAAGATCCAAATACTTCATTATTTTAATTCCAAGTTCTCTGGCATTTATTACATTTATTACATCATGTAAGAAAACAAATATAAACATTTTAAGAAAAAAATATTAAGTGACTTGGTTTTCATTTTTTTACTGTATCATCTAGAAATAACTAAATGCAACAAGTGAGACAGAAGCAAATGAAAACATCCAGAAGTTTTTCTGGAATTTCAGCTGAACCACCTTATTTCTCTCTAGTACTACTTTTGCATCATCTGTTCAAAATCCGTAAGATTTTCATATAAATATTTATTATTGAGACCATTTTCCCTGAGTATGACAATGAAGTTTAATATATTTCAGATATTCTTTCCAGCTCCATAAAATCAAGAAAACCATCAAACTATCTCAAAAGGCTTAAATATTGTACCTTAAGTAAATTATTAAAACACTTCCATGTGAAATGGTTGAAGCTTTGTCAGTAAAGATTGAAATTTTACTGTTCTGATTTATAAGTTTTCCAAAAACTTGTTTTCTTATCTCAGTAAATAAACGTTTTGCAAAAATCAGGACTATAAATCTAAACTGTAGCAATATATTCATATAAAAACTACTTTTTAAATCTAATAATATTTTACATCAGAAAATTATTTTAAACCATCCAGTATATTGTGTTTTTACTTCATGAATATATTTTCCTTGGCTTTACCAATATTCTCTATTAAAATATTTTCGGAAGTTATTATTATTTCAATTTTTTTATGGAAACTAATATTCTTTTAATATTTCCCTCATCGATGACTGCAAATTCTCTTTATTTGCATCATGAGTTTTATAAGTGCTTATCACTTTTAACTTTTTGAGCTTGTTGAATTATACAACATTTAAAAAATTAGCAAAAAGATGGCACTGGAATATTTGCCAAAATACTCAAGGTACTTTTCATTCAGGAAATACAGATTTTTAGTTTTAGGTTTGTATTCCTGCATAGTATCAGAAGACATCCTGGGCTGCACCTCATTAATATCATCTCCTTTTTTCTTCTCTCACAGATTCAGAATATGCATGTTTATGATATCTAAATGGATAAAATCCAAACTTTGCTGCCTCTTCATTTATAATAAAATATTCCATTAAATACATTCTTGAGCTTACGGATATCAGAACACAACACACTTACCCAAGAATTACAATGCACTAACAATGAAACCAAAGCTAAAACTATTTAAAACTACTATTTGAAAGCAGGAGCAGTCTGAGGATAATGATAATGAACAGTCTGAGGATAATAAAACCTAATGATTCTCCTGAAGCACAGAAAGCTCCAGCTTCAGTAAACAAGCAGTGGATGACTAAAAGCTGGACAGTCGGACCCCACAGCAGCGAGTGCTACAAATATCTACCCCACTATATCCTAAAAAATTAACTCGAACTAACGAACTCACTTCCCACTTTATTATGAGTTTTAACACTTCTCAAGAGACCACTATGATATTTTTCAGTGGCCAATAAGGAAGCCAACCAGTCAAGCCATACCAGCGCAGGCAGGCTGACGAGCAGATGCTGTAGCAAACAGCCTAAGTTTCCTTTACACTGCCATCACTCAAGGGCCACGGATATTCTCTATTCTGAAATACGCCAACTTGTGCAAACTGACATTCAGTTACTTTAAAAAAAACTCGGGGTGGGATTTCAGTAAACCAGTCTAAGAAGGGAAAACCATGATGGAGAGTTGTCCTTCCTAACGTGGCTAATCTAAGCCATGCTGCCAGCCGCTTGCTCGCCGATCGGGCACCACCGCCGCCACCCACCAGCACAATCCTTACCAGCTCTGTAAGAGCAAAATCCTTGTCCCCACCATAAAAGAGTACACGAACAATCATAAATCCACTTAAATTCTCAGTCATATCCTACTGCTCCCCCTGCTTAATACCCTTCAATTTCCTCCTTAGGAAAAAAACAAATTCTCCAACCAGGACCTGGGAGGCCCCAGATCTCTCTGCCCTCTGGACCCCTCCTCTTTACTCCACTTCTCGTGGCTCACACGTGATGCCTCAGAGGTGACGTCACTGTTGACCCAATTTAAACTCGGTACCCCCTTCTCTCACAGCACTTCATTCTCTTCCTTCACAGCACTTTATAAAAGGTACAGCTTCATATTTACTTGATTGTTATTTATTGTTTGCCCACAGACAGACTCTTAGCCCCATACAGGCATATTATCACTATCTAACACAGTGTGGTGCTCGACCACAGAAGGTGCCAGTAAATACCCACTGAATAAATGAATGGGCGAATAACTGTCACAGTCCCAATACCTATGTAACAGAACTGCTACAAGTAAAATAGGACTCTGGCTTTTTAAAATACATCAGTCAGAGAAATATCTGCCAACAATTATTCTAAGAATAACTGTGCACACAAAGATTACATAAATAGAGGTTATGCAACAGCAGTACATTCTGGCCTTACCCAAAGGACACTGGTGTGAGAAGTACACTAAGAAGTCCAATTTCCGACCTGCCACGATACCCAGCAAAGGGCAGCTCCTGTTCCGCTCCCAGAGAGGGTGGGGCTATGATTGCAGCAGAGGGAAAAAGCAACAAAACCAAAAGGCAAAGTGCTCAGATTCTAAAAATGGATAACCACATGGACCCTTCTAAGTCTCCCTTCTACAACGCCAATCAAAGGTGACTGTTCTGGTTTGCTAAAGCTGCCGGAATGCAATACACCAAAAATGGGTCAGCTTTTATAAAGGGGATTGATTAAGTTGCAAGTTTATAGTTCTAAGGTCATAAAAATGTCCAAACTAAGGCATCCTGGGAAAGACACTTTGCTCAAGGAAGGCCAGTGTCTGTCACATGGGAAGGCATGTGGCTGGTGTCTGCTGGTCCCTGTTCTGATCCCACTGCTTCCAGCTTCTGATGCCAGTGGCTTCCTCTCTCAGCATCTGCGGGCCTTCACTTAGCTCCTTCGGGACACACCCTCGGTTGTGGCTTGCTTAGCATCTCACCGGAAGGCATGTGGTGATGTCTGCTGGGCTCTGTATCTTCAAATGTCTGTGTCTAGGTGTCTGCTCTCTCTGTCGGCACTCCAAGCATCTTCAAACGTCTGTGTCTCTGTTGGCTCTGAAGCAATTGCTCTCCAAGCTTCTCCAGACTGTTCTTCCTTTTAAAGGCCTCTGGTGAACTAACCAAGACCCACCCTGAATGGGTGGAACCACATCTCCAACTTAATCAAAAGGTCACACCCACTGTGAGTATGTCACATCGCCACAGGAACAGTCTAAAGTTTCCATCCCACAATATTCAATCAGGATTAAAAGAAACATGGCTGTCCCTACAAAACTGGACTAGGAGAAAGGACATGGCTTTCCGGTATATATAACAACCAGCACATTGACCAATACCACAGAGTCAGAAATTTCAGGGCCTAATGAACCACTGCCAATTCAAATCAAACAGTTTTTGCCCAGTACCACCACACACACACAGGTACCCGTGAAAGCAAATGGGGTGAGCAACAAGGAAGACAGGAAAAATAACCCAGCAGAGCTTGGGAAGGGCTCAGAAGCAGGCACTCACAGGAGGGATGCCAAAAGACACAGGGAAAGGGAATCTGGGGTGGAGCCAACACCCAGTTGGAGAAGAAGCCACGTGGGCTAACAACCATGGCAAATAAGGGCAGGCTAAAGGGGTGAGACGTCAGATCAGATAAGATTAAAAGTTCAGCAAATGCATATATACACACAAGTAGAATAAAGTGTAGTCTTTTCAAAGTTCGTGATTCTAATGGTGCAACACTTCCAAATGACAGTGGGGTGTAAAGTGCATTCCATCAGGGGGAAAGTGGAATGCGAAGGACTGTTTCTGAAATTGAAAACCTGAAAGCACCACGATCCATGATGTGGGAAGGATCACCATCAGAACACTTATGTATGGTCCACAGGGACAGGGAGAAACAGAAACAGAGAGTGGACTAGGTACCGAAGACACTGGAATGCACAGAACAGTGAACCACAGGAAGAGGGAAGAATCTGCTCCTTGCCATTCTCCTGACTTCTGGTGGCAGCTTACTGGTAGTTCGTGTATTCTCTGCCCTCTGTCTGTCTGTCCACACTGCCTCTTCTTATAAGGATACCAGTCATCTAAGATTAAGGTCCCACCCTATTCCACTATGACCACATTTCAACTTGCCTAATTCTAGCTCTAATGACTTTACTTCCAAATAAGGGCTAAATTATCGGGTACTGGGGATTAGAACTTCAACATACCTTTTTGGGAGACACAGTTCAACCCCTAACAGCAGCTCAAATTAATAATGAGTTATTTTAATAATAAAATATATATTAAATAATATATAATAGTTTGTTTTTTAACTTACTAATAATAAATTCAAGGAAAGGCAACTGGAATTGAAATGGAAGAACGAAATCATTTTTAGCTTCATGAATTGAAAGAGATGAAAATAAGAGTAAAAAGATAATGCATTAGGTAAAAAAAAAAAAAAAAAAACACACCAGGATTCTGTCAATGTGAGCCAGTGGGAGGAGTATCTAAAGAAATGGGGAAGGCATATTCACAACCAGATGGGGCTCAAAGTAGAAAGGCCCCACAGAGCAGCTGCAGCAGGAGTGGCAGGGCAAAGGTGGTTAGGGGTGAGGGTTTGAGAGGGAATAGAAGGAGTCAAGGTTTTGTGACAACGGTACTAGAACCAGTTAAGACAGAAGACATTGGTTTAGCACAAATGAGGCCCTCAACGTAAAGGCTCCAAGATAAGTGAGATAAAGGAACACTGGGGGAGGGCGTGGGGGTGTTGACTGGTTCACAGTACATACGTCTGGTCTACCCAGCTCCCTTGGTCATGGTTGACTGATCTATGCTGGACCTATCAGATACTCTCTCCGGAAAATTTAAAACCTTTAAAGGAGATAGAAAGTGGGTAGAGCGAAATCATTTTATAACTCTTGAAAGAAGATCCATATCAACTGCTGTTGATACTCTGGTTGTTTCTCCTCTCTCACAAAGCCTGGCTATTCCATTTTCTCCCCAATTCTGAGAGCTGATGCTATCCTAACCTTTAATAATTTCTCTATTCTTGCTTTCTTAAAAAACAGAATAATTCTGTTGCTTATAGTCTCTTATCTTAGTCAACATGGCTCCTAGCTGTAGCCAATTTGCTCATTTTATAAATGAGAAAACCAAGCCCTGAGGATATGTTTCTTTCAGGTTACAAGATAAGAGATCAAGGTCAAAACACAATTTTCCCACCTCTTAGTATGTGGATGATATATTTTTAAAATATTTTTATTATAAACAATGAAAAAACATACAAACACTCTTGACATACAAACATTCTTGACATGGTTACAATCAATGGCTCATAATATCATCACACAGTTGTGTATTCATCACCATGATCATTTTCTGAACATTTGCATCTCTCCAGCAAAAGGAAGAAAAATGAAAAAACTCATACATGCCATACAGCTTAATACTCCCTTTCATTGACCACTAGTATTTCAATCTACTCAAATTCTTTTAACCTTTGTTCCCCCTATTATTTATTTCTTATCCATATTTTTTACTCATCTGTCCATACCACAGATAAAAGGAGCATCAGACATAAGGTTTTTACAGTCACACAGTCACACTGTGAAAGCTATATCATTATACATTCATCTTCAGGAAACATGGCTACTGGAACACAGCTCTACATTTTCAGGTACTTCCCTCTAGACATTCCAATACACCATAAACTAAAAAGGGGATTTCTATACAATGCATAAAAATAACCTCCAGGACAACCTTCTCAACTCTGTTTGAAATCTCTCAGCCACTGACACTTTATTTTGTCTCATTTCTCTCTTCCCCCTTTTGGTCAAGTAGGTTTTCTCAATTCCTTGATGCTGAGTCCCAGCTCATTTGACCCACATTGCCAGGGAGATTTATACCCCTGGGAGTCATGTCCCACATAGAGAAGGAGAGGGCAGTGAGTTCACTTGCCGTGTTGAAGGAGAGAGAGAGAGGCCACATCTGGGCAACAAAACAGGTTGTCTGGGGGTGACTCAGGCCTAATTTTTAGTAGGCTTAGCCTATCCTTTTTTTCTTTTTAAGGTGACATTTTAAAATATTAATTACCATCTATTTTCAGCACCCTGCAATAATGACATTCCTTTGTTCTTCCTCATGCAAAAACATGTTTAAAATTTGTACATTGTACATTTCACTATTATTATACACTCTAGGCATTCCTAGATTATACCATCTCAATCTTTAACATCTATCTTTCTTTCTGATTTCGTTTATGTCCCCAGCCCTCCTCTCTCTATCATTCTCCAATGCAGCCTATCCTTTGAGGGGATAAGTTTCATAGGGGCAAACCCCAAGATTGAGGGTTCAGCCTATTGATTTGGTTGTCCCTGCTGCTTGAGAAAACATCATGAATTCTCCAAATGGGGAACTGAGTTCTCCCCCTTTCTTCCCATCCCCCCAAGGAGACTTTGCAAGTACTTCTGTATTCACTGTTCAAGTCACTCTGGGATTTATTGGGGCATCACACTAACCTGGACAAACCTACACAATCCATGCCCTATTCAAGGTTCCATGTACTTACGGTGTTCAATTAAACTGTCCATATAAGTTAAATTAGGAAATGCACTGGTCAAAACATAATTTTTGTACCAAGGGTGATATTTTTAACATAGATTTAGATAGACAACTACTAAAAGATTCATAATCTACAAGTGTAAAATCTAGGAACAAAGGTAAAACATAACAGGCTAAAAACTGGAACCAGTGGAGTATGACAAGGAATAAAGAAGAGCCACTAATCATTCAACAGAGATAATTTTCATATTCTATTATACCACGAAGCCTGGGTAATCAAAGTTAAGATTTCTACAAAATTTTTAAAAAAAACATCTGAAGCCACTATACTAATATAAAATCTAAGATTAAAAAACTAAATGTAAGAACATACAGCTCCAAAGGAAGGGGAAAAATGCCAACAAATGACAAAAAATATAAGGATTGCATCTATAATAATGGGACAGTTTTGGCACTCATTCGATGCTTAAAAACACTTGTCTTGGTATTCTTCTGAACCAAATATTTTTGGGCCATATAGTGTTTCTCACATTTTCTTGATCTTCCAAGATTCTGTTGCTATTTTGCCTCCTCCTTCCCTCAGAATCTTTTAAGGCTGGGTTTCCCTTGTTTTCCTCATAAAGTACCCATCTTTTTTACTCCCTTCCTTCTCTAAAAAAATTTATTTCTCTTTCTGTAGTCAGAAATTTGGTTAATACAATCCCTTCTTTCTTGTTTCCTTGTTGTTTGATATTTCTCTACCTGATCATTTCCTCATTAACACAAGGCAGTCCTAATGGGTATATTCTAACAAATTCTTTTCATCGCACTGCTTCAAAAACAACAGGAGTGGGTTTTTTTAAATAAAAAACATTAACAGAGGTGATCTAAGTTTCTAAGACTGAATATAATAACATATTGCTTCCATGAAGATATTCATGTCTCTTTGAACACGAGTTTTCAACGAAAATGGGAATCAAGTATTTTATTTATTACAGACGGTCTAAACCCATTATGACAAATAAGCATGGGCAGCCAGCTGCCCCACATGAAATACTTCAGACAAATGTAATTACTTTACAGAAAAGGAAATTATGCCACATATTAAGGAATCTGTTTAATTAAAACAGATATATCAATCAGAATGGAAACTCAGGTTTTTCTCCCATTTACGCATCAGGAAACAAATGAAACCATCACAAAAATTTAGCATGTTATTCACTTTAAATTTATGAAAGAGGAAATATGTATGGTAGACTTTTTCTAGCCCCCAGCATTTTTCACTCGGAATCTTTTTAATAATCACACAAAGACTCTTTAATAATCACACAAGGTCAGTCCCACGTACATGTTAGATTAAGCGAAAACAACCGCTGCACTCAATAAACTGAAGGAAAACAAAAAACCATAAGGAGGTTATTATGGAGGATACAAAGACTCTCTTTAGGATAAAGAATAGCATTTACCTTTCACCACAACCATTCTAAACTGATGCAAGCGGGTTCCATGACATCCTCAGCTGTGATTCACACAGGGACGAAGGAGGAATCCCCGCCCGGCCCCGGGGCGTTGGGCGATGTCTGGAGACCGGGCTCCAGGTCAGGACCGGGGGTGGGAGAGCTCCTGGGATGCACTGAGTGCGAGGGGGGCTGCCACGGAGCACCCACAGTGCACACCACAGCCCCTCACAACAGAGAAACAGCCAGGCCCGAGCGGCCCAGAAACGCTGTCGCAAGTGAAACAAGACTGAAACTTAAGAAGGCAGTTGAAAAGGAACAACCGTGCGCCGTCAGCAGGGGCCTTCCCCACCCCCAAGCCGCGTACCTTGGACGCCTGGGGTGTCGATATCACATGCACCGCGCTGGGTTTGACTCCGTTCGGCTTGGGTCGTTTATAGAGAGCAAATCTGCTTTTCCTCCGTCCTCTGTCCCCATTAGGTAAAGCACCATTGTACCTATGAACAGAGATGAAAGGGCTCATTTATTTACAAATTTTAAGAATAAAAGTTTGGGTGAACTAAAGGAAAAGATAGGAATGATTGTAACGACTGCCTACTGAACACCCCGCAAAAGGAAAGGGCTGCAAAACAGACTTCAGCTGTCATGAGCTTCAGATCACTTCCAGAAACTTAATTTAAGAGGGATGTACAAGTAATTATGGGTTTCCTATTCCAAAAAAGTCAGACTCTTCAAATCTTTTTTGGAACGAGGCAAGGTATAAATAAGCAAATGGGCATTCTGCAGAGATCATATTAGTGCTGGCTCAATTCAGCAAGTGCCATTCCACGGACCCCAGAGAAACCACTCAAGAAACATTCTTAAACGAACCAGTTAGAAAATAGCATACTAATTAACTTCATCTCTCATTCTCAACTCATGTTAACGTTATCTACGGGATCTTTATATGTAAGAAGATCAGATTTACAAAGTTGCTTACTTACTTAAAAGTTCCGAATTAGCTACATTCATTTCCATTTCTATTTGAACCCTACACTGTTATGTTAGAAAAAGTGATTTGCACAAATTAAACCTAAAATTTGATTCGGCGAGAAGGTTGCCCATAAAAAGATTCAAAAGTAAAAACATGAGTTCTAATCCATAAACTGTCCATTTTAAAAAGACACCTGGAAAGCATAAAATGGCCCTGAGCAGATTTCCTGTAATTAGCTAATACCAATGTTTACAAGAAATGCAGGATTTTAGCTTTGCAATTTTCAACTGTATTTTCTAACTCTGGATTAACCAGCCTCTTTGTGTTCTAACTGCTGTTCCATGTGAGAACTGGAAAAAAGGGAAGAGAACCATTTAAAATCTACAAGGACAAATGTGACAGTTCGAAGACCCCCACAGAAGATGAGAGTTAGGGGACAGCACGTCTGGCAGGCTACTTCTAGTGTAATAGTCTCGTTGGGTCTTGGCCGCTCTGTCACACAGAAAGGAAGGCCAGGTTCGCAGGTGTGGCAGAGAGGGGACGTGACTCCCACTCAACAACAGCAGATGTAGACATGAAGAGGTTTCATGTATCTGCTTTACAGTTCTGTAGCTCCAGAATGAGGATGATTTAAATTATCACCGGAAGTTATTCCTGCTGTGTTTTTAATTTGTTCCTATTTCCATCACAAAGGATCTGTCAGCTATTTAAAAATGCCTCTAGAATAAAGAAATGAAATACTTCAAGTTTTATTTCTCTCCTTCTCAGGCAAGATCGGAATAATGTACATTATTTTCTTAAACACATTTGCGATCACTACTGTAAAACATCCATGAGTAAACAACCATTTTAAAAACACTCTGTTTTAATATATTTCCAAATCACTTAAATCAAGATAAACATTCTACATTAAGAGGAACATATGTGATCCAATTAAAGCCAGGACTCTAAACAATTTAGAGAAACTAAATTGTTCTCTACTGCAGCCTGGAGACAATTAGTAAAAGATCTGGCAAGGTTCCCTCTGTCCCTCACTTTTTCCCAGCTCTGTGCTGCATCTTTCCCTCTGCTATACACTTAGGGTACTGCGCTCTGGCTAAATGAGTGTGCGGTAGACACTTCACAGGGCATCTGCTGGTGACAACACCCCCTTCTCTGCAATCTATCCCCAACCTCACAAAGGTGAACCCTCATTCCCTGTTTGAATGAAGTGACAGCGGCCTTCTCACCACCCTGGAGTGGACTGGCCAGAGGCAGACATCTGGCCCAAGCTGGCCATGACAGTCTCATTCCAGAAAATACAAAACTGAGGCTGGACCAGGTTCTGTGGGTGAATAAAGCTGTAAAATGTAAACTCAGGAGCCATGGGGATGTGACAAAATCTGTTATTTGAATGAAGAAGCAAGAAAAAGTGAAGAACGCAACAGAGGAAGAGATACACAGCAAAAAGAGATGGAAAAGGATCCTTGAGGGCGTCTATGGGCCCAGATGTATTCTCTCATCATGAAATTCTTTTTTATTTCAGCTCTCTAAGGTTGGTTACTACTAGTTAACAACTAAAAAGGCTTAAAGAGGGCAGTGCGACGGTGGCTCAGTGGCAGAGTTCTCGCCTACCGCGCCGGAGACCCGGGTTCGACTCCCCGTGCCTGCCCATGTTGGAAAAAAAAAGCCTTCAAGAAAGTCGGGAAAAGGAAAATAAAGAAATAAAAACAATCTTAACTTATGCAGAAACATTTAATTTAAACTAGCTGAGGACAGACGCATGGATATTGCAGGTTAAGCAAACAATGCCAGTCTATTTACACGATGCCTTCTTAATACATCTAAATGATGGTCAGTGAAAAATCCTACTGGAAATAATTAAGGTAACAGTGGAAAAAGCAATGTCAATATGAGACAAGTTTCTGACTAAGTTAAACAGCATGCTCATCCATTCAACATTTATAATGCTAAGTCCTAGGGCTGCAATGATGACTGTCACCATCACTTCCTTCACACAGTTCCCTGCCTAAAAGGACAGAAAGGCACAAAAAGTAAGTGCAATAACACATCTGTGCAATAAGATGCACTCGTAGCACAGAGCACGTGGGAAGAGGCATAGGGAAAGCTCCATGGTGGAGCCATGGTGTGAACTGTTTTACAGTCAAAGCTTGTGCAGAAGGAGATCACAGCACGTAAAAAGCAAGGGGGTAAAACTACTATAGGTAGTTTGGTACCAGTAGAGTGTAATGTTCAAGGGAAGAAGTAGTGAGAAATGAGGTGAAAAGGTAGGCAGGACTAGACTATGAAAGCCTGGTACTGTAGGAAAAAAGCAGGACTTTTTTTTTTTTGCATGGGCAGGCACTGGAAATCGAACCTGGATCTCTAGCATGGCAGGTGAGAACTCTGCCTGCTGAGCCACCGTGGCCCGCCCAGGATAAGAAGCATGACTTTTTACCGTAAGAGGAATGAGCAGTATGACAAGATGTAAGCAAAGGACTCACATGATTGGTTATACATACAAATCACTAGGGGGGACGGTACAGGGTGGTCTAGTAGAGACAGCCAGACGAGAGTGAAGAGCACTGGATGGGAGAGCTATCATTTTCATGGGGAGAGAAACTCTAAAAGCCTAAACCAAAGCAGCGATGGTGGAAACGAGGAGGATTAGAGAAAAATTGTGCACAGTTGTCTTCAAGGCTGGGTGGTCTCAGAATCCCTTGGAAAACCATAAAAATACAGATACCTAGGTCTCAAGAAGTTCTGTTTCAGTAAATGCTGGATAGGGTTCCAGGTCTGCATTTTTTTTAAAAGCTCCACCGCGGTTACACAGCCACAGTTTAAAAGCCTGATTTTTTTTTTTTTTTTTTTTTTTTTTTTTTTTTTTTTTTGGGAGGAAGGGAAGGAAAGACAGAGAAGGAAGGAAGGATGGAAGGAAGGAAGGGAGGAAGAAAGGGAAACATCTTTAAACATTTTCTTGTTTTATTATATTTTGTTTGTTTGTTTTTTACATGGGCTGGGGCCGGGAATCGAACCGGGGTCCTCCGGCACGGCAGGCAAGCACTCTTGCCCGCTGAGCCACCGCGGCCCGCCTAAAAGCCTGATTTTAAAGGCAAAAAATTTCCTACAGTGCGTGGGGACCTATCTGCACGCATGGAGCAAAGGACAGAGAAAGGGAAGTTCATATAGGCTTCTGGTCTAGGAAAGGGAGGTGGCACTATAGAAAAAGGAGTAAAAACCACAAGGACATCCAGGAGGAGATATACAGGATATACAAATCCGGAGCCTAAGAGAATTGAAAGACTTAGGTATTTTCACCATACAGGTTCTAATTAAAATGATGAGATACACGAGATTATGCAAGTAAAAGGAAAAGTATAAGACAGTAAGTAAGGCAAGGACAGACCCAGGGAAATATCACCATTTAAGGAAAGAAACCCTTGTTAGTCACATGAGCAGGCGGTCCACAGGAAACCCGTATCACCAGAGACAAGAGAAAAGAGAATTTCAACAGTGCGCAACTTCCCAGAGGCCAATTATGAATATAAAAATGCACAACCATAGTTTTTGGAACGATGGGTTCCAAAAACAACAGGTCATTCACGATCTCACCCATGTTAAATAAAAACAAATGAATAAAGCACAAACAAGCAAACCCACTCCAGCTCTAAGCCTCCCTACCGGCCTCCACTCCAGTTACCTTTTCTTCACAACCAAGAATCTTGGAAAAAATTGTCCACACAATCCCACCTCCAACACTTGCTGACTCTTCAACCCACTCTCTCCTGACCTTTACTTACAAATCAGGCACTCAAACGCCCGCTGTGGTCTCCCAAGGCTCGCTGATCAATCAACACAAATGTGGGAGACTACAGAGAGCTGCAAATCCCTCATTACTTCTCTCCCTGCACCTGGGCTGGCCTCCATGGCTTCCTCCCAACAGGAAACAAAGGAAGTGACGTGCCGGTCCTTCCAAGGCTGGGTGTGAAAAAGCCTTGCAGCTCCCACCTGGGTCTCGGGGAAGCCCCGAGCTGCCATGCAGGAAGCCTGACCATACTGAGACCGCCAGGCTGGGGAGACAGTGACCAGGCACCTGGGTCAAGAGTCCCAGCTGAGCCCGGCCTTCAGCCCCCTCCCACCCCACCCAACCCAGGCATCATATGTGAGTGAAGCCACCTGGAACCCTTCAGACCAGCCCATCTGTGTTAGTTAGATTCAGTTGTCAACTTGGCCAGGTAAGCATACCTAATCTTGTTGCTGCAGACATAAGCCAATGGTACGTGAACCTCATCTGTTGCTAATTACATCTGCAGTCGGCTAGGAGGCGTGTCTGCTGCAATGAGTGACATTTGACTTAATTGGCTGGTGCTTAAGTGAGAGATCGCAACATAGCACAGCTAAACAGCTCAGCATTCCTCATCTCAGCACTAGCAGCTCAGCCCAGGTCTTTGGAGATGCAGAAAGAAGTCACCCCAGGGAAAGTTGTTGGAACTCACGGGCCTGGAGAGAAGACCAGCAGAGACCATCCTGTGCCTTCCACGTAAGAAAGAACCTCAGTGGAAAGTTGGCTGCCTTTCCTCTGAAGAACCAACAAAATAAATCTCCTTTTATTAAAAGCCAATCCATCTCTGGTGTGTTGCATTCTGGCAGCTAGCAAACTAGAACACCATCCATCAGCTGACCACGACCAAAAGTGATCCCAGTGGGTGCCACGCGGAGCAGAAGAACGGCCGGCTGAGGGCTGCCCAGACCCAAAGACTCATGGGAGCAAACAACATGGTTGTTTTAAGCCACGCAGTTTTGGGGTAGTTGGTTACGCAGCCACCTACCTTCCTCAGTGCTCTCCATTCTCCCCTGATCTAACTCAGGTCGAACGCTGTCACCTACTCCTGAAAGCGACCACGCTGCATCTTCCGCTCCTCTTTCACCCCCCAATCTGGTCCCTCTTCCTGTCCCACCCTGTGAATGCCAAGAAAGTGAGGTTTTCCATGTCTCCAGCACCTGGCGCAGTACGCCTGGGGGCACAAAGTGGGCACTGAAAGCCTCCAGGCTGACGCACTGACCCAAGGACCATCTTCTCTACTGCAGAATAGAGACTGGACATAAAGATGAAACTCTGCTTGTAAAGGCAAAAAGTTATTATCACATAAAAGAAAGTCAGATTGTTCCCCCTGGCCTGGCTAGCTTTGCAGCAAGTATATTTGCAGAAATACAAGGTCCAAGTACTGCTAACACACCTATTTCAGTTGCTAAATGGAATATTCTGATTCAAGCTCACAAGTCGTCTTTCATGCTTTACGTTTTTTGCTCTGGAAACTTAAGACGTACACTTCTACAATAAATGTGTGATGAAAATTTAACTCCCCATATATGCAGAGTAAATAACTTGCCTGTATAGTAAAGGTATTCGGAGGCTGTAAAGGACAATGAAAAACTTGCGTGAGAAACCTCAGAAAGAGCTTTTCTTGATTTAAAATGCAATCAAGAACGCAAAATTTAAAAATGTAAAATGTAAAATTTGCATGTTAACGTCATTTTAATAACATTTACTGAGCATTTACTATGTTTCCAAGAAACCCTGAGATGTTATTGCTTCCATCTAACAGTTAAAAGGTCGAAACACACACAAACTTGCACAGCTAGAAAAGGGCAGGGGTTAAGGCCAAACCCAGTTTTGACCCCAAATTTCATACAGTAAACAAGACTGACAATTTTTTTAAATTTATGGCATTTCTTGGCACACAACACAATATACTGTCTTGAGAAGAACCCTGCCTCCTAAAATAATGGAGCTGTCAAAAGGAATTTACTAAAGAAAAAGGGAGTACAAAGGGTTCCCAGCCACATTTTGGATACAGCACATTATATCTTAGGGAGCCTGAGCTCTTACAACAGCCAACCACATGGACACAGAGCAGAGGCGGCACAGGCATCAAGTGGCCGCATCTCAGAGGCGGGCCGGTTTCTCATCAAGGACTTAGGGCTCCCCCCTCCCTGGAAAGGCGCATTCCTGCCACCTGCAACAACACGCACAACACAGAGGAACGGTACAGGGGGACTAGGGGTGAGAGACTCGAAGGCAGGGAGCAGAGTCTCCCCGGGGTCCTGTCTTCAGGTGACTTACAACTGACTGACCACGTGAATGCACTACCGCAGCAGTGTGCAAGAAACCGCACATAAACCAACAAGAGCCTGGCATTCGTTTTACGTAATTACAGTCCCAAGTCCCTTGTTATTTAACTTATCATACATGCATGCCTGGACCGTCTCTGCCCAAAGGAACTATTAAGCCCAGGGACATAATGACGTTTTATTTCTCTGTGCCCAAGAAATGCTTCATATTGTGGGGTCTCAAAAACAGTAGGCTTTGTTCAGTGGTAGAATGCTTGCCTTCTATGTGGGAGACCTGGGTTTAATTCCTGGACCATGCAACCACAAAAAAACAAAAACAAAACAGTAGGCTTTGATTTCAGCCAGACACCTCGTTACGGCAGCACCATAACACATCCCTTCGGAGAAGACCAGATTTTTAAACAATTCATTCAGGAAATCTTCCTGGGCTTTGTCTTAAAATGAAGATTCTCAATTCTTCATTTCTGGTTGGAAATGGTTTTCCCTCCAAGTAGCTATTTAAAATCTATCATATATGATAAAAGATATACATGCAAGAATGTATCAACCGCATGGAATGCGTCAGGCCCCAGGACTGCACTAAGGAAACAAAAAGACACTGTCTCTAAGAGACTCAGTCAGGTAGAGAAGACAGAAGGTAACAAATCCTAATCAAACAATTCTGATAAATGCCAACGAAAATGAGTTAGAAATACAATGGAAAAAAAAAAAAGAAATCACAACAGTGACTTTTAAATTAGAACACTGCCCTGGTGTATCTGTTGGCCTATATATTAGCATGTCCTCCATGTGTGATTCAAGTTGTGGGACTTAATAAAAGGGGCTGCTTCTGGGTATCTGAGTAGGGGCAGGGAGACGTGGAGGTAGCTGGAGCTCTCTGTATGGGGGTTATATTATTTTTGCAACTGTCCTGTAAGTTTGAAAGTATTTCCAAAACAAAGGGGTGGGGAGCTAGCTCTAAAGTCTTCTACACCAGGCCTGTGTAAGAACACAAGTTAATCTGTTCATCTCATGCCACCTGGATTGGATGCTCTTCAAGAAGTTTCCTTTCTTTACATATCCCCCTTTCCCTCTACATAGCACCCTAAAACACAGGAGTGTCCAATGAAGCAGCCACTACATTTGTGTGAAAATATTGACAGTGGTTTGGGGATCAGGATGTAAGAATTCCAGCTCCTACCTCTTTTCCCAGCTGGTGCTTTGAACTTACCTAAATCCTAACCAAGATGGGCCTCAGATTCGTCAGCTACAAACACAAAGTTACAGGTTCAATTTTAGAAACAGATTTCCGAACCTTTTTCAAACACTTCAATTCAGTATGGATCCAGAAGGCATTTCATCTCACGAAAATACTGACATCCTATATCAGAAGCGCAGGGCATCAGAAACTTCAGATTTAGTGAGGGTTTCTTGAACATCCATTTGGTGCCAAACATGTAACTGATTCTTTCACATCTACCCTGGAAGTAGCTGGTATCTGGTGAGAAACCAAAGGCTCCAGAGATGTGGCATGACCTGCCCAAAACACATATGGCAATTAGGCAGCAGAACCCAAAATGTGGCTCCAGAGGCTCTATTTCTCTACCATTCATTTGGTGGTAAAAAGAGGTGTCCATAATATATACCAATATAAAAGTATCATTCATATTTTCCTTTTACACGACAACCAAGGGAGCTGTATGAAAAACAAACAACTGCAGAGTTAAAAATTAAAGAAAATCTAGGTGCTAGGAAAGGAAACAGAGAAGCAAATAAATGCTGCTACTAGTGGGGAGAAGGCCTCCGTTCTGCCTCCACTCTACCCTACTATTCTCGCGCCTTGATTCAACAAGACACAGGCAGCTTCTGCTTCCACTGAAAAGGTGATGTCCTTTCCACATATCCGTCCCTCTCTGAAGCCCCCACCCTCTCTAACATAACTAACATAAATAACCCTGATCTCCTAATACAGGAGCACCCCCAAAAATAAGCCTCTAATTTCTATCAATAGAAGAGCAGGCTGAGAATGAAACCTTCTGTAAATCAAGAAACAATCAAAAAGAAGAAAATGCAAGCAAACTCTGCTTGCATTTGCAACCTTACAATCTTGTTTATTTTTCCAATTAAAATTTTTAATTTACAAATTCTGTTGACAGCCTATCATGCTCCAGGTTCTGTGCTAAGCACTTTCCATGCTCTTTCACCCTACAAAGCATGTGTTATCATCAGGCTGACTTCTGAGATGAGCAACACAAGCAGAGGGAAGATAAAGGATATGTCTTAGTTCAGAGAGTCAAGTAAAAAAGTCAGTACTGGAACCCAGACAGTTTGACTCCAGAGCTAGGTAAACTGTCCCCAAAGCCTTCCATATCAAAGTTTCTCAACTCAAACATCCCTGAATCCATCATGGTTAAACTACACAAGGACAAAGAGAAAACTTCCAAAGAAGCCAAAGAAGGTTAAAAAACAAACATTGCCCAGATTAGTGTGATGTCCCAATATATCTCAGAGTAATTTGGGCAGTGAATAAAGAAGTATTTGCAACGTCCCTTTGGGGGGACTGGGGAGAAAGGAGGAAATATACAACTTCCCCATTTGGGAGAATTCTTGATATTCTTCCAAGCACTGGGGACAACCAAATCAACAGGCTGAGTCCTCAATCTTGGCAGTTGCCCCTATGAAATTTATTCCTACAAAGGACAGGCTAAGCCTACTTATAAGGATACCTAAGAGTCACCTCCAGAGACCTTCCTTTGTTGCTCAGATGTGGCCTCTCTCTCTAACCAACTCAGCAGGTGAATTCACTGCCCTCCCTGCTATGTGGGACAAAACTCTAGGGGTGTAAATTTCCCTGGCAAGGTGGGACATGACTCCCAGGGATGAGCCAGGACCCAGTATCATGGGATTGAGAAAACCTTCTTGACCAAAAGGGGGAAGAGAGAAATTACACAAAATACAGTGTCAGTGGCTGAGAGATTTCAGAGTC
This sequence comes from Tamandua tetradactyla, assembly GCF_023851605.1. Lineage (NCBI taxonomy): Eukaryota > Metazoa > Chordata > Mammalia > Pilosa > Myrmecophagidae > Tamandua > Tamandua tetradactyla. Next base: position 9,580,086 of record NC_135338.1, read on the forward strand.
AAGAGGTTATTCTGGAGGTTATTGGTATGCATTATAAAGATATTCTCTTTTTAGTTTATGGTATACTGGAGTGGCTGGAGGAAAGTACCTGAAACTGTGGAGCTGTGTTCCAGTAGCTTTGATTCTTAAAGACAACTGTATAAAGTTATAACTTTTACAGTGTGACTGTGTGATTGTGAAAATCTTGTGTCTGAGGCTCCTTTTATCCAGCATATGGACAGATGAGTAAAAAAAAAAAATGGATAAAAAATTAACAAATAATAGGGGGGAGAAGGGGTAAGATAAACTGGGTAGACTGAAATACTGGTAGTCAATGAGAGGGAGGGCTAAGAGGTATGGGATGTATAAGTTGTTTATTTTCCTTTTTATTTCTTTTTCTGGAGTGATGCAAATGTTCTAAAAATTATCACGGTGATGAATCCACAACTATGTGATGACATTGTGAGTCACTGAATTTATTCCATGTATGGACTACATGTGTGAAGATTTGTCAATAAAAATATATCTTTTTCTTGTTTGCTGTATGGTGGGGGTCACATTTCATTCTTTTTCCATTAAGTATCCCGCTGTTACTGCAGCACCATTTGTTGAATTTTTATTTGTTTTTTTTTTTCTTCCTTTGTTTGCTTGTTTGTTTGTTTTTGGGAAGTGCATGGGTCAAAATCGAACCTGGGTCTCCCGCATGGCAGGCAAGAATTCTACCACTGAACTATGCTTACATCCCCAATAAAAATATTAAAAAAAAAAAAATCAACCACTATTCTTATTTCTATCACCATAAATGAGTTTTGTTGTTGAACACCATAATAATGGAAATATACAGTATTTACTCTTTTGTGTACTGCTTCTTTTGCTCAATCTAAATGTTTTTGGTATTCATTTATGTTATTTAACACATCAATTAAGTCATTCTTTATAAATATTTGAGGAGCCTTCCATTGCAGTCAATTGTTACAATTTGTTTATCTAGTCCCCTAATAATGAATATTAGAGTTGTTTTTAGTTCTAGGCAACTAGAAAATAGGCTATTATAAAATAAAGCTGTTTTAAACAAAAACAAAAAAATCCCAGCATATTGACGGCTCATTTTCAGTAACAACAGAAACCAAAAGATAATGAAGCTCAATCCCCAGCAACATCTTTCAAATGTGCAGGTGTGAAGGTAAAACTATTTTCAGGCAAACACTAAAAAAATTTCATTTTCATTAGCTACACAAGTTCTCACTAAAGGAGGTTTCAGAAAATACATTTTGGGAAGAAAGAGAACAATCTTGATGGAAAGGTCTAAGTTGTAAGAATTAAGAAAAATAACTGAATACTGACTGTACAAAGTAATGGCATTGCTGGTTGTGGGATTTTTTTGAAATGTACTATGAAGACAAAACACAACAACAACAAAAAAAACCATATAAATAGGGTAAGAGGACATGTAACCAAAGTGTCCTAAGATCCTTCTAACGTCCAGGAACCGAGGAATAATGACTTGATTATCAGTCTTTGATGATCTAAGGAAACATGTTTTAATACCTAAGGTAACTAATAAAACAAAATAACTAGCACAGGGGAAAACAAGAGTGACAAATGCAATCAATGAAAGAGAAAAGGGAAAAAAAGGAGAATCAGAAATAGAACAGGGGCAATAAAAAGAAAATATAAATAAGAGATTTAAACACATACATAGCCAATAATTACATTAAATATAAATGGTCTAAAGTAAATATTGTCAGATGTTAAAAAGCCAACTCTATGTTGCTTATAATAAATACATGTAAATGAAACAGCTAAAAGTAAAAAGATGGGAAAAAATATACTATACAAATAGAAAAATGGTATAACACCAGACCAAAAAGAGCTATTGGAGGTCAAAAGAACAATTTCATAAAAATGAAAGGTTTAACTCACCAAAAGGATACAGTGAGTCTAAATTAGTATTCACCTAGTAACAGGAGCAAATACTAGCAAAACTACAAGTGCAGACAAATTCACAATTGTAAGAATTTTAACACATCTCTCTCCATAATTAATAGAACCATCATACAAAAACATCAGTAAGGACATGGAAGAGTTGACCTAAATGATTAAGAAACTTGATCTAATAAACATACAAAAAAACACCCAAATCAACAGCTGCAGATTACAAATTCTTATCAAGTACTCATAATACTTACAAAAACTGATCATATATTGGACCTCAAAGCAAGTCTAAAGAAATATTAAAGGTCTGAAGTCACAATGCAATTACTCTAAGAAATCAGTAATAGAAATATTCTCCTGCTAGAAAATTGAAAAATATCTCGCTACCCTAACCTAGAAAGGAAAAAATGTACTCGTCATTTATACTTAAATGTCTTCCAAACTTTGCATTTATTTTGTGATGCCTCAAATATTTTATTTCACTTTATATCTTCAATTCCCATCTAAATGTAAAGTGAAATAAAATGAGAAACAGTATATTAGGTTAAAATTTATTTGAAGAAAATAAAAACACTATTAGTTCTATACCAGCATGGATATACATTTACAATGGACCAATATCACAAAATAGCTTCTGATAATTTCTCAACCCAAAAGGCCCTCACCTGCAAGTTGTAACTGGGCCATTCTTTTGCAAATGGGTTGATTCTGGAAGTCGCATAAAATAACAAATGTTATCCCTAGCACAGCACTCCTTCGACATGACTAAGGAGACACTTACATGGGTTTGTGCTGTTGCTGTTGCTGAACTATGTGATTCCCTACGCTGCTACAGCTCCAAAGACTCCTAAACTGTTACGGCAGTGGAAATGTGGCAGCCAGGTATCAGGTTGTTTTTCTTCATGTTTTCTAGCTTTCCCATCCCAAAATATTTCTCTATGGCTAAGCATTGAAAAGTTCTTTATATCAGGAACACGACACTAAACGCATTATCAGTTGTTTTTAACCTGTTCTTTCTGGGTTTGCACATCCGCACACTCTCATTTAGTACACCTGTGGCAAAGGTATGATGGAAAGGGGAGCAGAAGCCTAGCCCCTGGCTTTGCCCTCCCAAGAATTTCAGTTTCCCTCCCCATAAACAAAGAAGGCATACCACCGTACAGTTTGGTGTGGGACTGGGACAGGAAGGCCAAGCTAACTAGCGCAGGAATAGCCCTGCCTCCTGACCCCATCCTCATTAGCAGAACATCTGCACTGACCCTGTGGCAACCAGGCTGTGGGCCTGGTTTACTCAATTCCTACTGACTCCTGGGGTCAAACTTCCCTGCTCGCTCCTTCCCTCCGTCAGCCCCCACAAAAGGAAAGGACCTGGAAAACAAATCCAGTCCACCTGAAAAACAAAGGAATTATATATGCAAACAATAATATTTACTATCTCATATTTAGCTGTTTTGGTGCTTTTTTAAAAAGTCTTTCTCCTTCCTTTCTCATTTTAAATAGATGCTGTCACTGTATCATATGAGATAAATTTCTTTATTGTCTGGTTTTTCTTTACTCTTTGATTTTTGAGTATTGCTGCAGGTACCCAACAGCAGAGTATTTTTCACGAAACACTTGAAGGGAGGCACGATGCTAAGACTAGGATAGACTATTTATGTTACTCTTAAAGACAGTTAAGGCGCTTTTATTCTGCCACGGGCTCCAGCGCCCCAAAATATCTCCAATTAAATACTTCAGTGTTTTATGTCAAAGAATCTATTTTTTGCCCTATGGTTGAAACTTACTTTTTAAGTATTAGCCCACAGCAATTTTTGATTCCTAAAAGGAGAAAAAAATATCACACCAAGAGGAAAAAAACAAACTGCAGCAAGAAATGGATTTGATATGGTACAAGATCTGATACAGTTCAAGAACAATCAACTAAAGAGTTATCATTATATTTTATGCCATTTTATTCTTTACATTTCTTGGTATTTTTCACCACTTAATAATTCTGAAAAATGATTAACTGCCATATATTCCTTTTTCATCACTGCAACATTTGCCGATTTTAGCCTCTTATGACCTAAATGAGGACAGTTAGCTGGGTAAGTATGGAGTGCAGTTATTAAGCCGTATGTGGTAAACGGAATTACTGGTCCCATTCCTTACCCCTCGATGCCTAAATGCCCTGTGCCAAGAACTCTTCAGTTCCCAGTTAACTTCCTTTCGGCCAGTGGTGTGCCAACAAATTCGGTTCAAGCAGGGGTGTGAAATGTGCTTGGTAGCTGGGGTTTCTTCTGGAACCTTTTCCGTGGCTGTAGAAGAAGCTGTCCTGGCCAGCCTGCTAGTCCAAGGAGCACGAAAGCCACCTGGAGGAAACCTGACCCACACGAATGCAGAGGGAAGACAGCCACCCTGCCACAGCCACCTCAGGCAACCCAGATGGGCAAGAATAAATTATTGTTGTTTAAAACCACTGAGTTTTGCTTTCAATATTGAAGACAGTTCCGGAGAAGATGGCGGCTTAGTAAGACGCGCGGGTCTTAGTTCCTCCTCCAGAAAAGCAACTAAAGAAACAGAAACAATACGAAACAGCTCCCGGAGTCACGACAGAGACCAAAAAAGACAGCGTACCCCATTCTGGAACGGCTGAACGGGTAGGGAGAATCCACTGCGGTGAGATACCCGAGGGGTGCACGTTTTCCCGGCTGGGGTGGCTGGCGTCTGGGGTCCCCTCCACGCACGTGGCTCCCCGGTCTGACTGGGAACATTGGATAGCGGGGCCCTCCCGTCACGCTTGGCGTCTCGGGCCAGCTGGGCAATTTGGACCGGCACTCCCCCAAGCCACGGCCAGCGACCCCCGCCTCCACGCGCGGTTTCCCGGGCCGACTGCCCCACAGACAAACGACCGCCACGAGCGCCACCTACTGGGCAGGAAAAGAAAAACAGAGCCCAGAGATTCCACAGAAAAACCTTTCAACCAGCTGGGTCCCACACCCAGGGAGATCTGATCAAATGCCCAGACACCAGCAGAAAATAATGGATGACGCTCGGAAAATTGAAGATATGGCCCAATCAAAGGAGCAAACCAATAGTTCAAATGAGATACAGGAGCTGAGACAACTAATGCTGAATATACGAACAGAAATGGAAAAACTCTTCAAAAACCAAATCAATAAATTGAGGGAGGACATGAAGAAGATATGGGCTGAACAAAAAGAAGAAATAGAAAATCTGAAAAAACAAATCACAGAACTTGTGGGAGTGAAGGACAAAGAAGAAAAAATGGAAAAAACAATGGATACCTACAATGGTAGATCTAAAGAGACAGAAGCTACAATTAGTGAACTGGAGGATGGAACAACTGAATTCCAAAAAGAAACAGAAACTATAGGGAAAAGAATGGAAAAACTCGAGCAGGGAATCAGGGAACTGAATGACAATATGAAGCGCACAAATATACGTGTTGTGGGTGTCCCAGAAGGAGAAGAAAAGGGAAAAGGAGGAGAAAAACTAATGGAAGAAATTATCACTGAAAATTTCCCAACTCTTATGAAAGACCTAAATATACAGATCCAAGAAGTGCAGCGCACCCCAAAGAGAATAGACCCAAATAGGCGTTCTCCAAGACATTTACTAGTTAGAATGTCAGAGGTCAAAGAGAAAGAGAGGATCTTGAAAGCAGCAAGAGAAAAACAATCTGTCACATACAAGGGAAACCCAATAAGACTATGTGTAGATTTCTCAGCAGAAACCATGGAAGCTAGAAGACAGTGGGATGATATATTTAAATCACTAAAAGAGAAAAACTGCCAACCAAGACTCCTATATCCAGCAAAATTGTCCTTCAAAAATGAAGGAGAAATTAAAACATTTATAGACAAAAAGTCACTGAGAGAATTTGTGACCAAGAGACCAGCTCTGCAAGAAATACTAAAGGGAGCACTAGAGTCAGATATGAAAAGACAGAACAGAGAGGTATGGAGTAAAGTGTAGAAAGAAGGAAAATCAGATATGATATATATAATACAAAAGCCAAAATGGTAGAGGAAAATATTATCCAAACAGTAATAACACTAAAAGTTAATGGACTGAATTTCCCAATCAAAAGACATAGAATGGCAGAATGGATTACGACCCAGCAATACCACTGCTAGGTATCTACTCAAAGGACTTAAGGGCAAAGACACAGACGGACATTTGCACACCAGTGTTTATAGCAGCATTATCTACAATTTCAAAGAGATGGAAACAGCCAAAATGCCCATCAACAGACGAGTGGCTAAACAAACTGTGGCGTATACCTACAATGGAATATTATGCAGCTTTAAGACAGACTAAACTTATGAAGCATGTAATAACATAGATGGACCTAGAGAACATTATGCTGAGCGAGTCTAGCCAAAAACTAAAGGACAAATACTGTATGGTCCCACTGATGTGAACCGACATTCGAGAATCAGCTTGGACTATATAATTGGTAACAGAGACCAGCAGGAGTTAGAAACAGGGTAAGATAATGGGTAACTGGAGCTGAAGGGATACAGACTGTGCAACAGGACTAGATACAAAAACTCAAAAATGGACAGCACAATAATACCTAAGTGTAATGTAACTAGGTTGGAACACTGAATGAAGCTGCACCTGAAATATGGTTTTTTGTTTGTTTGTTTGTTTGTATCTTTTGTTTTTGTTTTTTTCTCTTTCCTTTTTATATATATATATATTATTAGTATTATTATTTTAATTCTCTTCTCTATATTAACATTCTATATCTTTTTCTGCTGTTTTGCTAGTTCTTTTCCTAAATCGATGCAAATGTACTAAGAAATGATGATCATACATCTATGTGATGATACTAAGAATTACTGAGTGCATGTGTAGAATGGAATGATTTCTAAATGTTGTGTTAATTTCTTTTCTTTTTTTTGATTAATAAAAAAATTTAAAAAAAAAAACAAAAAACCACTGAGTTTTGCAATGATTTGTTACACAGCATCATATGGCAGTAATTAAATGATACTAAGTATTTCAAAGGCAAATGAACTTAAGCAGCTCCCTCAGTACTTTAAGACCTTGAACTAAATACACACAAAATATGAACTATATACCCACAGAAAGTTGTATATGTAAAGAATATTCTTTCATTCAGAGGGGAGCAAGTCTAAAGTTAGAGATAGTTTCAAATCCATCCCATTTTAAAAGGGCTAGAAGAAAATGGGATTTTTTTTAAAAATCCACATTTTCTAAACAAAGGAGGGATGGTAATCTCAACTTGTATGTCTTTTAATTTTCTTTTCAATACATCATTAAGTCCATTAAAATCTGTGGTCCCTCAAATAATACAAACGCCTTAATCTCCAGTAATTATGTTCAGACATAAAGGGATTATGACAGAACTACTAATTACTTGGCAAAGCATGGATTCTTTTAAATCTGTTCATAAACAACTTCTGCTGTAATAAGAGACCTCCAAAAAAAGTGAGCAGAGTAAAGTCTGCCTAAAAAAGGCATATCTTAAACTAGCACTGAGCACATGATCTAATGTATATTAAGCTCAAAGCATTTCAAGTAAAGAACCTGGTGGTACTGAGAAATTTAATTACTGGTCCAAAGTTTGAGAGTAAGTATTAATTTCAGAAGTTAAACCTAGCATTGGAATCTCTTCTCTACTGTAACTTATAAATATTCCCAAATACTGAAACAATTATTTCCAAACACTTTTTTTTATAAAATGTCCTGGCATGCCTCTGACTACTCCTAAAAGTACTTATACTAATGTATGTTTACTTAAACTTTCAGAGTATGCAGTAAGGGTTTTTAGAAATTCCCAGAACTACAGACATGTCAGAGCAAGCAAATCCAACTTTGAACATTACTGGTCAACGTCCTGACAAATTGCTTACTAAAGAGACACTTCAGTGTCTCAAGACAATCTGTTACAAAGATATATGAGCTTTAATTACCCACAGCAGAATTTTGGAGTAAAAAGTGATTTTATACCAAATTTAAAGGCTTTTAATGAACTTTACAAAGCATAAAGCCATGTTGCGTAATGCTGTGTTCTGTCATTACCTTTTATATGACTTTTCTGAAAATGATGCTTATATTTCCAGAACATGCACACATAATATCTGAACATGAGATTAAAAAATAATAGAAATAAAAATTTATATAAAATCAAGTATATTTCAAGAAACAGAACAGAAGCACTATCTATAAGCAACAGCAAAGTAGTAGTTGATTCGGGTTAATTACACAAAGTGCTTCTGAGCTTCTCTACACAGTAAAGGATTCTTGCTACAATCTCACTGCAAGGGAAGCATTCTACTAGAAGTTATTTTTGGTTTGGAGCATTAATCCACTATGGCAAAAAGAAAAAAAAAATCCTTCACATTCACCATGAAAGACATTAACTTGGCAACTAGAACAAACAATACGTAATGTTCACAAGGATACAAAGAATCAGTCAACAGCCACGTACATAATCTAAATACAAGGAACATGCTATAAAGAATTCAAGAATCAGAAAACCTAAGAGAGGTTTTCCCCCAAATCTACAAATTCTTGAAATATAAGAAGACTCGTAAGGAATTCCTAGCCATAGTCACAGAGGCACAGAGTTTGAGAGCTCCTAATGACCTTAGAAATAAAGAAACCAATTCATTGCATGGATCTGCACTGTCCAATAGGATATGGTAGCCACTAGTCATATGTGGCTATTTAAATTTTCATTTTAACTAAGAAAAGTTAAATAAAATTAAAAACTCAGTTCTTTTCACTACTCATACTTCAAGAGCTCAGCTGCCGTAGGTAGCTACCGTATTGGAAAGTTCTACTGGACAGTGCTGGTACAGACTCTGTTCAAGCTGGAAGTCAAGTGAAGAGACTTCTTCAAGGTCACAAAGTCAATCACTAGTAGTTCCAAAACCAGGACCTACATGCAGGTTCAATGCCCTCCTCAGAATTTGTAGAATCTGATAGCTTTTAGATACTATGTATCGGATGGGCCACCTGGCAAACTGGCAGACATGCTGCAGAAGCTGCAGAGGATTCCCTTTTGCCTGTCCACGCCTAAAAACAAAAGAAATACTATGTATCTAAACTCCTTGGACTAATGCCAGACTGGAAGACATTCTCAAACATCAAAGCTCTGCTTGAAGATTGTTTTCCTATCTGCTAATTAAGAAAGTACCTTATTGCCTTTTGAGGGAAAAACAGCATTCTGGCATCAAAAATACATATTTCCCTAGGGCCCAAAGCGTTTTCTCTGGAGACATACTTTGGAATTTAGCTACAGGCAAAGAATGAATTGCCTACAAAAATTCACTTTATAAACAACTTCCAAGCTCAGATGTCTCACAGACACCGAAAAGGCATTTATTTGATAAAATTCTTTATCCATTCCAGATCAATGTTTTTAAGAATCAAGACTAAAAGAATATTTCTTCACCTAATTATTTAAGGGGAAACAGTAAAGGCCTTTGCATTAAAAATCAGGGAAAAAAACAAGAATGTCTACTATTATCATTTTTACTTAACACTGGCCTGAAAGTTCTGGCCCAATCAAATAAGATTAAAGTAGAAATAAGGGAAAGTAATTGCTGGTAAGGGAGATGTAAAACTAGTGTTACTTCCATAATCATTAAAGCAGTGGACTACTCGGGGGTGGCCATGGTGCGTGTATGTGGGGGGGCGTACCGGGGTCACGTGGCACACAGCACACAGAGTCCTTCTGTCGGTTGGTCCTGGGGTGGCGCAGCCAGAGAGGGGCCGCGAGGAAAATAAAGGCAACCCTGCTGACGACTGAAAATGACAAAGCATCCACCCAACAGACAAGGAATCAGCTTTGAAGTGGGAGCCCACTGGGACCGATTGAAAAACTGTTCCCTAATATTCAGTTCCCTTCCCAAGAGGCAAACCAGGTTGCCTGACCATCCTTCCAGGGATAGCTCACGAATTTACAATAAGGTGTCCAGCTCATATAGCAGACATTGACTACGAAGAAGGAAAAGCTCTTATCCATTCCAAACGCTGGAATCATCGTTATGATGAGTGGTTCTGTTGGGACAGTCCTTATTTACACCCTTTAGAGAAAATAGGGCTGAGGAAAGTAGGGCTTAGACGGAGAGGAAGGACCTTCTGAATTTCAGATAAACCAGCAGGTCTTTGCTTGCTGGTCTGACTGCCGTTTTCACCCAGCCAAAGTTACTGCTGTTCACAAGGATGGTACAAAGACTGTGAAATTTCATGACGGAGTAGTTCAGACTGTCAAACGTGTTCATGTCAAAGCTTTCTCCAAAGATCAGAATATTGTGGGTAATGCTAGGTCTAAGGAAACATCACAAAAGTCTTTCATCGCCTCCTGATAAACGAGGGAAGTTCAAAGTGTGGAGAAAAACCACAGCAACCAATGTGAAGAAAGGCGAAGAGGACGAGGCCGGAAAGACGGAAAAGCGCCCCAAGCAGCCTGATAAAGAAGGGAAGTTAATGGGCCTGGAAAAGGGGAAGGTGTCTGAGAAAAGCCTTCCCAAGAATGAGAAGGAAGATAAGGAGAACATTTTAGAAAATGACAGGAAGTATTCCGGAGATGACCAAACGGATAAGAAACCAGAGAATGACATCATGATGAATCCACAAGAAAACTTAAGGGAGCCTAAAAGAAGACGAGGCAGACCTCTTCCGCAGCACCCACTGCTGTGGAGTCCAGCTCTCAAACTGGGCAAACAATAACACTGGAATTGAGAAGATGGAAAATATCAAAAGGAAGTGATGTCTCATTAAAACGTCCTCGGTTTGACAAAAATTCATCTCAGGAAAAGACTAAACCCTATTCGGAAAACACTGACAAACTTCTTGAGGAGACGGTCCTCCAGGCCGTCCACTAATGGGATCCACAAGATCCTAAATCCTGCCTTGGTTGTATCAGATTGGGTTGATACTGTTAATACATCCGTATTGCAAGACACATCATCTAGCGCCAAGGAATCTGAAGAAGGCAAGGCCAGCTGAAATCTCCTTCGGAAGCTGGCCGGGTCTCATCTGCACTAACACGCCACTTCTTCGGGGATAGACTGGGGGCCGCAGGCTTGGAGGGGAACTGCAAGTCGATGGGCGAAAATGCTATGAAAATGGAACTGGCCTCTCCCCTCGAGGAGTTACAAGAGATTTCGACTGTGTCAGGGCCAACAGACAGGAATTTTGGTCCAGGGCAGGCCACACCCATAAGTGACTTTGATGAGACTTTGTATTTAACATTGTTAGTGAAATGACAATGGTCACTGTCATCCCACAATAATGGGATTTTGTGATGGAGGGAACGTATTTTGTACAAGTGAAGAACGTGTCTTTGGGAGTCCAGAGGGCAGAGTGTGGTGGATGGAATTGTGTACCCCAGTTTGGACATGTTCTTGGTCTTGGTTCGCTTTGTAGTGTGTCTGGACCCATCGGATATAAGCTCTTCAGGGTGATACTTCGGTTAAAGTGTGGCCCAGCCGAATGAGGGTGGACTCAGTCTGGACAACTGGAGTCCTCTATACGCAGAGTGGACATCATATGGAGAGAGCAGCCATGGGGAGCACTCAGAAATTGGAAGCTAACGGAACCTGGAAGAGAAAACAGAAGATGCTGGCATGAGCACTGCCATATGATGGAGAAACCAAGGACCAAGAATCACCTTCAGCTTGCCCAGAAAACTGCAGTCTTTGCCTGGGGGTGGTAGGGGAAGCATTGCTTTGCTGATGCCTCGATTTTGAGGCAAACCACAAACAACCCAAATATTCAGTAATAATGGGTTAATTATGAAGATCATGTAACACTACACAACCAAATCATATTCATCATGAATTCTTAACAGCAATGGAAAAGTGTTATGATGTTATGAAAAATTAATACAAGACGTACATATCTTAAATACATTCAATATATTTAATATGCATAAAAAAACCTGAAATAAGTGCACCAAAGTACGTGGCTACTGCTAGACAAACTATAGCATTGATACAATTATGTGATTTGATCTTATACTATTCTATATCTTCTAAATTCTGTATTTGAATATATTTGTGCTTCTAACCTCAAAACTGCCAATAAATTCCCATTGTGTAAGCCAAAAAAAAAAAAAAAAAAAAAGCAAAGGTGGCTCAGTGGCAGAGTTCTCACCTGCCACGCTGGAGACCTGGGTTTGTTTCCCGGTGCCTGTCTATGCAAAAAAAAAAAAAAGCTCTTAAAACAGCGTATTACTTGAGAACAAAAACCACAAGCCAACGGAAAAGGAGATTCTTTAGTATATAAGGAAGTAAGATGAAGAAAGTACCACCAGTCAATGGGAAAGAAACTAGATTCTTCAAATTCAATCAATTGTACTGGGGACACTGACCTTCCTTGGAAGGGAAAAAAAAAATCATTTGGAGCTTCATCTTACATTCCACTATAAAACACAATCCAAAATACTCAAAAGAGTTGGTTATTCATATCTTATTATTTATTCTTATCTTTATCTGAAACTTGTGCATGTCAGATGTTATAAAATTACAAATTCAACAAAACTAGAAAAAATGTTTGCTAGTTTTATAACTAAAGATTAATATCTTTAATTGATACAAGTTTTTGCCAAATAAAGAAAAAGACACAGACATGCAACAGAAAAACGGGCAAAGAATATGAGTAGACAATTCACAGAGGAAAAAATAACAATAGCTAAAGAACATATTTTTAAAATGTTCAATCTTACCAGTAGATTTTAAAAAAAGAGAAAATTAGAACAAGATTCCATTATTTGCCAATCAACTTACCAGACCCTGTTCAAACACACAGAACTCTAATATGCCAAAGGTGAATATGTTAATTGGCATAATCTTTCTGTAAAAGAATGTAGCAATATGTATCAAAAACCTTATAAAAGTACTCATGTTCTTTGCAGTAATTCTAATTTGAAGGCTCTATCCTAAGGACAAAATTTTGAAATGTAGGTCAAGTTTCATGCATGAAGATGTTAATTATGTCATTATTCATAACAGCAAAAACCACAAACAACCCAAGTATTCAGTAATAATGGATTAATTATGTAGATCATGTAACACTACACGACCAAATTATATTCATCATGAATTCTTAACAGCAATGGAAAAGTGTTATGATGTTATGAAAAGTTAATACAAGACGTACATATCTTAAATACATTCAACATATTTAATATGCATAAAAAAAACCTGAAATAAGTGCACCAAAGTATGTGGTTACTGCTAGACAAACTACAGCATTGATACAATTAAGTGATTTGATCTTACACTATTCTGTATCTTCTAAATTCTCTATTGAATATATTTTTAAATTAGAATTAAACATTTTTAAAAGTATGTATTTTGCTAAATAAGGTCACCTCACTGTTCAACTTCTAATGGTATAGTACTGCTCAATTTACATTTGGGACAAGACCCCAAAGTAAAATTAATTTAAGATGGAATTAAATTTACACAGAGCAGAAAAAGCCTCATGCAGCTAAATTCTTAGACAGCTACATTCACGAATGCCATTTATGCATGAAGTGTCTCTGACACAGAAGTAGAACTAGGTTTTCATGAGGCACAGTGATACAGTCTGTTTTAAATATACAGCACAGCTGGAAAAGCTATAACTCCACAAAAAAACTCTTTGCACCTTTCATACTTGTATATTTTTAAAAATTAAGACGTTTCCATACTTTCTGCTGCTATCACAGATATTCTTGGCATGGATATATTTAATTTCTTCTATTTAGAATATTAATTAAATTTTTAACTCATGTAATTTAGCATTCGAGTAAAAACTGCAAGAGTCAAAAGACACCCACTTCTGAAAATTTTAAATCTGAAAAGTTTGCTTCTGTATTAATCACTAAAAGAAGAGAATTCTCAGCACCACTAACCTCATAATGTCAAACTTCCATTTCTTTCCTATCGGGCCATCTTCTTCATACTCTCTCCCTATATAAATAGGATGTTAGGCGTTCTAGTTACACTTTGACTCTGATGACAGAGAAGAGTTAGGAGTCTGATGGAATTCAGAGAATTGGCAGCCTAATGCATACTGCACTTTGGGGCAGATGAAGATTTCTCAACCGTCTTCTACAACAGTTACATAGCAGCACTACTCAAAAAACAAACCAACAAACTAAAAAAATGTTCACTTTCAAATGAGTCTGGCGAGCAAAGTGAACAAAAATTAAACAGGTTTTCAGCTGCCATCCATCCTTCTCAAAGCCTTTCATATGCTAATATTCCCTATTCCATTTCCTGGAATACTGTTTTAAGCAGCAAACTTTGGGAACTGCCAGGGTAGGTGCGTGTATACAATGCAGCCCACTGTGGAACGTGGGATAAAGGACTGTGTGTGAATCCCGAAGATAAAGCAGGAGGAGCTAGAAATAACGGGACTGCACACTGCCTACTTCACTAATTCACGTTTTCCAAATGCCGTCAACTAGAAATAGATTTCAATACATGAAACACGTCACTTCAGAGTTGCCTTTTCACGAATGTATCTACTATAAGAAAGAATTAATGGGTAGTTATAAAGACAATGTTTCCTTGAATTTACTTCCTTTTTCCTTGGTGTGGTAATGACAGCTACAATGAAGGAAGAGCTAAAAATGAAAAAATTGGAGGTCAAAGCCAGAAAACACAGATATAAGGAGAGCCCAAACATTCCTGGGATAAACAGCAATTACATTAAGGCTGTGTCGACCAGAAACCTCAGGTAATGAGACAAGATGGGGAGCCCCAGTCTCTCGTTTTCCTCCCATGGGGAAAACTAATTGTCCCCTCCACCCCCACCTAGTCTCCCTTCTTCCTTTTAGTAAAAAAACAATCATAATCATTAATATTTTAAAAATATTTCCTTTGTGCCAGGCATTGTCGGAATGCTTTACATATATTAACATAGAGTAATCTTCACCTAACTTATGAGGGAGGTACTTCTGTCAACCCCATTTTAAAGACAAGAAAACTGGCACAGAGAGGAGTACAACTTGCCCAAAGCCTCACAGACATTAAGTGGCAGAGCTGGGACTCTAATCAGTCCACCTTCGGAAAAACCCCTGTGTCCTTTGGAGTTAGGTACAGTCATGGGACTATTCCAGACCATGGGATGCAGAGATAAGTGATGTGCACAACCTCTGGCTCCTGTCCTTAAAGCTGAAACCACTTTTTCAGCCCTTCTTCTTCTCTGATGCTGGAACACAAACTGGAGAGAGGGCAGCTTCCACCACATGAGGGAGACCAAGTCTCTGGAAACAACATGAAAAGAACCTGGGTCCATGGGTGACTCTGTGAACTAGAGGAGGCATGCGTTGGAATGGAAACCCAAATAACTTGACTTTAAGTCCAAGCTGAACAGGTAGGTATTTTACAATGGCTGCGTTATTACTGAGCTCATGCAATATATTTAGCAAGTTCAGTCCCTTGGAGAATGTACATCACAATATGGTAACTGTTATTCTAAGACAGATCTACATAAAGTACTAAGGGAGCACCTAGGAGGAAACACCTGGAGCCAGTGAGGATGAACAGTCAGTGTGAGTGGAAATAAACAAGGGTGAAAAGACACCTGTCATGGTCAGGTTCATGAGTCAACTCGGCCAGGTGGTGGTACCTGTTTGTCTGGTTGGGCAAGTGCTGGCCTGTCTGTTGCAATGAGGACATTTCATAGAATTAGATCATGATCACGTCGGTTGCATCCACAGCTGATCCCATTTGTAATCAGCCAAGGGGAGTGTCTTCTGCAATGAGTGATGCTTAATCTAATCACTGGAAGCCTTTTAGGGAGGATTCAGAAGAGACAGGCTCTCTTCCTGTTTTGGCCAGAGAGCCTCTCCTGTGGAGTTCATCCAGACCCTCCATCGGAATCGTTGGCTTCACAGCCTGCCCTGCAGATTTTGGATTCTATGTTCTCACGGTTACGTGAGACACTTAAACAAATTTTGTATTTACAAATATTTCCTGTTGATTCTGTTTCTCTAGAGAACCCTAAGTAATGCAGCACCTCACAGAAGAGGTAACTGCAGAGTACTGGATTGGATGATAAATAAAAATTCAGCAGGCAGCTAGTGGGAAGAACAGAAAGAACTGTACACACAAAGGCCATGTGGTGTTAACCCCTAGAACTGCTTCCAAAGTTACCAAAAAATGCTTCAAAGAGGCCTTGGTGTGTGGGGTGTGGGTATGTGCTGTTAGTGTGTTTTCTGTGACAACATTGCCAGAAAACAAGTCAGAAGCACACAATTTACTGTCGATCTGGTTTTTAGCTTTCTCTTTCTAAGCCTCAGGTCCAAAATGGCTGAAGCTTTTTGCACCCCTTATTTCCTTAAGTTCTGAAAATACAAAAGGCAAAATAATTTCACCTCTTTAGATTTCAGTTTTCTCATCTGTAAATCTACATCAGACTTCTCAGGATCTAGGGTGGAAAGGAACTTTGGACATCATCTGGTCCAGCTTTTCCAGGGCTGAGAATCCTCTCGGGTCTCTAAGCCGATGGTCAGCCAGCTGACCACTAGCAGAGCATGAGCTGCAGGGGAGACTGACTCATGCGGGCCTAGCTGCCTATTAAAAGTCTACCTTAAGTTAAATTCGGCTTCGTCGTCATGTTTACCCAACGTTGTACACCAAGTCTTATAAACCAAGGCAAACAAATCTGCCCCCTTTCCTACCTGACAGCCCTTCAACTCCTCAGGGTCTTAGAAACAAGGTCATAAGATACTTTCCAAATACAATAAACATATGTAAACAGATATTTAAATATTCTTATCTATATAGAGGACCCAATCCTTAAATTCATTAATAAAAACACTCCACTACTCAGTACGGCATTAGAGAAACACTAACTAGAAACATTGATTTATCTTCGTGTGACAAGTGAATGTAGTTGAAATGGCAAAATATGAAACATAAAAGTACTTGATAATGGGATCAATTTGGGGATTATATTGGATCAATCTAAGTTCTTGAACGCTGTTTAAATGAATTTCTTTACTTTGGTCTCCATCTGGGGAAATGGTTGTCTTTCAGTTGGCCAGTTGGCAGTTAGCACTGGGTCTTAATGCTGACCACAGGACATGCTGACAGGGTATCCTTTGCCAAGGATCTAATCCCAATAATGTTCCCTCCTTAAACCATCTTGCTTTTGAGAAGACCAAAGCTAGTGACCTCATTTACCCTTACACCTACCCTGAAAAGGAAGGGAGCAAACATCATTAAATTATTGAGGGCTAAGTTATTAAAGTTTCCTTAATAACTCAGCGCAGCTAGAAGTAAAAACCTAAAATTGTGGAACGGGAACCCATACCAAACTCTGAAATCTGTTCTAAAACTAACTGCTGCAATGTGCTTTGAAATGTATGGCTTTTTTGTCTATATGAAGTTTTTCACAAATAAAAAAGGAAAAAGATGTCCAAATAATAATAGTAATAATCAAGTTGAACAAAAATATATATATATTTATAGGTAATATGGAAAAAGCCAACAATCCTGTGTGCAACACACCTAGAGCCAGCATAGAAAGTGACCTTTAGCAGAATCTGTTAAACCACCCCACCCCGAAAAGGAAGACGGCAGGAAAGCGTGTGTCCTGTACATGAGAGGAAAGAGGTGAAATATCCCTTTAAAAATAAGCAAAATAAAACACAAAATATTTCTATTAGCCCCCAAAAGATACTTGAGCTGTTACACCAAGAACAAAAATATAAAACAGGCAATATTTTTAATAGCAATCTTAACATATGGTTCACAAAAACTTGAAAGCCTGCTTACATATATGCTGCAAAGGCTCAAGAAGTGAGCAAATCTGGAAATGAACAGAGGCAATTCGATTCCTGAAGGTCAGATAAAAATTAATCTAGACAAACAACAAAAAATTCACAATTGTGAAAGTTAACAAACAAAAAAAAAAAAGGGCTCCGATCTCTAAAGAGACAAGAATTATGAAACCACGTGGAAAAATATTTGATGATGAGATACATTCTTACATGTCCTCCCTCACAGCATTTTTTCATGGATTCCCAGGCTCCTTCGGGCATTCTCGTTTCATAAGGCACAATCCCATGTGTACTTACACTCGGCAAGTTGCAGAAATAAAAAAGGACAAAGAATGAACTACAGCATACAGAATATACAGTCAGAATACATAAAACAGAACTATACATAAAAAAGAGGGTTAAACAAGAAAAAGCATCTTATCTGCAAAGCCCTATTTTTGAATAATCACAGACATGGCTTAAAAGCTTATCTGGTAGGTTCACACATTTTGGCATCCAACTTCACCACTCTTCTTTCAATTTTGTTACAGGTCTGGTTGAAACATTTAATTTGCCTTCACAGAAGGATCCATATACCAAGGCTGGAATAAAGGCTTAAACCTCAGTGTAAAAGACTTGGGTGAGAAAAAGGCGAAACTGTTTTCTAAGCATGAGGACTTCTGATTACTGCCGTGGTGACAGAAGGAGGTAGAAGCTCCTTTGAGGCTCTTTGGCCCAGCGTGTGGGTTTTGGTCTCAGCCCCCTGACAGGGCTGGGGTGACCCGGTTTGCCTCCTCCTGAGATCCACGAACCACTTCTCAATCTCCAAGCCCCTGCTGCTCCCACCACATGTAGACCCCTCCTCCTTCTTCACCTCCAATCCTCACTGAGTGCAGGGTCGCAGACATTTACAAAAAGCCCCTGCTACCCGAACACACAGCAAACAGAGGCGCCAACGTACCATTACCATCCTCAGGGACAAACTCCTACAGGCAGGTTTGTAAATGTGCTAGGAGAACACTGGAGGAAAGGGAGGGAGGGGAAAGGTACCTGGGAAGGTTTCGGATAGCCTGGGCACCTATACACTGAGTCTTGGGAGGACGAATATATGAGTTCAGAGTTCAGGAAGGATCTGCTAGGGAGCCAGAGCACCATGTGCAAAGGCCTGGAAACTCCAGAGAGGGAGCGGAATTCAAATAGCCAGGAGCAGTTTCACAAGCCTGCAGGCTGAAAGAGGGAGCACGTAGGAGATGAGGCAGCCTGGGTTTGCACTTTAGCCATACAGTGCAAGGGAGAAAACACACACGCACACATATCTTTATATAAATTGCAACAAGTTCATATACATTGCTTTTCATCGTTAATAGTTCACTCCAGTAGCACTGTGACAGATGCCTAGAATGGAGAGAAGACGAAAAGGAACTAGGAGGCCACAGCCAGTGATGGAGATAGAAGAGAAGTTAGCTTGGAAGTTAGGGGAAAAGTCAACAAAACCAAGTAACTCCTTCGATGTGGAGGTGAGGGAAGGATCTAGGCTGGCTGACTTCCAGGTTATACTCCGCATGGCCTGCGGGGCCAGTTACCCAGAGAGAGAGAACTGGGAGGAAGGAGGCAGATTTAAGGGGAGAAGAAAGATAATGACCCAAAAGCATAAAGCAGTCTGTACTCCCCATCTAACGCTATTAAAAACACCAAACCTAAACCCCTCTATTCCCAGGATGTTTACCCACAGAACACTCAAGCTTTCACCAGATCTGATTCCAAAACAACCTGTCACACTAACAGAGCTGTGGTCAAAGTACTGCCTGGGCAATGATGTAACCAAAACCGAGTTTTCCTTTCGACACACGCACAAACCACACACTCCAAATTATCTGCTTATCCTCCTACACATTTACGGCTATTCCCTGACTTTCTGAAACCTGTGCCAGAGAATTCCACCACAAGATATACAGTCATAAGGGGTGCTGTTTTGGCTCAGCTAGGCATCACTGAAGGGGAATTCTTCTAGACTCTAGTATCTGATATATAATTCACATGAAACCAGAGCTCATGAAAAGCAGAAGAATCACCTTTAATATTAATAGAAATAGTATTAATAGAAAGAAGAAAGCAATATCCTCAGACTGCCATTCCAAGCGAGGTGGAGCTGGTGTGGGGACAGAGCATCAAGCAGGGCACAAAGAAACAACGCCCCACCCCCCTGCCTCTCCCCTCCTCTCCTCCCCTCTGCCTCACAGGCACGTGCTGTCTGCTGTACACCATAGTTATTACGTGACATCACTAAGGCTTCCTGCCAGTAAGACCAAACACTCGCTAAGATGGGAAGGCTTCTTTGAAAAACAGTTTGGCAGCCTTTTAAAAAGTTTGTTAAATATTCACATTCCATAAGACCCAGTAATTGCACTACTATTCTACCAGAGAAAAATTAAAACGTACATCCAAAGACTTGCTAGCGAATGGTTTGGAGCTGTTCTGTACTCCACAAAAGGCCAGGTTCTTTTAACCCAAGCCCATGGGGACAGACCTACTGTGGGTGGGACCTTTTGGTTCAGTTGAGATGTGACCCAGCCCATTCAGGG
This sequence comes from Tamandua tetradactyla, assembly GCF_023851605.1. Classification (NCBI taxonomy): domain Eukaryota; kingdom Metazoa; phylum Chordata; class Mammalia; order Pilosa; family Myrmecophagidae; genus Tamandua; species Tamandua tetradactyla. The sequence continues at coordinate 9,600,330 of NC_135338.1, forward strand.
TGGGCCTTAATCCCTTTACTGGGGTCCTCTATAAGGATGAGAGAGAGAGAAAACACCCAGAGACATTTGGAGAGAGCCACTGAAACCAGAACCCAGGAGAAAAGGTCCAGCAGATGTCACCATGTGCCTTCCTGTGGGACCCAGGAACCCCGGATGCCAGCAGCCTCTCCTCAGAGAAGGTATCTTCCTCTTGATGCCTTAATCTGGACACTTTCATGGCCTTAGAACTGTAAACTTGTATCTTAGTAAATCCCCATTGAAAAAGACAACCCATTTCTGGCATATTGCATTCTGCAGCTTTAGCAAACAGAAACAATTCAAACTAGCCAAAAATTGGAACTAATTCAAATGTCCATCAACTGGTGAATGGATGAAATGTGGTATGTCCAACAACAGGATGTCATTTAGCCATAAAAAGGAATAAAGCTCCTATGATAAAGATGTATTACTTTTATAATAAGAAAAAATACCATAATAAATCATAGTTTAAAATAATTTTAAAAAGGAACAAAGCATGAATACATCCTACGACATGGATGAACCTCGAAAACATTATGTTAGATGAAAAAAAACAAAAAACATAAGTGACTATATACTGTATGATCCCATTTACATGAAATTTCTACAGAAGGCCAAATCACAGGGACTGAAAGCAGACCAGAGACTGTCCAGAGTCAGGGGTGGGGATAGGAATTCACTACAAACTGCATGGGGGACCTTTCAGGGGAATGAAAGGATTCTAAAACTGGACTATAGTGATGACTGCACAACCATATACATTTACTAAAACAATGAACTGTACACTGGAATGGTAAATTCTAAGGTACACAAATTATACCTCAATAAAACTGTAAGAAAGAAAAGACTAGACTATATACATATCAACAAAAAAAATGGAGACCTTAATCACAAAATGTTTTTTGTATTACAACACAAGCAAAATTTCTCCCTCAGAATGTAAACATAAGATTTCCATAATAAGGGCTGTGTCACAAGGCCACCTTGAACTTCACGATGCCCTCTGTAGTATGTTCCAACAGTGCTGAACCGGCTATGACTCCAGGCTCCCACCACACTGCAAGTGCTATTAGTTCTGCCTGAACTGCCCTTCCCTTCTGGCCAAACTGGCAAACTCCTTCTCAGTCTTTAAGTTTCACCCTAAATGCTAACACCTTCTCCTTACATCCCACTGCACCTTTACATACCTCCAGTCCAGAAGTGAGGGCATAGTATGGTGGCTGGGTGTTTGCACTTCTCTTTATTGAACCAACATTTTCCCATTGGAGATCTCCGCACGGACTGATGGATAGTATAAAATATGTAAAGAAGCACATTCTTTATCCCCTTATTCAGAATCCCAGTACTGCATTTAGAATCAGGATGGGGCGAGCTATTACCACTTTGTCGTGCATGGAAAAGAAACCAACAGCGGCAGGCTTACTACACAGAGGATGCATCCGAGCCAACAGATGGCCAAATGAAATCATACCGAACTCCACAAGAACAGAGGCTTCAGCTGTAACCACGCTGAACTACTGGTGGGAAGACCAAGTCATCATACAGTGGTAGAGGCATACTGAACTCAAAAACCTCAGCTCAGGAATCAACATAATATTTATATCACAAATAGTATTTTCATTGTAGCAAAAAATCATCACCTGTCACAATAAACCAACACAATTAATTTAGATCTCAATGATTGTGTAGTTTCACATTTCAATGCAAATTGGTTTGGGTTTAAACTTGTAAAAGAGATATAAACATAAGCACCCAGGGTAATATGTTACCTAAGCTACATGATAACAAAAAATAATATATGTCAACTCTGGGGATTCCAGAATTGTTTTTCCTATTAGAGGAACAGTGTACTAGAATATGCACCTTTTAATGGAAGAGTTCATACCCTTTCCTCCCTGTGGCCCAAATGCATGGCATATAAGAAACTCATAAAACATGGTTAAAGAAATGATAGTTTGCATTATGCTAGCACTCCACAAGAGCAGAAGTGTGATCTGCTATGGTCCAGGAACGTTGTCAGGTAAACCTATTTTGAAGATTTCAAACCATGGGGCATTCACCATCTCTCAAAGTTAGTATAAAAACTAAGCAAGCAGTCCTTGTAGAGGAGGGATGAGGAAGAAAAGAGGGGAAGCAGGCATTCTGTGAAAGGAATAGATTTCTGCCTTTCAGTGAACTATTTTGACATTAACCCAAAACTAAGAGAAAAGTTATAAAATGTTCTTGGAGTCCAGAATTTAACATAACACCTTTTGATCTATCTCTTTCTACTTCCTTCCAAAATGGGTCTCCCACTTCACTCCTCTTAATGGAAACACTGGCAAAGGGAAAAGTGAGTGAGAAAGAAATACTGGGAGCGATGGCTTTATTCATTTTATTCACGCAACAGCTAGTTACCGCACCAGGTGCTGAGGATATAAGGCAAGACTGACAAGGTCCCAGTGGGGAAGGAAAAAAAATAAGAATGTAAATAAAAGGGATAATGAGGGGTCTCCCGACGAGAGCCAGTATATGTCTACCATCACAGCTACGGATTTTACATGGAAAACAGTGCTTAAAAACCAAACTGGGATACTGTACTGTTTCTCACAGAGGCAAGGGCTAGAAATTCTATAAGGACCTTATGCTGTGAACATAAAACTGTGATGATCGGTTTATGTGCCAACTTGGCTAGGCTACAGTATCAAATTATTCGAACACTAATTTAGGTGTGTCTGAAGGTATTTTGTAGATGAGATTAAAGTTCATAATCAGTTCACTTTAAACAAGAGAGGACAGCCTAGGCAATCTGGGTGGGCCTGATGTAATCAGGTGAAAGGCCTTAAGAGCAGGGCCAGGCTTCCTTGAAGGAGAAGAAGAAATTCCACCTGTGAGCAGCAGCTACACCCAGTGCCCGACAGTCCGCGTCTGTCCTCCCGACAGCCTGCTATATGTATTTTGGATTGCTCTAGCTAGCACCACAATCATATAAGCCGATTCCTTGCAATAAATCTCTTGATATATATCTTCTACTGTTTTTTCCGCCCTGGTGGAACCCTGATGATATACCAGGATTGAATAAATAAGTAAATACACTACAGATAATGAGCCAGGCTTCTCATTGCCTAAGAAAGAAGTTACACCAGTAGGAAAGAGGGACGTCTAGAATGAACCTGATGTTGTTAGACTGGAATTACGGATTTTCAGTATAAACTCATGGTTTTAGATCTATCTATATATTTATAAAATGGATAGGAAATATAGATGCATATGGACATACAGATGCATATGCAAGCATAGGTTAGTTTACATTTCTGTTTCTCCCAACTCTGCAACTACTGAAAGGGGTAGGAGAAATTACACCCTAGCAGCAACAAGCTCATTTACTACCCGTACCTTGGTTTCTAAGTATCAGTCTCCAATGAAAGAGAGACCAAGCCTCCTTGGAGAGGTGACTGATTCCAAGGGCGGGGCAGAGAAAATACAAGATGAGTCTGACACATCAGAAAATCAGGAATTTCTGGAAAAAAGGAGAGGGGTGTGTCAAAAGGACACAGGGGCCAACTTGAAGACGCTCCCAATGGCCAAAGTTGGAACAATATGAATAAAAAAACAAATATCAATAGTTTTTAAAATAAATAAATATCCATATACCCATATTGATATAAATTACAATAAATACACAAGTGGAGGAGAAGCAACAGTTGCTCCTTAGAGAAGAATTCCAATAAGTGGAAAAGGAATGAGTGAAATACAAAATCACCACTAGGCAAACGTCACAATAGGAGATGTGGCTGGCAAGACCCACTGATGGTTGCTACAATCAGTGAAGAAAAGTTTAAGGAGAAACAAACCATGAGCCTCAAAGTGTTTCCCCCAAGCTATTTATCAAATCACAAGGGGAAAAACAGTAACTTTATCGGGGGGACATGCAGTAGACATCACTTTTCCAGGTGGTCAAGGTAAGAAAGCTCATCATCATGGACCTCCAGTGTGATGCTCTGAGGACACACTACTTTAGTCGCACTCTTGGCAAAAACACACATCCTCAAACTAATCACGAGAGCACATAACTCCAATCCAAATGAAGTAACGACAAAGTAGCTGGTGAGTCCTCGTCAAAAAGAGTTATGGTCATGAAAGACTGGGGAAGCGTCCCAGACTGGAGGAGAATGAGGAGACATAACAGTTAATGCAGCGTGGACTGGGTCTTGGCACAGAAAAAAGGCATCACGGGAAAAGTTGGTGAGTTTCAAATGAGGTCTGTAGTTTAGTTGATACTATTGCGTTAGGGCTAATCGCCTAGTCTTGATCAACACAATATGCCTATGAAAGTTGATGTCCCTGGAGGAAGTTGGATGAAGAATATATACAGACTCGCTGCACTATTTTTACAATTTTTCTTTCTGTAAGATCAAAATTATTTCCAAAAAAAGTTTTAAAAACAGTGCAATCATTTGGAGCTGTGTGACTTCAAGTTGCAAAATTCTAAACTACTGTTTTTATTTAAAATAAGTATTATAAATATCAATCTCTACTGCTTTTATTAAAAAGTACGCCATCATCTCATTCTCTACATTTAAAATGAAGAGGCACGATACAGATTAGGGGTAAAAAACAAACTTGGAATTTTGATTGAAAATTTGAAATTATACTTCAGTGATGTTATTGGCAGTTTCCATGGTCTAATACAGTTAGTTCTCAAAAGGTTTACTTGGAAATCCAGCATGCCCACATCATAAATATTGATAAGCATCGTATGAATCAGTGAGCATTGTAGAAATAAACTCATTTATTTATTCATTGATCCTATACTACATTTTTAAGTACTTCACTCTAAACCTTATATAACTTGCTATATAAATCAGATTGTTTCGGAATGTGAAAGGGAAAGACTTGTTCAGGGAATGAAAAAAATACTCTGTGGATGAGATGCAAAGGCAAGTACAGGATAGGATTCCAATCTTTATATAGAATGTTGATATTTTGTTTATTATGGAATGTTGCATTATTTCTAAAATATTGCATTAAACATTATTTATCTTGATTAAAAACAGTTTTAATTATATATGTGTTTGTGTTTGTGCAAAGAGAAGGCCCTAAGAGATTAATTCATTAATTCACTGCTTAATAAATTCCTACGAAGCCCCTCTAATACCCCAGGCACTTTTCAGGCTCTAGGGAATCTACTGTGACATGATCCCCACCCTCACAGAGCTCGCATTCCAGTGTGGGAGAGAGACAGAAAACAAGGAAATAAAGACAAATTAGAGCACCATATATAAAGGACACAAGGTGCTGTGACAGAGCCTCGGATAGGCAACAGAAACTCAGGGGAGAGAGGAACACAAAGCATATGTCAGATCAGCAGGGCCCTGGGAGCCACTGAACAGTTTTAAAGCAGTTATGTGACATGATCTGATCAACATTTCTAAGAGTCCTATAAGAGATCAGGAGACATGTCAGGGAAACACTGCAAGTGCTACAGCTGTCTCTTCCAAGTGGTGAGATGGGGAGTGACAATTTTCCCCTGTAATTTTTTTTCCCATTTTCCACATTTTCAACACTGAACATTTCAAAGCTTAAATAATAAAAGGCAATTATTTATAAAGAAATTAGGAGGTACCTCAACTTGCCATCAGTGTATATACAGATTTCTAGCCACCTGAAATTTCCTGTTATAACCTCTCCTCTAATAGTATTGTTCAGGGAAATGAAAGAACAGAAAGTGATTTCACTTTCATATTCGGGAATAAACAGCTCTACATGAAACATACTCCCAAAGTTTCTGAAGTCGAATATCTCTAGGCTAAGAAACTCAGATTTAGTACGGACAGCTATCATTTCTAAGCATTAAATTCCTAACTTTCTCGATATTTGACAACTTTGAGACACCTGAGGACAACCCCTGGTGAATGGGGACAAGGAAACACCTGGCATAAGCCCCACATGTTCCTAGACAGTGCAGTGCGACAAAACCCCAGAAAACCTCGTTAGCGAAAAGAACATGCAAGACGCGCCATGTCTCAGTCCAACCCCACAGAGGAATAAATAAGGGAATGCTTTTGTTGCTTATTTACTTTAAAGAAAATTTGAGCTTGTTTAAACTTTAAAGGGTGAGCCAAAATATAAAAGATAAAATAGACCAGGGTCAATATCAGAAGTTCTGTTCATGACCAACAGCCACCCCTTAATTCAAACGCCAGGAGGGAACACCTTCCAATGAGGGATGGGAGAGTTCGTGTCACAGTAAACTGGGGAGAACTGCTCATGAAAGAAAACTCTAGGAAAGCTCAGAATTATGCTGATACTGTTCTGAACAGTTACATGTAGCACACCTTGCATTTCTTTAAGTTCTGCTGAGGCTTTTGTACAGTGCCAAAAAGCATACTTCAAATCCATGAATATGCTGCTGTGAGGCAAAACACACCTCAGTAAAAATCTTACAAAAGAGGAGCAGGGATTTATCTGCCTAGTTGTCCATTTACATCACAACCAGTGCTGTCTTGCTGGTGCTCTCGATACTTTCTGGAAGCAAGCAGCACTGAAAGCATACACACAAGACTCTGGTCTAACACCATCTAGACCTACACTTCTTTTTCCCTGATCTGTATAAACAGTAGTGCTTGAGTCATGTCAAAACATTTTAATCATCAGTCAAATGATCACTTTGTTCTAAATCAGCTAAAACAAGTTACACCTTTATCTCCTCCAAGAGAACCGCAAATTTACTAGGAAACACTTCAGTGCTATGCAGTGCCATTCCAGCCTGATATTCCAAGCCCTGCCACCGTTTGGTTTGGTTCCAACCAAACCAGAAAAACCACCATTCTGATATTATGAATTAATTTCTCCTCCGTTGATAGGACAATTAAACTATAAAGTAGAAGGTAAGAGGATAGAAATAAATACCCATTAATGCAAAAAAGCTTGCACATGTTTTAGCCAACAAACCTTCAAGTTTGATGCATCTGCAAGGCCATTTTCTTGGCCTTCCCTCCTGCACCCATGCTCCTATGACATCAAGTCAACTCTCCATTGTGCCCTGCGTCCCATCATCTCTAGTTTCTGGATCATCAATTTTTCCCTGTGTTATGGATCATTCCCTTGCTCTGATAAATCCTTTCGTCCTTCAAAAAAAACAAAAAACCTCCTTTGCCCCATATCCCCTCCTAGCTCCAGTCACATTTCTCCACTCATAAACAATAAAATTCTGAGCAAGTTATCCATATCCATCGTCTTCAGTTCCTTTCCTCCCTTAGCCTCAAACCTACTCCCATTAGGCTTCCATCCTTCCTACCCCCACTCCGCCCTACTCTTGAAAAGAATTCCAAAGTCCTCAAGCTGAGAAGCCCAATGGTCACTTCTCAGTCCTCATCCGAGGACCTATCATCCGTGGGAACCACTTTCTTGACTTGGCTTCCAGGACCTCTTGGATCTCCTGCCACCTCAACAATCACTTCTTTTCTCCATGCCTTCTGTCTCTTTCCAACATCTAAATATGCTTATGACTCTGTCCACAGATCACCTCTCTTCTCAAGCCACATCAACTCTCTGAGGCATTGTCCTCAGTCTCAGAGCTCTCAATACTGTCCACACCCTGCCAACACCAGCCCAGGCCTCTCCTCTGAGCTTCAGACCCGCACATCCAACAGCCTACTGGGCCCTCCACTTGGATCTGTGAAAGTTACCTCAAAATCCACAGGTCCAGGACAAACCCTTGGTTTCCCCACGAAAGCTGCTCTTTCTATATCTGTCCTTCTACCATTTAATGACACTCCCTCCTTCCACAATTGTTTAGTCCCCAATCAGGCAGTCAACTTTGACTTCTCTCTCCCACGACACACACTCTGATCCACCAGCAAATCCTGACAAATAAAATCTGGTCAGAATTTTATTGTTTATGAGTGGAGAAATGGGATTGGAGCTAGAAGGGGGCAAAGGAGGGTTTTTTTTTTGAAGGACAATAGGATATATTAGAGCAAGGGAATGATTCATAACACAGGGAAAAATTGATGATCCAGAAACTGCCAGTGGTTCCTTTCAAGTCCATCAGATTCAGAACATTCTCACCTTCTCTGCAGCTACTGCCAGGCCCAGACCTCCGCCATCTATTAGGGCACTCGTGGCAACTGCTCAACCAGGTCTCCCCGGACGTCTCCCGTCGCAAGCCTGACCTCTAGTCTATTCTCCACATTGCACCCAGAGTGATCCTTTCCCAAAATTAAGTCCAATATCATCATCCTCTGTTTGAAACTGTCCACATAACTTACCTTCTCACTCAAAACAAAATCTAAAATCCCCACCACAGTTTAAGAGACAGACATGATCTGGCTTCCCCACCCAACCTTTTTATGCTCAGCAGTTTGAGGCACACTGGCTGCCTCCCTTGCAGTTTGGCCGACATGCACGCGCCTACCTTGGAAGCACTGGCTCTTCTGCTCACCTGGGCCGCGTTTCTCCTTCCAGGCCTTGGGTCTCTCGATATTCTTATCAAAGAAGCCTTCCCTGACCACCTGTGGTAGTTTCCTGGGCTACTCGAGAAATGGGTCAGGTTAAATAATGGGATTTATTCACTCGTAGTTGATGCTGGGACAAAGTCCAAACCAAAGGTGTCATAATGGTGATGTTTACGCTCCAAAGACCACGGAATTCTGGGGTTGGCTGCAGGGACCGCTGGTCCTGAGCTCCTCTGTCACATGGGAACACACCTGGTAGCCTCTCCTGGCCCCTCCACTCTCATTTAGGTTCTACTGAATTTCAGCTTCTAGATGCCTCTGTGGATTTCTCTAGGCTTGAATTTCATTCCCCTGATAAAGGACTCCAGCAATAGGCAAAGACCCATCTGACTGGGCTGGGAAACACCTTAACTGAAGTAACCCCATCAAACTGTCCTACCTACAGTGGGCTCACACCCACAGGAATGGATCCAATTTAAGAACACATTTTGGGGGGGCACATACATGTTTTCCTGGGACACATACAGCTTCAAACCAACACTTCTAACACCCCCATTCTTTATCCTCCTTAAGCCCACTTCATTTTTCTTTCTAGCATGTGACCCTCTACCTGACATTATGTGTTTATATGTGACCAGCTGTTTATTCTGTCTTCCACCGAAATGTGGGCAGGGCCAAGGCCTTAAGAAACTATACCTAGTAAGTAAACAGCAAATATTTGCTAAATGAATACATAAATACAAAGACAATACTACAAATCCCAGTTTAAATACAATGTTCATACAAAAAATGAAAAGGGACACATCTGAGAAAATAACTTTGCAACAGTAAACATAAATGCCAGAATTAAAGTGTAGCCACCTTCCTGGACCGTGCACACACACACACACACACACACACACACACACCAAAAAAAAAGTGCAGCAACCGATTTTCTTTAAGGGCATGCTATGCATTGTTAGTGGAAATGTAATTTGGTACAATTCTTTTGGAAAGCAATTTATTGATGGGAAGGAAGGGTCATAAAAAATGCTCATGCCCTTTCTGTAATTTCTTTTCTGAGGATTTCTTTTAAAGAAGAATTCCAAATTCTTTCCACACAAAGGCGTTCTCTTCTGAAGCATTGTCTATAACAGGAAATAACGAAATAAACAAGAATACTCAAGACAAAGGGAGTTAATCTAAGAAAAAGGAAAACAGTAAATAAACAATAAAGCAGCCACCTAATGAAATATTTGCAGTTAACTCATTCAAAACAATTTTGAAGTGCCTTCTTTAAGCCAGTACTGTAAGAGGTATACATTCAAAAAGATGGTTTTAACTAGAAGTTTTTTCAGCACGGTATGGCATAAAGTTACACGGAAAAGGAGGATGAAGCAACTGTAGATTGTCCGCAATCACAAATTGTAAACCAAAAGCCCATGAACAGAACAGATGAGAAAGAAAAAGTCTGAAATATTAATAATAATTATCTGTGGTTGTTGGAATCAAGGGTGATTATTCATCCTTTTCTCTTTACTTTGTAACAATTTCCAATTATTCTTTAATAAACATATATATTTTATAAAGGATAAAATTGTGCTTTCTTTTAAAAGCTTCATCACTGATAACACCCTCTTCTGAATCATAATTTGAATATTTTCCTCAAAAATAAAACAGGTTGAACCAAAACTGCAAACTAAAAACACTACTGACTCCTTGGCATAAAGTTAAAAATTGAAAATAATTTTAAGCCTTGAACATTCTTTTTCCCTGCTATTAATGCACAAGTAGAGGTTGACAGGCCCCCTCTTAATGGGGACTGAGCTGCATCTACACATAACTCTTTAATGTAAGTCTTGATTTAGAAACTTTCAAAAATAACTTCCTTTCCAAAATGGGGCCATTTTTGAAGCTTTGCTTAAATTTTATGTCTTTTTCTTTTTTGCTCTGGCTGTAAATACAGGTAAAATAAGATTTAAGTACACATTATTTTTTATTTTACTATTGCTCTTACAACTTTGGAAAAATTAGATGAATTGACACTTAACAAGAATATACACCAATGGGTCTCATTTAAAGTAACCACTGATATTGTTTAAAATCATTTCAAGTGGAAAATGAAACTTTGCAGGAGGGGTCTGTGTTTTGGGGGAAGAGGTTGTGATTAAGTATTCTATACAAGTTTTGAAAACGTTAATGGAAAAAATGCATCGGTTTTGTAAAATTACAAACCTTTCAGATATAAGTTCTCTCAGCTGAGGCACCCATCTCTACATTATACATGACTTACTTAGCCACAACCAATGTGTCACATTTTCATTTCATGCAAACATGTGCTAAGGGAGGAAAAACAGAAAAGAGAAACAGGAGAGGTCCATTTTCAGACAATCATTCCTTTCTGATGAAAGCCAATATAAACAGTGATTAAACTCACAACCCTCAAATAAAATCCTTCCTATCCCTTTTAATAAAAAAATTAAGTTGCACCACACTTTCCAAAGAAAAAAGTCCTGGTTTTAGGAACTAGAAAGCTTTCTGAATGGAAATGGCGTGTGACATGATTACTGTTGAAACTTTTTCTGGCTGCAGTTTTTCTGTGCTAGCAGAGTCTCATTGGTTACCGGAATCTTATTTTTTTAGAAAATTAACTTTTTAAAAAACCTTGCAACATGGAAGAACCAAAAAAAAAGGGGGGAGGGGGCACGCTGAAACATAAAAAGTAGTAGGCATAAAAATGCCCCTCAAGGGTGGGCCACAGTGGCAAGAATGCTTGCCTGCCATGCCAGAGAACCCGGTTCGATTCCCGGTGCCTGCCCACGTGAAAAAAAAAACGACAAGACCTGCGAAAAAGAGAATAAATTCTTTAAAAAAAAAAGCCCCTCAAGCACTTGACTAACAATAAATATAAAATTTAAAAATTTAATCAAAATTAAAAACTTCCCAAAGAAGAAAAAAGAAAAGTATGGGTAAAGAGTAGTAAACGCAGAAGGAGATGGGTCCGTTCACTATGAAATGGACTTTAATATTTTAAACAAGAAACTACAGGGTATTCTGCTTAGAGAATAAGCAAGTGCATACGAAATACAAATATTCTGATCAATTTTCATGTAGTTTCACAAATTAGTCTGAGACAATTAAATCTTGAAATTAACAAATACAAAGATCACCCAATAGTTTGAATCCCACTCTCTTTAGCAGCCCGGCAAGTCCCTCTTCTCACAAGGCCCAATCAGGCACCCCTTCCTTCCTTCACATCCTCACCCCAGCCCCAGCCATTACCAAATCAAGGAAAGGGACTGGGTGGGTATGTCATGCCCCATCATTTAAGTGTCTGAGAAGCAAGGCGTGCAGTGCATAATTAAGGATCCTGCAGCTTTCCAGAGTCCACCTCTACCCAGCTGTCCCTGCAACTGTGCAGCCTGCCTTCTGAAATCCCTCCAGCTCACTGCCAGCTGGACCAGCTTGAATCACATGTAACGCTTATTCTTCCCCACCGCCTCCCCACATGTTCATCAACTTTGTCAGCAGGAAAGATGTGAGAGCCCGGCTGGGAAAAGGCACCTGAGAAAACAAACACACTAACAACAGAGGAGAAATAACTACTTCAACATGAACCACTTATTTCCATAATCATGCTATTAAGCCTTCAGACCCAAGACGCGAATGAATCAACAATAGACATTGCTAGATTGACAACATACTGAAAATGATTTGTTCACTACATATCTTAGTTATGCCACAAATCAATTATAGTTAGCAATGGAATTAATGCTAAGATCAGTCGGGGGGAATCAAACCTTTAAAAATTTAATATTCCATCATTATTCAGACATCTTTAACAATAAGACCTGACTTTTTCTTAAATGTGCAAATCGAGCACTTTATACATTTTCTCAAGCGAGAAGTTGCAAATTCAAATTTGGTAACTACCCTACTGAATAATTTTCCTGTTAAACGACTGTTATTTGCCGTCTTTTCCTGAACAGATATTACAGGAAATAATAACTCACTAATATTTCTCAGTTTTTGAAAGATGAAAAGAACCATGGAACCACCTGCATTTTCATTTAATTAAAAAGTTGCAAGGGGTTTCAAACAGAGGAAATGCTCAGATCTTGAAAAATGTCTTTTTCTTTTTGGGCTCTAACTCCAAGCATGCTTTGTGTTAAAAACCTATACAAAAATACACTGCTTAGAGACTCAGAACTTCTGGCTAAATGTTTGTACAATTTTCAAAGAATACTCCCAAAGTTACTTTCACCTCCTCATAAAAAAATGATCACTTGAAACAAAAACAGCCAGTTTTTGGAGAAAGCAATTTTCTGAGTATTGCAATGCTCTAGTGAGCACATAACAGACACAGGCTTCGGGAGCGAGCTTTCACAACAGGCAGGGCATGTGGTCCTGCTGATCCTTGTCTTGGAACATTCCAGAGCTCACCAAGCAGCCTCCTTGAGGGTACGTCTGCAGCAAAGGCAGGAGCCACTAGGCTGCCTGTGGGAGATGAGCATCCTAGAGTCTCCCTTAACCGCAGGTAGAGTGATATTAGGCAAGGAATTGCGGCCTGAAGCAGGCCAGCTCATTATTTCTAGGAGAGTTACCAAGCTTCGTTCTAACAAGTTTCTGAGCAGTTTGCAAAGAAGAATCTATTTTTTTAACTTCCAAATACTCACAGGTAACTTAAACTCAGCCTTGAATCTGCTCACGCATAGACAATCCTGTAGTCATTTTTCAAATATTAACTCAACCGTTTAAATAAGCCCAAAGAGGGGAAATGCATGCACAAAACACTTTTCTTTCAAAGCTCCTTCATATTTGCATGCACCCAATCTTCAGCACAAGAATCAAGCCCAAGAAATGGGGTCACCAGCTTTCTGGAGGTATCGAGGAGGGAGTCTGGAAAAGAAAAGGCTCCCATCCTGGCCACAGAACAGCCTCCAAAGACCCACCAGGCAGTCGGCGCCTTAGGTTTTCATTCTTTTCCTGAATTTTAATCCAATGCAAAGCAATTAATGTTAGGTTAGACCTCTTCATTCTTTGTTACCCACTCCAATCACCAAAAAAGACACATTTCTGAAATTTCACACGGGAAAATCATCTAGCTGCACATCCAATAACAGCCTTTTCTTTTCTAAAGAAAGAAAAGTGACCATGAGATTCTTTCGTTAATAAGACAGAAATCATTTCCTGAAGGAGGTCACAAATTTCATCTTTCATGATTCCTCACCGTGAACTTAATGCTGTACCTCTTTTGCCATAAATAAATGAAAACAAGTTTCTACCGGAAGGGTGAAAAGTTAGTTTCACTAACACCCAACCAAACCTTCCCAGCTAATGCAGGACCAGCCTGGCATAACACCATCATCTTTATCCAAAAGGAAAGAAGTGTGAAGTGTAAGCTGAAAAACAGACTAATTCTGTACTGATACGGGCCTCCTGGAGGAAGTTGCCAAGGACAAATTGCCACAACCTACCTGGAAAGAATGATCTCAGACTGCATACCTGCAAGATGGAGAAGATAACGAGGAGAAAGAGAAGACAGACATATGTTCAACTTTAGAGTGAGACCACTGTTAGGCATCTGGTATAAATTCCATGCTTTATACATTAATTAAAACACTTGGCACTCATTTCCTAATTTAACTTGTATGGTCAGTTTAATTGAACATCATAAGTACATGGAATCTTGAACAGGGTATGAGATTTTGTAGGTCTGTCCAGGTTAGTGTGATGCCCCGATAAATACCAGAATAATTTGAACAGTGAATAAAGAAGTATTTGCAAAGTCCCCCTATGGGAATGGGGAGAAAGGAGGAAAAATTAAACTTCCTCATTTGGAGAATTTCTGATATTCTTGCAAGCAGTAGGGACAACCAAATCAATAGGCCGAGCCCTCAATCTTGGGGTTTGCCCCTATGAAACGTATTCCTGCAAAGGACAGGCTAAGCCTACTTAAAATTAAGCCTAAGAGTCACCCCCAGAGAACCTTTTTTTGTTGCTCAATGTGGCTTCTCTCTCTCTCAGCTGACATGAGGAACAAAATCACTGCCCTCCCCCCCTCTACATGGGACATGACTCCCAGGGGTGTAAAACTTCCTGGCAACATGGGACAGAAATCCTAGGATGAGCTGGGACTCAGCATCAAGGGATTAAGAAAACCTTCTTGACCAAAAGGGGGGAGAGAAAAATGAGACAAAATAAAGTATCAGTAGCTGAGAGATTTCAAACAGAGTCGAGAGGTTATCTTGGAGATTATTCTTATGCATTATCTAGATATCCCCTTTTAAGTTTATGGTATATTAGAGTGGCTAGAGAGAAATACCTGAAACTGTAGAACTGTGTTCCAGTAGCCATGTTTCTTGAAGATGATTGTATAATTATATAGCTTTTGTAATGTGACTGTGTGATTGTGAAAACTTTGCATCTGATGCTCCTTTTATCTACAGTATGGACAGATGAGTAAAAAAATATGGATAATAAATATACAAATAATAGGGGGAACAAAGGTTAAAATAAATCGGGTAGAGGAAAATACTAGTGGTCAATGAGAGGGAGGGATAAGGGGTATGGCATGTATGAGTTTTTTCTTTTTTCTTTCTTTTGGTGGAGAGATGCAAATGTTCAAAAAAAATGATAAAAAAAAACCACTTGGCATTCAATAAATTACATCAGAGGATGTAACAATTACCAAGGTCAGTGGGCTGAGGTAGTCAATTATTATTTTTAGTCTTATTTAAAGAAAAGGCATCCCTCTAACTGAACAGCCCCCAGCAAATGACATTTCTAGCTTTGCTTTTTGGTCTCAATTCTTCTCAGTTGAAAACCTGATTTAGTCTCATTTTCAATAGTCCAATGCATTGTAAGAAATTTCCCATTCAAAAGGCTGAAGATATAATCTGGCAGTTGTCAGTGATGTTTCTGAATTAAATGCTTCGCAGAGGCAACAAGTAAATGTTTTTGCTGCCATGTTATCAAAATCCAGAGCCTTTGGGAATGATCCAGGGTGCATTCAGGAAACTATAGAACTTCACACTCTACGGCCCCACCGGAGACAATGAAAAACTCAATTACGCAAAAATTGCAGTAAACCAACGACACAGCCTGATCAACAGAAATGGTTTCCCTACAGTGCACCCTTACAGAAACTACTTAAGGGCACCTTTAAAATACAATTTATAGATGAAAATAAAATGCCTGAAAAGGATTTTTTAGAGGGTTCCCTTGGGCCCCAGATTTCTCTTTTAAATTTCCACTGTTACTCAATGATCACCAATGTTCAGAAGGGTTAACGAAGAGTCTAACCAAAGAAAGACTCAAATATACTCAATATAACGTATTTGGAAAAACAGAATCATAAACTGCACATTTTTTAATTCTCTAAAGAGATTTCTGCTTAATCATCAGTTAACCTACGATTCCAAGTATTCAGCTGTAGGCCATTCCTGAAGCTGAGATCTCTACTTAACAGACCTAGGCTGCAAACTACCCAGCGGCATGTTTTTAGGGCGCAAAAGATCGTCTTTTAACCCACTTACTTTTGGTTCTAAAGGACAAGAGTTCCAGCTTTAAAAATAGATTCTATCAGAAAAAATAATGGTTGCTTCATAGCGTCCACGTGTGAGAGACTGAATTATGCATCCCTCATTTAGACATTCTTCACCTCAAGCCACACCCCTGGGGTGTGAACCCATGTAAATAGCATCTATGGAAGTGGCTATTTTTACTTAAAATGTTGCCCAACTGAATGACATTGGGCCTTTATCTGATTACTGGGGGCCTCATAAAAAGGAAGTAACAGAAGCTAGAAAGGAGACGACATTACCATGTTCCCAAGGATTGCTGGCTGCCAGCACCAGAATGCCACAGTCTTTGGGGAGAACGCACACCTTGCCAATATTTTGATTTTGGGCTTCTTTAGCTTCAAAACGAGCCAACAACTTACCAATGTTTAACCAACTCGACGTGGTTTTTGTGACAGCAGCACTGGCAAACCAAAATACCATGTATACCCAATATATTTGTAGCAGAAAACCAAAACTGTCAGCTCTTGGAGGAATCTCACTTAAGAGAGATCGGCATAATAAATTGACTCATCAACCACCAAGATGCCTGCACCAGAACTTTTAAGCTATCCTTCCTGAGCATTATTACTCATTGTGATTAACATTTCTGCCATTTCTGGAACATTCTTTATTAAGAGCAGGTGCCTATAATAACACTAGAAAAGAAAATCTACAAGGCAAAAACAGTCCAATACTTGTGACTAAGAGAGTCTCTTCTTATAATTCAATCAAAACTAAATCAAGGAATTCATTAAGCCCCTTTACAAAACCACAATTATAATCATTTGGGCTACAACTTACTCCCAAAGATTTGTGCAGGCATGCCCAAAAGCTGCCCGTTTGTAAACTGCGAGATGGCAAATGTGGTTGTAGATTTGTGCCTGTATATGCTTTGCCCTTAGAATACGGCTTTGTGGTTGTAGAGACACCAATAAGAATAAGGGTTTTAACTCAGGATAATTTATGACACACGGCTCTAAAATGTGTATCTATTTTTTAAAATATCAGCACATGTCCCTTTTTAATTGCTATAAATCCCACCAGTAGCCTAAATTTTAGGTGCCTATTAAGACTGGAGTAAGAGAGGTGTAAGGAGAAGAACGCGTGTTTGAGGAGCTACAGACTGAAGGAAGGGTGGGGAATGGGATAGGCGAGGGGACAAACCAGGAAGGGAAAACAAAGGAAGAAATGGCTTATAGACCCCTGCTATACACAACATAGTTTAAGGATGAGCTCTCTGGTTCCTCACCATAATTAAAAACAAAGCGGAAGGAAGGAAAAGCAAAACTCAAGTTGGCTTTCAGAGAGTGCCCCAGCTGTCTTCCCTCAAATATACAGCAAGCTATTCTCAATTTAGTAAGACCAGGGAAAGTGTCAACAAACATCAATTCGGCGTGTAGGGACACAAGAGAAGAACACAAAGAAACTGGCTGAACAGAAAGCATCATATGTATACACGCTAAAAGTTCTTTAAAAGACAAAGGGAGGAAATGGGAAAGTGGAAGATGCAGAGTGAAAATGAACACACATAAGCTGCCAGGACGCACAAAGACAAAAGCCAGCTGGGATAAGAATCAGGGAAAGATAATGGAAAGAATATTTATCTGTAACTTCAGAGTGTAAAGATAAGAAACCAGAGCAACTAATTTTGAGTACATATAAAGATTTATCACTGTCAAAATATGTTTGAGTTTGTTGATTTTTCTAAGGAGATTTTTAATACTACATACCAACAAAGATCATTTAAAGCTGCTGAGATTACTGTCAGCTTCAGGCCACATCTTTGGAGTCACCGACTTTAACCCCTTCTCTTCCTTGAAGTTGAGAAGTAAAAGTTAAAAATCTCTGCCATCTCCTTTCGAGGCCAGGCAACTGTCAACAAACACCCATCATGTTTACGTGCTGAGCAACTTAGCAATCTACTTTGGAAGACAGAAACAGAAGAATACTTGCAGCAAGCTAAGCAGAGAAATATAAATAAGCAAAATAATACCTTTTAAACAATAAATCATGTATCCTTGAAAATGGTGGATAGCAAAGAAAAGGGGCAAGGGGCTTCCCATATTAGAAGGTTCCTATTTCCAGGGCAGTGTTTCTGCATCCATCTGATAAATCTCACTGACCATCCAGTTCGTGCTAGGTACTCGGCCAGGCAGGTGCTGGGGCCGAGTACTGCCACATGAGACGCAGGTCCAGCGGAGAAGGTGTCCTCTAACGAGGAGAAACGAATGAGGGACAGAGGGCTACGCTAGAAATAAGTACAAAGAACTAAGGGATCACCTACGTTATTCCTGGTTGGAGGAAACAGCAAGAGGAGGAATCAGGAAGGGCATCATGCAGGAGGTGATCCCTGAGCTAAACCCTACCAGGTAAAGGAGGCATTTGGCAGGAGAGCACGCAACTGCAGACAGGCTGAGGGAGCTACAGAGGATGAAGAAATGGGAGGGACGAAGGTTCCATGACTCTGTAATGGGGGAAGGAAATAAATTTGGCAAGGAAATAAGCTTTCTTGGGCTTTACTGAGTAATACTTTAAGAAGCAGCACACATATCATGTATAAAATGAAGTTCATAAAATAAGTATGTATAAGGACAGTACCTAGGTGTGCATGCACAAAAAAAAAGAAAGCAGCAGCAGCATCACGGGTGATTCTTCTTTCAAATTTTCCATTAATATTCTTTTAAATATCATTTTTTTTAGCATGGAGCATTTCAAGTTAATATGTTGCCCAAATACAAATAGTTTGCCTTAAAAATTTCCGTTTACAAATTTATCAGTACAAGAAAGTTAAATGATTATTAGTGTTAGTGGTTAGTGCTAACTTTAAAAGTCCCCAAAATATATGACACACCACTTAAAACTGGTTCAACCTAGGAGAACTTCGGGTGAAATAATTTCACAAGCAAAACCCCTGAGTGTGTGATTTATGGGAAGTAATACGGTGAGTAATAGAGTGGTTAAAACAGCGAAATTAGGTGAGAGAAAGATTCACTGAGGCTGAGCTAAACAGCTACATAAAGCCTTTCTTTATGTAGAGAGTGAAGCACTATTGTCTGAATTTGATGCAAGTGGAGGTAACAGGAAAAACAGGGGTGGGAGCTCTCTGACCCTTTCCGGTGGGGCTGAAGGGAGAGGGACACAAAGGGAAATGCAAGCAGGCAGAGCTGTCAGGCAGTGGAGCCCAGGGGCTCGGCGCAGGCTGTCAACCCACAGTGTCCTCTAGCACCTCCCAGCCAGTCCAGTGGGGAAGTTTCTGGCATGTCCATGGTTACAATCACTACTTCAGAACCTAAAGCCAAACATGAACTGTTACACTCTGTGGGTGCTCATCAAAAGTCATTACTAATGACGGCAGAGCCTTCGATCAGTCTCTCCAGCCTTGGAAAGCCCTGGTACAAGAAAAATAGTGATAGGTTTGGGGAAGCTGAAGATACAGGAGTGTCAGAATCTGAGACCTGGATTCAAATCCCCATTGTTCCCCCTTACCAATGCACAGCTCACCCAACTCACTCGGTCTCTCAGGAGCCCCATGGATGATACCTCTTTTAGGACTGCTGTAATAATGCACCCAGCCCAAGGCAGGGCCTCAACACCCTTGCAACCCTCTCACGCTATGCAAGGGACCAGAGGTACTTTCTGTCTCCTACAGTCAGTAAATGTACAGAAGCCAGAAAAACAGTAAGGACAAAACAATATACCCCTCTGCTCAGACCTCCTTACTACCTACAAAAGGAAAAGCAACTCTGTAAGATTGTGCCTGAAGACCCAGATTAAGAGCAAAACTAAGTTTCTCTCTTCTGATGGGTTTCCTAGAAGCTACAGAAGCATGGCAGGCTTGCCGTGACAACAAGATTATGTTTGGCACAATCTAGGAGCTTTATTTCTTATATATGAGTCATATGTTTATTCGGTACAAGATTTCCATCTAATAAACCCAAAGCATGAGCTCTGACAGCCATGAGGGTGGACGGTGGAAAAAGGCACTACAAATTATTAATGTGATGAAGATCTGTGTCTTTTCTTTCCCATCTGGGGGAAAAGTGAGCTTTTTCTTTAATATTTAAAACAGCAGTCCACAGGCAGACAACCAACATAAGGCAATAATTCAATTGAAGGGCATTCTGGTGTGTGTAAACCACTCAAGTTTCACCCTTGGGTAGTTTATTACATTATCAGAATCTCCTGATTGAATTACATTCCTGCAGTGCTTCCAACACTGTGACTTTTCCTCATATAACACCTAATATTGCTTATCAAGAGGCTATGTTTGTCCTTCGGTGTTTTATCACTTGTTACCTTAGGATGCCTATTTACTTAAGAACATCTTTCAGAAACCCTGGGTTTTATGCATCTCACCACAGATGTAACCAAAAAGGCTTAACTGCCTCACAGAAAGGCTGAAACTGTACCGCCCAGAGCTATGCCAGTTTTCGGAAAGATCTAAGTCAATTGAGTTTCATCAAAGCCTACAGGTTGGCATAAATCTAAGGTAACACTCAGAAAAAGCAAATAAAAGGCACTTTTCCTGGAGTGTTGATGGCCTGTGCTTTTCAGATTAACAGTGTTAGGTACTATTGGTCAGAAGATGGTGAGGCCTTTTCCTTTAATCAATACTAACAGGAAGATCAACAGACAGGAAAGGATAAATCAACATTCAGTGACATAAGTATCCAGGCAAAGACAGACCTTTACTCGAGAGGAAAAGTGCTTGAGCTCCCTTTCCAAGCTATAAACAAAACACAAACAGCAGCCTAAGTTATCACCAACAATGGCAAAAGATAAAAGAAAGATTTCGCCAGTACTTGCCACAACTAGATTAGAGAGCTTTTCTGGAAAGAGGGGAAAAAAAATTCAGCGCTTTGAAACTAGAGAAATGAATTCTGAATTATTTTCGATTATACAGGCAGGTCTTCCTTGAAGCATGTGTTCAACTGTAATAGATCCAGGTAAGTAAGAGGGCAGATATGACAAGGACTGATGTTCTTATTTCATCGACATCATTCATATATGGTGGTTTTCTGAAAATACACCAGCAGCACAATACAAAGCTTATACAGGGGCAAATTCCCAGAAAGTGGTGAACAAGAAAAACATGTAACCTTACCAATGACTTCATTAAGTCAGTGAAGCTCTGTGTTTATTGTGTTTGAAGTGAACACCCAACCTGGCAAGGGTTTGGTTTTTTTTTAAAAAAAAGCACAAAGCTGTCTCTGAACAGGTGGGAAAAGCAGGACAATTAGGGCAAGGCTGTTGCACTCAGAAGGTCTTGGGTTCAAATCAGAGTTCTGCCGCGTCCTAAACCCGGAGATCCTCAAGCATCTCAACCACCAGGACTCAGTTTCCTTACTATCAGGCGCCGAGTCATGGGACCTACCTGCCCAGTCTGAATGTAAAGAGGCGAGGCCCTCGCACTCGGCCCGGGCGAGCCAGCCCCTCCGGGCACCTCCTCGCCAGGAGGAAGGACTGGGGCCTCCGCGAAGCAGCAGTGCAGGCAGAACTCCCGAGCCTGGAGCGCGGGCGCACGCCCGGATCCTGCGGCGTCCCCTAAAGGTTTTAAACCACGGGCCTGAGACCAGGACCCGCCCATTAAGTTCAAATGGAGGGGCGCGCCCGGGGGAACGGGCAGGGGGCCGGGAGCGGGCATCAGGCCAGGCAGGCAGCGGCAGCCCCCCCGCGACTGCGCCCACCTACTGCAAAACGGGCCGTCCACGTGAATCCGCCCTTCTCTTTCCTTCCGGCCACGGGACCCACTGCCCCTCCGGAGGGGCTGCTCCAGGGGCGAGAGGCCGGCTCCACACTGGTCCGGCCGAGCGCCCGCGGCGAAGGGCCACAGCGGAGGTCCGGCCTAAACCGCGGGGCCTGGGGGTCGACCCCGCGGCGCGCCTCCCCGCCGGCCACTCCCTCTAGAGGCTCTGCGCGCTCGGGCCCCGGCTCCGCGCAGGGGCTGCGGGGGGCTCCCCGCCGGCCACTCCCTCTAGAGGCTCTGCGCGCTGGGGGGGCCTCCCAGCCAGCGGGGCCCACGCGCGGCGCCCGGGAAGCATCGCCCGGGCCTCCCGGGAGCGCCCGGCTCGCGAGGGGCGCAGGCCGAGCGCGCCCGGGGCCAGCGTTCCCTGAGGGCTGCCGGCGCGGGGCTCAGCCCAGGCCCCTGCGGCGGCTCCACACCAACTACCGAGGGACCAAACGGAGAAGGCACCGGAGGAGATCCAAGGGGGGGGGGGGGGGGCGGGGGGGGTGAACTAAAAAAATTTAAAAATAAAAAAAAGAGAGAGAGAGAAAAGGCAAGCCTATGTTGAGATTTCAAGTAAAACCCGGTCCTGCAGATCAGCGAACTCGCTCAGAAAGCTCAAATTGTGCCGCAAAATGTTTGCAGGCTTTCCCCTCCCAGAGGCCTAAATCTCTGCCAGGCCCGCGCGGCCCTGCCCTTCCCTTTCTCTCTCACCGCACTGCCCCCCCACCCCCACCCCTTAATTTCCAAGCTTACTGAATGCCTCTTAGCGCCTCACATCCTAAAAACGTGCCTTCACTCACACCGCTCTATCCAGAATTCTCCACGACTCGCCCCTTTCCATCTGCGCTTCACCGGAATCCTTCCTCTGCGCAGAAACTTGGTTTTGTCCTGACAGGACAGCCTCATAAAACCCTGCACCTCTTGGCAGCACCTGCTGGGTTTTCAACGTGAATCTAAAGTCCTTCTTGCCCGATAGACTGTACGCTCCAGGAGGGAGGAGGCCACTCCGTTGTGGATGAGTATTTGTTGGCTAGCGGATACTATTCCAACCTAACTTTTCAAACCATCCGCTTCCCCCAGCATTTCACCGTCTAGCCAGATCGCGCAAGGTTCCTCGGCTCTACTGCTCCCTCAGCCTAGAACATCCTCCTCCCTCACCCTCTATAAAAATCCAGGTCACCCTTCAAAACTCTGCCCAAGGGCCACCTCCTTGGAGAAATCCTTCCCCATCTCTCAGCCACAGACGTGCCTCTAACCTTCAGCCTGGTGAAAAGAATTACACTTCAGAGCACTACAGACCTATCTTCGAAGCAGGTTCTGCCTTGGACAAATCGCTAAACTGTAACTTCATCTCCGAAATAATAAACCCTAATTTCGGGGGCCGATAATGTAAAGCACTAGCAGAACCTGGCGCCCAATAAATAAGTGCCTGCCCACCGCCCCTCCTCTACACAATGTATAATTTTCTTTCTGATTCCCCTGTCTTGCCCTTAGATTGCAGGTGACTGAAGGGCAGTTCCTTCTGTGGGTTCCAGCACCCATGGACCTCTAATGTGTCACCATCATTGTCAAAACAGAGCAATAATAGCACAACCTAACATTTATTGAGTGGGTAGTGTGGATGCTTAGATGGTGCTTAATTTCTAGTAGGTATATGTGATTATACTTTTAATTAAATACATCCATACCGAGTATATGCACAATTAAAATATAAATACATGCGGTGTCCCAAAAGTCTTAGTGTAGTTTTAGGCTTTGAAAACTATAGAATTATAAAAGCTACAAACTCACAGAACACACCTTTTGCCCGTTTAATGATTGATTTAAATGTCTTTTATACTTAGGTTACAAATTTTGCGCACAAAAATTCTCATTTAAAATTTTCCAGTCCCAGGTGATGCAACGGTGGCTCAGCAGGCAGAGTTCTCGCCTGCGGTGCTGGAGACCTGGGTTCGATTCCCAGTGCTGCCCATGCAAAAAAAAAAAAAGGGGGGGGGGTTGTCAAAAATTTTCAGTCCCTCTGATTAAAAATGGCAAACATTAAACATCGCCAAACAGAATTTGGGGAAATTTCAGAAGTTACATTTACTTCAGCTAGTAATAAATCTTTTTTTTTTCCTTTTATTTTTGAGGCAGGGTTTGTAGT
Organism: Tamandua tetradactyla; assembly: GCF_023851605.1. Classification (NCBI taxonomy): domain Eukaryota; kingdom Metazoa; phylum Chordata; class Mammalia; order Pilosa; family Myrmecophagidae; genus Tamandua; species Tamandua tetradactyla. The sequence continues at coordinate 9,624,204 of NC_135338.1, forward strand.
TCTCTCCACTCTGGTCGTTGCATCTACTTTCACACCGTCTCGTTCTCCGTGGAGAAGACACTGGCCAGTCCCAGGCTGCCCCATGCCAGAGTCCTCTTCTGCCTCTGCTTGCTTAACTGGCACATACTGGTCTCCACGGTGTGACGGAGGCATGCAAAGTATTTCAGGAACTGTATTCCCTTTTTACTGCTGCACAGACAGGTACAGCCAATGTAAATGAGCTTTTCAATCCTGTCACTTCACCACCCCACCGCAGTGCTGAAATACTGTTCTGGTCCATTCATGGGCCTATATACCTGCAGGAGGCTTGTATAGATTACCTCCCCTACTCAGGGAGTTAGTTCTATTATTTCATGTCAGGTGGCCTTTGAATGCCTGAAAATCTGTGTCATGCATTAGCTGTCCTTGGTTAAAGCTGCTTATGTTAAGTCTACCAGAAGCATGGTGATAAACTAAGCTGGGCCATTCTTCAACTGCCGAGCTGGCCACGAATTTCAGGAGATAATACTGATTACGGAGATTAAAAAATGCAAAAGAATTCTAGATGACATAAACATGATAAAGTTATTGTTCCACAAATACTTGGGTTAGCTAACATTTTCATGCAGTACAGTATTTACTTTTCAGAATAATTCATCCAAAAGGCTGAAATTGTGCTTATTAAAACAATCAATATTCTGAAGAAAACAAAAAAAAAAGCCCAACAAAAACCTCAGTGAATTTATTTTGCATTACATTTGCTCTCAAATCTAAACTGAACTACATGAAAATACAGCTTTCGTGGAATTTCACTCGTCCATTGTGGTTTAACAAACCACTCCAAAAAGTAGTGGCTTAAAAATAACCACCACCATTTATTTGCTCCCAATTCTTTAATTTGAGCAGGGCTTGGTGGAAGTAGCGTTTCTCTGCTCCAAGTGATACTGGCTGGGACAAGCTTGAAGGGTGCCTCAGCTGGGTGGCTGGAATGGCTGAAGGCAAGCCAGGCCTCCTCCTATCTCCTTCTGTAATCTCACCCACCAGAGCTACTGTGCAGCCAGGTAATCAGATCTTTTTCTATGGCCACTACCTTCTAAAAGGGAGGAAACGGAAGCCACAACACCCCAAGGCACACCCAAAATTCTCAGCCAAAAACATCACTTGAACCACATTCAAATGGCCAAAGCAAGTCATAGAACCATTCCAGATTCAAGGGAAGGAATAAAACGTCATCTCCTGATGGAGGTCCAGCATGCACACACAGGGCCGGGAGGTGCTGGCATCAATAGGAGGTAAAGTGGGAAGAGCATGAGATCAAAGTCAAAACCTTGAGTTCTCTTATCTGATTTCCAACTGACTGCAAGACCACGGGAAAGTCAGGTAATCTCTTAAACTGCCTCCATAACATGGCCTTTTAGTACAATTCTTTTATTGGATAGTTTAAAGGGTCAAACATCTGGATGTTTATTAAGTGAAAACAGTTCAAGGACATGAGAAACTATTCTGAGGAGTATGAACTGCTGACAGGCACCAATTATCTGAGCTGTACTCTCTTGAACACTTTGAGCTATAAAACAAAAATATAGGTTCCATTCTGAATTCTATCCAAGACAGTGTAACAATAAAAGCACCCCAAGCATAACGTAATCTTACATACTACAGCACAGTTCCAGTTTGCAGAATTTTCTGGGATCTGGTATGAAAGCAGACTCCCTGCATTTGTGTGTTCATGACCCTTTTGGAGAAAGGGCCTTTCTTTGATAGGTAATTAGTCAATCAATCAATAAAATGCTCCAGAAAAACCTAATTGCATACCCATCACAAGTTCTAATTATAATTAGAGAGTTCTGTAACTATGTCCCAGGAAGCAAGAGAAGGCTAGATATGGATGGGAAAGGAGGGGCTCTCTCAGTCTCATCTGAGGAGCTTGGTGATAGCAAACAGCCGCTTTATACCAACAGCCTAGAAGTCAAACATACAACTGCCTGCTTTGGTTGGATTCCGTTGTAACAGTACTAATTAGAATGGAAGAGCCGAGCTTGAAATAATGGTTTCTCATCCTAAAAACAGATTCTGCATGAGCAGAAAACAAGGAACAAGCAGAGTTAAGTGTTTGAGAGTGGGAAGCATTATGTGGATGGCTGGAAATAAAACCTCAATCGAGAATGACTTGCAATAGCCTTAAACCTGCTGCTGAAAATACCCCTGATGCATATTTATTAGGTTCGTCATCCAAGAGGCTTGTGTTCCACAGCATTTCGGGGCCATCATTAACAGGCATTAATGTCCCCAGCCTTTCCACACCACCGAGGCGTACTGCAATGCGGCTCTGGGCTGCTGTTGGAATCAGAACAGATGGTCTCCTTCCCTTCCAGGCAGAACTTTCTGCAGGTGACAAAATGACTGTTAGGTGACTGGCAAAAAGAAAAACAAACACAAGTTGAAACTGGAATATCTGATGTCATTAAAGTACATGTTTGGTATCCCAGGGAGCCTTTAAGTTGGGCCTTAAAGGATGGAAGGATTGTTTACAAAACTGCAGCTGTGCCTTCGAATCAGCAGCACTCCCTGAGCCCCGGTGACACCTCTGTGCTATGGGGGCACCAGGGGGTGTCACAGAAACTCATTCCGTCAAGATGCTCAGAGAGTGCTTGCTGTGCGTCAGGAAAGGGGTGGTCTAGCGCTCCTCAGTGGAAGGAAGTAGCAGTGTCTGCTCTCAAGGGGCAAACTTCCAGGGAAAACCAGACAGTTTCAATGAACTCTGGCAGACTGCAATTAACACTCTGGGCACGTGGCAAGCAGCACATTGGATTGAACCATGTTTATGTCTAGGATGTTAACTATATATCCTTACATTTGTTTACACTTCTATTTTCACTTTGGTAAACTGTTTATATACCTTGCCTCCTTAACTAATGGAACACTCAGGGATCCTTGGGCTTTAAGAGCAGAACCTACTCAAGGTGGCTTAAGCAGTAAAAAAAAACGTAAATAAATTAAAACTGGAATAGATGGAGGCTCTCAATAGAGACAGGGTTATATTCTAAAAAGAGCTTTTCCTGATTATCCTATCTAAATGGGCCCCCTACTACCTTATCCCAGCATTTCATCCTGCTGGTCAGCAACCCCACCTATCCAATCGCACTCTCTCCACTTATCTTGCCTTATTTTCTTTACACGACTCTCTGAAATTAAAATTTTTATCTATTTGTTTGCTTGCTCATTTGCCATCGTCCACCTCTCCCATTAAAATGTAAGTTCCATGGAGGGTGGAGGTATGCTGGTGTTCTCGCTATGGGGTTTTCATTATTTTTGCAACTGTCCTGTTAAGTTCAAAAATATTTCAAAATCAAAGGTTTAAAAACAAATTTAAAACAGCTGCATCTTTTTTTGCAGAAGTGCTTCTTCCACTCCCATCTCATAGCTGGAAATCCTGCTGCAGTTTCCTATGCTCTCAGAATAAAGTAAAAAAAAAAAAAAAAAAACTTCCCATATGAAATTAGCCTTTATAATGTGCCCCATCTACTGCCCTAACCTCATGTCACACAATATTTCATCCAACTACTTGTTTCTAGCCATGGAAGGCTTCTCTCAAAGGAGCCATGCACACACCCTGGGGTCTTAGAATAGTGTATATCCTCTGCCAGACCACTCGTTCCCTCTCACCTCCAACCAGTTTTCCCTTTCTCATTCAGGCAAGGGGTTGGGTGACCCTGTAATGTCTCCCGTCACAGCCCATACTCTGCAAACTGCTTTTTATTCCCCCAACTGGACTGCAAGCTCCACAGTGGCAGACACTGTGTTTCATCACAGCATCCCTTAGTGCCGAGCGTATCATCTGACAGGTAGCAGAATTTGTGGAATAAATAAACGGGCTGTATTTGGTAATAGTCGTTCACTAAGAGGCTATAATGAGAATAAGACAGGCTACCTGGGGTACAATTCATGAGGACAGGGAATGCGTCTGCCTTGTCCGCGCTGTATCCTCAGTGCCTTGGAAGAGGAGACACCCAATAAATATTTGTTGAACGAATAAATTCCTGGATCACCCAATGTAACTCCACCCCTTTCTTCCCCACTTGTGAAAACATATCAGAAAACAAGTGAGTGAAAAATGGCATTATTAAAGGGATATCTCTGAACCATCTGAGAGATCCACACTTTATTACTTGTCATAAATTACTGGCCACACCCCTCAAAACTCATCCTCGCATATGAGGTATTTGGGACAGGGGTTGCGAACAGCTGGTTTAGACAAAGCTGAGATAGAAAGACACACGTCCTGCTCTCATTTTCCAGAAGTTGAAAGTGACAATAGGCACAATGAAAACTAACAACTGAATCATTCTGACCCTCACTTTTCTTTTTATAAAAACAAACAAACAAACTTCTGCATACTCTAAGAGATCTCTTTAATTAAATAAAAAAAGATGTTAGAAATTCCTTTTTTTACAGATATTTTTCTCCCATACCAGCCTGGTACACTGAGTTACTGCTGTCTCTGTTGAAAAGCCATCCTACAGCCACAAGACTGATATTTGCAGAGCAAACACAAAACCCCTACCCCAGGGAGATAATATTGGTCTCCCTCAAATACAATAACTGCTATGTTTTTTGTCTTTTTTTAATCTTTTGTGTGTGTATGCGTGTGTGTTTCATCTTTAGGATTAGACATGCTTTGGTAAAGTCACTAGGATCTAAATCAACCTGGCTTTATCTTTGTTTGCATAAAGTGTCCCCAAATATTGATCACACGATGACAGGTGACCAAAAATGAAAAGTGTGAAGGAAAGTTTCAGTCTTCGTGTGTAAAAGAGAGAAACAAATAAATCTGAGACAGCCAGACTGGAAGCTACAAAGCAACACAGACAGCTACATATGCCAAATGAGGCTAAAGTTAGTAAAGGAAAATATAGTAACCCAAAGCCTGTAACATCAGGACCCACCACAGCCCAGAGTCAGACAGTCCATCCATACAGGCAGTTCTGTGCCCTTCAGATCACTCCACACACTGAGTGACAGTAAAGATTTTGTTTTATTAAAAAAAAAAAAAGTTCAAAGACCTTTTTAGTCTTTAAAGGATGCTTGTATTTGATGTCTTTTCAGCCCAAATTAGCTGAGAGGATGAGAAAAGGAAAAGTGTTAGGGGATATTTTAAGGCGTCTTGTTACTACTAAAAAGAGGGGTGATGGAAGGCAAAGTGCAAAGGTTAATACAAAAAAAAAAGTATATGGAAGTTGGCAGCTTTTTTTTTTTTTTAAATAAAGACCATAAACTCTATAAGCAATAGTCCTCTTTCTCTTGGGATCTATCAGATCACTGTATTATCGGTAACTCTCTGCCCTTTATCCTTTAGTAGACCTTAATCAGTTTCTACTAATTAAAAATATTCATTGTTCAGTTATATATCTAAACCTTTGACTGTACAGGTTGTTAAAGTGTGCGCAAGTGTGCACAAGTGTGCACATGCACCAAAGATCTCTTTGACAACCTGGTGAAGTGTGAAGCCCTTCTTGGAAAAAAAAATTAAATGCAGAAAATAAACTACGAATGATTACAAATGAAATTAATTATACTTAGTCATCAAAATAGCTTTAAAAATGTGACATACTAATAAACGCATTAATGTATTAATGCATTAAATAAAAAAACTAGCAGTGGGTCTAGTAGCTACTGTAAATGATATTTTGAGACATCTGTACAACTATAAATGTGATATGAAAATATCTGCAATTTATATTAGCCACGAAGTTGCAAGTGCTGCTAATTGCTGCTGTGTTTCATCACCTACACATATAATTGAATGAAATACAAAATTTCAGTGTTTGAGTATAGCGAAAATAAAGATGTTTTTTCTCCCCCAGCCATGTTCAAAAGCTCCCTGAGCTCCATCTATGGACCCTACGTTATGAAAGCCAACAAAAATACATGTTTGTAAAACATCGAGTGAAAAATAGAAAGCCCTGAAAACTGCATTACCCATTCAACTGTGAGGGGAGGGGAACGAAGAGAGCAAGCAATATTTTTCCAAAAAATATGTCCCATGACGGGATGTTAGTCGGCAAGGAGCAGAGCCACATGCTTCAAATCAAACCCAGAAAGGGGACCTGCTGCCCCTCGTGCAAGTTACAAATAATTGAAGCTCTCAGGAATTGACACCACTGGAATGTGCCCTTCAGTGCAGGAACCGTAACCTGAAACTTGTAGTCCAGTGATCCAGCTCATAGTTCCAGCTCAGCCTGACTCAAGTAGGAAGTTAAACAAATCTCCTTCCTGAGGCCTCAGCTTCTTCAACAGTAGAATCAAGAGGCTGAACATGTACTATGATCTCTTACGCCCCTTCCAGTTCCAAAAGCAACAGACAACTAGATCATCTTCTCCTTGTGCTGGTTATTTCAGACCAATTTAGCTTAATTCCTACATCACTGTCCTTCTTAAACTCAAAACAGAAGTTTCACCAAATTTGAATGTTCTTACGTACAACTTAACACCAGAGCCAAATATATGTAAGCCATTAACACTTTAAAAAAAACAGAAACTCAGCCTGTTTCGCGCATACCTATTTCATAAAAAGCAATACAGCATTGGCCTTTCTGCTATTAAAACAAAAGTATGAGTACTCATTTGAATTCGAGCCCCTGTCGCCACAAGAATAAACAAAACCAGCAAACGACAGGCTACTTCGAATGTGTAACTATACATTTGCCCTCATGTGAGCCAATGAGCAATATTACAGAGTGCAGACCTTAAAGGCCACCTAATCCAATCCAGTTTTGCTCTAGATAAAGAAATCGGATGAAGGACTAAACCAAAATCAAAAAGCCAGTAAGGCAAGAGAGCAGGACTTAAATCCAAGCCTTACGTATGACGTAAATTCATGCTCTTCCCTCTACACTGAATTGACTCTTAGATCCTGACACACTTTCCCAGCTTTAAAATTTTAACCAAGTTTAAACTTAATAGTAAAGAAGACATGGTGATTAGACCAGTCATTTGTTCTACCTTCAATTATGTCATGGGAATAACGAAGCATTATGGCTATGATACATTAGCTAGTAGGAATTATGAAATAGCTAAATTCCACTCATCTGCCAAGAAAGTGCTGACCCCACTAAAATCCTAACTGCCTGACATTCTCATGATATTGTGTAACATACGAAAAGATGCAGAAATATTTCAATATGGATGTAGCAGACATATATCAGCTCTTCATTCTGCTCTCCAGAACATTTCCTAGTGACATTTTACTACAAAATTCAGGAGAGAGCAAAAAGAACAAAGTTACTCAACAGTATAAATCATTGTCATAAGCAAAAGTTTCTATCAATATCAGCAATTTGGCATTTTTTGATCTCAAGAAAGAAATTATCAATAAGAATATCTACTAGGAATTCTCTATATGCCAATAGTTATGTCATGCATAGCGTTTTTATTTAATTGTAATTGTTTTAAGAGAGAGGACATTGTTTCAATTCCCAAGGATGGGATATGATTTAATAAGGATTCCTTTATAGCCCACCTATCTACTCCCTCTTTTATCTGCATTCTTCAATGATCAATACTGTTAAAGAGGTAGAAATCTCTCAAAAAAAGAAAATGACAATTCTTCTCAAGTATTCAAAAACCAGACTAAGATCTTCTCAATAGTCTGGTCTCAACTCACATTTCACCTCCTCAGAGAGACCTTTCCAGACCTCCTTGCTAAAGAAAGCAGTGTCTAGCTAAAGCAGGCACTTTACATTAACCAACTACTTGTCAGGTCTTGGAAGTGCATGAAATTATTATTTATTATTCCCTTGCTTACAAGCTTATTTCTGTTTATGCCTTTCACTCTGGATTAAATTGAAAGTTCCATGTTCCACTGCTGTCTGTCCGATGTCTAAACAGTGCTGGCACATAATAGGTGCACAGATAACTGCTGAGTATCTAGCCCCAAAGAGTAAGTCACTTTTTGTCATACTCTGTTTCTCCTGGAAAAGCATTAGTAAAGGACAAATCACATGCAATTGGCAACGCATTTACACAGCCTACTTTAGCACAAGTTTTTGATACTAGGACAATTCAGGGTATAAATCCTTTTCATGGCTTTGGAATGTCCAATACTTCCAGCTATGAGTACAAAACCTCTCCAGGCCCACTCACAACACACTTCTTTTCTAAAGCATCTCAACAATAATTTCCTCAAAAGGAAATAACGAAATAAAGTTCTGGCACAAATCAATCTTTCCTGTCAGGTTCACCATGTTGAACATACTTGGAAGACAGCCACACAAACAAAACCAAACTCTACAAAATTAAGTTGGGCTGAAGTTACATAAGAGCGACAAAACTCCAGCTTTTTCCCTGTCACTCCTCCCTTCTTCCAAGGAACCTTGACATGTGAGGCTTTTAAGTGCAATGTCCACGCAGGTGATAAAAATGCTTATCTGCCAACAGCTTCAAAACAGGTAAGGAGATTCTAATAATGGTCCACTTAGAGACTTGAAAATTTTCAGTTGTACTGGGTCTGGAAGCTTCTCTTAAAAATTCCTCTCTTTAAAATTACCTTTAAGTCCATACTTCAGGGTTTCGAAATATCAAAACCCTTTTCACACAGTTCCCTGAGTTCTCCCATAGCCACGGCTCCTCATGAGTGTGCTAAGCCTACCTATCAGCGCCTATGATGCTAGGAATACAGATCTTTCAACAAAAGCGCGGGTTCCCACGAGCGACGTATCGAAAGGAGGAAAAAAAATAATCCTTTCTCCTCCAATGCTAAACCCAAGTTGCTTCTTCCCCGGAGTTTCCTGCTCCCATCCCCCTCCCCATGCTGCTCCCCTCTCACTGCCCAGTTTATCCAGTTTTAATCTGGCAAAGCCTCTCTCCCGGTTTATTAAGGGTAAACAATAGAAATGTCACAAGGAAACTCAGGAAGTTGATCAAGTCGCTAATTGCCATCGTTTAACGATTGTAGATAATTACTATCTTCAAAATGTGGTTTGCACAAGAGGAGAGGGAGCCGAGGCGGGCGAGGTGGGTGCGCCCCCCGCGCTGTCCCCCGGGGCGGCCGCTGCCACGAGGGGCGGCCCCGCGTTCCGGTGCCCGAGCCCCGGGCGGCCGCGTCCCTCTCCCCCACCCCAGGACACTCTCGGAGGATCGGCCTGCCCGTCTGGGTCACAGACAGTTCACTGCCCTCGGGCTCCGGCTGTCCGCCGCGGTCACCATAACAATATGCAAAGCGCAGCCCGAGGACGCCCGCCTGGCAGATCGCACAGCCCCGCGGCGCCACTCTCCGAGTTGCGGGGTCCCCGGCTCGCCTTCCGCAGGGACACAGATCCCCGGGGACAGCCCGGGTGGCCCTCCCTTCTCCGCGAAGTGTGTGTGTGTGTGTGTGTGTGGCGGGAGGTGGGGGGGGGGTCTCCTTCGAGACCGCAAGACGCCCGCGGCAGCGCCGCTCAACTCCAGCCCACGGCGGACCGCGGACCCGGTGGCCGCGCGCTGAGCCCCGCGGGGTGCTGGGTCGCCCGAGTGCCCGCCCCCGGGGCCCTTCCCGCCGCCCGCGCCAGCCCCGGCGACCGCGCCGACCCGGCTCCGCCACTTCCTCGGCGGCCGGCCCCGCGCGGACCGCGCAGCCCGGCGCCCGCCGCAGCCCCACGCGCGCGCGAGCTGGTGGGGGCATCCCGGCCCCGCCGTCCCGTCCCCTCCCGCGGTCCTCAGAGCGCGCCCGCGCCACCCGACCCCGGGCCCCACTCAGGAAGGCAGGCGCTCAGCGGCCACCCGGGCCGGAGGTCTCCGGACTCACCCCAGCACCACCAGCTCCCCGTATTTCACCGGCTCCTTATTGGGGGCGCAGTGCTCCTCCTGGCCGGGGGAAAACATGGAGCCGCGCTCGGCCTCGGCCGCGATCCCCTCCGAGTCCGCGCCGCCGCTACAATCCCATCCCGAGAAGGGGGTGAGCGCGCCGGGGAAGGGCACGGCGGCGAAGGGGGCGCGAGGCGGCCAGTCCCGTGGCTGCTCCGTCGTGGCTGCGCGGCTGCCCCACCGGGCTCCCCGGAGCTCCGCGCGCCGCGGCCGCCCCGAGCCGGACCCGGCAACAAATGGGACCCGGCAGCAGGGGGAACCTGCCCGCGCCCAGCGCCAGCGCCGCCGCCGCCGCCGCCGCCGCCGCCGGAGCCCCGCGGGAGGGGGGAGCGAGGGAGGGGCGGGGGCAGAGAGCGGGGGAGGGGCGGGGCAGGGCCCGCGGGGCCGCCCTCGCGGCGCGTGGGCAGGTGGGCGCCGCGCCTCGCTGCCCCGGGGAGCCCCTGCCGCCGCCCACCCCACCCCGCCCGCTGCGCAGCGCCTGCCCGGGCGCGTGGGGCCACCGGCGCCCACTCCCCGCCCCCCACCTCGCGCCGGGCGGCGGATCGGCCCCCGTGTTATGTAAACATAGAGTAAAAGGAAAAAGAAGTTCTTAAAGGGGCAGCTCTGTTTTTTTTCTTCTGGCTTCCTTCTCCAAACTTAGAGCGCGGGGTCCTCCGCCCACGCCGCTGCGCTCTCCAGCCTCAGAAGGCTGCGCAGAAGATCCCGAAAGCGCCTCGGTCGAGGTCCCCAAGACTACTTCATGTTTTGCCGAGTTTAGTTAAATATAGATAAAGGACTTCCTCTCTAGGTCTAAAAGCGTTTGGTTCCCGTTGCCACTGTGTCGCGTCATGCGTATGGAGGTGTCGCACGCACGCATCTGGGTGCCTCTTCTTCCATAGCTAAGCCCTCCAAAGCTGGAAGGCATCTGGAAGTCGGAGGGCTTTACTCATCAGTGCCGGATTGAAGGAAGTTTTGACCCCACTCCATTGTACGCGACGTAGCCGCCGTTTGTTCTCAGCAGAGCTCCACATGGTAGAAATAGAACGAGTAGAATGAGGTGTGTTTTGTTTGTTTGTTTGTTTTGTTTTTTGAGCCTTGTTTTGTTTTTAAATCCATATTCTGTCCACATTTCCCAGAGCTTCTTTCGTTCTCCTAAGGGGTTAAGAGGAAATTCCCTGCGTGGAATTTTGGGTAAATCAGTATTCCTTTAGTCCTATGATTTAATCAATACACCATGTTTACTTTTTATACCTTTCTAAATCGTTACTGTATTATTATGGCTCTAAAATATTTTAGAGTTATAATAGCTTCACTGGCTGCTGTTTTTCCTCATCCTGGATTTTATTGTTTCAAAGTTTATTAAGCACTCATAACATTCTAGAACATCTGCATATTATTGCCAGCCACTGCCTCTCAAGACCGTTAAATATTTAAAGAAATAAGTACTGCCATAGCTACCCTGTGTTTAACAGTGACTACTTGGCTATGACCCTAAGTAAAGGGCCAGGAACAAAGTAATTGCATCTGTAACTTTCCAGTCTGCTCAGCACCCTTTGTGTAACATTGTGTGACAGGCTATTATTACAGTGACAACGTGCTTCAGGTATTTTTATATGTTAGTAACTGATTTTTTTTTTAATTGGGGCTTGGGAAATAAAGAAGTTATTCTAAAGTAACGAAAGCCATACCGTTGGTAAACCAAAGCTAAAATTTTATTCAACGATTACCTTATTTCAGCTAATGCTAGCAATTGCGTTCTTCAACTCAATACAGCTAGTCTGTACATTTTACATATTCTGCATATGTTTGTGCATACAAAACTCACAGCTTTAACCAACCGGCTTTTACGGAAGGACTTTTTTTCTCATAGTGTCTTGGTGTGCTTTTCTGCCTGAACTGCTTGATTAATGTTGTCTCCATCTACTGTCTTCTCCTACTTATCATATAGATGTGTGATTAGCAAAGATCTATCAGACTTATGCAGCAATTACACAGTTCCCTGTTATTACAGTACCTGGCTCTGTCATCCTGACTTCTCTAGGCCTATTCTGTTTCTGCTGCTGTTCTCTAGGCTACAATTACCTCCTTCCTCCTTCTCTCTTGGCGTGCTGTGCTTTTGTGCGTTACATTACACTGTTCTGTCTCTATTTCCTCCTTGCTGTGCTCTGCATCTGCTCTTCAGAGAATGGAAACCCATATTTATTAACTTTCTACTAAGTCCCAAATACTAGACTGAGAGTTTCCCGTAGGATGCCCCAATGTTCGAAGGCCCTGCATTCTAGCTACCTGCCCACTCTGGCCCTGACTTCCCCAGGTGCGTCCCTCCCTCTCTACTCTTTCAGCATATCTTCAGGCGTGGTTACTGTGCTCAGTCAGGTCTGTCTTTACGGAGATCACTTGAAGTGCTGCTTCTGAGAGTTTTTGAACCAAGGGAGGCTTTTTATCCTAGGCAGCTCAGGGCTGCTCTATTAGTTTTATGAAACACTCTGGCCTCTAAAAGCCCCGACTGGGGATAGCAATCTATCAATCAGGGCAAAGAATGCATTCAGGGGCCAGGCAGGAACCCCAAATGAGCAAACTGTCTGAGAGGAGAATGACAAATTCGTGAGCCTGTGCCATCGAGAAGGGGCATCTGCCACCCATCTCTGGCCGACCGTTGCCATATGACAATGCCAGCTCATGGTTGCTAGATTTAATTTTTTAAGAGAAGCCAGAAATCCCTATCTCATGCCAAATTTCCCAGTTTTTAACTGTCCGTAACTCATTCAAGTGTGAAAAAAAAGTAGAGTATAGGCCCACACAAAACCATGTCTCTATTTTGCCCAAGGACCCAAATTTTCTTTCTCTGATTTCAAGGAAACACCCATGGGTAAAAGTAAAGGGACGTTTCTGAAGTGGGATCAGATGGCAGGGCTGGGAGGGTGGCAGGGTGGTGGAGAGTAAACTGGAGTATCTCAGAGCATTGGTGGCTTGTGTCCTGAATTATTTTGCTCTGACCTCCCCCCTTCTCTGCCCCTCCCGCACGAGTTGTTCACAACTTAAACCAATTAGAACATTACGCTCAGCATCCCCAGCTATACGAGGAATCTGATTGTAACATGAATTTATTCCTTCTTGAATGTAATTGTTTTAGTTAGTAGCTCCAGTCTGGTGGGACAATCTGGCTGTACCATCTGCCATCCTACTGAAAGCCAGGGTGGGTCTGGCTGACCAGGGTGCCAGGGTAGACCCCCACTCCCCGCTTGACTTTCCATTTATGTCCCACCTCCCCGCCCAAAAACCACTCTCCTGAAGAGAATGACCCACCCACAGCATCCCAAAGGGAGTTGATGCCATTTCTTGAGCTACCAGAGGCCATATGATTACTCCACAAATAAATTATGTAAAGCTTTCTCTTGATTTCTTCCCCTGTTAACGTCTACCTCTTTTAAGCTAGAATTAAATGATTTAGTGGGGAAAAAAAATTATGTTTGCCTTAATTATACCTTAAATAAAATCAGTTAAATAAGCTCCAATATTTCTAAAATTGAGAGTCTAATATTTGGTCATCCGACTTGCCACCTTACATGCTAATGTTTGCCAATACTAAAGAGTAAAAAGACACTTTCAGAAATATGTTTGGGTAGACTGATTAGGACGCTATATATATATGTATATATATTTGATGAAACCTTGGACTGCATTTGGTTTGTAAAATTTTATTTTTTTTATAATTGGAAGAGTCACATAAGCTCTTTGTCAACAATTTTGCAAACATGAAAACAAAATTTTTCTATCTTGTTTTAAATAACCCGTAATTTCATTACCCAGAAAACCACCCTACTTATCATTTTTGTATATTTCCTTCATTTTTTTCTTTTTAAATTTGGACATAGTTGTGACAGTACTGTGTACAATAACCCTTTGTGCAGTCTGTTATCCAACCTTTCTTTACCTGATGCTATCTTGTGAACAGTTTTCTCTTGCCATTAAAACTTCACAAATTTTTTTTGTGGTTTCATCATTTCTATCAAAATTTATTAACCTTTCCCTTCTTATGGAACGCTTGGAAAATTTATAATTTTTCTGTTACAAATAATAAACATATTTATGCTTGTTATGACTGCATGAGCACTCATTCCTACAAGTGACATTATTATATCAAAGGGCATAAATATTTTTTAGACTCTTTGATGCCTATTTCCAAAACGTTTTTTGAAACAGTTGTGCCTGCCAATTTACACTGTAACCAGCAGTGACTGAGAGAACCTGCCTCAGGGAACTCTCTAGAGCATTTTTGAATCCTTACTAATTTGACAGATGATAATTTTTTATTTTCATTGTTGTCATTGCTATTGTGAGGTACCTTCACTTTTTACACAGCGAAGAATTGGGTCACATGGAGCTTGGGGTCAATGAAACCGCAGGTGTTTGGCAGATGAACTGCTTTCAAGCAGGAGCCACCTTAACGGAACCTGTGCAGTTGATTTATTGAATCTAAGTGAACTATTAAATACATTTTCCAGCTATAGTTCCAATTTGTTAGTTCCAGACAATCCAGTGAATTCTTTTTATCTGCATTCTTTCACACATATTTTGGTTATGTTCATGGGGAATACATCCAGATGGTAGGCAATTCAAATAATGCAAGAAAGGAAAACAAAATGTCTTAATGCTACTTTTGTCCTACAGTTCTCCTCCCTAGTGGAAACTGCTGCTGTCAATTTTCCGTGCATTTTATCGGTGATATTCTGTATGCTTGCATGTGTGTGTGTGTACACAGTTTTTAAGAAAATACTACAAAAGGGTAGCACACTATATACACTACTCTTAACCTATTTTTTTCACTTAACAAGGAGCAGATGACTGAATGAAAAGGTGGCGCCACTTGTGCACAAGACCTGAAGGGCTGGCATTGCATACAGAGGGGACAGCAAATACAGATACTCCAAGGGCAGAGTGAGATTGGCATACATTAGAACTAGAAAGAAATCCATGTTTCCGGAGCTTTGTGAAAGAGCAGGAAAGGAGTAAAAGGTGAAATTGCAGAGGTGGTAGGAGGCAGGTCATATAAGGCTTGAGAGTAATGATGTAAAGGTTTGCTTCTCTTTGATATTGAAAGTCGCTGGAGAACTGGGTGGGGTTGTTGAAATTATTTAAAAATTCATCTAATAATTGTGCTTAATTATTAATTAATTAGATATCATGAACGATCATAAAATGCTTTGCTAAAATCAAGATAAAACTTTTAGGAGCTATATAATAAATGTTTTTTGAATAAACCATTTACTTATTCCTTTCTTATCCCAAGTCTAGAGTTCCCGTGAACAGTGCATGGAACCTGTAACAGTGAGATATTCCTAGAAGAGGATGTCCCTTCTTGCATTTACCGCTGAGAGAGGCGCTGAAAGAAAGAGGTTCAACTAAAGCACCAGACAGGCATTCACGAGACGGGAACCCTAAGAGAGCCGCAGAGAGACGGCTGGATTAGGAATCAGAGACCTCAGTTCTACATCCCTTAATCTCTTTATGCCTCAGTTAGCCCATCTGTGAAAAAGGAATGATGATTTCCTGCCTAAATATCTCACAAGGTTTTTGAAGAAATCAAATGAAATAATGAATGTCTCAGTCATTTGTGTACTGCAAAATATTAAAACATGCAGTATTATCATTTCAAATAAAACTGCAGGAAGAATACCCTGGCGGGGGGGCTGTAGAGATATTAAATGATAACAAATCAGTAAATGTGTGTTGAAGCCTTCCTGTATTTGCCATGTGCAGCCCTGTTATAACAATCCGTGTGATAAATACGTATTTAAGACTGATGATGGTTAAGGCACCATGATATATACCGCAAGTCATACGGCCATCAGTAAGACACAAGAAACACCAGGCACCAGTCACAGAGTCTAACGGTGGAGTTGAAAGTTTTGATCCCCAAATCAGGGAGGGAATGGGGCCCTGGATGGCAAACTCTGCACACTCTTTAGCTATCCTTCTCTTTGTGAAATGTTCCCGAGTAGCGCTGGACGTCAGCCTCTCAAGGAGAGATGTACCGAAAAGAGAACGCCTTCTAAACTGTGAAGGGCTATTCGATATTACGAAGGAGTACTGAAAGATTAGCTTACCTGAGGAAACTGGATCTAAAATGTTGATCTCCTATTTCAGCCATCTTCGACTAGCTTGTCAATGTTCCTTCTCCCTTAAATTATTCACTTTATTCATATCTTTTCATAATTCTTTCTAAAAACTCAACCATTGTTTTTGCACACGTGAAGCGACTGGGTTTGTTTAGCAGCAAGGTCAACCCAGGAAGCAGTGACCTGGTCTCCATTACCACGTGCTCGTTTAAACCGTCAAGGGCAAGCTCCCACCCTTGGCTCAGCACAGATGGCCCCGCCCTCCACGGTCAACAATTAAAGTGGAAAGGCAAACCAGATAACAGGTAAAAATTGTAAGTACTCCCCTAAGCTAAATAATAAGACAAAATGGCATTTTCATTCCTTTTGAAAGAGCATGTCAAGGTTGCAGCTTAATAGGGGAATTAAATACTTTAAGACCCACAAAATCAAAACTCTTAATTCCCAAAATATCTACCTGCCTGGTCAAAATTCAATTCCTATTAACCTTTCTCTTTGCTTGGTCACTGGTCAATTATATAAGGGGTCTTTCCCTTCTTGTTTTGTTTGGTCCTTCAGGGATCCAAGGTTGCTGTGATTGGCTAAAGTCGGCATGTCAGAAAGAGCAGCAGTTGACAAAAATCAAGCTGCAAATGTAGGCACAAAATACCTTAACAAAAAAATCCAAGACTTCATTTTAAGGAGATATTTGCTTATAACAGAAAAGAACCAAATTTATTTCCTCTATGAAATCATGCATATTTTATTAAACGCTGAACATTTTATTAACTGTCTTCTAGAGCCAGTCCGGCAGATGCTTAAAGCCAGAAAAAAATTAATGGTTTGAAAAAATCCAATCCTTTGCCCTCTCCCTTCTCTCGATGCATTTTAAAATTCATAATCTTTCTGGCATTTATCACAGACTTACCATATGTTTGGTACGATATAGCCTACTCAATAGAGAAATCTCTTGCATTCTACACTCTTATAATGAAGTCATACGGATATTAAGGTGAAATTTTCATAGCTCTAAATTTATCGTTCCATTCGCAGAGATTTTACTCAGCAACTTTTGAGGATAGTGATTGTATCTGTAATCTATCATGGCAAAACAAAACACCCCAAAATTTAGTGGCTTAAAATAACAACCATTTGTTTGTTTATGGTTCTGGGTGTTGGTAATTTGGGCTTAGTTCCACTGGGCTGTTCTGCTCCCTGTGTTTTTGGCCAGGCTCACTCATGCATTTACGGCCCCTTGGTCAGCAGCAGGCTAGCTGAGCCTCACTCAATGTTTAGACTTCAGTTGGGATGGCTAGCGGAGCTCAGATAGCTGGGCCAAAGTAGTTTCTTTCTCCATATGATGCTTCAACTTCAAGGCACCTACCTGATCTTGTTCACCAGTTCCAAAAGAGTGAGGAGTAAAGCTGAAAATCCAAGTTTGGTGCTATGGTGGTGGGATATTGGCACTGAGAATTAGGCTGCTGCTAAATAAAAATCTAAAACTTGTGCCTTTGGCTTCGGGTCTGGGCAATAGGAGGAGACTGTCATTGAAGCTAAAGTGTGGGTAACCTTAAACTTCCTTCCAAAGACAAAAAAAAAATGCAAACTTGGTTTCATTGTAGAACGTTATAAAGACCCAGTATCAGATAGGAACTAGTATTCTTTCCAACTGTGATCACCACACGACCTCCAGCAAGTCTCACTCTCTGTGCCTTATTCTTAAAGAGCAGTAGATAATAATAGCTTCAGTAATACTCATTGAGTGTTTATTATGTGATAGGGACTACTCTACATGCATTACACAAATTAGCACATTTAATCCTCATTATAACCGAATGAGATAGTGCATTCGTTTCTTAGCTGCTGAAACCAATGCCATGCAGTGAATTGGTTTAAGCATCAGGAATTTATTGATGCATGTTTCAGAGGCTGGAAGACTTCATTCTGCCCAGGGCTGGTACCATCTCATTGGCCATCAATCTTTAGGGTTCCTTGGATTTTCTGTCACACAGCAATGCACCTGGTGACATCTTTTCTTTTTTCTTCTGGGTTCCATTGACTTCTAGCTTCTGGCTGCTCCCTGTGGCTTCTCTTTCTGTCCAATTCCCTTTGCTTATGAGGACTTCAGCCATATTGGATTAAGACCCACCTTCTTTCAGTTTGGGCACACCTTAACTAGTAACATTTTCAAGGTCCTATTTGAGCAAATAGGCTCACACCTACAGGACCAGAGGTTTCCTGGGGGACATGAGTCAATCCCCAACAAGCAGGTACTGCTATCATCACCCCCAATATATAAAGAAACTGAGGCATAAAGAGCTTAAGTACCCTAACAAAGAGGGCACAGCTAGTAAGCAGTGGTGATGGAAAACATCTTTTTCCAGAATCCGTGCTTCTTAACCATACGCTATGCTGCCTCTCAGTTTTGTTTTTGTCATTAGAGGAATGGTGGCTTTACAGAAAAATCATGCATAAAATACAGGGTTCTCATATATTACCCTATTATTAACACCTTGTATTAGTATGGTACACTTGTTATAATTCATAAAAGAGCATTTTATACTTTCATTAGGGGTTATTTGTTTGTTTTCATTTATACCCATTGCCAATTTTGTCTGAATGTCCTTTTGTATGTCTATCCTGGTCAGCAATTTTTGTCATATATATGTTTCCATCATGGAAGACCACTTAGCTAACTGGATTAAGTCCCTGCCCCAAAGAAAACGTGCTGGGCCCAAGATGCGTATTCACAACGTACTGTGCAGGACAAATATTACC
This sequence comes from Tamandua tetradactyla, assembly GCF_023851605.1. Classification (NCBI taxonomy): domain Eukaryota; kingdom Metazoa; phylum Chordata; class Mammalia; order Pilosa; family Myrmecophagidae; genus Tamandua; species Tamandua tetradactyla. The sequence goes on from NC_135338.1 coordinate 9,642,878, forward strand.
AGGGCTGGACGACCCTCCAGGAAGAGCTTCAAAGGTCTTGAGGCCATCTGAGGCCCCCACCCCTCTCCCTATGCATGCAAGAGAGCAGTTACCCTCCCGAAGGAGCCAGTGATTAGAGTCTCATTAGCTCCTTACTGCTCTGCTGCCTCAGTGCCACGCTTACAGCACACACACACACACACACACTCTCTCTCTCTCTCTTTCATCCCACTCAGGGTGGGAGAAAGATTCCTCACAGTCACAGAGAAAATGACACAGCCAGCCTTCCCCTGGGGCACGTCAGCCCTGCCTCTTAGAATGACCACGGCACCCTGGGTCACTGCAAGCTTGCTCCAACCTCTCAGTCCCTTTCCAACTCCTCAAAGCTGAGGACAGGAGTCCATGGCTTTGCCAAGACACCACTGCTTGTCCAGGAACCTGCCAGGCATCCGAATTATCCCCCCAATCTGCTCTCAAGAGACCCTGGACTGGAGTGGTTCAGTCACCTCCTGGCAACATACATCTGTCCTCCCTCGGACAGGGGGTGTGTCCGGTATCCGTCCTCTTTGCCTACATCAGCATGGGTGAGGGAGAATTCCAAGTGCACCGCGCTGGAAAAGAAAGCTCACATGCAAATGCTTTGTACCTCTGCTAACCCCAAGTTTGCTCAAACTTCCTTATTGCAAGGACCAATGTCAGTGTCATGAAGAGCGAATTATCAGGTTTCATTGCCTAATGTAAGTTGGCAGCATCTAACCTTATACGTGAACCCTGAATAACATGAGTGAACTTAGGCTTTTTGAGTTATAAGAATTAGAGAGCTTACTCGTGCCACTTTAAGAAAAGAGAGGTTGTGTGATAAATCTTCACATGGGTTAAAAGTGAAACTGGGACAGCCCTAGGGCCCCGTGAGCTGTCCCTCTCTCAAAAGGTGCTAGCTTTCTAATGTGTTGCTGCTTTTCTCTTTCTCTCTCCATGGTTGGTCTTACTCTGCTGACTCATGCTCTCTTTCCTCTTTGACTTTTGCAGGGCACATTGGAAATCAAGTCCCTCTATGTCAGAATTGTTTAGCTTCTGCTCCAAGTAGTAATTCCAAAGTTAATTCTCTTGGCATTTCTTAGTTCACATTCCTAAGAGAGTGAATTTGATCGGTTCAGCACATTTTTATTTTTTTTGCATGTCACGCCAGGGATTGCAGGCCAGATTGGAGCTGGGTGTGCTCTCCAAGTCCATTCAACAGTGATGGTGAGGAAGAGTCACCGGGCAGAAAACACGGCTTCAAGGCTGACTGGCTCTCTCTCTTTTTCTTTCTTACTCTCTCTCTCTCTCTCTCTCCCTATTTCACTTTTTCTCTCTCTCTCTCCAGTAGAGATTGCCTTACTATAAGCTGTTGCGGGCCGGCAGGCACTTTAAACATGTCCAATGTATGTGGGATGTTTGGGGCAGAACTGAAGCAATATTTTGGCAATGGTATTAAAACTATCAACTTTACACAGTTACATTAAAATAAAAATAAGAATAATTTTTAAATAATATGGAAAATAATTTTTTAGTCAGTGAGTCTTCATTTTCCCTTTAAGGTATCCTACTATCCATATTTTTCCAAAGTTAACTCTTCAGAAAATTCACATATTACTTTTTTGAAGAAAGCAGATTTTTAAATAAGCAAATTATCAAATATTCAACACTACTTATAACCTCTTTCATCTTTTTAAATTTCAAAAGTATTCTCAGCTTTTTCGACCTTATCGCTGAAGTTTGATTTCCACTCTCTCCAGCCTCACTTTAATTTAGAAGCAAATAATCATTTCAAATGAAACTACCAGAAGCAATAAAAAATGTTTGAAAGATTTACCTTTGTTGTTTGGCCTCATAAGACCTACAAGAGTCAATTTTCACAAAATTATCCTCTAGGGATAATTTGTGGGAGAAGCATAGCATATTTGGGGATAAAGATAGATTTTAGCAATAAAAAGTGAAATACGACTAGGTACAAAGAATGAAAATGAATTTTCAACATTTTTATTTTAAATGATCCCATGACTATCTGATCAAATTATCTCCTACTTCCAAAAGTGGACTTCCTTGTTGATGTTTTTTAAGATTCTTATTCCAACAAGGTGTCAAAAAGGTGAAGAGGCAGCCAACTCAATGAGAAAAAGTATTTGGAAACCACATATTAGATAAGGGTTTGGTATCCAGTATATATAAAGAAATCCTAAAACTCAACGACAAAAGAACAAACAACCCAACTCTAAAATGGACAAAAGATATGAATAGAGATTTTTCCAAAAAGGAAATACAAATGAATAAAAAGCACATGAAAAGATGTTTATCTTCATTAGCTACTAAGGAAATGCAAATCAAAACCACAGTGAGATAGCATCTCACCCCTATTAAAATGGCTACCATTAAACGAACAAGAAATTTAAAATGTTCAAGAGGATGTAGAGAAATTGAAACACTTATCCACTGCTGGTGGGGATATATAACGGTACAGCCACTGTGTGTGACAGTTTGGCGTTTCCTCAGAAAACTAAATATTGAGCTACCCTACAAACTGGCAATTCCATTGCTTGGAACATACCCAGAAGATCTGAATGCAGTAACAGAAACAGACATTTGCACACTGATGTTCCTAGAAGCATTATTCACAGTGGTCAAAAGATAGAAACAACCCAAGTGTCCATCAATAGATGAGTGACTAAACAAAATGTTATTTAAAAAAAAGATTCTTGTTCTAGATATGGCCATCCTTTCCTCATCAATAGATGAGTGACTAAACAAAATGTTATTTAAAAAAAAGATTCTTGTTCTAGATATGGCCATCCTTTCCTCTTGCCCACGCACCCTTCTCTGAGAACTTTTCCTGCGTATTGTCCATAGCAGTGGACCTCAAAGTCACATGACCCATCCCACTGGCCAGAATTGATTAGGTCAAAAGGGCAAGTGACTGAAGCTGGGTCAATCAAGTGCTCTCTCCCAGAAATTTTGGAACTTGAAATCTAGAGACTGAGTCAATCTGACATTTTAGGACCAAGAGTCATAAGATTGAATAGAATTAGGACTAGAATTGGCTTTATGGCAATCCAAAGCTAAACGTAGGCTGAAGTTATGGAAAAGCAGAGACTAAAAGGCCTGTGGAAGAATCCAGTTTTCAGGAAGCATGGAGCAGAATTGCAAAGAGAAGTAAAGACGATATACTGAGGGAAACCGAGAGAAATGATCTGCCAGAAGATGTTTGAGTGTCCCCAAGTCCCTGGCTGAATGACTAGATCCACTGGATGTCTTCATGTTCTTATAACAAATTCCTCTTTACTTCAACCAATCTGAGTGTTCCCTCTCCTTATAACAAGAGTAAGATGATTCTATTCCTGTATGCATATTTTTATTCTGGATGAATTGCCTCATAAGACAGAAAGGGGTGGCCTCCATCCCTTCCTACACTCTGAAGAAAATTGCAAACCAGCACACCAAAGTACGCATATCTTAAATATTTGCGGAGAACAGCGGTTTCATCCAGGATGGGATTTGATGAGTAATATCTGTGACCAATATGGAACCTAATAGAAAAGCTTTTCCTAATAAAATGATGCTTCAGTCATTGAATTTATGCAGCAAATTATATTGAGTGCCCACAATAAGTCCTAGGCATGGTGAACAGCCCTGGAATCTTCAAGGAGATTAAGTGAATTATAAGTAAGGTTCCCAGTGGGACAAAGAGTAAATCACAGTTATGATATAATTTGCTTCCTATGGTTCCAATAGCCCAGTGGATGCTAAGGATGGTTTAAAATGGAGAATTTGGAGCTGGAGTATTGGGGCGGGGGTGTGAGTCAAATGGGCAAGGACACTTAAAATAATTCAACCCTTTCTTCCTTGAGTTTCTCTGACAAGGGTTACAGGTTTAAACAAAGTCCTGTCAGCAATGTCTGAGACAATTCTGGGCAAGTCAACAGATGTCTGTTAAATATCTACTATGTGCTAAGGGCACTGAATAGGCACTGGACATACATTAAGATGAAAAGGTCTTGGCTCCTTGTCAAGAAGCTTTTGCTCTGGAAAGTGAACTAAGACAAAGTCATCCAAATGGCTTTTGTACCCTAATAAGAGATATCATTCACTCACCAGTTTATATTGATTCATTTGTTTGTACTGATGCCTGGATATTGTGTTGCTAGATTCTGTAGCTGCCAAAGACCTTTGTGACTCTCCCTAACCTCCCAACACTCGTTAAAATTCTATCCCATTAAGCACAGATGACTCCAAACACTGTTAGCACAGTTGTAACAATATTAATATTGTATTATATAGGATAATATTAATATAGTCAAATATCTTTATAATAATAAAGTATAATATCAATAGTATTAATAGCTGAAAACCTCTGTTTGCTTTGTGGACAAAGTACAAGAATGTCCACGAAGTCCTAGCCCTGGGAAGCATGTCAATCTTTCAGCAATAATGTATTTGTGCCATGTCGTCATCGAAGCAAAGGGCAAATAGTACCACTGCCCCTGATCACAGGTCATGAGCAATTTAAAACATCAGTGTTAGCACAAAAAGCAAGTCAGAAGAAGATTTGACTCTTTGCGGGCTATCTGGCACACAGTCATCGAAGCTGTCAGTCTCATTTAAGGAGTAAAGAAGAGTATATACGTATCTTTGGATTTCAAAATCAAATTGCCTCTTTCTTCTATGGCAGTTGAAGGAATTCTTCCCTGAATTGGTTAAGGACCCTAGCACAAGTGGGATTGGAGACTTAAAGAAAGAAACACAAGATCAGAGGAATATTTAGAAAGCATCTTGCAGATAATCCTAAAGCTCTTCATAATCATAAAGTTATGGTTGAGTGCCTATCAAATTATAGCTAAAGACCAAGGAAAACACAGACCTTTTTCAGGTTTTCTTCAGAACTTTTTTTCAGAAGTTACTGCTCCCTTAATGGTCTGTTAGGGCAAAGAATACATTCTTGAAAATGTCAGGTATTCAAGAAGTCATACTCTTAGGCAGAAAAAAAAAATCTTTCAGAATTCAGGCTTAATGCTCAAAATAAAAGTCATAATCTGGGTCCAGCAGAAATTTACAAAGGCGAACACAAATGTTGCAATACTAGTCCTCAAGGTTCCACACTAACACCCAGGGATTTTAGTCATTTGAATCATTCAGCTATGCCCTCCAAATGCTACATCATCAAAAAGCAAGACTCCATTGAATTCTGACATGGGAACTCCTGAGAGGAGGTAGAGGGTAGCCATGGAAAAATCACATAGACTGAAGTCAGACTGATTTGGCTTTGGACCTCAGGGCCACCATTTGCCAGCTCTGTGACTTTGGGCAAGTTACTTAAAACCTATGAACCTCAATTTTCTTTCCTGTAAAATGAAAATAATACATACCTCATTGAGAATTGCTGTGAGAATTAAGAGAAGAGGTAACACGTGGCACCTAATGTCTCACCTTTGGTGGGCAAACGATAAACTCAGTCCTCCTTCTCTAGTATTTTCCAGAAAGAAATGTTACATTATAGTTTGCGTTTCCTGTTCCTTGGAGAGACAATACAGAAGAGGGGTTAAAGTACATAGCAAATGGAGTCAAATTGCCTGGGTGCAAAGCCCTGTTTTATTGCTTTCCAGCTGTAACTTTGGGCTAGTTCCTTACCCTCCTTATACTCCAGTTTCCACTGAGGATGAACAGAATTAATGTAGGTAACACACTTGGGCAGTGTCTGAGAGAAGATCTAGTTAATATTATTACTACTATAGTTGTAATAATATTGTTGTTATGTCTGCCCTATGTAAAATATATAGCCCTTCAGGGAGCTTATTCCAAATTAAGCTTTTTTTCTCTGTCAACTCATTCATGTCTTGATTAATGTGCACTTTGAACTGCTTGGGTATTATTTAATCCCTTCCCATGACAGATTGCATTTTTCCAAAGATGACGGCAACAAGTGCTCCCCTCTTACATGCTTTCCTGGAGGTGATACCCGCTCCTCTGGAATCTGGGTGGATTTTTGACTGCTCTGACCAATGTGAAGTGTGGCGGTAGTGATCCTGTGGGTCATACAGGCAATCCAGCGTCCTCCGTGTTTCCGCCGCATTTGCACTTTTACATAGGAACCCTGAGGAAGCCAAGGCACATGGAGAGGCCCCAAGTAGGTGCTCCAGTTAGGTCCTAACTCTCCAGATCGCTGCAGCCCAGGTGCCAGATGTAAGCGTGAAGGGGCCCTCAGCTATTTCCTTCCCCCAGTTCATGAGTCACCCTCAGCTTTTTTTGTTTTTGTTTTTTCCTCTGCATGGGCAGGCTCCGGGAATCGAACCCACGGTCTCCAGTATGGCAGACGAGAACTCTACCACTGAGCCACGGTGGCCTGCCTCCCCCTGCCTCAGCTTTTGAGCCTTCCCAGCTGAGCGCTCAGACACCATAGAACAGAAACAGCGCTTCCCTCCTGTGCTGTGTCCACATTCCTGACCCACAGAATCCACGGGCACATTAAAATGATTGTTGACTCAAGCCACCATACTTTGGAATAGTTTGTTATACAATGATAGTAACCAGAATACTTTCCTCAAGGAGAAAGGGCCATTATTTTAAACTTCTGGGGTTAACATGTGAAAAAAAAAAAGTAGTTTTTTTTTTAGGAGCAGAAAATATGGCCCTCTTCACGATAATTAATGGAAGTGACTTGAAAAATAGACGTTTTTTTAATTTTACTTTTTCTTTTATGAGTTGATGACCAGGCCCTGGAACTGGAGTTGAAATATTACACGCCAAAAGGGTGTACATGGTTTTCTTCCTCTAACACATGAGCGGTTATTTCTCTAGAATGAGAGTTCCTAAGAAGGATTTCTGTTTGTTTGTTTGTTTTTGTAAAGGAGCCATCAAAATCTCTCTGGTGTTTCCCAACGCTGAAATAGGAATCATTTAGAAGTGTTCAAATTATTCAATTATTTTTCAGCATTTGTAAAAACTAGTGGCCTCAGATTCAGAGTAATTCATGGCAACTTATTGAAGTGGTGAAAGGGTCTCTACCAACTAGCATATATTTGAATTCCTGTTAGCAAGCTGCGCAGCTCTCAACACAGTACCACCATTGAGAGGCCCGTCTTACATTCCCAAAATTGTAATTCTTGTAGGGAGGTGAACATAAAGCCCCGGCCTGCTGTGTGTTAAATAAGGACATGGAATCCCGGTTCTTAAAGAAGCTTTCCTGAGAACAACCATCTGTCTTGCTTGTTTGTTTTTCTTTTCTTTTCGGGCTATCCTGATTTCAAACCAGAAGTTCTAGTAAAAACGGGCCGAAAACATTTCCATGTTGTCAGCTTCCACCACCGTCCTGCAGGTGATCCCTTCTGTCCGATTGATGGGTCGGAGAGGCTGCTCTCGTGGAGTAAGACAAAGGGGTTAAGAGTGCTGAGCACTGACAAAACTCTCCTTGTCCCCTGGTCTGAAAATCCCCCTTCTTACTTCTTAGGTCTTTGGGCCCTTCTTCCTTTTTTTTTTTTTGCACGGATGCTCTTCCCTGAACTGTGCAAATAGCTTGCATCAGATAAGCACCCCCTCCCCGCCCCCCAGCCCTGGAACTGTCGCTTGTAGCATGAGCTTTGCAGTAGAGACATCTCTACCCACTAGCTACTTTGGATAAGTTAAATTCTCTGATCACCAGTTTCTTAAGCTTAAAAGTGGAGATAACACATCTTCCTCATAAGATTCTTGTGGATTTAAATGAAACAATGCATCTTAAGCACCTAGGACAATGCAGAGAACAGTTAGCTGAATGTTAGCATAACTGAATGAGAGAACTTAACTGAATGCTCACAGCCTATTGTATTCTTAGAATAAGTGAATGTAAGTCCTAGATATTAGAACAGGGAAGGCCTTAAGACCCCGGGTCCTTCCTTAGATGCCTTTTGGGTAAAAGTTCTTCTAGTGGTGCAAGGAATAGACAGTGACGAAGCCAATAAATATACCCCCAGAGATTTTCTAAGGCCCTGTGCATGGACTTTGCAAAGGTCAGACCTCTAAAGGATTGTGGATTACTGGTCGAAAAGGTGCTACGTTGTTAGTTGCTGCTTCCAGGAGGATTAGCTGTAAGAAAGTGTGGGCTAGTGGATAGATTGCATCCATCTACAGTCTCAAGAGTATCTTATGCATCCTTACTTTCTGTTCATCACCGCGAAGAGCTCCCCCTGATAGTATAGCATATTAATTATGTACAGATCCATCCTGCCTGCCTTGGGAGTTGGCAACCTGATTCAAATGTACAGTCGTTCTTTAGGCCAGCCCTCAGATGCAGATGGCGCAGTGTGCCAAGGGCAGCAGCACTGAAGTAATTCCCTGGGGCACACACAGCAGCAGCCAGCAGAGCCCTGGGCAGGAATGGAAGGAAGGTGAGGTTTGTCTTTAATTTCACATTTCCCTTTTCTCCCCGTCTCCCTCAATGCCCGGACAGAATGGTCTACTGCTATCAGAATCCTCAACATAACCACCCACTGGTTCTCCAAGTTCATCTCCCCTCCTCCCAGATGTCCCAAGCTCCAAGATGCCTTTCCTTCAGTTCTCGGCAGAGCAACGCTCATCATTCTTTGCATACATTTGTTATCTGCTTAGACCAACACAGTAAACCGTGAACATCCAACACATCTGTTCTAGTTTGCCAGCTACCGGAGGGCAGTATACCAGAAACGGAACAGCTTTTAAGAAAGGGAATTTAGTAAGTTGCTAGCTTATAAAAATGTCCAAATTAGGGCACCAACAAGAGGTTACCTTCATTCAAGAAAGGCCTAAGAAGTTCAGGGTTTCTCTCTCAACTGGAAAGGCACATGGTGAACATGGCGATGTCTGCTAACTTTCTCTCCAGGCTTCTTGTTTCATGGAGCTCCCCCAGGGGCATTTATCTCCAAAGGTCTCTGGCTGCTTGGGCTTTTGTGGTTCTCATGGCTCACATGGTGTCTAAGTTTTTCCTAATGCTTCCTCTTGTAAAGGACTCCAGTAAACTAATCAAGACTACCTGGAACGGGTGGAGTCACATCTCCCTCTAATCAAAAGTTAATACCCACAATTGGGCATGACACATCTCCATGGAGATAATCTAATAAAAAAGATTCCAACCTACATTATTGAATAGGGATTAAAAGAAAGGGTTGATCCCACAAAACTGGAACAGGATTAAGACCTGTTTTTTCAAGGACACCTAATCTTCTCAAACCAACACAAGGTCTAAGCCTCCCCGGGATTTAGAAATCCAGTGTCATGGGTTGGATTGTGGCCCCAAAAGATATGCCCAAGTCCTATTCCCAGGACCTGTGAAAGGGACCCTATGTGCAAAAGGTGTCTTTGCAGATATACTGAGGTTGACAATCTTGAAATGAGCTCATCCTGAGTTAAACAGCTGAGCCCTGACCCAAGGACAAGTGTCCTTACAAAGAGGAAAAGACACAGAGAGAAGAGGAGAAACACAGAGGGAAGACAGTCATGCAAAGATGGAGTCAGAGATTGAATTGATGAACCCGGAGATTGGGGTGAGGCAGCCAGGAGCCTAGGAGTACCAGAAGGTGAAAAAGACAAGAGAAGAGTCTTCCCTAGAGCCTTCGAGAGAGTGCGGCCCTGCCAACACCTTGACTTCAGATTGCTGGCCTCTAGAACTGGGAGAGGATAAATTTCTGTTGTTTTCAGCTATCCAGTTTATAGCAGGAAATTTGTTACAGTAGCCCTAGGAAACGGGTACTTCCAGCAAACCCAACCACTGCAATCCCAGGGGCTTTTCTGGGTGCAGAGCACTTTCCCAGGCATTATTTCGGTGACTCTTCACAAGGGAGGCAGAAGTAGTAGGCACCCGATCCTGCCTTGACGGTGATGAACCTGCAGTTCAGAAAGTTTCAGTAACTTGTCCCCATCACAAACCTAGAACTCGAACAAAAGTTCACTGTCTCTCCAATCTGCCCACCTCCTTAAGGGATTATTGTGTTTGGTTTTATTTTTAAAGAAAAGCCTAGGATCCCAAATGCATCACTTAATAAATGTTTCCCTAGTTCCTTCTGCTTCTCTCCCTCTGCCACTTTTGTCCCCAGAGCTCAAGGCATCTAAGTCCCATCATTCATGCCTTGGCTGGCACAAAAGAATCCAGCCTTGTCCAGGCTCAACCCGCACCATGCCTAACCACCCCCACCCCCTAATTTGTGAATGACACTGTAGCAGTGTATTTAATTCCATTACTGCCATCTGTACTTAAGCATGCTTTTAATTAAATGATATTATCAAATTTTGGCCACAGTTCCCTATCCTCCAATTTTCAGTAGTAATTATGCCTCCAGGTATATATTTCAATATGTTTCAGAAACGGTTTCTTTCTGGTGGATCTACTGAGTTCCCCCTTAAATTTCCCTTAGCAATCAGGGGCTGAAGGACACACTCTTGTAACTTACAGAGACTCCTGCAGCTAAGATATCGGCAGCAACCCATCATTTTTTCCTTCTTGTGCTCGTTCTCTTTTACCTATTTTTGGAAATTCTCAAATATCCCAGCATCTTTGTAAGGCTGAGAGGTGTGCTGAAGCTGGCACACATTTAGTGAGTGGCTTCCCTGTATAGCACAGTACTCCAGTTGCTATAAAAATAAACCAGAGAGTCTAACTCTGGATTCTTATGTCTCATATATTCGAATTTCAGTGATCTGAAATACAGAGACGAAAAATTATATCATTATCCATGAGAGAGAAATTTGGCTCTATAAACGGATAAAGCAGTCATGTAAAGACAGGGGAAGTTATCACTTACACTTTATTTTTACCAGACTTGTGCAAACTTCATTTGTAGTGAAAACTTAGTTTTGGGCAAGTCTAGCTGCACTGAAACTTAATGGAATTGGGGAAAAAGATGGAAGGGAGGTGGTTACAACATAGTAACGACGTGCATTTTTCTAATGCCCAAGATGACAAACTGCTTTGGTTTTACTAATATTTTATCACATAAATAGAATTCACTTGGAGATTGTCCAAGACTGAGGCTATAAAGCCTGAGGGGGAGTGCAGGTGAGGCTATAGACCAAAATGTGGACTAAAATTCAAAGAAGGAAAAATAAGCACTGAGTGTTGAAAGAGAAATTGCTGGATTGCTCTATTTCGGATTGTCTTTCTTTTGAGCCAAGCTGTCTTAGTTTTTCTTGAAAAGGAAATTGAAAATCAATCCAGTACACATACCACGCTTTAGCTTTTGTTATTGTAAGAGCACGTGTTCCATTTAAAACTGGTGTTTCTGAGAAGAAAGCCACTGAGAAATGGTAAATGGAATGAGGCGGGGGGAGAGAAGAGAAGAGAAACAAGAGGGTATAAAAGGTCTAGGTTCTTAAAAAACTTTAAAATAGTATTTTCCCTTTAACCCATGACATCTAGGAAAACCTACATGTAAGAAAACACATGAATAAATCATTCCTGAGTTAAATTACAAATCAGCTTACAGTATTTGAAAGGGAAATCGATTTGCATGAGAACAGTAAGAGAGGACTCATACATTTACTTCACAGTGATTTGCTCCTTTGCATTTAAAATCACTTAGTTTATGGTTTTGGCCTTTTTTTTTCCATTGGAGAAGTTATATGTTTACTGAAAAACCATGGAGAAAATACAGATTCCCATATACCCCCTATTATTAACACCTTGCATGAGTGCGGTATCTTTGTTACAACTGATGAAAGGATATTATTATAGTTGTACTATTAACTGTAGTCCGTGGTTTACATTAGGGTTACCTGTTTGCATTGTACAGTTGTATGGCTTTTTAAATTTTTGTTCTAGGAACATATATAGAACCTAAATTTTCCCTTTGTGTGTGTGTAGTTTTTTGTTTGTCTGTTTTTAAATGCAGTTTTATTGAGATACATTCATACACCATACAAACCACCCAAAAGTCTACAATCACTGGCTCACAGTATCATCACATAGTTGTACATGCACCCCATGATCAATTTTAGAACATTTTCATTATTTCAGAAGGGAAATAAGAAAAAAGAGAATCCAAATCCTGCTATACCACTATACCACTTATTCCCTACCACCCCCCCCCATCCCCGTTTCAATTTGCTAAAGCTGCTAGAATGCAATATACCAGAAATGGAAAGGCCTTTATAAGGGGAATTTATTAAGTTGCAAGTTTACAGTTCTAAGGCCATGAAAGCATCCAAATCAAGGCACCAATAAGAGGTTACCTTCACTCAAGAAAGGCTGATGCATCCAGAACACTTTCGTCAGCTTAGAAGACATGTGGCTGGCATCTGCTGGGGTCTTTGGCATCTGGACACCTCTGTCAGCCGGGAAGTCACGTCTTCTCTAGCCAAAGCTAGAGACGATTGCTAGCTTTCTCTACCAGCTTTTTCAAATGACTTCCCCAGGAACATTTTCTTTCTCATCTCCGAAGGTCTCTGGCTATGTGGGCTCTGAAACTTTTTCCAAAATGGTTCCCTCTTAAAAGACTCCGATAAGCAACCCCACCTTGAATTGATGGAGACACGTTTCCATGGAAACCATCTAATCAAAGGGTCCCACCCAATTGTCACAGCTCCATGGAAACAGCTTAATAAAAAAAGATCCTATGCAACAATATTGAAAAGGACCAAAGAAAATGGCTTTTCTGGGGTACACAACAGTCTCAAACTACATTATTGATCCATAGTATTGGTGTGGTACGTTTCTTACTGTGATGAAGGAATATTAAAATATGACTATTAACTACAGTCCATGGCTGGGAATAATACTTTTAAATCACAACCAAATATATGACTCACTGCTGTTAATTATGTTCACAATGTTGTGCTACCATCACTGCCATCTGTTCCTAAAACGTTTCCATCACCCCAAATAGAAACTCTGCACAATTGAAGTCTTAACTCCCCATTGCCTACCCTCACCCTGGCCTCTTGTAACTTGTATTCTAGAGTTTTCCTCTATGAGTTTGCTTATTCTAATTATTTCATATTCATGATATCATAAAATATTTGTCCTTTTGTGTCTGACTTATTTCACTTAACATAGTATCTTCAAGATTCATTCATGTTATCACATGTATCAGAATTTTATTTCCTTTTAGGGGTGAATAATATTCCATTGTGTGTATATACTACATTTTGTTTATCTAGTCATGGGTTGGTGGACCTATGGGCTGCTTCCACCTCTGGGCAATTATGAATAATGCTGCTATAAACATCAGTGTGCAAATAATTGTTTGAGTCTCTATTTTCAATTCTTTTGGATATTTAGTGGGATTGTGGGATGATACGGTATTTCTATGCTTAACATACTGTGCAACTGCCAAACTGTCTTCCGCAGCATCTGCATCACTTTACGTTCCCACCAGCAATGAATGAGCTTTCCTATTTCTGTACAACCTCTCCGCACTTCCAATTTTCCATTTTTTTGTTAATAGCCATTCTAATAGGTGTGAAACGGTATCTCACTGTGGTTTTGATTTACATTTCCCTAATGGCTAATGATGTTGAGCATCTTTTCATGTGTTTTTTTTTGTAATTTACATACCTTCTTTGACTATTCAAGTCTTTTGCCCATCTTTTGATTGGGTTGCTTGCCCCTTTGTTGTTGAGTTGAAGTATTTTTTATATGTTCTGGATATTAAACCCTTATCAAACATGGTTTCCAAATATTTCCTCCTATTGTGTAGATTGTTTCATTTTCTTGATAAAATCCATTGATGCAGAAAAATTTTTAATTTTAATGAGGTCCTATTCATCTATTTTTTTCTTTTGTTGTTCATACTTTGGGTGTAGAGTCTAAGAAACCATTGCCAAATGAAAAATCCTGAAGATACTTTCCTATGTTTTTTTCTAGGAATTTAATAGTTCTGGTTCTTATATTTATATCTTTGATCCATTTTGAGATTTTATATATATATATACATATATATATAATATATGTGGTATAAGATAGGGTTCCACCTTCATTCTTTTGAAGGGGGACATCTGGTTTTCCCAGCACCGTTTGTGGAAGAGACTCTTCTTTTGTAAGTGAGTGAACTGGGTGCTCTTGTCAAAAATCAATTGTTCATGGATGTGAAGGTTTATTTCTGAACTCCCAAGTTCATTCCTTTGTGCTATATGTCTAAACTTATGCCAGTACCATACTGCTTACCTACTGTGGCTGTATCCTAGGTTTTATATTTGGGAATTGTGAGGCATCCAACTTCATTCTCTTTCAAGATAAGTTTGGCTGCTCTTTTCTTTTTGTATGCTCTATGATGGTGGTCACATTTCATTCTTTTTCCATGTAACTATCCCATTATTGCAGCACTGTTTGTTGAAATTTTTTTTGGCTACTCTTTTAAATATGATGATTGGCGATTTCATTTCTGCAAAGATGGCTATTGAAATTTTGATTTGGATTGTGTTGAACCAGTAAATTTCTTTAGGTCCAATTGACATCTACACCTTATTTATCTTCCAATCCATGAACACAGAATGTCCTTCCATTTATATAGGTCTTCTTTGACTTTTTAAGCAATGTTTTCTAGCTTTTTGTGTACAAATCCTTTGCACCCTTGGTTTGATTTATTCCTACATATTTGATTCTTTTTGTTGCTATTATAGATGGAATTTATTTATTGATTTCCTCTTCAGATTGTACATTACTAGTGTGAAGAAACCCTACTGATTTTTGCATGTTAATCTTGCATCCTTCCACTTTGCTGGAATTCATTTATTAGCTCTACTAAGCTTTGTTGTGGATTTTTTTTTTTTTTTTGGTACATAAGATCATGTCACCTGCAAAAAGTGAAAGTTTTACTTCTTTCTTTCCAATTTGGATGCCTTTCATTTATTTTTTTCTTGCCTAGTTGTGCTGCCTAGAATTTCCAGTAAAATATTGAATAACATTGGTGACAGGGCATTTTTTTTGTTTCATTCTTGATCTTGGAATGTTTTCAGTCTTTACCACTAAGTATGATGTTAATGGTGGGTGTTGAAGTTTGCTAGCTGCTGGAATGCAACACACCAGAGATGGATTGGCTTTTAATAAAAGGGGATTTATTTCATTAGTTCTTCAGAGGAAAGGCAGCTAACCCTCAACTGAGATTCTTTCTTATGCAGGAAGGTACAGAACAATCTGTGCTGGCCTTCTCTCCAGGCCTCTAGGTTCCAACAACTTTCCCCAGGGTGACTTCTTTCTGCATCTCCAAAGCCTGGGCTGAGCTGCGAGTGCTGAGATGAGGTATGCTGAGTTGTTTGGGCTGTGCTACGTTGACTCTCTCATTTAAGCACCAGCCAATTAAATCAAACATCATTCATTGCAGCAGACACGCCTCCTAGCCGACTGCAGATGTAATGAGCAACAGATGAGGTTCACGTACCATTGGCCATGTCCACAGCAACAGAACTAGGTACCTTCACCTGGCTAAGTTGACAACTGAATCTAACTACCACAGTGGGTTTTCTTTTATGCCCTTTATCATATTGAAGAAGTTTCCTTCTATTCCCGTGCTCTAAGTGTTTTTATCCAGAAGGGGTGCTGGGTTTTGTTAAATACCTTTTCTTAATCAGTTGAGATGATCATGTGTTTGGTTTTTTCCCTTTATTCTGTTAATGCAGTGTGTTACATTAATTGATTTTCTTATGTTGAACCCTCTTGCACAACTGGGAAATACTACTTGATCATGATGTATAACTCTTTTAAGACGATGTTAGATTCGGTTTGCTAGTACTTTGTTGAAGATTTTTTGTATCTGTATTCATAAGGGATATTGGTTTGCAATTTTCTTTTCTTGTGATATCTTTATCTGGCTTGGTGGGAGAGTGATATTGGCCTTATAGAACATGTTAGGGAGTATTCCCTCCTCTTCATTTTTTTTGGAAGCGTTTGATCAAGATTGGTTTTGATTCTTCTTGGAATGTTTGGTAAAATTCCTCTGTAAAGCCATTTGGTCTCAAGCTTTTTTTTGATTATTGATTCAATTTCTTTACTAGTTATTGGTTTATTGAGACCTTCTATTTCTTCTTGCGTCAGTGTAGGTAGTTTGTGTGTTTATAGTAATTTACCTGTTTCATCTATTTTATCTAATTTGTTGGTATACAGCTGTTCATTGTAGCCTCCTAGAATCTTTTTTATTCTGTGGTTTGGGTAATCATGTTCCCCGTTACATTTCTGACTTTAATTATTTGTGTCTTTCTTTTTTTCTTTGCCAGTCTAGGTAAAGGTATGTCAATTTTATTGATCTTTTCAAAGAACCATCTTTTGGTTTTGTTGATTGTCACTATTGGTTTTTTGTTGTTCTCTATTTCGTTTATCTCTGCTCTAATCTTTATGATTTCTTTCCTTTTGTTAGCTTTGGGCTTAGTTTTGGTCTTCTGTTTTTAGATCTTACAGTTGTGAGTAGGTCTCTGAGATTTTTCTTCTTTTTCGATGTAAGCAGTTAGAGCTACAAATTTTCCTCTTGGCACTGCCTTCACTACATCCCATAAATTTTGGCATTTTGTGCTCACTTTAAGATATTTCCTGATTTCCATCTTGATTTATTCTTCAACCCATTGGTTGTTTAAGAGTACATTGTTGTTTTTAGCCAAACAAGTAAATTTCCAAACAAGGATTGGGTTCTGCAGCGTTGGGCCCTGGGTCTTGCCTCAGAAGTGGAAAGTGGGTCAGGCTTCTGCCTCAGCCATATTGGGGTGGTGCAGCTTTGGGACTGGCCCTGGGTGGGGTAGGAGTGCAGGAGGCCAATCCTAAGAGGGACTAAAGATTAAGGTTGGAAGACAAACCCTTCTACCCATAAATACTTCACAGTGAACTTACTGACAGGAAGAAAAGCCCTCTGTTATGCACCTAAAGCCAAACTGGAAACTCCAGAAGGAAGCACGATCTCTGGAAATCAGCAGGGAGATTCTGAGAACTCCTATGAGCCACCACAGGGGTATAAAAGATGAAAAATGCAGAGCTAGCTACATGAAACCAAGTGTCTTTCCTTCAGCCTCTCTTAGTAGAGCTTCATCTCGAAAGCCTTTTGGGATCCTCTCTCCAAATGTTCTGTGCAGTATGAGTGGGAAGAGTCCTGTAGAGAGCAGCTTGAGTGTTAAAACCAAAAAGAATGCCCCACCTACGACAATCCACCAGGGCGAAGAAGGGGAAGGGCCACTGGATATCTGGGCTGTTGTGAAACCGGGAAATACCAAGGAGAAAATTGCATTCTTTGCAGCCCACCAGTGTAGCAATAGGATAGGATCTATGAAGATAAAAAGCTCCTGGGATATTGATGGGAGAGCTACTAAGAGAAGGAAAAAATCAGGAGATCTTAAAAAAGCCAACATACAGTTAGAAAGGATGAGGGAAGTCAACAGCAGGTGCCCCCAGCCTGAGCCTTTTGCATGTGGCATTGAGCACTGCTCTGTGCACTATGTGAGTGACAGTGGGGATGCAGTCTATGCAGGGAGGCCTCTGTCGGTCATACAGATGGTGGCCTTCCTTGAGCAAAGAGCCAGTGCTCTGCTAGCCAGTTGTGCAAAAAGCTGCACTAACTCATCTGCTGTTGTGAGGTTTTCCAGAGGTGTACCTCCAGCCTCTGAGTCCTTCTCTACCCTGGGAGCCTGTGAAGAACCCACAGAAAGGGGAAATCCTGAGGTTGGTGAACCATGGAGTGAGCCAGTACGGGTCCTTGACATGGTAGCCAGACTGGAGTCAGAGTGTCTGAAACAGCAGAACCAGCGTGAGCCTGGGAGCCTCTCGAGGAATAACAGTTTCTGTCGGAATGTGGGCCGGGTGTTGCTTGCAAATGGCACTCAGGCTGATGAAGGCAAAACAAAAAAACGGTGCCTTGGAGGCACCTGACACTCAGATGAATCCCATGGGGTCTGTGTCTGTGGTCTGCAGCCCCTCAAGATCTGACCTAGTTTTAGTTTGTTCTAGTTTGCTAGCTGTTGGAATGCAATATACCAGACATGGAATGGCTTTTAAAAAGGGGAATTTAATAAGTTGCTAGTTTACAGTTCTAAGGCCGAGAAAATGTTCCAATTAAAACAAGTCTATGGAAATGTCCAATCAAAGGCATCCAGGGAAAGATACCTTGGTTCAAGAAGGCCGAGGAAGTTCAGGGTTTCTCTCTCAAGTGAGATGGCACATGGCGAACACAGTCAGGGCTTCTCTCTCAGCTGGAAGGGCACATGGCAAGCAAGGTGTCATCTGCTAGCTTTCTCTCCTGGCTTCTGGTTTCATGAAGCTCCCCGGGAGGCGTTTTCCTTCTTCATCTCCAAAGGTCAATGGCTGATGGACTCTCTGCTTCATGGTGCTGCAGCATTTTCTGCTCTCTTTGAATCTCCTTCATTCTCCAAAATGTTTCCACTTTTATAGGATTCCAGTAACCTGATCAAGACCCACCCGAATGGGGGGAGGCACACCTCCACCTAGTCCAGTTTAACAACCACTCTTAATTGAATTACATCTCCAGGGAGATGACCTAATTATAGTTTCAATTAGGGATTAGAAGAAACAGCTGCCTTACAAAATGGGATTAAGATTAAAACATGGCTTTTCTAGGGTACATATATCCTTTCAAACCAGCACACCCTTGTTCTCCTAAAGGGGACCGGCCCTGGGACAGTGCTTCTCAGAGCTGTCCCTCATTACTGGCAGATGTGAATTTCCATATAGACAGTGCAGAATTAGAACCAGGTCAGCAAACTGCCATGAAAAACTGCAATAGCTACGTTGTGGAAATGACAGAGGAGCTTGTTGGGTTACCTTTTCCTCTTCGCACCTGTCCCCAAGCCACTGAATTGCCCACCGATGCTAATGATTTTAAAAGTAGAGATCTTGTGCCGCTTACTAGCCAAAATCCTGATCAAAGAAGAAAAGAATCTTTGTGCATTAGCATCACTGTGTCCAAGGTCGAGAAAGACCAACCTTCTAGTTTAAACCCCTGTGAAGACCCACTTCCAGGGATGTTATTTTTTTTGCCACCTGATCAGGGCCAGTTGGACTGTTCCCAGTTGAATGAAAGCACAACAAAAGAGTCTTCAGAGGACAGCCAGCTTGAAGAGGGTGGCTGTGCATCCGAGGAAAAACATGTTTCCGCTGAGCCATTTGTCCCGTCCCCGTCTTCTGTGGAAGGCACATTACCGGTTCATGAGGCATCCAGTTGGAAGAAGCAGGTGTCTCATGACTTTCTGGAGACCAGGTTTAAAATCCAGCAGCTTTTGGAGCCTCAGCAGTACATGGCCTTTTTGCCCCACCACATTATGGTGAAAATCTTCAGGTTACTTCCCACCAAGAGTTTAGTGGCTCTTAAATGTACCTGCTGCTATTTTAAGTTTATCATTGAATACTACAACATCAGGCCAGCAGATTCTCGCTGGGTTCGAGATCCACGCTATAGAGAGGATCCTTGCAAGCAGTGCAAGAAAAAATATGTGAAAGGGGACGTGTCCCTGTGCAGGTGGCACCCCAAGCCCTACTGCCAGGCATTGCCCTATGGGCCAGGATACTGGATGTGCTGCCATCGGTCTCAGAAGGGCTTCCCTGGCTGTAAGCTGGGGCTTCACGACAATCACTGGGTCCCTGCCTGCCACAGCTTTAATCGGACCATCCATAAGAAAGCAAAAGGGACGGAAACTGAAGAGGAATATTAAGGTCTGTGTGAGAGGCAACCAAAAAAACCTGATTTTAAAACCCTGCAAACATATCACCCAGATATACCAATCAAGTGAGTGCTTGCTTCTCAGAGTCTTCACAGTCATGCTCGGGAAATCTTACTCCACCAGGACGGCCATTGCTTGGCATTTTAAAGTTGCAATTACAAGCTGTACAAGAAAATTGGTCTTATTATTGCTCTATAGTGGCACTTCCCATTTGATCCAGGGTGGTATTCCAGTTTGATTCACTTGGCTGTGAATAACTATGCCTGTTTTCTAAAAAAGTCACATCTATTCTCAAAGAATGAAGATTTATGTCCCATCGAGGATAATCAGAAGAGTACACTGCAGACTCTGCAGGCATTCTCCAGAAAGGTGCCAGAAATATTTCCATCACTGGCACCATATTTGAAATAAGCAGATAGTGTTCAGTGAAACGAACAGCAGCCCTCTTAAATGAAAAGTTTGCTTGAAAAGGAAAAATCAGGCACCTTATGATAGACCTTGTGTGTTTGCTCCTGTGAGGATGATGTTTGTGGTCAAAAATAGATTTCATACCCTGTGGTGTTTACAGTGTATATAATTGTTGTGTGTGCATAGGGCTATGGAAACTGCATATTAAACGTGAGCGCCTTTACCTTTAGATGAGTGCTTTGGCCCCTCTGTAAATAATATTATTAAAAATCCATTTGTATATAATGGACAACTGACTGAACAACATAATCACCACAATGCAGCTAGAACAGTGTTGCAGCGGTAACTGTGTGTTTTTTATTGTCGTGTCTCAAATTTGTACATCCTGTATAAAATAAGAATGTTTCCCAAATAAACTATGAATGTTTCCTGTATAATATATGAATGTATCTGAGAGGAATCAATAAATAGTTAAGAGGCTAACCAGTTCAGAGGATACGGAATAATGATTTAACTTGCCAACCTTAAAATTAGCATAGAGAAGAATCCTTTGTTATATTTTAGTGATTCACCAAGAATGAGAATGTCATGTATAGTCAGATCATAACATGCTGGTCTCCTTTAATCCTTCTGTCTGGTTGCGTAATTTTTTTTAACTTCAAATATGTATCTTAAATGGAGGAAAAACAGTACATTGTTTAAGTTCCACATATTTGTGAATTTTTCTGTTCTCCCTCTGTTATTGATTTCCAGCTCTATTCCATTGTGTCCAGAGGAGGTACATTATATGGTTTAAATATTTTTGAATTTATTGAGGCTTGTTTTTTGACCTAACACAAGGCCTGTCCTTGAGAATGATCCACATGCAGTGGAGAAGAGCACATATTCTGTGGCTGTTGGATGAAGTGTTCCATACATGTCTGTTAGTTCTAGTTGGCTTAGAGTATCATTCAAGTCTTCTATTTCCTTATTGATCTTCTGTCTAGATGCTGTATCTGTTATTGAAAGTAAAATGTCCTACTATTAATGTAGAACTATCTGTTTCTCCGTTCAAATCTGTCAGTATTTGCATCTTAAATTTTGGGGCTCTGCTGTTAGGTGCATATATATTTATAATTGCTACTTTTTCTTGTTGAATTGACCCCTTTATCAGTACATTAGACTGTCATTGTCCCTTATAACCGTATTTGATTTAAAATATGTTTTAGCCGATATCTGTATAGCTATGTCAGCTCTCTTTTGTTCACTATTTGCATGGTGTATATTTTTTCCATCCTTTTGCTTTCAACCTATTTATATCTTTGAATTTCAGGTGAATCTCTTGTAAACAGCATATGGCTGAGACATGCCTTTTAGTCCTTCAGCCAATCTTTGTCTTTGTGACCTAATGGATGATGTCTCTGAAGAATGGCACATGTGCAGTAGGGAAGAATGTGCATCTGCTGCCTTTGGGTGAAGTGTGGTCAGGGCTTTTGTGTATTGCAGGTTACATGCCTACCGGATGGAAGCTACCCGTATGTTGCAATGTGAAGGGTCTTACCAAGAGTTTGATGGGAACTTGGGGGTGTTGAATAAGGAGGTATAGAGACCACAACCCTTATCTTTGCTCCTATTTTCTCTGAAGAAGGAAGAGGATCATATTGATTGAGCTTCCAATTGCAATAGGGAAATGACAGCTGGGAGTTTGAAAGGGCAGTATGATGAGTGTAAACTGGTTGTTAAAACAGGGTGATGGCTTCTCCCGAGACGCTGGAGATGTTATTTTAAAGCCTTTCAATGATTAAAGCATGGGCCATAGCTGCCATTTTGGCTGTTCCTTCTCAGACATGTGATTCTACAAAATATAGTAGCAGTATTCTATAGAGAGGCAGTAAATGGAGTAACTAAGTGCTTTTATTTTGGAATCAAATAAATGCACATATTCTTCTCTCAGGTCACTACTTGCCAGGTGATTAAGCCATTAAAGTCATTTGGCCTTTCTAAGTTCTAGTTTCTTTGATTTTAAAACGGGGATGATGACAACCCCCGTCTACCACCTAGGGTTGTGATGAACCTAAGTGAGATGATGCACTTTAAATTTTACACATCATGGATGGAACATAGCAGATAGTCAGTAAACATTAACTAGTATGGTTGCTATCCTTCTTATTACTTCAGCAGAAGCGAGATAATAGTCCAAGCCATTTCCTTCTTTTCATTCATACTTCACACCAGTAGACTACTAGCATAATCATACGTGTTTCTGTCCCTGTTACTACTTCAGTCCCCCAGGAATTGCAAATGATGGCAAACGGAACATCTCCTAAACTGCCTACACATTTCTCGTCCTTTAACCTGGCACTACACTATTAACCTAACATGCTGCATTCTGCAACACTTCAGTGGACCAATATTAGCTTGGGCTTCACATCACCAGGAACACACCACCTTTCACTGCTAATTTGCAGTTTCTCTCGGGTCTTAGGACTTTCAAAATTGGCTGTGGTCAATTTCATTACTAGTGGTCTGTAGAGTCCATTTAAAAATCATTAATCTTTGTAAACTCAAAGGTGCACAAATCAGCAAAGGTTCTTGCAGAGTTTTCGTTATTCTGAGCGACAGAGTGGATGGAGATACAGGCAGAATTCCCCCTCATGGTGATAAGATCGTGATGACCTAATTAACAGAGAAATGATTACCTGCTGCAAGTGGTATGAGACTCTTGCCTTCTTGCTAGATTTTAAAAATATATATTGCTGAAAATGAGTTGCTGGGAGTTACCAGGAGCATCCAACTAATGAGGGTTATATATGAATGCTTTGAAAATAAAAGTCAGGAAGAGATTAGGTGACACAAGAACGAAAAGGAACGGAAGCTTCTCTGCTCAATCCTTTAGAAGAGAGAAGAAAAATGCTAAGTCTCTAGAAGATGGGAGAAAAATGTTTACTTATTTATTTTAGGAACCCACACGTGGGAATTTGAGCAAAGCCAAACACTGTTTTTTATTATTATTATTTTGTTTGTTTATTATTCTACTTATTTACTTTGTTCCTTTATCTTTTTTTTTTTAACCCCAGGTAAATATTTTTTCAAAACAGGAAAAAGCAAACAATCGTTGCCTGACTCAGAAACAGACAAACAAATGTAGGAACAAGAAGAAATCTGTTTGCCGGCTCAGAAACCACTGCGAGAGCAGGGAAGGTCTCCAGACATTTTCTTCAAGAAAAGTCAGTCTCAATAAATCTCCTCTTGGAGGAGAAGCAGTAAAAGATGAACAAAGGCAGATGGAGTAAAAGGAAGCTTCTTTACCCTGCAGAGCTAAGTTTGGATCCCGTTTTCTAACATCTTTTTCAAAGGCTTCAGGCTTGGAAGGAGAAAAAGCGTAACCAAAGAAGTGGGGTTCTCATTCTGAAATTTCGGGTGCTCTCGCACCAGTCTTATGACAACAATGCCACAGAGAAGCATCCCTTTTCCATGAAAGCAAGAAATAAGGACCATTCTTCTTAGACCATTTTTTTTTGGTGAAAGACCAAATAGGAGCTCCCCACAAAGGCAAAGTCTTTGCTTAAAATTCAGTTATTATTTTCAGGGCAGATGGGGCCAGCATCGGAGCATGCTTCCTCACACGCGAAACCCGCCAAGTTTGCCACTAATTAGCAATGCGCCACACTGTTAATGGCCTCCTGGTTCCATTTGCAGGCCGAAGCTTCCATGACCTGTAAGTGCACCATCTGAGACCATGGATCAACGATTCCTGCCTATAAATTGTCCCCCTGTCAGTCTCATCAATTGTATGGGGTAACAAAGGAGGCCAGAACACGCAACTTGAGTGTTGGTTCATTTTTGTTTTGTTCCATTTTACACTCTTCCAAAGGAAAGTCCCATTTGTCATAGGCACAAGAAATAAAAATATTTTCTTGTCTCCCCAGTGCTTTTCCCTCCTTAATCTTTCTTACTTCTTCTCCCAGAAAGGAGATGTGAAGGAAAAATTTTTTTTCTGTTAAAATAAGGGTAAGGAGAGTCTTTCATTCTTCTTCTCTGCCCACGTGGTGGTTTTCAAGAGCGTGGGTATTTGTAATTTGCTTTTTACTCGTTTTACATCATTTGAGGGAGAGGACGTTGGATCGACCCATCTGCTGGGTAAAATGAGCCCGCAGGGCCCACGGTGGCTGCCCCGTTCCCTCCTCTCCTCTACCTTCTCTGTCCAGCCCCTGGCACTTGGATTAAAACTTTGGCCCTGACAAATCAATAGCAAGTGGGGGCTCTTAGGTTTCATCTCGGGCCCAGAGACCCCCAGGCTCCCTCCTCTGGTCCCCAGGATATGGCTTTCCCTGTAAAGTCAGCAGAGTTTTTACTCTTTTTAATCTCCTTTTCAAATGCAGCACAGTTAGGAGAAACATTTCAGTAAATTTAGGGATTGCACAAAAAGGAAGCTATTTTGGTCAGAGAAAAATTTTCTATTTTACTTCAGACTTTTTTTTTTCTAAATAATTGGAAGTTTTTTACTTATACTTTATTTATACAGTACTGTCCAGCAGGCACTTTTTAGAAGCTTTTCCTGTAACAGTATATTCAAGGTAAGAGTAAATAAATAATGCTATGTTCTATTATAGTAATCCTAGAACAAGTCATATGTTAACTCCCAAATTAAAATTTCTTTTCACCTCTAATTGGCCCTTGGATTTAGAATATTTCATATTTTTAATAGAACAGGTTGGTTATTTTCATCTCTGAAATCATGGAAACAAGCATCTTCCAAAATTATTATATTTTTTTCTGATTGTCTAGTCACCAATTAATAAGAGCACATGTGGATATTTCAGATAAATCAGGTAATAATATATGTTCCTGAAAATGTGCTAAGAACTTTGTATTCATTATCTTATTTAATTCTCAAGATAATGTTGTATTAGATACTAGTATTATCCTCAAGTTACAGGTGATGAAACTGAGGATCAGAGAGATTTACGAACTGCCTAACGTCACACAGCTTGTAGGTGGCTTAGGAAGGTCCATCTCATCCTAGCATCTGAACCCTTAGCCATGACATATGAAATATGGTGGAAAAGACCATGAGGTGGCCAATGAAAGCTAATTTCACCCTTTTAACAGATGTGAGGTTTCTCCTAGGATCTTTCCAGGCAACTTTCTATTTTCTCCTGAATGTTCAGAAAAAAAATAAAGTCCCTGAGGTGAGATAAAAAGGTCAGCCACCAACCTAAACTCTATAATCTCTTACCTATCTCCCTTCAGGCAGATAGGGCTTTGACAAATTTGTCTTTGACAAATGGCAAATGATTGTCTCCTGGAACTTTTCAAGGAAACACTTGGCTTACCCTTGTTTGCAAATCCCATTATAAATAAATAAACAAAGGGCAGCATTGGCATGCTTCAATCAATCCCTTCCCATATTTTTTGTATACAGGAGTGTAGTCACAGACAGAGATGAGTCCCTTATGAAGAGCCGCTGGTTCTGGCTGTAAGGGGACATTGGAGTTAGCTGGAACGTTGTTTTTGAGACTTCATTGTTAGCCAGATTTTTCTCTAGTGGACCTGGTAGCAGATATTCTGGGACAAACTTAAGCAATCGCACAAACCAAAGGACAAAATTTCCAGGCAGGGCAACATTTTGCAAAGAGAAGAATGTGGTTCCTAAACCTTAGGAGTTTTTAAAATACCTTTCTGTCCTTTCATCTTGCCTTCATTTAAGGGATTAGTTTGGTGCCATACTAGATCAAAAGGCCTCACGATGAAGGTAGGAAAAGGCAAGATTGTTTTACCACTGCAGACCTTGATTCCTATTTCTAAATATGAAATATGGTAGGAAAGACCATAATTTAGCCAATGAGATCCCACTTCATTTGTTTTTTTTAACAGATGTGGGGTTTCTCCTAGGATCTTTAGTCGCAACTTTCTGTTTTCTCCTTAATATTCAGAAAAAAATTAAAAGTCCCTGAGATGGGATAAAGGTCAGCCACCAACCTAAACTCTATAATCTCTTACCTGTGTCCCTTCAAGCAGTTAGATTTTCTTCCTTCTTTATTGAAACATTGTGCTTGGTGAAGTATAAACAAATTGTAAGAGACCATTTATTTAACAGTCTGACAGCTTAACCCAGTCTCCTTGTAGCGGGGCTTTCATTATAAAATTCAGTTCTCATAAGCTGCAGAGTAAATTCATATTCATAGGAGAGTGTAATCTCATGTGAAAACCTGTCACGCTAATGGTACATCCTCCACAGTTAAACTGTTTACAGGATTTGTAGTGGCACGGTTACATTACCTTATTTATCCTGAGTATCCCCCATTTCTTTCATCTTGGGAGATCTTTGAGCTGAATAAAATAATAGAACTGATCCTCTATGCAAATACTACCAGCAAATATGGATCACTTAGAATAGGCGCCTTTTCTTGCCTCTTGGAGCGTTAGTATTGGAAAGCTCTGCTCTCTGCCAAGAACTCTGGAGTCATCCCATCAAGAACTATTAACTCAGAGATCAGTCTTCCTGTTGGCAGCTTCCCACCAAACCCACGAAGTTGTGTTTAATTTGCTCTTGAAAGATAGGCTGAGTTCTCCCTGCTGAACTATGGGAGAGCGTTGCCTCGCTGCGGTGTTCGGGAAAACATCCACAGCAAAGCTTGTGAACGATACAGCACTTTTCATGGTTTCAGTGGCGTGGTTGATTGGTTTTCACCTGAAAGCAAGGACAAAACCAATGCGGCCGTCTGCACAGGCTGTTGAGGGAGATTTGACTCGACTCTGCAAACTCAGAGCTCTCTATTAAACAAAAGTTAATACAGTCCCCCAACAGCCTGCTTGTTTTCATGGTAAATGGATGTGCTGTTTTCTTGGCAACTGGAGATACTATATAGCAGCAATGGCAGGGGTCGATGCCTATCTTTTTCTTCTGAACTGCACACATGTGGCCTGCCTTCTCGGGATTGATTTTCCCTGCTTGGGTCAATGGACTGATTTTGGTTGGGGGATCCACCTCTCACTCATTGCTAGTCCAGGGATACTGGACAGGGCTCCACTCCTGGCCTTAGGGTAGAGTGCACACCCAAACCTAAGCCAGCCAACATGCTGCATTTCTCTTGGTCATAGAAATCAGTTCAAGAGGTTTGCATGTGGATCTATGGATGTTTGTTAATATTGGAGGGATAAAGGTTTTGCTCTTCTCTGTTGCACTCAAACTTGAAAGTAAGTACTGCTGGGAGCAGCTGGAAGATACCTTATAACTACATAAAGCCTGAGAATAGACCTGAGGAAGCTGATCTGAAGAATAAGGAATTTCTGATGACGTCATGTAAGCCTGATGAAGCCACACCTGAAGCTGATTTCCCTTGGAGTCCCCAGTGCTTTTGTTGGTTTGTTGGTTTTATCTTCAAGATTTTACATGGGCTGATTTATGTTATGTGGCACATGCAACCCAAACAATCCTAACTGATACAGCTTTTTAGAGAAATGTTACTTTAAAAAAGAAGTCAAAGTACACTTATCCAAGTACTTTATGTCTTAGGGTAATCAAATTCGCTCTTCAGTAGTGTTTTACATTTTTTGAAAAATATCTTGGGAACAATAACATTCCACAGTCATCAAACTCCTACAGAAGAATAATAATTACTTTGCAGGTGCCAAGTGTTTCGTTTACCAAGAGCTTTCAGAGACATTATCTCATTTGATCACTGCAAGCAAAATACAATGTGCATAAGACAAGGATTATCTTATCTTATAGGAAAAATCAAAATGGCAACAAGAAGCTTAAATGATGGCATGTGAAGAGAATGTTACGAGCAAAAATTGACCTTACTGATGATATAATCCACTCTACATTTACAGAAGCAGATACTGTAGTTTCAGACAGCCTAGGGATTTACCTAGCATCACACAGCTAGTCGTTTAATTAACATTTGGGGGGAAAACTTTTTTTGCATTTCTTTCAAGTTCAGCTACCATGTCCTATTTATTACCCATAAATCTCTTGTACCTGGGTGCTGGAGCTACAGCTTCCCTCCTCAAAAAAGAGGCCGTGTTTCACCCATACAAAAGAAACACTAAATCTAATTCGATCCACGTTTCTGAGTCCCAGAAATGTGACTGGGTCACAAACGCAACAGAACAAATCTCCCCATCCATAACCATAACCATAGCCAAGACCATAATATAGTGCCTTTCCTCACCACCCCAAAACATTATCCCATTGCGCTGATGCAATAAATCCTCAAGGAATGGTTGCACTTTGCCCACGATTCCTTGCTTGATAAATGTGACTGCCATTAATTTTATACTTAAAGCTAGAGCCACAAAGTTTGTTCTTCACTGGCGATGCTACCAGCCTGTGACTAAGAAAACGCTGTCCTTGACACCCTCATTCTTGATTACGATGGCTAAGGTGATGCCTGTGTGATATCTCACCCAGTTCTGGCATGTGTTTAAACTCTCCAGATCACTAGGTTTCTGCCATCTTTCTCCCAAATACCTACTTTAAAAGGCGATGACAAGCTCTTTGGTGTTCAACTACGTTCGATAATGAAATCCATTCATTTAGCCTTTCAAAAAATATTTCTGTACCAGGAACTGTTTCAGTTGCTGAAATAAAGCTGCGAACAAAACAAGAGAAAAATCTCTGACCCTGGGGAACTTACTTGCTAGTGGGGAAGACAGTCAACAAGGTAAGAAAATAAAATATGTGGTTAGATAAGGATAAGTGTTAAGAAGGAATAACAGGAAGAAGTGAGGGATCTGAGCCCTAAGGTTGTCAAGCAGAGCGAACAGCAAGTGCAAAGGCCCTGGTACAGAAGCATGCTTACAGTGTATTTTAGCAATACCGTAGGTCACTGATCACCTTGAGAGAAGCAGGACCAGTGGAGGAATGGGGACCAAAACCTGCCTTGAGTGGATTCAAGAGGCAGGCAGAGAGAAGCAACTGGAAGTTGCAAAACTGATGCTTCTATCGAGGGGACTTTTGCTCAAGAGAAGAAGGAAAATAGAGTCAGAAGAGGGGTATGCTTAAGATTAGAGAAACAATGACATGTTTTTAAGCTGATGGGAATAATCATAGAGAGAAGGAAAACTTGAAGATGCAAGAGAGAGAGAGGGAGGAAAATGGCTGGAACAAATGTCCATGGGCAGGACATGTCCATCTGGGACCTAGTGTCCAGATGGAGAAACGGGTCATGGGCAGGAGCAGGGTCAGTTCTTCACAGTTACGGGAGAAAAGGTGAAGGCCACGGGCCAGATACAGGTAATGGGTAGATTTTTTTAAAACTTTTTTTATTGTATAGTGTACCATATATACAAAGCAAAGAAAGGAACAAGCAATAGTTTTCAAACCACTCTTCAACAAGTAGTTGCAGGACAGATCCCAGAGTTTGTCATGGGCTACCATACCATCCTCTCAGGTTTTTCCTTCTAGCTACTCCAGAATAGAGGAGGCTAGAAGGAGTAAATATTTTTTTTATCATCACAATCGACTTTTTTTCCCCCTCTTTTGAAACATAACATATATACAAAAAAAGCAATAAATTTCAAAGCACAGCACTACAATGTCCGCGACTTCTCGCTCAGCGTCAAGCCCCCGGCCGGCGGGTGAGACAATGAGGAGAGACAGAGAGACGCAGACAAATCCGCGCTGGTGAGAAACACAGATCCAAGACACGTAGCAGTTGTAAGCACAGACCTTTACTGGAGTTAAGCTTGCATTCTCTGTTACAGGTTCCGCGCGGGACAAGATGCCCCGCGGGGGAACAACCTCTATGCGGCCGTCAGGTACAGCTCCCTGCGGGTCGTCTCCACCCACCCTGTCCGGGTAACCTCTTATATACTGTGCCCAAACCCAATAGGTTAGTGCCACGTATACAGAGGTGATTGGAAGATAGGGTTGGTGGGCGCGTGCGTCATACGCGGAGGCAGGATGCGGGCGCCATCTTGGCTCACTCGATGGGCAGGGGGAACTCTAGAGCAGGCTGCAGCGCGACCACTAGGCCCAACCCGGGAGGCGGCTCTCCACACTACAATCAGTTGTAGAACAGATTTCAGAGTTTGGTATGGGTTACAATTCCATAATTTTAGGTTTTTACTTCTAGTTGCTCTAGGATACTGGAGACGGAAAGAAGTATAAATTTATTGATTCAGCAATCATATTTGTTTGTTAAGCCCTACCTTCTCTGTATAACTCCACCGTTACCTTTGATCTTTCTATCCCTCTCTTTAGGGGTATTTGGACTATGCCCACTCTACCTTTTTCATGTTGGAAGGATCTGTCAATAATATGAGGTAAGGAGATGGAACTAGCC
This sequence comes from Tamandua tetradactyla, assembly GCF_023851605.1. Classification (NCBI taxonomy): domain Eukaryota; kingdom Metazoa; phylum Chordata; class Mammalia; order Pilosa; family Myrmecophagidae; genus Tamandua; species Tamandua tetradactyla. The sequence goes on from NC_135338.1 coordinate 9,673,159, forward strand.
GATGTTCTGGAGAGGCTAGGCCTTCTAGGCTTTAGGACTTATCTGGAGCAGTGATCCATCTGGAGGTTGTAGGTTTCTGGAAAGTTACTCCAGTAAATGGAACCTTTGCAGAATGTTATACATTGCCCTAGGTGTTCTTTAGGGTTGGCTGAAATGGTCCTGGTTGGGGTTTGGTAAGTTATGATAGGCAGCAATGTCTAACTGAAGCTTGCATAAGAGCGATTTCCAGAGTAGACTCTTGACTCTATTTGAACTCTCTCTGTCATTGATACTTTATAAGTTACACTTCCCTTCCCCCTTTTGGTCAGGATGAGGTTGTTCATCCCATGGTGCCAGGGCCAGACTCATCCATGGGAGTCCTCTCCCACACCACCAGTACATCGGTAAATTTTAATGATGGTTTTCAGATTGCCTTCATTCTCTTGCTGAAATAGTGTGCATTTCACACAAAGAGGCTACTGTTCAACATTTTTGCTAAGCTAAGGAAGTTTAGTGTTGAGAATTTTGTGACTGGGATGCCTAAGCATATTTGTGCTGCTATAATTAGTTTTGTAACCAATTTATCATATTTTAAAGAATAGATGGTTTACTAACCTAGGACAGGCCTGTCTTTCTGGAAGCAAATGCCTGACAATGTGCTTAGATGGTTTTGAGGAAGTCTCACATGTCTGATTCTGTCACTTTTTAGGGAAAGGGGCACCAAACCTTCCATTACCTTATTTTATGAATGCCTGGTTTTTCTCTCTTCCACATGGTTCTCTCTCCCTGTCAAATCTCTTTTCAGATGTTCAGGAAAGCATGTTTTGGAGGCAGTAACAGTGAATGGTAGACCCACCAGAAACCCTGGGGGGAATTCCAAGGCAAGTAATGGTTCCTCCAGATTTACACTGGAATAGTCCCTGATAATATCTCAGCTTAAGAAAACAAAATCATTTCTGTCATTTTTTTTTTAAAGTCATGCTTTGAGTCTCTGAGAGACGACTCTAATAAAACTATGGTGGATGTCATAAATATACACTTTTCCACAACTTGCAATTTGAGATTTTCAAAGTGTCCATCCAGAGTGGGGATAGAAAAGGAAAGTGCATTTGTTGCCTTATTCCATTCCGACAGTTCCGTGTGTTAGGTATTATTATCCCCATTATAGGTGAGGTTCAAAGGGACTAAGTCACATACCAGTACATAAGGGACCCAGACTTGAACCCTGTGCTTCTTAGAGTCCAGAGGCCGTACACTTCTCAGTACACTTTTCTCTACAGTCAGTTAGCAGAGGCAGATACCGTGTCAATAAGCGATGAAGGATTTCCCTGTCCTGTCCCTAAGCTGGATCTCTGGGTAGCTCAGAAACTCCCATCTCAAGCCTTTGTTCTGAGGACTTTATGCTACAAAGAGCCTTTTGTTATACTGTGGGCATTCAAAACAGTGCTTTTTGCCAAGGTAACTTTTAATTTATCAAAGACCTCTCTGGTAGTTGCATGTCCAAACTGTTTGGTCTACTGTTTTCTTAGCCAAAAAAGCAGTGAAGGAAGAAATTAGGCACTCAAGTGGAATATGACTGTGCACTTTTGTCTTTGGGATCCTGTACTTTCAAAACCAACTTCCAAGGCAGTGTTGTTTTCCTCTCTGCGTTCTGGGTCCCAATAGGCATTCCAAGTAGACATTTACTACTTTTACAGATGTGCTTTTCTAAGCACATCATCTGCAGTGGCCATTCTATTTTCTATGTTTAGAGTTCCTAGTCCTTTTCATTAACAACAGATATTCTTACCTCCTACTTTAGTGAGAAGATAGGGGCCTCCCAGGAACACTTCCTCAATTCTTCTACCCTTGGTCTCAGATTTGCTCAACACTCATCCCTGTTCTCCTTCCTGTTATCTCAGAGGCAGGGAGCGGTGCCCCTTCTCCTTTCCAAGATAATATTCTATGTGTATTGTTGATCACTTTTCCTCTCATCTCCTTGATGGGATTTTCCTCTCACATCATCAAGCTCATATTCAACCTAATACCTAAATAGTTTCCATTTATAAAACTTCTTCTTTAATGAGACTATCCTCTGAGCTACTGACCCATCTCTCACTTAAGTTTCACTGCTACACTTTTTGAGAGATGCTAAACTCATATCTTTACTTCCTCTTAAGCAACCTAGCCCAGCCATTCTACTGAAATCACTCACTTGGAAGGTCACCAGTGGGTCCCAAAGGCCATGGGGATGGCCTGGTCTCCTTGGCACCTTTAGCATTCTCTTTAGCACCTGCAGAGGTAGTTGCATGGGCACCAGTGTGGCTGGAGTGCAAGCCCCAGCTCTGCCACTTCCCAGCTTTGTTGGAGGCATTGGTGTAATGCTTAATATAGAGCACAGAATCCACAAAAGTCTGTTGTTATTCCACTCATGATTATATTAGCCATCCCTTCTTCTGGAAATCCCCTCATCCATTAGCTTCCCTGCCCCTGAACTCTTAGATCTCCAGTTTCTGAAAGTTTTCTCTAAGCCTGTGGTAGTTAGATTCAGGCGTCAACTTGGCCAGGTGAACATGCCTAGTTCTGTTGCTGTGGACATGAGCCAATGGTACGTGAACCTCATCTGTTGCTCATTACATCTGCAGTCGGCTAGGAGGCATGCCTGCTGCAATGAATGATGTTTGAGTTAATTGGCTGGTGCTTAAATGAGAGAGCTCAACATAGCACAGCCCAAGCAGTTCAGCATACCTCATCTCAGCACTCGCAGCTCAGCCCAGGCCTTTGGAGATGCAGAAAGGAATCACCCTGGGGAAAGTTGTTGGAACCCAGAGACCTAGAGAGAAGGCCAACAGAGATTACCCTGAGCCTTCCCACGTAAGAAAGAACCTCAGATGAAAGTTAGCTGCCTTTTCTCTGAAGAAGTAATAAAATAAATCCTCTTTTAGTGAAAACCAATCCATCTCTGGTGTGTTGCGTTCCAGCAGCTAGCAAACTAGAACACCCTCTCACGGGCCTCTCTCCCTTAAATAAGGGCATTTTTCAGCCTCTCCCCATCTCTGTTTCTTTTCCCCCTGGTTCATTCCCTTAGGGATTAGACTCACTCCCTCAGCTCTCCCTCTCCCTTGGGTGTGGAGGCTTCTAAGAGGATTCACTTCTCTAGCTCCAGGCCATGAGGGTTCTGACTGGCTGGAGGTCTCCCTATTCCAATGCCTGCCTGTTGCTTTCCAGAGCCTTCCAGGCCCATCCAGCACTCCCCCCCAAGCCCTGTCTATTCCCATCCCCATTTCCGTACTTAACCTTATGTGTACTCTTACTTTGAAGGGTGGGTGCCTGTGTGCATCTCTGACTTCCTTATCAGACGATAAGCTCCATCGGACACAACTATCTATATTTACTTACCCTTTTCTCCCACCCGGGCTGAGTGTGGTGATTTCTCAATGTACGCTGGAAGACTTATACTGAAAAAAACAGAGCAAAGGAAGGGCAGGTGGGGTTTGGTGAGTCTTCAACTACCTAAGCACCTCCTGAACTTAACTTCAACTCATGGGATGGCTCAGGAAGGGCAGGAAACCTGAATGTTAAAGAGGAGTCAAGGGGGAAAAAAAGCTTTAAAATGAACTGGGTGAAGGGACTGAGGGGTTTGCAGAGCCTTGGGGAGTGGATTGAAGCAGGAGAGGAAAAGGAAGGTTCAGGCAGCAAGTGTCAAGGAAGGAGGAAATGAGGCAGGGAGGAGGTAGGGGTGGATGTAACAGAAACCGGGGGAGCAATTTCCTCTGTCTCATGATTTTGAGCCTTCAGTTCTCTAATGTAATTTCCCTGGTCCGAGAAGAATAAAATCAAATTTCACAGGGATATTTTGAAGCTTATATTTGTAAAGTTTCAGAAGATCCTCAAACAAAGTATGAGAAAGAGACAGCAGAATTTTATTGTTTGGTATGTAGTCTTTAAATATTAAAGTGAGACAAACATCTTTAAATGTAGCTACAGAATATAGCATGACTTTCCTTTATGATTTCTGATGAGCCATTGTAAATCAGATACAGAGGCCACATTGACTATAAATCAACTACTGAATGAATTTGTTAAATGATCCGATAAGCAATAATGATAAATTATATACAGAATACATATTTGTGCCTCTTTGCTTTACTCACTCCTTCAAAAGGGGAACAAAAGTAACATATTATATTCATTTTTTTCCTTGTATGCTGTATGGCGGGGTCACATTTTATTCTTTTTCCATGTGAGTATCCCATTATTGCAGCACCATTTCTTCAATCTTAGTTTCTTTTATTATTTTTGTTTGTTTGCTTGTTTTGGGGGAAGTACATGGACCGGGAATTGAACCCGGGTCTCCCGCATTGCAGGCAAGAATTCTACCACTGACCTACCCTCACACCCCCCACATTCATTCATTATTTATTTATTTAAGATGGGCTGCACCGGGAAACAAACCCGGGTCTCCGTAATGGCAGGCGAGAACTCTGCTTGCTGAGCCACCGTGGCACGCCCCGAATATATTCATTTGTAACATCAGTTTTTCTCTCTTTCCCTTATTTGTCTTTGAACTACCATGATATATTATGGGTATATAAACTAAGACTCCACAGGCTGCCCTCCTAATGCTCATTTAAACACAGGCCAGATCCTATAACAAACCCTGCTCAGATAAGACGTTCACCACTCTTGCGATTCCTCCTAGAATGCTCCATGAACAGCTTCAGCATTTTTATTTCCTAACACTGGCATATAAAATTATTTTCCACAATAGAAAAGAAACCAGCAACTTCTTATTTGCAACACAAGAAAATCCCATTGGGATGAAGCTTTGTACACACATTTGGGTGACAGCAGATAAGACACGCCAGCTCTGAACTCAAGATGCCAGTTTTTAATAAAAAACCTCTAGACTGCATGTGAATAAGTTCTCCTAAAAGTTCACCTTCTCTACTGGCTGAGGATTCGGATGGAGAGATTCAGAACACTTGCGGATGCCTCCAGAGAAACAAGGAGCCCATCTGCAGACAGATGAAAAGAATGAGGAAATTTTTCCTGGGTGCTTTGCTTGAACTGTGTTAGAAGGAAAATAGTCTAGCACATATTTCTAACAGCATAGGCTGGTACTTTCTCGCCAACAATTCAACTGGTTTAAATGTTAAACTTGGAGAATTGCATCATCCCTCTCAGAGTTTTGCTGGCTCACCCCTGCCTTAACAATGCTAAAATGAAGACGTAAGTATTCAATGACATTTTAGCTTCAGCAGCCCATTATGTCTGCATTATTTTTGTACTCACATACAGAAGACAGTGCAATGTTGTAGGTGGGGCAACACATTTTCAACCATGGTCTCTATCTGGATATATCTCATTGTCACACACATCTCCACTCTCCAGTCTTTCCACCTGCCCCATGTGCCAGGGTACCGGCCAGTACAGACTGCATCGAAGGGGGTTGGTCAATGGGAAGCAATGGCCTGAGACGGCAGGTGGGAAGAGAGTGAGGTCTGCGTGTTTATTTATCCGGCTTCCCCCCTGCCAGATTACAACAGCTTGGCTGCTTCCCTCTGCCAATGACACTGCTCCTGTCGAGTGTCCTCTTCCTACACCTACCCTTTCTGGATTCTGGCAACCATTTGTCCCTTCTGGTCTAGGAGTGGTAAACTTCAGCAATAGTCCCTTTACTAACGCTCCCTAAAATGACCGCTTTGTGTGTACCATCTGCTTCCTGCTGGGTCCGTGGCCAACTGTGATGAATTATCAGTATATCAGTACACTGTATCGAAGACTTGAAGGCCGGCATATAGACTGCAATAATGAGTACTGTGGTTGTCTATTGTTGACTTTGGACATGGAAAGAAGGGGAAAACTGCGGGAATCCCATATATTTCCTAGTCCTGCTATCATAGCAGATAAAGATGGGGCCACAAGGAACTTCAGTCTAGGATCATGCCTTTTCTCTGACAATTTACTCTAGATTTCCTAATGGTTTTCATTTTCATGTGCCAGATACTTAAATGTTACTGTCAATATCAAGAAAGGGAATTATTTACAATTAGGATAACACTTTCAACTTCGAAACTATATTGCCTATAGGACTTACAACTGGCAGATGAGTTTTGAAAAGCATGTCAGATAGATTCAATTTTTTTCCACAATCTACCCTTGGTTCTGCAGTTTAGTTTTCCTCCTTCGGTCTTGCCATTCATATAATAACAAGATCTTTGTTTCTTTAGCAATCAGTTCTCTTTACTTAATTTCTTACTTGAAATTATTTAACTCTCCCCTAAGAAGGCACACGTGTGCCAGAAAATAGAATAGGGAGTATGTGCACACTTATGAAATTCCTGTCTTTTAAGTCAAATTTGACATTTCTTGTGCCTAAATTTGTCTTTTGGCAAAGTGAAAGAAGATGACAGTTAATGCTCTGTACTAGTTTAATAGACTGAGTCACACAAAACACTTGACAGTGCCCAGGATTTGTGATGATCCTGAATTTACTCCAAAAATGTTTCATTGATAAGTTCTGCAGTACCATGTCCTTTAACAGACAGACACAGTAGAAAATGTAGACCCAAAAATGATTCTTCGGTATTTAAATGTATTTGATTATAAATGAAATGAGAAGAAATGTGTTCATCCAGACATGAGATGAAAATACAGACTTTTATTAAAAGAAATGTGTTCCTCTTGAAATGTCAGTACCTTTCAGGCAATTGTTAGACGAACTTATGGTCCTGTCAAGACTCTGCTTAAATGATTTTTTTTAAAACACTGAAACAAAACTTTTACTGTTTATGTGAGGCAACAGGGATTTGGATCACTGAAATAAAGTCTAGGACTGAAGAGTTTGGCAGATAGGCTTTTCCCATTCACAGTAGGGCTGAAATGCATTCATTCATTCATTCAACAAACGTTTATTAATATACAGCTCACCATAACAGTGTAAGTAGTATTAAGGTTTGGCCTACAAACTGTTTGAGCACAGATTGTGAAGCAGTTAGTTCAAGAGTTTGGGTGGCCCTGTATGAGGGGAGGCTCATGTTTATGAGTATTGGATATTGAAAGATGAATGAGCATTCATCAGTCAGAAAAAGTGGGTAGAGAAGGGATTCTCTGCAGAAAAGCCAGCACATATGAAGGCCCAGAAGTGTGGGTATGCCTGGTGTGATCAGGGGATGGAAATTGAATCCAATGATCAAGGGCCCCGTGTCCCATGCTATGGAGTTGGGACTTTATCCTGGGGGCAATGGAGAACCCTTAAAGGAAAGGGCATAATCACATTTGTATTTTTTAAAGTACAAATGACTTCTGACTATAACTATCCAGTGTAGCTCAGACTCCACAGGATAAGGCCACAATCCCAACAAGACACCAGCCATGAGTTCAGAGTTTCCCGGGCCATCTGTGCTCCTGACCAACTGGTGACTTAACCACAAGCCCTTCATGTCCAACCATTCATTTGAGTGACTCATAGAACTCAGGAAAATGCTATACTTACCATTATAGTCTTATTATAGTGAAAAAGAAACAAGTCAGAAGGAACCAAAAGAAGAAATGTATAGGGCAAGGTCTAGGAAGGTCTCAAACATGACGCTCCCCAAGTTCTCTCCTGCGGAGTCAAGATGCATCACCCTCCAGGCACACTGCTGTGTTTTACCAATCAGTGAAGCCTGCCCAAGCTTGGGTGTCCAGATTTTTATTGTTATTTTTTAATATATAGGCATGATTGATTGAATCAGTGCCTATCTGGTGAAACTCAATTTCCAGTCCTCTACTCTCCCCAGAGGTCAAGCTGATACTATATGGCTCAAAGCCCCAACCCTCTAATCACATGGTTTCTCTTTCTAAGGTGACCAGCCCAAACCCAAAGATGACCAACCCCATCCTGGTCATCTCATTAGCCTAAATGATCAGATGTGCTCTGCAGACCCACCACAAATAACTAAGACATCCTTATCACTTGGAAATTCCAAGCATGTAGAGGCTACACCCCAGGACAAGGTCAAAGGCCAGCCCTCTTTTTAGAGGCTCACTTTACACAAATGGGTTGCTTGAATCTTGGATGGATGGTAGGAGACTCAGAAACCAAGTAGGGGGTCATTGCAAATGTCAAGGTATGAGACAGTGTAGGTTTGAATGGGACAAGTGGCACTGGAAAGAAAAGAAAGAAAGCGATATATATGATAGCTACTTTGGGGGCACAAATCAATAAGAGTTGGAACTGCTGACCAGCTGTGTATATGGGAGTGGGAGTGAGGGAGTGACATTAATCAGAAATGACTTCGAAGTTTCTAACTAGTGAATCAGAGAAACATGCTCTTGGGAGAAAGAGAATGAATTCGGTTAATGACACGCACAGTTTGTGGCTGCTGGGGGGCATCCAGCTGAAGACATCCAATTGACAGGTGAAATATGAGTCTGGAGGTCCGAAGTCAAAGTCAGTGTTGAAGGCACAGTGTGGAGATCATTATTTCATGGACATCGATGCCTTGGGGATGGATGAGATCACACAGAGGGAAGGCATAGAATAAGAAGAGGGCAGGAGGAAAAAACAAAACCAAAGTTCGATGGGTATGTGTTGTTCTCAACTGTGCAGCGTCCCTAATTTCTTCCATTTTTTTCGGATGCTAGCTCTTCATCTATTCTTTGGTCAGCCACTCTTCTCTACTCGATGCAGTTCTGATGAAGTGACTCTTCATGGGGTCCTGCCTAAACTACGTCCCCTGCCCCAACTTATCCATTCCATTACACTGGAATAGTGATTAGATCTCTGCTGTGGCAGTGGTGCTAGAGCCAGCTCCTACTAACTCACAAGAGACACCTCTCTGTTAGCTTGGAATCAGCCATGGTGGAAATATTTACACCATGGAAATTGGCAAGCACTAGAGATCAGGCCTACTCCTACCATAGCAGAGTCTGTCTACCAGCATACCATTGGATGTGGGCAGAAAACCCACAGAGAGCCAATGAACATCTTCCCAGAGATTTGATATGCAAATCTCAGAGAAAGGGGGGCCCTTTTTCATTTTGGATTGCAAATGGTAAGATCTGCCCAGGACAAACTTTCTTATTGTGGAAAGAACCTGCCTGAGAAGAATATCAGCCCACATAGGGAGGGAGAGAGGAGAGATGGAGAAGAGATGGAACCCAAAGCAGAGAATTTGCTGCTGCTGCTGTTGTTTTGCTTTTTCAATTTTTTAACTTTTTAATATTTTTAAGTGCAACATAAATATAGAAAATTCCATATAACATAGTTCAACAGCAAGAAAACAAATGCCTGAATGGCCTCTGTCTAGGTCAAGATGTAGCATGTTATCGATTTGCCAGAAACTTACTGCCTGCTCTCTTCCTCCTCTCCAGGAAATGTAATCATTTCTTGGCTCTTAAGAAATATGCATTCTTCAAAACAAAGTTTCCTTCTTTCCTTCCCTCCTACTTTTCTTCCTTCCTTCCAGTATTGAGGGAAGCATTTTTTTTTTCCCTTGGCACGGAAAAACTTGAATATGCTTATAGAAAGATGTGAGAGAGCCAGTGGAAAGAAAAAGACTGAGGCCTTAGCTTTGGAAGAGAGGATGGAGGGATGACTCTTCATGAAACAGGAAAGACAGTTGGCATCAACTCATGAATGCCTTGACCTCTTTTATGTATTCAAGGAGCAATTGAAAAATAGTTAGCTCCTCCAATTTCATCTCAGTCCACACTCTGTCTGTTCTGAGACTTTCTTGGATAAGCCTTTGCTTCTGTTATGCCTGTGTCCTGGTGTCTCTGGGCACAGCTCTTCATCCCTGCAACTGGGTACTCCTTGGCTTTCTCCCTGGCACAGAGCTCTGGCAGCGGCTTTGCCCCATGAAGCTCAGCCTGTGGTCCAGTGCCCCTGCTTGCTTCCTTTGGCATGTCCAATACTTTGGCCCAGTTGGCATCCCTACTTTCTCTTGCCCTAGTTTTGTCTCTAAGGCAACCATCTCCTGATGTTGGGGGCTGGGTGTGGGGGAAGGGATTGGTGGAAGGAAGGGAAAAATTAGATAAATGTGAAGGTGGAACTGTAGGAAGTTGAGAGAGTCCATTCCTGTTACCTCCTCTGTTGAACTTGCATCCTTAGCCTACAAGACCATGTCCAGAGAAGATTCCTGGGCTCTCTGAAGGCTGTTTTCCCAAGAATTCTCGAGACCTCAGACCCATTTCCCAGCCACCTTCCTGCTTCTGTTGGAGTATGTGTTTAAACTGCCTTGGCTACATCAAAAACAAAACATTTTTACAAGTTAAAAACCTTCTGGGTTCCTTGCCTTGTCTCTCAGCTTGCCCTTGAAATACTAATTAGCCAGAGAAATATATGCTGCATCCTTCCAAAAGTGAAAAAGGGGAGACCTTGCTAAAGATAGCTCTGGTGGCAGATTTTTCTTTTTTTCTGTAATAAGCTACTACTAAAGGTCTATGTATTCCAACAACATTTAGCAAATGCTGTCTCCTAACCTTAAAAGTATGGTAGGCATTGAAGTGTCTCATGGGGCAGGCAACAATGAAAGGCTTTAGTCCTTAGAAACTAGAGACTGAATTATATAAAACAGTCCTCTGTTTGAAGGCAGAAACCTCAGTTGGCGATACTCCTTGCAATGCTCTGACTCTGGACTTGAAAGGCTGGGCATGGGTGTATATCCCATTTTCACTGAGCTAACACCAAAGCCTTTCATCTCATCCTAATGGATGGCAAAGTTCACTCTCTCCCTTCATTTGATGAATGACTGCAGCGCCACTCCATTTGTCTTGTAACTGGCAGCAATTCTCAAGTTAGTGATAATGAAAATCTTCCTAACAAGGAAGCCAAGTGCTCTAGCAAGTGAACTGAAGGCCAGGGCTTCTGCCCACCTACTTCACACACAGTTGAAAGCCAAAACAGAATCCTTTTGGCCAAAGGCACACAGTAACAGGATGTCAACACAATAATGTTTCCAACTTAGACATCCCCAAATAACAAATGAAAACTAGCAGACAAGCATCTTTTTCTTTTCTTTGTTAACCCAGAACTGGGCATAGCACTGAACAAAGTCAACAGGTCAAATTTATTATCCCATTGGGAAGAATTCCAGGGAAGTAGAGTTCCCTGTCCCACACCCACTACGTACCATTTGGGCAGAAGTTCCGCAGCACCATAGGTAATTGTATAGACAGGTTAGTACTGTTTAGTGGGTGTTTGCAAATGAATGTTACGGGTGGCGAATAACAACACATTTTTTGAGAAGAACTACTGGGCCAAGGAGAGGGGACTGAATTTTGAGAGTGGGGGCCAGATCATTAAAGACAGAATGTCAGGCATTTGGCTCTGGAAAACACAGTCCTGAGAAAATAGAAAGCCGGAATGATTATTTTGTTCTGTTAGCCATGATGAGGCTTTGAATGACTTCTTGGGCTCTCCAGCCCTGGAATTTATGTTAAATGAGAACTGGAATTCCCACTTACTGGCAGGAAAACAGGAGCTCCTGAGACCAGCAAAGCCTACACTTCCCAGCGAGTCGGCAGTCATACTAAGGACCGAGTTCTGGATTGTGACCATAAAACTGCCTTGAGTTACAAAGCATCCCTCGGTTCCTCCATCCCTTAGTTTCCTTATCTCTGAAGTGCCTACCCAAGAGAATGGTTAAAGAATAAATATAATTACAGAGGTCTGTGTTTGTAGCTCCATGCTACTTTTTTTTTTTATTGTGAATATAACATATATTTAAAAAGAAATAAATTTCCAGCATGTTTTAACAAGTAGTTATAGAACAGATTTTAAAACTTGGTATGGGTTACAATCCCACAATTTTTCATTTTTCCTTCTAGCTGCTCCAAGACACAGGAGACCAAAAGAAGTATCAGTATAATGATTCAGCATCACACTCATTTCTTAAATCCTACCTTCTCTGTTACACTCCTCTGTTTTTCTGCTTTTTTTGTGAAAAATAACATATATACAAAAAAGCAATGAATTTCAAAGTACGTCACAAGACTTGGTTGTAGAACAGATTTCAGATTTTGGTATGGGTTACAATTCTACAATTTAAGGTTTTTACTTCCAGCTCCTCTAAGATACTGGAGCCTAAAAGAAATATCAATATGATTCAGCACACATACTTATTTGTTAAACCCTGCCTTCTCTGTATGACTCTACCATCACCTTTGATATTTCTCCCACTCTTTAGGGGTGTTTGGGCATGGCCATTCTAACTTTTTCATATTGGAGGCGGCTGTCAGTAATATGGGATAGGGGAACCCATGATACTTTTTAACACAGGCCAGATATCTGCCACAATTGACACTTTATTTAAGTGCAAGAGATTACAGGGACACATCTTCTTTCTCATTCACTCATTCATTCATTCATTTGTTCATCTTTAAAAAAATACACTTATGTATATTCTGTGGGGCAGGTGTCATGCTGAATGCTAGAAAAATGAAAGCAACCCACAGAAACATGGTACCAGCCTTTGAAGGACTCTTAGAGTTGAGGAGGGAAAGATGGATAAAGAAATGAGTCAAATCAAACCTTACAGTTGTTGCGAATGAAAGGATTTACTGACTATGGAGAAGAATCCAGGGAGAATATAGTCATTCAGCTGTGTGCACGTGGTGGGGGTGGGGAGGGGATGATAGGAAAAGGTTCATGGAGGAGATGGCATTGAGTAGAGTCTTGAGGATGAGTCAGCAGCGACCAGGAGACAGGATGGCAAAGGGCATTTCAGGGAGGCTCCGTGGAGGGGTGAAGCCTCCTGAAACATAAGCCTTTCCTTATGGTTGGGAAGAGAATCAAGTGACAGAGACACAAAGGTGGCAGGGACCAGGCTGTAGAAGACCTTCTATTCTATGCTCAGAATATAGGATTCTATACTGTAGTCATAGAAGGGTTTTAAATGTATTAAGACTGTGAGCATATTGTTGTTTTGGAAATGCCAACTCTTTTGCCATGTGGAGGGTAGATTAGAGGTGGAGGAGGCAAGGTAGGGAAGCCAGGTAGAAGATCATCCAAGTGAGACTGAACCAAGAGAATAGCGTTGGAAACGGAGAAGAGAAGGCTCCTACAAGGACTGCCAAGGAGGAGGCGGCTGTGGGGGCGAGGAAGAAGACAGCTCTGAGTCAAATCTAGGTCTTGGGCTTAGGTGATGGGTGGTGCATCTATGGAGTTAGGGAGTGGAGGAGTGAAAGAGAAGCGAATTCCACTCTCTGCATTTGAGTTGCTGATGGAACATTAGGGTGGGAGTTCCAGCAGACAAGAGGATATATGGGTCTAGTCTAAACATTTAGGAGTCTGTGAAGTTGGACGGGAAAAAACTGCATCCTAATTTTCACTAACCACTAACTAGAATTTTGCATTTCCCTCCTTTGTGCATATAAGCACAAGTAAATTTGCATATACTTGCAAATTTGTCACAAGTAGAAATCAGAGATGTATTCATATCACTCTTCAGTTATTGCAGATCTTGAAATATTTTTTACATGTATCACTTCAAAATAGAGCAGTTACTAGACCTGCTACTAAATATTATTATTAATATACTAAAGAAGCATGCAAACTCTTACATAAAATTTATTTTTAATATTTCAATGAATGTATTTCAATATAATTTAGTCTAAGTGTTTAAAAACATTATTCCAAGAGGGCATTCATGGACTTCAGCAGATAGCCAAACATATCTAGGGGCCAAAGAAACATTAAGAACCTCTAGTCCAGAATTTGAAGTTATCAGGACTAGTCAATAATTCATGGACTTCTGCTGAGCAATGTCATGCTAGATGTGACCTATTCCAGTGGCTCCATAAATAGATGGGGAACTAAAGGAAATGGTTGACTGCAGAAGAAAATGCAATTCATACTTGTTTGGTTAGGAAGCCTTTGGCTTCCTTCCTGAAATAGTTGGCCTTTATAGATCCAGTCTCCTATTCAAAATGTGCCCTGAACTGGTTTCCTTTCTTGCTCTTGGGAAATTGTGAAGAAGAGAACAGTGAACCAATCTGGATGCTATAGATTGATCCCAGAGGGAGGCACACTTAAAATGAGCATCACTCAGCAGAGGGTTTGGATTGTTCACTAAAAAAAATCAGTTATGAAGTGAGGAGTGGAGAGCAAACTGCAGAACTGCAGAAATGTCCCTGGAAAGAAAGTCAAAGGAGTTGAATAAGGTCTTTTCCTTCCCTGAATCTAGATTGCAAAATTCAATCAGTGACAAAGAACAAAGTAGGACAGCAATGACACTGAGGGCCACCAGCCTAGCTGGCCACAAATTCAGATACTGAACTTAAACTCTGGCCTTGCACTGGATCCACTACACCTTCACCAGCTCATGAAGCACCCCCTTTTCAGCCTCCTAAGGCCAAGAGATTGAACTGGACACTTGACCTTTGTGTTAACTCTATCTCATCCCTCAGTTCTGCCATCATGGGAGGCAAAACAACCAACTGCTATGTGGCTTTCAATCTTAAAAAAATCAAACCCCACTTCAGAAGGTCCAAACCCTGCTGTTTCACGTCTAGAAATCTGTCCTACCAAAATCTCACTCATGTGTACAAGGTTGTTGATTGAAGCATAGTTTATGATATTGAAAACCAGAAAGAACCTAAAAGACTATCAAGAGGGAACTGGTTAAATGAGTACTGCATACTTATGGAGCAGTTCGAAGTGGTAGAAATGGAAACATCAGTAAGGGCACAATTCATGCTACATTGTTAAGTGAAAGAAAAAATAATTGCAGAAGAATATATATAATAGGACCACATTTGTTTTTTACGTATGTGGTCCTCACATATGTTTGTAAATGCATATGTAACAACTGTCATGGTTAGGGACATGTGTCAACTTGGCCAAGTTGTGGTACCTGTTTGTCTGGTTGGGCAAGTGCTGGCCTGTCTGTTGCAATGAGGACATTTCATAGAATTAGATCATGATCACGTGATGCTGCATCCACAGATGATTCCATTTGTAATCAGCCAAAGGGGAGTGTCTTCTACAATGAGTGATGCTTAGTCTAATCATGGGAAGGCTTTTAAGGAGGATTCAGAAGAGACAGGCTCTCTCCCTACTTCAGCTGGTGAGCCTCTCCTGTGGAGTTCATCCAGACCTTCCATCGGAGTCGTTGGCTTCACAGCCTGCCCTGCGGATTTTGGACTCTGCATTCCCACGGTCACGTGAGACACTTTTATAAATTTTATATTTGCGAGTGATCCCTGTTGATTCTGTTTCTCTAGAGAACCCTAACTAATACAACAACCTAGAAGGATAATCCCCACAGAACAGTGCTTATTTGGGGGGCAGTGAGTTGGGAATAGGGTGGGGAAGGGAAGAGAAGGATTGGGAGCCGAAAAAGAAATGTTTACTCATTAACATAATATCTCCGTATTGTTGAAAAGTACAAAATTACTTTTTCTTTTTGACATGGGCATGCTCCAGGAATCGAACCCGGGTCTCCGGCATGACAGGTGAGAACTCTGCTACTGAGCCGCCGCTGCCCACCCCAAAATGACTTTTCTAATTTAAAATATAATTGAAAGAAAGATACATCAGCTCTCATCGTATATACTGGCAAATGGTTTGCAGATTTTAATTTGTTGAGAAAATAATGCTATATCAGCAAACCAAATTCTGCATCAATTAGGGTTAGCTTTAACTGTGAGTAACAGAGACCAAAAACAACAGTATCATCAATGAGCGATGACTATATTTCCTAGGTGGTAGATAATACAAGGCTAATTTGGCAGCTCGATTTCCCCGCTGGCTCCTTCCTACTCCCTTCTCAACTTTCCAAAATGTGCGTTCCAAGTCATGGCCCAAGATGGCGCCTACAGCCATAGCCCCCACACCCCGATTCTTGGGTTCAGAGTGGAGATAAGAACAAGAAAGACGGGAGTCATTTAGGGGCAGACACACTGTCTGCTTTGGTTTTTCTTTTCCTAAATCATTGACCTCGGTGTTCTATGAAAGTCCAACACAGAGAAGAAACTTGAGGTTCTTCCCTGCTCGCTCTCGACCAAAAAGCAACAATACCTGCAGCCTCCCGTACCAGGGCTTCTTTTCCTTCCCTCAGCTCACCTCCCTCCTTCTTCTGTATTCCCATCCCTCATTCTCCCCTGCCGAGTTTGCTGTTTGCTGCTTCTTGGGCCAAAGACTTATTAGGGTGGCAGGGATCACAAATGAAAGCCTTGTTTTTTCCTAAGCAGCATTTGGAGGATAAACTCTCAGAAAGTGAGACAGAGAAGATTCAAAGGGAGAAAAGATGCAGCCATTAAGCCAAATAGGGTTTCTGCTCCAGGCTGCTGAAACAGCTAGTTCTTGTATGTCTCTGTGGGTGTGTGTTTGAGTGTGTGTGTGTGTGTGTGTGTGTTGCATGACACTTGATCTCTCTGTCTCCTCCAGACTTTGAAATGTTTCACTAACACCTCTATTATGACATTTGCTTTCCCTTTTGTTATAGTTATTTATGCATCCATTTTCTCTCTCCTATTAGACTGTAAGTCTCTTGAGGGCAGAGACTATATTTGATGACTCTTTGGGATCTAATAACAGTGTCTGGCACAAGGCAGGAGCTCAATGTCAACTGAAAGAGGAGGTGCACCAAACATCACTGAAATCTAAAAGTAGCAGATATATTGTTTGCCTCCCCAAAGGCCAGTTACAGCTGCGCAGAGATATTGTGAAGCTGTTCTAAAAAAGGGGTGAGGCTTTAAATAGGAGGAAAATGTGAAGAAATAAGGTCACATTTGAGGACATACTTCTCTCTCCCCTCGTTACTGAATTTGCGCTTTCCTGCCCCTTCCCCGAGCTCCTACTGACAGTCTGTACCTGTGATTAAATGAGATGGGTTCATCTTGACTTCCAACCATATTTAAACTCCCTGAAATCATGGACCTTATACTTTTGAATCTCTCTAACATAGCTCATCCTCAATAAATATATTTTCCTTTAATGCTCTCTGGATATGTTAAATATAAATAGGGTTAGAAAAAGCTAAACAGAGACACAGAAATGAAAACAGTCTTTGAAGCTAAGTGTCCCTATCTTCCTTCCCATTTTATTTCTCCCATAGCAATTATTATCCTCTAAGATAATTTGGATATATAATTTAAATTATTTACTATATTTATCATCTGCCCCTCTTTCCACTAGCCACTGGAATCATGTACACGGCTGGTGGGTGTTTGGATAGATGCAAACATTTTGGAAAACAGGAAGCTTCTGCCCAGGTTATTTGTAGGAAATTACCAAAAATTCTTCGTAATGAGTGCATAAGTCCACCAAAAGACTTGGGTAAGCATGCTCACATCAGCTTTATTTGCAAGTCTAAAGCTATAATAACACAAATATCTGTCGGCAGTAGAATGCATAAATAAATATGAGTATATTCATTCAGTAAAATATTGAATTAGAAAGAGCAAGCTAGCAATACATACAACAACAGAGATGATTCGTACAGATGTTTTGACAAATACAGAAGAGCACCCCAAAAGAGTACATAACTGTGTGACTTCATCTATATGAATTTAAGATGATATGGTCATTGAAACCAGAATAGTGGTTACCTCTGAGTGGGAGTGGGGTGGTATTGCCCAGGTAGAAGCACGAAAATGTTCCTGGAATTCTGGACACTTTTTATATTTTTGTCTGGATGGTGGTTACACTGGTTACACATTATTATAAAAACCCGTCAAAAAAAAAAACCCATCAAGATTGATACTTAATATTTGTGCATTTTTCTGTATATAGGCTGAGCCACATTTTTTCTGTATATATGTTGAGCCACAATTTTTTTTTTAATGTTGCAGCAAAAAAAAAAAAAAAGAAAGAAAAGATAAGCTCTGTAGTGCAGAGTTTCCTCTGCTTTGTTCATTCTGGTGTCTCCTTCATCTACAGGACCTGACCTACGGTAGGTGTTTAGGTTCTAGATATTTACCAGATGAATGAAGGCACCAAGTGTGGACTTGCATCCCATTTTATTCATATTGATTTCTATCCATGCTATGTTTGTAGCTTTTGGTGAAGTAGGAGTATGTGGAAACTGAGGCTCAGAGACGTTGACTAATTTACTCAGGATAACCCAGCTAGGTAGAAAAGGAGGCAGGCTGCTGTCCACTTTCCAAGACTGTGTCTTAAACTACCATTTTAATGTTCTGTACTCTGCCTCCTGAAGGAACAGGTGGGAAATATGGGAATGGAGGTGTGAACAGGGAATGGAAAAGACATATTCCTGGCCTAGGAAACAAACAGATAATAGAGGAGGCAACCAGAGAACGGAAAGTGTCAAATTCCAGACTCAGAGGAACTGTCCTTTGTGAGTTCTCTGATTCTGAGGTCAGTGACAGTAGCCATTATCAATGAATACGCGCAGTGAGGCCCAGAGCTGAGAGGCTCAGTATTCCTTGGAGGTCAAACAAACTGGTTATTAGAATGTAGACCAGGCTAGCTCACACTACACATCCAAAGTGGATTGTAGCACAGGTGATGAGAAAGCATACAGGGTCCTGAGGAAATGAGAGAAATCAGATACCTCTTTACTGGCCCATTCCTCCCTTTTCCTTTGCCCAGTCAATTTCTTTTTCTAACACAACTTAAGTAAAATGAAGCAGCTCTCTCCAGTTTGCAAGACACAGGAAAGTGCTGCTGGGTCTTGAACTCTTACAGCCCCAGAGAAGCATATGCTTGTCAGTCCTGAAGTTGGGACTCTTGATCTGGAATCTTCCTTCTTATATGCAATGGGACAAATCCAGATAGAAGAAGGAAATCGATTCAGTGGAGACAGCAGAGGTGCCTTCACCATTTCAGTCTCTGCCCTTGAGGGAAGGGCTGGTTGGAATGGGGTCTGGTTAATGTGTTTCCTGCATCAGAATCTAGAAGCTACAGTTGGGAAAGCATACAAGTTAGAAAGCATCCTCCTTGACTTAACATTTTCCCTCAGCCCCCCTATTCAGTTCTCCACCAATTCCTACGAACTATACCCTCCAAAATGTATGTCGTATTCCCACTTCTTTCCATGCCCACTTCTATCACCTAGTGTTAGCCACCATCTCTTAACTAGATTATTACAGGATTATCCTAACCGCTCTTCTCCTTCTACATTTTCCTTCCCACTCTACCCCATACTCACACAGTAGCCGGTTTGATGGCTTCTCTTGTATTTAGAGTAAAACCCAACTTTATTACCAGGGCGCATAGGTCCCAACTGATGTGGGCCTGCCTGAGAACTGCCAACTTTAGCTTACTCACTCTCTATCATCCTTTCTCATTAGGGTCCAGATAGTCTGGTCTTAATTGATATATTTATCAATTATATATATGTGTGCGTGTGTGTGTGTAAAGTGTACAATTCAGTGGTTTTTAGTATATTCACAGAGTTGTATATCACCATAATCAATTTTAACATATTTTCATCACCTCTTAAAAGAAACCCTGTACCCATTAGCAGTCATTCTCCATTTCCCTCCAACTTCGCCAGCATTAGGCAACCACTAATCTACTTTCTATTTCTGGTCTTTTTTTTTCCCTTGAAGGCACTAAGGTCTTTTCTGTATTAGGTCCTTGCACACGCTAAATCCCTGTGCCTGGAAGGCTCTCCAATACACTACTTCCTCCAGCCTTCCCGTGTCCGACACCTTTCTTGGCTGGTTACTCATTTTTCTTGCCTAGACTGAAATGCAATCGACTCAGGGCTCAGATAGAATGTAACGAACATTCTGTCTAAGACTGAACTCTCAATATTTTCCTTATCACAGCTCCTCATTGTTTTCTTCTTAGTACCTCAATGGTTGGTAATCAAATACATTGATTTACTTTTTAATTGCCTGGGTCCCTCCAGTTGCTTATAGCATCACAAGGGGAGTGATTATATCTCTCTTGTTCTCTGTTGTATCTCTAGGGCTTACGGTGCATCCTCAATAATTATTTGATGATGAATGAATGTACCCTTTAGTTATCTGGTACAACCTGAAAATAAGACTACTTGGATATTGCAAGCAGGTGATTCTGCAAAAAGGAGCATGTGACTCTAATTTTATCAACTACTCTTCTACTTTGCCAAACTGGAGTCCTGGATCAGGCTTCTCCTCAAGTATCCTTAGGAGTGAGCCTGAATTGATTTCTCCCCCTAAAAACATGAATAGTTTACCCGAGGAAGTCTGATCAGAATGATCAATCGTGAAATGGTAGCAGAAGGCCTCTGTATTCAATGTTGGTTTACATTTGTGACGTTTTACTTTTCCTCCTCTTCTTAAGATGGCATTATCGATTACTGCCCCTTTCATTGATTAAGATTCAATAGTCAGTTCAGGGCAAAGCCAGGTTGTAAATTGCCTTCCTATGCCCAACTACACACGTACCCAAGAAGCCCACAAGTAATAGCTACTCGTGAACATTTATTGAATGAGCGACAATTGATGAGGCAGAAATTCCCATCTTTCTTTCCTGCTTTCATCTTGCCCTCCCTCACCCCCTTTGTTACCCTCTCAAGTCCCGAGCTGTCAGGGAGCTCAGACGTCCCAATAAAAAGAAAATCAATGCACTGGTCAATGCACTCTTAGGTTTTGAGGGTCTAAGCCAGGATGTGCTGGAGCAGTTCCTAACAGTTCACAGGAGCCAAGTGTGTGCATTTCTTTCCAACTCTACACTCAACGACAGTAGGTTGGGAACTTGACATCAGTCATGACAGGAGAATTTACACCATAGAAATGAACAAATGCCACAAGTCAGGGCCATGGTTTTTGAGAGCCGGTTATTAAACACTTACCAGTACAGCACTGACTTAATAATATATTAACATTGTTTCTCCTCCATCCCCTCTTTTTTTTTTTTTTTTAAGAGAATTCTGAATTTGGCCTAGTTCAAAGACTGACTCACCAAGAAAGGCTTTCAGTGCACATATGCACAAAACAAATATTTTTATTCACTTTCCTACTCAGGTTCTTTCGCGGCTTTCACCATGAAGTGGTTTTAAAACTTCAGCTCTGCTCTTAACTTAAATTCATAGTTTACCACAACAGGACAAAATCAAATTACAATATTTTGGGGAGGTTCTAGCTAACTTTTTTTTTTTTTTTTTTATTTTTTTTTTTAGAGAGAGGGAGGAAGGGAAGGAAAGACAGAGAGAAGGAAGGAAGGATGGAAGGAAGGAAGGGAGGAAGAAAGGGAAACATCTTTAAACATTTTCTTGTTTTATTGTATTTTGTTTGTTTGTTTGTTTTTTACATGGGCTGGGGCCGGGAATCGAACCGAGGTCCTCCGGCATGGCAGGCAAGCACTTTGCCCGCTGAGCCACCGCGGCCCGCCCCTCTAGCTAACTTTTTAAGTTCATTTAGAGAGAATGAAAACAACTCCAGCCTCACCTTGGACCAGACTTGGGTGCTTAAAACTGATACTTACTTTACTTTCATACGTAGTGTCCTGTGTGTGTTTATATAAGTATTCCCCCCTCCCCCATTCTACCTTTTGTACTTTTGGCTTCTGGGACCAAAACTATTTTAAAATTCATAAGAAATTATTCTTCCTTGTTTAGCCCAGACCCCTAGAATTTTAGATTTATCAGAAAACTAAGAGATCATGTGATTGGATGGAGGGCTTCTCCATCTATCTGCACATTAATGTCACCTGGGGAGCCTAAAACAATTTCGAGTGTCTGGGCTCCACCCAGACAAATCAAAGCAGAGTCCTCTGAGTTGGGAGCAGGGCTTTCTATTTTAAGTAGCTCCCCCAAGTGATTCTAAGGCATAAGCAGAGAAAACCATGAATCTAATCACCCCTAAATTTTCAAATGAGGAATCCTAGAGCCAGTTTTGAGAGACTTGCTCAGAATCTCAAGGTGGCAGAAGAAAGACAGAGCTAGTCTAAGTCTCACAACTCTTTGACTCCCAGACCTTCCTCTTTCAAAACCATGCCCCAAATCTCAGGACTTCCCCATCTGTTTTTGATAAGCACCCAAACATGAGTCATAGCAATGAGGCTGATTTAACTCATAAGTCTAATTGATCTTTGGCCTTGAGCAAATGGTTTCTTTACATTAATCTCTAAATTTAATGTGAGAATCTTTGTGCTAAAATATGGTAACGTAAACCTGTAAGCCCAGGGACTGACTGTATGTAATCTTCACTCTGTGGCCCATAGGGCCTGATCAGGGCCACTCATCCATTCATTCATCTGTTAATATTTGCTATGTGAAGTTCCTTGGCGAGATGTGTGGAATTATTTGGTGGTTGTGGTTGCGATATGGAGCGTGGGCCCAAATCCTGGCCCCACGATTTGCCACCCTGAAATCTTCAGTAAGTTCCTTAACTGTTATGTGCTTTAGTTCCTCACCTGGAATATAGGATTTCTAACCACAGGGTTGCTGTGTGGATTAAAGAGGTAATATATATATATATATAAAACTCTTAATGCATTGCCTGACCCGGAAACACTCAACAGCTATTTGTTATTGTCGTTTTGTACTATCAGCCTAGCCTTACCTCTTCATCTGAAACCTGCTGGCAAGGAGAAGAGATATAAGGGCAGCGAGGGCCCAGGAAGTGGCAGCCTTTGAGCCCCTTTGTCTAAGTTTACCCTGCTCCTGTGAAAAATATCGCACAATGCTTGTCTTACACAGCAAGCATTTATTGTCTCATAGTTTTGGAGGCTAGAGGTCCAAAATTAAGGCATTAAGTAAGGCCATATTTTCTCTTACTGCAATCCTTGGCACTCCTTGGCTTTTATCTCATCACCCGGCCTTCTCTTCCTCTGCTGTGGCTGTTTCTCCAGTTTCTTCTGACTTCTACTTCTTCCTGTGTGACCTCTGGTGACTGTGTCTGAATTTCTTCTTATAAAGGCCTCCAGCAATAAGGATGAAGGAACATGCTGGTTCAGGTGGCCACACCTACACTAAAAATAACATCTTCAAAAGGTCCTATTTACAATGGGTCACACCCACATGAATGCCAATTGAGATTAGCAACATGTCTTTGTTGGGATACCTTGAAATGGAATCTCTCCTTTGCTTTGAGCATTGCTGTTAGCTGGTCCTGTGCTTCCTCCCCTTAAGGGGTGCTGACCCTTAAGGGCAGTGGCCCCAATGAGCCTCCTGTTCTCTCTCATGCCTCTAACCGAGCATCTATCAGCAGGCTTGAGCTACCCCAGCTATGGAGTACTGGTATCATGCCAGCTCTTGGCAGCCAATCGCCACCTTCTGATCCCCCAGGGCCATATCTAGGCTTGAGTTTATTTTTCACCCAGCATCCCAGTTCAGAGGCCTCTTCCTCCCAGCCTGCATAGGAGATGCTATCAGAATCCCATCCCATTCATAACACTGACATGGCTTCTGCTCCTCAGATCAGTTTTTAATGAAAGACCCCATGAGATTAAAGCAGAGCAGAGGAAGGAACAGAGAATGATAAATGTCCTACAGCAAAATGAGATCCCGCTCAGAGCTGGTTGGGTTGCAGTTGCTTTTTTAGACAAACATTTTATGTTTTCGACAAAAGCCTTCTGTCTGAGACTCAAATATTAGCACAGGATATTTCCTTCTGGTCATTATCTTAGGCAAAAATGCATTCTCTCTTAGGGTCCCACGTGGGGCTCAGTCTACTTCTTCAACTAGAGTGTCTTTCTAAAAACTGGCTTTAAGGTTGTAGAATGAGGAATTTGCTGTATAGAAGCATGCAGAGTGATCCAAATAAGGTTGGGCAGACTTTTCAGAATGTCATCAGATGAAAACATTACAAAATACTTTAGCATACAACTATTTACTTTTCAAAAGGATTCAGTATCAATACCGGCAGGGCAGAATGGATGTGTGTATGTGCATATAGAAATATTTTCTTTTTCCATTTTCCCCTCCAGTTTGTCCTGGAACAAACTTTTCAATTATTCTTAAATAGATGGCCCCTTGAACCCCACTCCTATTCTCAGAAATTTATCCGAGTTTGAGTTTTCTAAAAACCAATAACCTAAAGAATTCAGGAAACATACAAGCAGTTCAAAATAATCCTCTTCCCCCAGCTCAAAATAATCAGTTTTCCTATCCTTATACATTTGAACTGGTCAGAAGGTATCCTACCCTCATCTCTCATTAAAAATTTACTATAGAATTTTTATTAAAGGCAGGCAATTACTAGATTTATTAAAAAGGATATTTGCTTGTAACATTTCAGAGACAAAAAAAAAAATTGGAACTGGAGGTTACGGTATTAGCCAGCCCCAAATCTTTACTTTATAGATGAAGAAATCAGGATCAATGGGATGGAGAGGATTCTCCAAGGTCACAGAGCTCTTTAGAGGCAAGATATGAATTAGAACCCAAGAACCCTGATGCATGATTCATTCATTCATTCAGGAAATAGTTGTTGCACAATTACAATATGAATTACAAGATGAATTACAATATGCCAAGAACTGTGCAAGGTGCTAGAACATATGAACAAACCAAAATGGTACAGTTCCTACCTTCATATGCAGTAGGAAAGCAAATCTATAACTACTGACTTAAGGGGTGTGAAAAGAAGATAGCAGGGGCCTTTGTCTGGTCTTGAGAAATAGGAATGGCTTCCCTGAGAAGTAGCATCTGAGCTGAAATCTAAAAGACTGATGAGTAGGAGTTAACTAGATGAATGGAATAGTGCCTTGGAGAGCAGAAGAACATTCCAGGTAGAAGATACTGTATGTGCAAAGGTCCTGAGCATTTTTAGTATACATCATTACTTCTTGACTGTTAAATGAAGTCAAATATGTCTATTTTTTTCAGTGATATTGGTTTTATCTTTCCTTTGGTTTAGGTAGGTATGAAATAAGATATAATATACAAGTCTAATCACCATTTTCTGTTGGTGACAAGAATCAGTTGTGCTTGAGAAGGTTAAAGTGGAGTCTACAGTAACTTCTGTGGTATGACTTTTAAAATCATGAAAATAATTGATTGGCACTCATTCTAAGCTCATTAAAGCTATTGAGTTTTGGCCTTTTTTCACAGTATTCCAGAGCTGGGAAAGATTCCTCCACCCGTGGTCTCTTTATTTTCTTTCAATCCCTATTAGAGTCAATCATTTATTTTTCTTTCTTTTACTTTTCTACTTTCTTTTCCCGAAATACAAGGAAAAGAAAGTAACTTTAGAAGCTTAAAGATCATGATGCCAGATGGGAAATAGGAGCTTTAGAATCATTAGGAAAACTTCTATATCTTGCTTTAATCTTAAAAGCAAGGAAATTTGAAACTCATAAGATGAGCTCTGCATATGGAAGGCATACGGAGGGAGTAAGAAAGTATTTGTTCTCTTACTAAAGTGGCTAGAATCGGAAGAGTAATTTGGAAAAGAGACACAAAGAAAGTAATGCTCCAGGACTTTTAGTGGTTTTGAGTCCATTCTTTTAGATCTCAACTGCTACAAACTGATTTGAGCTCCTCTCTCTTCTGGTCTTCCAGCTCCCTTTTCAGCTTCTCTCAACAACCCAATCCCCTATACTTGCTTAGGCGCAAGGTCTGGTGTAATTAGAGGTAATAGTGAGGCATGAGATGTGAATGAGCAAGTTCGCACTTCAACTCAATTTATGGATATGGAGTTTCAGGTTTAATCCCAGATGGAGAGAACAAGAGGCTTTGGAACTGGAGAGAACAAGAGGTTTTGGAACTATGACAGAGAACACCTTGTGTGGGAAAGGGTGAAACACATTTGTGTATTGGCATTATGCATATGCTCTTGTTTGCTTTTAAAGCGCTAAATCTCAATGGGAAATTGTGATTCACGTGGATGCTAAGTTTCATGGTTTTAAAAGAAATAAAGCATTTTAAAGTTTCTTTCTAGTTTGAGTCTTCAAAATGCATATAAAAATAAATGTTGAAACCGTGTAGTTTGTAGACTCCAAGGCTACATGGGGACACTGGTTTAGGAAATCCTCAACTCACAAGAATATCAGACCACTAGTGGCAATATTTAGAAGAGCTTCTCAATACAATGTTATGATTACACAATTAGACTTTACAGATGAGCTCAACAAATGGGACTTGCTAAAGGACTTCACAACAGCCACTAACCCCAAGAATGATTCAGCTATCCATCCCCATTAACATGGCCACACAATCTTACTTCAATTTCCTCCTCTCTTACTTCTCATATATTTCAGAACTCCCAAGCTCTCCTCATCATCTTGGGGATGGAAGCATGG
This sequence comes from Tamandua tetradactyla, assembly GCF_023851605.1. NCBI lineage: Eukaryota > Metazoa > Chordata > Mammalia > Pilosa > Myrmecophagidae > Tamandua > Tamandua tetradactyla. The sequence goes on from NC_135338.1 coordinate 9,699,248, forward strand.
TGTGAGTTTTTTTCATTCCCCATAGTTAAATCATCTCTATGCAAACCATCACCAAATCTGTTTGTTTTGTTCTCTACTAATCTCTTAGATAAATTCTTTCAGTTTCTTTTCTTTGTCATCATCCTACTCCAAGCCTTCATCACCTCAGCTGGAATACTGCAATACTCTAGCTAGTCTGAGACCAGATGACTCCTCCCCTTATGTTAACAGAGTTTTCCATCGTGTGGATTTGAGTGGGAAGCAGAGATCACCACTTCTGTAGAAGCCAAAAAGGGCAGATGCTCTATTTCCCAGCCTCCCTTGCAGCTAGAGCTCAGGTGCCTGCACCTGGGCATGGCCAGTCAGCAGCACCCATCCTGGACAATGGCTGTCTGTAGTACCAAGAGCGGTCCATAGTGCTACACAGGAGATATTTTGCCTATTACAGTGCCCAGTGCTCAGCAGTAGTGGTGTCCACGCCAGACCAGCCCCATGGTGTGGTTTCGACTGTGGCTGCCTGTGTAGCCTCCTTCATTTCTGCTCATTTTCTGAACTTCCTGGCCTTTCTGTGCATTATGCAATAATCCAGGTAAAAAATTCCTTTCATGCTTAAGACAGCAAGAAATGGTTTCGGTTCTAAGAATCTTTAATATTCCAGTCTCTCTATCCAGACTCCCCTACGCAACCTGTCATTCATACCACTGAAAAGCATTGCTCTTATCATTCCTCTGCTTAAGAAGGTGTACCACGTTAGGACGCTTACCTTGATTTTCAGTGTCCTGAATAATCCAGCATCTTTCCACCTAATAGGAACTTTCATTTTCTCTACTGTTTGTACAAGCTAGTAGCTTACAATTTTTTAATGAGATCCATAGAAATAAACAAAATTAAGAAGAATTATACACACACATTTACAAAGAACTGAAGCCAATTTTTCAAAAAAAATATTTTTACTATATTCTATACACTTGGGTACTTCTATTCCATTTGTGCTGGTTTGAAAGGATGTATGTCCCCTAGAAAAGCCACGTTTTAATCAAAATCCCATTTCATTAAGGTAGAATAATCCCTATACAATACTGTATGTTTGAAACTAATCAGATCATCTCCCTGGAGATGTGATGTAATCAAGAGTGGTTAAGCTGAATTAGGTGATGACAGGTCTCCACCCATTTGGGTGGGTCTTGATAAGTTTCTGGAGTTCTATAAAAGAGGAAACATTTTGGAGAATGAGAGAGAGCAGAGAATGCTGCAGCACCATGAAGCAGAGAGTCCATGAGCCACTGACCTTTGGAGATGAAGAAGAAAAATATCTCCCGGGGAGCTTCATGAAACAGGAAGCCAGGAGAGAAAGCTAGGAGATGATGCCGTGTTTGCCATGTGCCCTTCCAGTCGAGAGAGAAACCCTGAACTTCATTGGCCTTCTTGAACCAAGGTATCTTTCCCTGGATAGATGCCTTTGATTGGACATTTCTATGGACTTGTTTTAATTGGGACATTTTCTCGGCCTTAGAATTGTAAACTAGCAAGTTATTAAATTCCCCTTTTTAAAAGCCATTCTGTTTCTGGTATATTGCATTCCAGCAGCTAGCAAACTAGAACACCATTCTACGTATTTTTTACTTTAAACAAAATGCTGGCTGGGTGCATGGGTAGTTCAGTGGTAGAATGCTTGCTTTCCATGCAGGAGACCTGGGTTCAGTTTTCAGACCATGCACCCAAAAACCAAAAAAAAGTGCTGGCTGCCACCCATTATATTGATTCATAAAACACTATTTTAGTCTCTACTGGTGGTTTTGGGGTCACCCACCTTTTTCAGTTCAATACAAGGGCAGGAAGTACATAAAGAAATTAACCCAAAACCTTCAATTAATCCTACTTTTCCTACTAGGGTTTCTTATATTTTCACAACCCTTACAGGATGAAAAATAGAAAATTGACATCATGACAAAGAAGGCATTAGAAAAGAATCATCTTCAGAATTACTGAACAGTATTTGAATACATAGTTAAATCAATTACAAAAACATTCTTTCCAATGTTTCATTTGATTTTGCCCAAATACCACAGCAAAATGTTTTTTGTTTCACACTCACTGAAGTTTTTTTGCCTGGAGTTAGTAACTTGGAAGGAATTCTGCTTCATTTCCAAGGTTAGGGTGCTGCAGACCCTGGTTGACCAGGATGTTTTCTTCTGCGGAAACTCCAACCAAACGCGTGTGTACGAGTCACTGCCGACACTCATCAAACAAACGAGGTAGACCCAGATCAGTAAAATGAACCAAGGCAACGAGAATGAGCATTAAGGGTTTCAAAGATGGACTATTAGAACTGCAGGCTTTGTTTAATGGAAGTCCCAAAACTTATTTGGGAGATGGAAATGGGACTGGAAACAGGGGTCAGAATCTAGAAACCGATTGTTCTAGTTTGCTAGCTGCCGGAATGCAACACACCAGAGACGGATTGGCTTTTAATAAAAGGGCATTTATTTCATTAGTTCTTCAGAGGAAAGGTAGCTAACTTTCCACTGAGGTTCTTTCTTACGTGGAAAGGCACAGGGTGATCTCTGCTGGCCTTCTCTCCAGGCCCCTGGGTTCCAACAACTCTCGCCTGGGTGACTTCTTTCTGCATCTCCAAAGGCCTGGGCTGAGCTGTGAGTGCTGAGATGAGCTATGCTGAGCTGCTTGGGCTGTGCTATGTTGCACTCTCTCATTTAAGTACCAGCCAATTAACTCAAATGTCCTTCATTGCAGCAGGCACACCTCCTAGCCAACTGCAGATGTAAGTTGGCAACAGGTGAGGTTGGCATACCATTGGCTCATGTTCGCAGCAACAGAACTAGGTGCCTTCACCTGGCCAAGTTGACAACTGAATCTAACCACCACACTGATTGAAATCGAAAAAAGACTCAGCAACTCACAACTGCCAGCGGCATCTCATCAGCTACTGGTACTACTGGCCGTTCACAGTTTCCTGCTGCTTCCAGTGGGTTTCTGATGTCAGTGCATTTGGTTCTTATATTGGATCACCTATAGGCTTTGTGATTTTCAGTCCGTTATAACAATCTGTTTGCCTTTGTGGATCTCCAATAGACAGTAGATGTGGTTCCTTGAGGTTAGAACCATATTGAGGTAAGAAAGAAAAATGTTTTCAGTTTTCAGTGGTTCACCCTACAACGCATTGTTTATTCATCCTTCTTTGTGGGCTGGAAAGATAGCCATATGTACTGAAATATACCGAGGGGATTCTCCTTCCATGAGCTGTGTGCTGGTTTGAAAGAATGTATGCCCCCTAGAAAAGCCATGTTTTAATCAAACTCCCATTTTGTAATGGCAGAATAATCCCTATTCAATACTGTATGTTTGAAAGTATAATCAGATCATCTCCCTGGATGATGTGATTTAGTCAAGAGTGATTGTTACACTGGATTAGGTGACAACATGTCTCCACCCATTTGGGTGGGTCTTGATTGGTTTATTGGAGACCCATAAGAGAGGAAACATTTTGGAGAATGAGAGATTCAGAGAGAGCAGAGAATGCTGCAGCACCACGAAGCAGAGAGTCCATGAGCCAGAGACCTTTTGAGATGAAGAAGGAAAATGCCTCCCAGGGAGCTTCATGAAACCAGAAGCCAGGAAAGCAGAAGCTAGCAGATGATGCCGTGCTCGCCATGTCCCCTTCCAGATGAGAGAGAACCCTGACCGTGTTCACCATGTGCATTTCCAGATAAGAGAGAAACCCTGAACTTCATTGGCCTTCTTGAACCAAGGTATCTTTCCCTGGATGCCTTAGATTGGATATCTCTATAGACTTGTTTTAATTGGGACATTTTCTCAGCCTTAGAACTGTAAACTAGCAATTTATTAAATTCCCCTTTTTAAATGCCCATTCTGTTTCTGGTATTTTGCATTCCGGCAGCTAGCAAACTAGAACAAGTTGCAATCTCTCAGACTTCCGGCAACTTCCAAAACCTTTGGAGTTCTCTGCTCTCTTGCTCCACAGCTTCCTTCCTCTGTATTAAAAGAAGCACTGAACTCCAAGGTAAGGAAACCCTACCAGGAATTCCTGAGTAAACAGAAAAAAATGCATCCTGTTTCCTGCATCCTGGCTATTCCATTTCTGCTCCTTCTCCCTACCCCTCCCCACAGCCCTAAGACTGCTTTTTAAGAGCTTCAGGGTTTTGATACAGTGAAAAACCGCTGGTATTAGGGAAACAGGCATTTATTTATTTTTCTCTATATAAATGCACAGGGACATCTTTGTCTCTCTCTGCATTACTGTTTGGGGAGTGGGGTTAAACGAAGAGAAATCGAATGGATCATGGGAAAGTACTCTGGAAATTCGAATCAGTTGATTACAAATCTACCTAAACCTGCCCCTCCCCTATACATAGTGAGAGAAAGGTAGAATTGGGGTTAAAAAAAAAAAAAAAAACCAACAACCCAAAAGTCAGAACCTTGGGTTTAAATTCTGCCCTGCCATGCCCTACTCATATAATCTCAGGGACAAAACCTAACCTCCCTAAGTCTCGGTTTCCTCTTTTATTTCCTCTAGTTACAAATGTTATCCTCTGCAGGGCCAAAGGTGTGTGCCCTACCTTCCAGGAGCTTACACTGAAATGGAAAAAGTACACAAGCCACATCTACATTGCCATCATCCCAGTGTTTCATCACCATGGCTGTTGTGGGTATCACGTCCCTAGAGAGAATGTGGGTCAACTGCTGTCCTCATCATGATTTAGCAATGTGGACTGATTATGTAGTCCAAGACACGTGATGCCCTGGGCCCTCCAGGTTGGTTGATTTCCTGGTGAAATGACACCAACCAGAAGTTTCAGAGCAGAATCTTCGCTTGCCTACAGCATGTGTGGCACACAGCTGGCATCCTATTTGGAAGCAGGGACCCAATTGCTGAAAAATGATGCTTCTGGTGGCAGATAGATGAGTGTGTTTCATTTTCCAGCAAAATTTCTCTTTTATAAATGAAAGGAAGGGCCAGGCAGTGGTGGCTCGGAGGCAGAGTTCTCGCCTGCCATGCCGGAGACCCGAGTTTGTTTTGGGGTGCCTGCCCATGCCAAAAAAAAGAAAGGGTGGGCTCCCTCTTTTCTCTCTTCCTTTTTCTTTGCCTGTTTGCTGCATGAACTCATTGGATTATCTGGAACATCTTTATTTTTATTTTAAAATAAAGGGTTGTTGACATCAGCTGGAGTGGGATACTATGGCTTCTTGCAAAATATCCGAACAGTGTATCTAATTAGATCCTGGCATCATAACAACTCATAGGTCCAATTTTTTTTTTTTTTAACAAATCTGGAGGACATCACAGTGGACTAAAATAAATTTTACCATCTGCAAAAGATTTCACAGACAAAAAGAACTTAAGCTGAGAAATCCCTTGATAAATTTGCCTATAGAACAAGTCTCCTTACTGGCACGAGGGAGGTTTATTACAAGAACCCTTTGTGCGTTAGGGAAGGCAAACATACATGCATTTTACATGAGCAAATTCTGAGTCAACTGGCCACGATTTTTTTTCCAATTACGCTGTCCCCCAAATAACCCCCTTCAGAGCAAGTTCTTCAAAGGTTTTCTCTCCATGACTGGAAGCTTCCCTAGGAGACCTCAAATGGCTGGAGAGAGAAAACCGAGCCTCAGAGGTTTCCACAAAACCACAGCTATTTCTTGTCTTGGAAGTTGTCTATTTTTAATCTCTCTAGAGGGAGAATTGCTGAAGATTTTTATGACTGTCTCAGAATTGATTATGTGCTTTTCGTTTTACCAAGTTCAGGCTTAAAAACAAATTCCAACAAAAGAAACACGAAAATATCACTTATCACCCCCTTTCCGCCCACTTCAGCGAGTTACTCAGCATTTGCACATACTTGGAGCAGCATGGCTCCTGAGCATTTTCTATGAAGTTACAAAGTCACAAGTAGCAACAGGAGGACAGTTGTAGGACAGCATGTTCTTTGTGTGAATTGATTCATAAATTAGCTAGACCTTTGGGTCAGTTTTTAATTTCTAAGGTGATAACTCAGTGACATCTGTTTCCAAACCACTCCAGTGGTTCAAACACATTGTTTGAAGTCTGTTTTTTTTTTTTTTGGGGGGGGGGGGGGTGAGGTTAAATAAAAATAATCCTCAATATCATGAAACCAATCTTAACATTTTTATACTCACATAATTAGTGACCCTTTTACCAGGGGGGAAATGCTTCACAGAAAACAATATTTAAGTCGATAAAAGTGAAAAAGTATAAAGAAACAGAAAGTAAGCAGAAAGAAGCATGGAGGAGAAGGAAGAAAAAGAGACATGGAGGAGAGGGAGAAAGAGAGAGAGGGAGAGAGAAAGAGATAGACTGGTTTTGTGAGCCTTTACAAAGAGCAGAAAAAGGAATTTAATGATGGGACTTATGGTATCATGGAATCCTGTTAGTCAGTACAGCATAGCAGGCACTGAGAGTTTCTCCGAAAGGTCCTTTGAACGCTGATAGAAAGTTTTCAAAGGCTTATCCAAACCCAACAAGCCACACTAGAATGGCCGGGGTGAAGGTTATCCTTAATATAATTCACATGGTAGTTGGACTTTCTTGCGACTTAGACAAATTTGGCTTAAATCCTTCATCTGTGTTTTGTAGAGGTTCGTATCCCCCCCGCTGCAATTTCTGTACTATTCAGGGAAGTGCGGGTGGAGAAGGGTCAAGGTCGATTGGAAGGTCATGTCCCCATTTTTCCTGCTGGCTCCCAGGTCCTGGCCTTACTGAACTAATTCAATTTATGGTTGATCTCACTAACTCAAATGTGTTATTTTCTTTCATACCACAGTGACCTTGCTGAGAAATATTTTAACTCCTATAGACCAAAAACTACTTATATCAGAACTTATATATAGGAGAGATTTTATTGGACATTTGGGGTAAGATGGGAGTTTTTTTTTAAAACCAACTTTATTGAGGTGTAATTTATACATAATAAAATGCATGTATGGTTCAATGAGGTCTTACAAATATAGGTATTTTTCAACCACAATATTCGATTTTAATAAATTATATCCAATTAAGATATCGAAGATTTCCATCATACTAGAAAGTTTCCTTGGCCCCACTGCAGTCAATCCCCACCCCTTGCCTCCTGTCCCAGGATACCATTCATCTGCTTTCTGTTCTTGTAGATTTGTTTTTGCCTCTTTTAGAATTTCATATAAATGGAATCATATAGTATGTGTGTTTTTGTGTCTGGCTTCTTTTGCCTAGCATAATGTTTCTAAGATTCATCTATACAGTATACAGGTTCATCCATACAGTATTTTCCTGTGTAATATTTCATTGCAAGGACATACAACACATTGTTTATCTACTCAACTGCTAGTGGGCATCTGAATATTTTCTAGGGTTTTTTTTTTTTGCTATTATGATTAAGTCTGCTGTGAAAATATATTTAAAAGTTTTTGTGTGGATATATTTTTCGTTTTTCTTGGATAAATACCCAAGAAACTGGAATTGCTTAGTCATTAAGTAGGTGTATGGTTAACTTAATAAAACTACTACACTATTTTTCAAAAGATTTGTACCATTTTAGACTTCCAACAGTAATGTATGAGAATTCTAGTTGCTCCAATCCATATAGCACTTAGGGCTGGAAGTCTTCAGTGTCAGACATTCTAATGGCTAATAGCATTTCCTTAATGATTAACTATGTTGACTATCTTTTTTTTTTTTTCAGCATCACAATCAACTTTTCTGTGAAAAATAGCATGTATACAAAAAGGCAATACATTTCAAAGCACAGCACAACAGTTGGTTGTAGAACAGATTTCAGATTTTGGTATGGGTTACAATTCCACAATTTTAGGTTTTTACTTCTAGCTGAAGGTACTGGAGACTAAAAGAGATATCAATTTAATGATTCAGCATTCATGTTAATTTGTTAAACCCCACCTTCCCTGTATAACTCCACCATCACTTGTGATTTTTCTATCCCACTCTTCAGGGATATTTGGGCTATGGCCATTCTAACTTTTTCATTTTGGAAGGGGTTGTCACTAATATGGGGTAGGGAGATGGAACTAGCTAATGCTCTGGAGAGGCTGGGCCCTCTAGGTTTCAGGACTTATCTGGTCCAGGTTGTAGGTTTCTGGAAAGTTATTCTAGTGCATGGGAACTTTGCAGAATCTTATACGTTGTCCTAGGTGCTCTTTAGGATTGGCGGGAATGGTTTTGGTTGGGGTTTGGCAAATTATAATAGGTAGCAATGTCTAACTGAAGCTTGCATAAGAGTGACCTCCAGAATAGCCTGCAACTCTATTTGACATCTCTCAGCCATTGATACTATTAGTTACATTTCTTTTCCCCCTTTGGTTCAGGATGGAATTGTTGATTCCACAGTGCCAGGTCTGGATTCATCCCTGGGAGTCATCTCCCAAGTCACGAGGGAGACTTTCACCCCTGGATGTCATGTTCCACATAGGGGGGAAGGCAATGATTTCACTTGCAGAGTTGGGCTTAGAGAGTGTGAGGCCACATCTGAGCAACAACAGAGGTCCTCCAGAAGTAACGCTTAGGCATACCTGTAGATAGTCTAAGCTTCTCCGCTACCTACATAAGCTTCACAAGATAAGCCTCAAGATCAAGGGCTTGGCCTATTCATTTGGGTATCAGGGGTTTCTCGGGTGGTAAACTTTAATAGTTCCATATTTTTTCTCCCATCCCTGTTGAGCATCTTTTTATATGGTTATTTGCCTTTTAGGTAAAGTGTCTGTTCAAATCTCTTGCCCATTTCTATCATTGGGCTGTTTGTCTTATTAATAAATTGCAAAAGCTTTGTATAGATTCTGGATAAAATCCCTCTCTATATAATTGTTTTTCACATATTTTCTCCCACTCTATGGCTTGTCTATTCATTTTCTTCATGTTTCCTTTTGATGAGCAAAAGTTTTAAGTAGTGATGAAGGTGAATTTATTAATTTTTAATTTTATGCTTCAAACATTTTAAGACCTAAGAAATCTTTGCATACTCCAAAGAGGGTGTGTTTTAACAAAAGATTGCAAACAATTTGAAACTGAACATTAGGCATCCCTGCTGGCCTCGCCTCCACCAGAAAATTTGCACTGGCCACTCTGCACAGACATGCTTCAGACTAGCACCATACCCTGGCTCCCCACTCCTACATGCTCCCAGATTATTCTTTGCTGCAGGTTCTTCCCCCTCTATCACATAGCCATTTGAAGTTCTAAAGCACCAGGATTTTTTTAAATAATTTTTTTATTTGTAGCTTTTTTTTGGGGGGGGGTGTTCATGATCTGGGAATTGAACCTGGGTCTCCCGCATGGAAGGTGGGCATTTTACCACTGAACCACCCATGCACCCTTGTAGCTTTTTTTTTTTTAATTAGAGAAGGTGTAGGTTTATAGAAAAATCATGTATAAAATAGAGAATTCCCATACATCACCCTGTTCTTAATAACTTGCATTACTGTGGTATATTTGTTACAATTCAAGAAAGAACATTTTTATAACAGTACTAATTAACTATAATTGTACTTTTAACTATAGTCTGTCATTTACAGTAGGGTTTACTGTTTGTGTTGTACAAACCTAAGTTGTTGTTTTCAAAAGTTTTCTTCATATAGACACCCTAAAATTTCCTCTTTATCCCCATCCATGTATATAATTCAGTGTTGTTAATTACAGCTACAGTGTGGAGTTACCGTCACCAATGTACATTCCCAAAACTTCACAACCAACCCAAATACAACTGTACACCTCCAACATTAACTCCCCTTTCTCTACCCTCTACCTAGCCTCTAGTCACCTAGACTTCCAGATTCTGACTTTATAAATTTGCCTATCTAATTATTTCATATCATTGAGATCATACAATATTTGTCCTTTTGTGTCTGGCTTATTTCACTCAACATGATATCTTCAAAGTTCATCCATGTTGTATTTATTAGAACTTCATTCCTTTTCACAGCTGAATAACATTCCATCCTGTGTATTTACCCCCATTTTGTTTCCCCATTCATTGATTGATGGACATTCGAGTTGCTGACATCTTTTGGCAATTGCGAATAATGTTGCCATGAAAATTGGTGTGGAAGGAGAAGGAGCCCTGAGTAGCCAAAGCCATCCTGAAAAAGAAGAATGAAGTTGGAGTACTCCTAATTTCACATCTCTGTTTTTAATAGTAGCCATGCTAGTGGGTATGAAGTGGTTATCTCATTGTGGTCTTGAGTTGCATTTCACTAATAGTTAATTATGTTGAACATCTTTTCATGTGCTTTTTGGCCATTCGTGTAGCTTCTTTGGAAAAAATGTCTATTCAAGTTTGCTTGTGTTTTTAAATTTTTCATCGGTTGTTTGTCTTTTTATTGTTGAGTTGTAGAATTCCTTTATATATTTTGGATGTTAAATTTTTATTGGATATGTAGTTTCCAAATATTTTCTCCTATTGAATAGGTTGTCTTTTCACTTTCAAGCACTTTAATGCACAAAATTTTTTTATTTTTATATGGTCTAGTTTATGTAGTTATTCCTTTTTGCCTGTGCTTTGGGATGTAAAGTACAGGATTATCTTTTGCTTGATTAAAACCTACAAGATGTCCAGCAAATAAAATATTTTTCCAGAAGAGTGTTGTGATTGTATAGGACAATTTTCCTCTTCTTTACATTATTGACTCAACTCACACTTCTGACCAAGCATCCCATCAAAATTCTAGAATTTTGACTAAACTCTATATTTTAATGAACTAATCCTCAAAGCCTTTGACATCTGGGGAACTCAGAGACTTACCGTCTTCTCACCCATTGTGAGCATACTTCTGCATATGATGTAATGTGGCTGGATAAGAAATGAATAAGCTACTTCCTTCCTTGGATATAACTTCTCTTTTGATCTTATGACATTCAACACAAATCATCCCACAGCCCAGAATGTTATCCTGGTGACTGTTCTTCTTATTTCTAATTCCTGAGACCACTTTACTCATGTCTATTTGTGGAAAATCCTGAGGTATTGTAGGGTTACTTTATAATATGAGGCTTAATCTTCAAGAGTTCAAAACTAACTTTATAATCAATAGGCATTTTCTTTAAACTTTATGGTTTGTTGGACTTCATACTGTTCTGTAATCTCAAATTCAATATATCCCAAAGAAAATTTGTCTTCCCTTCCAAAATGGCTCCCCCCTTTCAACTGCCTTATCTATAGCATGGCTCACATCTTAGAGTCTTGGGATTTTAATGTACACATTATCCTCTTTCTAATCTGTTAGCACAGGCTATTCTTTTGAAATACCTCTATGTTTTAGCCCATTCCCAGAGCTTGTTTGCTTGCGTTACTGCACTAATTTATCCATTCTCCCTAAATTCTTTCTCTCCTCTCACTCTCATGACCCTGTCATCAACCCCACATCATTTTTATATGAGGCAAATCTTTGTATAAGATCACTTGTATTTGCTCAAGAACCTATATCTGGTCCACCAAATTTGCCTCACTTCGAAGGCCCTTGGAGAAAGGCCTCATGTCACCTATCTACATTATTTCCAACTTCACTTTGGTCTATGAGTCTAGTCTCCTTGCTCTCTCTTCAAGTGTACTAAGCTCATTCTATCTTTGAGTTCTTTGCTTGGGCTGTTGACACTCCCCAAAATGCCACTTTTCACACTCATTTTCAAAAACTTTCTCTTTCAAAACCTGGTTCATTTTACCTTTTCTGACTAATTTCTTTGTACCCTGAACTACTGAATCACTTAGAATTCATTGAGCATAATTTGAAGTAGCTGGATAATATTATTCTAGCTCACAGAAGTAATGGGAGAATCAAGTGGAAAACATGCAAAAAGATGATGTGCTTATTATACAGTCTCCATAGGCACAAATGGAATCTTTAAGGCCTTTGATAAGTGGATTTAGACTCGTCTCATTCCCTTGGGTTGACATTTCCTTTTACAGCCATTAATTTCCTGAAAGACTCTTGAGGAAAATATGACTTGAATCCTGTCCCCTATTGGAGATCAGACACTTACAGGCATGTCTGATGGGCTGAGTTGGACCCCGATAGGACTAGAAGGTCAACAGTCTTTAGAAAGCAGTTATCACAGGAAGTGAAGTTTGCCTTTATGAGCTAGAATGGAGAGGTAATTTCAGGAATGGTCCAGCAGCTGATACCAGAATCTTCTTGACCTAGCCCAGATAATGGCATCTGTCATTACAGAATAAAGGGCTGAGTTGTGTGAAATGGATAGTAGCAGCCCAAATGTCCATCAACCAATGAATGAGTATTAAACACTATGGAGCTTTGGGGCTCAATAAGCCTTGCTGACAATCTTCCCTTATTTTTTCCTATCCCCCCACCTGGGCTAAATACAGAAGGAGCATTATTCTTTCTTTGCCAGAATGGTGACAAGATCTCTGGCCTCAAGGTACAGTGGCATTATTCCAAATTCCCCAACAACGGGTGCAGTGGATTCCCAACTCCACAGGTGGCTACAGGACAGGAGCCAAGTTCTTTGCCTAGAGGGGCACTTCTATACACATTTCAGGGCCCTGTGCTGCAGATTTCTGGCTTGGCTTGACATATTGATGTAGCTGTTTGAGTGAGTGAAAGGGTGGGTGATATTTTGAGGCTCATTCATCATTACTGTTGGGTCCCACACCCAACTAAATCTCTCATTATTAAGGTCCACTCTCATGCTTTCAGAAATGAAGCATGCTCTTTTCCCTCTAAAAGTGTGGACTTTGCACAATGACAGAGACTGACCACAGAGTACAAATGAAGCAATAGCACACTTTAATATCACCTGCTATCCTCCCATGACCAAGTAGGAGAATAAGGTCGATAGTTTCTCACCAATGCAGGCAGGGCTCAGTGCAATCTAATGGTGCAACCTATCAGCTCCTGGAAACCTGGTTTCTTCTTCACTTATTTGGGGGAAGAAACAGCTGGAATGTTAAGAGGGCTCAGGGGTTTCAGCAGTAATACACAGACCCAGGTGACTATCTTAATTCCTCAGACTACTCTGAGATCCTTCCTCTTAGATAGCTAGCTAATATTGACCCCTCTCTGAAAAGGATTAGCCAATCATGAAGTCTGGGATGCTTTGTCATACTATAGTTGATCAAATGAAAATAACTTACCCATTTTTAAAATTCATATGGCTACATCTCTGAACACAATGGGATGATGGTATAGAAGCCAATAACAGAATTAAACCCAACAAATATGTAGAAACTAAACACCACACTCTTAAACAACCAATGGATCAAAAATCTTAAATTAACACCTAACTCTATACCTTAAGGAATTAGACAAGAAGAGCAAACTAAACCTAAAGGTGACAGAAGGAAGGAAACAACAAAAATTAGAGTGGAGATAAATAAAATAGAGAGTAGGAAAACAATAGCAAAAATTAATTAAATCGAATGTTGGTCCTTTGAAAAGATCAACAAAATTGGCAAAGTTTTAGCTAGACTAAGAGGAAAACAGAAGAGGCAAATCAAACAGAAATGAAGGTGAGGAAATTACTACTGACTTACAGAAATAAAAAGAATTATAAGAAAATACTATGAACAAATGTGTGCCAACAAATTAGAAAACACAGATGAAATGGACAAAATTTTTGACAGATGCAAACTATCAAAACTTCCTCTAGAAGAAACAGCAACTCTCAATAGACCCAAACAAGTAAAGAGATTGAATCAGTAATCAAAAACCTCCCAACAAAGGAAAGCACAGGACCACCAGATAGCGTCACTGGTGAATTTTACCAAATTTTAAACATACTCTGTTCTGTTTTTCTTTTGGATTTTTTAGTTTTTCTGTGTCTTATTTTGGTTAGATTTGGTTGCTATGCATTCTGATTTACTAATCTTTTCTTTGACAGTGTACAATTTGCATTAATTTCATTCAATGTATTTTTTCATCTCAGATATTGTACTTCTCACCTCTAGAAGTTCTATTTAAGTGTTTTTTTTCTTTAACATTTTCCATGTCTCTGTATAGCATATGGCATCTCTCTTCTAAATTTTTGAACATGTGGAATGTAATTACAATAATTTATATTTGCTTCATCTACTGCTGACAGCTGTGTAATTTCTGGAATGATTTTAATTGATTGATTTCTCCTTACTATGAGTCATATTTTTAGTTTCTTTGAATGTGTTTCTTTTTTGGGTGTGTTACCTGTTGAATGCGGGATATTTTTGTGTTCCTATAAATATTCTTGCACTTGTTCTGGGACACAGCTAAATTGCTTGGAAACAGTTTGACCCTTTCAAGGCTTACTTTAAAAAAATATATGTTTAATAAAACAATATACAAACACACAGACATTCTTAACATGCAAACATTCCATACATGTATACCATCAATGGCTCACAATATCATCACATAGTTGTGTATTCATCGCCATGATCATTTTTATGAACATTCGCATCACTCCAGAAAAAGAAATAAAATAGAAAAGAAAAAACTCATACATGCCATACCACTTACCCCTCCCTCTCATTGACCATGTTCTAGTTTGCTAGCTGCCAGAATGCAACGCACCAGAGATGGATGGGCTTTTAATAAAAGGGGATTTATTTTGTTAGTTCTTCAGAGGAAAGGCAGCTAACTTTCATCTGAGGTTCTTTCTTATGTGGGAAGGCTCAGGGTGATCTCTGTTGGCCTTCTCTCTAGGTCTCTGGGTTCCAACAACTTTCCCCAGGGTGATTCCTTTCTGCATCACCAAAGGCCTGGGCTGAGCTGCGAGTGCTGAGATGAGGTATGCGGAGCTGTTTGGGCTGTGCTATGTTGAGCTCTCTCATTTAAGCACCAGCCAATTAACTCAAACATCATTCATTGCAGCAGGCACGCCTCCTAGCCGACTGCAGATGTACTGAGCAACAGATGAGGTTCACGTACCATTGGCTCATGTCCACAGCAACAGAACTAGGTACCTTCACCTGGCCAAGTTGACAACTGAATCTAACTACCACATCCCCCCTATTATTTATTTACTTTTATCCATATTTTTTACTTATCTGTCTACACCCTGGATAAAAGGAGCATCAGACACAAGATTTTCACAATCACACATTTCACATCATAAAAGTTATACAATCATCTTCAAGAATCAAGGCTACTGAAAACAGCTCTACAGTTTCAGGTACTTCCCTCCAGCCACTCTCAGGACTTACTTTTTTTTTAAAATTTATTTATTTTTTTATTTATTGTACATAACCACATACAAACACAAACATTCTTATATGATCATTCTGTTCTTGTTATATAATCAATAACTCACAATATCACCACATAGTTGTACATTCATCCTCATGATCATGTCTTAGAACATCTGCATCAATTCAGAAAAAGCAATAAAAAGAAAACAGAAAAAAATTCATAAATACCATACCCCTTACCCCTCCCCTTCACCAATCACAGCATTTCAATCTACTAAATTTATTTTAACATTTGTTCCCCTATTATTTATTTATTTTTAATCCATATGTTTTACTTGTCTGTCGATAAGGTAGACAAAAGGAGCATCAGACACAAAGCTCTCACAACCACACAGTCACACTGTAACAGCCATATCATCATACAATTATCTTCAAGAAACATGGCCACTGGAGCACAGTTCCACATTTTCAGGCAGTTCCCTCCAGCCTCTCCATTACACCTTAACTAAACAAGTGATATCCATTTAATGAGTAAGAATAGCCTCCAGGATAACCTCTCAACTCTGTTTGGAATCTCTCAGCCATTGACATTTTATTTTGTCTCATTTCACTCTTCCCCCTTTTGGTTGAGAAGGTTTTCTTAATCCCTTGATGCTGAGTCCCAGCTCATTCTAGGATTTCTGTCCCACGTTGCCAGGAAGGTCCATACCCGTGGGAGTCATGTCCCATGTACAGAGAAGGAGGGCAGTGAGTTTGCTTGTCTTGTTGGCTGGAGAGAGAGGCCACATCTGAGCAACAAAAGAGGTTCTCTTGGGGGTGACTCTTAGGCCTAATTTTAAGTAGGCTTGACCTATCCTTTGCAGGATTAAGTTTCATATGAACAAACCCCAATAGGAGGCCTGGCCTATTGCTTTCTCAAAGTTTACTTTTAAGCTTTGTTAGACAGGATCAGGACAGGCTTTAGTCTGAGGATTTGTTTTTCTCAGAACTGAGGCAATACCCCTCTGGGGTTGCTACCTATTGTTGCATGAATTATGTAAACTATGATGTTGTTTTCCACTCTAGCTTGTGAAAACACAAACTATTTTCAGAGCCATGAGACTTTTTCTAGCCTCAAATGTGTCTTTACATGCTTTCATTGATCAGTATTTAGGCGAAGGCTTGAAGGACCCTCTTCAGATATTCAGAACTTGTTCTCTCTGCAATTCTCTCCTCTGGTTCTCTGCCCAGTTACTTTATCTGCTTTTACCTCCTCAGACTCCCAAACTCCATCTCTGCAACTCAGAGACACTGCCAGGCTCCACCTGGATTTCCCCCGCAAGATTCCAGGTGATGGCTTTGCTACTGGTCTATGGATGATACTTTAAGTAGCAAAGTCATATAAGAAGTCTGCCATGTAACAAGTTAGATGAATCTGAAACTGGCATGTGCTAGAAGTCTGCCAGGGGAGCCCAGCCTTTCATACTTGATTGAAGCTTTGATGGAATCCCCAGACTAGTCCATCTGCCATCGAAATACCACCATGTGATCTCAGTTGACATGGAGCAAATGAATCACTCCAGCAAGACCTGTCCAAATTCATGACCTACCAAATTGTGAGAGATAATAAAATGGTTGTTGTTTTAAGCCACTAAATTGTGGGGCATCTAAGTTTGTTGCATAGCAATAGACAACCAGATCAAAATGTGGTCTAAAAAGCATATTAGAATCAGTTTGCAAGCTTTTAAAATTTATTGATTCCCAGGCCCCATCCCCAGAGATTCTGATTCACTTGGTTGGAAGCAGGATTCAGGTACTGATAGTTTTGAATGCTCCCAAGATACGTCTTATAATACACAGATTTTAATGAGCAGCTAAAGTTTAAGGCCATTGCAATAGGTATCGAAGAACCATTGAAGAGGTTTAGGTAGAGCCCTGATTTGACCATACTTGCGTTTAACTAAAAGGAGGATGGATTTGAGGGGTTGAAGACTTAAACAAGAGAAATCAATTAGGAAGCTGCTGCAGAAGTCTAGGGGAGAAAAGTTGGGAGTTTGAACCAGGCAGTGGTAGCTGGATTGAAGAAGACAGGATGAATGAGAAAGATAAACGGGACAAAATACTTCTTGCAGACTGGATATAGGAGGTGAGACAAAGGAAGTAGCTAAGCATTAGTCTAGAAATGCAGTCTGGGTGCTTGACCTCAGGAATGAACAATCAGTCAAACAACCTGGTCAGTGACTGAAGTCTTGCACTGGCATTATGTTACCCCCATTCTACCCTCCTTTTATGGTGTCTTCCTATTCTGCAGGACAAAAAAGGTTCAAATGACATGACATTTGGCTGAGATTTATAGGGCAGAAGTAGAGTGAGGCAGAGGCCATCCTCCTTCAGCTATATCTGCTAGCACGAAAGGTCATGCATTCATGAGTGGAGAGGCAATTGCAGTGGCCATATTCATCTAGCCAGAAGAAAGTTTCTTGGCTCCTGTTGCCTTATTTCCCTCCTCCATACCCATACCTGTGTTTCCTATGGCTCCACAGATTGCTAGAATCCTCCATCATCTTGCTACAACTCTGTATCCATTTTCTTGAGGTTAAACAAAATTTGTTTGCTTATGTCAGTGGTTCTTAACACATTAGAATCACCTAGGATGTTTAGAAAATTGAAGCAACGTTCTCATGCCCAGGTATTCTGATTTAATAGGTAAAGGGGTGTGATTCAAGAATCTTTATGTATTAAAAGCATTCCAGGTGATTCTAATATATCAAGCCAAACTTAAACTACTACTTTTGCTAATATTAATGTAATCATGATTATATTTGTGCAAACTATGAAAGCTTGCTTGTATGGATCATGAAATAGGGTGGTTATTGGTTTTCCCAACAAGAGACTGAGGGACTTATTTACCTTGGTTTATACTCTGACTGAAGCAAAACGTAGACCAACTTGGGCTTCTTGAGTGTCATTCATCATTATATGTCTACAGAGCACCTTCCTTGCATGAAGTAGATGCCCAATAATTAATTGTGGAATTAATATTATCAACCTGAGTATTTTATAGAAAATTGGTGTCTAAATCTATTAAATTTCCACAGAGCACTTTCATAAGAAGCCATTAATTTTTGAAATATTCACTGACATAATAGATTTGGTTTGATCTAGACTTAGAATGTGAATATGGTTCATGGACAAAATGAATTCAGAGTTGAACCTCTTTTTCCTACCAACAACATCCAATCAGGCTAAAGTCTTTCAAGTCAGTTTTCTGATTAAATGCCCTAATTATCAGTTAATTGCTAGAGAATAGATGCAACTGACTCATTTATCTTATAAATTCCAAATTGGAAGCCTCAAATGAACAAGAATAATTCTAGCTCTACAGTTAGTTAAATGCTAGGCTAAACCTGGCCAAAGTCACCGTAAAATAAACCCTCAGGCATCACAACCTTGGCATATAGGACCGAAGAGATTTAACATTAATAGGGTGTTTTGAAGTGTGCAATCACAGCATAGAGCTAAAATCCAATAGTGCAAACCACATGGATTCACATTTTCCACAATAATTACTTCACATGACTCCTTAATTAAAGTCATTAATGATAATTAACCTCCTGGGAAAAAATGACTCATCTGATTGGCAAAAATACACTTGGTTTCCTTTTGGTCTATTGTCTTCTTTCTAAAGTTACAAATGGATAGTCTTCCTTTGTACACCTGACAAGAAAGAGAGCAGAATGCTATGGATGGCCTTTCTGTTGAGTTTTGAAAGACTTGGAGTAATAATCTAATACTGTATGAAAACGTGATCTCTCCCAAATAAGCCTGCCATTTTCCCTGAGGAATCACAGAAAGCACCAGTTCTGTTGCCTTGTACATTGTATTGGACAACCAGTGATACATAATGCCCAGAAAAATCAATCCAGAGATTCAAATATATTGTTCACCTACATGCATGGATCAATTAGTATGCATTGTTTACTCCTGAAATTTAATCAGATTTGAAGCAAATGCACTCTATCATGATACCTCAAGGGAATAAGATGTGCACAAGTTCCCAGCCTGGAGGCAGACTCCTTCTCTCACTTTCAGGATAGATTTGATGGTCAGGAAGAAACTTCTGTGAGTTTCCTTGCCTACATAATTGCCGAATTGACTCCCCTTTCTTATCCATGGAGAATCACGGTTAATTCAATAGGCAAGGAATGGATGTGCCATTCTTTGGCCCTAGGTTAAAAATCGCAAGGTTTTGGGGGCACTGCTTAATTAAGGCAAGATAAGCCTGGAGGAAAGCTTGCCCATGGGTATCCAGTTTAAAACAGATGCATGTGATTCCTTTCTTTCAAGATCCATTGTGGTCCCTCCTTATTTAGCACATCAAATTTCCACATAAGAACCCTGAATAATAAATATATGAAGGCTAACTTGTTCAGCATCCAAATTAGGATCCACCAGGAAGGTCTATGTCACCTGCTTCATAACCAGAACTGTAAACTCAAGTCACATGAAGTTGTCTCTTTTATACTGGATAAATGATCCTGGGGTACACAGACCCTCATTCCAGGTTCCGGGCACTCGTTCCTCAGCTTCCTGGAGTGATGGCTGCTTATGGCTCACAGCTGAGTATCTTTTAGTAATTGCCAACAGCTGAAGAAATTTACCTACTCAATGTTACAGCCCCTCCCCTGGCTGACGTGTGTGTGTGTGTGTGTGTGTGAGTGTGTGTGTGTGTGAGTGTGTGTGTGTGTGTGTGTGTTGAGGGTGGTGTTATACAAAAACCCAGACCCTTACCCCAATTTTGGATCACTTTAGTGGGCCATGCCAGCTATAGAATTCCCTATGGGGTCAAAAGTGTTGTCCGTTGCAACTTAATCGTAGTTCATCTTCTCCCTCTACCTGATCCCGCTTCCCTCACTTCTTTATTTCTAAGAAGACTCACTCAGTAAATTTGCTGCAAATCTCCAGCCCGCAGTCCGTTTTCCAGGGAACCCAACTGTCATAGTTTCCCAGCTGCTGTGACAATTACCACACAGGGGTTAAACAATGGGAATTTATTGTGTCCTGGTTTGGGAGGTTGGAAGGCGTTCGTTCTTCCTCCTGGCATTAGTAAAGTTCTGGCAATCTTTGGGTTTCCTTGGGTTTCCCATCACATAGCAATGTCCTCTCCTTTTCTCTTCTAAGTTCTGTGGACTTCCACTGCTCCTCCACATGGCTTTTTTTTTTCTATAAGACTTCCCTTAGTAGGATTAAGACCCATCCTGACTCAGTTTACCATGCCTAACTAAAAATAACATACTCAGAAGATCCTATTTACAATGGGTTCACACCCACAGGGAATGGGCTGAGATTAAGGACATGTTTTTTCAGGGTTTATAACTCAATCTACCACACTAACCCAAGCCACATCTCTACCATTCTTTGAAAAGCCAAATATGGGCGTAACTCAGTTCCTAGAAACATTTTGGGTTGTTGAATTCTAGGGTGTACTTGGTATACTCAGACAAATAATCATAAAATTGTTTTAAAGCCTCATTGATTTGGACCAATTCATATTTGTCATCCTTTAGACATGATATAACTAGACTTATTTAAAATAACGTGGTGGCTTCTGTTAAATATGGAACCATGTCCTTATTTATTTATTTTTCAAAGCATTGTAAATATGTCCAGTAAATAAATACTGCTTAAGGAAGATTAAGTCCCTCAAGTCTGGAGAGAGCAAATTGTTTCCAAAACTTAAGTACTTTAGGAGTAGTCTCTGCCAAAAAAATCAGTATGTTAACTACAGATTCTTTTCTTCTTTAAAGCAGGCTGTCAAAGGGCTTTGCTAAGGAAACAACTATCTGTTTAGTTCTGATTATTGGGTATACTTGATGTGATTTGTTTTAAAATTCATTTCTATTTGTATTCCTCTGTTCTCTTTCCATTTACTCCAAGTCATTGTCATTTTAGCACAACGAGTAGGGATGTCTGAATCACCACCAGCATAGCCATAAGTCAAATGAGCATAAATAAAACAGCCAAGACATTGTCCATGAGCATTCTATCCCAAGTGTCCTCTGTGTATTAAGTCATATAATTCACATATAATTCAAATGTGAGACAGGTACGATTATTATCCCTCTTTTCCAGGTGAGGAAAGTTGCCCAAGGTCACAGCCCTAAAAAGCAACATCAGCCAGATGCTGGACCCAAGTAATTTGACTATATAACTTGCAATCTTAGGCACTAGTTCCGTAAACTCCTCATATATCCAGGGATTAGAAAAAAAAAAGAATGGGCTAAAATATTTGGGAGGTTCAGAGAAAAAAATAGTACTATTATCTAGAGAAATTAAGGAAGGCTTTATAGAAGGGATGGTGTTTGAACGGGGCCCTAAAAACTGAACAGCACAGAGATTAGAATGAATCTCTTTCTCCTTAAAAAAAAAAAAAAAAGTCCCTGAATGAAAACACGATTTACTAAAAGTTTCAGCAAGAAAAATGGGATAGAATAGGCAGAAAAAGAAAAAACAAACCTAAGCTGACTGCTTTTCTCCCTCTGTCAATAAAAATAAATCATGGCTTGGGGACACTGTAAGAGATATAAAGACTCCTGATGTATGATCAATATCTGCAGGAATTCATAATCTAGTTGTAGAGATGAGACACAAGCACTTGGAGACTTAAGAAGTAATAACTACAAAGCCCTATGTGGCGAATGCCAAACAAGGGGTGTGATGGGGTGAGTGGGTAAGAGAAGATACTGACTGGAGTCAGCAATCCTGCCCCCAGCCCCAGACTCAGGAATCATGTATTTCTACAGGCTCACAGAAAGACAGTTCCATGAGATTCCCCAGAGGAGAGCTTCCTGGGAAGTATTTGGAGTGGCAGAGGTAGAAATGAGATGAGGAGGCAGGGTAGAGATTCCTGAAGACTGAGTTTGGGTTGAGCTTTATAGGTCCCAGAATTTCCAAGATTTAACCTTGATAGTAACCTGTATGGGATGCCAAATCTAAGAGGAAAATGGCAGAGTGGTGTTCTTAGGGAAGGCTGAATCCTGGGTTCTTGAGATCCCAGTTCTTTCTGAGACCCCAATGCCCCAGGTGGGATGGGGTAGAATGGACTGTTACCAAAGGACCACATGGGCTTGGCCAAGGAGCATCTCAGCGGTACCCAGTGAGGACTAAAGCCCAGACTATGCTGAGTTATGTAAGACTCTCCAGGGCTTTGCAGGAGGTATAAGGCAGGTATAGGCAACCCCAGTAAGAACTGGGAATGCGTGGCTCAGTGGCAGAAGTCTTGCCTGCTGTGCTGGAGACCTGGGTTCAGTTCCTGGTGCCTGCCCCATGCAAAAAAAAAGCTGGGAATGCATTTTTGTCATTCTGAGCAGCAGTGGCCTCAAGTCATTTAATTTGCTATAGGAAAATAAAGTGATGGCCTTCTTGTATTGTGATAGAGATATCTCTCGGTGATTTGATATTTTGGGGGGAGCAAAATTCATTCCAGCTATAGGCAGTACAAATATTACATTTTATGGGATTGCAATGAAATCCAACCACTGCCTTGGATGTCAAGAAATTTCATGGAAAAGGTGAGATTAAATAGAATTCCTGAAGGTTTAATGAAATTGAGAAAAGTGGAAAGGAGAGGGGATGCAGCATTCCAACAACATGTGCAGAGGCTAAAGATGGGACTTAGCATTCCTGGGAGATGGGATATTTTTGGTACCAAATCACTTCTTGAAAGCACTACAGACACAATATTAGTAACCACATCTTTGAGGCAGAGCTCAAGCTCTAAGCAAGAACTGCCCATGTCTGTTTCTAAAGCATCTCCAACACTTCTCAACATGTTACTAGTCTTTAAGCTGGAACTGCATGTTGAGTGTATCATTTTACATCAATGCTCCATCCTCTTGAGATTTTCTCTTCAGGTCCAGTGATGGGAGAAGTGACTGCTTCATACTCTGTCATATTCTTCAGAAGGAGAGACTCAGGACAACCATTGCCTCCTCCAGGTTTCCTCTGCCTCTCTCACAGTTCACCATAAAAGAATGCACTTTATGTTAGCAATGAATTGTGCACGCTTTAGTAACAACTTTGGACTGCAGCCCTCATGCATGTATTCTTTTTGCCACTGAAAGTTAAACGACTTTTCTCTCTCCCCAGTTAGTGCAAATACTGAAAGCTACTCTCTTCCAAACCACCCCTTATTCTATAAGGGAGTTGTTAACTGGTTTCAGATGGGAGCATAACCTACAAAACCCACATTTTTCTATGTAAAGTAGTTTTTATTTGATTAATGATAACGAACCATGCTTCCATATTCTATATAAATGCTACGTTAAAATACCATTACGTCTACTGTTTAGTTATAGCAATTGGTGACTATTTAGAAAAGCCCTAACATTTAATTAAGTGTGCATATCCAAGCAGGAGAAAATACCTGCATACTCATAATCTCTTCTACTTCTTTTCCCATTTCCCAAAACTTTGCTAACATCCCTTTTTTATTTCCTTCCTGCATATCTCTCCCCACTCCTGCCTTATTGCCTGGCTGGGTTCTGGGCCATGGTTTGAGAGGAACAGGAAAAGCAGATTCTAACCCCGTAAAGCATCTTTTCTGAGCATGCTAATAATAATGAATTTGCTCCTTGCCTTACATTTTCTCCTATTTCTTCTTCTTGTTCTTTGTTTTTAGTGACAATTGACATTATTTTCTGCACAGTTCCTTTTCTGCTTCTCAGAGCTAGCAGTCCCTGACTTTACTGAATTGAAAAACTCTTTCACCCTGATAAGTTACAGAGTGAAACTTCTGAATAAATTATTTTAAACAATGAGCAGGTAAGAATAAATTCGTGTTCTAAGACGCTCATTCTTACTCCTGGCAGAGGCTAAGTTTAAAATTACAGACTTCACAGTGGAGGTGGGATCTCCATGGGGAAGATGAGATGCTATTTAAGAAAAAAATCCATTGGAAATGGTCTAAAAATAGTTGGAGCACTATTTCCTATATTCCTGTGTTGGAGCTTAGAACATCACTAACAATTACAAGGGAAACGTTAATATGGTGAGTTCTCTCATCTTTGCTGAGTTGTCAGATGTTCGTAAATGACATGGACAGAGAATTCCAAATCAAATCCTAAGGTAAAGAAATGTTAAATTCCCACTACCTATGTTCCTTTAAAAAGGTGTGCTTTTTTTTTTTTTTGGCACACCCCCACCCCAAAAGCAGGATGAGTATCACAGCTCAATTCTAGTCCTCAGAAGAGTCAGGGACGGCCCCCACCCCCCACCTCCGACAACATAATATTGACAACACATAAACCCTGCAGGGTTCATGCAAGGTACCAGAGTCCCAACAGAGTATTCTCATAAGGGATGGAGACCATGGATATCAAACTACCAACTGCGTAAAGAACTAGCTTGAGCATCAGATTGGCCTGGACTTCTCAGTGCTTTCCTCAAATGGAGAAGACTTGGCTTGTCCAAACAAAGCATCAGAGAAGTGATGGTTGCCCCACTGAGGAATCTGGACCTGGCTCAGGCATGCTACCGCAAGGAAGCAAGAGTGGGGAATAAGAGGAACCTAAGTCTCAGGGCTGACAGTCTCAGATGGAGTAAGACACAGCTGGGTTCCACACATTCAGAGACCCATGTCCAGCATCAGCGATCTGAATAGCCACTCCTTCTCACAGGAGGGAAGACAGGGACAAGGGTTCCTCCAAGACAGTTCCCTCCCAGACAGAGGAGTAGAAGTTCTCTCTCCTTCTGAGGGCTAAAATTCCCCATACAGAAATCCCCACAGAGCAATTGGGTATGGTTTCTTTCTTGTATCAAGTGTCCCAGAAATAATACATATGAATGAAAATAAATACCCAGTTCAATAAATATGGCAATTCATCAACTTTTGCAACCCAAGTGAGAACAGCAAAACGTCTTACTTGGAAGCATCTGTGCACTTTTGGAAAGACCAGCTCAGGCTACAGAGTCCAGTCACACTCCTCTGATTGCTGCTAATTCTGAACAAGACTTTTGGGAAAGGCCAACCAAGCTTCGTAAATGCTTTCAGGTCCCACACCTCAAACAGAGCTGCCATCAGGAACATGAATAACGAGCTTGTTTACACATGTCAGAATTGTTCAGTGATCCAGACCGTCCATCTCTAAATATTTACAAAGTATGATTTATCAGAACGAAAGAGAACGTTTCTGCTCCACAATGTCGGGCATATGGTAGCAGCATGAGATCCAAGATAAATCGTGCTGGGTGATTCCAACTGGATTTAATGCCAGCAATAATTATTTTTAATCAGATGGAAAGTTCCCTTGGTGATACCAGACCATGTAACATTGGAAAAATTATTTTGTCAGTTCCCATTGTTTGATGCCATTTCTATAAATAATCTCCTAGGGACTTTGGAAGTCTAACTCTGTCTCCTTTCCCTTCCCCTTTCCCATTCTTTCTATGAGGATGTTCTATTACTTCTCTAAATCATGGCCTTTAATTACAGGATGTCTTTATAAAGCCATATAAGGCATTTGGGGCTTAGGAAATCCCCTCACAACTACATGGAATTTCAACAAAATGTTTGTTCTTTTCCTGCCAGGACTCTCATAATGAGGTAAGAAAATGTAGCCAATAACCTATAACCTAAGAGAGGCCCAGCTCAGGTGATATTTAATAGGCATCTGCTGCATGCTAGTGGTATGGGGCTAGGAGAAGCTGAGATATGTTATTACTGGGGCAATAAGAGACCAAAGGGCATCTCACACCAAGGGCTGGCTGCTCACACTAACAAGCATACACACACACACACACACACACACACACACACACGTCATGAAAGCACAGAGGCAATTCCTAGCCTGCTCTGATCTGGAAGGCACCCAGGAACTTTAATTATAACTGGTTGTTTGACCAAATTTGCTTGTAGGTTTAGAAAATATGTGTAGAGCCACAGCTGAAAGTCCTATTTCCAAACAATAAAAAAGGATTTTGTGGATGTCAGAATTTAATATTAATGCATAAATAAAGAAAGCCATGTGTGATTCAGAGCCGCCATTCAGTTCAGGCTGATGCATCCTCCACCCTAGGAGGGAATGTTTCCTTTCTGAGCTTTCCATAATGCTGGGATGTCACACCCCAAAGGCAAAGGGGCTCATCAGGAAAGCATAATCCAATATCCAGCAGTGCCTGACTGTCCTCCCCGCTTTGGTCACTGTCAGGGCTGCTCTATCTTGTAAGCGGAGGACTTGACCTGTCCCCTGACTGCACAAGCCCAGCACAAAACAGCAGCCACCTCTCTGCACTTTTGCCAACAAAGGAGAGCTAATTCCTTACAGGTATGGAGGAAGAGTCATGGGTACAATCTCCTTAAAGGAAGCAATGAAGGCCTTTAAGAGTTCAGTCTTATTCCCGATCCCTTTGTACAATCATCTTCCTCATTCTGGAAATAGTGATTTCTCCTGTTGCCTCTTCCAGCTCCGAACTAGAGGCCAAAATGCAGACGCAGAAACTCTGGAGGCCACTGGAAATTAGGCTACTCCTGTTGCTTCCCTCGAGGTATTCTAAGCTAAGCCCCAGGCTGTTGCTCCTTCCCACAGAGCTTAAATTTCATCAGTGGACCTCCAAGAGGGGAGCTGCAAACTTTTGGGGAGCCACAAAACTGTCCAAGAGCATGGAGCCAAGGGAAGTTCTGTGGGGGTCACCGTAACTTGCAGATGCGCTCTTACCTAGAACTGATGTTCTAGTGAATTCGCCTTCAGCCAAAGAATCCATTTCACAATCTGCCTTTGCTCTTGGAAGGAAGAAAGGCCTTATGGCTTTCCCAATTAGAAATTTTCAGGGTTGGTTATTAGTATAAAAACCCCTGGGTCACCAAGAAGGGAAGTTAAAGATATCAGTTAGGTGCTGAGAAAGTAAGTGATTCCAATGACTAGGTAACAATTCCTTTCTCAAGTTTGCTGGTTTTCAACTTTTTCCTTTTACAGAACTGAAGGAGGATCTAATCTAATTGTCACTTGACATCATGAAAAGTAATCTTGGATAATAGATTATGGTGCTTTTTTTTTCTGGCAAAAAACTCTGACGGATTAACATAATTGGGTAGTTGTACAAAAGCAAAACTTTCTGTCCCATCTAATTTAGTGCTTTGCTTAAACACATAAGTTGTCCCAAACTTACTGTGTGCTGGGACAGTTTTATGCATATTACATGGATTAGCTCACTCCATTCTCATAATAACCATGTAAGGTAAGTTCTATGATTATTCCTATTTTACAGATGTAAAAGAAGCTCAAAGAGTTTTAACTACTTTCCCAAGGTCACATGGATAGCAAGTGACAGACTTGGGATTTGAACTCAGGCAGACTGGCCCTAATATCTGTGTGGGTAATGGCTGCACAATGCTAAGTACTGTTTTTCAGCTCGTATCAGTTAAAACAAAAATGGGAATAGAGTTGATGCTGAACCTAACCTAGCTCAGCAGTAAGCAGCATCCATCAACTGATATGTGAATGAGCTGAAAATTATAAATGCCTTAACTACAGTTTTAAGAGATGCCCTTCCAATAAAAATTTTAGTTTTTACATTTAGTAACTATCAAAATTTGTAATCCATTATTCCCACTTTTATTAATTTGATATTTCTAATATTTATAATGATAACCAATCTAGAAGAAATTTTGTCATTTAAAGACTGGTCATAGGGAATTGAAAAATTAAATTCCTATGTCTATTTGTGCTCCTTTTTTGTTTCAGAGTACAATGGTGGGATAATAAATAGGAGATTTTTAAGTAAAAACATTACAGTAAGATTAATGTCTGTGGGGAAATTGGAAAGAGAAAAGGAATGCTGTAATATTTCCACCTTTTAAAGTTGAGTTTATGTATTTTTCCCTTTTTTTTTTTTTTGCTATTTATCTTTGATTTATCTTTTGAGACGATGGAATTTTTTTCTTAGGCATTACCACATAAATTTTTTTCAAGTCTCCACCCATTTGGGTGGGTCTTGATTGGTTTACTGGAGTCCTATAAAACAGGAAACATTTTGGAGAATGGAGATTCAGAGAGAGCAGAGAATGCTGCAGCACCATGAAGCAGAGAGTCCACGGGCCAGCGACCTTTGGAGATGAAGAAAGAAAATGGCTCCCGGGGAGCTTCATGAAACCAGAAGCCAGGAGAGAAAGCTAGCAGATGACGCCGTGTTCGCCATGTGCCCTTCCAGCTGAGAGAGAAGCCCTGACTGTGTTCGCTGTGCGCCTTCTCACTTGAGAGAGAAACCCTGAACTTCATCGGCCTTCTTGAACCAAGGTATCTTTCCCTGGATGCCTTTGATTGGACATTTCTATAGACTCTTTTTAATTGTACATTTTCTTGGCCTTAGAACTGTAAGCTAGCAACTTACTAAATTCCCCTTTTAAAAAGCCATTCTGATTCTGGTATATTGCAGTCCAGCAGCTAGCAAACTAGAACACTATCTCATATCCTTTAACTCTTCTTTCACAATGCTAGACTGTTTGTCTCTGAGGTAGTTTGGAACTGTATGTACCCCAGAAAATCATGGTCTTAAGGCTAATCCATTACTGTAGGTATAAACCTATTTTAAGTAGGTTTTCATGAGATTATTTCAGTTAAGGCATGGCCTTATTGAAGTCCTTCATAGAAAGGAAGAAAAGAGAAAAATACTGAGAGAGAGAGAGAGAGAGAGAGAGAGACAGGGATAGAGAGACAGAGAGAGAGACAGACAGAGCCACAGAAGCAACAAAACCTGGAAGAGAAGGGAGAGACCAGCAAATGCCACCATGTGTCTTGCCGTGTAACAGAAGAGTCCAGAATCATTGACAGCTGGTCCTCAGGAAGAAAATATCATCTTGATAAAGCCTTGATTAGAACATTTTTGTGACCTCAAAACTGTAAGCTTGTAAGCTCGTAAATTCCCATAGTTAAAAAGCAAACCCACATCATGGTATATTGCCTTCCACAGTCTAGCAAACTAAAACAGTGTCTCTCTGCTGTGTTTTTGAATGAATTATTCATAATACCAATTAATTTATTGTCTCTCCATCCTCCAGTCTAGAGTAAACTACATCTCTTAAGTTTTTATTTCAATGACTACTTTTCAATTTCCAAAATTTCTGATTATTTCTTTTCCTATTCTTGATTAATTTCTTTCTGGTTTTGTCTCATGGTCCAAAGTATTTGTCAAGCCTTTTTCAATTCATTTTCTCTACAGTAAATTCATGTTGAGATTTAAAAGTTTGCTCGCTTTGTTAGCATTAAGTTTCTTTATGTGTTTTGGAATTTGTGTTGCAGGTCAATTTTTGGTGTTTTTTTTCCCTTCTCTTCCTCTATGCTCAATTTTCCTTGTGCAGTGGTTTTGTGGATGTCATAACTCAACTCGTAATTCTGGTCATTTAATAGCATTTCAGTTTTCCTGTCCTGATATGATATTGGGAATGTGCAGATTTAGCCAGTTAGCTAGCCAGAGGCTTAGCCCAGGCCCAGGTTGGGAGACTGTTTCTGATTCTTCCTATTTTCCCAAACATGTAGAAGTTTAAAAAACCATTGCTTCCAACGGCTTTTTTCAGTCTCCTTTCAGGATAAGAGTTGTTTCCACCTGGTGAGGCAGTGAGCTTTGGGAGTCTTTCGTGGGGCACTTTGAGTCCCCATTACCCTGTAAGAGTCATACTCCTGTAGGACACGGTCTGAGGTCAAGAACTCAGTAAGCCAGTGGTTTCAGCTCCTTTCATCACTTTGTGTTTCTTTTCCAAGTCTGGTCATAAGCCCTATTTATCTTATTTTTAATCTTAGCTATGCCATTTTTGTTCTCTTTTCTTTTTTTACATTATTATAATAAACCATACAAAATTGTCATTTTGAGGGCAAAATGATCGAGTATTGTTAATTCCATATTGTTCATCTTAAGAAACTTATTTTTACTATGCATTTCGTACATGGATACATCAAAGTATGAACACACTGTGACATCTTTACTGGAGGGCTATAAACTCTTTAATCCTTTTTTTTTTAAATTTTTATTGTAAACAACAAGCAAACATACAAACATTCTTGACATGGTTACAATCAATGGCTACCAACATCATCACACAGTTGTGTAGTCATCACCATGATCATTTTCTTGAACATTTGCATTTCTACGGCAAAAGAAACAAAAATGAAAAATCTCATACATGGCATACCCCTTTCTCCTCCCTCTCATTGACCGCTAGTATTTAATCTACTCAATTTATTTTAACCTTTGTTGCCCTATTATTTGTTTATTTCTTATCCATATTTTTCACTCATCTGTCCATACAAAAGGAGTATCAGACATAAGGTTTTCACAATCACATGGTCACATTGCAAAAGCTATATCATTATACAATCATCTTTGAGAAGAAACTGGAACACAGCTCTACAGTTTCAGGTACTTCCCTCTAGCCACTCTGATACACCATAAACTAAAAAAGGGATATCTATATAATGCATAAGAACAACTGCCAGGATAACCTCTTGACTCTGTTTGAAATCTCTCAGCCACTGACACTTTATTTTGTCTCATTTCTCTCTTCCCCCTTTTGATGGAGAAAGTTTTCTCAATCTCTTGATGCTGAGTCCCAGCTCATTCTAGGATTTCTGTCCCATTTTGCCAGGGAGATTTACACCCGTGGGAGACATGTCCCAGGTAGAGGGAGAGGTAGTGAGTTTGCTTCCTATGTTGGCTAAGAGAGAGAGGTCACATCTGAGCCACAAAAGAGGTTCTCTGGGGGTGACTCTCAGGTCTAATTTTAAGTAGGCTTAAATTCTCCTTTACAGGGATAAGTTTCACAGGGGCAAACCCCAAGACTGAGGACTCAGCCTACTGATTTGGTTGTCCGCACTGCTTGCGAGAATATCTTTGATCCTTCTTTCTTTCCTCAGTCAACTCACCTACTTATCAACCAATCCAACAAACAGCTGTGGACGACAGCCCACACATGGTTCTCCACAGGGACTGCCCCCTCCAGAAAAAGAGGTTAATAATATATACTTGACAAATAACTGTCTTCCTTCTCCTAACAACATAATTATTCTCTCTTCCACCATCTAAATGTTTAAACTAAATGAAGTAGTCAGTCAAAGAGCAATGATTATGTTTTTTAGTTTTGCAGAAAGAGGGAGGAACTAGAAAACATGCACAATAAAAGAGGAAATAATAATCATATTTTATTTTTATCATTAAACTCTTGACCTTTAGCCATTGTCAGCAAGCATCCTAGCCTAGCTTATCCAATAAGTGGTAAAAACATGAGTAACAGAAATGTCTAGTTCTTGTGTGCATTTTTAAGACTTGGTTTTTATGAAAGATAGGGCAGAGGAAGGTGGAACAGTATGAAGAGTTAGAACCCAAGTATCTGCCATCATGAACAATCCAACTAGCTTCTTCTCAGAAATACTTGGTTTATGAAACACGGACATCCTTCAGCCCTGACAGATCTAGGCTCCCTGAATTCCTACCTACACATGCTTCCCTCCCTCTATACATGCATGAACTGCTAGTTGCTGCCCCATCCCCCACCCCAATATCCATTCTCCTTTTTTTTTAAGTAATATGAGCCCTGGTCTTTTACTGGGGACATGGTCACTAAACTGAAAGATGGTTTTTATCAGGCCATGAAAGTAATTAGATGTGACTATGTGACTAAGTTTTGGCCACAGAGTTCTATGTGACTTCTGGGAAGTCTCCATAAAAGGAGGGACATGCTTTTTTCCCCCTTAGATCCATCTAGCTGCCTGGAACAGAGAAATGATTGCTGGCGTTCAAAAAACCATCTTAGAGCTGGATGAGGGAGGGCAGAGAGGAAAGGTGGAGGGAGCCTCGGGCTCTGAGGACCTAGCAGAACCGCCACCGCAGCTCTTTCATTCAGGATACACACAAACTCCTGTCCCGTTCAGGCCACTGTTACTTTTGTTTGGTTCTTTTTCTTTCTTTCTTTTTTTAATGCAGCCAATTCATGGAGCCTGCAAATTATCCCAGTCTTAAAACAAATGAAGTATCATGACATTTTCATGTTGATGATAAGGCTCAGCACTTCTTATTTTCGTGACAAAGTAGAAGGGCAAAAAAAATTGTCATATGATCGGTTCCACTCTCATTTGAAATGCTTGAAAAGGTAGGGTTTCCCCTCAAGTTCTCTTGATCATGCAGTGATATCCAATGACTTCAACCAGCATACTTGAAATCTGTGGTTTTCATGTCATAACTATCTGAGCCTCTATAGCAAAATAAATCTTGCATTGTCAAATGTTAAATGCCTTCTGAAAGAGAAGAAATATTTTTAAAATCCAGACCCTGTTTATTGCTGTGAGCTTGCCTTATGGGTTTCTCACTAAGCGTGTGCTCTCCGCCTGCTGGATATATTAACACCCACCACTTGGCTCCCTCATATTTCTCACTGTATCCCAGCCTAAATCCTCATAATCCTAAAGATAAGGTAATTAGTTATTAGGAGCATTTTGATTCAAAATGAGAGAAATCTACCTTGAACTAACTGAATAAACACACACTTTGTTTCTTCACATCACTGAAAATCCAGTGGATTTGGTCTTGCGTCAGACGTGGCAGGGTCAGATAATGTCATCAGAAATTAGTTCTGCTATACCCCAGAGTCCTGCTCTCCTCTCTGATGACAGAGTTTCTCTACACGGTCTACAAAACATTGCCCAGCAAGTCAAGGTTTCCATACTCCCTAAATGTCAGCAATATTACCAAAATGTGGTCTACCTCTAATTTGTTTGGCTTAAGTCATCTGCCCTTCCCTGAACCAATACCTTGGCTAGGAGAATGGAGTATTCTGATTAGCAAGACCTGGTCCATATGGCTCTTTTGTAACCAGGGATACTGTATGAACATGAAATGAATGAAGAGTGGTTCCTGAAAAATAAAAAAAGGGACTTCATCAACAGAAAATATGTTTAGCAGGTATCGACTACAGGGGACTTCAAGAACTTTAAAATAGGGAGGACAAATAATGTGTTACTTTCAACAACTTCTGGGTGTTTTATAGCTCACATCCTTTTAATCTTTGTACATTTTCAGCCAATTATATTTCACAGCTATTTTACACCTTGTCAGCTTGTAGGACGACTGATACAGGCTTTTCACTCTTTGGACCCAAACCTTTTCTGACTTCTCAACCTAGATGTTCATAACTGGGGACAATGAGGATTGGTAGAAGTGGGGAACTTTAAAATTCCTTGCTTTAAACTGTTGGGATGGTTGGGTTTGAAAGCTTTAGGGTTTAATGAGATACAGGGTAAAATAGCCCTGATTTGAGAAGTGGTTTAAGAGATCATGACTCTGGGTTCTATCCATGTGGAAAAAGAATGGTATCATCAATCAGCAAAAAAACATGGGTCCAGGAAAAGCTTTTATATCTCAAACATTTAAGCTCCAACTTATCTGGGGACTTTGGTGTAAGCCAGGCAAGGACAAGAGGCCCAACCATAGTTAGACCAATAACGGACAAAAAAATTTTGTTGGTCAGCCATCCAAATGGCAAATGGTGAGCTCAGCCTTGACCAAATAGCATCAATATCCAAGTGTGTCTGATGGGGTGAGTGGGATAAGACAGCAGATAGTAGGCCAGTCAAGGGGTGGTGAAGTTGAAATCCCAAATATGGAACATGGCACCACCCAGCAACAATGGGTACAGGGTAATCGATATTCTTCCTTCGTGAGAGGTACTGGTAAAGACTAGGCAAGCTCTCCAAACCCCAGAGAGCTGGTTTAGAGTTTAAAGGAAAGCTTTACACCCCGTAGGGAAACTCAAATACAAATCAAGAAACAAACACAATAACAACACAATCTTGAAGACTGGGCAGTTATGGCTTTGATTTGGGGCAGTTGCCGGACGAATCCTAGAGTCCAATGATTGGTGGATGTGGAACTACTAATAATACCTCACCCTCTTGGATCATAGTGGCTGAGAAACTTGGGTCTAAATTTTCAGGTTAAAGATGTCAGCTGAGAGAGGCTGAAATGAAAAGGAAAAATAAAATGATAAATTGGAAGCAGTCTTCCACTAACTTGTAAACTTAGACTTGTTTTTATATCTTGAAGCATCTACTGTAATGCTGAGCATTGTGTTCAGTAAAGACTCATGAGTTAAGGAGGGAATGACAAAAGCACACACTCTTCTGTCCCAGTGTGACCATACATAAAAGGAGGGGTGCGCGGTTGGTTCAGTGGTAGAATGCTCACCTTTTATGCGGGAGACCTGCATTCGATTCCCAGACCCTGCACCCCCCTAAAAAAGTAAGTGTGATGAGTTAGCCACAGATGGGGAGAATGTTGGCTGGACCATCTGGGGATGCAATCTGCTAACTGCAGGGTTCCAGCCAACCGAGCCAACCAGCTCCAGACCACTCCTCTAGGAGCCTCTGAGACTCTTGTTAATATCAACTTGATCTTGTAGCTCATAGGAAGTGGGGGGAGCGCCTAGGGCTATG
The DNA here is from genome assembly GCF_023851605.1 of Tamandua tetradactyla. Lineage (NCBI taxonomy): Eukaryota > Metazoa > Chordata > Mammalia > Pilosa > Myrmecophagidae > Tamandua > Tamandua tetradactyla. The sequence goes on from NC_135338.1 coordinate 9,733,839, forward strand.
CTTTCTTGAACTTTGGGGAAAGAGCTTTTAGAAGTAGAAGCATGGGGGTTTTCACCCTCAAAATGATGACATCTCCAGGCCCAGTGATGGCCCAAGAAAGGAGTTTTTTCCTTTAAAAAAATTTAAACGGGGATGGTCTGGTGCAATACATCAGGCCATTTTTACCCACTGTATCATTCTGGTTCAAATATAAGGAAAACCCTTCTGCCCCTTATCTTCTTATTTCCTTCTCAAGCATCAAGCAAACTTGGGTTGCATAGGAAATTCTGGCAGCTTCTGTGGTCACTAGTCAGTCATATGAGATTGCTAAGTAGTTTTTGGAACATCTTGTGAATCAGAAAAAGTAGATGTTGCCAGATTATCTTGGCCATCATTGGACTGACAGATGTCACATCCACATTGCCCTCATGCCCTCGTAGTTACTGGGAACCAGGCCAGAGCTCCAAGCTGGTGGTTCAAGGGCACACACAGCCGGAGTGGGCAGTGGGCACGGAGCACAGTTGAATCTGAACTGGGCACCCATGGAGGCGGGCAGCTAGCCTGAGAGGCAGTCGGAGTTAAACAAGGCAATGTCCCCTATCCAGGTGGAAATAGGGTTTGTATCCCTTGGATCTGAGGACACTTAGGCGGAAAACAACAAATCAGTACAGCCAATAGGTCGGTGTGCTCATAAGTGCCCACGTCCTTAGAGAGAACTTGGGTAGAGGACATGAAGAAGATCCCTAGTCATTTTCTGATCAGTCAGTACATCCCTGGAGCTCTGTTTGTGAAAGCGACTCTGTTCTTATGTGGGACTTAGTTTCTATGCCACCTGCAAACACTCCCTCTCTATACACCTGACAGCAGATTGCAGGCTCCTTATCTTATTGAAGATGAGCACAGGAGCCATATCTTTAGGAAGGTAATGGGGCTGGGGAGGCAGCTGCCCTGACCTCTTGACCATTTGCCCCAGAGCTTTTCTGTTTCCCAGAGCAGGGCAGGGCTGCCAGCACTCTGTAATGTTCCAGTGAGAGTCGCAGCTGTGAACCTGGGGCAAGCGTGCAGGGCAAGGGCTGCTGATTACACCCTTGCAATAGCTCCAGCTGCCCTTGACATTGGATGCAAAGTCCCTGGGCCTCTGCATCTTGTACAAGCTCTTGGGAGGAGGTGGTAACACTAGTCAGACATTCTCTCCGCACCCACGTAAATCCTCAGAGGGTTTCCCTCTGTGGGTTTACAAAAGACCATTATCTAATTCAGGGCTCAGAGAATTGAGCTCGCCAGCAAAAGGGTTTTTAAGTCACATTTTGAATAATTTGTCAGCAATTCATTACATGGAAAAACAGGTCCTTTTTGTTCTAATAGTTAGCCCAAGAATGCAATTCCTTTCTGCCAAATTCATTAACAAAACCTCTGTCTGGGGAACAAGCAGCTCTAGCCAGTTTCTTAAATATACTCAAGCTTGCTGAACATTGAGATGTAAATTTTTACCTTTGGCTGGAAATGATTCATGGGTCTCAGCTTGCAGGAAACAGCAATGTCACTTTCAAATGCCTAGGACAGCTCCAGACCCCGTGCCCATTATGAGATGAGGCTTAATGCGTAGCAACCAAGAGAGACGGCCACATGTCATCTTTCTGATTGGTAATAGAGGAGAGGCTGTGGCCACTGTCGCAGCTTGAGGGGGAAATAAGTTCCCCTCATTGACAATCCAAAGTGACTCAGAGCTCGGGAGAGACCCATGAGCAGGGTCAGACGGCTCAGGCTCCTGGTCACACCAATTATCATCCCTGTTAGACCAGTCCTGGCCTGCCCTCCACCCCCACCCTATGCTGAGCAGAAAGAGAGAACAGGGCCAAAGGGCCCCAGACCAATCACGCTTGTGAAACAGGCAAACGTATAGGAGAAGAGGCATCTCCAGGGACCGTGCAAAACTGGATCTACTTGTTTCTAAATATATGCTATTTATGTTGCATGTAACATATTTATGACTTACTGTTTATAAATACATTAAAATATTTAGTATGTTTAAAATAAAATAATGCATTAAAATATGTAGCATGTACTTTTAATACAATGTATTTATTTTATAAATACATATTAATACAGATGCTTGAGAAAAAACGGGAAGTTATGCTGAAAGTTACTGGTTTGGATGGTGAATTAAGGACGGATTTTTTTGTTTCTTCCTTTTGTTCTCCTGTATATTCTAAGTTTTCCTCTCTAAACGGATTTTCTTTTATGATTAAGGTTGTCATGATCAACACCATCGTGTAACATTTATTGAGTAATTAATGCACCCCCAGAGCTGCACGAAGTATTTTCCGTGCATGATTTCAAATAAACTTTATAACCCCCATAGGGAACTGGCATCACAATAATTTGTAAAAATGTCATTTTGTAACAAGTAAGTTCTGCTCAAGAAGCTCAGGCTTATCAAGTTCATTAGAAACTCCTTCCTGGTCACTCCAGGGAGCATTCTGCCCCCAAGTTCAAAGTGAAATCAGGTTGCTCTGTAGATCAGACAAGCTTCATTATGCTAGATTCCTCAGCATCGCCAGGGAGTCTTCACAGGCAAGCTTTACATTAAATTTATTAAAGCAATGTGTTCTAGTTTGCTAGCTGCTGGAATGCAACACACCAGAGATGGATTGGCTTTTGATAAAAGGGGATTTATTTTGTTAGTTCTTCAGAGGAAAGGCAGCTAACTTTCCACTGAGGTTCTTTCTTACACAGGAAGGCACAGGGCGGTCTCTGCTGACCTTCTCTCCAGACCTCTGGGTTCCAACAACTTTCCCTGGGGTGATTCCTTTCTGCATCTCCAAAGGCCTGGGTTGAGCTGCGAGTGCTGAGATGAGGTATGCTGAGCTGCTTGGGCTGTGCTACATTGAACTCTCTCATTTAAGCACCAGCCAGTTAAATCAAACATCATTCATTGCAGCAGGCATGCCTCCTAGCCGATTGCAGATGTAATCAGGAACAGATGAGGTTCATGTACCGTTGGCTCATGTCCACAGCAACAGAACTAGGTGCCTTCACCTGGCCACCTTGACACCTGAATCTAACTACCACACAATGTAACACACAATTATGGAGCACCTGGTACATGCCAGGCAATCAGACAATGGGCTACTGATAGGAGTGGTAAGAGAAAAAGATGGCCCCGCCATCAGCATTTGGTGCAGCTGCAGACACATGAGCAAGCGATGCTGGTACGGTAATGAATGCGATGAAGGGAAGCCACGACAGGGGTACAAAAAAGGGAGGATGCTGCTCAGGACTTGATACCTAGCACATATGAATGGTCTGGAATGCTCTACAGAAATACTGATTCTGAAACACCATCCCAGCCTTATGGAATCAGAATCTCTAGGGCAGAGCCTAGGAATCTGCATTGTAAAACAATTCCCCAGGTGATTCAGATTTGCAGCCGGGCTCAGGACTCTCCTTGTCTTTCACGATACGTTGGTAGGTGCTATTGTTGGCTTGCTGAGTAATCTCTCTTTTTTTTTGAGAAAGGAGGTAGAGAGGAACTAGGAGAGATCAGAAGAAATTTTATAGAATGAGACACTTGAGATATGAATGGAAGAAAGGGTAGGAAACTTGGACTGTATTTCCTCATTCATGCAATGTCTTGCAAGATTTTAAAGAAGGCATCTACAGAAGGTTTTTGTTTTGTTATGGTTTTTTGTACACTACATGGTGGGTGTCACAGTTCATTCTTTTTTTCATGTGACTGTCCTGTTATTGCAGTATCATAGGTTGAATTTTTTACATTTTTTATTTTTTGGAAGTGCATGGGCCAGGAATCGAACCCAGGTCTCCCACATGGCAGGCGAGAATTTTACCACTGAAATACCCTTGAAATACCCAGGAGAAGTTTCAAAGAAGACATATCTCCGTGATATTTTGTTTGCAATAAAACTATTGAAAATATCAGTGATTGTTTCATAAATAGGTACTTGTGTACACATTTCTCCCTCCCAGCATCCAGTTGAGTCCCAGTTCATTAAGCAATTCAATTCAGTAAGTATCTTTTAGCACCCACTATGGTCCAAGTGTTTTGCTAATCAGTGAGCAAATAAGATATAACACCTAAACTTAAAGAGAGCAAAAGGGCTTTATAGTTAAGTAACCTAAGGAGAAAGGGAAGAGGAGGTAAGTAATAAATACATATAGGCTAAAAAAAAAAATTATTAATTGTGCACAAGTTCAGTTTACACAGACTTTGAGGCTAGATTCATATCTTCCTACACTACTGAATTGTTGGTTATGAACTGAGAAAGAAACTGCTGGTCTCCTATGCAATATTTGTTATCCTTTTCTTCTCCCCATGTTATTGGAGGCAAAAGGACTTCTTTACCTGTAGGTAAGAGTCAGAATTATTGGTTGAGGCTTACAGGAAAAGCTTTTTTTTTTCTTTTCTGCTGAAGTTCAGGTGTGATGGCTGGAGCTTCAGGAGCCACCTTGAGACAATGAGGAAAAGCCCAAGAGCCTCACGGAGACCTCAGCTCTGACCTCTCTGTACTATTGAATAAAGGACAGTCTCCACCCAGACTTCTTAATATTTGCAAGAGATAAATTCTGGGTGTTCAAGCTACTGTAGTCAGGGCTTATTTTCTAGCAGCTACAAGCACTGCCTAATTAAAAATTTGCACCTCTGACCAGGTTTATCTATCTCCAGAGCCCAGATTATGCATAGAGAAACCTACCAATGTGCTTCAAACCATTTTTTCATGTGACTTTGCAAATTAGACTCCTATAATGATCAAAGGGCTAAGCAAGATTTGACTTGCGGGATCTTCTATTTTGATCTCCTCCTCTGTTACATGAAGAAAGTTAGTTATCTCAGGAACGGTCATGCAGGTCAATGGTCATGTTTGAGACTGAACCCAAAGTTTCAGGGCTCCAGTCCCCTGTACTTCTACTATTCTATATTGTCATCAAGCCATCCCAGGAAGCCTCTGACCTTTCCAATTAGCCAAGGATAAGAACAGCAGTCCTGACGTTTATAAATTTTGTTTAATCCTTTGTCATGTCAAAAAAGAGATTACATTATTTATTGCTAAATTTGTGGGATTCAGGGCATGGAAGACTGCATAGAAGGGACAGGCTCTTCTTTTACTCTTAGAGAAAATCTGCTCCTGCCCTAAAGCTTGTGATTCCATTTCCTCTGCTTTGAAAAACTACAAGTGGTTTTAAATTGAGTCATAAATTTCTCTACGCCTTTTAAAAACCAAGCACCACCAACACTACCAGCCCGATTTTGATTCCCTCACCTCTCACTGCAGTGAAATCTGCTTAGAGATATACACCTACCCCTTTGTGCACATTTAGACTGGAGATTTGAAATTTATAGGCCTTCCCTTGCTGAGTGACCTCGACCTTTCAATAACCTGAGTTGAAATCAGAGAGACTGTGTGAGGATGTGGTAGGGCTGGCACAAGTACAGCTCTCCCTGACAGACGCAAGCAGCATCTAGAGAAAACCCTAATGCAATATGCTGAAAAGTGGATAATCTCTTGGTGGCTGCAATAAACTCTTCTCGAGTTGACCATATTGACTCCTTGTTTTGGAGACATGGGTTAAAATGAGTTTTTCTTTATCAAAATCATGATTTTTAACTTAGACACTTTGGCTTAGTCTGAGCTACAGGGATTGAATCATTTTAAGTATAAATCTGCTATGTTCAGAGAGAAATGGATAGTAAAACCCGTATCACCACTAAGTCCACAGACATTCCCTTGGCGGATCATGTGCAGAGGCTCTGAGCAGGTTTTATTTAACTGATCTCATTAAGGTGTGAAATAATCTATCGGTTCCTCATCATCCCCTTAAATTGCCATCAGCTTAAGGCAATTCAAAATCTGAGTTTTAACACCAACTTTTCCTCCAACTATTTTGGGTAGTGTTGACCAAGTCATTTGATTTGTGGAGCTTTCATTCATTCACTTAAATTTTTATTCATTCATTCACATAATATTTATTAAACAGCAGCTCACCTTAGTATTTAAAAGGGGTAGACAGCCTGGGTTCCAATCCCAACCCTGAAACGTGCAAGCTGTGTAAACTTGGGCTACTTATTTAACCTCTCTGTGCTAGTCTTAGCATCTTTCAAATGCAGATAAGAGTAGTATCTATAACAAAGGGCTGTTTAGTTGAACTTGTTCTAAGCATCTTACAAATATTGATATATAGATATATAACTAGTTCTTATATTGTGAAGTAATTGTATGGGTGGGTAATATGATTATTCCCATTTTATAGACGATGAAAATGAAGTGCAAAATGTTGAAATGACTTGCCTAAACTCATATCGCTAGAGAGTACTGTGAGGATTAAATGAGTTAATATGTAAAGCGCTTGGAACAGAGCCTGACACTTAGTAAAACACTACATACATGTTAATTATGATGATGATGGTAATGATGCCAACCGTCCAGCTACTGCACTAGCACTGAGGATATAATAACGCACATTGTAGTGGGAAAGGTAGGCATGCAAACTGACAATTACACAATAAGGTAAGTTTTGAGATATGAATATGGGACTGCGGGGTGTACAGAGGAAGCACTTAGCTCTGCTTGGAGCTATTATAGAACAACAACAATACAATAAGAGCTAGCTATGCCATTTTGGATTTTGCTAGTAGCCTCATTACAAATGTAAAAATGAAAAGGTGGAATTAATTTTATAATGTATTTTATTTAACCAATATATCAAAAGTTCCATTTCAACATGTAAATGATATAAAAAAATCATCGATAGAACTAGTTTATATCCTTTTTTCCTACTAAATTTTCAAAATCAGGTGTGTTTTTATACTTACAGCACATCTTGACTTCGACTAGTTCAATGGCTCAGCAGCCACATTAGATCTAGTGTCCTCTGAACAGATCTGAAAGACTTCCTGGAAGAAGTGACATTTGAGGTGAGACTTGAAAAATGAATGAGAAGGTTGGACCCTGTTTCTTACTACTCCTGAGGAAGGTGGAACTTGGACCACAAGCTCCACTGCTCTGAGACAAAGGTGGGTGTGCTGGTTTGAAAGGAAGTGTGCCCCCTGAGAAAAGCCATGTTTTAATATAAATCTCATTTCTTAAAGGTAGAATAATCCCTATTCAATACTGTATATTTGAAACTGTAATGAGATCATCTCCCTGGTTGATGTGATTTAGTTAAGAGTGGTTGTTAAACTGGGGTAGGGGATGACATGTCTCCACCCATTTGAGTGGGTCTTGATTAGTTTCTGAAGTCCTATAAAAGAGGAAACATTTTGGAGAATGAGAGATTCAGAGAGATATAGAGAGAGCAGAGAATGCTGCAGCACCACGAAACAGAGAGTCCACCAGCCAGCGACCTTTGGAGATGAAGAAGGAAAATGCCTCCTGGGGAGCTTCATGAAACCGGAAGCCAGGAGAGAAAGCTAGCAGATGACACCGTATTCACCATGTGCCCTTCCAGCCGAGAGAGAAGCCCTGACTGTGTTCGCCATGTGCCGTCTCACTTGAGAGAGAGACCCTGAACTTCATCGGCCTTCTTGAACCAAGGTATCTTTCCCTGGATGCCTTTGATTGGACATTTCTATAGACTTGTTTTAATTGGGACATTTTCTCAGCCTTAGAACTGTAAACTTGCAACTCATTAAATTCTCCCTTTTTAAAGGCCATTCCATTTCTGGTATATTGCATTCCAGCAACTAGCAAACTAGAACAGTGGGTGATACACAGGATAAAGTCCCCTCGCCCATCCCCCAAGACGCCTGCACCCTAGTCCCCAGAATCTGTGACTACCCTATGTTGCACCGCAAAGGTGAATTAACAGCGCAGATGGAATCAGGGTTGCTAATCAGCTGACATCAATGGAGATTATCTTGGATTATCTGGTGGGTCCATTATCATCACAAGGGTCCTGAAAAATGAAAGCTGGAGGCAGAAGAGGCAGAACCAGAGAGATGCAGCCTGAGAAAGCCTTGGCTGGCCATGAGGCAAGGCAGGCAGGCAGCCTCTAGAAGCTGGAAAAGGCAAGGAAACGGATTGAGAAAAACAGCCCTGCGTACCCCTTGATTTCAGCCCAGTTAGATCCATTTCAGACTTTCCACTTTCAGAACTGTAAGACAATTAATTTGTGTCACTTTTCAAGCCACAAGTCAACTGTAACAGGAAACAGTCCCATTTCCCCCTCTAGGCACTGGGAAACGCAGTTTGAGCCCCGCTTCTTGAGTCCAGTCTCACCTTATCACACAGGTCAGGCCCCTGAAAACTGGGGTGGGAGTGGGGGTGCTGACCTATCTGCCGGGCTGCCCCCCACCCAGATTAGTACCGACACTTGTCCCCAGAGATACCGGGTCCACAATCACAGCACTCGTTTCCCAAAGTCTTTGCGAGATGAGAGAAGGTAAGCGAAAATCCTCACCTAGCAAGCTCTTCTCAACGCTTGTAAAGGGTAATGGCTCACCAGCCAGCAGCCGCAGATGTGCAGAAGGCCTTGTTAGCAAGATACAGCAGAGAGAGAGAGAGAGAGATGATTAGAAGAGTAATGAGGATGCTTTTCAAAGCACAAAAGGAAGAGGGTAACTGTGTAATTAAATGAGGAGCTGGGAAAAGACGGCGCAATTACAGGACACCACGGGACCCGGTGCGTCGCAGCCTGTGCACGTCTTTGCGAGCGCTGGGTCCTTTGTCCCCCGCCAGCGGCTCCTGCAACTTCCCTCGATGAGCCCGTGTTGATGTACCTGGGAATCCAGGACTTCTGAGGCCCCAGCCCCTTACCCTGGGTATATCATAAAGGGGAAATGGAGCAATGTCCCCACCAAGGAATGCAAATGATGAAGCCAGGCCTCCTCTCCACATCCGCCCTCTCCCCTCTTGCCAACCATCGAGCATTTTCTAAACCGTCCCTCGGGTTGAGAAAAGGCATCCCATGCAGATCATATCATTTCTCCAGGAGCTGTTGGCCAGGTCCCACTGATGGTTGCAAGCGGCTTCAATTCATAAGGGTCTGTGTTACTCTGGATGTTGACTCCCCACGGAGAAGGTTTGGAGTCCACACTGAGGAAAGGAGAGAGGCCCCCCACCCCCACCCCTCGGCTAGGATTCCTAAGGCGTCTCCCAGGGCTGGGGATGAAAAGAAAAAATCCTACCAGCACGCTTCACCTTCCACTCCCAGCCAGGCAGGAAAAGATGCCTTCGGGTTTTTCCTGTTTTTTAAAATCGTTCCTTGCAAGAGGATTGTAGGCGTAAGAGGGTGGTGGCTGGCAGCGGCCCTGGGGAAAGAGGCAGGAAGGAAATGCGCCTTGAGAAGGGCCGAACAGCGCCTTCCCTCCAAGCCTCCGCCTGCCAGGCAAGTGGACAGGGAGATTTATTACTGGCGCGGGTCAGAGAGCGATACTTTCATCAACTGATATTGGGGAGGTTGGCACGGGCTGGGATTTATGGACTTAATAGAGTTTATGCTTTTGTGGCCTCATTGGTTGGGAAGGCGCAAAATTCCACGTTAATCAAACCCAAAGCAGGGATGGATGGTCACTCCCACCCCACAGGGAACGTGGGTGCCAGTTAAGAGCCCCGCCCCCACCCCGGCACGGACCCCACCGAACCCCCTCCTTCCCCCACCTTGGGACCATGGGACACGTGGGGGTTTCCACAAGCTCTATTCCTTTTCGCCCCACCTCAGTGGTTCCCAGAAGCGAAGCTCCCAGAAGGAAAACTCAGCAAAATTAGGTAAAGACTAATGACAATTGCCTTAGGGCTCTTTGGAAATGCAAAAAAAGAAAAAGGCAGCTCTGCAGAGAGCATCTCTGCTGAGATATATTATCTTACTGCCAAAGGACACGCGAGGAAAGAGGAACACACATTTATTTCAATGTATGGAGATTGCCTCAGAGATAGGGGAAAGAATTTAGTCCGTAATTGGTTATTTGAAGTCAGTGTTTTCCTTTCCTTGACAACATCCTAAAGTACTTATTATCCGGTAAGAAAACGATGCAGATCAGCTAGAAGCACAAGGCACCCAGAATGGATTTAATTGGGGGATCCTCGAAGTACATCTCCTAAGCATGTAGTTACTACAGAAGAAAGGGGAACATGTTTGCCAGTCAGGGATTGGGAGATTTCCTAAGAAAACCCCCAGTTTTGTTATCCCTGCGTTATTTCAGGACAGAGTCCCAGCCGGGGAGGGAGATGGGAAATTATACTCGTGGTTCCCAGGTGGCCCCAGCAATCTAAGACTCCTACAGGACAATGAACCATCACAGATGAAACCAAGAGAGTAGCATTGCGGAGGAGGAAAGGGGGAGGCTGCAACTTGGCTATTTTTAAACTGCCAATTAGAACACCTAAAACTGCCAAGGCTAGAGCTGCCAGTCCGGTTAATCATACTCTCCTGGGCTAAAGTTAAATTTTTCCGCTTTTCCAAACCCCAATGAGAATATTTTTAAAAGATCATTTCTTGGTAGCTGGAAGCCCAAAGTCAAGTTGTGGTTCAGTATGGTTTCTACTTGGGATGACTGTTCTTGGCTAGGGTTCTTAAAACCTGTCTTTTAAATATATTTATATATATATATATATGAATATATATTTAATTATATATTTATATATTTAATTATTTATATATAAATATAAATTATATTATAAAATAAAAATATTTTTATATTTATATATAAATAAATCTATTTGTTTCTGAGCAAAAAAAATAAAGAAATGAAATAGAGATAAAGGGAAAAAGAGACAGAAGGAAAAAAAATTAGGGGAAGAAATCCTCTGGAGACCAAAAAAAGTGACGTAATTCTGTTTGCTCCATCGAGTGAACCCAGTTCTCGTTGGTCTGCTGACCCCTTGGGCCTGGTTTCCTGCTGCCCCTCCTTTTCCTTCGGGTCCTGCTATGGATGCTGGCGATTCCACTTTCCTCTGACACTAATCCACACAGAGCTCCTCTCAGATGAAACGGAGAGATGTTGTACATTAAAATTCTCATTCAGCCCAAGTAAAATACCTGATATGGTACAAGGTCCCCGTCTGTATGAACCTTAGAAGTGTGCAGAATCCCCAATAAACTCTCTATTCTACACGCATTCTACCTGTCCCTGCAGTCTGTGCAATGTGTGGCTCATACGTAGCCTCTCAAATCCATCTGGAATCAGAAACAGTTCTCAGAGTCAAAGAGAGCTGGAAGAGGAAAATGCAAAAATATATATATATATATCTGAAAGGGGCTTTCTGGGTAGCATGTAGGCAAAGTTAATTTTCTTTACGGAAGGTATTGGATTTTAGCCCATGCCTCTGTATGTGTTGAGAAAAGCATATACTTCATGGTCATTTAGAAGTCAAGTCCTATTTCCCATGAATGTGCATTTATTTCTTTAAATTCCATCAGTCAGGAGGAGAGTATTCATTTTTTTTTTCTCAGAAAAGAACAGGAAATATTCTACAGAACAAACAGAGCAAAGTGTTTTCAAAATAATGGTATCAAATTTAGCAACACCTGGAGAGACGTTGCTGACCAGCAATCAAAAGGTTGTGACCAAATGAAGCTGGAAGTGATTCAAAGGAAAGACTGTTGCCATCTGCAGCATCTCTGTATCAGTCTTCAATGTATTCTCTTATTCTCAATTATTTCAATACCAGCCCAGTGCCCCATCACTTAGAGTCTGATGTTTAATGAAAGCCTGTCTATACCTTTAAAAATAATTGGCAAATGCAATGGGACATGACATCCAGGGGTGAAAATCTCCCTGGCAACGTGGGAGAGGACTCCCAGGATGAATCTGGCCCTGGCACCGTGGGATCAACAATGCCATCCTGACAAAAGCGGGGAAAAGAAGTGTAATGAATAAAGTATCCGTGGCAGAGAGAGAGTTCAAATAGAGTCAAGAAGCTACTCTGGAGGTTGCTATTACTCAAGCTTTAGTTAGATATTATTACAACCTGCCAACCCCCAACCAGGACCATTCCAGCCAATCCTAAAGAACACCTAGGGCAATTTATAAGATTCTACAATGGTTCCATGCACTAGGGTAACTTTCCAGAAACCTGCAGCCCCCGGATAGGTCCCTGGACCAGATAAGTCTCAAAACCTAGAGGGCCCAGCCTCTCCAGAACATCAGCTAGTTCCATCTCCCTACCCCTTATTATTGACAGTCCTTTCCAACATGAAAAAGTTAGAATGGCCATAGCCCAAATTCCCCTAAAGAGTGGTATAGAAAGATCAAAGGTGATGGTGGAGATATATAGAGAAGGTAGGGCTTAATAAACAAATATGACTGCTGAGTCATTAAATTGATATTTCTTTTAGTCTCCAGTATCTTAGAGCAACTAAAGGTAAAAACCTAAAATTGTGGAATTGCAACTCATACCAAACTCTGAAATCTGTTCTACAACTAATCGTTGTGCTGTGCTTTGAAATTTATTGCTTTTTTGTATATATGTTATTTTTCATAAAAAAGTTGATTGTGATGATAAAAAATATTTATTCCTTCTAGCCTCCTATATTCTGGAGTAGCTAGAAAGAAAAATCTGAGAGGATGGTATGTAGCCTATGAAGAACTCTGTCCTGTAACCACTTGTTAAAGACTGCTTTGAAAACTATTGCTTTTTACTTTCTTTGCTTTATATATCTGTTATATTATAGAATAAAAAAGAAAGTTTTAAAAAGTAGGCAAATGCAAACCCTGCAAATAAACTCACTACTCCCTCCCCTACTTGGGACATGACTTCCAAGGGTATAAGTTTCCCTGGCAATGTGGGACATGACTCCCAGGGATGAGCCTGACCCTGGCATCATGGGATTGAGAAAGCCTTCTTGACCAAAATGGGGAAAAGAAGTGAAACAAAATAAAGTTTCAGTGGCTAAGAGATTTCCAATAGAGTTGGAAGTTACTCTTATACAAGCTTCAGCCAGATATTGCAAATTGCCACTGTCTGATAAGCCCCAGCCAACATATTCCTGAAAAACCCTAAAGAATGCCCTGGACTCTATCTAAGGCTCTATGAAAATTTTACTTATGAAGTTTATTTCTTCAGAAACGTAAAAACAGATTGTATCTATGCCAGATAATCCCTGAAACTCAGAGGTACCGGTCTCTCCAAGAACATTAACTGGTTTCATTCTGCTACCGCATAATGTTGACACCCTTTTTCAGCATTAAGAAGTTAGAATGATCATTGCCCAAATATACCCAAAGACTAAGAATGATCAAATGAGAGGGAGGAGGTGTAGCAGAAAAGTTAGATTTAACAAATGATTATGACCCTTGACTTATTATATAGATGTTTCTTTTTAGTTTCTGGTGCATCAGAACAGCCAGAAGGAAATTCCTGAAATTGCTGACCTGTAACCCAATAGCCTTGATCTTTGTCCATGCTTATATAACTATATAGCTTTTATCTTGTGACCATGTGATTGCAAAAACCTTATGTCTGATACCCTCTTTATACAGTGTATGGTTAGATGAGTAATAAAATAAAGAGATGCACGAAAAAAAAGTACCAACAAAGCAGAAAACACGACTGTCATGGTCAGGTTCATGTGTCAACTTGGCCAAGTGGTGGTACCTGTTTGTCTGGTTGGGCAAGTGCTGGCCTGTCTGTTGCTAGGAGGACATTTCATAGAATTAGATCATGAGCATGTCAGCTGCATCCACAGCTGATTCCATTTGTCATCAAAGGGGAGTGTCTTCTGCAATGAGTGATGCTTAATGTAATCACGGGCAGCCTTTTAAGGAGGATTCAGAACAGACAGGCTCTATTCCTGCTTCGGCGGGTGAGCCTCTCTTATGGAGTTCATCCAGACCCTCCATCGGAGTCAGCCGCTTCACAGCCTGCCCTGCGGATTTTGGACTCTGCATCCCCACAGTTATGTGAGACACTTCTATAAATTTTATATTTGCGAGTGTTCTCTGTTGATTCTGTTTCTCTAGAGAACCCTAACTAATACAACTACCAATGTCCATTACAATGCCTTCATAGGCAAGTGTAATGAATGGAAAATAAATTTCGAGGCACTTGTTTGCCTCAAAACTAGTCCAAACATCAAGTTAAATAAACAGCAAATATTGTTTTAAAAAAATGAGCAAATGGTGATGACCACAAAATGACTTTAAATTTATGCTCTTATGACTTCAAAACATTTAAAAATGTATCTGTGCAACAGCAATGTCCCTGGCAGCATTATTCATGATAGTGTTACAGCTGGAAAGCGAGTCCTTCCCAGTGTGCACAAGAGGCAACTAAGTGACACTAGGATTTTGAGAAGAGAAAGAGTTTATTTGGCAAAGGCTGGCCTTGCCAAGACAGGAGGACAGTCCTCAAATCTGTCTTTCTGAGCTGCAAGTGCTTGGGGGTAAAACAAAATGGAGGAGGTGTTGTGATGGAGTTGGGTTTGGCATATTTTGATGAGCTGTTTATGAATCCTCTGAGGGGAAGTTCCAGTGCGAGAGTGGGGAGCACGGTCAATGGGCATCACGTTGACTCATCTGTCACATGACTAGAAAGTAATGTTTTTAGCAAGTTGAGTTTTTTCATTAGATTATAGGGAAGCTTATAGGGAGAGGGGCTAGGGAATATCTGGTCTTAGGAATTGCGGTGGTCAGTTCTGGGCTGACTCATGCAATCATTAAGGGGGCTAGATGTAAGGGCATCTGACCTCAGGGTTACAAAATAAGAGAAGGGGATACAAGTGGGGCCAGTCACAAATTGTCTTGTTACTGTTGGGTTATAGGGTAGAGATCACAGAGTTACAAGACATAGCATCAGCATCAAACACTCAAGGCGTCTGAGTAACAGTTCAGTGAATTACAACCATTACAGATAATTGCTTCTGGCTATGTCAGAAGATTAGAAAGCATTTAAATAATGATTCAGTAATGATAATAATATTTGTAGGCTGTCAGTCACAATTGCCAAATGTGGACACACATCCAAGTATCCATTAACAGGTGAATAGATAAACAAAATGTGGTCTCTACATACAATGAAATATTATTCATCCATAAAAAGGAATGGAGTTCTCACACGGATGAACCTTGAAGATGTCAGGTTGAATGAAATAAGTCAGAAACAGAAGGATAAATATTGTTTAATTTCATTTCCTAGATGGGGGGATTTCGTGGAGACAGAAATTGGTTGTAGTTTGCCAGGGGTGGGGCAGAGGGCAAAGGGGAATATGGAGTTATTGCTTAATGGGTGCACAGTTGGTTGCGTGTGATGGAAAACTTTTGGTAATGGATGGAGGAGATGGTTGCACGACATCGTAACGTAATCAACACCACTGAATTGTACACTTGAGAGTGGTTAAAATTGGAAATAAATTTTGAAAAAAGCATCTGTGTGCACAGTGGAACTGCCATCATGGAATACATCTTGTGGCTAAAACCTCTTTAAAACGAGGTCCTTTTGGTATTTCATTAACTACAACCTTTGGAGGAATGCGAGATGGACTGTGCAGCAGATAGGACCACACAGGTTCCAGGGCAGTATCAGAAGAGACCACAGAAGTTACCAAGTAACAGTGACTCATTTTTAAAGAGGGGAAATGGAGTTACAAATGATCAAATACTTTTTTAAAAAATTAAACTGAATATTGGGTGGTGCGACAGTGGCTCAGTGGCAGCATTCTCACCTGCCATGCTGGAGACCCGGGTTTGATTCTCGGTGCCTGCCCATGCAAAAAAAAACTTTTTTTAAAAAATTAAACAGAAAAAAAAAAAACCAGTAACAGGGTTAAAATGGAATCCAAATCTCCACATCCTTAACATCTAGTCCTTTTCTCATTTAGCTACTACAGAGTATCTTTTTTATGCCCCAAGAAATAATATGAGCTCTCTTCTCTCCTGCAATAAGAAAGAGAGAGTTCATTCTGGGGGCCAGACAGGGCGCCTATCACTTTTTAATACTGCCCCTCAGTCCTGTGAGCTCTGATTACATTATTGCACATGCTGAGTTAAATAATTGGAGTTGCCTAGTTCCCGACCATTTGTTTGCCAGCCATAATGAATGTCACTGTTTTAAGGGAATAACTGAAGGAGCATAAAAAGGTCCGTGAGTGCCTGCAAACAAGGGCTCCTATTCAGAAAATGTGTGCAACTAAATGCCATGCTTGCCCAACCTTCCAGGCACTCCCCTACACTCCCACCACCCCATACCTACATGCTCATAAATTGCAAAATGCATTCGTATCTCAACACTTCAACCTTGTGAGCTGTGCCAGGAATTAGAAAGCTGGTAACAAGGTCCCTATCTCAATTTTGCCATTTACCAGCTTAGTGTCCTTGGGCAAGCTGCGTTGTCTTTCTGAAGCTGCAGCTTCCTCATCTGTAAAGGGAAGGACCTAAGTGGACCTCAGTGGTTCCATCGGCGTGACATTCTGTGGTTCCTCCAAGGTTGGTTAGAGTTACTGAATTGAAGGCCAACCATGGCCCCCCAGGAATCCAGGGAGGGAACCAACCCAACAAGCTGCAGGGTGGTTTTTTTACGTATTTGGAAGGAAGAGGGAGGTCTCTACTAAGAAACTGTCTCTATCTTTGCACTTAAAAATGCTAAAATTTAATAGTGGCTCTAACATATGAAATTAGGAACAGGAAACCAATAAAGGAGTCTAGGGATATTATTTATATTTTTGGGTATTTTATAAAGATAGGTGCTTTTTTTTTTTAAGCAATGGGGCTAAAGCTGTAATTGAATTTTTGTTTATTCTTTTTTCCTTTTTTTTTAAAATTAGAGATGTAGGTTTATTGAAAAATCAGGCATAAAATATAGAGTTGCCATATATCGCACTTATTATTAACACCTGGCATTAGTGTGATACATTTGTTACAATTGATGAAAGAACATTATTATAATTGCATTATTAATTCTCCCCATGGTTGACATTGGTCCAGTGGTTTTTTAAATTTATTTTTATTCTAGTAACATACATACAACCTAAAAATTTCCCTTTTAACCACATTCAGATATGTAATTTGGCCTCATTAATTACATCCACAATGTTATGTTACCAACACCACCATCCATTACCAAAATTTTTCCACAATTCCAAATATAAAGATAGGTTTTGATGTTTGAGAATTCATTAAAATATCTGGGGAATCTTCTGTGTGTTAGGTATTGCAAAGGAGGCTTGAAAAAGAACAAGGCACCACCCTCCAGTGTTCCGTATTTTCTAGGGGGTAACAGAAAGTACCATACAAGAGCAATGTGCCCGGTGCTTGGGAACCCAGAAGAGGCGTGGCTAACTCCACCTGGAACCTGAAAAGCAAGTAGGAATTAGTCAAGTAGAAAGGTGGCCAAGGGTAGGTCACAGTGGCTCAGCAGGCAAGAATGCTTGCCTGCCATGCTAGAGGACCGGGTTCAATTCCTGGTGCCTGCCCATGTAAAAAGAAATAAAAATAAATAAATAAATAAAGGGGATGACCCCTGCTTTAAAAAAAAAAAAAAAAAAGGTGGCCAAGAAGCCAAGCCTGAGAAAACACAATGGACCAAGGAACACAGGCTGGAAGGAGTGGCTGCAGATGGTTTAAAATGGGTGGGTCAGGGTTTGAGGGGAAAGCAGCAAGACAGGAGCCTGGAAAGGAGATTTACCCCCTAGCAACATCTGAGCCACTTGGAGGTTATGGAGAAGACACAGTTGGGTCCACATTATAGAATGTGCTGGTAGCAGAGATGGAGGATGTGGCTGTGTGGAAGGAGGAGGGGGCAGCGAAATAGGGGGTGCAAGGAGTGACCATAATTGTTATTAAAATAAAGAGCCTTTGTCCATTATGAGGAGACAGCCTAAGGCAGGGGTGGGCAAATAATCCTGCCTACTTGCCTGCCCACTTGCTAAGAAGAGTTTTTACATTTCCAAACAGTTGAAAAATTAAAAGAAGAAAAGTTATTTCATGGCACATGAAAATTACATGAAATTCAAATTACTGTGTCCATAAATACAGTTTTATTGGAACCCAGACACGCCCATTTGTTTATTACTGTCAACAGTTGCTTTAGCACTCAGATGACAGAGTTGGGTCATTGCAATAGACCATCTGGCTAACAAAGCCAAAAATATTTCCTACCTGATCCTTTACAGAAAAATTATGCAGACCCCTGGCCTTAGGCTTGAAGATGAGGGGAAAGAGTATATGTCCCTTGAGGATAGGCTTGGTGTTTTCTTATTCCTAAATTCCCAGCATCCAACCCAGGTGTTTATCTAAGCCTTCAAAGATTGCCAAATAAAACTTGAGGACCAGGTGGAAAGGGTCATAAAAACATGATGATGTAAATAAATAAAGATCATTCTACCTCGGCAGAATGATCTTTGACCAGGGAAGAGCCCAGTGCTCCCCAAAATACTCTACCATCTTTGGTGGGGAAGGAGGGGAAAGGAAAAGACACAGAAGTACAAGGTATGGGTGTGTATTAGTTAGGGTTCTCTAGAGAAACAAAATCAACAGAGAACACTTGCAAATATAAAATTTATAAAAGTGTCTCACATGACCACGGGAACGCAGAGTCCAAAATCCACAGAGTAGGCTGTGAAGCCAATGATTCCGATGGAGGGTCTGGATGAACTCCACAGGAGACACTCGCCAGCCAAAGCAGGAAGAGAGCCTGTCTCTTCTGAATCCTCCTTAAAAGGTTTCTAGTGATTAGATTGAGCATCACTCATTGCAGAAGACACTCCCCTTGACTGATTACTAATGGAATCAGCTGTGTATGCAGCTGACATGATCATGATTTAATTCTATGAAATGTCCTCATTGCAACAGACAGGCCAGCACTTGCCCAACCGGACAAACAGGTACCACCACTTGGCCAAGTTGACACATGAACCTGACCATGACAGGGTGGTATAAAAAGTTAACTTTTGGGGCAGTGCAATGGTGGCTCAGTGGCAGAATTCTTGTCTGCCATGCCAAACACCCGGGTTTGATCCCCAGTACCTGCTCATGCAAAAAAAAAAGATGACTTTTTTCATTAAAAAAAATAATTATGAAGCAACTACTAGGTGGCAGAACTGGGCTACTACAGCAGCACTCTTCTATGAGAATTCTTTCTCCTCTCCCTCCAATTCATGTCCACATGGACACAAAGGTAATTTTTCTGAAATACAGAGGAGAGAAACTCCATGCCTTTCATTTCAGCCTCTCCACCTGTCCTCTATAAAAAAAGCCCAAACTCCTGACCATGGCATAAAACCCTGCGTGGTTTGGTTCTTCTTCTACCACCTCTCACCAAGTTTTCTTTCTGTGCTCTACTCTGAGTCCAAACTATTTTCAGTCTCCCTAACAGGCCAGGCTATTTCATGACTTGAAAACTTTCTATCTGCTGATACCTATCCTCTGTCTGGAATGTGACCTTCCTCCACCCCCCAAATAGCCATCCATCTACCACAGGGCAGCTCCATGTCACAAGGTACAGGGCTGGCAGTTGTGGGGCTAATACGTGGGAACGGTACCTACAGAGGCCGTGGGCCAGAGTGGCAGGTAGGAAGCCTGGCTGCCCGGATATAGAAAGATTGAGTCCCAAAGTTCCTGTGTGTTTGGGGCAAAAAGGCAGGCTCAGGGCTGGGGTTGGGACTCAGGATTTGAGGACTGTTGATTTTACTGGAGCTGAGGTTCTTAAACTTTGATGTACCTCAGAATCACCTGGGAGCTTATTAAAAATGCAGGTGTCTAACTATCTACCAACTAGATTGGACAAAATTTTAATGACTGATAATAACAAGAGTTGGTGAGGATAATAAGTAACCAGTAACCGGAACTCTCAGACATTGTTAGTGGGAATACAAAATGGTACAGCCCTTTTAGAAATCCTCTAGTGGTTTCTTATGAAGTTACATATACATGTACCATATGACCCAACAATTCCACCCAGAATTTTACACAATTGTTCATAGCAGCTTTATCCATCCTTAAAATTTTTTTTTTACTGTGGTAACATATATACAACATAAAATTTCCCATTTTAATCACTTTAAAGTATCCAATTTGGTGCTGATAATTACATTCACAACGTTGTGCTAACATCACTGCCATCCATTCCCTAAATTTTTCTGTCACCCCAAACAGAGATGCTGGACCCTTTAAGCCTTCACTCCCAATTCCCCACCCCCTGACCCCTGGTAACCTCTAATCTACTTCCCGTCTCTAACAATGTGCATAATTTAGTTTATGAAATTTTTGTTATTTCATAAACTTTATTCTTTTTTTTTTTTTTTTTTTTTTTTTTTTTAAGGAAAGACAGAGAGAAGGAAGGAAGGATAGAAGGAAGGAAGGAAGGAAGAAAGGGAAACATCTTTAAACATTTTCTTGTTTTATTGTACTCCGTTTTTCCGTTTTTTGTTACATGGGCTCGGGCCGGGAATCGAACCGAGGTCCTCCGGCATAGCAGGCAAGCACTTTGCCCGCTGAGCCACCGCGGCCCGCCCATAAACTTTATTCTTAATAGCCGAAAGTTGGGGAGAACCCTATTGTCCATTGAAAAAAACAGATTATCAAATTGTGGTATAGCCACACAATGGAATGGTACTCAGCAATTAAAATAAATGAATTGATGATATATGCAACAAAATCTCAAAGCATGCTGAGAAAAATAACCCAGACACAAAATAATATATACTGTATGATTCCATTTTTATGAAATTCTAAAAAAGGCCCTAGTTATAGTGCCAGCAGCTTACTGGGTGCCTGGGATAAGGGACTGGTGGGCAGGAGGGGACATTGAGTATAAAGGACATGATGAAACATTTTGGGTGATAGAAATACCTTAAATTTCGTTTATGGGGGTACTTACCAGGTGTATTCTTTCATCAAAGCTGTTGTAACTTTACACTTAAAATGGGTACTTTTTATTGCATATAATTTATTTCTCAACTTAAAAGATTACAGTATACTGGCCCAGCAACGAAATTCCTGAATCAAAATCTCTATAGGCTGGGCAGTGTAACATTGGCTCAGTGGCAGAATTCTCGCCTGCCATACTGGAGACCTGAGTTCGATTTCCAGAGCCTGCCCATGCCAACAAACAAATAAACAAACTCTGGGCTGGTGCCAGTATGCTTAACAGGTGACTTTGATTTGCAAATGATTCTGTTTTGCAATAAGATTTGAGATCACCCTGTTTTAGTTTGTTAATGCTGCCAAAAATGCAATATACCAGAAATGGGTTGGCTTTTATAGGGGGAATTTATTAAGTTACAAGTTTACAGTTCTAAGACCATAAAAATGTCCAAACTAAGGCATCCAGAGAAAGATACCTTGACTCCAGAAAAGGCCAATGAAAAGTCTTCTTGGGAATTGGGAGAAAGGAAGAAATGTTCAACTTCCCCATTTGGAAAATTTCTGATATTTGGCAGTGGAAACAACCAAATTAATAGGCTGAGCCCTCGATCCTGGGGTTTGCCCTTATGAAACTTATCCCTGCAAAGGAAAGACTAAGCCTACTTGAAATTAGCCCTAACAGTCACCCTCAGAGAACCTCTTTTTTGCTCAGATATGGTTTCTCTCTCTCTAAGCCAACTCAACAGGTGAACTCACTGCCCTCCCTCCAACATGAGACATGACTCCCAGGGGTGTAAATCTTCCAAGCAACATGAGACAGAAAACCGGGAATAAGCTGGGACCCAGCATCAAGAGATTGAGAAAGCCTTCTTGATCAAAAGGGAAAGGAGAGAAATGAGACAGAATAACGTTTCAGTGGCTGAGAGATTTCAAACACAGTTGAGAGGGTATCCTGGAGGTTAGTCCTACACATTATATAAATATCCCATTTTAGTTTATGGTGTATTGGAGTGG
Source organism: Tamandua tetradactyla (assembly GCF_023851605.1). Classification (NCBI taxonomy): domain Eukaryota; kingdom Metazoa; phylum Chordata; class Mammalia; order Pilosa; family Myrmecophagidae; genus Tamandua; species Tamandua tetradactyla. Next base: position 9,755,584 of record NC_135338.1, read on the forward strand.
CTAGAGGGAAGTACCTGAAACTGTTGAGCTGTGTTCCAGTAGCATAGATTATTGAAGATAATTTTATAAAGATATAATGTTTACAATGTGACTGTGTGATTGTGAAAACCTTGTGTATGATTCTCCTTATATCCAGGGTATGGACAGATGAGTAAAAAATATGGATTACAAAAATAAGTAATGGGGAGGGGACAAAGGGTAAAATAAATTAGTTAGTGGTCAATGAGGGGGGTAAGGTGTATGGTATGTATGAGTTTTTCTTTTTTGTTCTTATTTCATTTTCTGGAGTGATACAAGTGTTCTAAAAAATGATTATGGTGCTGAACACATAACTATGGATGATATTGTGAGCTACTGATTGTACACCATGGTTAGAATGTATGTGTGTGAAGGGTTCTCAATTAAAAAAAAAAAGAAAGGGTCAATCAGATTCAGGGTTTCTCTGCCAATTGGGAAGGTACTTGGTGACATATGCTAGTTTTTCCTCCTGGCTTCTTGTTTCATAAAGCTTCCTCAGGGGCATTTTCCTTCTGCATCTCCGAAGGCCTCTTGTCTGTGTCAGCTCTGAAGCTTTTTCCAAAATGGTTCCCTCTTAAAGGACTCCAATAAACAGATTAAGAACCATACATCTCCATGGAAACCACCTGATCAAAAGGTCTCATCAGCAAATGGGTGGGTCACAACTCCATGGAAACCACTTAATCAAAAGGATCCCACTCTCAACAATAGGTCTGGCCCCACAAGATTGGATCAGGACTGAAAGAACATGGCTGTGCTGGTTTGAAAGGCTGTATGGACCCTAGAAAAGCCACGTTTTAATCCTAATCCCAATTTGTAAAGGCAGCCGTTTCTTCTAATCCCTATTCAGTATTGTATGTTTGATACTGTAATCAGAACATCCCCTTGGAGATGTGATTTAATCAAGAGTGGTTGTTATGCTGGATTAGGTGATGACATGTCTCCACCCATTTGGGTGGGTCTTGATTAGTTTATGAAGTCCTATAAAAGAGGAAACATTTTGGAGAAAGCTAGAGATTCGGAGAGAGCAGAGAATGCTGCAGCACCACGAAGCAGAGAGTTCACGAAGCAGAGAGACCATGAGCCACTGACCTTTGGAGATGAAGAAGGAAAATGCCTCCTGGGGAGCTTCATGAAACAGGAAGCCAGGAGAAGAAGCTAGCAGATAATACCGTGTTCACTACGTGCCCTTCCAGATGAGAGAGAAGCCCTGACTGTGTTCTCCATGTGCCTTCTCACTTGAAAGAGAAACCCTGAATTTCATCAGCCTTCTTGAATGAAGGTATCTTTCCCTGGAAGCTTTAGATTGGACATTTCTATAGACTTGTTCTAACTGGGACATTTGCTCAGCCTTAGAACTGTAAACTAGCAACTTATTAAATTCCCCTTTATAAAAGCCATTCTGTTTCTGGTATATTGCATTCCAGCAGCTAGCAAGCTAGAACAATCACTTTCTGGGTACACAACGACCTCAAACCAGCATATACCTCAGCCATTTACTGAGCTGGCTGAAAATTCAGCAGTCATCAGTCCCTTCAACTCTCTCTCCTTGGTCCCTGGCTTTTGGAGAGGAGTGATGCTGACACAGTCTCTCAGAAGAGGCTTCTTTAAACTATAAGAACCTCTGTAAAGTCATGCAGGCTAATCCTCAGCCACTGAGCAAAACCAGACACAAATCTGTTCCCTGGGTTCTGCTGGAGAAAAGGCCACAGAATCTTCTTAAAATAAGCTCCTGTGGGCTCAACACTTCAAGTCCTCAGCAGAGGACTTCACACTGCAGCCCATTCTCCCCCAAATGGGGAAGCAAATCCTTCTCCATCTCGAAGCTTCCAACCAAGTACAGTAATGCTGCAATCTAACCTTATTCTAAAAGCTTTGCAGTATCTGAAGTTAGGTTATTTACATGTCCACTGACCCCTCCATGGAAATTAAAGTAGTTATGGGTCACACATACTTACATGCAACTATAGCCTAATAATAGTTAGGCTGCAGAAAGTTACCATTTTTAACTAAATTAAATATGCCACTCTGGGAAACAATGAGTAATTCTGTACCTGTGATGTTTCTCAGTATGGATTCAGGAGTTAAGAATATAATGCAATTCAGGACACTACCTCCATAAAATGCTTCTTTATGTCAGTAACTAGCACTCCGGGTTGTTTATACCTGTTCCAGTTGTGTAAGATAGTTTACTGGATGTTTAACATGCTGCAGTTTGGAAAGCAATGCATGATGGGTTAAATTAAATAGCCATCCAAGCACTACTAATAAATTATGACCAAGGGTAGAAACGGATAGTATGTTGTCCTCGGTGGTAGAAGCCTTAGCTTCCTAGAGGCTGATGCCTCGTCTTGCGCAGAACTGCTGTGCCTCGGGCATCTGTAGGAATACAGCAGATCACTGATAAATTAGAGTCACAGACTCCTCGCTGCATCAATCACAGTTTGAATTACATCTCCTGACAATGCCAAAGAAAATTCAATACCTAAGCCAGAGAGACTTTAACAGCATTATTGGGAAGATTGTTTTTGTTATTGCTGCTTTTATTTTATGTCTTTAGAAATATTTGTCCTGATTCTATAGAACAATTCTCAATCAGTAATGAGCACTCCAGGTTGTCTAAGCCTATCCAGTTGTGTGGAGTATCTTACCAGATGTTCAGCATGCCATCATTTCATTAAGGGAACCAGGAGTGGACAAGGTAAGACAAAAATTACACATCGTATGTAAATCTCAGAAAAATGAATGATGAAACAAAGCGTCCTTTACATCAGGGTAACCCTGATCTATTTAGCACAGGAACAAAAAGAAAAAGGCTTTGGTGGCTCAGGAAAGCAGATGAGAATATTTGTCACTTCCTAGCAAGCAGTGTCTGGAGGTGGGCATGAAAGCATGTTTCCTGGATTATCAGGTGGTACAGAGGTGGAGGTGGCAGCATTTATAGTGTATACTCTGTGTCATGACAGTGTATGCCTCAGAGAGTCAACATGGAGATGATTGAAAGGATATTCATGAAGTCCTCAGTACAATTCTTTGGGCATTATAAATAATTAAGAGGAACAACTACCATCATCATCCTTTTCATCATCAACCCCATTTTATAAATGAGAAAACTGAAGATCCGAGAGACTCAGTAACGTGAGTAGTAGAAAGTCATAGGGTAGTGAGTAGTAGTAGATCAGGGTTCAAACTCACGTCTGAGTGGCTCCAAATACATGGTATTAAACACTCTCCAGTATCTTCTTGATATGTCACTGTGGGAACCTACTGAGAAAATTATTTGATCCAATGCAGAATTACCCTCCTTGGTAAAAGTTCCTGAAGCAACTGAGAGGTCTATATTTATCTCTTGTTAGGTCTTGAATTAGGGCACTGGAGCTGGGTGAAGGGGTTTCATAGGCTGATGTGTGCGCATGGAGGGCAGGGGCTTCAGGCCGAGGGAATGGCTTTGCACGTCCTTATTAGAAGAACTGGACTCCTGCACTGTCCCACCTCTCCTATTCTGAATCAGACTTAGCTCTCACAGGTACTTATGTAGGCCACCCTGAGAACTGGGTAGTCGGAATTTGTCCCATCAGACATGGTGAACTTAGGATATACATTCAAGTCTTTTTAAATGAAGTCTTTCAAGATGTTTCCCAAGAAAACACTCAGATGTCTAAAGTCAAGTATATATAATAAGGTATTTTTTCACAAGGGAAGACATTTCTGCCCTGATTGATGAAATCACTTACGTTGTCTATAGTTGAGGGCACACATCCATCTGTCCTCAGAAAATACTGCAGAAACTAGTAACCAAAAATGTTCATGGCCAGCATTGAGATGGGTTCTGTTGCTAAGGTGTTCATTGATGCATAAATAGATAAGGGTGCCACAAAATCTTATTAATAAAGTCAACGTGTCTTTGGTTGACTGGCCAACTGTGGCTGCCTTCAATGTCATTAAACTTCAGACCAGTCTCAAGATTTATTAAGAGATCTTACAGCCTGATAGTCTGGATAGCGATGCTCTTACAGCATTTGCCGCTATCATTTTCAGCCACTGGGGAAACTTCCACCCAGCAAGGTTTTGAGGAAAACTGAAATCAAGTTTAATATAATTCATCTACAACAAGAATGCAATAGGAAGCAAAATAGAAAATCCCAGAGACCATGATTTCCTTAAAGATAATTATATATAATTGGTATTAAAGAAGAATTGCTCTAGGAATCCAGGAATCCACAGGAGAAAATTATTTTCCTTTATATGAAAACACTGTTGATTCATCATCATCATATATAAATAAATAGAAATTTATTTACCATAAACATTTACTTCCCATTTACTATACAAAGGAAGCACTCTGTATAATGATTATATTTTACAGTGAGATGCTTGTGCTGGTTGAATCTATTATGCATCCCAGAAAAGCCTATGTTTTAATCCAATCCTATGGGGGGAGACCTGTTGTTGGGTAGGACTTTGGCTTAGGTGGTTTCCATGGAGATGCGACCCCACCCATTCGTGGTGGGTCTGAATCCGCTTGCTGGAGTTCTTTAAAGGAGAGATATTTTGGAAAGAGCTCAGAGACAGAAATGCCTTAGGAGGAACAAACAAGGACACACAGAAGCCCAGAGACATTTTTAAAAGAAGGGCCAGCAGACATCACTGTTCTAGTTTGCTAGCTGCCAGAATGCAACACACCGGGGATGGATTGGCTTTTAATAAAAGGGGATTTATTTAGCTAAAAGTGTATAGTTTTTCAGAAGAAAGGCAGTTAACTTTCAAATGAGATTCTTTCTTACACGGGAGGGCACAGGGCGATCTCTGCTGGCCTTCTCTCCAGGCCTCTGGGTTCTAATAATTTTCCCCAGGGTGATTCCTTTATGCACCTCCAAAGGCCTGGGCTGAGCTGCGAGTGCTGAGGTGAGGTACACTGAGGTGCTTGGGCTGTGCTACATTGAGCTCATTTAAGCACCAGCAATTAAATTAAACATTCATCACAGCAGGCATGCCTCCTAGCCAACTGCAGTTGTAATTAGCAACAGATGAGGTTCACATGCCATTGGCTCATGCCCCAGCAATAGAACTAGGCACCTTCACCTGGCCAAGTTGACACCTGAACCTAACTACCACACTCACATGTGCCTCCCCATGTGAAAGAGGGACCCCGAATGCCATCAGCCTTTCTTCAGAGTCAAGGTGTCTTTCTCTGGATGCCTTAATTCGGACATTTTCATGGCCTTAGAACTGTAAATTTGTAACCTAATAAATCCCCTTTGTAAAAGCCAATCCACTTTTGGCATATTGCATTCCAGCAGCGTTAGCAAACCGAAACAGCCCCTGAGGTTTAAAGTAAGTAACTTACCCGTGTTCACATATTAACGAATGGTCAAGTTGATATTCATCTCAAGCTGTCTCTTTCAGAGTCCCTGTGCTGCTCACATTATTGCCAGGCATTGTGCTCGGTACCTTTCATGAATTCAATTCTCACTGAAGTCCTATGAGATAGGCATCATCGTATATCAGGCATGAACTTTGTGTGGTTTCTCAGCACCTCAGAGTCCATATGAGCCCTTGGGTCTCGCACCACATATGCTGAGCCCTTGCATTTCCCTTCCTTCTCTTCCATTTCCACACTGGGATAGAATGCCATGCTGTAGAATATCGGATCTGGATTCCTGAGAGGCACCTAGGGGCTAGATGATCATACCCAGGAGCTGTAGAGGAGAAGTTAGCTGTCAGTTAAGTAAACTTTGACCAAGGAGGGACATTCAATCAGAGGAAACTGTACAAACATATTCCCCCTCCATCCTTCCCTCCATGAACTGCTCTGAGGTATAGTTTCTCATTGCAAACCTTCTTGTGAAAACACCTGTTAAACAACTTGTTGTAAAGTGGTGGCCAGCACAATAAGACGTTGTGTCACATTTTTCCATCTTTCCTTCCCTCACTTCCCTTCACATTCACAGCCCTGGGTTTGCACTTGTCAAAGAAAGCTTCAGCACTTTAATCTTTCCCTTGGGCTTTGCTTTTTAGAGGTCTAGGGCTAAAACAGTATTATCCCAATTTCACCTGTATAAAACTGGGTTTCAGAGAAGATAAGTGACTTGCCCAAGGTAATACAACCACTAAAGCAGAATCCTATTTGAACCCATTCTAGAAAACTCAAAAGCATAGTGTCAAGGAAATTAACCTGACTTCAGAAACTGGGTGGTCATACTGTTCGAAGTACACAAGGGTTTGCAAGCTGACATCAGACTCACGTATATACATACCCTCACACTCTCACACATATACATGTCCTCAATCAGCAAAGCAAAGTTGGAGGGACATTGTTCCCACTTTTATTTTATTCACAATCATTTAATTGCTGTTAATATTAGTTATAAACTTTTTTTCCAATTTATCTTTCTTCTCCAATTTGATTAAGTAAAATTAAGCAGACATTTGATGAAGATCATCTGTGTTCAATTTTCAGAGCAAGCCCCTTGATGGTTTTCTGAATCTGATGCTATTTATATTTAAACCAGGGAGAGGGGAAAAGATCCACGGTCCAATTAGCCTTGAATGCTCCCTACACTTCCAGAAATATCTCCTTTCTTGGAACTCCAAATGAGCCAGACAGGAGTTTTTCTCTGGATTCTAGGGCACTGATCTTCAATCCTAATTGGGATACACAGAGGAATGTCTAATATTATCTCCAGAGGCAAAGAACATTATCCTCCAAAAATGTCTAAGCAAATTAACCTCAACGTATATGGTTTTCAAGAAACAAATGTTTGCCATCCTTCACTTTTACTTTGAGGAGGCATTAGATAGAATCAAATTAAATGTAATAGAATGTCAGAATCCTAAAATGCTGAGTATTATGCCTTTAAAGCATCTAGGAAGTCACTACAATCTCGCGTTTGATCTGAGAAGATAAAAATTGATTAAACCAGTTCCTTGGGGAAACTTATTAGAACCAATCCTTAAGGATCAGGCTTCAATAATCAGTTCCCTGAGAATACAAAGAGGTGCTTGCAGTACCTTCCATTGTCAAAGCCTTTTGAAATATCATGGAATAAGTAATGCCAGCTCATCTCTGTGTGAGGCGAAGGCACAAAATGAGGGAAGGACTGAATCACACCACAGGGCAAAGAAGGACTCTTCCTTCTGCATTTCCCCCCCCTTTTCCAGTTCATCCAAAGGCTGCCGAACCTGCCACCTGCCTATAACCAAGTGGAAGCAGGTCTGAGTACCACAAGGCACTGCCGTTCAGGCGCTGAAGAGGTACTTTAAAGACTTCTTTTGTGACATCACTTGGAACTTTCATCATTGAAAGATTTGATCTCTATAAGCATCCTTTTCCTGAAAGTGAAGATTTTTTTTAGCTTTTTTAAATTGTATAATAAAACATACACATAAAGCAAAGAAAGAAAAAAGCAATAGTTTTCAAAGCACTCTTCAACAAATAGTTACAGGACAGATTCCAGAGTTTGCCATGAGCTGCCAGACGATCCTCTCCAGAACACTGGAGGCTAGAAGGAACATATATATTTTTATCTTCATTTTTTTTTTCTTTTTAGTGAAAAATAACATATATACTAAAAAACAATATATTTCAAAGCACAGCACCACAATTAGTTGTAGAATAAATTTCAGAATTTGGCATGGGTTACAATCCCACAATTTTAGGTAAAAACTCCTAGCTGCTCTAAGATACTAGAGACTAGAGGAAATATCAGTACAATGATTCAGCAATCATATTCGTTTGTTAAACCCTACTTTCTCTGTATAACTCCACCATCACCTTTGATCTTTCTATCCCATTCTTTTGGGGTATTTGGGCTGTGGCCATTCTAACTTTTTCATGTTGGAAGGTGCTGTCAATAATATGGGGTAGGGAAATGGAACTAGCTGGTGTTCTGAAGAGGCTGGGCCCTCTAGGTTTCAGGCTTTATCTGGTCCAGGGACTCATCTGGAGGTTGCAGGTTTCTGGAGGTGAAGATGTTTCAAACATGTACACTCTAGAGTACTGTCCTATTTGGAGCTCCCAAAAGAGCTTAGTTTGGGTTTCCCAAACTACATAAGGACCAGTGTATTTGGATGGTGATCCCTGCAAGAGCAATCGAGGCAGTGGGAAAGTGAAATATGGAAGGGAGAAAGTCGATCAAGAGGGCATTGATGAGGGGTTTACCATGTGGGCACCTGGGGCTCAGTTCCCCCAGGGCCCCTCTGAGAAACCATGTGGAACACACCCCAGAACCACTGCTCTGCAGGGTGGGGTCAGGGCATTATCTGCCAAGTCCCATGCCCTATTGCTACAGGGCTACCCACTGACATGAACTCCCAGTCACTTCTGAATTACGTTTGGAGGGGGTATGAGGGACTTAGGAGAAAGTCCTCAGGCACGTAAAAATGGAGCTGCAGGTGCTGAGTGGTACACTGCAGGTGAAACCGCCTGGCAGCTGCAGGTAGACTCGGGTAGGCCCAGGAGATATGGAGAAGGACACCAGAGATGGCTTCAACAGTCTTCCATTTACTCTCACCTCTCACATCTTTCTCCTCAAGTTATTGAAGATATTGTCTTACAGATGAATTTCACTCCTGGCACTTGCTGGTTATGTAACTCCAGGCTGGCCTAACCACTGTGATCTCAGATCCTCTAACATTAAAATGGAGCCAGTCCTAGAAACATAGGCGAGGGTTCCCAGGAATGAATCCAGACTTGGCACCATAGGATCAACAATTCCATCCTGACCAAAAGGGGAAAAGAAATGTAATTAATAAAGTATCAGTGGCAGACAGAGTTCCAATAGAGTCAAGAGGCTACTTTGGAGGTTGCTCTTACACAAGCTTCAGGTAGACCTTGCTACCTATCATAACCTGCCAATCCCCAACCAGGGCCATTCCAGCCAATCCTAAAGAATAGCTAGGGCAATATATAAGATTCCACAAGGGTTCCATGTGCTACAGTAACTTTCCAGAAACCTACAACCTCCAGGTGGGTCCCTGTTCCAGGTCCTGAAACCTAGCCCAGCCTCTCCAGAACATCAGATAGTTCCATCTCCCTACTCCATATTAGTGACAGATGCTTCCAGTAGCAAAAATTTAAAATTACCATAGCCCAAACAACCCTGGGGAGAGGTACGGAAAGACCCTAGGTGATGGTGGAATTATACATAGAAGATAGAACTTAACAAGTGAATATGAATGCTGAATCATTAAATTGATATCTCTTTTAGTCTCCAGTATTTTAGAGCAGTTAGAAGTAAAAACCTAAAACTGTGAAATTGTAACCATGTCAAACTCTGAAATGTGGTCTACAACTAATTGTGGTGCTGTGCTTTGAAATTTATAGCTTTTTTGTATATATGTTATTGTTGACAAAAAAAGAAGGAAAAAAGTGGATTGTGATGATAAAAAAGTATTTAAGTCCTCTAGCTTCTATATTCTGGAGGAGCTAGAAGGAAAAATATGAGAGGATTGTATGGTAGCCCATGACAAAACTCTGGGATCTTTCCTGCAACTACCTGTTGAAGAGTGCTTTGAAAACTATTGCTTTTTTATTTCTTTGCTTTGTATATATGCTATACTATACAATAAAAAAAACTTTTTTTTAAAAAAAAGAAGTCCAGCCATAGTACCCACGTCATATGGCTTTGCAGAGAACTGAGTATGGCAAGGTATGTAAAGCAGTTAGCATGGCACCCAATACTGTACTCAATAAAATGTTGGCCATTATTATTAGTTTTGTGTCCTCTTATTTGTGCTTATTTTCTAAGAAAAAAAAATAGTATGAGACTGAGAATTTTTAGGCCTTGGTTTTGGCCCTATCTCTGCTACTAGCTAGTTGTGTGATCTTGAAAGAGTCACTTAATGTTTCTGAAATTCTGTTCTTTCATTTGTTAAATAAAGGGGCTAGAATAAATAACATTAAAAAAAAAAAGTGTTTTCAGTTGAGGAATCCTGAATTCAAAGACAAATACCCAAAATATCAAAGCATGGAAACTAGAAATCCCAGGTGGAGGTGGGCTTAGGAGTTCTACCTGCTTTTCTCGGACTCTCTCAGTGGGAATTGGGGGAGCCCCTGGGCTCTGAGGAGCACAACTTTAAAATCACTGGACTAGAGGATTCTTGGTACTGAATTTCTTAAATCTCTTTCAGTTACAAGTAACAGAATATCTAACATGAGCCAGCTCAAGCAGAAAAGGGGGATATATTAACTTGTGAAATGGAAAAAAAATCCTTCGGGAGATTGGCTTCTTCCTGTGTAGCTGTGATATGGTCACAGCTCGTTTTAGGAATCTAGGGGCCAAGAAGTACCACCAGGACCTCTGCCCCTGGGCTCCACAGCCTTCTGTGTTGGCTCTGCTCAGATAGGTCCTACCCGCTTGGCGGCAAGAAAATCCCCAGTAGCTCTCAATCTCCCTTGAATTTTAGGAGTGCCAAGACAGGCTCTGATTGGTCAAAGAAGTGTGACACAGGCTCCTGGCTGAACCAGTCACCACAACAAGCGTGGATTCATTGGTTTTGATGACAAACCCACTCTGGATTGAGAGGAAATAAGGGAAATATTACCACAGGAAAGCAGGGGGGCCATTGCCAGAAGAAGGAAGAATGACTAGCATGTGGCAAAAACAACAAATGTCCATGGTAGGCTCCAACCTCCTCCAACATTCTAACACATCAGCTCTGCTGACTCCTTCTTGTCTTCTGGATGTTATGGAAGCCTCTGGATTTCATCAGCCTGTCTGTGATGTCCCTTTTTCTACATTGCTGTTCCTTCCACATCTCTTAACATTGAACTAATCTGTTGATGAGTCTAGGAAACACTCTGTGTCTAGAGTCAGCTGACTTCTATGGGAAAAGCAAGAGAATTCTTAAGACTGGACTCTTTCTCTCAAGGGATTTACAATGTAGCTGTGTAGAAGAACAGAACTACCCTGGTTATACAGTTTCTGCCAGCAGTACAAGTTCACAAAGGAGAGTTCAGTGACACACAAAGTGCCAGATAGACCAAAATGATGATCAAAGCTAACCAGACAGACAGGGCAAGATGGCAGCACAGGGCAAGATGGCAGCATAGCAAGGTGTGGAATTTAGTTCATCCTTCAGGATTGCTAGTAAACAGCCAGGAACTGTACAGAAAAACTGCTGGCAGGGGACAGGGGGTAGGGGAGGACATCAGTGACCAGACACACACATAACACCAGTATGGAATGGGTGGAACGGCTGAGATCCCACACAGAACTGTAAGTCTCCCAAGCTGTGGAGTCCAGTGCCCCTCGCCCACAGGCACAGCAGGCTGAAAAGGAAAAGAAGCAGACCCTACTAGGAGCAAGGAAGGTAGCTCAATCAAGCTCCAATTGTGCAATTAATGAACAAATTCAGACTGCTGAAAACAGTCCCTGAGCACAGATAAACTTGGAGTAAGCACTAAAGGAACTTGGAATTTTCACCCTGGCAGAGACAGGGTGGGGCTTATTGGGAAGAACAGGAAACAAACCGAGGCTTTTTGAGTTGAACAGCAGGAAATATTTGAGAAGGGCTGGGCCCCAAGAGAAGGGGGCACATAGAGCTGGAAGATACATACAGCCGCGCACCAACTCCAGCTCTGAAAAGACTTTTTTCCCTTCTTCACAGCTCATTAGATACAACCACCAGCACTCTCAGTCCTCAACACTGCAGCAGGCAAGGGCAGCCCTAAGACATGTCTGAGAGACAAAGTAAGTAGTCAGGTGAATGGGGGAAATTCCTTATAAGGTGTATCTTTCCCAAGAAAAGGGGGGTGGGGCCCAGCTCAAGTGGAATCTTCCTGCAAGGAATCCAGGCCCCAGGGGCTAGAAAATGAAGCAACCTTAGCCCACCAGTTATCTCAGCCTCTGTCTCAACCACGCCTTTGGCAGGGAGAGGCTGCTGAGGATTAAAGGTACTGCATTGCATTATCCTGGTGGGAAGCTGCAACCTGAAAAGCTCCACAGACTGGGCAAAATAGGAAAAGCAAAGTCTAGAAGCCCCCCAGGAAATTCTGACAATTGCTGGGTCTCACCCTCAGGGAAACTTGATACTGGTTACTCTCTCCTCTTAAGACCTGGGCCTTGTTTGGTCTGAGAAAATCTGACTGGGGTTGATAGTATCTGAAGAGACCCTCCTCAAAAAAAAAAAAAAAAGGGCCCCATATAGGCAGGGCAAGAACCAGAAAAACAAGGACTGAAAATTCTGATTGGTTAAACAGAAGTTACACTAGTGGTCTAGAATAAGTTGAACTGAATGCCAAAGAAGAGACAGAGAACAAAGCTAACCCACAAGAAAACCTTACGTAAAGAAGTGAAAACAACCTCCAGAATAAGCTAATTAAGGAAATGAAATGCCCAGATGCCAGCAAAAAATAACAAGTCACACTAAAAAAACAGAAGATATGGCCCAAAGGAACAAATCAACACTTCAAATGAGATGCAGGAGTTGAAACAACAAATAAAGGATGTCCGAAAAGACATGGAAAATCTCATCAAAAATCAAATCAATGAGTTCAGGGAAGATATAGGCAAGAGAGATGGCACTGGGGCAGGCAGTGGTGGCTCAGTGGCAGAGTTCTCGCCTGCCATGCTGGAGACCCAGGTTCGGTTCCTTGTGCCTGCCCATGTTAAAAAAAAAAAAAAGAAAGAGAGATGGCACTGGGTGACCAAACCTAACCAGATGAAATTTAACAAGGATCAATGTAAAGTCCTGCACTTAGGTCCAGGAACACAGGGAAGCCACTGAAGATTTTTTACTAGGGAAGTGAAATGGTCACAGCTACATTTTAGGAAGAATCCTTCTGCAGAGAAAGATGGAAAGGTGGAGAAGTGGTTTAAAGTCTATTGCAATAAGTGCAAGCACGAGGTTAAAAGAGCTAGACCTACCATGACACTAGTAGAAATGAAAAGAAAACACATATTGAAATAAATAGGAATAAGGTGGGGATAAAACAGGACAAGTTGAATAAGAGAAAAATTGTTAATGGTGACTGTGCTGGTTTGAAATGATGTATGTACCCTAGAAAAACCGTGTTTTAATTCTAATCCCATTTTGTAAAGGCAGCCGTTTCTTCTAATCCCTATTCAGCACTGTATATTTGAAACTGTAATTAGATCATCTCCCTGGAGATGTGATTTAATCAAGAGTGGTTGTTGAGCTACATTAGCCAGAAGAGTGTCTCCACCCATTTGGGTGGGTCTTGATTAGTTTACTGGAATCCTATAAAAGAGGAAACATTTTGGGGAATGAGAGAGCAGAGCAGAACGACATAGCCACGAGAAGCAGAGTCCACTAGCCAGCGACCTTTGGAGATGAAGAAGGAAAACGCCTCCCAGGAAGCTTCATGAAACAGGAAGCCAGGAGAGAAAGCTAGCAGATGACACCGAGTTCGCCATGTGCCTTTCCAGATGAGAGTGAAACCCTGACTGTGTTTGCCATGTGCCTTCTCACTTGAGAGAGAAACCCTGAACTTCATCAGCCTTCTCGAACCAAGGTATCTTTCCCTGGATGACTTAGACTGGACATTTCTATCAACTTGCTTTAATTGGGACATTTCCACAGCCTAGAAACTGTGAACTTGCAACTTATTTAATTCCCTCTTTTAAAATCTTTCCATTTCTGGTATATTGCATTCTGGCAGCTAGCAAACTAGAACAGTGACTGCGAAGATTCTAGGCTAGAAGACTATGGAATGGTGACGTTCAAAAGTAAGAAGGCTAGAGCAGCACAATGGGGGCTCAGTGGCAGAATTCTCAACTGCCATGCCAGAGACCCGGGTTCGATTCCCGGTGCCTGCCCATGCAAGGAATGTTGACTGGGACGCTGAAGACAAGGATGGAGATAAACTCTGCTTATGACATGGAATGTAGAGACCCTGTAAAATCTTGCAGGTGTTCATCTCAAAGGGCAGTTGAAATTTTGGTTCAGTGTCAGGGAAGAGAAGTTCAAAGGTAGATAGAGATCAGGGGGTTGATGTCTCAGAGGTGAAAGCAGATGAGATGAGTGCCCGTTACCTATCAAAACCCCAGAGGATCCAAGAAGAGACCCAGACTGTGGCTCCCCCATTTCCTGGCCGAGTGATTTATGGGGCTCCTTCATATATTAGAGGTAATAAAAATAAATGCCTCATCCCTCATGGACACAGAGTCCACACACTGTCTCTCTTCTCTTGCACGTTCTATCACAGGATACAGTTTTTGGATCAGTCATTCTGGGTTGCATCACTGCCAGGACACAACTTAGTTGCATTTGCTCCTGGACCTCAACTTGTGCCTCAGTTCCCCCAGGGGACCCTGCCTAGATTGGCACCCATTTTTTTTTCCAGCTAGACCACAGCAAATAAGACTCATGCATGACATACTTCACAGATCATCTAAAATGGATCATTTTCAACACTCACACATGCCCCGTTGCCTACCGACCCCTGCCCCAGGGATCACTTTGAACACATGTGAAAAAGATTTTCTTCTTCCACTTGGCCCAATCTCCCAAATTTATTTTTGAACCCTGCTAAAGTTTTCTAACCATTTTGTTCTTCAGCTCTCTTGTCTTAACATTCCCCAAATGCACATCCTATCCATTGTTTCTGCCCAGAAGTAGGAGAATGAGTTCTCGTTGTCCCCGGTATCATTAGCACAGAGCATCCATTCCACAGGCCTTTCTCACTTTAGAATTTGAAACCCAGAGATAAGTTCTTTGGGCAGAAACATTTCCCCTGCTGCATAGTAATGGGCTGGTTTCCAAACAGGGCTGAAGGGTTCCTCTCCAAATGGCAGATGGCAAATAACTGGCTTTGTGTAAGTAACCAGACCTGATGATCGCATCTAATAATTCCACGCTTGATCCTGGACACTGCCAGTACAGAGAGCAATCCTACTTGGCAGTGCGTTTTAATTTTTAAAAAATATAGATGCATATAGATACATGTATATATATGTGTGTGTGTTATGTGCACTGTCCTATACAAGCTGGTATTAACTCACGCTGGTTCATATATATTGCTTTCAATAAATCATTTTTACTATTTTTATATATGTCCTGGCTCTGCAGCCAAACTATAAATCCTTGGAAGATAAGTGGCACTTCCTTACATTAAGCGACCATCATAACATAGCTACTATTTACTGAATCTTTATTACGTGGCAGATACAGAAATTACTCTCCTAATTTTCAAAACAGTAATCCCATGAGGTATGTATCATTAACCTCATGTTACAGATAAGAAAAGTTAGTAACCTGCTGTACTGTTAAAAAGCGTGGGCTAGAAATTTGAATTGGAGACTCTTTTCTGTCTTCACTATCCTTATATCTCCAGCACCTAATATAGCACCTAGCATTGCAGTCGGGGACCAGAAAATATTTGCTAAATGATCAGAAGAGTGAGTGACTCCAAAACCCAAACCTTTCATCTCCATGTTACACCAGATCAATGTATGGGCACACTGAAAAGCACATCCTGGGTATTGCATATGCCTGCCTGATGTAGGTGATTGACAATTATACAAAATTAAAGGTTGTTTTCAAAAAATGTAACACCCACCGAAAAAAATCCACCAAGTTACACAAATAGAGGTGATCTAAGCATGGAGAACCCCTGTAACTGGGTCTCAGTCCATTTTTATAACCACCATCAAATCACCACCATGCATTAGGACTGAATCTGGACTCGAGGCATGCCACACCTCGCTAGACACTGGACCTGGTTTCTTTAACAGCTACTGCAATTGATTTCCTTAGCAGAGAGCACAGCAATAGCTAAGCTTTACTGAAGTGATGATACTAATTCAGCCCTGGACAAAAGAAACAGATCTTCTTGGCTTTAGGCTGTTAATTTCACGCCTTGAGCTATGGCCTCAGGGAATTGAAACAAATTTGCCGGAGGATTTACCGTGAGCAAGGCCAGCTGTTAGATGCTGGGGTTGAATTCCAAACTTCCCCTACACAATCTGGGTTCTGGTGTCTCTTCTTACGATACCTGGGCTGTGCCACTCCTCCTTTCCTTCCCTGGGATTGTAGAGATGGCCCAGAAGATCTTTATACCCACTCAATCCCCCCACCACATTCCACGATGTTACAAAGCTAAGGAAGAAGCAAATTGTGAATACCTGTCTGGTGGCTATTGCTCGCTGCTACCCAGATGTGTGCCCGCTTCTCTCCATAGTTAATCCAACTGGATATAACGGCAATGGACGTACATTCGTGTTTGGATTTTATTCCTCCCTCCCCTTTTCTTTTCTTTGTTCATATTTTGCATGGGCAGACACTGGGACACAACCTCGGGTCTCCGGCATGGCAGGCGAGAACTCTGCCTGCTGAGCCACCGTGGCCCTCCCCTTTATTAAGAGTTACACCGTTTAACTTATCTCTCCTTCTAATAAGTGAATTTTTCTTTCTATTATAGGTTATCTCCTGAGTTCAATGCAGAGTCCATTTTAATTCCTGCCTTCCCTTATGAGGTATTTCATTTGCAGTGAATTGCTATCCTGTCAGTTACATAGCTAGGCTCCTGGCATGGGAATTGCATTTCTTTAATGGCTTTTTTCCTCTAAACATAGTCTTTTTAGAGGTCTCCATTATCCTCCAGTCCTTGGAGGGAGCTGTTGGCACTCACAGAATAGGGCCCTTTGCTGCCGAGAGGCTTGAGAAACAAATCTGAAATATTTTAAAACTAAAAGAGTCCTGCACCGATCTGTGTCCTGGATTGACTGTTACTGGGCACCAAGCACCAAACACAGCACAGAACAATAATGATCCTTCTCAGCAGTCAGGTTGCCAAAGGAGGTTTTTTCCTGCACTTAAAAGTGGACAGCGGTTTGCAGTAATTGAATGAAATAATGTACAATAATTTAAAATATTGTTCATTCAGAGAGAGATTAGGCTTTAATTAAGTGGTGTCATTTAATATACCGTCCAGCAGATACGGTAATTGGTTTCTTTAGCAGAGAACGCAGTAATATCTAAGCTTTACTGAAGTGATAATGATACTAATTTAGCCCAGTGGATACATAAACAGCTTGGCTGCCCCCTGCCACCCCCAGTGAACGAGAAGTAAGCTTTGATCGTGACATCTGCACAACTCTTAATCAGTCATGTCTTTTTGAAATAAAACTACTATTCATTCAGACTAAATAAACCCTGTTTACATTAAGCAAGTATGATATCTGGGATTTTTAGGGGTATTAAGTTGTTCATTTCCATGGATACAAAAAGGTATGGTTCTCTATCAAAAGTTGTGAAATTACATTTCGTTTGAGCAGGAAGAAAGGTATTATTTTTTTTAAACCTGGCATAAATGCAAAACAGCACTCACCAGTTGGATCAGAGAAAGCAGACAACTTTCTGGCACTGTAACTGTTGCATATTTTAATTCCTATCTTCTTTTGGTCATTTACAAGGACGTTTTCATTTCCAAGCTTAGCTCCTGTTTCCTTATTGCTCATTGCTGAAATGTGATACCGAAAGGCCCTAGTCTCATCAAGGCATCCTACTTGATAATTTCGAACAAAGCCAGAAAGAGGGTGGGGGTAGGTGACAAGAATTTAACTTAATTTAAAAGAAAAAAAGATTACTTTCTGAAGTCTAATGCCCCAGACAAATTACCAAATAATCAGAGATTAGATTAAATTCCTTTATTAAATCTTTTGTTTTCAAAAATATGTGCACCACATCTAAGGATGGAAAACTTCCATTTCCCTGCTTGCAAATGATCAACATGTTTATTTTGGAAAAGAGTGGAAACATTGATTAGAGCAAAAAGCTGGTTGGGTCATGATGTCATCAAAACAGGCTTGCTCTCTCCTGGGGTACAGCTCCACCTTTTTTTAAAATTTCCTTTCTTTTTTTTTTTGCATGGGCAGGCACCAGGAATCAAACCCCGGCAGGCGAGAACTCTGCCTGCTGAGCTACCACAGCCTGCCCTCTACCTTTCGTAGACTTCCCGAAGGGTTATCAGGGATGTGTAACAGCCAGTGGAGAGCTCCTCTGAATGACCCCGGGCTGGTCCTCAGGCCACAGGAAACCTGAGGATTGTTCTGTTTCCTATTTGTAAATGATCTTTCCAACACCCTAAAATGGGGGCATTCCCTGCAAGTTGAAGAGAGCTGGCACTCAAGAGAAAAAGGGAATCTGGAGCTGAAGGAAAGCTGCCTTGGAGGCTGCATGGGTCCTCACGGTTAGAGGACAAGCCTCTAACACGAAAACATACGTGTTTCGAGAGCCCTTGCAGTCACCGGCATTCAGCATGAGGAGACCCTTGGCACTCCTGCTCTCCGTGGGCTTTCTTCCTTGTGGAGCAAACCACAGTTGCTGGGGTGAAGAGGAACCACAAGAAAAGCTACCGTGCTTTGGCCAGTTGAGCGTCCTCTCTGTTCCCTGTGCCATCCTTCAACCCAGGGTCATATGGTTCCCCCTGGACCTCTGACTTCTCAGCTGCCAAACCCACTGACCGCTTTCTGCCATCGCCCTTCTTGACCTTTTTCTGGAGCGATCTGTGTTGTTAAATGCCACCTCCCTGGACGCTCTCCTCCACTGGCTACTGCAGCTTTGCACTCCGCCCTTCTCCGCCATACTCTTGAGTATGTACATGTCTTGTTACTCCCCCGTGGAAATCCTCCATCAGCAGGATGAAAAGCATGGTGTGGCATGCAAAAGCCTAAGACGGCCTCAAGCCTCCTGACTTTTCTTGCCTTGACTCCTGCATCTTCCTTATGGGTCCTTTCTATCCTTCCTCACACACACACACATACACACACCCACACACATACACACACATATACACACACATACACACATACATACACACACACACAGGATTCCTTTTTTCCCTTTTTCCTTAACCCTTTCTTCTCACTTGATGGAACGCTACTCATCTCTCCCTTCCAGACCTTTGCACTTCATCCCACCCCTCCTGGCCCCTAGACTGGCAACTCTCTGAGGACAATGACTACTTTTTCTTTCCCGTCTTTGGCACCTAATACAGAGCATGGCGCATGGCAGCCGTGCAACCCACATGTGCGGAAATGAGCTAAGGTGAGGTCCCCGAATACTTAATCAGACCGTCCTTCATGTTCCCATGAGCTTCCTCCAAAGTTTGGCCGTTGTCATTTGTATCTGGTGCTTTAAATAGCTGGATGGGAGTCACGTCTGCCAAAAATGAGGTTTTCCAGGCGTGGGGTCTTATGTGAGCACCGTGCTTGGCACATAGTAGGCACACAAGAAATATCTGTTGGATGAAGGAAGAGAATGTGGAAAGTGGCCATGTGAGCACGGAGGGCTGGATTTCACTCAGGACACCCACTCTCTCTCCTCTTTCTCAGGGAGACATTTCCATACCTCTAGTTCTAGGCAGGGAGTCTTTAGAATTCTGTCTCCTGGATTCCTGCAGTGACCCAACATTCACAAAACAGGCCAGGACTTATTTGGCACCTTATCCACAGCCCAGCTCCCAGCCACCCTCAGAGAGCGCTGGAGCCCATGTACACTGGGATAAAGAAGCCTGTTCTAGTCCAAGCAAAAGGCTGCTTCCTAAGGCTTCGTTTCCCCAGATGCTCTGCCTCCTCCTGCCTGCTCCCTTAGACACCCACCGGGAAACAGCAGCAGCCTCACAAGCCTACGAGACAAGGATTACAGCCACTCCCCACAGATGAGAAACCACCTCGCCAAATACCCATCCATTTTTGCATTAAACACGGCGTATCAAATGAAAAATAAAACTTGAGTTGTTTGTTTAGTTAATGGCTTTCCCAGGCCTGAGGTTGAGATTGGACCACTGGTCCGTCCCTTCCAGAAGGGTGGCTGGTTTTGTTGCTTGCCACAGATGTGGTTTAGCTATTATGTGGCACGTGAAGCACTTTCATTCATTCTTAAACCTCATGTCCAATTAACTGAGAAAGGGGATTCATTAAATAATTCAAACTAGATCCAAATTAAAGGGCAGTTTTCTCGGTCGTATTTGCAAAGGGGTTTAATTCAACTGCAAGAAGTAATCATTATTTTAGGCCCATGTTGGTTTGGGGTGCTTTTCAAGAGAAATCATTTTGAATGGATTTTCCATTTATACTGCCTTTCCATAGGCCACACCTATGAAGAGCTAGCCTGCATAGCTATATATGATATTTTGTCCTTGATAGTGTTTCTTTTTTTTTTTTTTTTAACTTAATTCTTTGAAAAATTGTGTGAGAGAGTTTTGGTCATAATTATACTTTCAGCTTTTCCTTGAGAGGCCCTGTTAGAATGGAAGATGAGTCATTTATAGTGCCAGAATGCTAGAAAAAAACCCTTGAGTGCCAGCTGGAAAACTGGACCGTCACAGGCATCATTCATAGGCATCCTTCACGTCAGTTTTTTCTTAGCAGTGCTGAGAGAACTCAGAACGATTGACTTCTACTCCAGTGTGTTTCCTTCCTCACCTGCTTAATATTGTGCCAGGAGGAGATCGAGCCCAGCGCTGAGCCACAGGGAAAGCAGTTTAAGAGGTTTCAGCTGATTCAACAGGTTTCTGCAGGATGCATCATGCCAGGGAATGCAGAGGGAGCAAACGAAACCCCCATTCCTGAAAATTGTCTTCTTTACATTTTCTTGAAGTTCTTGGTACCAACAAGGAACGAAGACATATTACAGAACTCTCGACTGCTTCTAGAACAACTTCCACCCACACATTCCACTAATCTGTTGTCCGAATGGTAGGCCCAAAGATCTGCACAGCAACCCCTTCAGTGTGCCTTCCCTCACCTGACCTCAGGCTAAAGTACACTCTCCCCACTGCCTGCAAAAATCTCAACTCCTAGAGTGCTGAAGCTATGAAAGTCAGCCTTATCCCCATTGAGCAACTGCTAAAAAAGTGGAAAAAATGATCAGAGTTCATCTAGAGATATAAATGAAGCTGATTTGGATAGGACCAAGGTAAATCTGAGTACTGGGTAAAGGATGATATTGCCCATATTTTCAAACTTCAACCTCTGTGTGAGATTAAAGGGAGAGATGTTTGTTTGGTACAAAAATCTATATTTTTGGTAGCATATTACTTAATTTAACTTGTATGGTCAGTGTAGTCGAATACCATAATTACTTGAAATCTTGAATAGGGCATGAGATCTTCTTGGTTTGTACAGGTTAGTGTGATGCCCCAATATATCCCAGGGTAACTTGGGCAGTGGACAAAAAAATATTTACAAAGTCTCTTTGGGAGACTGGGGAGAAAGGAGGAAATATTCAACTTCCCCATTTGGGGAATTCCTGATATTCTCTCAAGAAGTGGGGACAACAAATTCAATAGGCTGCGACTTCAATCTTGGGACTTGTCCCTATGAACCTTATTCCTGCAAAGGAGAAGCTAAGCCTACCTGTATTTATGTCTAAGAGTCACCCCCACAGAACCTCTTTTGTTGCTCAGATGTGGCCTCTCTATCTAAGCCAACTTGGCAGGTGAACTCACTGCCCTCCCCCGAATGTGGAACATGACTCCCAGGGGTGTACATCTCCCTGGCAACGTGGGACCTGACTTCTGGGGATGAACCGGGACCCAGCATCATTGGAATGAAAAAGCCTTCTTGACCAAAGGAGGAGAAGAGAAATGACACAAAATAAGGTCTCAGTGGCTGAGAAATTTCGAACAGAGTTGGATGGTTATCCTGGAGGTTATATAGATATCCTGTTGTAGTTTACAGTGTATTGGAGTAGCTAGAGGGAAGTACCTGAAACTGTTGAGCTGTGTTCCAATAGCCTTGATTCTTGAAGAAGACTGTATAACTATACAGCTTTTACAATATGATCATGTGATTGGGAAAGCCTTGTGTTTGATACTTTTTTTATCCAAGGTATTGACAGATGTGTTAAAAAAAATAATAATGATAAAAATAAATAAATAGTAGGGGGAGATAAAGGGTAAAAATAGGGTACATTGAGAGGGTCAATGAAAGGGAGAGGTAAGGGGTCTGGACAGTATGAATTCTTTTTTTTTTTTTTTCCTAGAGTGATGCAAATGTTCTAAAAATGATCATGGTGAAGAATACACAGCTATGTGATGATATTGTGAGTCACAGATTATATAAAACGGTTGGACTATATGTGTGTGGATATTTGTCAATAAAATATATATATATACGTATGTGTCATATATATATATATATTTGTCAATAAAATATATATATATATATTGGGCATGAGCAGGCTCTGGGAATTGAACCCAGGTCTCTGGCATGGCAAGTGAGAATTCTGCCCCTGAGCCGCCATGGCCCGCCCTCAATAAACTACAGCTTTTTAAAAATCTCAACTCCCTGGGCCTAAGCAGGTTTTCTCACAGGCAATCCTTTCCCAGGTACACTTTTCCAAACAGACTTTCTGGGCCTTGAATTTGCATTTTTCTTTCTTCAGTCATTTTAATACTACTATAACTACCAGTACTACTACCACTATTATTACCACAAATCAAAACACTTATTTCCAGTTGTCCTCTAAGTGTTGAGCACATAATTAGCACAGCCGTCCTTTCCCTTCAGGATAAACTAGGATGGAAAGACAGAGCAGGCCAAAAACCTTCAAGCAGTCAGGCCCCCTCTTCGTGACACTCCATGCTACTCCTGACACTGGTTTCCAGCTTCTTTTCCCTCTTGGGTTGCCAGTAGTGTCCTTCGGCAGTTGTTTCTAGCAGGGATTCTCCACCACTAGCCACATGCTCCACCTTTCCTGCTTTCCACCCCCAGCTTATCACCTGGGAAATTTCCAGCTACTCCAGTCATTCATTCTTATGGGAGCTCTGGCTTCTCTCACCTCTTTAAACATGCCTGTAGCCTCCTAGTAGCTCAACAGCTCCATTTACAGTCTGATCATCATCTCTAGAGAGTGCTTCTTCAAAGGGTGCTCTCAGAACCTTCTAGAAGTAAATACAAAGCTATATAGCCCCTTCAACAAACATTAAGTGAAAAAAAATGACATTTATAAAGAGGGATAAAGCTACACAACATTTCTACATGCATTAGTTTTTTTTTTTCATTTTCACAATAATCATATGAAGTAATTGGTATTTGATAGATGAAGATCATGACCCCAAAAGCCCCAAATTCTTCTTTGAGTTCCTTTGCCCTCATTTTCTCTTTTGAAGGACATAAGGAAATCTAATTACTGTCTTATGTCTCCTGTCACTTTTATGCCCCCACACCATCCATGGTTCCCATTTTCTATAGATTAAAGTCCTTAACCTATGGCAAAAGGCTATCTGTAACATGGTTAAAGCTTTCTTTTCCAATTTTATCTCTATTTCCCTCTCTGTGCATGATATAACATAGTCAAAATGAATTATTAATGCTCCACAATTACCCAGTTCTATAAAACCACATGATGCTGGGAGAATAGCATTAGCTTTAGATATAGTGCTGGTTTGAAGCTATTATACACCCCAGAAAAGCCACGTCCTTTAATCCTCATTCAGTATTGCTGGGTGGGATCTCTTTTATTGTTTCCATGGAGATGTGACCCACCCAGATGAGCATGGTAACTTTTGAATAGATGTTTTCCATGGAGATGTGTTTCCACCCATTCAAGGTTGGGTTACTTACTGGAGCCCTTTAAGAGGGAGCAATTTTGGAAAAGGCTCAGAACCAACAGAGCCCACAGAGCCAGAGACCTTTGGAGTTGCAGAAAGAGGATGCCCCCAGGGAAGTTGGGAGAGAAAGCTAACAGATGTCACCATGTGCCTTCCCAGCTGACAGAGGTATTCTGGATCAATTGGCCCTTCTTGAATCAAGGTATCATTCCCTGAATGCCTTAGTTCGGACATTTCATGGCCTTAGAACTAGAAACTGACAATATAATAAATTTCCCTTTTTAAAAGCCATTCTGTTTCTGGTATATTGCATCCTGGCAGTCTTTAACAAACTAAAACAGACCCAGACAGATTTATTCAGATACCTAGTTCTGCCATTACTAGCTGGTTAACAATGAGAAGGTAAATTAAGCTCTCTCATTCTCAGTTTTGTTTTGTTTTCACATGGGCAGGCACTGGGAATCGAATCTGGGTCTCTGGCATGGCAGGTGAGAACTCTGCCACTGAGCTACCATTGCCTGCACTCATTCTTGGTTTTTAAATTCAATTCATCCACTCAAAAAAATATTTATGGGCGAACAAATAGACGTGATCCTAACTGCTCTGTGTCTTCCCGTCTGGGGTACAGTGAAGGGATGGGAGCTCAGCCTTTGTGCTGGTCGCAGGACTGGGCGACAATCAAGGGAGGGGCAGAGCAGGGAACTGAAGGATGTTTTGAGTGACTGAAGGATGGAGCTGGGATGGGAGAATGGCCCGAGATGTGGCTGGAGAAGAAGGCAGACACCCGGTCATGGAGGCTTTTTCATCTTTGTTAAGGAATTTGGACTTTATTCTGAGGGAAATGAAGAGCACTTATAAGGTTTTTTTTTAATTAATTAATTTATTAATTAAAAAAATTAAGAACAAACAAGCATTAACATATCATTCCGTTCTACATATATAATCAGTAATTCTCAACATCATCACATAGTTGCATATTCATCATTTCTTAGAACATTTGCATCAATTCAGAAAAAGAAATAAAAAGACAACAGAAAAAGAAATACAATGATAACAGAGAGAAAAAAAAGATTATACATACCATACCCCTTACCCCTCACTTTCATTTATCACTAGCATTTCAAACTAAATTTAGTTTAACATTTGTTCCCCCTACTATTTATTTTTATTCCATATGTTCTACTTGTCTGTTGACATGGTAGATAAAAGGAGCATCAGACACAAGGTTTTCACAATCACACAGTCACATTGCGAAAGCTATATCATTATGCAATCATCATCAAGAAACATGGCTACTGGAACACAGCTCTACATTTTCAGGCAGTTCCCTCCAGCCTCTCCACTACATCTTGGATAACAAGGTGATATCTACTTAATGCATAAGAATAACCTCCAGGATAACCTCTCGACTCTGTTTGGAATCTCTCAGCCATTGACACTTTGTCTCATTTCACTCTTCCCCCTTTTAGTCCAGAAGGTTCTCTCAATCCCTTGATGCTGAGTCTCAGCTCATTCTAGGGTTTTTCTCAATCCAGTTAAAAGGTTTTAATCAAGACAAGAACTTGACCCGATTTTCACTCTCAAGTGATCTCCCAGGGAATGGCTTGGTTGAGGTCGGGATGGGAGGACTAGATTAGAAGCAGCGAGGCCAGGAGGTGTGCAGTGGTGCATGTGCGATTGGTGGTGGCCTGGACCAGGGCAGTGGCAGCAAGGGTGCAGGAATGTGGACAGACCCCAGAGATGTTTAGAGGGTGGACTCAGCAAGGCTCAGTGAAGTTGAGGGATCAGAGGGAAATCATCAAGAATTTTAACCAGGGTTCAAGTTTGGGCAACAGAGTAACGATGTTAATTACTCAGACAGACACATTGAGGAGAGGGGAAAGAAAAGATGATGAGTTCAGCTTGAGAATTTTGTGTCCAATGTGCTTGTTGGATAAACAATAATACCCCAACAGGGTTCTTATAAAAATTAAATGAAATGACATGTGCAAAATTTCTGGCACCTAGTAGGTACACCCCCCAGATCATGTTTTTCTTTTCTCTTCCCCAAGCCATTCCTTTTGCCTGGAATCCACTCCCCCTCACATCCACAATTTCAGAGTCAACCCAGATTGCAAGGCCTAGCTCAAAATCACCTTCTCCATGAAGCCTCCTCTGACTTTTCCAGTAGAGACTTTCCAAGCTCTACCTCCAAGAGCCTGTGTTCTACTTTGGATTTATTTATACCTGTGTCATGTTGTTCCTACAGCTATGGACGTTTCATTTATGACAGGACTCATGCCTGATCAACCAGCCTTTTACTATTTGCATGTAGTAATAAATAATATAATTATTTCCATAATAGTAAAATAATTATTACTATAACACAATATAAAACAGTACAATAAACTTTAAGAAATATAATATATCATAATATAGTATTGTTTATGTAAGAATTCAGAAAGCCAATACATTCACTACTGAAAGAATATGCATGTTTTATCAGCGCCATTTTTCTCCCAAAGACAGGAAAAAGTGGTAGAGGGGAAATCTTAGGCTTCTGAATAAAACTGACTTGAGAAAATTGTTCTTTCACTTTCTATATGTGTGCTTTAAATGAGTTAATGAATATAGTGGAACCTCAGTTTCTTTATCTCAAGATGATCATGAGAATAGATGAAATACAGTAAGTAAATACCCAGTACACTCTCATGCATTTATCAATATATTCTGGTTCCTTCCCATTCCTTACTTATAGCATTTATAAACTATCAAGGAAGAATGGAGAAGCAGACACAAATGGTAAGGTAATTTTCACATATTTTTAACTTTTCAGATATCCATTTCACATTCTTGTTCGTAATATAAATTTCCATAACACAAATTTTCTGCTGTTGGTATTAAGGCCGTGTATTTCATTCTGTGGCCTCTTTCCATTTTCCCATTGCATTGTATGCCTTGCTTTCAATTACATTCTCTTCTCTGAAAATCTGTGTATTGTAACGCTCACACACTGTAAATAAGGGGCCTTGCTTTGATCAAAGTGTGACAGAAATCACTGGTAAAAAGGTGAGCTGCCCATTTGCTAAAGTATCTTATGAGAATGGGAGATAATGAAGTAGAAAATAGGGAAGCTATTGACTGAGTACAACCACAGAAGTCAGAAAGCCATCCTAGCTAATCATGACTTAAAAGAAATGGCAAAATTTCAAACTGGACATTTAAAGACACAAAGCCTCAAAGATGGAAGGGTAATTTGGAAATGTCTGCATTTGAGATACAAAGGCTCAGCTTCTGGTTATTAATATCCAATTTTATTCTATGTTTTTCAAGATCAAACACATAATTAAAAGCATATCTGGCAACTGATGATAGCATAAAAGCCTTTGCTTATTTTAGAGCATAGTAAGAGGTGTTTAGAAAAAGTTTCAAATGAAAACATGAATTGTGATCGTGAAAGGAAAGCAGGCACATCATTTATTAGTTTTCCCTGTGTATGCTCTGAAAAGGCAAGATGATTCACTTTCCATGTAAAACATCCTTGAGATTGAGAAGAAAGTCACTTGCAGCATTTCCTGAATCTTCCCTGGGTAATCAATCAAGGCACAGAATTTGGAACTTGGCAGCTGCTTCCCCAGTAGATCAACCTCCAACTGTATCTGCTCCTGTCAAAACAGATTCAGTACCAAGCCAGAAGGCCAGTTCACAGGTACTATTACAGGTTTGTGGAGTGGCGTGCTATGCCCTGAGGCTTGCTGAGTAAAATGAAGTGGCTATGACTTTTGTTCTCTGTGAGCATTACACAAGCCAATATATGGCTCAGCGTGCATCTCACACCAATGAAAGCTTTCATAGATTGAGAGAGGATTATCAGTGATTTTGCTGAAAGCACCAGGCAGCCCTCCTAGAGGAGAAAAGCTCTAGAAGCTGTCTCTAACCCAAGGCTGGCCCATTCCATGTTCACTCCTTGCTCTGTCAGCTTCCCTTTGAGGTCTGCCTTAGGGCTGAGTCTGCTTGGGTCGTGACTCTTGGCAGTATATCTGAAGGAGGTCTGGTGTTTTAATGCTGCTATTTACTTCTAAAGCCACATTTTCTGGTCTGTGAGGACAAGGACTATGTCTGTATTTGCCCCATCTACTATGCACTCATCAGTGCTCTTTCAATAGAGATCATTTACAACTTACACCTGTTCCTGGAGTAATTTAAGAATGTCAGAGTCTGGAGAGGAGTGTATCTGAGCTTCTATTAGGAATCATCTTTGATGCCCGTTTCCCTACGACTGTCAGTGCCTCACCTCAGTCAGTTGAAAAGTTGGTTTAGGGTGTCACTGGGGATGTGGAATCTCCCCTCACTCAAGATGTCTATTTTCCCTTCAGGGTTCTGCACAAAGAAGCTGGGGAGTTAGCTGGCCTTCAGCCCCATCCAGGCCACAGCTCCCAGCAGCAGAAGACTCACCTGAGTTGGCTTTACAAGCGCATTGTGGGCAAAGGAAGAGTGAGCTGGGCAGGTAGGCATCTCTCTCTACCTTTGATGTTGTCACTTCCACAGAACTTGCAGGGTTCTTGGACAGCGAACCCTGTTGCCAACTTAATTTTGAATCCACAATTAAGGCTATTGTTTTAGAGACTCTTAAGACCTGGTTGGGAAATAAAAGATCTTTATCAAGAAGAAGGAATCACAGGTTTGTAAAGAACCTCCAAAAGATACACAATCCAATTACCTGTCTTCCATGTACCTTCCTAGAGTTAAATGTCTACCCTGGGCTCAGAGATTAAGAGAGCAGAAGGTTTTTGCAGGAGCCCAGCTCCATTAAAGTTCTTTTTTCAATCATTGTTTCTCGAATGCCCACTATGAGCTCAAAAAATAATAAAAAACATTATTTCTAGTATTTGTCTAAAATTTTTCATGAAAGAATTTCAGCCCTTTGAAATTTCAGCCCTGAATAGACAACAGAATTTGAAAACCAGAAAGAATTCAAGTCCCTCTTCTAATGGGTGAGGAAATGGAGTCCAAAGATGGATGTGATAGAGGTAAGACTCAAACTCAGGTCTCCTGACTCAACCTAGCATTCATCAACAACTCCATGAATCTTCTAGGCAATGTGTGCCAGTGTGAAAACATGATTTATTCTTCATAAAGATACACTTAGGCTAAAGAATACCCGGGGCATTATATAAGATTCTACAAAGTTTCCATATACTAGGGTAACTCTCCAAAACCTACAATCCCCATATGGGTCCCTGGACCAGATAAATCCTAAAAGGCAGAGTTGGAGAAAGATCCAAGGTGATGGTGGAGTTATACAGAGAAGATCCGGTTTAACAAATCAATATGAGTACTGAATCATTACACTGATATTGCTTCAGTACCTTAGAGCAGCTAGAAACAAAAACCTAAAATTGTGGAATTGTAACTCATACTACACTCTGAAATCTGTTCTACAACCGAAAGCTGCCATGTCTTTTGAAATTTATTGCCTTTATGTATATATGTTATTTAGAGAAGGAGGCATATAACAGAGAAGATAGGATTTAACAGACGAGTATGACTGCTTCATCAGTATATTGATATTTCTGTTGGTCTCCAGTGTCTTGGAGCAGCTGCAAGAAAAAATGAAAAATCATGAAACTAACCCATACCAAACTTTAAAATCTGTTCTATAACTACTTGTTAAAATGTACTTGGAGATACATTGCTTTTTTATATGTTATATTTCACAATAAAAAAGTTGAAATAAAAAATTAAAAAATGAAAGACACACTAAAACACCCAAATATTATTTTTCATCAATCAATAAGCATTTGTGGAGTACACACTCAGGACCACATGGTGATTTTTGCGGACTCTGGGCACTTTTGCCTTTGTGGGTTCCTTCCTCCACAAAAAAAAAAAAATGCTAAAAATTATATTTTAGATAGCATTAACACAGATTATGAATATATTAATATTATTTATCAAAACATTTTCTTTGACCTGAAAGTTGATTTTTTTTTCTTCTCCTTTTAAAGGATATGAAAACACTTTCATGGGCCTCTGAAATTTTGTGGGCCCTGGGAACTGGGTCTTCTTTGCTAATGGATGAGTTGACCCAGCACCCCTTGAACATAAGGCTAGTAACTCATTCCTGGAGAGGAGACTGGAGAAGCGTGTCGACATATCCTTCCCCTCAACCAGCGATTGAGATAGTTGGAGAAAGAGAGTGTAGATGCAATTTTGTTCCATGAATAAGAGATCCTCTTCAGTCATAGTGAAGACTGGCATTTACTACGATAAAACCTGTACACGTGACTGGTCATTTCCTACCTCAATGTCTGTCCACCAAGGAAACCCAGACACAAGCATTTTGTTGAGCCCTGCCTGTACATTCTCTTGCTCTCTTTTGCCCAACGATTTCTAATAGCCAAACATTCCAAATGCTGAGATAATAAGCCCATCTTCAGCAGGGTAATGTCTTCTCTCACTCCGTCATAAGGGAGCTGATTGGTGTCATTTTTCTTAATAAAAAGCCATTGCTAGAAGTGATCTCCACTAAATACTCTTGACATCACTTACTTTAATAAAGCTTAAAAGTTATAAAATATTTAAGCAGCAAGGCGTGACAGAGTGTTTATTACTCTGGACCATTTATTCAGCCCTCTCTCCTGGTGTGTGGCCAGGTGCGAAGGCCAGTCGTTCCTGTGCTTCTCCTGAAGCGTGAATGAAGACAAAGGCCTCCTCATCAGGTAAGCTATTTTATTACTAATGTTGGTTTTCTTATTTTTTATTCATTATTATTTTTTTGCATGGGCAGGCACTGGGAATCGAACCCGGGTCTCCAGCATGGCAGGCGAGAACTCTGCCACTGAGCCACCATGGCCCGTCTTAATGTTAGTTTTAAAATAATTACTACATAGAAAAGCATTGGCACTAACGACAACCATGAAAATAAACTGCCCTCCAATTGTGCCGAATGCCTGGCCCTCTAGCCTCTGGGTTTTCTGCCAGGCTGTAGTCCCTTTATACCAGTGGACAACTGACTTATTTGACTGAGTCCCTCACAAGCAGTACAAAAAACTGGTCAGGCCACTAACACCACCTAACCCCACTCTTCAGAGGAGAATAAATTGAATGACCATATGCATTGGAGAAAAGCTCAATAGAAACCAAACTCTGTAGTATTATACAAAAAAAAGCAACTAGTACTAGCTGATACCAGGAGAACAGCAGGGGAAGCTCACAACCATCCCAGATAACACTCATTCTTTATAAGCACACACTTTTTTTTTTTTTTTTTTTGTATGGGTAGGCACCAGGAATTGAACCCGGGTCTCCGGCATGGCAGGCGAGAACTCTGCCACTGAGCCACCATCCCACCACACAAGCACACACTCTTGATTAACATTTTTCAAGAATTCCAATGGTCTACAGGATCATATGCTCATAGGAGATTTTCCAAACAATCAAAACATTTTAGTAGAATAACTATTAAGCCATTGTCACTTCTCCTCCTGTGATAATTTATGAATATTAAATTTCAGTAAGCCTTAATCATTCATTTTATAGATTATCAGACGGCAGCCATTAATTGTAAGTAAAAATGAAAATTTATAAAATTATGCATCGTTTGCGTGTACATTCCAAAGGAAAGACTTGCACTTTTGAATTTGGTTCTCAGCTCACCCTTAGGCTGTGCTTCGAGAAACATTGCTTTACTGAGTCATACTTTCACATAATAGGTGCTCAAGAAAATATAAAAGCTTGATCTTATATGTTTCCACCATGCCCTCTAATCCCCTTTATTTTAAATAGGATGATAAGTCATTGCTTCTCCGAGACGCAGTTCCTTGATATGATGTAAAGTCCAGGAGCCAGGATACTGAGTTCAGATCCCTTGCTCTTTAAAAGTATCTCCCAGAAACACCCACAACTTTTTTGTAGGACAGATAAAATTAATTTTTTAAAAATAAATTCTAAAAAATGAGTGGTTGAAGGCTTTGAGACATCAGACCAAAATGGAAAATGTGGAGTAAAATGTGAGCATGTGATTAGGTGGCAGCACATGTCCTGACAGATGATTCCAGAGAAAAAGCCAAACAAAGCCTACCATATGTTCAGCTTTCTATGTCAACCACTATAGACAGAGATCTGTGCAGAATATTCTATAGCATATGTCTAGTCAGTATGTTTGTTCCACTCAACTTGTTGCCAAGTTCCAAATGCTTAAAATAATTAACCTTTGTCACCTGTTTGGAAAGCTTTACATTGCATTCTAAAAGCACTACTTTGCTCTGCCATCCTTTGAGAAGGTAGCACACCAAAATTCGCCAAGGACATAGGTTTATTTACCTCTGGAATTCAATCCCAGCATGTATATTTAGATATTTTTCTCTTACAAAATGCTATTCAGGTGATTGCACAAAAATAGGTGCCAAATGTCTACTAAAAGTTTTCAGCCATTAAGAAATATATATAAAAAATAATATTAACAAAACAAGCATTTTACTCAGTGTTAAGTTGCTATTTGCAGGCATGTGTTTTTCTAAATTAATTGTTTCATTGAGCACGAAGTATCTACTCTGTGGGAGATGCTACATATAAAATATATAAATCTGACACATCCCTTTCTCAAAAGAATGTATAACCTAATGGTGGAAACAGACCTGTAAAGAGCTATTGCTGTAAAAAAAAAAAAAAAAAAAAAAAAGGTAGGTATGGGAGTATGGTGGGTTCGTACTGTGTTAGCTCAGCTAAGCTAGGCCTGTGTTTCTCAGAATTCCCTTCTCTGCACACTTCCAAGTTAGCATAGGCCACAAGAGCTGTTTTATACGAGAGTGAGAAGACAGAAGTGAAATAGCCACATTCCTATTGCTCAGAGGGTTAGAGCAGGACAGGAGATGCCGTGGCATTTCATGCAGGGGTTTGCTTAGCTGCTGGCTTACCTGGTTGGTGGTGGGCAGCAGCCAGGTCCACAGTGCCTGCAGCTCCTGCTGGATCCTCCTTCAGCTTCTCTGACTCCTGAGCCAGAGACACCTTAAGAATCATGACAGTGCACCAGATTCTCCTGGAGGACATTTGCACTGTCAGAGTTTGAGACCTGGAAGTGGTGAAAGACCAACGTGGGTCCAGTTGATCCTTGTAGGTTCTAGTCTTCCCAGGTTCCAATTTGTCCTTGCTTCTCACCTTCCTTTTCCAATTGCCTCCTCTGAAGGCCAAAACAGCAGACTGTTTAACCAACAAACCAGTTTTCACAATTGCATGAAGTCAAATTCCTGTAATAAAGCATATATAGCCTAGTGGTGCTGCCAGGAAGTGCAAAGAAATGTTTCTTGGCCAGATGACATTCAAGTTGAGGGTCTTCAAAGAGGACTAGTATTTCCCGAGAATAGAAAGCAGGGTTAGGACCATCCAGACACGAGGAATAGTGCATGCAAAGACCTGAAGACATTTAAGAGCATCATATTTTGAGGAGTCAGAGAACACCATGTTTGTGGGAAAGACTCCTGAGAGACTAAACTGAAAAGGGAGACTTAGGTAGGTCTTGAATACTTAGGGCCATGCTAAGAAGTTAGAATAAAATCCAGTAGTCAATCAGGAACTATGGAATGATTTTAAGTAGGTGTGTATGTGTGAGCATGGGTGTGTATACTACATATATGCATGCATGTTAGTGTGCTTGTCTGTGTGTACAATTACCAGACTTGCATTTTAGAGGTAACTCTGGCACCTGTGTTAAGGGTGATGAGCTGGTCTGAAACAGTTATGTGCCCCAGAAAAGCCATGTTCTTTTAATTCAGTCTTGTAGGGGTGGGCCTATTGTTGGGTAGAACCCCTTGATTAAATTGTTTCCATGGAAATGTGAGCCACCCAATCCAAGGTGGGTCTTAATCCTTTTACTGGAGTCCTCCATGAAGGTCATAAAAGACAGAAAACATAGAGAGAGATCAGAGCTGATACAGAGAGTAGAGAGATGAAACCAAGGGAGGAACACAGAGGGAGAAAGAAGCCCAGGAGAAACTGAGAGTAGACACAGGGAGCTCAGAGGGGTGTCCCTGGAGAAGAAAGCAAGGACCCACAAAGACTCAGAGAGAAAGTCACATTGGCTGCCACTGCTTTACTCTCACATGAGCACATTTAGTTAAAAACATGTAGTTCACAGCAAAGCCAACATCTGGGAAGATAACTGCCATCTGCTAACTTTTACTATCATTCTCTCAGATCCAGGAATAAGGTCCCAGGAGAAGTGTAGCCTTTCAGTTACTCCAGAAAAAAAATAAGGATAACAAACAAGACCAAATAGCAAATGCCTCTAATTTAGTCACAGACACAAGGTTTGAGCTGTCTTTCCTGACTCTTTATAAGAAGTAAGAATTTTATAAATGCTCATGAATATACAAAGCCCACACATCCACATCTGAATTCAGGGCATTTAGCTGCTATAATGTATGCTTACAGGGCCACAGTTCAGACCTCATTGTAGTTTTCAACAGAAGCCATCAAAAGGCTATACATACTAGGGAGATTCCAAGGAAACCAAAACAGACATCCCACAACTCAGCCCCCAAAGTTAATCCTCTATTTGGTGAAATTATACCTGTATCACTGAGATTAAATTCTACATAATTTATATTGAGTAAAACTTTTTATTGTGGTAGCCTATTAGAATCTCTTTCATTTTAAAAGCAGCTTTATTGAAGCAATTCACCCATTGTAAGTGCATCGATACAATTCAATTTTAGAATATCTGATCAGCCCCAAAAGTTTCCTCCTGCTATTTTGCAGTCAATTCCCATCCCATCCCCAGCCCTAGGCAACAACAAAACGGCTGTCTGTCTCCATAGCTTTGGTTTTTCTGGAAATTTCATAAAAAGAGAAACATACAATATGTGCTCTTTTGTGCCTGACTTCATCCATTTAGCATAATGATTTCGAAGTTCTTTCACATTGTAGCATACATCTTCAGTCTGTTCTTATTTTGTACAGAGGCATCGTATTTTATTATTCTTTCATTTGTTAATGAACATTTGGATTTTTTCATTTTTGTGCTATTATGAACAAGGCTGTTATCAATATTCATGTATAAGTATTTGAGCATGTCATTTCTCCTGGGTAAACACCTAAAAGGGAATCTCTGAATCATATGGTATGTATATGCTGAACTTTATAAGAAATTGCCAAACTGTTTTCCAAAATGCCTGCACCATCTTACATTTCCACCAACAATGTATGAAAGTTTCATTTTTTTGCATGTCTTGACAACACTTGGTATTGTCAGTCTTTTTTTATTATAGCCATTCTAGGGGTGTCCAGTGATATCTTGTGGTTTTACTTTGCATTTCTCTAATGACTAATGATGTTGAGCAATTTTCATGTGTTTATTAGCAATTTGTATGTCTTCTTTGGCGAAATGTTTGTTCAAATCTTTCAACGATTTTTAAAATTGGATTGTTTGTCTTCTTATTGAGTTGTATAGTTCTTTGTATATTCTGGATATACATCCTTTAAAGGTATATGATATGCAAATATCTCCTCTCAGCCTATGGCTTATCTTCTTTTGTTTTTAGTGCAGATTTATTGATATATATTCACATTCCGTGTAATCATCCAAAGTATGTAATTGACGGTTCACAGAATCATCATATAGAGCTGTGCATTCATTACCCCAATCGATTTTGAACATTTTCATTACTCCAAAAAATACAAATTAAGTTTAAAAATGAAATAAAAAACAGAAGGACAAAAACATCCCATACCCCCATTTATTTATTTATTTGTCTTTATTTTCTTATCCATCTGTCCATATACTGGATAAAGGGAGTGTCAGTCACAAGGTTTTCCAAGCTCACAATCACACTTTAAAAGCTATATAGTTATGCAATCATCTCCAAGAATCAGAGCTACGGAATTACAGTTCAACAGTATCAGGCATTTCCCTCTAGTTACTCCAAAACATCAAAAACTGAAAAGGAACATCTTTATACTGCATAAGAATAACCTCCAGGATAACCTCTCAACTCTGTTTGAAATCTCTCAGCTACTTTATTTTATTTCCTTTCCTTTCTCTTCCCCCTTTTGGTCAAGAAGTCTTTCTCAATTGATGCTCATCCCAGGAGTCATGTCCCACATTGCCGGGGAGATTTACTTCCCTGGGAGTCATGTCCTACGGAGGGGAGCGGGCAGTGAGTTTACCTGTGGAGTTGGCTTAGAGAGAAAGAGGTGTGGCTTATCTTGTAAATTGGCAGCTTTTGAGGAGCAAACATTTTTAATTTTGATGAAATCTTTATTAACTTCCTGTGGCTGTCATAAAAGAGTCCCACCAACTTGGTGTATTAAAACTCAAAAATTTATTCTCTCACAGTTCTGGAGACCAGAAGTTCAAAATCAGTTTCAATGAACTGAAATAGAGATATCTGCAGGGCTGTGCTCCCACTGGGAGCCCTAGGGGAGGATCTGTTCCCTGACTCTTCCAGCTTCCGGTGGCTGCATGCATCCCTCAGTGTGCAGCTGCATCATTCCAATCTCTGCCTCTGTCCCATATTGTCTTCTCCTCTTTTGTCTGTCCAGTCTCCCTCTCCTTCCAGAAGGATATTTGTGATGGCATTTGAGAGCCACCTACAAAGACCACTTTTCCAAATAAGATAACATCCCCAGGTTCCAGGGATTTGATGTGGGTATCTTTTAGAGGCCATCTGCAGTCTTTGACAAAGACGGATAAACAATGCTTTCTTTTAAGGATTGTGCTTTTGGTGTCATAGTTGGGAAATCTTTGCCTACTCGAGGTCATGAAGATTTCATCCAGTGTTTTCTTCTAGGAATTTTATAATTTTAGCTCTTATACTGTGGTCTATGATCCATTTTGAGTTGATTTTTGTGTATGTGTGTGTATGTATATAAATTCTTTTTGTTTGTTTGGTTTTTTGCATATGGATAGCTAATATCCTAGCTCCGTTTTTTTGAAATGACTATTTTTAAAATTCCTTTGTTTCTATGTTAAAAATCAATTGACCACAAATGTAAGATATATTTCTAGAATTTCTATTCCATTCCATTGATCTATAAGTTGATCTTTTTGTTAGTACCACACTGTCTTGATTACTGTAGATTTAAATTTATTTTTCGACATTTTAGACTGTAAGCCATTTTTTTCTATAACTTTTTTTATTGTATAGTAGAACATATAGACAAAGCAAAGACAAAAAAAAAAAAAGGAATAGTTTTCAAAGCACTCTTCAACAAGCGGTTAAAGGACAGATCCCAGAGTTTGCCATGGGTTACCATACTGTCCTCTCATATTTTTCCTTCTAGCTACTCCAGACTATAGGAGGCTAGAGGGCTTAAATACCTTTTTTATCATCACAATAGACCTGTTTCCCTTCTCTTTTTGTGAATAGTAACATATGTACAAAAAGCTATAAATTTCAAAGCACAGCACCACAATTAGTTGTAGAACATATTTCAGACTTTGACATGGGTTCAATTTCACAATTTTAGGTTTTTACTTCTAGCTGCTCTAAAATAACTGGAGACTAAAAGGGATACCAATTTAATGATTCAGCATTTATATTCATTTGTTAAGTCCTATCTTCTATGTATAATTCCACCATCACCTTTGATATTTCCATACCTTTCTTTGGGGTTGCTTAGGCTATGGTAATTTTTAATTTTTGATATTGGAAGGGTCTGTCATTACTATAGGGTAGGGATATGGAACTATCTGATATGCTGGAGAGGCTGGGTGAGGTTTCAGGACTTATCTGGTCCAGGGACCCATCTGGAGTTATAGGTTTCTGGAAAGTTACTGTAGTGCCTGGAACTCTTGTTGAATCTTATATATTGCACTGGGAATTCTTTAAGATTGGCTGCAATGGTCCTGGTTGGGGGTTGGCAGGTTATGATAGGTAGCAATGTTTACCTGAAGCTTGCATAAGAGCAACCTCCAGAGTAGCCTCTCCACTCTACTTGAACTCTCTCTGCTACTGATACTTTATTAATTACATTACTTTCCCCCTTTTAGTCAGGATGTAATTGTTGATTCCACAGTGCCAGGTCTGGCTTCATCCCTGGGAGTTCTCTCCCACGTTGCCAGGGAGACTTTCACCCCTGGATGTCATGTCCCATGGAGAAGGGAGAGCAATGACTTCACTTGCAGATTTGGGCTTAGAGAGACTGAGGCCACATCTGAGTAACAAAAGAGGTCCTCCAGAAGTAACTCTTAGATGTGCCTTTAGGTAGTCTAAGCTTCTATGCTACCCGTATAAACTTTACATGAATAAGCCTCATGATCGAGGGCATGGTCAATTGATTTGGGTATCCCTAAAGGGGATTCCCTGATGGTAAGGTTTAATAGTTCCATATCCTTTCTCACTTCCCTCCGGGTATTTTGCCAACACTTTTTAATTATCTGCTTAATATACTCTAGGATGTTTCAGGGCATTACAATAATCTAGACAGGATTAAAGAACCTCTTATTCTGTGCTCCCTGTGCTTCAATTGTTCAAATGAGCTATATAGATAGATTAAATTAGATTACGTACTCCAGAAAATTTCAGTTCTAGATCAAATAGACCTTTCTTCCATTGGTCTCAAAGAGTATGTGTGATTCTAAAATATAGATACTGTCTTCCTTACCCGTTTGGTCTGAGTTAGTTTAACCCAACCTGTTCGGCTTCATTCCTATCTGTATTAGGTTATGTATATAAAACAGCCTCTCAAAATCCAGAAATAATAATCACCTCTCTAGACATAATGTGTCTGCTCTAAAAGCTTACAATATAGGCCCCTGTTTTCTTATAGGCATTTCCTAAAGGTTGTTTAGAAAAATGGCTTTTCTAAGATGAACAAGGTTGAAAGGGGTTGTATAGACCTACATGTCCCACTGACTCACACTAGAAATATGAATGCATTCTCATAAGAATTACTTCAAACATACGATTCTTGTATAAAGAGTGTTTAAGTCCAGGGTACAGGGGGAAAACTGCTATTGCATGCTATGAGCTATGTTCAAAAGGAAACCATCAGCACTACCACAGAAGCAGAAAATTTAGAAAAATTTCTGTTTAAAAAAATAGAAAAACCATTGTTGTTTTTTTGTTTCTGGCTTATTTTGTTTCACCAAATGTCCCACATGTTCATTCACATCATTGCATGCCTCATGACCTTGTTTCTTTTTGTAGCAAAACACCACCTTCATTCATAAGTATACAAGTGTATGAGTCCTTTAAGTCCCTAGTTAAGTTCATTCCTAAGTACTTGATTCTTTTAGTTGCTATTTTGAATGGAATTTTTCCTTAACTGACTCCTCAGCTAGCTTATTGCTTGTGCATAGAAATGTTACTGATTTTTCTACATTAATTTTATATCCCACCACTTTGCTGAATTTGTTTATTAGCTCAAGTAACTTTGCTGCAGATTTCTCGGGATCTTCAAAGTATAGTGTCATATCATTTGCAAATAATGAGAGTTTTACTTCTTCCTTTACAATTTGGATGCCTTTTATTTCATTTTCTTGTCTAATTGCACTGAGTAGAACTTCCAGCATAATGTTGAATGACAGTGGTGACAGTGGGCATCCTTGTCTTGTTCCTGATCTTAGGGGGAAAGTTTTCAGTCTCTCTCCATTGAGTATGATGCTGGCTATTGGTTTTTCATATGTTCCCTTTATCATATTGAGGTAGTTACCTTTGATTCCTATCTTTTGGAATGTTATTATCAGAAAAGGATGCTGAATTTTGTCGAATGCTTTTTCAGCATCAATAGAAATGACTATGTGATTTTTCCCTTTTGATTTGTAAAGTTGCTGTGTTACATTAATTGATTTTCTTGTGTTGAACCACCCTTGCATTTCTGGTATAAACCCAATGTGGTCATGGCATATAATTCTTTTAATGTGCTGTTGGATTCGATTTGCTAATGTTTTTGAGAGTTTTTGCAGCTATGTTCATAAGGGAGATTGGCCTATAGTTTTCCTTTCTTATAGCAGCTTTACCTGGTTTTGGTATTATAATGATATTAGCTTCATAAAATGAGTTAGGTAGAGTTCCTTTTCCCTCAATTTTTTGGAAAAGTTTGAGCAGGATTGGTGTTAGTTCTTTATGGAATGTTTGATGAAATTCTCCTATGAAGGGTCTTGGGCTTTTCTTTGTAGGAAGATTTTTGATGACTGATTGAATCTCTTTATTTGTGATTGGTTTGTTGAGAGCTTCTATTTCTTCCTGAGTCAGTGTAGCTTGTTTGTGCATCTCCAGGAATTTGTTCATTTCATCTAAGTTGTCTAGTTGTTGGTGTATAGTTGTTCATAGTATCCTCTTATGGTTTCTTTTATAGGGTTTATGGTAATGAACCCCTTCTCCTTTCTGATTTTGTTTATTTGCTTCCTCTCTTTTTCTTTGTCAGTCTTGCTAGTGGACCATCAATTTTATTGATTTTCTCAAAGAACCAACTTTGGTTTTATTGATTCTTCCTATTGTTCTCCCATTCATTTATCTCTGCTTTAATTTTTGTTATTTCTCTTCTCCTGTTTGCTTTGGGGTTAGTTTGCTGTACTTTCTCAAGTTCTCCAGGTTTGCTGTTAAGTCCTCAATTTTTACTCTTTCTTGTTTTTTAATGTAGGCATTTAAGGCAATGAATTTCCCTCTCAGCACAGACTTTGCCGCTTCCCATAAGTTCTGATAAGTTGTATTCTCATCTTCATTCATCTCAGATAGCTGCTGATTTCTCTAGCAATTTTTTCTCTGACCCACTGGTTATTTAAGATTGTGTTATTTAATTTCCATATATTTGCGAATGTTCTCATCCTTTGGTGGTTATTGAGATCCAGCTTCATCCCATTATGATCAGAGAAAGTGCTTTGAATAATTTCATTATTTTTATATTTATAAAGACCTGTTTTGTGTGCCAGCATATGATCTATCCTGGAGAATGTCCCATGAGCACTAGAGAACAATGTATAATATTGTGCTGTAGGGTGCAATGACCTATATATATCTGTTAGGTCTAATTCATTTATCAAGTTATTTAACTTCTCTATTTCCTTGTTGATCTTCTGTTTGGTTGTTCTATCTACAGAGGAGAGTGGTGTATTGAAGTCTCCTACTATTAGCATTGAAACATCTATTGCTCCCTTCAGTTTTACCAATATCTGTCTCATGTACTTTGGAGCTTCTTGATTGGGAGTATAAACATTTATGATTGTTATATTTTCTTGGTGAATTGACCCTTTAATTACTATATAGTGTCTTTCTTTGTTTTTTATGATGTCTTTACATTTAAGGTCTATTTTGTCCGATATTAGTATAGCTACTCCCACTTTCTTTTGGTTACAACTTGCATAGAAAATCTTTTTTCCATACTTTCACTTTCCATCTATTTGTATCCTTGTGTCTAAGTTGAGTCACTTGTAAGCAGCATGTAGCTGAATTGTGTTTCTTAATCCATTTTGCCAATCTGTATCTTTTCATTGGTAAGTTTAGTCCGTTAACATTCAATATTATTACTGAAAAGGCATTTCTTGAATCCATCATCTTATCTTTTTAATTTTTTTTTTTTTTTTTGCCAGATCTGTATATTCTTTTCCCTCTTTCTCTTTGTATTATTTAAATTACCTGTAGTGGTACTTTTCAATTCTATGTCCTCCTACAGATCTCCCTCTCTTGTCTTTTTTTCTTAGCCTTTCAGTATTTCTTGTAGGGCCAGTCTCTTTTTTTTTTTTTTTTCATTTTTTTTTTATTAATTAAAAAAAGAATTAACAAAACAATTAGAAATCATTCCAATCTACATGTACAATCAGTAATTCTTAATAACATCACATAGTTGCATATTCATCATTTCTTAGTACATTTGCATCTAGGGCCAGTCTCTTGTTGACAAATTCTTTCAGGAATTCTTTGTCTGTGAAACTTTAATCTCTCCCTCAATTTTGAAGGACAATTTGGCTGGGTACAGAATTCTTGACTGCAAGTCTTTCTCTTTCAGGATCTTGAATATATCACATCACTGCCTTCTCGCCTCCAGGGTGCTAGCTGAGTTGTCTGAACTCAGTCTTATTTGATTTCCTTTTGTAGTAGATGGTTTTTCTCTTGTCACTTTTAGGATTTTCTGCTTCTATTCAACATTTGACAGACTGATTAGTATGCGCCTTGGGGAAGGCCTATTTGGATTTATTCTGTTTGGAGGTTTTGGGCTTCTTCAACTTGTATATTTATGTCCTTTATGAGGGTTGGGAAGTTTACTCCCATTATATCCTCAACTACTTTTCCTAGCCCTTTACTCTCCTCTTCTCCTTCTGGGACACCAGTGATTCTTATATTTGTGCACTTTGTTTTGTCTGTCATTTCCCTGAGTTCCTATTCAATTTTTTCCATCTTTTTTGCTACTGCTATTTTCAGTCTTCAAAGTCAATTATCCTGTCCTCTATATCACTTATTCTTTCTTCTGTCTCTTCAAATCTGATGTTGTATGCTCTAGTATGTTTTTTCTTTGGTGCACAAAGTCTTTAATCTCTGTGATTTTCACTCTTTTTCTATTTCTTCTTTCAAATTCCTCTTTGTGCTCTTCTACTGTCTTCTTGGTCTCCTTTATGTCATTTGCTATCCTACTTATTTTATTAACTAGAGTTGTATGAACATCTTTGATTAGTTGTTCAACGTCTGTGTCTCCTCTGGTGTTTTAATTTGGTCAATAGGCAGGGCTTTATCTGTCTGCATTGTGATATGCTTAGTGATCTACTGTCTTCATCACATGTAAATATCTTGATTGATTTACTTTAGGAGTTAATTTCTTTCAGTAGTCTAAGGCCTTGTGTTTGAGGGATGGTTGTATAGCAGGGAACCGGGCATGGGGTGGAGCACTTAGTACAGTGATTTGTTTCAGGGCAGGTATGGGTGCAGGTTGGGTATGTTACACTAATGCTTGTAAACATGGGTGCCCAGTGACCAGGGAGGATGTGGTTGTGTGGATGCACCAGTCTGGGGGCATTAACCCTGGTGTGCGCTCATCTTCAGCAAAGGATCCTTTGTGCACATCCGTAGAGCTGTAGTAGCAGGTCAGCATTATATCCTCATGGATTGGGGGCAGACCTGACCCAGCTGTGCAGCTGGGCCGTTTTTCAGTGTTGGAAAGTGAGGCTGAGGGCTATGCACATGTGCGGTTCTAAGATTGCTATAAAGTGCGGTTCCCAGAGCTGAATGATGTGATTGGGGGCTCATGAGCGTGTGCGGGCCTGGGAGTGCCATAAAGGGATGTGCTAAGCTCAGGAAGGGTGGGGTGAATCTGTGCTACACTATGGGCAGGGGCAGGGGTAGCCTGGGTATGGAGGTTAGTGTCTGCAGCCTTTATGCACTGGCAACAGCCTGCAGGGTACAGGGAGGGGGAGGTAGTGCTCAGGAGGGGTTCAGAAGAGGTGGGTTGGACTGGACTTGGGGTGGGGGTGTGGGGCGGGTGCATTCATTGGGGACTGGTGGGGTGGGGGTGCCTGGAGCATGGGAATGGGACCTAGTGATGGGGTTCAGGTGCATGGGTGTGGGGTGAGTCACTGGTCATGGGGCTGTGCTGGTGATGGTAGCATGCCCAAGGAATGCGGCCTGGCTTACTTCTTAGTCCCAGGTTCCCATCCATGTGCTCCCGTGGGCTCCGCTGCTCTGGTGCCTCCAGCTTTCTGCCTCTTAGTTCCTCGGCCTCTGCAACCAGGGCTGCCCCATGTGGTGCAGGAGGCTCTCCCAGGTCAGCCACACTCCCAAATTGCTGCCTCAATCACCCTCCTGTCCCTTCTCTAGCTTTTCCATGGAGCAGGGCTAATCTCAAGCTACTCTAGTTGACCATCTTCCTATAAGTTCAGTGTAAGCCTTCTTAATTTGCTCTTTCGCAAATCTGTTTCAGCCTTTTTACATTCTTTGTACATCCATATACATTTTAGGATCAAAAGAACAGGTGAGTCCTTGTGGCTTGAATAAAAACTCTCCCAACTAACTTGAGGTGTAAAATACTTCTACCACTAAACCATTGAATGACAGAGCCCAAAAGCTGGAAGAGGTCTTGAGGTCATTTAGTCCAGTCTCCTACCCAGACCCTCTAGCACATCCTTTATAGCTAAGTAGTAATGATTAACACTTATGTGGAATTTACTGTCTACTTTATAATATCAATTTATTTAATCCTCATACTAACCTTATGGGGTAGGTAGTATTATGATCCCCATTTTACAGATGAGGAAAACTGAAAACATAGAGACACAGATAACCATTCAACCTCTGCTAGAACGTTCACTGCTTTACAGTTTCATTATAGAAGGGCTCTGCCAGGTTAAAAGTTCACCTAATAAAAATTAATCCCAAAGTTTCCTCCCTAACAATACCAATTCATTTTACTTCAATCCGAGATGTTTTTTCTTGCTCTCAAATGATAAGAATCCCCAGCCCAGACTCAGCATGCACTTTTAGTCCATTGTTCTTCCTGCACGAAAACAGTGTTTTCCAGAAAGCATCCCTTGGCATCACTCTAAAGTGATGCACTGAAGAGCTGAATTACAAATTTACCTTTGCCTTTGCTTCAAGGAAGGCCCCAGTGACCACACTGCTTCTTCCTAGGATCCTTGAGCTCTGTGTCAAGCAATAATTTCGATCTCCTTAACAAGCAGCAGTGGCTCTGTTGTCCAGGGGACAGCACTCAATAAACATGCCATGCTGTGAACCTCCCCCATTTCCTCTTACCTTTGAAGCTTATTACCTCGCTAGCTGCAGAGAC
The DNA here is from genome assembly GCF_023851605.1 of Tamandua tetradactyla. Classification (NCBI taxonomy): domain Eukaryota; kingdom Metazoa; phylum Chordata; class Mammalia; order Pilosa; family Myrmecophagidae; genus Tamandua; species Tamandua tetradactyla. The sequence goes on from NC_135338.1 coordinate 9,799,814, forward strand.
TGAACAGCCATGCTAATTAGCTCCTGGACGATGGCTTTTTTCTCTCTGTGTCTCTCAGGAGAAAAGCTACAATGCAGCGGCAAGAATGGAAGTCTTGAGAAGCTCAGGTCAGCACTTCTCTGAGACTGAGTTCCAAAAATGCTCAAAATACCACCCATCAGGGAGATGGCCTTAGATGCAAATCCCTCCTGGTGCTGAACACATCCATTAATTAGCATTCAGAGAAATAAAGAAACATGAAGATTTAAAGGTCGCCACATTAGCATTTTATCCCCATTTCTGAAAAGCTATTTGTGTATACTAACTTTCCATCCATTCCTTCTATTAATCACCATCTCTTAGGAGAATTTGGCCAAAGCAGATTAGCAGACATGTTTCTTGATGACAGTATTCTCCTCTGTAAATAACAATAAAAGAAACCACAGTTTATCTTTTCAACTTCAACATTTTCATGTACATGAGAGTCCTGAAGACTCTTAGACCTTTTAACTCCTACTGGAAAGAGCACAGTTAGAATTTCTTGCTTCTCTACAAACCAAGATCCATGCTGGGCAGTTATTACTTTATATAAACACTGATCTGGCCAGTTATGACCTTTCCCCCCAGAAATATCCTTTTTTACAGGAGACCATTAGTGACAGACTCTTTTTCTATATGAGCTGAAGAGAAGTCATCACAATCTTTCAACTGGGAACCCAATACATTATTTAGGTCTTAAGTATGTCAGAGTCAATAAGAAAGTTCTAGTTTCAGTGGCTTCTGGCCATCACACCGATGCCATCCCCTCCCATCTCCCAAAACCTGCCATCACTTCAAAGGCCTTGCCTCAAAAGGGCTCCTTTCCTGTTGAATATGTATGCCATTTCAGTTGTTTCCACACTGCCCTGCTCTCCTAGAGCCAACAGACAACTGATCCCTGGAGGGATGGATGGAGGACAAGTTACACAGCAGGGCCAGAAAATTCCCACAAGCTCACAGCAGCAAAAGTGGATGTACGTTTCTTTCAAGGGGTCTTCAGATGATATTATGCTGCTTCTTCAACCTCTGCCCCTCATAAAGGAACATTTTACACCATTGTGGAGAGAGATTCTCAGAGAAAGTCTGTTCCAGGCATTTTCCTTGCAGGGAAAACTCTGAGTCTGAGGGGCCAGGGACCAGACATTAGGACCAGCAAGAGCAGCCTTTAGCCTCTGGTAAGCAGCTGAGCATATTTGTGTTTCTTCAGAAGCACATGCTCACATACACCAAGGATGGAACATTCCTAAAGCTGATCAAAAGAGGAGTTAATGTCCCAATGACTCTTCTCTGCAATATTGTTTTTCAGCAAGCAGTCAAAAGTAATTTTAAACCAGCAGCTGTAAAGGTCAGATGGGAAATTTGTTGCCATTTTCAGATAATTTTTTATGCACCAGAGAAGAAAATGTTGGAACAGGGAAAGGTGTCAACCTGAAAAGCATGAGTCAGTCCTACCCAAGCTTGGCAGCCATGCCCCCTCCCACCCACACATGGGCATTATTTATTTAATGCCAAGGATTGCTATTATCCAGATCAGAAGGGCAGTATTGACTCACCAGTCTTCACAGAGCAAAGTGCTACCCAATGGACTCTATTATTACAAGTATAACAAAAGTAAGAAACTGGCTTCTCTTGTTGGTTCCAAGTTTTATTGATCCCATCACTTTTGTCTAATGGCGCACATCCAGGAACAATCAATCTCAAAATGTGATTGAAAAAAATATATCAAATGCATGTTTTTAGAATTCATAAGCTGCTGAGGGGAAGGTGTGAACAAAGCATTACATTTTGACCATACGTCAGGAAGAAGCTCCAGGAGGCAAACCGTCCCACTTAACAGTTAAAACTAGAGAAGTTTAGGATCCAACAGAGAGTGGGGACAACTACATCATGATGGGAATGTAGTTTCAAGAACATCTAAGAAAGGGGCTGTACAATTGGCCAATGGTCATTTAAGAGTAGACAGAATTATACAACATATGTGATTCTAACCCAGCCCAGTTCCCTGATGGCCATAGGACTGCAGGCAATGGAATTCCTATTTGGAAGAGAGGAGACAGTACCTGGAGGGGCATTTAAGGACACCTGAATATAATCCCCAGTAGCAGAAGAATCTTAGGAACTGGCTGTGGCTCAATATCCCTGGTCAAAAAGATAAGTTTACACTAAGAATTATATACACAACAGGCTGCCACTTAACTGAACCATATTCACAAGTAAATAGGACAGGATTCACTCAATTTTTTGAGCGGGAAAATTACAGTGGACAAACTGATGCTTCGAATCTTTGCATGGTACTCTGAGCTTTACTTGGCAGAAGGTTCTATCACCAGACACATGCAATGGGTCTTCCAAGGTCTTGTGTAACCCAAACTTCCCCACCCCTACCCACCAGTGGGTACAACTCAGGTGGCAATATCAGTGATATCCAGCATGGCATTGGCTCTTGTCCACTTCCCAGCAAAGAGCCTCCAAACACTTAGAAGTCCTCAGGAATGTCTCCTGTGCACGCATTCCTTTCTGTTGGGCACTATAATTGCTCTACCCTGAGCTGTCACCCCACCAGACTCTGTTGTGCCACTCCACTGCACCACCACTAATACCCTGACCCTCCAGGGTGTCAAAGCTGTTTGGTGGTTTATGGCAAAGTGAGAAAGAATTGTCCCCTCCCCTCTCAATGGTACTTGTCAAAACCCCCAATTTGGTGTCCCAATATTTCTAGTCTTCAGCAGAACAGCATTTTGTTTTCGTTGTTTGTTTTTTGTTGTTGTTCTTACCAACCATCCCCTCTGCTTAGGTTCCAGGGGATATCGGAATCCAGCAACAGATAATTCCTTGTCTTTAGAGTCACTGTATCACTCTGACAACGGAGGCTCTGCTATGGGGTCTACTTGGCAAGCCTGGCTCCTTGTGTTCCCTTAAGACAAGCTCTCTTCCAGGGAGCTCCTTAGCCCCTTGCCCATCACATCATCCCGTAGGTAGCCAGTCTTCCCAGATAAATGGGAACACCAGTGGTGGACAGTTATCAGAGAGGAGTAGGGCTCCCTCTTATCTTTATATTGGAAAATTATCCCACATCCCCACAGAGGAGGTTCCACAGGGATAGGGAGCTCTGCGACAGGAGTCAACACACAACATGGTTGTGAGGAAGCACAATATGCTTTCCTTATCTGACCTGATACACCTGTCACCGTCAGTACGGAGTATAGTTTTGAATCATAAATTTAACATCTTCCTTAACTTTCCTAAAGGCAAGGATCACAGCAGAGTTTGGATGGTAGAATGCAGGGGAGCAATTTTCATCTTCTCTGAAAAGTTCTTCCATTGCCTCTCAGGTTCACCTGCTTGCAGGAGCCACTCAGGAAACATTTGCTGAACTAAATATAATTCTATTTCATTTCCTCTCACTCACTTAAAATCAGCTGATTATGGGCTTTAATCACATCTACAAAAATCTTCATAGCAACATCTTGGTTAATGTTTGATTGAATAATGGGAGACTATAAGCTAGCCAGGTGGAAGAGGGAGAGAGAACAGGGAGAGGAGTAGAAATGACTCTTGTTCCTCTTATCCCATCACAAGTTCTGAAACCAATCCACCATTCTCATATCTACTAAACCAAGACCAACATCTCCCCAAGAGCAGGCCTTCACATCTTGCTTATTGTTAGACGATTTAATGTTGAGAGCAGCCCATGATGACTGTTGACAAAACACTAACTGAAAACTTTTCCATAGCTAAAATAGAAAACAACTATTTTATATTTGCCAAGGATTCTAGGTTTCAAAAACGTTCCTTAGCATTTATCTCACCCACTCAAGACTAGTTAGTTAGCAGGAATTTTTCCTTCTACTTTTAAGAGAGAAAATATGAAGCCGCTTACTCGCATACTCACTCATTTGCCCACTCTTTCACTTATCCAACTATTTATCTATCCATCCTTATTCCTTCCATCTCAAATCTGAATTATTACTATCTTTCTGCTGGTGTATTACAAAGAAATGCCGAAATCACACCACAAGCAAAAGAAAGTAGAAACTTTCTGCCTAGCCCAGCCTTATCATCTCTATCAGTCAAGATTCAGCCAGGGAAACATAACCACTAGGAGAGAACATATTAAGGGATTTATTGGAAGGAATTGGATTATGTGGTTATGGGGTTTGGCTAGGCAAGTCCAAAATCTGTAGGGCAGGCCATCAGGAAAGGCGGACCGGAACTCTCAGGCACTGGTAGTTCACAGGCAGAATTTCTTCTGCAAAGGAGCCTCAGCTTTGCTCTTAAGGCCTTTCAACTGATTGACTCAGATTCACTCAGATTGTCTAGAGTAATGTCATTCATTTAAAATCAGTTGATTATGGGCTTTGATCGTACCTACAAAATACCTTCATAGCAACATCTTGGTTAATGTTTGATTGAATAATTGGAGACTATAAGCTAGCCAAGTTAATGCATTAAAAGACCATGACACCAACTACAAGACAACATGATAAACCCACTAAGTCTTTAGTTTCCTAAAACCATACATTGTCCTCTTTATTTCACTTCAGCATTCATAATTGCAGTTACACTTTGGACTTCATCATTACTGGCAATTGCTCAGAATTTAAGATCTGAAAACGTGAAGAGTTTCTGCCTCTAGTTAACACTTCCTACCCCCTCCCTCCTGCTGAGAGTGACTGACCCAGAACTCCATTCACATGCCTCTGGCCCACCTTTTGCTCTCACTTGGCTCTTTACACAACCTGGACCACATTGCTCCTGGTCAGTGATGCCCAGGTAGCAAGGAAATCCCCTGTCTGACACTTCCTCCTTATACCTGTCTTTTTAATAACTCCTGCTGGGAAAAGCCCATTATTCTCTCTCTCTACCCCTCCTCTCCCCTTCTTCTCCTCCTTCTTTACTTCTTTCTCCTCCCCTTTCCCTCATCCCCCTCCCACCCCCTCCTTCTCCTTCTCCCCCCCCCCATCTCTTTCTTTCTCTCCCTCATAGTCTATTGGGATATCTTAGAAAGTCATTGAATGAGATCAATGATTAATGCCACAAAATTTATATTCTACATCCTACACCAGGTTCCCACAACTGCTTGGATTTTTACTTCCCTCCAACTGATTCTCTCTATCATTCCTCCACTGTTAGTCTTTTCCCCTTCAGTCTTTCTTTCTCTGAGTGTGGCCTGGTGCCCGAATGGAGCGAACACTATGACATGAACGGTCATCCCTTCCCCTTCCACCTCTACATATCTCTGCATCTTTCCTGACCCTTTGTCTCTTCCTTCCCATTACGGAGTTGGTTCTTTCATTCTCTTTTCTGAGGCTAACTCTTCTACTGGAATTAGCTATCCTAGGCCTCTTGCTTCTTCTTGAATCTTCTTGTTTTATTAGCCTTCTCTCTTTTATACTTCAAGTTTTCTTTCTCTCCACTGTTTTTCTCTCCATCAATAAAAACCATGTGCAGTACTATTCTGCTCTAAAACAAAACCTAACAAAGCAAAATCCCTCTCTATATCCATACTTCTTCTTCAAAATAATCCTCTTATCAGTTGCCCTCCTTTTCCTCCCAATACCCTGTCCACTTTCATTGTACCCCTGACTCCTGGCTTCTCACTATGGAAATAATTCTCTTGAAGATCAGTGACTTACCGGTCACCAAATCCAATGGCCTTTTTGCAGCATTCCTCAGCATCCAAGACCTTGAAATTTCTTGGTTCTCTTCTGCCTCTGTTGACCACTCCTTGTCGGGCTCCTCTTTTTTTTTATACTAAAGAATAAAATTTATTGATTCTTTCATGCTTTATTTTATACTTTTATTTATTTTTAACTTTTTTATTGTCTAGTATAACATACATACAAAGCAAAGAAATAAAAAAGCAGTAGTTTTCAAAGCACTCTTCAGAAAGTGGTTACAGGACAGATCCCAGAGTTTGTCGTGGGCTACCATGTCATCCTCTCATATTTTTCCTTCTAGCTGCTCCAGAACATAGGAGACTAGAGGACTTAAATACTTTTTTATCATCATAACTGACTTTTTTTTCCTTCTTTTTGGTAAGCAATAACACATATACAAAAAAGCTATAAATTTCAAAGCACAGCACCACAATTAGTTGTAGAACATATTTCAGGCTTTGACATGGGTTACAATTTCACAACTTCAGGTGCTCTAAAACACTGGAGACCAAAAGAAATATCAATTTAATGATTCAGCATTCACACTCATTTGTTAAGTCCTATCCTCTACGTATAACTCCATCTTCACCTTTGATCTTTCCATACCTCTCCCCAGGGTTGTTTGGGCCATAGCAACTCCAAATTTTTGCCATTGGAAGAGTCTGTCACTAATACGGGGTAGGCAGATGGGACTATCTGATATTCTGGAGAGGCTGGGTGAGGTTTCAGGACTTATCTGGACCAGGGACCCATCTGGAGGTTGTAGGTTTCTAGAAAGTTACTCTAGTGCCTGGAACCCTTGTTGAATCTTATATATTGCCCTAGGTGTTCTTTAGGATTGGCTCGAATGGTCCTGGTTAGGGGTTGGCAGGTTATGATAAGTAGCAAGGTCTACTTGAAGCTTGTGTAAGAGCAACCTCCAGAATAGCCTCGCGACTCTATTTGAACTGTCTCTGCCACTGACACTTTATTAATTACACTTCTTTTCCCTCTGTTGGTCAGGATGGAATTGTTGATCCCACAGTGTGTCTGGTTCCTCTTACTAATAGTTTTCCTCTGTTGCATGTTTACAGATTGCATGCACCTATCTCTCAGACCAGTATTCACATCCCGGGGGCATCACCATGGTATAGTAGGAGGATGTGAAGACAGGAAAACCAGAATGCATCTAACTGGAAAAAATACATTTAAAAATATAACGACAAAGGTACGTCATGGAGGATGCAGAACTGGCTATAATGTTTAACATTAAACTTCAAGACTTCTAAGAAATAGCACATAATTTTTTTCAGAGGGTTGTTTTAAGCCATGTTCCCCAGAATCCAGAGGTATGTCATCCACTGTCCTCTGCTAACAGAGTGTTTTAGTGGAAAATTTCAGAAATGCTAAGCACATTTGTCTCATTTTAACCTCATGACAAATCTATTATTAGAATATTATTGCTCAGTTTTGCAGGCCAGGAAGCTGAGGGTAGGGTAAGTTACTTTATTAATAACTTATGGTGTTAGTTATCTCGTGCTGCACAACAAATCATCCCATACTTAGAGGTTTGAAACAACAACCAAACTGCTAGTTAAGACAATTCTGTGGGTGGACTGGGGCTCAGCAGGACAGTTCTTGTGTCGACCTCACTTGGGATTTCTCATGAAGCAACAGTCAGTTGGTGGACAGGGATGAAATGTCTTGGAGAGTTCATTCATATGTCTGGCACCTTGCTGGGGACAGCCGAAAGGCTGGACTCAGCTGGCTCAACTTGGATGGCTGGGTCTCTATCTCTCTCCATGTATAGTTTCAGGGCCTTTCCCTCTCTATATGGGCAGGGTGAATGGACTTCTCATCAGGGCAAAGTCTCAGGGCTCCCCAAAGAGCAGAGCCTTCTTAAGGTTTGTCTCCAGAACTGGCACAGAACCACTTCTACCAAAGTCTGTTGGTGAAGGCAAATCATGGGCTTAGGCCAGGTTCAAGGGGAAGGAAAGCACATTCACTGGGGACCACCAGCATACACGGTTACTCACTTGTTTGAGTGTTGAAGCTGGGACTTGGACCCAATTCCTTAACTCTATATCCTGTGACTCTTGTACTTGTTGCACCATCCCTCTTTGTTGTTATTTCTGTCCATAACTGAAGTGTTTCCCAAGGTTCTGTCCTCTGTCTCTTTCTCTCCACTCACTCTTCCTTGGTAGCCACATCCCAGTTCAGGAATTCAGCAGCTTACTTTTATGGGAATGAACTGTAGGCTCTCTCTCTAACTTCTCCCATTTCAAATGGTCTGCTGCATCTGGAAGTCCAACCAGTCCTTCCAACTGAACTTGTTTGAAATTGTATTAGTTTCCAAGGGCTGCCAAAACAAAGTACCACAAACTAAGTGGCTTGACACAACAAAAATGTATTCTCTCACATTTCTGGAGGCCACTAGTTCCAAACCAAGGTATATAGAGCAGGACCGTACTCTCTTTGAAAGCTCTAAGGGAAGATCCTTCCTTGCCTCTTCCTAGTTTCTGCCTGTTACTATCAGTTCTGAGTATCTGTCCTGGATTCCTGGCTGCTATCCCAAATACCACACAGTGGGTTGGTTTAAACAATGACTACTGGCCCACAGTTTGGAGGCTAGGAGAAGTCCAAAATCTGGGCACCAGCAAGGCTATGTTTTCTCTCTGAAAATTATAGCATTCTGGAGCTGGCTCCAACAACCTTTGGGTACCTTGGACGTCCTCTCCTTTCTCTTCTGGTTTCTGCTAACCCCCAGCTTCTTGTTCATCTCCATGGCTATCTCCCCATAAAGTCTCTAATAATAGGATTAAAGCCCAACCTCATTCAGCTGGGCCACACCGTAACTACAACTAACATCTTCAAAAGGTCTTATTTACTATGGCTTCACAACCACAAGAATGGACTAAGGTTAAGAAGATGCCTTGTTTTGTTCTGTTTTGTTGGGGGAGGGGGTGAACATAATTTAACCTACTGCAGTATTCCTTGGCTTGTGGCTGCACAACTCATATCTCTGCCTCCACTGTCATATGTTGTTCTCCTATCTGTGTCTGTCTCTTCATTCTTTCTTATAAGAACCCCAGTCATAGTGGATTAAAGACCCACCCTACTCCAGTATGAACTCATCTTAACTAATTACATCTGCAACAGCCCTCTTTCCAGACAAAGTCACATTCGAAGGTACCGGGGTTTAGGACTTCAGTATATCGGTTTGGTTGACACAATTCAAACCATAACCGAAAAGGAATGAATGCCCAGCCCTTCCATGCTTCCTGCCCTCCTGTATTCCCTATTTTTGATCATGGAATTGGTCTTCCCAGTTGCCCAGGCTGGAGGTCCCTGAGGATTGTTAATGACTTCCTCTCCCATAGTCCATACTTAATTAATGTCCAAATACTATCCATTTCACCTGCTCCTCACTTGTCAATCCTTGCCTCTCTCTATTCCTAGACCCCAATAGGCCCTTGATAGACAGCTTAAAACATTATAGCCTTAAACAATTTATGGTTTAAAACTAAAGGGGGAAAATGAATCATAACCTAACAACACCACCACCCTCACACAATTACTTTTTAAATTGGGTTTATTTTTATTTTATTTTATTTTATTATTTTTTGGGGGGCGGGTTATTTTTTAAATTCATATTTTTAGACAATGACTATGGTTGACTTTATTCACACAGATTATAACTTTTTAAATTCTGCTGCATAGTCTTTGTAACCAAAAGATTTTAATGATTGCACAATTTTCCATCCTGTGAATGTACTTTAAGCTTCTTTAACAATTTCTCTATTATTGGAGTTTTTCTCAGCATTCTTTTTTTTTTTTTTTTTTTTTTTGCTATTATAAATCTATTTGTGATGAAAAACTTCATTTATGTACTTTTTTTGCGGGGGGGGTGCATGGGTGTGGTCCAATAATTGAACCTGGGTCTCTGGCATTGCAGGTGAGAATTCTGCCATTGAGCCACTGATGAACTGCCCCATTTATGTACCTTTTTAGTGTTTGAGATTATTTCCTAAATATTCTAAACTGGTATTACTAGGATTAAGGACATGGATAAGTTTATGATTCCTGATACATATTGTCAATTACTTTCAAATCAGCTGAACTGTTTTATATACAGTTATGTATATAATATTTGAGTGTACAGCTTTCCTTGTACCCTCAATTAGAATGGAATGTGTGTCATAAAATTTTTTGTTAATTTAATTAGCAGACAGTGTTATCTCATTAATTCAATTTGCATTTCCTTGAATCATACTGAGGCTGCCTTATAAATATGTTTGCTACCAATTATAATTTTTCTAAAGAATCATGTGTCCATGTCTTTTGTTCATTTATCTATTCATTGGCATCTTCCTATACTTGTTATTAACTTTATGGTACTTTATATAATAACAGTACTAAAATTTTATTATATTTACCGTAACTATTTTCTGCCCTCCTCCCCTTTTTTTTGGTACTCCACCTAGAGTCTATGTCTCCGTCAATTATTTAAACAACTTCTAATATGATTTGAAAACAAAAAAAGCACAGTCTTAATTTTGAAAGCCCCCTAAAAGCAGAACAATTTTAAAAAGCCAATAATAGCTCTCTACTGTCAGCCCTCCCCATCCTGTTTTAATTCTGGATATCCATGGCAGTTTGCAGTTACAGGCCCAGCACAGCACTGTATCAGTTAGGGTTCTCTAGACAGTCAGAATCAACAGGATATATCCATAAATATAAAATTTATAAAAGTGTCTCAGTATAACCTTGGGAACGTAGAGTCCAAAATCTGCAGGGCAGACTGTGAAGTTGACAACTCCGATGGAGGGTCTGGATGAACTCCACAGTTGATGTTCGCTGGCTGAAGCAGGAAGAGAGAGAGTATCTCTTCTGAATCCTCCCTAAAAACCTTCCATTGATCAGATCAAACATCACTCACTGCAGAAGATGCTCCCCCCAGCCGACTACAAATGGAATCAGCTGTGGATGCAGCCAACGTGATCACGACTTAATTCTATAAAATGCCCTCATAGCCACAGGCAAGCCAGCACTTCCCCAACCAGACAAATAGGTACCATCACCTGGCCAAGTTGACACATGAATCTGACCATGACAGTCCACCCCTTGTCAACTTGGCAGCTATACACACCACCTTAAACCATACTTAATCTCTACATAGAAAACAATAAAAGACACATTTTCCCCCTGCCTGACAATATTTATCTGTCCTGTATACAACCGGAAACACATTAAATCTCCCCAGAATAGGGTGCAAGTCCTTGGGTAATATTCATTCTTAAACTTGATATCTTACAACTTAAATACTATAACGTGAACAAAACAGCATGACAGTTCTCATTTCTGTAACTGATCTTGTGGTCATAGTTTATATTTATCACCTTCTTCCACTATCCATTCCATGTTCCCTTTACCCTCAGCAAGCACTTCATCTGGCCATGGTTCTTTGCCTGGTGGGGTGACCCAAATCTTCATTCCTGAAGTTTCAGAGCCATTGGTAGCCCTGCCTGGATTGGGTTGTTGTAGTTTTCCACTGATTTTAATCACAGGGCATGGTAGTACTAAAAGACACCCTGGGGGATCTCCTATATTCCAGTAAAACTCTTCTTTACCTCCATTGTGTAGTTGCAGTCCTATTTCCCTCTGATAGTCAGGGTCAATCACCCCAGCCAGTAACATAATCCCCTTCTTGGTTTGTTGATTCAGGGGCATGAATAGCCCAAAGTGACCAAGTGGCAGTCTTAGATTCCAGTTCAATGGAATCATTGTTGTTTCTCCTGGTGGAAGCACTCCTGCTTTTGGAACTAATACCTGTAGACCAGCATAACTCAAGTTTGCAGGAACAGGAAGCAAAAATTTTCCTAGTGGATCACTAGGGGTAATAGTGAGTGGTGCCACTCCCATTTCCACCCCTTGGTTCCTGGACCCATGGATCCTGGCTATGGGAGAAACAGCACCATACAGTGGATGCTGATTCAGAGCATACACAGCTTCCTGGAGAACATCGCCCCAGCCCTGCAAGGTATTGCCACCTAGTTTGCACCAAAATTGAGTTTTCAAAAAGCCATTCCACTGTTCTATCAACCCAGCTGCCTCTGGATGATGGGGAACATGGTAAGACCAAAGAATTCCATTAGCACGTGCCCATTCCCACACTTCATTTGCCATTCCTGTTCTTTGATCAGAAGCAATGCTGTGTGGAATACCATGATGATGATTAAGGCATTCTGTAAGTCCAGGATGGTAGTTTTGGCAGAAGCATTGTGTACAGGGAAAGCAAACCCATATTCAGAGTATGTATCTATTCCAGTTAGAATAAATTGCTGCCCCTCTATCAAGGGAGTGGTCCAATGTAATTAACCTGCTACCATGTAGCCAGCTGGTCACCTCGGGGAATGGTGCCATATCAGAGGCTGAGTGTGGGTCTCTGCTACTGAGAGATTGGGCACTCAGCAGTGGCTGTAGCCAGGTCAGCCTTGGCGAGTGGAAGTCCATGTGGCTGAGCCCATGCATAACCTCCATCCCTACCACCATGACCACTTTGTTCATGAGCCCATTGGGCAATAACAGGAGTTGCTGGGCAAAGAGGCTGACTGGTATCCACAGAATGGGTCATCTTATCCACTTGATTACTAAAATCTTCCTCTGCTGAAGTCACCCTCTGGTGTGCATTTAAGTGGAACACAAATATCTTCATGTTTTTAGCCCACTCAGAAAGGTCTATCCACATACCTCTTCCCCAGACCTCTTTGTCACCAATTTTCCAATTATGGTCTTTCCAAGTCTCTGACCATCCAGCCAAACCATTAGCAACAGCCCAGGAGTCAACCTCTGGCCAGTTCTTCTTCCAAGCAAAATGAACAACCAGGTGCACTGCTCAAAGTTCTGCCCACTGTCCTTCAAGGACACTCAGAAAGGGGCTGTAGTGCTGGCAGTTGTCCACTTTTGAGTAGCACCTGTATATCATGCCAAACCATCTATAAACCAGGCCCAAGTTTTCTCTTCCTCAGTCAATTCACTGTAAGGAACTCCCCAAGAGGCCATAGCTCTGGTTTGGGAAAGAGAAGGTAATGTGGCAGAAGTGGAGACCATGGGCATTTGGGCCACTTCCTCATGTAACTTACTTGTGCCTTCGGGACCTGCTCTGGCCCTATCTCATATATACCATTTCCATTTTATGATGGAGTGCTGCTGCACTTGCCCAACTTTATGGCTTGATGGGTCAGACAACACCCAGCTCATGATAGGCAATTCAGGTCTCATGGTAACTTGGTGGCCCATGGTGAAGCATTCAGTCTCTACTGAGGCCCAGTGGTGGGCCAAAAGCTGTTTCTCAAAAGGAGAATCATTATCTGCAGCAGATGGTAAGGCTTTGCTCCAAAATCCTAAAGGTTGAGTGTTGTTCTCCTATAGGGGCCTGCCAAAGGCTCCAAACAGCATCTCTATTTGCCAATGACACTTCCGGTACCACTGGATCTGCTGGATCATATGGTCCAAGTGGCAGAGCAGCTTGTACAGCAGCCTGGACCTGTCGCAGAGCCTCCTCTTGTTCAAGTCCCCACTCAAAATTAGCAGCTTTTCTGGTCACTCAATAAATGGGCCAGAGTAGCACACCCAAATAGGGTTATGTTGTCACCAAAATCCAAAGAGACCGACTAGGCATTGTGCCTTGTTTTTGGTCATAGGAGGGGCCAGATGCAGCAACTTATCCTTCACCTTAAAAGGGATATCTTGACATGCTCCACACCACTGGACACCTAGAAATTTCACTGAGGTGGAAAGCCCCAGTATTTTTGTTGGATTTAACTCCCATCCCTGACACTCAAGTGCATTACCAATAAGTCTAGAGTAGTTGCTACTTCTTGCTCACTAGGTCCAATCAACATGATATCATCAATATAATGGACCAGTGTGATGTCTTGCGGGAGGGAGAAATGATCAAGGTCCCTGAGGACGAGATTATGACATAGGGCTGGAGAGTTGATATACCCCTGAGATAGTAAAAGTATATTGCTGACCTTGCCAACTGAAAGCAAACTGTTTCTGGTGGCCCTTACAATCATTGATAAAAAAAAAAAGTGTTTGCCAGATTGATAGCTGCATACCAGGTACCAGGGGATGTATTGATTTGCTCAAGCAATGATATCACATCCAGAACAGCAGCTGCAATTGGAGTTACCACTTGGTTGAGCTTATAATAACCCACTGTCATCCTCGAAGACCCATCTGTTTTCTGCATAAGTCAAATAGGAGAATGGGGATGTAGTGGGAATCACCATTCCTGCATCCTTCAAGTCCTTAAGAGTGGCAGTAATCTCTGCAATCCCTCCAGGAATCTGGTATTGCTTCTGATTTACTATTTTGCTAGGTAGGGGAAGTTCTAGTAACTTCCACTTGGCCTTTCCCACCATAATAGCCCTCATTGCACAAGTTAGAGAGTCAATGTGGGGATTCTGCCAGTTGCTCAGTATGTTTATTCCAATTATGCATCCTGGAACTGGGGAAAAAACTACAGAATGGGTCTGGGGCCCTACTGGATCCACTGTGATATGGACCTGAGCTAAAACTCCGTTGATCACCTGACCTCCATAAGCCCCCACTCTGTTGGACCAGAGTGACATTTTGGATCCCCTGGAGTTAATGTCATTTCTGAACCAGTGTCTAATAATCCCTGAAATATCTGATCATTTCCTTTTCCCAATGTACAGTTACCCTGGTAAAAGGCCATCAGTCTCCTTGCGGGAGGCTTGGAGGAAGATTAAAAGTATAAATTTGTGGCAGTGTAACAGGGCCCTCCCCCAAAGGGACCTGGCTTCCCCCTCATTCAAAGGGCTCTGGGTCTGTAAACTGTCTCAAGTCTGGAAATTGATTAAGGGGCCATAACTCTTTGCTTTTGTAATTCAAGTTAGACTCCTGTTCACTTGACTTAGAGCTCTTTTGTTTATACAGCTCAAACAAGAATTTAGTAGACTGCCCATCTGTTGTACTTCTATGTACTCCATGACTTACAAGCCAATGCCACAAGTCTCTGCAAGTCAGATTATTGGACTCCTGCTTTGAGTCTGCTGTCTATTATAACAGCCATGTCCACCTTGTCTTTGGCAATTAAGTGCTGCCACCTGGCTTCTGCCAACTCAGAATCCAATCATCCCCACTGTGTTTAAGGATTCCAGCTCAGTGACAGCAGTTCCCACAGTAATATCTGACCTACAAAGAAGTGCAACTACAGAGTTCTTCAAGGATGATGGTGCTAGTCTCACAAATTTATTTCTCACAGTTCTGGTAAAAGGTGCATCCTCCAGACATTCCTGGGGTGTAATAGAAGCTTTGCATGATAAATCCACTCTAACATTCCAATCTCTCTAAACATCTGGATCCTCTCATCTACATTATACCAGTGCAGTTCTGGCATTACAACCTCAGGTAATGTTGGCCACCTTTTGATCCATGTTTCAGCCAACCATTCAAACAAACTGTTAATGCCTTTTCCAACCCCTTGAGTATAACATTGAATGCAGAATCTCTGCTTGGTGGGCCCATATCAATAAATTCAGCCTGATCAGCTTTATATTCCTCCCACCATTATCCCACACCCTTAAATCCATTGCCACACAAGTTTCCCTCATTTCTGTCTATATAAATTGGAAAACTCACACAGTTCTTTTGGAGTATAACATATCTTCTCATGGGTGATACTTTGTACTTCACCTTGTTGGGACTTCAGTCTAGTTATAGGTCTGGAAGAAATGAGGGGTGGGGGTGGGTGGGTCATGAAAGGATTAGAAGTATTTTTCAAGCCATTTGCTTCAGGACATTCATTTGCAGTTTCATCTCGTGAAGCAGGATTAATCACTCTAGGGCTAATCCCTTCAGGTGGAGGTGGACAACTCCTCAGGGCAGGCTGGAGGTGGAGTGGCTATGTCCTCAGGGATTATTACAGGATTATCTAGAGAAGGCTCAGGATGACCAAGGGTTTCCACCTCTCCACAGACATCATTATCAATCCATATGTCACCATCTCATTTTTTAGAGTTCCACTCCTTTTCAATCAATGCCCTCACTTTAATGGCAGACACCATGCAAGATTGAGATTTCAGTCTATATTGTAAAGTTGCCACTCTAACAATAAGATTCTGAGTCTGATTTTTGGAGATCTCAAGTCTATGGCTACAGAAAATAAGATTTTCCCTCAGGACACTCATAGAACAGTTACATCTGTCATATGGCATGTAAGCTTCTCATTTGAAGCCTTAAGCCCATCCCTTTTACTCATTAATGTCTATAGTGTATCTAACAACAATCCACCAACATCTCTATACCTCCTATTTCCATGAAACTCCATAAAGGTGTCAAAAACTTTATCCCCTAGAGCTTGCCTTCATACAAGCAAAGCATTAGAAGAATCGAATCTTTTTTTGCCAATTCACCCCATGGATTGGCAGCATCATTCTGATTATGGTAATCAGTTTCCTTAGTGCCTTTGAATCCAGTCAGAGTAGAAAACCAGTCATGAAAACCCTTTTTAAGATTCTGTCTCTTAAGCACTACTCCTGGTACCAAGCTGTATTAGTTAGGATTCTCTAGAGGAACAGAATCAACAGGATATATTCATAAATATAAAATTTATAAAAGTATCTCACATAACCATGGGAATATAGAGTCCAAAATCCATAGGACAGGTTGTGAAGCTAATGGCTCCAATGGAGGGTATGGATGAACTCCACAGGAGAGGCTCGCTGGTCACAGCAGAAAGATACACTCTCTTTCTTTCTGCTGTGTGGATACAGCTGACATGATCATGATTTAATTCTTTGAACTGTCCTCATAGCAACAGACAGGTCAGCACTTGTCCAACCAGACAAACAGGTACCACCACCTGGTCAAGTTGACACATGAACCTGACCATGACAAGCACCATTGCATATCCAGGGTTATGCAAAACTTTCCATACAATTGTTATAACTTCATACCATTCCCATATATTTAAGAAAGCATAGAAATGTATTGTTTCTCTGTTGAGATTGCTTATCTTTTCACTTACTGCAAGCATATTTTCTCTTCCCTAATTGAACATAGTTATAATACCTGCTTCAATGTTCTTTTCTGATCATTCCAATGTCTTCATTATCTCACAGCTGGCATTTGTTGATTTTCCTCTCCCTTGGTAATGGGTCACATATTCCTGGTTTACCATATGTTAAGTTATTTTTTATCATGCCCTTGAAATATGGATACTGTGTCATGGAGACTCAATTCTGTTACAGTCCTCCAAAGAGCATTCATTTTTTTCTTATCAGGAAATTAACTTGGTCAGACTCAAAATGAAAAGTACAGCCTTGGTGGTAGTTCTGCATGTGGTTTGATGGTCAGCCAGAGTCTTGGGCAAAGTTTATATACAGAATGTAGCAGTCTCTACTTCTCTCTTTTCTGGGCTTTCCCGCTCTTCTCCAGTGGCCCTACTTGCCCAAGAGTCCTTTACCTAAATCCCCCCACCAGAAATACAGAGGGTTTCTGCTGAAGTTTTAAACCCTTCCTCCAACAGCACAATTGCACTGCCCTTAGGTTAAAGTTGGTACTGGTCATTAACAGTGGCCTCCTCAAAGTTTTTACTCCCTCTCTGCTTTTTTACACTTGCCAAAGAATCCAAAGAGATTGAGTGCATGTGTGTTTCATGTACTTTGTCCAGAGTTTATAGTTGTTATTAAACTCACTCTACCATTCAAACAGCAGAACTCTTTCAGAATATGTGCTTATTAAGTTCACATAGAAGGTTCATAAAAAAACATATAGAGAGTGCACAGGTCATTTTGTGGTAGAATGCTCACCTTCCACGTAAGAGACCTGGGTTCAATTCCCAGATCACGCCCCAGAAAAAAAACATATAGAGTGTTGGCTCAAAATTAGCACAGAGATTTTTCAACTTAGAGAATCAATTTCAATCATGATCTTTTGTTTAATTATGGTTGCAGAATACAAGAAGTTACAAGTGTAATAACATTTCTCTAAATTAATTGCCTATACACACACTTTTGATAAACATATAAGCTTTTATAATTTTTGGACTGTTTTTTCTGATTGTATTTCTTGAAATACAGTGTGTATCTGTGTAACATGTTAATATTAAATATTAATATTTGTTAAATATATTTCAAAATTATTTTTGTATTTCAAATTTTTTTTCTGTGAAAATATTGACAGATAACTCATTTTTTGTTCACCCTCTACACTACAAGTGCTCCTACCTTTATAGTTCACCACCATATGATTACTGTGATAAATACTCTCTTGTACCTTTCCAGTAATGCTTGTTTTCTCCAGAACAAGAAAAGTCTGACTAATTGGCTTATACTGATCCCATAAATATTCTCTGTCTACTTTATAACATTGTTGGTTATAGCACCTACATTTTGTTTTGTTTTGTTTTAGAAATCTTATACTAAATTTTGTAGTTTCCAAGAGAAACAGTAATTCCAGTACTGTAATCAGTTCTCTTTAATAGGCTTCTCCATCTATAGCCATAGGCAGGTGGAATTTTCCTATGCTTGTTTGGGAAAGGTAAATGGAATCTTAGTGCCTGGTATGGGTTGGAGAATTCAATTTTTTCTTGATCAAACATAAAAACTTTGGCACTGTCACTAAGACCCTATGTTCTGATAAGAACATAAAAACTTGATAAGGGCATAAGAACCTTGGCAATATTACTTTTATATATATATATATTTTATCTCACACATTGGCTCAGTGTGAGATAAAAAAAATCTCCTGGCAAAATGACCTTTGCAACAGGTCCCAGGAAAGCAGTGTTACTTCACTTAAGTCTTAAAGTCAGTTTCCATGAGCCACTTTCACTTCTCTCATATAGGGACGAAGGAGTAAATACACCTTTCTCAGGCAGGAATCAGACACAAAAATGCAAGATGTGTATTTGTGATCAAATGTCCATGTAGATGACTGTAAGGAGTAAATATGTGTGTGTGCATTTGTTTACTGCCATAGTCTCAGCTCACCTTCCATTCCACAAAAGCAATCACCTGACCATCTACATCCACACTGCACTGCATCTCACCACTGAACTTTGCTTGGTCATCTTCACAGCCTCTTTCTTCCTCATTTGCCATCGTATCAATCACACTTCAACCCACATCTGAAAACTTGGTTTCCATCAAGAAGTTACCCCAGCAACCTCCTCCTGCCTTCATTGTCTCAGGATGTGGTTTAACTAGAACAGCACTGCATTATTTTGTACTGACTCATTGTTTTATCTTACTTGTACATTCATTTTACGTGCTCAAGTACTTGTGCATTGTTTTAGTTTACTTGCAGTTTTTACTCATTTCCTTGGCAAAACAAGATCATTGAGAATGTAAATGTCATTGTTTCTGTAATCCCTCAGGCATGACTAAAATTTAGTTAATACCCCAAATTGATAGTTTTTTAAAAAAGGGTCTCTCAATAGTTTTAATTGTAGAGGTGATAATACTGTTACATTTTGGAAAATTTTTAAATATAGAAAAGCAAATGGAAAATAAAGTTACCCATAATTCCAATAGCAAGCACTGTAGATGTTAGTATGTCACTATATATCCTTCTAGAGCTCTTTATATGTAACTACACAGATAGATACACATATGGATATAGAAATCAATGTAGATGATATAGGTAATGATTACAAAAATGAACAGCTTAGAGGCAGGGCAAGATGGTAGCATAGTGAGGTGTGGAATTTAGTTCATCCTCCAAAGCAGCTAATAAATAGCCAGGAACAGTACAAAACAACTGCTGAGGGGACATCAGTGACCGGACACACAGCATACCCAGTCTGGACCAGGTGGAACAACTGAGATCCCACACAGAACTATAAGTCCCCCAAGCTGTAGAGGCTGGCACCCCTCCCTCCCCCACAGGCACAGCAGGCTGGTTCCCCAAGGGGAAGGAAAACAGACTTTACTAGCAGCAATGGCTTAGCTAAACCAAGCTCCAGTTGTGGAATTAATTAAAAAATTCTGACTACTGAAAACAGGCCTCAAGCACAGATAAACCTGGAATAAGCACTAAAAGAACCAGAAGTTTTTGCCCCAACAGAGAGGAGGCAGAGCTGATGGAAAAAAAACAAAAAACAGAGGCTTTTTTGGTTGGACAGCACAAAATACTGGAAAAGGGCTGTATCCCAAGAAAAAGGGATACATAGAGCCTGGGGATACCTAGAGCTATAATGCCAATTTAAGATCTTGGTTGATGAACCTGGGGAGCAGGAGTCCAGCTCTGAAAAGGTTTTATTTATTTATTTATTTATTTATTTTACCTCTTAACAGTTCATTAGATAGCACTCTCAGGTTCCAGCACTGCCCCAGGCAAGGGTGGAACTAAGGCATGTCTGAGAGACTAGTCAGGTGAAAGGGGTTGATTCCCTAAAGGGTGTATCTTCCCCCAAGAAAAGGGAAGCAGGACCCAGATCAAGTGGAGGCCTTCCTTCAGGGAATTCAGGCACCAGGGCTGGAAGACGGAAGCAATCAAAGCCCCCCCCCCACTACTGTAGCCTCTGTCTCAACTGTGCCCCTAGCAGGGAGAAGCTGTGGAAATTAAAGACACCATATCACTTTGTACTGCTGAGAAGCCATGGACAGACAAACACCACATGCTCAGCAGAGTATAAAAATCACAGAATCTAGATGCTTCATAGGAAAATCTGACAAACTGCTGGGTCTCACCCTCAGGGAAAGCTGATACTGGCTACTCTCCTCCTGAGACATGGACCTGTCCAGTCTGGAAAAATCTGACTGTGGTTGATAATATCTGAGGAGACCCTCCTCAAAAAAAAAAAAAAAGGCTCCATATAGGCAGGGCAAGAAACAGAAAAACAAAAGCTAGAAAATTCTAATCCGTTAAATAATAGAACCTATGCTAGAGTATAGAATAAGTTGCACTGAATGTCAAAGAATAGAGAACAAAGCCATCCAACAAGAAAAATGTAGATAAAAGAGTGAAAACAATGTCTAGAATAAACTAATTAAGGAAATCGAATGCTAGATGCCAGTAGGAAATAACAAGTCATACAAGGAAAATAAAAAATATGGCCCAGACAAAGGAAAAACCCCACACTTCAAATGAGATGCAGGAGTTGAAACAATTAACATAGGATGATTGAAGAGGCATGAAAAATCTCATCAAAACTCATATCAACAACTTGAGGGAGAATATAAAAAAGACATCTGGGCAGGCCATGTTGTCTCAGCAGGCCATGCCGGAGACCCAGATTCCTTTCCTGGTGCCTGCCCATGTAAAAAAAAAAAAAGAAAGACATTGGACAAACATAAAGGAGAACTCAAAAGTTTGAAGAAACAAATTGCAGTGCTTATGGGAAAGGCATAATAGAAGAGTTGAAAATAAAAAACAAGAGAAACAACAATAGATTTGAGGAGGCAGAATAGAGGATTAGTGAATTAGAGGACTGGGCATCCGAAATCCCATGCACAAAAGAAAATATAGCACAGGGTTTTAGGGAATTGAATGACTACATGAAACACATGAATATACATGTAGTGGGTGATGCAGAAGGAGAAGAGAAGGGAAAAAGACAAGAAAGACTAATGGCAGAAATAATCACTGAACATTTCCCATCTCTTAAGAAAGTACCTGAAACTATTGAGCTGTGTTCCAGTAGCCTTGATTCATGAAGACAATTGTATCATGATATAACTTATACAATGTGACTGTGGGGTTCTGAAAACCTTTTGACTGTTGCTCCTTTCATCCAGAGTATGGACAGATGAGTAAAAAATATGGATAAAGAATATATAAGTAAATAGTCAGGGGGACAGGGAGTAGAATAGAGTGGATAGATGGAAACACTGGTGGTTGGTGAGAGAGAGGGGTGGGGGTGTGGTATGTATGAGTTTTTTCTTTTTTCTTTTAATTTTTTTTCTGAAGTGATGCAGATGTTCTAAAAAATTATCATGGTGATGAATACACAACTATGTGATGATATTGTGAGTGATTGTACAACATGTATGGAATATATGCGTGTGAAGATTTAGTAATAAAATTTTTTTCATGAAAGGAGGATTAAAATATTTTCAGACAAAAGTCACTGAGAGAATCTGTGATTAAGAGACCAGTTCTCTAAGAAACACTAAAGGGAGCACTACAGACAGATAAGAAAAGACAGGAGAGAAAGTTTTGGAGAAGAGTGTAAAAATGAAGACTAACAGTAAAAGGAAAAAGGGAAAAAAATAGAATAACATAAAAAAGATTAAATGGTAGGAAAAATATTGCCTTATAGTAATAATATTAAATGTTAATGAGTTAAACTCCCCAATCTAAAGACATAGACTGATAGATGGATTAAAAAACAGGATCCCTCTATATGCTGTCTATAGGAGACTCACATTAAACACAAGGACAAAAAACAGGTTGAAAGTGAAAAGTTAGGAAAAGGTATTCCATGGAAATAATAATGAGAAAAGAGCAGGGGTAGCTATACTAATATCTGCCTAATTGGAATTCAAATATAAAATAATTAAAAGAGACAAAGAAGGATACCATGTATTATTAAAAGGAATAATTCAACAAGAAGATCTAACAATTATAAATATTTATTCACTAAGCCAAAGTGCCCCAAAATACATGAGGCAACCACTGACAACACTGAAGGGAGAAATAGACACTCTACCATAACAGTTGGAGGCCTCAATTCCCTGCTCTCATCAATGGATACATCTAGACAGAGGGTCGATAAGGGAACAGATTTTAAATTATATGATAAATGAATGAAACTTAGACATTTACAGAATATTGCAAACCACAACAACAGGATGCACATTTTTCTCCAGTGCTCATAATTCATTCTCAAAGAATAGCCCATATGCTGGGTCACAAAACAAGTCTCAATAAATTTACAAAGATTGAAATCATACAAAACATTTTTATTAGCTCATAATGGAATAAAGTTAGAAAACAATAACAGGCAGAGGGCCAGAAAATTCACAAATATATGGAGGCTAAACAACACACTTTTATAGAACCAGTGGGTCAAGGAAGAAATTACAAGAGAAGTCAGTAAATATATCAAAGCAAATGAAAATGAAAACATAATATATCAAAATTTATGGGATGCAGTAAAGGCAGTACTGAGAGGAAAATTTATTGCCTTAAGTGCTTACATTAAAAAAGAAGATGGTGGTGCAATGGTGGCTCAGTGGCAGGATTCTCATCTGTCATGCCAGAGACCCGGGTTCAATTCCCAGAGCCTGACCATGTCAAAAAGAAGAAGAAGAGGAGGAGGAGGAGGAGGAAGGAGGAGGAAGAAGAAGGAAAAAAGAGCAAAATTTGAGGAATTAGCATTTACTTGGAAGAACGAGAGAAAGAACAGTAAACTAACCATGAAGCAATAAAAGGAAAGAAATAATGAAGATGAGAGCAGAAATAAATGAAATTGAGAACACGAAAACAATCCAGAAAATCAACAAAACCAGAAGTTGGTTCTTTGATAAAATCAATAAAATCAATGGACCCTTAGCTAGATTGACGAGAGAGAGAGGGGGGGGGGATGCAAATACATAAAATCAGAAATGGAATAGGAGACATAACCACTGACCCCACCTCACACAAATAAAAGAGGTACTGATAGGATACTATGAACAACTTTATGCTAATAAATTAGACAATGTAGATGAAATGCACAACTTCTTAGAAAGGCATGAACAACCAACACTGACTCAAGAAGAAATAAACGACCTCAACAAACCAATCACAAGTAAAGAAATTGAATTAGTCATCAAGAAGCTCCTACAAAAGAAAAATCCAGAACCAGATGGCTTCACATGTGAATTCTACCAAGCATTCAAGAAAGAACTAGCAGCAATCCTGCTCAAACTCTTCAAAAAAATTGAAGAGGAGGGAAAGCTACCTAACTCATTCTATGAAGCCAATATAACCCTAATACCAAAGCCAGACAAAGATACTGCAAGAAAAGAAAATTACAGACCAACCCTTTTAATGAATATACACGTAAAAATCCTCAACAAAATATTTGCAAAGTGAATCCAGCAGTACCTTAAAAGAAATTATACACCATGACCAAGTGGGATTTCTTCCCGGTATGCAAGACTGGCTCAACACAAGAAAATCAATTAATGTAATATACCATGGCAACAAATCAAAGTGGAAATAGCACATGATCATCTAGATTGATGCAGAAAAGACATTTGACAGAATTCAACATTCTTTCTTGATTAAAACACTTTCTTGATTAGAGTGGTGGCAGCCAGTTGGCATTATGCCTTTGTGGATTGGGGGCAGATGTGATCCAGTTGAGCACTTTCTCAGAGCTGGGAAGTGAGGCTGAGCACTGTGAGCATGCATGGTCCTAGGACTGCTATAAAGTACAGTTCCCAGAGCTGAATGACATGATTTGGGGCCCAGGCACATGTGTGGGCCTAGGAGTGTTGTAAACAGATGTGGATGCACAGAATTGGAACTCAGGGAAATGATAAGCAAAACAAAGCTCACAAATATAAGCATCATTGGTATTCCAAATGGAGAAGAGAGGAGTAAGAGGCTAGGAAAAGTAATTGAGGATATAATGGGGGAAAACTTCCCAATCCTCATAACAGACATAAATATATAAGTCAAAGAAGCTCAATGAACTCCAAACAGAATAAATCCAAATAGGTGTTCCCCAAGGCACATACTAATCAGTCTATCAAAAGTCGAAGAGAAGCAGAAAATCCTAAAAGTGTCGAGAGAAAATCTACCACATACAAGAGAAACCAAATAAGACTGAGTTCAGACTACTCAACTAGCACCGTGGAGGTGAGAAGGCAGTGGTATGATATATTCAAGATCCTGAAAAAGAAAGACTTCCAGCCAAGAATCCTGTACTCAGCCAAACTGCCCTTCAAAATTGAGGGAAAGATTAAAGTTTTCACAGACAAAGAAGTCCTGAAAGAATTTGTCAACAAGAGACCAGCCCTACAAGAAATACTAAAAGGAGTTCTACCAGCTGAAAAAAAAAAAAGACAAGAGAAGGAAGTCTGGAGGATGGCACAGAATTGAAGAGTAACACTAAGAGTAATTTAAAGTGTACAAAGAGAAAGAGGGAAAAGAAAATATAGATCTGACAAATAAAATAAAAAAGATAAGATGATGGAATCAAGAAACATCTTTTCAGTAATAACTTTGGATGTTAGCAGACTAAATTTAGCAATTAAAAGATACAGACTGGCAGAATGGATTAAAAAACATAATCCAGCTATATGCTACTTACAAGATACTGATCTTAGATGCAAAGATGCAAGTAGATTGAAAGTGAAAGGATGGAAAAAGATTTTCCACGCAAGTTGTAACCAGAAGAAAGCAGGAGTAGCTATACTAATGTCGTATTAAATAGACTTTAAATATAAAGACATAAGAGACAAAGAAGGTCACAATATACTAATTAAAGGGTCAATTCACCAAGAAGATATAACAACCGTAAATGTTTATGCTCCCAATCAAGGAGCTCCAAAGTACATGAGACAGACATTGACAAAAATGAAGGTAGTGATACATGTTTAAACAATAATAGTAGGAGACTTCAATACACCACTCTCCTCTCTTTTACAGATAGAACAACTGGGCAGAAGATAAACAAAGAAATGGAGAAGTTAAATAACTCCATAAATGAGTTAGACCTAACAGATATATGTAGGTCATTGCAGCCCAAAGCACAAGGATATACCTTCTTCTGCAGTGTTCATAGAACATTCTCCATGATAGACCATACACTGGGGCACAAAACAAGTCCTTATAAATTTAAAAACATTGAAATTATTCAAAGACCTTTCTCTGATCACAATGGGATCAAGTTGGATCTCAATAACCACCAAAGAACAAGAACATTCACAAATATATGGAGATTAAATAAAACACTCTTAAATAACCAGTGGGTCAAAGAACAAATTACTAGAGAAATCAGCAGCTATCTAAAGATGAATGGAAATGAGAATAAAACTTAATAGAACTTATGGGATGCTGCAAAGGTTGTGCTGAGAAGGAAATTTATTGTCCTAAATGGCTATATTAAAAAACAAGAAAGAGCAAAAATTGAGGACTTAACAGCATGTTTCAAGGAACTGGAGAAAGAACAGCAAACTAACCCCAAAGCAAATAGGAGAAGAGAAATAACAAAGATTAAAACAGAGATAAATGAATGGGAGAACGAAAGAACAGAAAGAATAAAAAAAACCAAAGTTGGTTATTTGAGAAAATCAATAAAATTGATGGTCCACTAGCAAGCAAAAAAAGAGAGAGGATGCAAATAAACAAAGTCAGAAATGAGAAGGGGTGTGTTTTCATAGACCCTGAAGAACTAAAAGAAACCATAAGAGGATACTATGAAAAACTATATGCCAACAAACTAGACAACTTAGATGGAATGGACAAATTCCTGGAGACACACAAACAAGCTACACTGACTCAGGAAGAAGATCTCAAGAAACCAATCATGAGTAAAGAGATTCAATCAGTCATCAAAAATCTTCCTACAAAGAAAAGCCCAGGAAGTCTATGAGCAGATGAACAAGCAGACAAGCACAACTTGTCTTGTTTTTCCACCGATTGAGGACATGTAAACACACAACAACCAGACAAATGCTTTAACCATATCCTCCCCACATCTAATCTGCCACAAATCACATCTAGGAAAACTGTAATACAGTTTTGTACCAGGAGTGACACTAAGGTGTAGAATAAAACAGTAGCTGGCGACTTCCGGAGAAGATGGCGGCTTAGTAAGACGCGCGGGTCTTAGTTCCTCCTCCAGAAAAGCAACTAAAGAAACAGAAACAATACGAAACAGCTCCCGGAGCCACGACAGAGACCAAAAAGACAACGTACCCCATTCTGGAACGGCTGAACGGGTAGGGAGAATCCACTGCTGTGAGATACCCGAGGGGTGCACGTTTTCCCGGCTGGGGTGGCTGGCGTCTGGGGTCCCCTCCACGCACGTGGCTCCCCGGTCTGACTGGGAACATTGGATAGCGGGGCCCTCCCATCACGCTTGGTGTCTCGGGCCAGCTGGGCAATTTGGACCGGCACTCCCCCAAGCCACGGCCAGCGACCCCTGCCTCCACGCGCGGTTTCCCGGGCCGACTGCCCCGCAGACAAACGACCGCCACGAGCGCCACCTACTGGGCAGGAAAAGAAAAACAGAGCCCAGAGATTCCACAGAAAAACCTTTCAACCAGCTGGGTCCCACACCCAGGGAGATCCGATCAAATGCCCAGACACCAGCAGAAAATAATGGATGACGCTCGGAAAATTGAAGATATGGCCCAATCAAAGGAACAAACCAATAGTTCAAATGAGATACAGGAGCTGAGACAACTAATGCTGAATATACGAACAGAAATGGAAAAACTCTTCAAAAACCAAATCAATAAATTGAGGGAGGACATGAAGAAGATATGGGCTGAACAAAAAGAAGAAATAGAAAATCTGAAAAAACAAATCACAGAACTTGTGGGAGTGAAGGACAAAGAAGAAAAAATGGAAAAAACAATGGATACCTACAATGGTAGATCTAAAGAGACAGAAGCTACAATTAGTGAACTGGAGGATGGAACAACTGAATTCCAAAAAGAAACAGAAACTATAGGGAAAAGAATGGAAAAACTTGAGCAGGGAATCAGGGAACTGAATGACAATATGAAGCGCACAAATATACGTGTTGTGGGTGTCCCAGAAGGAGAAGAGAAGGGAAAAGGAGGAGAAAAACTAATGGAAGAAATTATCACTGAAAATTTCCCAACTCTTATGAAAGACCTAAATATACAGATCCAAGAAGTGCAGCGCACCCCAAAGAGAATAGACCCAAATAGGCATTCTCCAAGACATTTACTAGTTAGAATGTCAGAGGTCAAAGAGAAAGAGAGGATCTTGAAAGCAGCAAGAGAAAAACAATCTGTCACATACAAGGGAAACCCAATAAGACTATGTGTAGATTTCTCAGCAGAAACCATGGAAGCTAGAAGACAGTGGGATGATATATTTAAATCACTAAAAGAGAAAAACTGCCAACCAAGACTCCTATATCCAGCAAAATTGTCCTTCAAAAATGAAGGAGAAATTAAAACATTTATAGACAAAAAGTCACTGAGAGAACTTGTGACCAAGAGACCAGCTCTGCAAGAAATACTAAAGGGAGCACTAGAGTCAGATATGAAAAGACAGAAGAGAGAGGTATGGAGTAAAGTGTAGAAAGAAGGAAAATCAGATATGATATATATAATACAAAAGCCAAAATGGTAGAGGAAAATATTATCCAAACAGTAATAACACTAAAAGTTAATGGACTGAATTTCCCAATCAAAAGACATAGAATGGCAGAATGGATTACGACCCAGCAATACCACTGCTAGGTATCTACTCAAAGGACTTAAGGGCAAAGACACAGACGGACATTTGCACACCAGTGTTTATAGCAGCATTATCTACAACTTCAAAGAGATGGAAACAGCCAAAATGCCCATCAACAGACGAGTGGCTAAACAAACTGTGGCGTATACCTACGATGGAATATTATGCAGCTTTAAGACAGACTAAACTTATGAAGCATGTAATAACATAGATGGACCTAGAGAACATTATGCTGAGTGAGTCTAGCCAAAAACTAAAGGACAAATACTGTATGGTCCCACTGATGTGAACCGACATTCGAGAATCAGCTTGGACTATATCATTGGTAACAGAGACCATCAGGAGTTAGAAACAGGGTAAGATAATGGGTAATTGGAGCTGAAGGGATACAGACTGTGCAACAGGACTAGATACAAAAACTCAAAAATGGACAGCACAATAATACCTAAGTGTAATGTAACTAGGTTGGAACACTGAATGAAGCTGCACCTGAAATATGGTTTTTTGTTTGTTTGTTTGTGTGTTTGTATCTTTTGTTTTTGTTTTTTTCTTTTTCCTTTTTATATATATATATATTATTAGTATTATTATTTTAATTCTCTTCTCTATATTAACATTCTATATCTTTTTCTGCTGTTTTGCTAGTTCTTTTCCTAAATCGATGCAAATGTACTAAGAAATGATGATCATACATCTATGTGATGATACTAAGAATTACTGAGTGCATGTGTAGAATGGAATGATTTCTAAATGTTGTGTTAATTTCTTTTCTTTTTTTTGATTAATAAAAAAATTAAAAAAAAAAAAAAAAAGAAAAAAAAAGAAAAGCCCAGGGCCAGATGGCCTCATGGGAGAATTTTATCAAATATTCCAGAAAGAACTAACTCCAATCCTGCTCAAATTTTCCAAAACATTGAGGAAAAAGGAACTCTACCTAACTCATTTTATGAAGCTAATATCGTTTTAATACCAAAATCAGGTAAAGTTGCTATAAGAAAGGAAAACTAGAGGGCAATCTCCCCAATGAACATAGATGCAAAAATTCTCAGTAAAATATTAGCAAATCGAATCCAACAGCACATTAAAAGAATTATATGCCATGACCACATGGGTTTATACCAGGAAGGCAAGGATGGTTCAACACAAGAAAATCAATTAATGTAATACAGCACATTAACAAATCAAAAGGAAAAACACATGATCATTTTGATTAATGCTGAAAAAGCATTAAAAAAAAAAAAACCTCAGCATCCTTTTCTGATAAAATCACTCCAAATGATAGGAATCAAAGGTAACTACCTCAATATGATAAATGGAATATATGAAAAACCAACTGCCAGCATCATACTGAATGGAGGGACACTGAAAGCTTTCCTCTTAAGATCAGGCACAAGACAAGGATGCCCACTGTCACCACTACTATTCAACATTGTGCTAGAAGGTCTAGCTAGAGCAATCAAGCAGGACAAATAAATAAAAGGCATTCAAATTGGAAAGTAAGAAGTAAAACTGTCATTATTTGCAGATGATATGATACTATACTTTGAAGATCCTGAGAAATCTACAGCAAAGTCACTTGAGCTAATACACAAATTCAGCAAGGTGGCGGGATATAAAATGAATGTGCAAAAATCAGTAACATTTCTAACAAAAGCAATGACCTCGCTGAGAAGTCAGTTAAGGAAAAATATTCATTCAAAATAGCAACTAAAAGAATCAAGTACTTAGGAATGAACTTAACTAGGGATGTAAAGGACTTGTGCACAGAAAACTACCTAACATTGCTAAAAGAAATCAAAGAAATTCTATATAGTTGGGAAGACATTCCCTGCTCTTGGATAGGAAGGTTAAATATAGTTAAGATGTCAATTCTCCCCAAATTGATCTACAGATTTGACACAGTACCAATCAAAATTCCTAAAACCTACTTTGAGGACTTGGAAAAGTGAACTACCAAATTCATCTGGAATGAAAAGAGACCCTGAATAGCTAAAAGCATCCCAAAAAGCAAGAATGAAATGGGAGGATTAACATTCCCTGACTTTAAAGCTTATTATAATGCCACAGTGGTCAAAACAGCATAATACTGGCACAAAGACAGAGCATTGACCAATGGAATCAAATCAAGAGTGCAGAAATAAACAACCAAATCTATGGTCAACTGATTTTTGACAAGGCGCCCAAATCCTCAAGCTGGGACAAAATAGTCTTTTCAATAATTGGGCATGGAAGAACTGGATATCAATCACCAAAAGAATGAAAGAGGACCCCTATCTTACACCCTGCACAACAATTAACTCAAAGTGGATCAAACAGCTAAACATAAGAACTAGTGCCATAAAGCTTCTAGAAGAAAATGTAGGAATATATCTTCAAGACCTAGTAATAGAAGGTAGCTTCCTCAACTTTACACCCAAGGCAACAAAAGAAAAAATAGATAAATAGGAACTCCTCAAAATCAAATGCTTCTGCACCTTAAAAGACTTTGTGAAAAAGGTAAGGAGGCAGCCAACTCAATGGTAGAAAATAACTGGAAATTACATATTGGACAAAGGTTTGATTTCCCATATATACAAAGAAATCATACAACTCAACAACAAAAGAACAAACAATCCAATTATAATTTAGGCCAAAGATATGAATAGGCATTTTTCTAAAGAGCAAATACAGATGGCTCAAAAGCACATGTAGACGTGCTCATTTTCATTGGCTATAAGGGAAATGCAGATCAAGACTACAATGAGATACCACCTTACACCTGTAAGAATGGCTGCAATTAAACAAACAGGAAATTATAAATGTTGGAGAGGATGTGGAGAAATTGGGACACTTATGCTCTACTGGTGGGAATGTATAATGGTGCAGCCACTATGGAAGACTGTTTGGCGTTTCCCTAGGAAACTAAATATCAAGTTGCCTTATGACCCAGCAATAGCACTATTTGGTATATACCCAGGAGAGCTGAAAGCAACGACACAAACAGGCATTTGCACACCAATGTTCATAGCAGCATTATTCACAATTGCTAAAAGATGGAAACAAACCAAATGCCCATCAACAGATGAGTGGATTAACAAAATGGGATATGCACATACGATGGAATACTATGCAGCAGTAAGACAAAATGATGTCCTGAAACATATGACAAGACAGATGAGCCTTGAGGACATAATGCTGAGTGAAGTTAGCCAGACACAAAAGGATAGATACTGTATGACTCCATTTTTATGACCAGCATAAAGTTATCATCTGAGCCTTATAATACAGAATATAGGGGATTTAGAGATACATAGAAGCTAGAAATGGGTGAACCATTAGCTAATGAGGTTGACCTGCAATGTAAGGGAATAAATAGGAGTGAAGGTGATTCTCTAGTGGGTCTGTAAGTAAAATTACTATATTGAAGATGAACAAGATTGAAAGGAGTTGTATAGACCTATGTGTCCGACTGATGTCCGACTGATTAAAACTAGAAATGTGAATTAGCTCTCACAAGAATTACTTAAAAGATATAATTCTTGCATAAAGAGTGTTTAAGTCCAGGGTACAGGGTGAAGATGGCTATTGTAGGCTATGAGCTATGTTCAAAAGGAAACCATCAGCACTACCACAGCAACAGCAGATGTAAATAATGGGGTGAAGGACGAGAGTTAAGAGGAGGTTTAGATTTCCTATTTGGCAAAGGTATGTTCATTGGTTTTCTGTCTCTTGGGAACAATGAAATTATCTAAAATTGAGAATGTTGATGGACTGTGAACTTTGGGCCCTCTGCATGATGCCTGGTGAATGCAGGTGGCTGAAGGATGCACTGAAGTAGAAGTAGATTGGCGAACAATAGTGTATACTTATGAACGAAGGTTGTGCTGCTACAAAATAGAACAATGTCATGAGGCATGCAATGATGTGAATGAACATGTTGGACATTTGGTGAGACAAAATAAGCCAGAAACCAAAAAACAGCAATGGTATGATCACTTTTAGAAAATACTTATAAGAAAACAGGGGCCTAGATTGTGTGCTTTTAGAGCAGACACACAGAGTCCAGAGTGGTGACTATTATTTCTGGATTTTGTGAGGCTGTTTTATGTATATAACCTGATATTTAGAGATAAGAACAAAGCAGAACAGGTTGGGGTTAAAGTAATTCAGAACATAGCGGTAAGGAAGACAGTGTCTATATTTTAGAACCGCACATACTCTTTGAGACCAATGGAAGAAAGTTTTATTTGCTTTGGAGCTGAAATTTTCTATAGTGCATAATCTAATTCAACCTATCTGTATAGCTCATTTGAACAACTGAAACACAGAGAGGACAGAATGAGAAAGGGGTCCTTTAATCTTGTATAGATTATGGTAATACCTGGAAGCATCCTAGAGTATATATGAGCAGATAATCAAAAAGTATTGGCAAAGTCCCCTAAGCGACTGGAGAAAGAATATGGACCTATTCAATCTTACCATCAGGGAATCCGCTGATACTGTGTCAAACTTTAGGAATACCCAAATCACTAGGCCATACCCTTGAACATGAGCCTTATTCTTGTGAAGCTTATGTAGGTAGCATAGAAGCTTAGACTACCTATAGGTATGTCTAAGAGTTACTTCTAAAGGACCTCTTTTGCTGCTCAGATGTGGCCTCACTCTCTCTAAGCTCAACTCTGCAACATGCCCTCTCCCCTATGTGGGACATGACATCCAGGGGTGCAAGTCTCCCTGGCTACATAGGAGAGGACTCCTAGGGATGAATCCAGACCTGGCACCATGGAATCAACAATTACATCCTGACCAAAATGGGGAAAAGAAATTATTGAGAATTAATGAAGTATCAGTGGCAGAGAGAGTTCAAATAGAGTCAAGAGGCTATTCTGAAAGTTGATCTTACACAAGCTTCAGGTAGACCTTGCTACCTATCATAACCTGCCAACCCCCAACCAGGACCTTTCCAGCCAATCTTAAAGAACACCTAGGGCAATTTATAAGATTCCACAAGGGATCCAGGCACTCGAGTAATTTGCCAGAAACTTACCACCTCCAGATGGGTCCCTGGTCCAGATAAGTCCTGAAACCTAGCCCAGCCTCTCCAGAACACCAGATAGTTCCATTTCCCTACCCCATATTGGTGACAGACCCTTCCAATATAAAAATTTAGAAATGTCATAGTACAAACAACCCCAATGAGAGGTATGGAAAGATCCAAGGTGACAGTGGAATTATACATAGAAGATAGGTCTTAACAAATGAATGTGATTGCTGAATCACTAAATTGATATCTCTTTTAGTCTCCAGTATTTTAGAGCATCTAGAAGTAAAAACCTAAAATTGTGAAATTGTAGCTCATGTAAAAGTTTGAGATATGCCCTACAACTAATTGTGGTGCTGTGCTTGGAAATTTATAGGTTTTTTTGTATATACATTATTGTTCACAAAAAAAGAAGGAAAAAAATCTATTGTGATGATAAAAAAGCATTTAAGCCCTCTAGCCTCCTATATTCTGGAGCGCCTAGAAGGAAAAATTTGAGAGAATCATATAGCAGCCCATGACAAACTTTGGGATCTATCCTGTAACCACTTTTTGAAGAATTCTTTGAAAAACTATTGCTTTTTTATTTCTTTGCTTTGCATATATGTTATACTATACAATAAAAAAAGTTTTAAAAAAATCTAAAAAAAAAAAAAAAAGTATTTGAAAGTCCCCTTGGGGGACTGGAGAGAAAGGAGGAAATATTCAACTTCCCCATTTGGAGAATTCCTGATATCTTGCAAGCAGTGGGAACAATCAAATCAATAGGCTGAGTTCTTCATCTTTGGTTTCACCTCTATGAAACTTATTCCTACACGGGAGAAGCTAGGCCTACTGATAATTATGCCTAAGAGTCACGCCCAGAAAACCTCTTTTGTTACTCAGATGTGGCCTCTCCCTCTAGGCCAATTCAGCAGTGCCTAGTTGCCCTCCCCCATATGTGGGACATGAATCCCAGGGATATAAATGTCCCTGGCAATGTGGGACAGAACCCCCAGGATGACCCAGTACCCAGCATCATGGGATTGATAGAGCCTTCTTCACCAAAAAGGGGATGAGAGAAATGAGACAAAATAAGGTTTCATTGACTAAGAGATTTCAAACAGAGTTGAGAGGTTATCCTGGAGGTTATTTTTATGCATTATCTATTGTTTAGTTTGTAGTGTATTGAAGTGGCTGGAGGGGAGTATCTGAAACACTTGAGCTAAATTCTTGAAGGTGATTGTACAATGATACAGCTTTTACAATGTTGCTGTGTGATTGTGCAAACCTTGTGTCTGATGCTCTTTTATCCAGGGTATGGACAGATGAATAAAAAATACGGATAGTAAATAAATAAATAGAGGGGAAGAAATGGTAAAAAATTGGGTAGATTGAAATACTGGTGGCCTATGAGAGGGAAGGGTTAGAGGTATGGGATATATAAGTTTTTTCTTTTTTATTTCTTTTTCTGCAGTAATGCAAATGTTCTAATATGGATCATGGTGAAGAATGCATGACTATGTGATGATATTGTGAGCCATTGATTACACACCATGTATGGACTGTATGCGTGTGAAGATTTCTCAATAAAAATATTTATGTAAATGGTCAGCTTGTTTTCTAATCACCTTTAAAACAATTGACTAGATTATGAATGATTACAAATATAATGGGCTAAAGAAAATACAACTTAGGTATTTTATACAACAGCAAAGTGTTTTACCAGTTTTTGCACTGAGTTCCAGAATACTGTTTCCACTGCCTGGAAGAGAGGGGAAGAAAATTGTACATTCTCTGGTGGTCTTTCCCGGATATAAAGAACATTAAATATAAATGTGAGTTCCTGGGGAAGTTAAGTTAGACATCCCCTCTAGATGTCTCAATAAAAATAGTAACAAAACACCACAGAGTCTAATACGGAAGGGTCAATATCAAGGTGGCCGTCTATGAAGATAAGAGTAAAGTGTCAAAACTACCCTCCAGGTTGCCACATAAAATTCTGGTCTTTGTAGATCACATGTGAGCGAGGCTGAGTCAGAAACCCTGAAACCCACCTCTAACTCTGTCACTGATGAGTTCTGTGACTGCAGTTTATCTATCATCAGCGCCCTGCTTTTTCAAACAAAAATGTTATGGAGAATATCTTCAATGAGAGAATTTAGCACATCAAATGCGGTAATAATTTCTTTTATTTATGGGAGGTAAGGAGAAAGGAGTAGCTACTTCTTGGTTGCTGTATTTTCCTTCGTGATATTTTTATAGGTAGAAACTGCTCTTGGAGATTGGTAAAGACTTCCTGACAAAATAAAGACGCATAACCCCCACCCCACATCCCTATACTTATACAAAGCCTTTTTATGATTATATGCCATTGCCTGTGTTTGGATGGACCAGAAAATACAACACAGGGTGAGAACAAGCAATTCTGGAGTTCTTGAAGTTCAAATAGAAGGAAGAAACAATGCAAAGTGTCAGAAAACTTGGGAAGAAACAAACTCAGGTCGTATTTTCTCTGTATTGTACCTTTGTGGTATAATGATATCCCTGGGGGAAAAAATGTCTTCACAGGGCAGAGTGGTCATCCCAATTTTAAGAAGATCATTACTTTCACACACAAAGGCAAACACACTGTTTTGTAATTCTAGCCTTTTGTTAAATGGCATCGTAATGCGTAAAACAGTACTCACAATGTTTGAGTCTACTAGATGAGCCAGGCATTAAATAAACATTTATATGAATAAATATTTAAATGCTAGAGGGACTCAGTCTTGCCAAGGCTTTCCTAAGGATAAATGCTAGGAATGAGAAGGAAGGAGGACTTTGGTCTTATCAAGAAAAGCTTTCCCAAGGAAGAGATATTGAAGCTGAAATGGAAGGATAGAAAAGGATTAGGCAGCTAAGGGGGAAGAGGTGTGAGCAGAAGTTCCTCTAACAGAGGAGTCAACATCAGTCAAGACTCTGAGTGAAGAGAGAACCAGGCTCATTTGAAAATATAAAATTAGGTCAGCATGTCTGGAGGAATCCAGGGGGAAGCAGTGAAGGAGGCAACTGAAGAGGTGGACCAATTCCAGCTCCCATGAGTCCTTGCAGGTCATGCCAAATTCCATTCATCTGTTGTAGCCAGAAAGTCAGACAAAGTTTGAAAGGAATTCAGGGTCAATGAAATATGAAGAAATGCAGAATCCAAAAAAGGGTGTTCAAGGAAAATAGCTGCAATCTGGGTCAGAGAGCATAGATTAAATCGGGTGATAAAAGTTGAGAAAATTTTATAAGAAAACTGAGTAAGGATATGACTTGACCCCATTGAATACTTGTGAAACCAACTAAAGGATGTGGACTTTTTTGAATCCCCTGTTGGTATATCAGCATTATAAAGGGCCTAACATGTCCAGGATAAAGTCATCCTGCACACATGTGGCCCCCATGTCCTTCCAGTCCAGAATTTATGGCAAATAGACTGCATCAGTGAACTCAGCTCAAAGGGAAAATGCCCCAGGATGATTTAGAATTAAATTAGGAATATTAAAGTAAATCAGCCCATCATTTGGTTTAGGGATAATCTCTATACTTGTCATATCTAGAAAATTCTGACATGTTAGATTTAGGATTTTTGTTTTGTTTTGTTTTGTTTTTTTTGCATGGGCAGGCACCGGGAATCAAACCCGGATCTCCAGCATGGCAGGCGAGAACTTTGCCACAGGGCCACCATTGCCTGCCCTAGACTTAGGATTTTAAGTTGAAATGTATTGGAAATTAACTAAATTTAGAAATAGTATTGAAAGTTTAAGAGAATCCAATTAACCAGATTTGCAAGAGCTGTTCAAATACTCGAACAGTTCCTGCTTATTACTGCCTGCTTATTAGTGTAGGTACTTGAAAATCTCAAAAATAAAGTCAAATAAAGGAAATGCATAAGTGAGCTGAAAATGTTTAAGAATTTTTAATGAATTGAGCTTGTACGTGGGACCATTTGTGGAAGGGACTTTAATTTGTATAACTTGAGTTTACAAAACATTAATTTGCAAAAGTGAAAGTGGCTCTGGACAAATTTGCAAGTAAGATAAGATTTGCAAGCTAAACTCCGAGACCTAAAGAAAACTCAGCTTTTGAATTTGCAAATTTAATAAATTGAATATTATTTTTAAACCACTTAACTCTAAAGAGTCCATTCCACAATCAAAGCTGGCCTTGAACATGTGAGAGCCACAACACAAAACCTTCACACTGACTTTTAGGACATGAGGCTCAAAATGGAATTGCTGGTGACCCCTTTGGCATTCCAAATTTCTCAAGGTTAACATACTATTAAGTCTGTTCTGGATTTGTGCCTCTTACATATGAGTCAGGCATGAGGTGGGAGAAAGAATCCAGAGATGAGTGATCAGTACCTTTTCAACGACGGCAGCCCTGTCAATCTTTGGCTCGATTCAAATCATGATCTGATGTGAGTACTCCGGAAGCTCATTCATTTCTCTGCTTTTGTGCTTTCCCCCGTTTCTCAGGGAAACTGACAGATTTTTATGTCTGGATGAGCAGGGAATGTCAGTCAGGTTAGAGAGTTGAGTTGCAAACGGGAGCAACAGGCGGGACCCATAGAGCTGATGTAGGCACAGAAGGGGACCCCGAGAGGGGGGAGTTTGTGGCAGCGTTAATTGACAAGTCAGGATTTAAATATGGAACCCAGGGCATGCTGGGAGTGAAGAGGGAAGCTGGGCAAAGGCGTGGGGTGCTGGGCAGGAAGGGAGGGCCCTCCATACATCCAGGAGGCAGGAGGATGGGCCTCCCAAAAACATCTATGAGCAACACTGAAAGCTGGAGGGGTAGGTTGACCGCCAGTTACCGTAGGGCACTGATGACTGTTTACAGTCCACTGGCCTCTGGTCAGTGTCATGCTGGACCAGACCTAAGGTACAGATAGAGCTGAGTCGGAGAGTAGAGCTGGAGGCAGGCGTCTTTTCTCTTTTCCCCCAGTGAATTTCAAAAAGTTTAATGCAGTGGAACCTTTTCAAAACATTGAAATTTAATGATAAACTCAATACATAATAGACAAAGGAATGCAGCTCTCCTGAAGAGGAGATGGGGGCATTTGGCATTCCTTAATATGGGAAATGGGAAGGGTCCCTTTGGCCTCTCCTTTAATCATCAGGGATGGAAACAAGACACCCTGTGCTTCTCTTTTAACCATTGAGGATGGGGGGTGGGGGGCACTTAACCCTTCCTTCTATCCTTACCCGGTCCTGTGAACACCTGAGGCAATATGAAGAGATCTGAGTTAGCAAACTCTTGCTTATGATCATTTGCCATTAGTCTTCTCCAAGAAAAAAGCAACTGTGAATGCTATGTGCCATGAAGGATCTTGGCAAACTAGAGGCAAACTAGAAAATAAAGTTTCCATGATATTTTGAAAGTAGATAAGGAGGCAAAATATATTGCTCAGGTTTTCCCTGGCGTAAAAATAGAGTGTAGAATTATGCAATAACAGCTGCCACGTGAACAAGTGTGGCCTCAGGTGACTGCACATAATGGTTTCCACCAGGCAGAATGTTCTGAATTGTTGTGGATCTGAAGTTGTGCAGGAGTGAACTGACTCTACAGGAAGTTTCTGTGACAACAGCAATAAGGGGCATGTATAAGGGGCATGTGTACGTGTAGGGCTACAAATGCATCATGTAATGCAAATAATTGCAAAACAATTTCAGGTTAAGTCGTGGGGCAATGGCCACTCACATATTATTGGTAGAAAAACAAATTGGACCAGTTTCCTTTTAGAGAAATTTGGCAATGTAACCATTATTATGTGTGAACACACATTAACACAGCAATTCTACCTCTAGGAATCCCTATAGAAATACTTATACATGTATGCAAAGAGGTAGATAGATGAGGATTTTTAAGCATTGTTTTTAATAGTAAAAAGGAAAAAATAGAGATAATAAATTAACCATTAGTATAGTTTGTGTCAAATATATTATGGGCTATACTTACTCTGAACTACAGCATGTGTTTCAAAAGAAATATTTATCTATATATACAGATCTAGAAGATATCAATATAGAAAGCAAAAAAGAAAAAATGAGTTTTAAGAGGTATATATAATATAATTCCATTTGTGTGTAAAAAAGTTTAAAACTATAAACATTAATATAATCCATATTGATAGCTGGGGCCCTAGCTATTGGCATTGCTAGAAAAAGACTGAAAAGCATCAGACTTTTAACATTGTTTCATCCTTGAGAACAGATATGGAAGAAGAACTTAGGGTTGTTTCCGTTTTAACTTTATACTCCAGCATTACTAGAAATACTTTCCACAAGAAACCAATAAAGTGGGTGTGATAGACCCAAGGAGATAGCGTCCTATTTTGTGGTCAGGTTGGGTCCACTGCACAGTCCGTATTTCTTGCTATTATTAACCAAAAATAAAGTTCCCACTGGAAAGCTGGACACAAGCACAGGTAAAGCAAACACTAGAGCAGAGCATTTATCTAAAACAAACTTTTCATGCAGACAAACTCCAAGGCCCATTGACCAAGCTGTCCTCACTTTCCTTAAATCCAGGTGTTTTTGTTGCATTTAGGAGGGAGTGGAAGCCTGGGCTCTTCTCAAACTATTTCAGGTGGTGAGAAACCCTCCTAGGGCTCAGGCTCGAAGCCTTCTGGGGTTGCTTGTCTCCTCGCTCTCTGGGCTGTGGATTTCTGGAGGAAACTTCTCACTCTCCCTCTATTTCCTGCTCCACTCCCCTCTCTGCCAGAGAGATCCCTTGCAGAAAGGGCCTCAGCCTTTCCTTACCTTCAGGTTTTTTCACCTTTCTCAAATCAGGGCTTTTGCCTGCAAGCAGAGCCTCTTTTATCGGGGCTGATCAGTCCAGTCCGGGGCTCTGCTGCCTCAGGCCCTACATTCTCTCCTTGGTTTTGCTGACCTATATGAGGAGAATGTCCTGCCTTACCTCACCGTTCTGCTTTTACTTTATATCTCTGTTTGACAAACATCTGCTCTGGTCCCCTCTCTTTTAGCTCTTCATGCATCTGTTCATTTGTGTTTTTTCAGACATCCCCAGATGAACAGGGACAAAACCTATTCCTCTGGCTTCTGCCTCCACCCTCTCCCATCATGGAGCCTCCAGCCCTTCCTCCATCCTATTTTTTTGTGGGAGAACCCAATCTCCCTCACTCTCCATGAGGAGCAGCGGCGTGACCGTGTGCATTTCCCATGGCAGGGAGGCAGAGCCGCAGCAGGGACACCGACGTGCCTGGACAGGCTGGACTGTGGCCCTTAAATCTCTGACCTTTCTGTGCCCTCAGTTCCGTCCAGCAAGGATCCAGTCAACCGGCCCGCCCCTCACCATCTGCCTTTAGAAAACCACTAACAGTTCACCCCAAATCTCAGTCTCGCAACTCTTTTCGTAAAAGTCTGTGAGCAGTCCCCAGGAGCCTGGGATTTGGAGTGGGCGTTCAGTCTTGTAATTTAGAGGTTTTTGAAACTCAGATCTTATGTTCACATCTTAAACAAGTGTATGCAATACCTGCCTTAGCAACTGTCAGTTTCAAAACACTTGTTCCCCCCGTGTCATATGAAGAAAATGTTTAAATCACATGGATGGCACCATGTTTGGGTTCCCTGCAGTTCACAAGACAGACAACTCTTTGCAGATGGTTTCCCAAATTCAGAAAAGCTAGGGGAGTAAAGAAAGCTTGGGAGTTGCAGTCTTTTATTACTTGTCTCCAAAACAGCCCCGATTGACACGATTGTTTTGCTTTCTCCGCGGCCCCCCTCCCCATCTAGATTCCTGGGAGGTAGGTATGTGCAACAGACAAGGCCATGCTTTGGAGGTGATGGTACACCAAGCCTGAGTAAATGTGCTTTGGGAGATTTCTGGAGGAAAGCTTCTCCCTTGAGCCAACTTTTGATGGTTCTCCAATGCTCTGGTCATACCTCTGCAGACGTTTGCTCATCGTACCCAGTCCCATCCCAAATTCCATGTCTTAAGTGTTTAAGCTTACTGAATGGCTCTGTTTGGGGGCAACCACTGGTTACAAAAGAAAAGTAGGTAAAAAATACAGGAAGCACCCCACTGAATACTGCCAACTACTTCTCCACCCTGTACTCTGTACGTGCCTTACAAAGCACTTGTCTTCTAACTTACTGTACAATGTACTTAGTTATTATTTAATGTTCTCTCTTCCTGTAGGATGCAAACTTCAAAAGGAATGGATCTTTACTTGTTTTGTTTACTGATTTATCCCATGTGCCTGGAAGAGTACCTGACATAGAATAGATGCTCAAAAATTATTTGTTGAGACATAGACTGGCAGAATGGATTAAAAAACAGGATCCTTCTATATGCTGTCTACAGGAAATACATCTTAGACCCAAAGATAAACATAGGTTGAAAGTGAAAGGTTGGGAAAAGATATTTCATGCAAATAACAACCAGAAAAGAGCAGGAATAGCTATACTAATATCCAACAAATTAGACTTCAAATGTAAAACAGTTAAAAGAGACAAAGAAGGACACTATATACTAATA
The DNA here is from genome assembly GCF_023851605.1 of Tamandua tetradactyla. Classification (NCBI taxonomy): domain Eukaryota; kingdom Metazoa; phylum Chordata; class Mammalia; order Pilosa; family Myrmecophagidae; genus Tamandua; species Tamandua tetradactyla. The sequence goes on from NC_135338.1 coordinate 9,841,412, forward strand.
AAAGGAACAATTCAACAAGAAGACATGAGAATCATAAATATTTACACACCGAATCAGAATGCCCCAAAATACATGAGTAATACACTGCAATTACTGAAAAGGGAAATAGACACATCTACCATAATAGTTGGAGACTTCAATTCCCCACCCTCATCAATGGACAGAACATCTAGACAGAGGATCAATAAAGAAACAGAGAATTTGAATATTACAATAAATGAGCTAGACTTAACAGACATTTATAGGATATTACACTCCACAACAGCAGAATACACCTTTTTCTCAAGTGCTCATGGATCATTCTCAAAGATAGACCATATGCTGGGTCACAAAACAAGCCTTAACAAATTTAAAAAGATTGAAATCATACACAACACTTTCTTGGATCATAAAGGAATGAAGTTGGAAATCAATAATAGGCAGAGTGTCAGAAAATTCACAAATACGAGGAGGCTCAATAACACACTCTTAAACAACGAGTGGGTCAAGGAAGAAATTGCAAGAGAAATTAGTAAATATCTCGAGGTGAATAAAAATGAAAACACAACATATCAAAACCTATGGGATGCAGCAAAGGCAGTGCTAAGAGGGAAATTTATTGCCCTAAAGGCCTATATCAGAAAAGAAGAAAGGGCAAAAATTCGGGAATTAACTGTCCACTTGGAAGAACTGGAGAGAGAACAGCAAACTAACCCCAAAGCAAGCAAAAGGAAAGAAATAACAAAGATTAGAGCAGAAATAAATGAAATTGAAAACAATAGAGAAAATCAATAAGACCAGAAGTTGGTTCTATGAGAAAATCAATAAGATTGATGGGCCCTTAGCAAGATTGACAAAAAGAAGAAGAGAGAGGATGCCAATAAATAAGATCAGAAATGGAAGAGGAGACATAACCACTGGCCTCACAGAAATAAAGGAGGTAATAACAGGATACTATGAACAACTTTACGCTAATAAATACAACAATGTAGATGAAATGGACAAGTTCCTAGAAAGCCATGAACAACCAACTTTGACTCAAGAAGAAATAGATGACCTCAAAACCCAATCACAAGTAAAGAAATTGAATCAGTCATTCAAAAGCTTCCTAAAAAGAAAAGTCCAGGACCAGATGGCTTCACATGTGAATTCTACCAAACATTCCAGAAAGAATTAGTACCAACTCTGCTCAAACTCTTCAAAAAAATCAAAGTGGAGGGAAAACTACCTAATTCATTCTATGAAGCCAACATCACCCTCATACGAAAACCAGGCAAAGATATTACAAAAAAAGAAAACTACAGACCAATCTCTCTAATGAATATAGATGCTAAAATCCTCAATAAAATTCTAGCAAATTGAATCCAGCAATACATTAAAAGAATTATACATCATGACCCAGGTAGGATTCATCCCAGGTATGCAAGGATGGTTCAACATAAGAAAATCAATTAATGTAATACACCATATCAACAAATCAAAGCAGAAAAATCACATGATCGTCTCAATTGATGCAGAGAAGGCATTTGACAAGATTCAACATCCTTTCCTGCTGAAAACACTTCAAAGGATAGGAATACAAGGGAACTTCCTTAAAATGATAGACGGAATATATGAAAAACCCACAGCTAATATCATCCTCAATGGGGAAAAATTGAAAACTTTCCCCCTAAGATCAGGAACAAGACAAGGATGTCCATTATCACCACTATTATTCAACATTGTGTTGGAGGTTCTAGCCAGAGCAATTAGACAAGAAAAAGAAATACAAGGCATCAAAATTGGAAAGGAAGAAGTAAAACTATCACTGTTTGCAGATGATATGATACTATATGTCGGAAAAATCCACAACAAAACTACTAGAGCTAATAAATAAGTACAGCAAAGTAGCAGGTTACAAGATCAACATTCAAAAATCTGTAGTGTTTCTATACACTAGCAATGAACAAGCTGAGGGGGAAATCAAGAAATGAATTCCATTTACAACTGCAACTAAAAGAATAACATACTTAGGAATAAATTTAACTGAAGAGACAAAAGACCTATACAAAGAAAACTACAAAAAACTGTTAAAAGAAATCACAGAAGACCTAAATAGATGGAAGGGCATACCGTGTTCATGGATTGGAAGACTAAATATAGTTAAGATGCCAATTCTACCTAAACTGATTTACAGATTCAACGCAATACCAATCAAAATCCCAACAACTTATGTTTCAGAAATAGAAAAACCAATAAGCAAATTTATCTGGAAGGGCAGGGTGCCCCGAATTGCTAAAAGTATCTTGAGGTAAAAAAACGAAGCTGGAGGTCTCACGCTGCCGGACTTTAAGGCATAATATGAAGCCACAGTGGTCAAAACAGCATGGTACTGGCATAAAGATAGATATATCGACCAATGGAATCAAATAGAGTACTCAGATATAGACCCTCTCATCTATGGACATTTGACCTTTGATAAGGCAGTCAAGCCAACTCACCTGGGATAGAACAGTCTCTTCAATAAATGGTGCCTAGAGAACTGGATATCCATATGCAAAAGAATGAAAGAAGACCCATGTCTCACACCCTATACAAAAGTTAACTCAAAATGGATCAAAGATCTAAACATTAGGTCTAAGACCATAAAACAGTTAGAGGAAAATGTAGGGATATATCTTATGAGTCTTACAGTTGGAGGTGGGATTATGGACCTTAAACCTAAAGCAAGAACACTGAAGAAAGAAAGAAATAAATGGGAGCTCCTCAAAATTAAACACTTTTGTGCATCAAAGAACTTCATCAAGAAAGTAGAAAGACAGCCTACACAATGGGAGACAATATTTGGAAATGACATATCAGATAAAGGTCTAGTATCCAGAATTTATAAAGAGATTGTTCAACTCAACAACAAAAAGACAGCCAACCCAATTACAAAATGGGAAAAAGACTTGAACAGACACCTCTCAGAAGAGGAAATACAAATGGCCAAAAGGCACATGAAGAGATGCTCAATGTCCCTGGCCACTAGAGAAATGCAAATCAAAACCACAATGAGATATCATCTCATACCCACCAGAATGGCCATTATCAACAAAACAAAAAATGACAAGTGCTGGAGAGGATGCGAAGAAAGAGGCACACTTATCCACTGTTGGTGGGAATGTCAAATGGTGCAACCACTGTGGAAGGCAGTTTGGCAGTTCCTCAAAAAGCTGAATATAGAATTGCCATATGATCCAGCAATACCATTGCTAGGTATCTACTCAAAGGACTTAAGGGCAAAGACACAAACGGACATTTGCACACCAATGTTTATAGCAGCATTATTCACAATTGCAAAGAGATGGAAACAGCCAAAATGTCCATCAACAGACGAGTGGCTAAACAAACTGTGGTATATACATACGATGGAATATTATGCAGCTTTAAGACAGGATAAACTTATGAAGCATGTAATAACATGGATGGACCTAGAGAACATTATGCTGAGTGAGTCTAGCCAAAAACTAAAGGACAAATACTGTATGGTCCCACTGATGTGAACCGACATTCGAGAATAAACTTGGAATATGTCATTGGTAACAGACTCCAACAGGAGTTAGAAAACAGGGTAAGATAATGGGTAATTGGAGCTGAAGGGATACAGACTGTGCAACAGGACTAGATACAAAAACTCAAAAATGGACAGCACAATAATACCTAATTGTAAAGTAATCATGTTAAAACACTGAATGAAGCTGCAACTGAGCTATAGGTTTTTTTTTTTTTACTATTATTATTACTCTTATTTTTTTCTCTATATTAACATTCTATATCTTTTTCTGTTGTGTTGCTATTTCTTCTAAACCGATGCAAATGTACTAAGAAATGATCATCATGCATCTATGTGATGATGTTAAGAATTACTGATTGCATATGTAGAATGGTATGATTTCTAAATGTTGGGTTAATTTCTTTTTTTCCATTAATTAATAAAATAAATAAATAAGTAAATAAATAAAAAGGAAAAAAAAGAAAATGTAGGGAGATATCGTATGAACCTTACAATTGGAGGCAGTTTTATGGACCTTAAACCTAAAGCAAGAGCACTGAAGAAAGAAATAAACAAATGGGAGCTCCTCAAAATTAAACACTTTTGTGCATCAAAGAACTTCATCAAGAAAGTAGAAAGACAGCCTACACAATGGGAGACAATATTTGGAAATGACATATCAGATAAAGGTCTAGTATCCAGAATTTATAAAGAGATTGTTCAACTCAACAACAAAAAGACAGCCAACCCAATTACAAAATGGGAAAAAGACTTGAACAGACACCTCTCAGAAGAGGAAATACAAATGGCCAAAAGGCACATGAAGAGATGCTCAGTGTCCCTGGCCATTAGAGAAATGCAAATCAAAACCACAAAGAGATATCATCTCACACCCACCAGTATGGCCATTATCAACAAAACAGAAAATGACAAGTGCTGGAGAGGATGCGGAGAAAGAGGCACACTTATCCACTGTTGGTGGGAATGTCAAATGGTGCAACCACTGTGGAAGGCAGTTTGGTGGTTCCTCAAAAAGCTGAATATAGAATTGCCATACAACCCAGCAATACCATTGCTAGGTATCTACTCAAAGGACTTAAGGGCAAAGACACAAACGGACATTTGCACACCAATGTTTATAGAGGCATTATTTACAATTGCAAAGAGATGGAAACAGCCGAAATCTCCATCAACAGAAGAGTGGCTAAACAAACTGTGGTATATACATACGATGGAATATTATGCAGCTTTAAGACAGGATAAACTTATGAAGCATGTAATAAGATGGATGGACCTAGAGAACATTATGCTGAGTGAGTCTAGCCAAAAACTAAAAGACAAATACTGTATGGTCCCACTGATGTGAACCAACATTTGAGAATAAACTTGGAATATGTCATTGGTAACAGAGACCATCAGGAGTTAGAAACAGGGTAAGATAATGGGTAATTGGAGCTGAAGGGGTACAGACTGTGCAACAGGACTAGATACAAAAACTCAAAAATGGAAAGCACAATACTACCTAGTTGTAATGTAATTATGTTAAAACACTGAATGAAGCTGCATCTGAGCTACAGTTTTTTTGTTTTATTTGTTTTTTGTGTTTTTTTGGTTTTTTATATAAATTTTTTATTTTTTATTGTTATTTTTTCTCTCTATTATCATTTTATTTCTTTTTCTGTTGTCTTGCTATTTCTTTTTCTAAATTGATGCAAATGTACTAAGAAATGATGATCATACATCTATGTCATGATATTAAGAATTACTGATTGTATATGTAGAATGGAATGATTTCTAAATGTTGTGTTAGTTAATTTTTTTTAATTAATTTTAAAAAATTATTTGTTGAATTGAATGGAAGTTGAGGTTGCAACAGGATGGAAGTTTCTCTTCCCTGACTGCTGAACATTCCGATTTTCAAAGCTTTTCTTGCCAGCATGCTGGCATTCTCCTGGAGGGCTGCCATATTCTCTCCTGAACATTGCCATGACACTGATCTGTTGTTTGTCTACAGCTTCTCTGAGACATGAAAACAGCCTTCCACCCAAGGGCTCACAGCTGAGCTAGAATCCAGCTCAGATGGGAAACCCCAGGCTTGGCAGCTGGCAGCCAGACATGGCAAGCTATCCCCAGCTCTATTCTGACTTCCAAGCTCTCCTGGGTATGCCATGAAACTACTCTGAACTTCTCCAACCATGTGATTTTTCACTTGACATGACTTGGAAGGGAGTGAGCAAGCCCTGGTGTACTGCTCGCCACCAGCTGCTTTTCATTACAGCAAACATTCTGCCATGTTCACAGTCCTGCCTGGAGAAACAGGCATGAAGATTGGGCCAGTAGCCAGCAGGGCCAGGAGTGCACCCCTGATTCAGGCATCGCCAGACAGATGGGAACAAGTTTGGCTGCAGATGATGAGAGCTCAGAAGAACTGAAGACCAGATGAGTGAGGAGACCCACCTAATGTCACGGGGCTAAATGGTGGCAAAACTGGAGTGTAGCTCTTTCCCTTTCACTGCGTGTTTCTAGCCTCTTTAGAGCCTTCTTTTAACCTCACCCCATGACACTGGGCCACCTGACCTGCAGGCACCATGCTTCGGTCCTGCTTGAGTAAATCTCAGGCATGGGGGGTGTTTCTTGCCTAGTGTTCCTCACACAGCTCAACTGGTTCTTTACTGGAGGAGAACTAACTTCACTGACTCAGTGCTCTTTCCCCACCCCAGGCCACCATTTTCAGCCATTCAAGTTTTTCCCCCCACTTTGGCAACAGTTTATTGAGATATAATTCACCTACCATCCAACCCATCCTTTAAAGTATACAGTTCAATGGTTTTTAGTATATCAAAGAGTTATGCAACCATTACCACAATCAATCTTAGGATGTTGTTTTTGTTTGCTAAAGCTACCAGAATGCAATATGCTAGAAATGAGTTGGCTTTTACAGTGGGGATTTATTAACTTAAAATTTACAGTTCTTAGGCTATGAAAATATCCCAACAGGATGATACCTGGACTCTGAAGATGGACTGCCAGCATCTGGGGCTCCTTTGTCACATGGCAAGGCACATACCGACAACTTCTGGTCCTTCTCTCTCGAATTTAGTTGCTTCCAGCTTTGGCTTCCGTGGCTTCCTCTCAGCCTCTCTGAGGCTTTCTCTCTAAACTTCACTGGGGCTTTTTCTTTGAGGTTCTCTCAATTTCATATCTTTGCTTCTATGTTTTTTAGCCTCCTATAAAGGACTCCAGTAAACAGATTAAAATATACCTTGAATGAGGTGCGTTACATCTCAGTTGAAGTCACCTGATAAAAAGTTCCCATCTGAATTGTATAGAGACTTCCGGAGAAGATGGCGGCTTAGTAAGACACGCGGGTCTTAGTTCCTCCTCCAGAACAGCTACTAAAGAAACAGAAATGGTACAGAACAGTTCCCGGAGCCACAACAGAGACCAAAAAGACAGCATACCCCATTCTGGAACAGCGGAACCAGCTGGGAGAATCCGCTGCGGTGAGATCCCCGAGGGGTGAACGCTTCCCTGGGCCGTGGCGGCCAGCGGCCGGAGCCCCTCCCTCCCTCCTTCCCAGGCCAGCTGGGAGATTTGGATGGGCGGTCCACTCAAGCCGCGGTGGACGGTGCCCCCCCCACACGGATTCCCGGGCCGGCTGGGAGATTTGGACGGGCGGTCCCCTCAAGCCGCGGCGGCTGGCACCTCCCCCACGTGCGGATTCCTGGGCTGGCTGGGAGATTTGGAGCGGCACTCCCCCAAGCCGCGGCGGCCGGCGCCAACCCCACGTGTGGATTCTGGGGCCGGCTGGGAGATTTGGAGTGCCACTCTCCCAAGCCGCTTCAGCTGGCGAACCTCCCCCACAGCGAGAGTCTCCCAAAGTTAAAGGAGCCACAGCATCTTTTACTGGTGGGACCCGCAGACAGACGAGCGCCACATACTGGGCAGGATAAGAAAAACAGAGCCCAGAGACTTCACAGGAAAATCTTTCAACCTGCTATGTCCCACACCCAGGGAAGTCTGATTAAATGCGCAGATACCAGCAAAAAATAACAGATCACGCCAGGAAAATTGAAGATACGGTTCAGTCAAAGGAACAAACCAATAGTTCAAATGAGATACAGGAGCTGAGACAACTAATGCTGAATATACGAACAGAAATGGAAAAACTCTTCAAAAACCAAATCAATAAATTGAGGGAGGACATGAAGAAGACATGGGCTGAACAAAAAGAAGAAATACAAAGTCTGAAAAAACAAATCGCAGAACTTATGGGATTGAAGGACAGAGTAGAAAAGATGGAAAAAACAATGGATACCTACAATGGTAGATTTAAAGAGACAGAGGCTAGAATTAGTGAACTGGAGGATGGAACATCTGAATTCCAAAAACAAACAGAAACTATCGGGAAAAGAATGGAAAAATTTGAGCAGGGGATCAGGGAGCTGAATGATCATATGAAGCGCACAAATATACGTGTTGTGGGTGTCCCAGAAGGAGAAGAGAAGGGAAAAGGAGGAGAAAAACTAATGGAAGAAATTATCACTGAAAATTTCCCAACTCTTATGAAAGACCTAAAATTACAGATTCAAGAAGCGCAGCGCACCCCAAAGAGAATAGACCCAAATAGGCGTTCTCCAAGACACTTACTAGTTAGAATGTCAGAGATCAAAGAGAAAGAGAGGATCTTGAAAGCAGAAAGAGAAAAACAATCTATCACATACAAGGGAAACCCAATAAGACTATGTGTAGATTTCTCAGCAGAAACCGTGGAAGCTAGAAGACAGTGGGATGATATATTTAAATTACTAAAAGAAAAAAACTGCAAAACAAGAATTCTATATCGAGCAAAATTGTCCTTCAAAAATGAGGAAGAAATTAAAACATTTCCAGACAAAAAGAAACTGAGAGAATTTGTAACCAAGAGACCAGCTCTGCAAGAAACACTAAAGGGAGCACTAGAGTCAGATATGAAAAGACAGAAGAGAGAGGTATGGAGAAGAGTGCAGAAAGAAGTAAAATCAGATATGATATATATAATACAAAAGGCAAAATGGTAGAGGAAAATATTATCCAAACAGTAATAACACTAAATGTCAAAGGACTGAATTCTCCAATCAAAAGACATAGACTGGCAGAATGGATTAAAAAACAGGATCCTTCTATATGCTGTCTACAGGAAACACATCTTAGACCCAAAGATAAACATAGGTTGAAAGTGAAAGGTTGGGAAAAGATATTTCATGCAAATAACAACCAGAAAAGAGCAGGAGTAGCTATACTAATATCCAACAAATCAGACTTCAAATGTAAAACAGTTAAAAGAGACAAAGAAGGGCACTATCTACTAATAAAAGGAACAATTCAACAAGAAGACATAACAATCATAAATATTTATGCACCGAACCAGAATGCCCCAAAATACGTGAGGAATACACTGCAATCACTGAAAAGGGAAATAGACACATATACCATAATAGTTGGAGACTTCAATACACCACTCTCATCAATGGACAGAACATCTAGACAGAGGATCAATAAAGAAATAGAGAATTTGAATATTACAATAAATGAGCTAGACTTAACAGATATTTACAGGACATTACATCACACAACAGCAGGATACACATTTTTCTCAAGTGTTCATGGATCATTCTCAAAGATAGACCATATGCTGGGTCACAAAGCAAGTCTTAACAAATTCAAAAAGATTGAAATCATACACAACACTTTCTTGGATCATAAAGGAATGAAGTTGGAAATCAATAATAGGCAGAGTGCCAGAAAATTCACAAATATGTGGAGGCTCAATAACACATTATTAAACAATGAGTGGGTCAAGGAAGAAATTGCAAGAGAAATTAGTAAATATCTCGAGACGAATGAAAACAAAAACACAACATATCAAAACCTATGGGATGCAGCAAAGGCAGTGCTAAGAGGGAAATTTATTGCTCTAAATGCCTATATCAGAAAAGAAGAAAAGGCAAAAATGCAGGAATTAACTGTCCACTTGGAAGAACTGGAGAAAGAACAGCAAACTAATCCTGAAGCAAGCAAAAGGAAAGAAATAACAAAGATTAAAGCAGAAATAAATGAAATTGAGAACATGAAAACAATAGAGAAAATCAATAAGACCAGAAGTTGGTTCTATGAGAAAATCAATAAGATTGATGGGCCCTTAGCAAGATTGACAAAAAGAAGAAGAGAGAGGATGCAAATAAATAAGATCAGAAATGGAAGAGGAGACATAACCACTGACCTCACAGAAATAAAGGAGGTAATAACAGGATGCTATGAACAACTTTATGCTAATAAATACAACAATGTAGATGAAATGGACAAGTTCCTAGAAAGCCATGAACAACCAACTTTGACTCAAGGGCAGGGTGCCCCGAATTCAATGCAATACAAATCAAAATCCCAACAACTTATTTTTCAGAAATAGAAAAACCAATAAGCAAATTTATCTGAAAGGGCAGGGTGCCCCGAATTGCTAAAAACATCTTGAGGTAAAAAAACGAAGCTGGAGGTCTCGCACTGCCTAGACTTTAAGGCAGATTATGAAGCCACAGTGGTCAAAACAGCATGGTATTGGCATAAAGATAGATATATCAACCAATGGACTCGAATAGAGTACTCAGATATAGACCCTCTCATCTATGGACATTTGATCTTTGATAATGCAGTCAAGCCAACTCACCTGGGACAGAACAGTCTCTTCAATAAATGGTGCCTAGAGAACTGGATATCCATATGCAAAAGAATGAAAGAAGACCCATATCTCACACTCTATACAAAAGTTAACTCAAAATGGATCAAAGATCTAAACATTAGGTCTAAGACCATAAAACAGTTAGAGGAAAATGTAGGGAGATATCTTATGGAACTTACAATTGGAGGCGGTTTTATGGACCTTAAACCTAAAGCAAGAGCACTGAAGAAGGAAATAAATAAATGGGAGCTCCTCAAAATTAAACACTTTTGTGCATCAAAGAACTTCATCAAGAAAGTAGAAAGACAGCCTACACAATGGGAAACAATATTTGGAAACGACATATCAGATAAAGGTCTAGTATCCAGAATTTATAAAGAGATTGTTCAACTCAACAGCAAAAAGACAGCCAACCCAATTACAAAATGGGAAAAAGACTTGAACAGACACCTACCAGAAGAGGAAATAGAAATGGCCAAAAGGCACATGAAGAGATGCTCAATATCCCTGGCCTTTAGAGAAATGCAAATCAAAACCACAAAGAGATATCATCTCACACCCACCAGAATGGCCATTATCAACAAAACAGAAAATGACAAGTGCTGGAGAGGATGCGGAGAAAGAGGCACACTTATCCACTGTTGGTGGGAATGTCAAATGGTGCAACCACTGTGGAAGGCAGTTTGGAGGTTCCTCAAAAAGCTGAATATAGAATTGCCATATGACCCAGCAATACCATTGCTGGGTATCTACTCAAAGGACTTTAGGGCAAAGACACAAATGGACATTTGCACACCAATGTTTATAGAGGCATTATTTACAATTGCAAAGAGATGGAAACAGCCAAAATGTCCCTCAACAGAAGAGTGGCTAAACAAACTGTGGTATATACATACGATGGAATATTATGCAGCTTTAAGACAGGATAAACTTATGAAGCATGTAATAACATGGATGGACCTAGAGAACATTATGCTGAGTGAGTCTAGCCAAAAACTAAAGGACAAATACTGTATAGTCCCACTGATGTGAACCGACATTCGAGAATAAACTTGGAATATGTCATTGGTAACAGACTCCAACAGGAGTTAGAAAACAGGGTAAGATAATGGGTAATTGGAGCTGAAGGGATACAGACTGTGCAACAGGACTAGATACAAAAACTCAAAAATGGACAGCACAATAATACCTAATTGTAAAGTAATCATGTTAAAACACTGAATGAAGCTGCAACTGAGCTATAGGTTTTTTTTTTTTTACTATTATTATTACTCTTATTTTTTTTCTCTATATTAACATTCTATATCTTTTTCTGTTGTGTTGCTATTTCTTCTAAACCGATGCAAATGTACTAAGAAATGATCATCATGCATCTATGTGATGATGTTAAGAATTACTGATTGCATATGTAGAATGGTATGATTTCTAAATGTTGGGTTAATTTCTTTTTTTCCATTAATTAATAAAATAAATAAATAAGTAAATAAATAAAAAGGAAAAAAAAGAAAATGTAGGGAGATATCGTATGAACCTTACAATTGGAGGCAGTTTTATGGACCTTAAACCTAAAGCAAGAGCACTGAAGAAAGAAATAAACAAATGGGAGCTCCTCAAAATTAAACACTTTTGTGCATCAAAGAACTTCATCAAGAAAGTAGAAAGACAGCCTACACAATGGGAGACAATATTTGGAAATGACATATCAGATAAAGGTCTAGTATCCAGAATTTATAAAGAGATTGTTCAACTCAACAACAAAAAGACAGCCAACCCAATTACAAAATGGGAAAAAGACTTGAACAGACACCTCTCAGAAGAGGAAATACAAATGGCCAAAAGGCACATGAAGAGATGCTCAGTGTCCCTGGCCATTAGAGAAATGCAAATCAAAACCACAAAGAGATATCATCTCACACCCACCAGTATGGCCATTATCAACAAAACAGAAAATGACAAGTGCTGGAGAGGATGCGGAGAAAGAGGCACACTTATCCACTGTTGGTGGGAATGTCAAATGGTGCAACCACTGTGGAAGGCAGTTTGGTGGTTCCTCAAAAAGCTGAATATAGAATTGCCATACAACCCAGCAATACCATTGCTAGGTATCTACTCAAAGGACTTAAGGGCAAAGACACAAACGGACATTTGCACACCAATGTTTATAGAGGCATTATTTACAATTGCAAAGAGATGGAAACAGCCGAAATCTCCATCAACAGAAGAGTGGCTAAACAAACTGTGGTATATACATACGATGGAATATTATGCAGCTTTAAGACAGGATAAACTTATGAAGCATGTAATAAGATGGATGGACCTAGAGAACATTATGCTGAGTGAGTCTAGCCAAAAACTAAAAGACAAATACTGTATGGTCCCACTGATGTGAACCAACATTTGAGAATAAACTTGGAATATGTCATTGGTAACAGAGACCATCAGGAGTTAGAAACAGGGTAAGATAATGGGTAATTGGAGCTGAAGGGGTACAGACTGTGCAACAGGACTAGATACAAAAACTCAAAAATGGACAGCACAATATTACCTAATTGTAAAGTAATCATGTTAAAACACTGAATGAAGCTGCATCTGAGCTATAGTTTTTTTGTTTGTGTTTTTTGTTTTTTTCTTTTTCATATATTTTTTCTATTTTTATTTTTATTATTATTTTTTTTCTCTATATTATCATTCTATATCTTTTTCTGTTGTTTTGCTAGTTCTTTTCCTAAATCGATGCAAATGTACTAAGAAATGATGATCATACATCTATGTGATGATATTAAGAATTACTGATTGCATATGTAGAATGGAATGATTTTTAAATGTTGTGTTAGTTAATTTTTTTTTAATTAATAAAAAAAAAAAGTTCCCATCTACAATAGGTCTATATTCACAGGAATGAATTAAAAGAGACCAGCCTTTTCTGGGGGTATGTAACAGCCTCTAAACTGCCACAGACATTTTTATCACCCCTAAAAGAAGCCCTGTACCCATTAGCAGCCAGTCACTGCACAGTTCACACAGCCACCCCAGAGTTAGTAACCTCTAATCTGTTTTCTGTTTCCAATCTTTGCCTATTATGGATATTTTATATACATGGAATTATACAATATGTGGTCTTTTATAATCGGCTTTTTTGACAGCATAATATTTTCAAGGTTCATCCATGCTGTAGCATGGATCAGTATCACTGAATAACATTCCAATGTATGGATATACACATTTTTTTAATACTCTCATCAGTTGGAGGACATTTGGGTTGTTTCCATTTTGGGACTGTTATGATTATGCTGCTATGAACATTTGTGTACATGTTTTTGAGTGAACATATATTTTCAATTCTCGTAGGTATAAACATAGGAGGGGAATTGCTGGGTGATTTGTATGGTTAACCATTTGAAGAACTGCCAGACTGTTTTCCAAGGTGTCTATTTCACATGTTTGCCAAAATGACTATTTTACATTCCCACTAGCTGTGTATGAGGCTTGCAGTTTCTCCACGCCTTTGCCAACACTTGCTATTATCTTGCCCTTCCTAATATGGCTATCCTAGTGAATGTGAAGTGGTATTTATTTCATTGTGGCTTTTGATTTGCACTTTCACTGGCTCAGTTTCACTGTCCACAGCCCCTAATGCAGTTCCTTGCATTTAAGAGGTACTCAACAGTTAGTCATTGGATAAATAAAGTTTCATGCCCTGAGCTATATGGATTTGGGATGAGGTTTCTTTCCATGATTAACACAGCTTCACTACCAACCTAGAGAACCAATCACCAGTCCACAGTGGATAGGAGATATGGCTTTCATGCTCTTATTTATGCAAAATCAGGGAGCAGGGAGCACGAAGCAAGCCTGGCTGCAGACCATTGGTCCCTCTGAACAAGTGCTCCAAATCTGAAGTGAGATGCAAGAGGCATAGCGGTTCTGCCTTGGACTTGTCCAACATCAGAGGTGGACCGTGCTCGTCTATTCCCTGCCAGCTGTGCCAAGATGTCAGAACGAATACTGATAAGTGAAACCATTTCAATTATGAAAATGTTTTTTAGGTTAATTTCTGGGAGAACAATGTGCTGCAGTGGAAACAGCAGACTTTTCAGTCAGATCAATGTGGTATCATATCCTTGCTCCACAATTTACCAGCTGTCAGACTTACAACAAGTTATTTATTTTTCTTTACTCATTCCATAAAAGTGGAAAGTAAGTAGCTTGCAGGAATAATGTGAACACAAAAAGGAAAAAAATGTGTGTGTTGTGTGTACACACATTTATATAATCACAGTACCTGAGACACTGAAAGCACTCGATCATTGGTATTTAATTCTGTCATTGCTCTTATAAATCTCATTTACATTCTTTCATTCAGTCACTCAATAATTGTTTTTAAGTGCCTGTTACGTGCTAAGCAGCGGGTATTCCATTGAAATTTTATTTTAGCATAACATATAGTAAGAAACATGCATGTCGAAAAAGTTTCTAGAATTAGAGAAGTATTTTGCAAACTTGCAGGTGAGCCATAACCATTGATAAGAAGTCACCAAAAGAAAGTTTTGGTGTGCAAATTTGTTTGAACCACAGCTCAGCTTGATACCTATTAATGAGCAACAGTTCATTCTTTGAACGAATAAGTTAGAAACCGCTGGCTTTTGATGAGAGAAGATATGGTCTTAAAAAATTTACCTTCTTAACCAAGGGATACCTGTGTGGTTTCTTTCTCTTTTTGCATCTGCTACATGAAAGACAGAGCCAAAGAAAGCTAGTGAGTGCTCCCAGGTGCAGTCACCTTTTTAGAGTTAATGTCCCTCATGCATGATTTTTTTGAAATTATTTTATTTTATTTTGTCTATCAGCCTTTACAGTGGATTTGGGATGAGGTTTCTTTCCATGATTATCACAGCTTCAGCACCAACCTAGAGAATATATGGAGAAAGAAAACAACAAATGAACAATATGGCAATCTCTCCAGAGAACTAATGTAACTGAAATGAAAAATTCCTAGAGAGCTTTAAGAGCATATTGGAAGTGACAGAAGAAGGAATCTGTGATCTCGAGGAAAAACAACTGAAATGAATCAAAGTGAGAAGCAGAAAGGAAAAAGAATAAAATAGTATAAAAAGAGCCCAAGATACCTGTGGAACACTCTCAAGTGTACCAATATATGCATTATGGGAGTTCCAAGAGAAAAAGAAAGACAGAAAGAGTCAGAAGGAATACTCAAAGAAATAATGGCAGAAAACCTCCCAAATTTAATGAAAGACATGAATAGGCACGTTCAAGAAACCCAGTGACTCCTACACAAGGCAAGCTCAAAGAGAGCTATGCTCAGGCACATGGTAATCAGCTTGCCCAATGCCAAACACAAGAAGAAATTCATGAAACCTGCAAGAGAAAACCAACAAGTTATGCCAATAAGATTAAGTGCCAAGTTCTCATCAGAAACCTTGGAAGCCAGAAGGCAGTGGTACAAAATATTTAAAGTGCTGAAAGAAAACAATTGCCAACCAAGGATATTATATCTAGAAAGAATTCCTTTCAAAAATGAGGGAGAGATTAAGATTTCCAGATTAAGAAGAAAAAAAAAGCTGAGGGAGTTAATTATCACTACAGCTGCCCTATAATCAATGCTAAAAGGAGTTCTTCAGACCAGAGGAAAGGACCCTAGACAAGGAATCAGAACATAATAAAATGATAAAGACGTCTGGTAAAGATAACCATATAGGTAATTCTAAATAACAATATATTTGTATTTTTTGTTATGTAACTCCACTTCCTACTTCTTACATGTGCTAAAAGGCAAATGCATAAAAAGGAATGATAAATGGATGGTTTTGAATACTATATACAAAAATATAATTTGAAACAAATACAAAAACATGGGGGGACAGAGAGATAGAGGAAAAGTGTAATGTATGCTACTGAAGATGAGTAGGCATCAAAATCAAATATGATTGTTACAGAGTTAGGAATTTAAATTTTTACCATATGACTACCACACACAAAATACATGAGAATTATATTCAGAAAGAAATGAGAAGGGACTCAAAATGGTATAATACAAAAAAAATTAATATGAAAGTAGGCATTATTGGAAAAAATGAAATAAAAAAGGGAATAAGACTTACAAAAACAAAACAGCAAAGTGGCAGGAGAAAGTATTGCATTATCAGTAATGGTTTTAAATATAAATGGATTTAACTTTCTAGTCAAAAGTCAGAGAAAGGCAGACGGATAAATAAAAAAGCATGACCAAACTGTATGCTGATTAAAAGACGCTCACCTCAAATTCAAAAATAAGTAGGTTGCAAATGAAAGGATGGAAAAAATATAAACCGTGTGTGCTGGTTTGAAAGATTATGTGCCCTGGAAAAGCCATGTTTTAATCCTGATCCAATTTTGTGGGAGCAACCTTTTTTTTTTAATCCCTATTCAGCACTTCAGGTTGGAAACTTGATTAGTTTATTTCTGCAAAGATGTGACTCCACCCAATTATAGGTGGGTCTTGATTAGTTTACTGGAATCGTTTGAAAAAGGAAACATTTTGGAAAGAGAGACAGAGCTACGAGGCCGAGACCCTATGCAACCACCGACCTGCGCAGACAAAGAAGGGAAATGCCCCTGGAAGTGCTTCATGAAGCAAGAAGCCTGGGGAGAAAACTAGCAGATGTCGCCATGTTCACCA
Source organism: Tamandua tetradactyla (assembly GCF_023851605.1). NCBI lineage: Eukaryota > Metazoa > Chordata > Mammalia > Pilosa > Myrmecophagidae > Tamandua > Tamandua tetradactyla. Next base: position 9,858,296 of record NC_135338.1, read on the forward strand.
CGTTCCTTTCCGGTTGAGAGAGAAACTTCATCAGCCTTTCTGGAGTGAAGGTAACCTCTTGTTGGTTGCCTTAATTTGGACATTTTTATAGACTTGCTGTAAATGGGACATTATCATGACCTTAGAATTGTGAACTTGCACATTAATAAATTCCCTCTTTTAAAAGCCATTCCATTTCTGGTATATCGCATTCCGGCAGCTAGCAAACTAGAATACCATGTAAGAAGTAACCAAAAGAGAGCTGGGATCGCTATACTAATTTCAGATAAAGCAGACTTTAAGTAAAAGACTGTTACAAGGGACAAAAAGGTCATTCTATACCTTCACAGTCTACACGTGAATTGAAAAGGGTTGATTCAACAAGAAAACATAGTAATTATAAATACATATGCACCTCATAGAAGAGCCCTGAAATGTATGAAGCAAATTTTGACAAAGTTGAGGGGAGGAGCAGATAGTGTTACATTAATAGTAAGAGATTTCAATGCATCACCTTCAAAAATGGGTAGAATATCTAGACAGAAGGAAGTAGAAGACTTGAGGGATACTCTGACCAGCTAGATCTGATGTATACAGAAAACTTCACCCAATGCAATAGAATAAACAGTCTTCTCTAGGACACACGTATCATTCTCCAAGAGAGAACAAATCTTAGGTCACAAAAAAATCTCAATACATTAAAAAAACTACGAAATCCTACAAAGTATCTTCTCTGACCACAATGGAAATAAATAACAGAGAGAAAAATGTGTAAATTCTCAAATATGTGGAAATTTGACAACATACTCTTCAATAACCAGGTGGCTAAAGAGTAATGGCAAAGGAAACTAGAAAATATGAGGTGAATGAAAATGAAAATACAACATACCCAAATTTATGGGATGCAGCAAAGGGAATGCTGAGAAGGAAACTTATAGCTGTAAATATTTACATTAAAAAAGATCTAACCTCACACCTGAACGATGTAGAAAAAGAAGAGAAAACCAAGCCCAAAGCAAGCAGAAGAAAGGAAATAAGAAAGATTACAATGGAGGTGGATGGAATGGAGAATAAAGAGAGAGAGAGAGAGAGAGAGAATCAACAAAACTGAAAGACGATTTTTTGAAAATATCAATAAAATCAACAACTTCTTAGCTAGAATAACAAAGAAGGAAAGAGAGGTCACAAATAACTAAAATAAGAATTGCAAAAGGGGACATTATTACCAACCCCACTGAAATAAAAAGATTATAAAATAATGCTGTGGACAACTGCATGCAAACAAATTAAATAACCTATATGACATAGACAAATTTCTAGGAACACACAAACTACCTACCCTGTTCAAGAAAAAAACAGAAAATCTCAGCAAACCAAAAGCAGTAAAGAGATGAAATCAGTAATCAAAAACTTCCCAACAAAGCAAAGCCCTGGTCTAAATGGTTTCACAGGGGAATTTCACAAAACATTCCAAGAAGAATTAACAGCAATCTTGCTGAAAGTCTTCAAAAAATTGAAGAGGAAAGAACACTCCTTAATTGATGCTATGAGGCCAATATGACTCTTATACCAAAGCCAGAGATAACACAAGAAAAAAGCAAACAAACAAACAAAAAAACGCAGACCAATATCCCTTAGGAGTATAGATACAAAAGTCTTCAAAAAAATACCAGCAACATGAATCCAACAGCACATTAAAAGCTATATGAACTATGATCAAGTGGATTTATCCCAGGTATGCAAGGTTGATACAACAAAAGAAAATCAATTAATATAATACATCACATTAACTGAATGAAGGGAGAGAAAAAAAACACATGATCATCTCAATTGATGCAGAAAAGACATTGACCAAATTCAGCACCATTCCTAATAAAAACTCTTAGAAAACAAGAAATAAAAGGAAACTTCCTCAACATGGTAAAGGCATATATGAAAAACCCACAGTTAATAACACAAATAATAGTGCAAGACTGAAATCTATCCTTCTAAATCAGGAACAAGGCAAAAATGCTCTCTGTTATCACTATCATTCAATATTGTACTGGAAGTTTTAGCCAGAGCAACTACTCAAGAGACAGAAATAAAAGTCACCTAAATTGGAAAGGAAGAAATGAAACTTTCCTTATTTGCAGATGACATGATCCTATATGCAGAAAATCCTGAAAAATTTTCACAAACAAAGCTACTAGAGCTAATAAATGTATTCAGCAAAGTGGCTGGGTACAAGTTCAATAACCCAAAGTTAAAACTGTTTCTATATACTAGTGATGAACAATCTGAAGAAGAAATCAAGAAATAAATTCAAATAGGGGGAACAAATATTAAAACAAATTGAGTAGCTTGAGATACTAGTGATCAATGAAAGGGAGTGGTAAGGAATATAGAAAAATAGAGGGAGCACAGGTTAAAATAAACTGGGTAGATGGAAATATTAGTGGTCAGTGAGAGGGAGGGGTAAGGGGTGTGGTATGTATGAGCTTTTCCTTCTTATTTCTTTTTCTGGAGTGATGCAAATGTTCTAAAAAATGATCATGGTGATAACTATGCTACTGTGTGATGCTATTGTGAGCCATTGATTGTACGACATGTATGAAATGTTTGTATGTTAAGAATGTTCATGTTTGTATGTTATTTTGGCTTGTCAATTAAAAAAATAAAAATGAATAAAATTTTTTTAAAATAGGAAAAAATTCAATTTACAGTAGCAACTCAAATAAAATAATATATGGAGAAATAAATCTTGCCAAGAATGGAAAGGCTTTATTCACAGAAAACTATAAAACATTGCTAATATAAATCAAAGAAGACCTAATAATTGTAAGGGCATTCCATGGTCACAAATTGGAAGACTAAATATGGTCAAGATGTCAGTTCTACCCAAAGTGATTTATAGATTCAATGCAATTCCAATAAAAATTCCAAGAACCTTTTTTGCAGAACTAGAAAAGCCAACTAATTTATGTGGAAGGATAATAGCCAAAACCATCTTGAAAATGAAGAATGAAGGTGGAGGACCCACATTTCTCTTAAAATTTATTTCAAAGCTACAGTAATCAAAACAGACATAATGTCTGGCATAATGACAGACATTTAGACACATGGAATTGAATTGGGAGCTCAGAAACCAACCCTCATGCCTATGACCAGCTGATTTTCGACAAGAATGCCAAGACCACTCATTTGGGAAAGAACAGTCTTTTCAACAACTGGTGCTGGGAAGACTGGATGTCCATGCACAAGAGGGAAGATGGGCATCTACCTCACACCATAGGCAAAAATCAACTCCAAATGGATCAAAGACTCAAATATATGAATGAAAACTAAAAAATTCCAACAAGAACACATAGAGGAGTATCTTCAGTTCCTTTTGTTAGGCAGTGGTTTCTTAGACTTTACAGTCAAAGCACAAGCAACAAAATTAAAAAATAGATAAATAAAACCTCATCAGAATGAAATGCTTTTGTGCAACAAAGGACTTTATCATGGAAGGAAAATGACAACCTACACAATGGGAGAAAATATTTGGAAACCACATGAGTTGGTCTGAATGGATTATGTACCCTAGAAAAGCAATGCCTTAATCCTAACTCATCATGTGAAGGCAACAGTTTCTTTTAACTCCTATTCGGTGCTATAGGTTGGAAACCTATTAGATTATCTCCACAGAGATGTAACTCTGTGGATATTAAGCTGGATTAGAGGGAGATGTGACTTCACCCATTCCAGGTGGGTCTTGATTAGTTTATTGGAATCCTTTCAAAGAGGAAACACTTTGGAGAGAGTCCTTTCTAGAACATGAAAACCATGAGAGTACACCAGCCAGTGACCTTTGGAGATGAAGAAGGCAAATGCCCCTGGGGGAGCTTCATGAAACAAGAAGCCTGGAGAGAAAGCTAGCAGATGTCATCATCATGTTCACCATGTGCCTTTCCAGTTGAGAGAGAAACTCTGAACTTCATCAGCCTTTCCTGAGTGAAGGTAACCTCTTCTTGGTGCCTTAATTTGGACATTTTTATAAACTTGCTTTAATTAGGACATTTTCATGGCCTTAGAACTGCAAACTTGCAAATTAATAAATTCCCCCTTTTAAAAGGGGGTATATCACATTCTAGCAACCAGCAAACTAGAACATCACATATCTGATAAGGGCTTTATACCCAGAATGCATAAAGAAATATATAAACAATATAAAGAAATCCTACAACTCAACAACAAAAAAGACAAATAACCCAATCAGAAAATGGACAAAATACTCGAACAGACATTTCTCCAAATAAAGATACACAAATGGCCAAAAAATACATTAAAAGATGCTAAATATCATCAGCTATTTAAGGAGACACAAGTCAAAACCATAATGAGCTACCATTTTATATCCACCAGAATGGCTACTTTAAAAAATGGAAAATTAAAAGTGCTGGAGAGGTTGTGGAGAAATAAAATATTCATTCATTGTTGATGGGAATGTAAAATGGTGCAGCCAGTGTTGAAGACAGTTTGGTAGTTCCTCAGAAAATGAAGCATAGAATTATACCATATGAACCAGGAATCTCACTTCTAAATAGATACACAAAGGCATTGAAATCAGGGACTTGAACAGATATATGCCCACCAATCATTGTAGTGGCATTATTTACAAGTGCCGAAAGATGACGTTAACCCAAGTGTCCATCAACCAATGAATGGATAAATAAAATGTGGACTATTCATCTGATGGAATATAATTCAGTCATAAAAAAGAATGAAGTTCTGATTTATGCAACATGGAAGAAACTCGAAGATATCATGTTGAGTGAAACAAGCCAGACAGAAAAGGAAGAAAGTTGTATAATCTCCTGATAAAAAAAATAGAATAAAAAAATCAATAGTCAGAAACAAGAACATAGATTATCAGGTGCTGGGTTGAGGATACAGAATGGGGAATTAATGCTTAAGTTGTACAGAGTTTGTGCTTGAGGTGGTAGAAATGGGTGGTGGCGATGGTGGCACATTTTGAACTTAATTAACAGCACTGAATTATATGTTTGAATGCGGTTAAAAAAGGAAATTTTAGGCTGTATACATGTTACTAGAATAATTTTTTAAAAAATATAAGAATGTACAACACAAAGAGTGAACTCTAATATAAATGATGGACTGTAGTTCATAGTACAATTATAAAAAATGTTCTTTCATGAGTTGTAACAAAAGTACCACACTAATAGGGTGCTATATCAGAATTCTGTATTCTATAAATGATTTTTCCATAAACCTACTGCTTTTCTAATAGAAAAAAAATACTTGTTAGGAAAGACTCCCATATTCACCAATATGGCAGACAAGTTGTCCAGGACTGAACATCTAATAGCACTAGATAAAAATACAAGAAAACATTTTTTTGAGGGCATGGCTGAGCCTTTAAAGAGAAAAGTAAGAGAAATTTTCAGATATCTGAGTAAATGAAGAGGAAAAAGTACGTTAGCAATTGCCTTGAGGCATCTATTATCCCCAATTAACTGAGTCTTGGGTTTTAGAGGGCTGAAGATATGGGAGCAGGAGCAAAACCTGGGGCCCCACCACAGTAGGAGATTGGATTGGAGACCTCCTTACATTAAAGCCAGGACATCTAAAAGACAAGACACTCAGAGGGTAACCTAGGGGAAACAACATCATCCTTTATAGGGAAATAATAGAAATACCTATTTGTTTTGGCCTTAGCTATTAGTAAAGAGAAAATCTGGCAAAACATCTCGCTTGTGAGTTCCTAACTGCCATGAACTTCCCTCGTGAAGGTTTAGGGAAACAATTTTCACTAGCACAGCCCCACAAATCTCAAGATAAAATTTTGGATTAAAATTTTCTTGGGATGTAGCATCTCATGTCTCCGGTGTAAACAGCCTTAAATCCTCTCAAAAGGGATGGATTTAGAATTTGCTTGTTCAGAGGTAATCACTACTGATAACTCTTTCTTGTAGATTATAGTTGTTTGCATTATTTGCCTTTATTTTTTCCCTGTACTTATTTATTCAATTGCCTAAATTAATTCCTTTTTAAAGAATGATCTATTAAACAAAGAGAACACCCTTGTTCTTTCCATGTTTGCATTTGTCTGGGAATGTCTTTGCTCATCCTTTGTATCTTGTGTGTGTGTGTGTGTGTGTGTGCGTGTGTGTGTGTGTGTGTGTGTGTGTGTGTGTGTGTGTCTGCTTTGTAAAAATTTCTGAAAAGAACTTTAGATCTGTTTGTTGTATATAATAAAAGTTGGGTTTTGTTTTGGAACCAAAAAAAAGGGGAGGGTGTCCTGGTTTGAAAGGAAGTATGCCCCCTAAGAAAAGCCATGTTTTAATATAAATTTCATAAAGGTAGAAAAATCCCTATTCAATACTGTATGTTTGAAACTGTAATTAGATCATCTGCCTGGATGATGTGATTTAGTCAAGAGTGGTTGTTAAACTGGATTAAGGGATGACATGTCTCCACCCATTTGGGTGGGTCTTGATTAGTTTCTGAAGTCCTATAAAAGAGGAAACATTTTGGAGAATGAGAGATTCAGAGAGAGCAGAGAATGCTGCAGCACCACGAAGCAGAGAGTCCACCAGCCAGTGACCTTTGGAGATGAAGAAGGAAAACTCCTCTCAGGGAGCTTCAAGAAACAGGAAGCCAGGAGACAAAGCTAGCAGATGACACCGTATTCGCCATGTGCCCTTCCAGCCAAGAGAGAAGCCCTGACTGTGTTCGCCATGTGCCTTCTCACTTGAGAGAGAGACCTTGAACTTCATCAGCCTTCTTGAACCAAGGTATCTTTCCCTGGATGCCTTTGATTGGACATTTCTATAGACTTATTTTAATTGGGACATTTTCTCAACCTTAGAACTATAAACTAGCAACTTATTAAATTCCCCTTCTAAAAGCCATTCTGTTTCTGGTATATTGCATTCCGGCAGCTAGCAAACTAGAACAGAGGGGATGGTCTTTAAACCCAGACTCCAAATAGTTCCCATGGATAGTACCCATGAATAGGGCCTCACAACAACAACAACCACAAAAATTACAAAACACACAAGGAATAAAAACAGCATAAGCTATGGTCTTCAGAAACAAAGCCAAATAAACAAACAAACAAAAACCAGAAACTGTAAAATAGACATGCAAAGCCTGCTAGTACAGAATTTATAAGGTATAGAATATAAAACAAATTTATTCAAAATATTTAATGATGAAAAAGAATTCAAAAGATTCTAAGAAATAAGGTTATTATATTTGATTAGGCAAAAGAAAAGCAATACAGCTACTAGAAATGCTAGAATGCAATTGACATTAGAAACTTGATGCAGAGGTTCCAAGATGGTGGAATTTAGTTCATCCTCCAGAGCAGCTGGTAAATAGCCAGGAATGGTACAGAACAACTGCTGGGGCCACATCAGTGACCAGACACACAGGGTACACCTGTCTGGACAACCTGGGCCAGCTGTGATTCCACCCAGAACTGTGAGTCCCCCAAGCCTTGGAGGTCAGCACCCTGCCCCCACAGGCTGGTTCCCAGAAGGGAAAGGAGAGAGACTTACTAGCACCAGGAACAGGGCTCAACCAAGCTCCAGTTGTGGAATTAACAAATTCTGATAACTGAAATAGGCCCCCTGCACAGATAAACCTCTAATAAGAGCTAACAGTACTAGGAGATTTTGCCCCAGCACAGAGGGGGAAGAGCTGATGAGAAAATAAAAAGAGATGTTTTGGATTGGATAGCACAAAATTCTTGAAAAGGGCTGGATCCTAAAAAAAATATGGGGCACATAGAACCTGGAGATACACAGAGCAATGTAACAACTGAACCTCTTGTTTAACAAACCCAAGGAATGGCAGTGCTGCTCTGAAAGTTTTTTTGTTAGCTTTGTTTCTACTATTTAACTGCTCATTAGATAGAACTACAAGGCTTCTCAGGCTCCAACTGCCCCAAGCAAGGGCAGAATTAAGCTCATCTGAGAGACAAAAAGGCTGGTCAACTAAAAGGAGTTAATTCCCTGAAGGCTGTGCCTTCCCAAGGAGAGGGGTGGGGGCTCAGCTCAGGTGGAATCCTTCCCTCAAGAAATTCAGACCCCAGGGACTGGAAAACTGAAGCAATTAAAGCCAGCCTACAACCTCTCCTCTGTCTCCACCATGACCCCAGCAGGGAGAGTCTATTGAAGTTAAAGGCACCACATCACTTTATACTGATGGGAAACCACAGGCAGACAAGCACCACATACTGGGCGGGATAGGAAAAACACAGAGTCTAGAGGCTTCATGGGAAAGTCTGTCAACCTGCTGGGTCTCACCCTCAGGGGAAACTGATGCAGGTGACTCCTCCTGAGAGGAGGCCAGTCTGCTCTGGGAAAATCTGACTGGGATCTATAATATCTAAGACCACCCTACAAAAAAAAAAAAAAAGGCTCCATATAGGCAGGGCAAGAAACAAGAAAACAAGAACTGAAAAAATTTTTTAAACAAAACCTATGCTAGAGGTCTACAATAAGTTGAACTGAATGTCAAAGAATAGATAGAGAACAAAACCATCCAGCAAGAAAATTCTAGGTAAAAGAGTGAAAACAATCTCCAGAATAAACTAATGAAGGAAATTAAATGCCTAGACACCAGCGAAAAATAACAAGTCATACTAGGAAAATTGAAGATATGGCCCAGGCAAAGGAACAAACTACCCATTTAAATGAGATACAGGAGTTGAAACAACTAATTCAGGATATTCACAAGGCCTGGAAAATCTCATCAAAAATCAAATCAATGAGTTGAGGGAGGATATGAAGAAGGTAATAGGCAACAAAAAAAATAAAAAATCTGAAAAAACAAATAAAAAAAGACTTATAGGAATGAAAGGCACAGTAGGAGACATGATAAAATAATGGAAACCTACAAGAATAGATTTGAAGAGGCAGAAGAAAGGATTAGTGAACTGGAGGACTGGATATCTGAAATGCCACATACGAAAGAAAATATGGGGAAATGATTGGAAAAATATGCACAGGGTCTCAGGGAATTGAATGACAATATGGAGTGCATGAATATATGTGCTGTAGGTGTCCCAGAAGGAGAAGAGGAGGGAAAAGGAGGAGAAAGACTAATGGAGGAAATAATCACTGAAATTTTTCCATCTCTTATGAAAGACGTAAAATTTCAGTTCCAAGAAGTGCAGCGTACTCCAAACAGAATAGATCCAAATAGACATACTCCAAGACACTTACTAATCAGACTGTCAGATGTCAAAAACAAAGAGAGAATTTTGAAAGCAGCAAGAGAAAAGCAATCCATCACATACAAGGGAAACCCAATAAGACTATGTGTAGATTTCTCAGCAGAAACCATGGAGGCAAGAAGACAGTGGGGATGATATATTTAAATTACTAGAAGAGAAAAACTGCCAACCAAGAATTCTATATCCAGCAAAATTGTCCTTCAGAAATGAGAGGGAAATTAAAACATTTTTAGACAAAAAAAATCACTGAGAGAATTTGTGACCAAGAGACTGTCTCTGCAAGAAAATTGGTGAGTGGTTTAAGCAGCAGATTGGGCATAGCTGAAGTGAGAATCCTTGAACTGTAGCATACATCAGAAAAAAAATTACACAGAACTTAACCCAGAGAAACAGAGGAAAGGAAAATTGGGAAGAGAGGTAAGGTAACATGGAGGATGGGATGAAATTCCAAAGGGAGATAATAGAGAGAATAGGGAAGAGGCAATATTTGATGACGAGTAGATGAGAATTTTTCAGAACTGATAAAAGACCCAAATCCTCATATTCAAGAAACACAGTAAATCCCAAACAGAGCAAATTAGAACAGGGCAATTTATTGTTCTTAAATTTCAGAGCATGAAAGCAAAAAATAAAAAATCTTAAAATGATTAAATAGTTTGATCTTCTAAAGAGAAAATACAGATTACTTATAAAACAATAAGTTAAACTTAATTGACACCTAAATTCTCAAAAGCAACAAAGAAGACAGAAGAAGATGAAAAAATACATTCAGAAGGCCTAGAACAAATGAGTGTCAACTTATATTTCTATTGTTTAAAACAATAGTAATGTCTAATTAGTGGAACTTACAAAGAGATAATAGAACAAATACACAGGGAAACACACGTAATTGGAAGGGTGCGATTGGAGTTAGGTTCCTACATTTTTCTGGAGAAGGGTAAAAATACTGGTTAACTGCAGACTTTCGTGTTAAAATTTCAGTGCAAACTCAGAAAGAATAGAAATAAAGTAATCAACTTAAAAGGAAAAAAATGCATTAGGTGCTATAACTTCAAGCAATCCAAAATAAGGCAATAAAAGAAGAAAGAAGGGGATGCATGGAAACAGTTATCAAAAAAATAGCATAAAATAAGATGGTAGAAATTAATCCAAAGACATCAGTATATCCAATCAATGTTTTTAAGTTTAAATGAAAAGAAGGTCAGACTGAAGAAATAAAATCTAGTGATGTGAAAACACACTAAACTAAAGCACGATAAGGTTTAACATTTTAAAATAAAAAAAGATAAACTAGGTAACTATTAAAAAGAAAGCTGCTCTAACAGTATTTGTAGCAGGCAAATAGATTTTAAAGCCAAAACAGATTAAGTCAAAAGAGGGTCACTGCATATGAATGAATGTTCAATTGCTCAGGAAAATAGAACAATTCTTTTTAAAAATATTTTAATGAGAAATCTTCACACACTTTAATTCCATACGCAGTATATAATCAATGGCTCGTAATATCGCATGGTTGTGTATTCATCACCATGATCATTTTCAGAACATTTGCATCACTCCGGAAAAAGAAATAAAAAGAAAAAAACTCATACATACTGTTCTAGTTTGCTAGCTGCCAGAATGCAACACACCAGAGATTGTTTGGCTTTTAATAAAAGGGGATTTATTTTGTTAGTTCTTCAGAGGAAAGACAGCTAACTTTATCAATCCCATGATGCTGGGTCCTGGCAAATACCAGGAGTTCTGTCCCATGTTACTAGGGAGATTTACACCCCTGGAAATCATATCTTACGTAGGAGGGAGGGCAGTGAGTTCACCTGCTGAGTTGGCTTAGAGAGAGAGAGACGCCACATCTGAGCAACAAAAGAGGTTCTCTGGGGGTGACTCTTAGACATAATTATAAGTAGGCTTAGCCTATCCTTTACAGGAATATGTTTCATAGGGGCAAACCCCAAGATCAAGGACTCAGCTTATAGAATTATTGTCTCCACTGCTTGCAAGAATATCAAGAATTCCCCAGATAGCTAAGTTGAATATTTTCCTCCTTTCTCCCCAGTACCTCAATGGGACTTAGCAAATACTTTTCATTCTCTGCCCAAATTATTCTGGGATACATCAGGACATCACATTAATCTGTACAAACCAGCAATATCTCATGCCCTATTTAAGATCCCATGTAGTTATGGTGTTCAAATAAACTGACCATACAAGTTAAATTAGATAATGCAGTAACCAAAATATAAATTTTGCACCAAATAAACATCTCTCCCTTTTGTCTCACGCAGAATTGAAGTTTTAAAATATGGACCAGATCATCCTTTACCCTGTATTCTGATTTACCTTGGTTCATGAAAATAGATCAATTCTTAAATTGTGTGCCCCTAATTAAACAGCCTCAAAACATGGAAAGCAAAAATAAATAAAACTATAAGGAAAAACAAACAAGTTCACCATCAAAGTGAAAAATGTTATTGCATCTCTCTCAATAAGGTATAGATCAAAAACCTGGAAACTCTCAACACTATTAAAAGCTTGATCTAATGGACATGGCACACAATAATTTCATCTTCTCCGGAGATTTTTTTCCAAACACACATAGAACACTGTGGCAGAGACAGACCTGTGAGTCCCCCAAACCACTGTTCTTTCCCTTGTTTTCACCTGGGTACATCGCCATTCCAAGTAAGGAACTACATTTCCCAGTCTTTGGGTGAAGGCGTGGCCACCCGACTGTGACCCGGCCAATAGGATGTAAATGGAAGCCACGTGCGCACAAAAGGGAGGAACTCGCTCCCCCCCTTCCCTTTCCTCTTTCCTCCTGTCTGGAATGTGGTTTGATGGCGCCTGTGTACAAAGAGAGAAAATCAAGAATATGTGCGGCAGCACCATTCATCATAGCTGACAACTGGTAATGCCCCAAGTGTCCATCTATGGTGGAATGAATAAATACATTTGGAGACATAAAACTATACGTCATACAGGACATGTGATGGTGGTTCAATGGCAGAATTCTCACCTGCCGTGCTGGAGACCCGGGTTCGATTTCCGGTGTCTGCCCATGCAAAACAACAACAACAACAACAAAACTGTACATTATACAAATGTAAAATTATATGTTGTACAGTGTAAAACTATTCTGGAATTGAAATGATTGAACAACAGCTACATCTGTCAAATGGCATGGAATGAAACAGGACATGGAGCAATGTACACAGTACATTCTCAGTCATCTAAAAGTCAAAAACTAAATAATATATTTTTTGAGGGATGCATACCAGTGTTGTAGAAACTACAAGAAAAAGCAAGAGAATGATAAATTCAACATTCAGCAGAGTGGATACCTCCTCAGGGAGTGGAGGGAAAGGAAAGATGCAATTGAGGAGGGGTCCGTGGAGGGCTTCAGATGTACTGGTAATGTTTAATACTAGGTGTTTACACTAGTCAGTTTTAGCCTCAGTCTTTAAATTGTACATATGCATTATATATTCTCTTTTGCATATGTTACATATTTCATAATAAAAAGCGAGTTTAGAAGAAATGGTTAACAGGGAAAATGCCAGATTCTACCTAGACACTTATACCTTTAAAAGCCACAACAGTTATGGCTTATCTATTGTTTAATGCTCAACCAATTTGGGAAGCACTCGTGATATCAATTAAGAATGTAGAGGATATTGTTATGAAGTGATTCTTTGATCAACCCTGTCATTTGGAGTATGCAAAGAAGAACAAGCAGGAATTAGTGGCAGCATACTCTAATTACAGGATAAATATCCTGAATAATTCCTTGAATGCAATGCTTGCAACCAGTCATTTCACAGTTGTGGCAAAGATCACCTTCTCCCATGAATCCTTGGCTAGGAAGAGTAACAAGTCACAAAGGCTCAAGACTTGTTTCCAATTCATCTCTGCCCGTACTCAGCTGCTTTGGGAGCCCCTCATTAGACCTTCTGTATTAGCTCCCTCTGAGCTGCTCCCAGGTTCAGTTTTCTTTTCCTTTCGGAAGGCTATCACTCTCAAAGGTTTACATGTTTTTTTTCACTTAGGCAATCACCTCTCACAAGACACTCTTAGGCTTAGCCTTTTTTTTCAAGGTCAAAATGAATTTCTCTAAAACTCCTGTACCTCCGCTATTCTGTACCCAATCATTCGATGTTCCTCTAAGGAGCCAGGTGTCCCCTTCACTCTAAGGACCCAGAAATAACCAGCTATCAAACTTCCTGTGGAAATCACCAATTCGTAGCAGTCAGAGCTAAACATGTGTTCAGATTCATCTTGGCTGTCCTTGCTGTGTGCATTGTCTTCGGAAACAATAGCTCACTTTCCGTGTCAACTCAGGCCTCCCCACAGAGCCACTCTGGGCCTGGCCACCTGCCCTCTGCCACCTCCCTCCAGCTCCACTGCCCGCCCCCTTCTATCTGCCTCAGCTGTGGCCGCTCTCGGGGGGCTTGCCTGGTATCCGTGTGCAGCCCTCCTCACTGCAGGAGCCATCACTTAAGAGTGTGCCTGTGACCTGTGTCATAACGGAGGACAGATTATTACAGATGTGCATGGGCTCGTCCTGTCATTAAGGTATGACGTCTGGGATTTTACAGTTCCTCGAAATACCGAAATTTTCAAGAAGATTTAGCACACACACACAAAAAGCATAAAAGGGGCTGGGAAGTCACCTCTATGGATGACAAAACCACAATGTGTTTACAAAAATAAATGAATTATTGTATAAATTATAAAATAGGTGCAGTGAAAAGGGATAAATATTCCCAAAGAGCCTCATTTATTCATAAAATGCACCGTTGGGCCCCCTGAGAAGGCTTCCGGTCCACCAGAGCAGATCGAATGGGCAGCTTAGTCTTTCCAGGAGAACAGCTGCAGGCATCCTAATGCCCTTTGCCCCTTGGACTGTTTTGCATTTCTAGGTCAGAGGTCAGACTTCCCACTGGCCACCCGTGGTCCCTGCACACGAGCCTCCCCGGGACTCTAGCCAAGGCCGTAAGCCCTCAGAGCAGCCCGATCTCCTGCCCCCCCCCACCCCCCCCCACTGCACCCTCGCAGGGCAGCACTGTCCTGCACCCTGCAAACCTCCCTAAAGGTTGTGAACCCCCTGAGTACACCCCCAGGGCACCCAGCTCTCGTCAGGCAGCCTTTGTCTTCAAATAGCCAGCATCCGTTTGTTTGGTTTTCCTTATTTCACCGTTAGGAAGGACATAAGGAAATCTGGCCTCATATTACCCAGAAATTAGGGGAGGGGTATTCCTTTAGTCCTTTTGGAGCAGAGCAGGTGTTCGTTAGCCTTGGCGGGTGGGGTGGGGGTGGGGGTGACGTGTGAGGGGGGCAGTGAATGGGTAACAAGATGTTCTGCGGATGGAAATTTAAAACACCCAAAGCTAGATGCTGGGATTTATACCTTCCATCGGATTCTCAAGGTGTTCATCAAAGTCTAAGACCCCCTCTCGTAGGCATGTGGGCTGCAGAGTCAGGTGGGCTTGATTTTGAATCCCTGTTCTGCCACAAACTAGCTTTCTGACCTTGAACCTGTGATTTCCTCTCTATGGGCCTCAGTTTTCCCGTCTTTAAAATAGAAGTAATAATACCTACCTCAAAGATTTGTCGTCAGGATTAATAGAGACCATGTTTATATAGCAACACAGTCTCAGGCTCATAATAAGCCCTTAATATAGGTTTCTATGTTATTAATAATACCCTGACTGAGATATTACCCAATCTGTCACCAGAAAAGACCATTTATAAATCACAGAAGCACCATGTTCTCTTCATCATAGCTTACACGTGGCCAGCACCCATTGCAAAGTGAGTGAAATTTGTCTATAGGAGCCCTGGCCCTCTGTTTACTCCAACTTTTAATACCCTTATTTCTCTTATGGGAGACTTCTGACCAGTGTTAGCTCCAGAATTTCTACATAGAAGTGGCTTACACTCTCCAAGCTGGCCAGAAATGGGCTTGGGCTTGAAGCCATATTTGTACAGCATTCATGTGGGGAAAATGACAACGGGCCACATCAGTGAACATAGGAGTTGTCGGGAAGCAGCAGAGGCAGAGATTATGTGGACCATCCCCCAGAGTTACCCCTGCCTCAGGCACCCACTGTGATATCTGCTTCAGACAAGGTCCCACAGTTTTCTAAAGATGCAGCTCCTAGCACCCTGGTTCTATCTGTTTCCTTTGTCTAATAAGAAAATAATTCTCTCCTTTCCTTAGAATTTGCTGTTTGCAGCTAATCTGGAAATATAATCCACCCTAGTGTTTTTTTGTTGTTGTTGTTGTTTTATTAATTAAAAAAAATTAACAAAACATTTAGAAATCATTCCATTCTACATGTACAATCAGTAATTCTTAATATCATCACATAGTTGCATATTCATCATTTCTTAGTACATTTGCATCGATTTAGAAAAAGAAATAAAAAGACAACAGAATAAGAATTAAAACATTAATAGAAAGAAAAAAAAAAACCCTATACCTCACATGCAGCTTCATTCAGTGTTTTAACATAATTGCATTACAATTGGGTAGTATTGTGCTGTCCATTTCTGAGTTTTTATATCCAGTCCCGTTGTACAGTCTGTATCCCTTCAGCTCCAATTACCCCTTCTCTCTCTTTTTTTTTTAATTAACGGAAAAAAAGAAATTAACACAACATTTAGAAATCGTTCCATTCTACATATGCAATCAGTAATTCTTAACATCATCACATAGATGCATGATCATCAATTCTTAGTACATTTGCATCGGTTTAGAAGAACTAGCAACACAACCGAAAAAGATATAGAATGTTAAATAGAGAAAAAAATAAAAGTAATAATAGTAAAGTCAAAACAAAACAAAACAAAACAGAACAAAACAAAAACCAATAGCTCAGATGCAGCTTCATTCAGTGTTTTAACATGATTACTTTACAATTAGGTATTATTGTGCTGTCCATTTTTGAGTTTTTGTATCTAGTCCTGTTGCACAGTCTGTATCCCTTCAACTCCAATTGCCCATTATCTTACCCTGTTTCTACCTCCTGCTGGACTCTGTTACCAATGACATATTCCAAATTTATTCTCGAATGTCCGTTCACATCAGTGGGACCATACAGTATTTGTCCTTTAGTTTTTGGCTAGACTCACTCAGCATAATGTTCTCTAGGTCCATCCATGTTATTACATGCTTCATAAGTTTATCCTGTCTTAAAGCTGCATAATATTCCATCATATGTATATACCACAGTTTGTTTAGCCACTCTTCTGTTGATGGAGATTTTGGCTGTTTCCATCTCTTTGTAAATAACGCTGCTATAAACATTGGTGTGCAAATGTCCGTTTGTGTCTTTGCCCTCAAGTCCGTTGAGTAGATACCTAGCAATGGTATTGCTGGGTCGTATGGCAATTCTATATTCAGCTTTTTGAGGAACCGCCAAACTGCCTTCCACAGTGGTTGCACCATTTGACATTCCCACCAACAGTGGATAAGTGTGCCTCTTTCACCGCATCCTCTCCAGCACTTGTCATTTTCTGTTTTGTTGATAATGGCCATTCTGGTGGGTATGAGATGATATCTCATTGTGGTTTTGATTTGCATTTCTCTAATGGCCAGGGACATTGAGCATCTCTTCATGTGCCTTTTGGCCATTTGTATTTCCTCTTCTGAGAGGTGTCTGTTCAAGTCTTTTTCCCATTTTGTAATTGGGTTGGCTGTCTTTTGTTGTTGAGTTGAACAATCTCTTTATAAATTCTGGATACTAGACCTTTATCTGATACGTCATTTCCAAATATTGTCTCCCATTGTGTAGGCTGTCTTTCTACTTTCTTGATGAAGTTCTTTGATGCACAAAAGTGTTTAATTTTGAGGAGCTCCCATTTATTTATTTCCTTCTTCAGTGTTCTTGCTTTAGGTTTAAGGTCCATAAAACCGCCTCCAGTTGTAAGATCCATAACATATCTCCCTACATTTTCCTCTAACTGTTTTATGGTCTTAGACCTAATGTTTAGATCTTTGATCCATTTTGAGTTAACTTTTGTATACGGTGTGAGACATGGGTCTTCTTTCATTCTTTTGCATATGGATATCCAGTTCTCTAGGCACCATTTATTGAAGAGACTGTTCTGTCCCAGGTGAATTGGCTTGACTGCCTTATCAAAGATCAAATGTCCATAGATGAGAGGGTCTATATCTGAGCACTCTATTCGATTCCATTGGTCGATATATCTATCTTTATGCCAATACCATGCTGTTTTGACCACTGTGGCTTCATAATATGCCTTAAAGTCAGGCAGCGCGAGACCTCCAGCTTCGTTTTTTTTCCTCAAGATGTTTTTAGCAATTCGGGGCACCCTGCCCTTCCAGATAAACTTGCTTATTGGTTTTTCTATTTCTGAAAAATAAGTTGTTGGGATTTTGATTGGTATTGCATTGAATCTGTAAATCAATTTAGGTAGGACTGACATCTTAACTATATTTAGTCTTCCAATCCATGAACACGGTATGCCCTTCCATCTATTTAGGTCTTCTGTGATTTCTTTTAACAGTTTTTTGTAGTTTTCTTTATATAGGTTTTTTGTCTCTTTAGTTAAATTTATTCCTAGGAATCATTTTAAGGAAGTTCCCTTGTATTCCTATCTTTTGAAGTGTTTTCAACAGGAAAGGATGTTGAATCTTGTCAAATGCCTTCTCTGCATCAATTGAGATGATCATGTGATTTTTCTGCTTTGATTTGTTGATATGGTGTATTACATTAATTGATTTTCTTATGTTGAACCATCCTTGCATACCTGGGATGAATCCTACTTGGTCATGATGTATAATTCTTTTAATGTGTTGTTGGATACGATTTGCTAGAATTTTATTGAGGATTTTTGCATCTATATTCATTAGAGAGATTGGTCTGTAGTTTTCTTTTTTTGTAATATCTTTGCCTGGTTTTGGTATGAGGGTGATGTTGGCTTCATAGAATGAATTAGGTAGTTTTCCCTCCACTTTGATTTTTTTGAAGAGTTTGAGGAGAGTTGGTACTAATTCTTTCTGGAATGTTTGGTAGAATTCACATGTGAAGCCATCTGGTTCTGGACTTTTCTTTTTAGGAAGCTTTTGAATGACTAATTCAATTTCTTTACTTGTGTTTGGTTTGTTGAGGTCATCTATTTCTTCTTGAGTCAAAGTTGGTTGTTCATGTCTTTCCAGGAACCCGTCCATTTCATCTAAATTGTTGTATTTATTAGCGTAAAGTTGTTCATAGTATCCTGTTATTACCTTCTTTATTTCTGTGAGGTCAGTAGTTATGTCTCCTCTTCCATTTCTGATCTTATTTATTTGCATCCTCTCTCTTCTTCTTTTTGTCAATCTTGCTAAGGGCCCATCAATCTTATTGATTTTCTCATAGAACCAACTTCTGGTCTTATTGATTTTCTCTATTGTTTTCATGTTCTCAATTTCATTTATTTCTGCTCTAATATTTGTTATTTCTTTCCTTTTGCTTGCTTTGGGATTAGTTTGCTGTTCTTTCTCCAGTTCTTCCAAGTGAACAGTTAATTCCTGCATTTTTGCCTTTTCTTCTTTTCTGATATTGCCATTTAGGGCAATAAATTTCCCTCTTAGCACTGCCTTTGCTGCATCCCATAAGTTTTGATATGTTGTGTTTTCATTTTCATTTGCCTCGAGGTATTTACTAATTTCTCTTGCAATTTCTTCTTTGACCCACTGGTTGTTTAAGAGTGTGTTGTTGAGCCTCCACGTATTTGTGAATTTTCTGGCACTCCGCCTATTATTGATTTCCAACTTCATTACTTTATGATCCGAGAAAGTGTTGTGTATGATTTTAATCTTTTTAAATTTGTTAAGACTTGCTTTGTGACCCAGCATATGGTCTATCTTTGAGAATGATCCATGAGCTCTTGAGAAAAAGGTGTATCCTGCTGTTGTGTGATGTAATGTCCTATAAATGTCTGTTAAGTCTAGCTCATTTATAGTAATATTCAGATTCTCTATTTCTTTATTGATCCTCTGTCTAGATGTTCTGTCCATTGATGAGAGTGGGGATTTGAAGTCTCCAACTATTATGGTAGATGTGTCTATTTCCCTTTTCAGTGTTTGCAGTGTATTCCTCACGTATTTTGGGGCATTCTGGTTTGGTGCGTAAATATTTATGATTGTTATGTCTTCTTGTTTAATTGTTCCTTTTATTAGTAGATAGTGTCCTTCTTTGTCTCTTTTAACTGTTTTACATTTGAAGTCTAACTTGTTGGATATTAGTATAGCCACTCCTGCTATTTTATGGTTGTTATTTGCATGAAATATCTTTTCCCAACCTTTCACTTTCAACCTACGTTTATCTTTGGGTCTAAGATGTGTTTCCTGTAGACAGCATGCAGAAGGATCCTGTTTTTTAATCCATTCTACCAGTCTATGTCTTTTGATTGGGGAATTCAGTCCATTAATATTTAGTGTTATTACTGTTTGGATAATATTTTCCTCTACCATTTTGCCTTTTGTATTATATATATCATATCTGACTTTCCTTCTTTCTACACTCTTCTCCATATCTCTCTCTTCTGTCTTTTCGTTTCTGACTCTAGTGCTCCCTTTAGTATTTCTTGCAGAGCTGGTCTCTTGGTCACAAATCCTCTCAGTGACTTTTTGTCACTGAGAATGTTTTAATTTCTCCCTCATTTTTGAAGGACAATTTTGCTGGATATAGGAGTCTTGGTTGGCAGTTTTTCTCTTTTAGTAATTTAAATATATCATCCCACTCTCTTCTAGCCTCCATGGTTTCTGCTGAGAAATCTACACATAGTCTTATTGGGTTTCCCTTGTATGTGATGGATTCTTTTTGTCTTGCTGCTTTCAAGATCCTCTCTTTCTCTTTGACCTCTGACATTCTAACTAGTAAGTGTCTTGGAGAACGCCTATTTGGGTCTAATCTCTTTGGGGTGCGCTGCACTTCTTGGATCTGTAATTTTAGGTCTTTCATAAGAGTTGGGAAATTTTCAGTGATAATTTCTTCCATTAGTTTTTCTCCTCCTTTTCCCTTCTCTTCTCCTTCTGGGACACCCACAACACATATATTTGTGCGCTTCATATTGTCCTTGAGTTCCCTGATACCCTGTTCAAATTTTTCCATTCTTTTCCCGATAGTTTCTGTTTGTTTTTGGAATTCAGATGTTCCATCCTCCAAATCACTAATTCTATCTTCTGTCTCTTTGAATCTATCATTGTAGGTATCCATTGTTTTTTCCATCTTTTCTACTTTGTCCTTCCCTTCCGTAAGTTCTGTGATTTGTTTTTTCAGTTTTTCTATTTCTTCTTTATGTTCAGCCCATGTCTTCTTCATGTCCTCCCTCAATTTATCGATTTCGTTTTTGAAGAGGTTTTCCATTTCTGTTCGTATATTCAGCATTAGTTGTCTCAGCTCCTGTATCTCATTTGAACTATTGGTTTGTTCCTTTGACTGGGCCATATTTTCAATTTTTTGAGCGTGATCCGTTATCTTCTGCTGACGTCTGCGCATTTAGACAGATTTCCCTGGGTGTTGGATCCAAAAGTTTGGAAGATTATTCTGTGAAATCTCTGGGTTCTGTTTTTCTTATCCTGCCCAGTATGTGGCGCTCGTGGCACACGTTTGTCTGCGGGTCCCACCAGTAAAAGGTGCTGTGGGTCCTTTAACTTTGGAAAACTCTCACCGTCCGGGAGGTTTGCTAGCCGAAGTGGCTTGGAAGAGTGCCATCCGGCCCGGGGTCCGAACGCGGGGAGGGTCGCTGGCTGCCGCAGTCCGGGAACGCGCCCGCCCGAATTTCCTAGTCGGCCCGGGGCGCCAAGCGTGGCGGGAGGTTCACCAGCCGCAGCGACCCGCCCGGGGGAGTGCACGTTCCCGGGGAGTCACGGGTTTGAAGGGCCCCCCCCATCACTGTTCTCCGCGGCCTGGGGATTTCCGATCCAATTCTCTCAGTTGGTCCGGGGGGCCACGCGTGGTGTGGGCGCCAGCCGCCACAGTTTGAGGGGACCGCCTGTCCAATTCTCCCAGCCGGCCCGGGAAGGGGGAAGGGAGTGACTCCGGCCGCCTGCCGCCCCACCCGGTGAAGCCTGCACCCCTCGGCAATCTCACCAGAGCGGATTCTCTCAGCCAGCCAGCCATTCCAGGATGGGGTACTCTGTCTTTTTTATCTCTGTCGTGGCTTTGGGAGCTGTTCTGTATCATTTCTACTCCCTTAGTAGCTGTCCTGGAGGAGAAACTAAGATCCGCGCCTCTTACTAAGCCGCCATCTTCTCCAGAAGTCCCCACCCTAGTGTTTTAATGGCTGCTCAGATGTTATACTTCCCAGAGGGGAAACAGCAGAATAAATGATCCTATCCCAAGAAACAATTTTAATGGCAGGAGTTATGGGCACAGTTGCTAGCCAGTCAAGGAGGGTTTTTAGATAGGTAGAGTGGAGTTAGCCTGCCACTTTTTTTTTGTTTACTGGGTGTTTGCATTTACCAGCTGCTGGAATACAATATTTCAGAAACAGAATGGCTTCTAAGAATGGGAATTTAATAAATTGCAAGTTTATAGTTCTAAGGCCATAAAAATGTTCCAATTAAAGCAGTCTATAGAAATGTCCAATCTCAGGCATTCAGGGAAAGATACCTTGATTCAAGAAGGCCGATGACATTCAGGGTTTCTCCCTCAGCTGGCAGGGCACATGGTTTCTCTTCTGTACTTCTTGTTTCATGAAGCTGCCCGGAGGTGTTTTGCTTCTTCATCTCCAAAAGTCCCTGACTGGTGGAGTGTCTGCCTCTCATGGCTATGTTGTTCCGAAGCTTTCTCCAAAATACTTCTTCTTTTATAGGATTCCGGTAAACTAATCAAGACTCATGTAAAATGGGTGGAGGCACATCTCCAGCTAACCAAGTTCAATACCCACAATTGAGTCATATCTCCATGGAGATAACCTAATCAAGTTTCCAATCTATAGTACTGAATAGGGATTAGAAGAAACAGTTGCTCCTACAAGATTAACTAAGATTAAAACATAGCTTTTCTAAGATACATAAATCCTTTCAAACCAGCAAACTGGGCAACATATATTATTTTTCTGGAAAGAGTTGAAGAGGTTCTAAGGCTGCAGCCAAGCTGAAGAACCAGATTTTAAGAAAAAAAATAAGTAAAATTGAAATGAATTAAGAGAACTTCTAAAACTGTAAGGCACTTTTTAGATGCAAAGTAAGGGAAGTGGTGATAGCAACAACAGAGAAAATAAACAAAACCAAAAGTTGATTCTTGGAAAGGATCGATAAAACTGACAAACATTTAGCTAGGATGACAAAGGAAAAAAGAGAGAGGACTCAACTAAAGTCAGAAATGAAAAGCAAGAGATTACTAATGATCATACTGAAATAAAGAGGGCTAGGAGGATACTATGAACAACGGTACACCAACAAATTAGATAACCTACATGAAATGGGCAAATTCCTAGAAACACACAAACTACATACATAGACTCAAGAAGAAATAAAAAATCTCAAAAAAGAATAACTAGACAAGCAATTAAATCTGCAATCAAAAACCTCCTAAAGAAAAGCTAGGACCAGATGACAAAATGGGAGCTTTACTAAACAAACCAAGAAGAATTGACAGCAATCCTGCTCAAACTCTTCCAAAAACTTGAAGAGGAAGGAACAATCCCTAATTCATTCTATGAGGCCAACAACACTCTTATACCAAAGCCAGATAAAGACACCACAAGAAAAGAAAATTATAGACTGAATCCAACAGCATAGAATTTTACACCAGTATCAAGTGGGATTTATCCCAGACCTGCAAGGGTAGTTCAACATAAGAAATCAATTAATATAATTCACACATTAACAGAATGAAGGGGGGGAAACAATACAATCATCACAATTGATGCAGGAAAAGCATTTGGCAAAATACAGCCACTTTCTTGATAAAAATACTTAGAACACCAGGAATAGAAGGAAACAACCTCAACATAAGGGGTATTGTTCCAGTTAGTAAGCTGCTGAAATGTAATATACCTGAAATGGAATGGCTTTTAAAAAGGAGAATTTATTAAGTTGCAAGTTTACAGTTCTAAGGCTGAGAAAATGTCAAGATTAATGCAAGGCTATGAAAATGTCCAAGATAAAGATATTGTCATGGTTAGGGACAGGTGTCAACTTGGCCAAGTTGTGGTACCTGTTCATCTGATTGGGCAAGCGCTGGCCTGTCTGTTGCAATGAGGACATTTCATAGGATTAGGTCATGATCACGTCAGCTACATCCACAGCTGATTCCATTTGTAATCAGCCAAAGGGGAGTGTCTTCTGCAATTAGTGATGCTAAATCCAATCATGGGAAGCCTTTTAAGGAGGACTCAGAGGAGACAGGTTGCATTCCTGCTTTGGCTGGTGAGCCTCTCCTGTGAAGTTCGTCCAGGCCATCCATTGGAGTCATCGGCTTCGCAGCCTGCCCTGTGGATTTTGGACTCTGCGTTCCTACGGTCACGTGAGACACTTTCATAAATTTTATATTTGCAAGTGTTCCCTGTTGGTTCTGTTTCTCTAGAGAACCCTAACTAATACAGATATCTTGGTTCAAGAAGGTCAATGATGTTCTAGGTTTCTCTCTCAGCTGGAAAGGCACATAGCAACATCTGCTAGCTTTCTCTCCTCATTTCATAAGGCTTCACCAGGGGTGTTTTCCTTCTGCTTCCAAGGTCTCTGGCTCTGTGAACTCTATTGATTCTAGTGGTTCTGTAGCTATCTCCAAAATGGTTCCTTCTTAAAGGGCCCCAGTAAGCAACCCCACCTTGAATGGGTGCAGACACATCTCCATGGAAACCATCTAATCAAAAGTTACCACCCACACTTAGGTGGGTCATATTGCCATGTAAACAATAAAAAAAGATTCCACCCAGCAATATTGAATGAAGATTAAAGGGTATGGCTTTTCTGGGGTATATAACAGCTTCAAACCAGCACAGGTATATATTAAAAACCCAAAGCTGACATCATGTTTAATGCTGAAAGCTTTCCTTCTAATATATCAGGAGCAAAAAAAAAAGAATGCCCTGCCACCACTGTTATATAATATTGTACTGGAAGTTTTAGCCAAAGCAATTACGCAAGAGAAAAGAATAAAAAGCACTTAAATTGGAAATAAAGAAGTGAAAGTTTTTCTATTTGCAGATGACATGATTCTATATCCAGAAAATCCTGGAAAAATCCACAACAAAGCTACTAGGGCTAATAAATGCATTCAGCAAATTGGCAGGGTACAAGATCAGTACCCCCATATCAGTGTGTCTACACACAAACATTTATAACAATAGGAAGAAGAATCAAGAAAATAATTCCATTTACAAAAGCAACTAAAAGAATCAAATATGTAGGAATAAATCTAACCAAAGATGTACAGAAAAAGAAGAAATCAAGAAAAGAATTCCATTTACAATAGTAGCTAAAAGAATCAAACATGTGGGAATAAATCTAACAAAGGATATACACAGAAAACTACTAAACACTGTTAAAATAAATCAAAGACTTAAATAAATGGAAGGACACTCTGTGTTGATGGATTGGAAGACTGAATATTGTCAAGATGCCAGTTTTACCCAAAGCAATGTATAGATTCAATACAATCCCAATCAAAATTCCAATAGCCTTCTTTGCAGAAATGGAAAAGCCAATCATCTAATTTATATGGAAGGGTAAGGGCCCTCTAATAGCCAAAACCATCTTGAAATGGAAGAATGAAGTAGGAGAACTCACACTTCCTACTTTTAAAACTTATTATAAAGCCCTAGTAGTTGTCCCAGTTTGAAGCTATTATGTACCAAAAGCCATGTCTTTTAATCCTCATTCAGTATTGCTGGGTGGGAACTTTTTTTTGTTTCCATGGAGATGTGACCCACCCAAATGTGGGTGGTAACTTTTAATTAGGTTTCCATGGAGATGTGTGCACCCATTCAAGGTGGGATTGCTTACTGGACCCCTTTAAGAGTGAGCCATTTTGGAAAAAGCTTTAAAGCCAACAGAACCCCCACAGCCAGAGCTCTTTGGAGAGGCAGAAGGAAAACACCCCAGAGGAACCCTTATAAAATGAGAAGAGAAAGCTAGTAGATGTCACCATGTGCCTTTTGAACTGACAAAAGTGTTCTGGACCCATCAGCCTTTCTTGAACCAAGGTATCTTTTCCTGGATGCCTTAGTTTGGATGTTTTCACAGCCTTAGAACTGTAAACTTGCAACTTGATAAATTTCCCTTTTTGAAAGCCATCCTATTTCTGGTATATTGCATTCTGGCAGCTTTTACAAACTAAAACAGTGGTCAAGACAGCATTATATTGGCACAGAAACAGAAATATAGACCAATGAAATCAAACTGAAGGTTCAGAAATGAACCCTCACATTCAAAGTTGACTGATTTTTGACAAGTATGCCAAGTCCATTCATTTGGAAAAGAATAGTCTTTTTAACTCACAGTGCTGGGAAAACGGAATTTCCATTTGCAAATGAATGAAGGTGGCCCTCCATATCCAAAATTAACTCAAAATGGATCAAAGACCTAAATATAAGAGCCAGAACTATAAAACTCCTAGAGGAAAATGTGGAGCAGCAGCCTCAGGAACTTGTGCTAGGCAATGGTTTCTTAGATTTTATACTCAGAGCACAAATAACAAAAGGAAAAATAGTAAATGGGACCTTGTCAGAATTAAAAATCTTTCTGCATCAAAAGACTTCATCATGAAAGTAAAATAACAAGCTACACAATGAGAGAAAATATTTGGAAAATGCATATCTGATAAGTGTTTGATATCCAGAATTTATAAAGAAATCTTACAATTCAACAAAAAGGAGCCAAACAACAAAATTTTTAAAAAAGACTTAGACATTTTTCCAAAGGAGATATACCAAAAAGCACATGAAATAATGCCCAATATCATTAGCCATTAGGGAAATGCAAATCAAAATCACAATCAAGGTTCCTACATTTCACAACCACTAGAATGGCTACTATTTTCTTTTTAAGAAAATTAGAAGTGTTGGAGAGGATGTGGAGAAATAGGAACATTCATTCATTGCTGGTGAGAATGTAAAATGGTGCAGCCACTGTGGAAGACAGTTTGGCAGTTCCTCAGAAGGTCACGTATAGAAATACCATAGAACCCAAGAATCCCACTACTAGATATATACCCTAAAGAATTGAAAGCAGAGACTTGAACAGATAATTACACACTCACGTTCTCAGAGGCATTATTCACAATTGCCAAAAGATGGAAGCAGCCCAAATATCCATCAACTGATTAATGCATTTTAAAAATGTAGCAAACACACAATGGAATATTAGCCCTAAAAAGAAATGAAGTTCTGCTACACGTGAGAAAATGAATGAACCTTGAAAACACCACGAAATAAGCCAGACAGAAAAGAACAAATGTTGTATGATCTCACCGATGTGAAATAACTAGAAAAGGAAATTCATAGAGTCAGAATCTAGAATATGGGTTACAAGGGACAGGTTGAGGGTAGAGAGTAGGGACCTAATGCTTAAATTATATAGTTTCTATTTGGGATGATGGAAAGGTTTTGGTAGTGAATGGTGATGATAGTAGCATGATACTGTGGATACAATTAACAGCACTAAACTGCATGTTTGAACATGGCTAAAAGGGGAAATTTTAGGCTGTATATATGTTACTAGAACAAAAATTTTAAAAGAAATCCATAAACTTCAAAACAAATTGTGAACCCTAAGTTAAACTGTGGACTATAGTTAATAGTGCAACTATAAAAATTTGCTTTGTCAATTGTAACAAATGTACCATACCAATGCAAGGTATTAAAAATAGGGTGGTAGATGGAAACCCTGTATTTTATGCATGATTTTTCTGTAAAAACACAACTTCTCTAATAAATAAATTTACATATATAAATGAACTATCTCCAGCAGAACTGGTGATAAGTCTAGAAACTTTTATTTTGATCCCCAGATATTAGCCTTTAGAGTAGACTATTTGATGGTCTTACAGAGCTCTGAAATTTGGGGCTCCATTGCTAAGGCCATAAACAAATACAATTTTAGAGCCACCGAGTACCTTAAAAGTCATCAAGTCATTAATTTACTTTAAAGCTATTTATTGAGCACCTACTACATGCCTAACCCTGTGAGGATACATGAAAAAATTAAAATGGTCTTTAACCTCAGGGATTTCATGTCTCAGTAAAGAAGAAAGCCACTTAATGAATCATGCTGTAGTGTGATAACAGCCATAAGAGTGGGTAAAATAACTGACTGAAGGTGCTGTGAAAGCCTTCATGGAGAAGTGACATTTGAGCTGGATTTTGGAGAAGTGACATTTGAGCTGGATTTTGAAGAGGGATTTGAAGTTTTTATAGTGGATAAGAGGGTGAAAGGGATATTCCTGATAAAATGAATGGAATATGGGAAAGTTGAGGAGTAGTGAAAGCACAGGGTGGATCTAGGTTGCAGGTAGAAATCTCTAGCTGCTCCTGAAGAAATAATGGTGGAAATAAGCTGGAAAGGGAATTGAAGCCCAACTATGAAGGACTTGCTTCAAGTCCTTCACAGCCTAGTTGGCTTAAACAACAGGCATTTATTGTCTCAGTTTCGATGGCTTGAAGCCCAAGTCCCCAGAGTCTGTAGCTTTCACCTGAGTCTGTAGCATTCTGGGGTTGGCTTGTCAGCAATTCTTGGTGCTCCTTGGCTTGTAGGAGCATTTCTGCCTGTGTCACATGGTGATCTCTCCTTCTCTGAATTCTACTTCTGTGTCTAATTTCCTTTGCTTATAAGGACTTCAAAAGTCATATTGGATTAAGGCCCACCTTCATTCAGTTTGGGCACATCTTAACTAATAATATCTTCACACCCACAGGATGGGAGGTTAGGACTTAAACATGTCTTGGTGGGGAGATGATTCAATTCCCAAGTGACTCTATAAACTAGATTAAGGGGTAAGTCTTATTTCCTACACAAAGCCAGACCTATACATATGCAGTTCTTGGACAGGCTACTTGTTGGATGTCCCTTCAAATCATCAGTCTTTATTTTTCCAATATTTCAGCTGTTGAGCAGGACTGGAGTGGGGAGAACTGAAAGTCTATTATCAAAAACTGTGTAAAACACATAAATTGATACCTGTACTAATTCATTTTCACCAGCCAATGCTGAGTTAAATTCTGAAAAACACTCAAATGTTTCTCAGTTTTCTCTAGTTCTTTTGCTTTCTTGTTTTCTTCTGGCATTTTCTGAATCAAATATATTCGTGGGAGCTCTAGTAAGGGTTTAAAATTTCCATAATAAAGTAAATCACTTTTACCTGACAAACAATAACCTGCCATGTATATGTGGCCTCTAAATTTCAGCTGCTTGCCTACTTTCAGCTGATTGAAACCCTGTATTCACAGAGCAAAAACACTTATCAGAGAAAATGCAGCCAGGGAGGGAGGGTTGTTTTTAAGTTTTTCAATGTGCACTACTGTCTGTGGCAATTGGGATGGAGTCAGTTTACCACTTCTCAGTCATGCCAGGACTTGAGTGTGGAAACCTGAGTTATCTGGCACCATTTTAGTAACTCACAAATGGACTTCTGGGAAGCTCCTGGGACAGCCCATCCTTTATTAGGCTTTGCTCTGGATCCATAGTTTCATACTTGACTTTTCACATCTTTTTAATTTTTACTGTTAAAACCTTCCATCAAATGAAATGGCAGAGCTGCTTTGTTTGGAGAAGAGGAGTACTCAGACCTTTCTCACTGACACTTGTGATGCCTCTGTGTAAACCTCGGATATTGTGCCAGCCAGAATCAAAACCACTGTTTAATGGTTAAGTTCATCTGTCAACTTGGCTAGGGTATGGTTTCCAGTTGTTTGGTCAAGCAAGCACTGGACTGATTATTACAATGAAGATATTGCATGGTTTTAAATCATTAGTCAGTTGATTCCATCTATGGATGATTACATCTACAACCAATAAAGGCGAATGTGTTCAGCAATGAGAGAAGTCTCATTCAATCATTTGAAGGCCTTCAAGAAAGGACGGATGATTTCAGCAGTCAGAAGGAAGAATTTCTATCTATACTTCAACGCGATGTAGATAAGTAATTCCCCTGGGGATTTCATCAAATTCATTGGATGTTAAGAATGCAGGTTATTGAGAGATAAAAATAGAGTAGACATTGGGAATTTGGTGCTAAAGGAATACAGATTGTGCAACAGGACTGATTGTAAAAATTCAAATGGATAGCATAATACTACCTGATTGTAGCACAATAATATAAGTACATTGAATGAAGCTGAATGTGAGTATGATTGAGGGTGAAGAGCTAGAGGCATCTATGAAGCCAGAAAGATAGAGGATACAGGCTGATACAGTATAACTTAGGACAATGATGGTGATTAAATGAATAAATAAAAAAGCATTCTTGCATGAGGGAGAACAAATGAATGTCAACATCGCAAGGTGTTGAAATGGATGATACACAGGAAAATGTACAATCAGTGCAAGCTAGGGTCAATAGTCAACAGTAATAATTGTAATATGCTTCCACTGAATATAACAAAGGCATTATGTTAAAACTAAATGTCAATAGGTGGGGGGGTATGAGGGAGGGGTATGGATTTTTTGTGGGAGAAAAGGAAATGTCTTCATATAGATTATGGTGGCGAAAGTCTATTCACATTGGTTGGATTGTATGATGTGCGAATAAAACTGTCTTAAAATGAACAGAGAGAAATTAGTGCTAGAGAAAATGCAGAGTAAGAAATGTACCTATTCACTGTCAGTAGGGAAACTGAGACATGCAGCCTCTTGGAGGGCAGTGTGGTGGTTCCACAGGAGGCTAGGAGTGGGGTTGCCATATGATCCTGAAACCCCAAGGGCAGTATATACCTGGAGGACCTGAGTGTGGGGACATGAATGGACATTTGCACACTGGTGTTTACGGCAGCAGTGATCTGAACTTGCAATGGATGGAGGTGGCCTAAGGGTACAACCACTGAGGAATGGAAGGGGGAACTATGGTGTATACATACAATGGACTACAGAGCAGCCACAAGAAGGAATAAAGTTGTGAGGCATGGAGCTAGCTGAATGAACCTTAAGGACTGTCTGCTGAATAACATCGCAGAAACAAAAAGGCAAATATTATCATGCCTCACTCATGTGGACTAAATACAATATAAAACTTGGTGAACTGAAATTGAGAGCATGGGTTAACAGGTTTGGATCTATTGTAAAGATTCCTAGATTGTAAGCTCTTATAGCAGTCATATATATATATACAGGAGTTGTATATATTATTTCTAAATTCTGAAATACTGAGCTGTTGATACATAACCTGGTCATTCCTAGAAACTTCAGATGTTACCCCTGAGACTCAGAGTTAGAGCTCTGAAGCTATGAAAGCCAGCATTAGCCCATTCAGGAGCTGTTTAAAAAGTGGAAAAGGAATCAAACTTTGACTAGGGATATGAATGAAGCTGATCTGGATAGGACTAAAGTAAGTACAGAATACAGGGTAAAGGATGATATCATTCATATTTTAAAACTTCACTTTCTATGTGAGACCAAAGGGAGAGATGTTTATTTGGTGCAAGATTTCTATTTTGGGTAGCACATTACCTAATTTAATGTGTATGGTCAGTTTAGTTGAATTCTGTAAGTACAGGGAATTTTGAACAGGGTGTGAAATCTTGTTGGAAATATTCAATTTTCCATTTGGAGAAGTCCTGATGTTCTCGCAGACAGTGGGGACAACCAAATCAATGGGCTGAGCCCTTGATCTTGGGATTTGTCCCTATTAAATCTATTCCTGCTAAGCTACGCCTACTTACAATTATACCTAAGAGTCACCCCAGAGAACCTCTTTTGTTGCTCAGATGTGGCTTCTCTCTCTAAGCCAACCTAGCAGGTGAACTCACTGCCCAACCCCCTACGTGGGACATGACTCCCAGGATTGTTAATCTCCCTGGCAATGTGGGACAGAACGTCCAGGATGAGCTGGGACCCAGAATCATGGGATTGAGGTAGCCTTCTTGACCAAAAGGGGGAAGAGAGAAATGAGACAAAATTAAGTTTCAGTGGCTGAAAGATTTTAAACAGTCAAGAGGTTATCCTGGAGGTTATTCTTATGCAGTATGTAGATATCTCCTTTTTAGTTTATGGTGTATTAGAGTGGCTAGAGGGAAGTACCTGAAACTGTTGAGCTGTGTTCCAGTAGCCATGATTCTTGAAGACGATTGTATAACAATATTGTTTTTACAATCTGACTGTGTGATTCTGAAAACCTTACATCTGATGCTTGTTTTATCCAGGTATGGACAGATGAATACAAAAAATATGGATAATAAATACATAAATAATAAGGGGGATAAGGGGTAAAATAAATTGGGTTGATTAAAGTACTAGTGGTCAATGAGGGGAAGGAGTAAGGGGCATGGGATGTATGAGTTTTTTCTTTTTTCTTTTTGTTTTTTTTTTCTGGAGTGATGCAAATATTTTTTAAATGATCATGGTAATGAATACACAACTATGTGATGATATTGTGAGCCATTGATTGTATACCATGTATGGACTGTATGTGTGTGAAGATTTGTCAATGAAAATATTTAAAAATAAAAATAAAACTTCACCGGACTCCCCAATTTGTTGCCTATCCTATGGAATTCAGACTTACCAATCCCCACAGTCTCATGAGCCAATTTCTATAATAATCTCACTCTGTATACATCTTAACTGCCGAGGCTAAAATTAATTAGTGTGTGCCATCACTCTAATAATTATCTGCCAGACTCTGAAACATGCACAAGCACTTGAGACACATGCTCAGAACTCAATGCAAATGTGTTAACGTCCTTAGTTTGTCTGCATCAGAAGAGGGCAGCAGCTTTAGCAGTGGCATGGGGTAAAGCAGACTTTTCCTGCTGAGAATCTTTCTGACCCACTTGCTTTACCAAGTTAACTCCATCAGCTTAAGTCAAAGCAAGGTGGGAAGTGCATGCTTGCTTGTAGGTACACACAAATTTAACAAGAAAAGCCTAACACAGGTGGGTACCTTGGCATGCTCTCATTGGGCCATCCAGGACTCAGAACTAGCAGAGCTAGCAAGGATCTTTCCTTGGCCCTTGTCTCAAGCATGTGCTAAGCCAGTTATCTGAACAGCTGGTGTTCCTAACAGGAATTCCTTTTGGGCTTTGTTCAACTCTTTGTCCCTGTTAGCTTGTCTTTTTCAGTTGTAAAGCTGTAAGGTCAGGGAACAGGCTTATGCATCTTGCCTAGAAAAATGCTCCACAAATGTTTTTTACATTCGTGATGAGTAAATATGAGTTTATTTGTGTATACTTAAAAGTAGTGTTCAGAAGGAGAAAAGTACCCTCCAAGTCATTACAAGGAGTCCAGTATCTAGAATTTCACCATTAAAATGCTTGTGAAAATTCATTTGGATCTCCCTCCCATCTAGAATTGGATCAGATAGCCAGAAGAATAGACTATCCTTATTGAGAATGTTTGGATTTCAATCTTCATTCTCCCCAGAGGGTAGGACCTGGATGTCTTTGAAAACACAATGAAAGCTACAGACTTTCTCCCACAAAAATGCACAGAATTTTGCACACAATACCAGAGGGGCTAGAGATACCTGGAGCCCATTCTGAAAATCCTTTCCTCAGTTGACAGGAGTTTTCTTTCTCCTTTTATAAAACGATTGCTTGTCAAAAGGGAATGGACAGGTAGAATTCTCACCTGCCATGCCAGGGACCCCGGTTCAATTCCCAGTGCTTACCATGCTTAAAAAGAAAAAAAAAGAAAGAATGGAGCTTATCATTGTCAGCTACTATCAAGTCAATCTTTATCAATCTGGTTGGTAAACCAGACAGGTTAAAAGCCCCACTGCTTAGACAAACTCATTAGGATGTTGAGTTCTCAAGAGAGGATCAAAAAGAAAGCCAACAGGTATATTTGCTTCCATTGGCCCCTCCACTTTCTCCCTGGGTTTTTCTTCCTCCATCACCATGTTAAATGTTGGTTCTTGATCAGAACACTCTCCTGCTTAAAACCCTTCAATTAGAGACATAGGGAATGTATCATCAGAGAGTCTGGTCCCTTTAGCAGCCTTTGGCCAGTTAAGGTTGAAAGACCTGCCTTCGTGAAAAGAGATTGATGCTGAAGCAGCATTTGTCAAACTGTTCCATAGACCCTTAGAACTCTATGTAAAGTAATTTAGAAAGTCCATAAGCAACTGATTCAAATTTCTTCAATGTTTAACATGCTGTACACTGCAATTGACATCCATTAATGGGTTTCAAATGTTTGTGTTTATTAAAAATGTGCTCTTTGATTAACTTTATAATAAAAAAGTTAAATGTTATAAATCTGAATGTATAAAATAAATCCATGCCTGAAAAAGGAATAAAAAAACTAAAAACCCTTCTTCAGTCAATTGGTGTCTCCTACAGGGCAGAGCCCAAGTTCCTTGACATGGCTTTGAAGGTCAACCATCTTCCTCTTTTGGCCTCGACTCCCTACATTCTTTGTCTTAATTTTTTGGCTAGCTCTCCCTTTTGTTCTGCCATCTCATGCCCTGTGTCCTTGCTCATGTGGTCCCTGGGCCTGGTATGCTTCTCTTCCATCACCTAGCTAATCTCCATCCATCATTTCACCAAGATGCCACCTCCTCAAGGAAGACTTAGCCAATTCTGTGTGTTTGTGTGTTTTCTGTTACACTGTGCTTTTCTCCCCCATCGGTGTACACGTCACTTTTATAATCATCCACTTAATTGATCTGTCTTCTGCACAAAATGACGAGCTCCTTGAGAGAAGAACCAGTATTTATTCACTTTCAAATCACCAGTGGCTGATGCACAGTAGGTAGTCAGTAAATGTTTAAGGACAGAAGGTAAGAAGCATCCTTCAAATATACCCATTCAACTCAGGGACACTATATTCAGGACAAGGTTTCCCTGAAAGTCTGTACCTGCAGAGAAATGTTAAATCAAGGAATGAAGGGAAGTGGGGTCATAATTAGCATGAGGCCCTAAAACAACATGAATAATTCAATTCATTCCAAGGTTACTCTGGTTTGCCGTATTCACCATCTTTCATGACAACATCGTGGTTAAGGATCCAGAATTTATAATATGGTTCTTAGCCTTGGCATTATCAGGGATCTTTTTTTTTTTTTTTTTTTTTTTTGGTGCATGATCTGGGAATCGAACTAAGGTCTCCCATATGGAAGGTGAGCATTCTACCACTGAACCAGGGAATTCTTTAAAATATTGATACCAGACAAGCATCCCCAGAGATTCAGATTTAATTGGTCTGAGATAGAACCTTCCCATCAGGAGTCTCAAAAGTTCCCCAGGTGATTAAGGTAATTCAGAGTACAGGGATAAGGAAGACATTGTCTATATTTTAGAACCACACCTACCCTTTGAGACCAAAGGAAGAAAGGTTTATTTTGTCCAGAACCTACATTTTCTGTAGTATAGAATCTAACTCAAACTGCCTGGATAGATTATTTGAACAACTGAACACAGGTTGCCCAGAGTAAGAATGAAGACCTTTAATCCTGCACAGCTTAATGTAATGCCTGGATACATTCCAGAGTATGTTAAACAGATAATCAAAAAGTATTGGCGAAGTCCCTTGCAGGATGGGAGAAAAAGTATGGAACTATTAAACTTGACGATCAGGGAATCCCCTGACACTGTGTCAGACATTAGGGACATCCAAATCAATAGGCCAAGCCCTTGATCTTGAGGCTTACTCTTGTGAAGCTTATGTAGGTAATAGAGAAGCACAGTCTTTCTATAGGCATGCCTAAAAGTTACTTCTGGAGGACCTCCTTTGTGGCTCAGATGTGGCCTCAGTCTCTCTAAGCCCAACTCTGCAAGTGAAATCATTGCTCTCCTCCCTGTGTGGGACATGATATCCAGGGGTGAAAGTCTCTGGTGCTGTGAGAGATGACTCCCAGGGATGAATCCAGCCCTGGCACCATGGGATCAACAATTCCATCCTGACCAAAAGGAGGAAAAGAAGTGTAACTAATAAAGTATCAGAGGCTGAGAGAGTTCAAATAGAGTCGACAGGCTACTCTGGAGGTCACTCTTACTCAAGCTTCAATTAGATATTGCTATCTATCATAACTTGCTAAACTCCAACCAAAACCATTCCAGCCAATCCTAAAGAACACCTAGGACAATATACACGATTCTACAAAGGTTCCACGTACTGGGGTAACTTTCCAGAAACCTACAACCTCCAGATGGGTCCCTGGACCAGATAAGTCCTGAAACCTAGAGGGCCCAGCCTCTTCAGAACATCAGATAGTTCCATCTCCGTACCCCATATTAGTGCAAACTCTTCCAACATGAAAAAGTTAGAACAGCCATAGCCCAAATGCCCCTACAGATTGGGATAGTAAGAGCAAAGGTGATGGTTGAGTTATACAGAGAAGGTAGGGTTTAACAAACGAATCTGATTGCTGAATCATTAAATTGGTATTTCTTTTAGTCTCCAGTATCTCAGAGCAGCTAGAAGTAAAAACCTAAAATTGTGGTTTTTACAGAACTCTGAAATCTGTTCTGCAACTAACTTTTTTGCTGTGCTTTGAAATTTATTGTTTTGTATATGTCATTTTTAACAAAAAAAAGAAGAAGAAATTGATTGTGATGATAAATTATTCCTTTTAGTCTCCTATGTTCTGGAGCAGCTAGAAGAAAAAATCTGAGAAGATGGTATGGTAGCCCGTGACCAACTCTGGGATCTCTCCTGTAACTACTTGTTGAAGAGAAGAGGGCTTTGAAAACTATTGCTTTTTCCTTTCTTTGCCTTGTATATATGTTATACTATACAATAAAAAAGTGAAAAGAAAAAAGTTCCCCAGGTGCTTCTGAGTAAAACCAGGGCTACACTCCACCATTCAGAGGGGAACCTGTACTGAAGTCTAGCTCTGCAGTGAGCATAGCTGCAAACATTCTGGCAAGTCACTTACCCTCTCTGAACCTCAGATTCCTCTTCATGAGCTATTCATTTGGATGGTATAAAGATTAAATGAGATGATGAGGAACAAGGACTCGAGCTGGCACACAGTGAGTGCTCAGTAAGTGTTAGCTGATGCTGTTATTATACCACCAACTTTGCCCTCCCGAAAGGAAACTCTAGGACAATGCTGGGATATGTGATGAACTCTACAGAGTACCCACGACTAGCTGGCCAGAATGACCCTTGGTTGTCCAAGCATTCTGAAGCCTACAAGATGCATTAACAAATCCAATCAAGATCCCTTGGGTTAATAAAATAAGATTATTGTATTTGAATGCACCAAAAATATACTGTAACTGATTGTCAGTGATGCCTTGGAACTATGTACTGAATTTCATGAACTTAATAAAGTGATAACAGCTTTTTTTTTTCCCTTTAGCTCTTGACCTTCTTGAAGTCTGGGCAACTTTAGTAGCTCAGCAGACACTCAAAGACAGTTCAAAACTTCTCAGGGGCCTGGGCAGCTGTGTCAGTGGGACTCAAACTGCAGACAGCATAAGAATCACCTCAAGTACGGTGGGGACACCAAGGAGTGGCTTGGGGGGAGCTTTAGTACTCACCCTATAACCTCCATGGGCACCAAAAGCCAACCCCCTTATTTTATAAAAATACTAACGTACCTTGATATGATATGGACAACTGAAATTTCATCATCATTCTTCTGTAAAGGGTGACTCTTTAGAAAGCTTTGCTCTTTTTAAAAATCAACTTTATTGAAATATAATTTACATACAATAAAATGCTCTTGTTTAAAGTGTACGTTTAATACCTTTTAATGATTTTATATTGGTGTAATCACAATCCCTTCCAAACAAACAGTCCCATCATCCTAAAAATTCTCCCGTGTGCCCTTTCCCGGTTAATCCTGGCCTGCTTGCCAGACATATGCGATCACTGATCTCCTGTCTGTCTTATAGATTATATTGTCTTTTCTAGAGCTTCTGATAAACATAAACAGTATCTGCTCTTTTATGGCTGTTTCTTTCTGCTCAGCATAGTGTCTGTGAAATGTATCCATATTATTGTGGGTATCAGTAAAGTAGTTCTTTTTATTGTAGTTGTTCATTGAAAGGATATACAATAATTTGTTTATCCATTCACCTGTTAACGGGCATTTGGTTGTTTCCAGTTTTTGGTTTTTATGAATTTTTATTGTTCAGTTATATACACTCTAAGCCAAAAGAGTGAGTTTGCTGCTCAGTTTTAAACAGTTTTACTTCTTGCTCTTTTACCCAAGAGATTGTTGATCCTAAGTCTCGTCTATACAGAAATTCTAGAGTTGCCTTCTGAAATAGGTTTGAGGTCGAGTCCAGGAACCTGCATCCTTAATATTATGTTGATTATGCTGTTGCCAGTGGTCTCCAAATAACACCCGAACAAAAACTGCCCAGGTTTGGGCTTTAGGGCACTGGCTAACCCTAGATGCAACCCACTTTTGGCGACAAGCTTAGCTAAGCAAGGGTGTTCTCTCTCAGAGTCCCCAGGGCTCACGGGGCTACTAAAATCAAATGACCAGGGCGGGCCACAGTGGCTCAGCAGGCAGAGTTCTCTCCTGCCAGGCTGGAGACCCGGCTTTGATTCCTGGTGCCTGCCCATGACGGGGGGGTGGGAATCAAATGGCCAAATCACAGATGAGGGGCAGGTGATGCACCTGCTGTGCAAAGCTCCTCAGGGAGTCAGAAGCTGGCAGTGAAGTCTCTTCCACACTCTCCTAGTCCATTCAAGTCGCTGCTGTGAATCTGACTAAGGGAGTAAGACATTATTATTTCTGTAGTAATGGCTTAAAGAAAATCACCATCAAGGGGAAGGAATTTCAGAGAAATGTCCTGAGTATTGCCCTAGACAGAGCACAGATGGCAGAGATTTTACCTGAAGAAAATGAAACACAGTGCTGACAAGGGCTCCAGGGACTCCTGCCTCAGACCCACAGAGACTGGCCCGCTTGGCAAGGAGCCTTTGATAAAGACCTGAAGGCGAAGGGGAAAGTTTCTCAGCAGATGAAAACAAGATGTGGGTACACAGGTCTGCTGGGGGGCTGCGGAGTCTGACTTAAGTTCAGCAACTCACTGCCCTACCCATCTCAAAGATCACACTGGTAACCTTTGAAAAATAGATTCTCATTTTTCTTGCAAGAAAAACATTAATTTTATTTAGCTTTCCCTCCCCAAAGCAATTTATCATTAGTTTTGACCCTTTAAGTTTTTTCTTTTGGGTAACACTCTGCATCTATAAAATACAATAACAGGGGGCTCAAGGGTAGTTCAGTGGTAGAATTCTCACCTGCAATGTAGGAGACTCGGGTTCAATTCCCAGTCCATGCATTCTGCCTTCCCCCCCAAAAAAACACAATAACAGATGAAATGCATCCCTGTATTTGCATATGCACAGAGTTCAGGAAGCCCTAAGCTTTCCCTTCTTTTCTCTTTCTTTGTGGGCAAGTTTGATGGCCCTTAACTGGCATTCTGTACATTGTGGGTGTGTTAGAGTCAAAGCAATAAACTATTACGTCATGTCAACCCAATCCATGAAAACTGGCCAGCCAACCTCAACCTATTAATTGGAACAGAGGTGTTTTTTCATTTTTATAACAACATTTCGATTTGGGGGGTTTCTTTTATATATTCATCCATTCATCCCACAAATATTTAATGAGCATGGATAAGTGCCAGATGCTGGGCTGGATGCTA
Source organism: Tamandua tetradactyla (assembly GCF_023851605.1). Taxonomy (NCBI): domain Eukaryota; kingdom Metazoa; phylum Chordata; class Mammalia; order Pilosa; family Myrmecophagidae; genus Tamandua; species Tamandua tetradactyla. Next base: position 9,897,228 of record NC_135338.1, read on the forward strand.
AAGATACGAAATTTAAGTAAGCTTGGCTCTTCCCTTCCAAGAGTTTACAGTCCAATGGGAGAAGCAGGAGTTGAAATAGATGAATTACAAGATGAAAGATCAACGGGAGCAAAGGAGTGGGAAAATAGGGGATGCTGCTGGAGGAGTTGAGGAGATACTGCAATTTCTTTCAAATACTGCTCCGCTGGTCTGCCATCAGTGGCCCCCATTCATGCATGATCATGGCAAATCGAGGAAGTAGGGGGGAAGATCAGAGACAGGAGTGGTGAGAAAAGCTTTCATAAGTTATCACTATATGCAAGCTGGAACCTTGATTTTTTTCCATGAAAATAAAAGCAGTTCTTATTAGCCCTTCTCACTTGAAAGTCAAGAATGTCCTTTCTCGGGATGCTGTCAAGTGAATCTGTTAATGTGCGAAGCTGGGGGATTAGAGATGAAATGACTCATGGAAGAAATGGGTATTTCAAGGAAAATAACATGTGCACTCTGAGAACCTCTTGAAGTTTGGCCAAAAGTTCATACCAACCCTTTGTGCTGGCTGAGTGCCTGATTTCTGGGGAGTTCAAAGCACAGTGTAGGCTTTGCCTCCAGGGTTGTCATAGAAACTCTACAATGGGAATGAGTGGCTTGAAACACTGCACAACTGGGAAGTAAACCATCGGGGGAAACACATATAGGGGTTCCCCTGCTTTGTTTTGTTTGGTTTGTTTTTTTAATGGTCCCTTCCTTTCTTGCTCTTCCTATTTACCCATTACCTCCCAGGACATCTGGGATCCCCAGATCTGTGGATTCAGCCCTTACCTCTCCCTCAAGCATTAGAGCTATACATCCAATGACCACTGAACCTCTACTCCCTACGTCCACAGTCAAACTTGGCATCTACCCTCCAGGCCTGTGGGTTGGGAAAGAAGATATATAATGGGAATCTATGAGAAAGGAAGACAGAGAAACAAAGAGCCCCAAGAAATACAAAAAGGATGTGGTGGAAACTGTTGGTTTCCCCCCAGTATGCACCCTCCTCTTTTTTCTTTGTAATGGAACTTTGATTTTATTTGAACCAGCAATGCACACGGCTAAAAGACATTTCTTAGCCCACTTCACAGTAACCTGTAGCCTGAACACTAAGCTCTCGTCAGTGAGATGCAATAGGCAATACTGTTCAGAACCTCCAAGTAGGCTGTTTCAGGAGAGCTGACATTGCTGGGGAGAAAGCCCCTACGTCCTTCCCCCTCCTTCCTCCTCCCTGCTACCGAGGATGTGGACACAGTGGCTAGCCTTCTTGGATCATAAGATGACCTTGGAAGGGGTGCAAGGGTAATTCAGTGGTGGAATTCTTGCCTGCCATGCGGAGACCCAGCTTCGATTCCCAGCCTGTGCATTACCCTCCCCCCCCCCCAAAAAATTCAACAAATGGTGCTGCGATAATGGCATACTCACATGGAAAAAAAATGAAATGTGACCCCCACCATACAACATGCAAAAAAAAGAAAAAAAGACCTTGGGGATGAAAACTATGTCTTTATATAGTAGAACAGAAAGACTGAGGAGCCTGGGTCTCAAATGACTTTATGAAGCTGCCATACAAGCTCTGGGCTGCTTACCTCCAGCCATCTTTTCATCAAAAGAATAAATGTTTTGAGTATTTCAGCCACTGTAGTCATGTCTCTGTTACTCACAGCAGAACCTGGTCCTTATGATAAATTAAATAATTGGAAGTTAACAGTAATAATCAGGAATTCATTGAAATATCAGCAGTTAAAGCTTGAAGGAGAACTACAGCTGTTTGGCAAGTGTGGTACTAAGGGAAGCATTCGCCTCTCTCATACTCAACATCATTGTGTCCATGTTGGATGTGAGGCAGGGACATTGGCAGGGTACAGAAAACAAATGTTGAATCTAGGGCCAACTGCATGGTCTGATAAAGTCAGATTTCCTGGTCATAAACGTAATGAATGTTCTTCTCCATCTTATTTAACTGCTTCTCTTCAGGCCCTGATTCAACGGCAGAGTTGCTCAGCCACCACAGCCCACACCGAAGGGACTATAAACTACACAACCCAAGTTAGCACCAAGCAAAGCAAGCCATCCCCACAGTAACAACCCTATTCCAATTTATCAGGAAGCTGGTGATAAATCCATTCACAGTAAGATCAAGCTTGGAAAACAGGAGCCTCATTTAATGAGGAAAATACGAGATTCTCTGCCCTTCCCAACCCACCTAAACATTCATGCACGTTGCTACCAAGCCCTGGGCAAGAATCATCTCTAGTACCAGGAAATAAAGGTGAGAAGCCAGCAGTCCAGTGTTACCACGGGCATGTTTTCTCATTTACCACAGTCTCTCAGTATTCCACTGGGTAAAGCAAGGCTCCGGACAGTAAAATCTGCAGACTCAGGCAGACCGCTTCTCTGGAATCAGCCCTCCCCAGTTGCCCCTAACGCAGGCAGTTTTTGCCACAGGTCAGCCGAGAGAGGTTTTGCCTTCTCTTCATGTTTCTTTCGGCTCCTTGATATGAGCACAGCATGTCTGACATTAGCCATTTCCTCAGGATTTCCCGAAGGGCTTTTAAGCCAAGAACGTAATTCCAAGCAGTCTAGGGGGAAGCCACCCTTTATTGGGCATCTCCTTTTTCACACTACAGTCTTCCACTCCGTCATTTCTTCATTTAAAATGGAGCTTCAACATCTGAGAAGAATTGGTCATATTTTTAACACCTTATCAAAAGCAACCTCATTTAGCACGGTGGATTGTAAAGATCCCTTTTCTGGGCTGCCAGATGGTTGGGTTCAAGTGCAGTTTTTCCACTAAATAACCGTGGGAATTTGGACAAGTTTCACCCAAGCATCCAGTGAAGACTTTTTCTGTGTGTGTGTCTTCTAAGTAGGTGCTACTTAGCACATTTACCAAAGTGCTGAGAATTTAGGAGTGAACAAAATAGACTTAATAGCTCTGCTTTTATGTTGTTTATGATGGGGGATGGGGTGCAAGAAAAGAAAGAACTTAAGCATAGAATTGCATGTGCACATATGTATTTACAAACTTCAATAAAGGCTATGAAAGAACAGGCCATAGTTCTCTGAGTGGGGAACCATCTCATTTAGATTGAAGGGGAAAGAACGTTCCAGTAGCTGCCTGAGGGATGGACAGGAGTTAGTCAAGCAAAGAATGGGGAAACAGGGTTCCAGGTGGAGGGACCAGACAAGTAATGGATCTACAACTTCATATTTCTCACCACAACACCAAACAGTAATTATTATTGTAATTGTAATAGTCAAGTGATGGTGAAAAACTGTTTGGCCAAGACCAAATGAGAGATGAGGTCAGAGGATGCTGATAGCACATAAGTCAGTCACTAAAGACCAGACTAGAAGTTGCATCATGCTGGACACCAGCCAAGGGCCGGGACCCCACTCTCTACCCCTCCCCACCCCACCCCTTCCACCCCACCCCCAGCACACCCAGTGCCCTGACACCGTGTAACACCCTGGCTTCTAGGTTTCTCTAAGGGGAAGAGGAAGGAGGTAGGGGCGGGAATTAGGAATCCACTAAAATTGCACCAAAAAATATGGAATAACACCACAGTTCTTCGGAAATAACTAGGTGCAGTTTTCTACCAGGGGCTTGAGACAGGAATTGTTTCTGTCACAGAAAATGAAGGGATTTTTGTTTTGCACACCTGTTGTGCAACCTGTGGAGTGTATCCACGAGGGTATGCATGGGATATACAGACGGGATGAGTCATCTGTTTGTCTTCAGGAAGTGCGGTCCCGAGGCAGGCTTGGGTACATCCCTATCTATCAGCATAGCCCATGGCCACGGGCCCTTTCTATTAAGGTGGGGGGGGCCATCAACCCCACCCCAGCCCCCAGACTGAGCTTTCCCAGCACCCTCCGCAAGGACGCACATTTTGACAAGTGGGACTTGCAACAAGCCCTCGGGCACATTTTTTCCAGCCCCCCCTGGACCTTCCTCCTCTCCATCACGGTGCCTGGCGGATTGCCCCCTGAAGCCCCCTCCCCCGGGCCCCTGCGCCCTGTCCTCCCCCACCCGGAGGTGGCATCAGCTCCGCACTGGCAGCTGAGAGAAAGCGCTGGAGGCACCGATGTGGTCCAGAGGCCTGAGCAGAAATGTAAATAACCACGAGTAAATAAACATGAGGCGGGCCGGGGCAGAGTGAGGAACGGGCGGGGCTCCTGCCTGAAAGGCGGCCCCCGGGTCGAGCCTGCCCACTGGAAAGCAAGATGCCACCCTGCCTGGATCTCTAATCAGCGATGCTAAGTGGCCTTCGCCAGAGAGCAAATGCTACCCAGTACATCATTGATTCATTTCAGGGCCTTGGGTTTCTCCTTGCTTGGCACAGACAGGGAGCTGGCAGGCAGGACAGGGTCCAGCCTAGAAACCCACCCCCTCAGGCCCCCCAAAGGCCTTGCGCAAGGGTGGGGAAAGGGTGTGTCTCCCTCGGCCTTCCCACAGGACAGAGTGGAAAGAGCACTGAACTTGGAGTTGAACAGCCCGGGCCTTGCATCCAGCCCTCTCTGGCTGTGTTACCTGGAACAAGCTACTTTAAATGTCTCTAGACTCAGTAATAATGCCTATTTCATGGGGGTTTGTGTGTGTGTGTGTGTGTGTGTGTGTGTGTGTGTGTGTGTGTGTGTGTGTGATTGTTTTGGCAGATGGAGTAATATTGCGCGTGAAAGTGTCAAAAACAAATACCTGGATTGTTTCTCTGTATCTCAGCAACTCCTCCCGCATTGCAATCTATTGCAATTTGTAGTTATTTGATGATTTTTTGTGTTCACGTCACTATTTTTGTGGTTGTGTGTATGATGCCTCACCAGACTGTAAAATCCATAAGAGCACAGACAGTAGTTGCCTTGTTCACAGATGTCCCCAGAACCTAGCACATAGTAGATACTCAAGAACAATATTTTAATAAATTTTCAATTCATTAAGTAAAAAATAGCTGCTTTTCTTCTTTTGACCCCACAGATAAATATTCCTGAGCTAACAAAGCTGAGTGGTTTTCTGGGATATTGATTGCAGCTTGTATACTCACAACCTACTGAGAGAGGAAATGGAGGAAACTAGAAACCACAGCTAGTCCCTAGAAACAATTCTGGTGCGTATCTAATGAGATATCACCCAGTCTTACATCCAGAAGCCACGTTAGAACAAAACAATCAACCATCTCACTCTACCGAGCAGAAGCAGGGAGGGGGCAGGGGTTCCTCTCCAGTCAATCCCCTCCCGCCCCACACACTGCACATGCCGCTCCTGGGGGACAACCCTCGGGTCTCGGGCTGGGCTGCTGGGGAGAGCAAAGCTTCCAGTAATTGCCATCCTGTTTCTTCAAGAGAGCGAGTGAAAACATCTCAGTGATAAGCAAAGGAGAGGGAAAATCAATAAGGATGTGTCTGATGAGTTTTTGTTTCCTGAAATAGCCTGGCAGGAGTCTTGCCAGGAAGGGTTAGGACGAATCAGTGACAGGATGAAAGGCACAAATCTAAGAACATTATTCAGCTCTGCAGGCTCCCTGGGTGGGGTGGAACAGTGTTCGCTGCAACGACTTGCAGAGGAGCCTATTGGCCAGAAAGACAAGAGAGCCTGGAAGAAAGTAACAGTGGCTTTTGTATCTATTTGGGGGGGGGGGGGGGGGCTGTACTTCTCTGGCTAGCTTGGAATTTGAAGAGAGGTCTGAAAAGGTTGGAAAAACTGAGACATTTCTTTGAACACCCCCATCTCAAGTCAAATGAACCTCCCTACCCCACCCCACTCCACCCCCATCAATATCTTATGCCGGGTCTACTGTTGGGTTATAACATACTGGCTATGAGTAGGCTTTGACTCTGCCATTTGTTATTCATTAGTTGTGTAATCCCTAATAGTACCCATGTTGCTAAACTGATGGGAAGATTAAATGAAATAATGCATCTCAGTTACAGGCACAGATTGGCATTGTTAACGCACTAATCCCACCGTGGTGTGAGTCCTGGTTAAAATTCCTGGGTCTTTTGCTACACTGTGTGCCTCTGATGGGCAAGGACCACCTTTACATCCTAGAATACCCTGTACCTGGCAGAACCAATGGATGCTGGCTCAGGGAAACTGTTGAACTAGAAATAAGGACGAGGCATTTCTCACTTTCATTTTCTTCCTTGAACATCTCTCTTTGGGGGTTGGGGGGGCAGTGTTTCACCTGTGAAATGGAGGGAATTCCCTTACAGGGATTTAAGTGTCTAACAACTCACTCACTGATGACAGGGCAATTAGCCTCGTGTGAGCACTTCTTAAAACCACTCTGTGAAGTATTTTCACTTCTGGCCGTAATTACTTGCAATGTAGCGAAGTGATTCTGAGCCGTACTATCACTTTGTTAATTCCTGTAACTACATTTTTAAATCAATTTTATTGAGGCACAATTTACATAAAATAAAGCAGACACACTTCAGTGTAAAGTTGAGTGAGTGTTAAGTGTATATGCTTATGTAATTACCACCTGGATCAAGAAGTAGAGATTTTTTATCACCCCCACAAGTTCCTATGTGCCCCATTTCCAGTCAATTTCCATTTCCATCCCCAGCCCCAAACTGTCACATTTATTGTAGATCAAATTTGTCTTCTCTGGAGTTTGATTTAAATAGAAACATACCATAGGCAGTCTTTTAAGCCCAGCTTCTTTTGTTCAACATAATTTTTTAAGATTCATCCATTTTGTTGCATGTATCAGTGGTACATTCCTTTCCATTGCTGTGTAGTAATTTATTGTATGGATATACCACATTGTCTACAAATCCATTCACTTATTGATGGAGATTTTAGGTTGTTTCCAGTTTTTCACTATTATGAATAAAGCTGCTATGAACATTCACGCACAAGTCTTTTGACACGTTTTCATCTCTCTTGGGTAAACGCCTTGGAATGAGATTTCATGCTGGACCATATGATAAGTGTGGATTTAACTGCCAAATTGTTTTGCAAAGTGTCTATACCATTTTACATTCTCACCAGCATATGAGAGAGTTACTTTGATTCTTGGAGTCGTCGTGGCTACATTTAAACAGGTCGATGCTCTATTTCAGTTGGATCATTCCAGAATTTGTTCTTTTCTTCCCTTCCCCCTCCATTTCTAGAACCTCCACATGTCCACTAAGTGTCTCTGTAAGGAAGAAGAAAGGTTTAAAAATGTATTATTAAATCCCATAACTTATTTTAAATATATTTTAATATAATTAAATTACGAAAGGACTGTCAGGAGCTCATCTGCCAGAGAAACACCAAAATATTTTCTGTTCACTCTACCCCAATCCACACACGCAATTGTATACATATAGAATCTCCTTCCCCTTGGGCAGATGCGGCCCTGAAATAATTTCTTTACAACGAAGGGAAAGGAAAAAACAACCGACAACCAGCTTTCTTTAGACACTAAACTGTAAGTTTCCAGAACCTTCTGTTCAATAACTGCCCACAGAGTGAAATCATCTCTCCCGTCTTCAGTGTGTCTGTCACTCTTGGTTTATTTCCAGTCACTTTTCAGTTCCCTTTGGCCTTTACAACTTATGCCAGCCATTAATTTCAAAGCAGCCATCCCCTGATTGCACCTGTAAACAGATTCGTAAGCATAGATTGCCTGGGCTATGTTTCATTTCATGCTATTGATTCCTGTCTTAGAACATAAAATCTCAACCTGCAGCAGAATGAAAGCATGTAAGGTATTTAATGACAGGTTTTTACTTTCTTTTAAAAAGCCCTTAGGTACTTAAAATTTTCAAAATGTCAACATTACCAAGCTTTCTCTAGGATAAAAAAAATTAAATAACAGCAAATATTTGTGACAAAAATGCCAAGATCTTTTATAAAGAGGTGTAAATGCTTTTTTAAGAAAGGCAGGTAATGGAATCTGTCAGTCTTTGAGTGTCCTGAACCTGTTTGGATGGTCAGATCTTATTCCTTGAATAACTTACACTGTGTTCCAAACTCAAACTGTAAAAAAATGCAACACGCCCCCCCTTTGTTTTTTTTTTTTTTTTTTTGCCAAGTACCTTTCCAATTTTAAAACTAAGTAATTTTAAGGAAGATGTTTGTGCCACTGTTCCTTTCAACTTAAGTCATTAAATTCTGTGTGCCCCAAAGTCTATGATACCCTTGAGATGCCTTTGAAAACTGTACAGCTTTTCTAAATCCTTTTTCTTAAAACAAAATTTTTATTTTAAGAGTAAATTAACTTGAACATCAAAAATTTCCAGCTCAGGTGGAAATGCTGGACCCAGGAGGTTTCGGTTAGTTATGAACTTGGCAAAATGTGCTCTCGGCCATCCCCAGCAATCAGTCCAACCTTCAGCAATAGAAACACGACGGTCAGAAACATGCTGTGGGAGAGGAACCGAGCTGCCCACTGCAACAGACAAGATGATCAATAACGCTGTCAGCCCCTTCTTAAGGTGTGGAAGGATAGTGGCCCAGAGGCTCCTAAATGCTCCAGTAAGTGAACAAAACCAAAACTCCACCACTGAAACAAAATGAAACACTACACACTCAAGCATAGAATTGCTCATAAATGCAAACAGTTTTTGCTTTTAAGGGAAGGTCTGATAAAGAAATATTCATGGGTGGCCCAAAAATCTAATTACCAAGAGGATCATGAAATAATTATTTATAAAAGAGGCAATGTGTATATGCATGCTATGCATCCATTAAAATATATATTCTAGAAGGAGGGTTGAGAACATGACCAAGACTCCCTCAAGTGTGGTGTATGGATCTTCAGCTCTAGAATCATAGGAGGAGGTTGCTAAAATGCATATTGCTGGGCCCCACCTCAAACCCACGTCTCCTCACATGAATCTTACACTCACTGAAGATTCAGAAACACTTCAATAGATGGATGTTTGCAGGGTTACTGTGGTAGGGGAAATAATACCCCCCCCCCCCCCATCCCGAAGATGTCCATTTCTTCATTCTGGAGTCTGTGTCCTTATAGGGCAATAGGGACTTTGCAGATGAAATCAAGATTACAGACCTTGAGATGGGGAAATTATTTTGGATTATCTGGGTGTGCCCAATATAATCCAATGAGCCCTTAAAATCAAGAAATGTTCCCAGCTGCAGTGAGAGAGTTGTGACAGAGAAGACCTTGACCTACCATTGTGGCTTTAAGGATGGAGGGAGGGGTCCAAGAGCCAAGAGCAGAGGGACAGGGCGGCCTTTAGAAGTTGAGATTGGCCTTAGTTTACAGACACCAAGACATGAGCACGTTGGTCCTACAACCACAAGGAATCGAGTTCTGCATGAGCAAAGAAATGGATTCTCCCTAGGCTTCCAGAAGGGAACCAGCCCTCGACAGCTTGATTTTAACCCAGTGAGACCTACACCTTCTTACCTACGAACTGTAGGATAATAAATTTGCATTGTTTTCAGCCACTAAGTTTGTGATCATTTGTTATAGCAGAAATAGAAAAGAAATATAGCTATGAAACAGCATACAAATTATATATATATTCATTATTCTATTTAAATATGTATAGGGGCATACTCGAAATGTTAGCAGCAGTTATCTGTTTATATTTCTTCTTTGAGCTTTCATTTTTCAAAAATTTGCATAACAAGTATGTATTGCTTTTATAATTAGCTAAAGTAACCCAGAAAATTAACTTAAAAAGCTAATAAGATAGAAAGACTAATATTACTCCGTCAGCACCATATGCTGGACTTGACCCAGGAATGGACCTTAAACTTGGAGCTTGGGACTCTCAGACCAGCCCTAGGACATTCAATGTCCTGCAAGCCCCTCTATGGACATCTGTATGGAGATCCAAATTCACTTGTCACTTCTCTCTTATTCCAGGGACAAAGATAGGGTCTCAACTACTCTATAACACCTGTTCTTAGTGGGACAGTAGCCCCAGCCACCGAACAGATTATTTTTAATCCCCCATTTAGAAAACCCCAAACCGCCTGCAGGTGGTTCTGTCCAACCGGATGCACCCATTCAAAGGTAGGTAGCAAAAAGTTTCAAAAATTACTGTTTCTAGAATACATTAGTAACTGAGAGAGGTGCAACATTGTTAAGTTCATGAAATTCATTGCTGACTATATCAAGCAGTAGAGAAAAAATATCAAGTGGATTCAAATTTCACTGGAAGGACAGAGACACAATAAATATGAGCATTAACAAAAAAAGTGTACCATATAAATAAAGTAAATTCGGATTAGAACTATTGAATTCTGAAGTGTGTTAAGTCAAAGGTAGTTCTCAGAGAAGGTGTTCACTGGAGGCCAATCTGAGCATCACCGTGACTGCCTTAAAACAATGAAGAACCAAATCAGCAATTTATTAATTGAGGTGAGACAGTGCTTTGCGTGGGGACTGCAATACATCTATCTAACCAGGCAACTAGCCCTTGGTATCGTAAAAAGCCTGGGAGCCCCAGTCAGACACCCCTCTACAAGTTCTGGTCCCTCCACTTAATTGTGGGTGGCCTTGGCAGACTTTGAGCCCAAAGTTTATTCTTCCTACCGAAAAAGTGGTAATAACAACACCTCATTAAGGTGCTTGCATTGAATTAGATAATGCACACAAAGCGCTTGGATCATGCGGTGAGAGCTCAATAAGTGTTAGCTACTATTATCCCATTTTACAGATGAAGCTCCAAAAGGTGAGGTAATTTGCCCAAGTTCCCAGAGCCAGAACAAGGATACAAATCCAAGTGGCCTGGCTCATCATATATACATCAAAGAATAAGAGAAAAAAAGACGGTAAGAAGTTCCATGTAATTGGAAGAAGAGTCGAATGCATTCTTATTTTTGCAATATTTATAATCAATCCTGTCCCATGGTGAAGGAGGGAAGAGAGTTCTCTCTTTTATAATCTGAAACTGCCCAAATCAAAGTCTGCCATAGTCAGTTGTGCCAGTTGTGCACTGAACAACTCCAGAGAAGGTCGTTCATCTGGACTGCAGCCTGAAGGACACCTGACTCATCAACTCCATACCCACTGTTATTGTACTAGGACTAAGAAGGGCACTGGGAGTGAAGAGCTAAATTGCAGAAACCATATATTCTCAGAAATATAGCTGTAGTCAAGGCTTTCTGTGATGTCCAGAAACACAGGAAATAGTATTCAGTTCCACCATCACCTCTTTTTGCAATGCTAAACAGTTTCTCTTTGAAAGGGACAAAAGTACCCTCTCCCTATCTCTTTCTTAAATATCTCCATAATACCAGTTGTCACTTTGGCAGTGCTTAGTCACAACAGGATTCACTGTTAAAAGTTTAAAATAGCTCCTGGGCCAAAAGCCTACAATAGGATTCCAAGGGATAAAAGAAATGCTGTGAGTGCTGAAATGATTTTAAGGAAATTCTTCCTGGAACCAATAAAATGCCAGTCATTGACATTCCCCAGCAGGCAAGACTGGGTGAGCTGTGGCACCCACGGGCCTTCATTAGTCATATTCCTGGCAACCCCCACACGGAGGCTCCTGAGAGCCCAGAAGGGGTGGTGTCTCATCTCTGAATTTCCAATGCCTTGCAGAGAAGAAGGCATTAATAAATATCTGTTCAATGAATGGATAAATGAATGAATGAATTAATGAATTTACGTAACCCTGAGGAGGCCTCTCTGAATATTAACAGATCTCATATTTAGATCTCATATTTGTAGAAGATTCCATGGAGAATTTTGCTTTTTGTCGAAAAAGACTAAGAATAACTTGCCTGTGAAAGTGTCCCAGGGATGATGCTAATAAAGCTTTTTCCACAGTACGGCAAGAAATAAAAGGAAGACCTGGCATCAGAGAAAAATCTCCCCGAGATTCTCTGCAATTCTCTTGACATTGTTTTCACCCAATAAAACATGAAGACACGTTCTAACCACATTTAGAATAAGGCACGAAGTGGGTGGTCCCCAAAGGTCCTCTCAAGGCTATACTCAATGGCATTTGAGAACCATCGCCATAGCTATGTTCTTTAACTTGAGCCTCTTCTAGGAAGAGAACGTAATGATCCAACCTTCTTCTGTCTCTGGTTTCCTGAAGTCCTGCCATGGTACAATCAGAACAAATGTATCTCCAGACCGTTTTCAGGGCCCTTTTCCTCCACTCTTTGGATCCCACTGCTCTTCGCAAAGAATACATAATAATTAGTAAGAATTATAATGACAACTTGTATTTTTGTGGCAGGCGCTACTAGGATACACACACACGCACACACACACACACACACACACACAAGCTGCTAGAATGTGTGGATGTGTGTATAAAATCTCAATCACTCCTTACAGTAACTGGGATGTTAGTTTGATGATCCCAATTCAGTTTAATGAACTCTAAGTTTCAAGCATTCCAAGGTCACATAATTAATAAGCAGTGGGATGTGGATTGGATGTCAGCTCTGTCTTCCGTCCACACCCCTATCATTTACGCTACACGTCACCAGTAAAGCCACAAAGCTACCTACAACCTGGTGGAGCTTTGTTCTATTTTTGAAAACTCCTACGATCTCCTCCCGACCTCCCTTCCAGCTTTCTAAATAAGTAACCAAATAAGATTTTCTCCCAGGGTGAGATTTCGTCTGAGCAGAGGAAGTATTCACACCTAGGGCTTTGATTTAATTCTCTTGAACTAAGCTGATTAAGTGCTGAGCAGTTTAGAATCTTTTATAATTTTGTTAGATTGGATCATTGGATTTTAGAGATGAAATGAATGGAAGCCTGACCAGAGACCAAAGAAGCCATATACAGCTGCAAGGGACTTTCCTTGGGCTAGCTTTCAGGATTCAAATGCTTCATAATAGAGACAAAGAGTGACTCTCTGAACAATAGGGGTAAAATTTCAATATTAAAATAACTTTTATGATGCCGGGAAATACAGTGACATGCTTTTGTCTTGAAGCATCATGCTTTCACTGTAATGAAGCCATAGATTATCGATTCTCAGGCTCAGGGAACGGTGTTCTAATGGATATGGTACCGAGTTGTGTTACTAGACAGCCATTAACTTGTGCGACTAAAAGCAAATGACTTCATCTCCCTGTACCTTATCTCCCTTGAACCTTTCTCTCAGAATTTAGAAAAAGGAGAACATTCAATTAAGGAAACATTTGTGTCCAGATGTAAAAGAGATGATGAAAATGGAACGTCCCCCCATACCACATTCTTTTCAGTCTTCCAGGAAGATTTGCATAAAACACATTCTGTAGGGTAATCCTGTAACACAGAATGAAGAAACTTATATTTGAGGAGTTTAAGCATTATGGAAAATACAAAAAAATGAAATACGTGCATATTTTTTATAATCCATAATTTTAAAGTCTTTTACTTTTTAAAAAATGGAATGGTAGCATAACATCATGAATATAATTAATATCTCTGAAGTGCTCAGGTAAAAACAGTTAAAATGGGAAATTTTGAGCAATATATGTGTATCTATATATTGCTATAATATACTACTACAGTATATCTTATATATTATACTAATTTAATATATAATATATATTATACTACTATACAGTACTATATAGTATAGTATACTATATACTATAGTAGTATAATATAATATATATAATGCTACCATAATATATATTATATATTTTTTATTGCAGCAATATATGTTACTGCAATGAAAAAAAGTAATGTGTTACTGCTTCTTATGCTTCTTGCTGGTTTCCAGGGAGCAGGATTCCCTGAGCAAAGTCATCTTAGTGATAACAGAAATGAAAATATCACTGATGTGCATGTCACGCCTGGCTGTCCTGAGACTGTCACTCTTTTCTGTCTCTATACCCACTTTTTATACCTGCTCACTACAAATTTCAACAGCTTGTCCCAATTCCTCTGATCTCTAGCAAATTCTGTACACAGCTGCTAGTTCAATCAGACAGAACTTTCCTCTTGCTTGTCATATAAACTTTGATTTCTGTAACTGGACCTTCTGTCTATTCTTTCTACTCATCAGCCTCATAATCTTCATCATATTACACCCTGTGTTTGTTAGATTCAGTTGTCAACTTGGCCAGGTGAGCATACCTAGTTCTGTTGCTGCCGACACAAGCCAATGGTACGTGAACCTCATCTGTTGCTAATTACATCTGCAGTCGGCTAGGAGGCGTGTCTGCTGCAATGAGTGATGTTTGACTTAATTGGCTGGTGCTTAAATGAGAGAACACAATGTAGCACAGCCAAGCAGCTCGGCATTCCTCATCTCAGCACTTGCAGCTCAGCCCAGGCCTTTGGAGATGCAGAAAGAAGTCACCCCAGGGAAAGTTGTTGGAACCCAGGGGCCTGGAGAGAAGACCAGCAGAGACCATCCTGTGCCTTCCACGTAAGAAAGAACCTCAGTGGAAAGTTAGCCGCCTTTCCTCTGAAGAACCAACAAAATAAATCCCCTTTTATTAAAAGCCAATCCATCTCTGGTGTGTTGCGTTCCGGCAGCTAGCAAACTAGAACACACCCCTTCCGTGGGCCCTGTATTCCCGCCAATCTCATACGCGTTCTTGTCTCCAACTCTCTACTTGTTCGTTCCTCTTACTGTCATTCCAAAAGTATTCTTTGAATGAATGATGGGTGGATACAGTGATGGATGGATGAATGGATGCATATGCCACACACGAGTCTCCTCTGCCAACTCTATCCCACACCATCATAATCAAAACTCAACATCTTCATAAACTATTTGGAAAGTAATTACCTTCAAAGCATTCTGCTACTCAAAAGTTGTATGTGGTGTTATCCAGCCCTGGATTCATGTCTCAGACTTGTGGGCTGCACTTTCATATGTGTGTGTGTCCTCCTTCCTTGTGGCAGAGCTTGCTGGCTATTCATCAACCCCAATTCCTCTCCTTCCTGGACCAATTTTCCCAACCTCCTTTGCAGCTAGTTTGGTGTGCCCATGTCACTTGTGGTCAGTGGAATGTGAGTGGAAATGGGGTAAGCCACTTCCAGGCCGGTCGCCCATGTTCTCTTTTCTTTTCCCTTAGTTGGAAAAGGCAAAGAGCAACATGTCCTTAGAAGTTAGGCAGTGAAGATGGCAGAGTCTCTGCCAATTTTGGACCCTGTATAACTGAAAAGGGTGACCACTGGCTTGGGGTATTTCCCCAGATGAGTATATGAAAGAGAAATAAACGTCTGGATTTCTGAAGCCACTGAGTTTTTGCTGGCTCAGGTTACAGCATTCAGACCTCCCTAACTCACTCCTCAATTGCATCACCATGCTCAGATTAGCTGCAGCTGCTTGAGGGGGTCACAGCTACAGCTGGAGATGAATCAGAGCGAGGGCAGGTAATCCATGAAATGTGGGAAGATGGAAGGTAGGGCTAGGCTGAGCATTGAGGCTGGTCATGAATATGGATGCTCATTGAATCACGGACAAAGAGGAAGACATTGAAAAAGAATAACTATGTAGTCAGTGCTAGAGACTGATTAAGCAGGATCGGAGGAGTGTTTCAAAATAGCACGTTGGATTTGATTCTATTGCTGCATCTGTGGGGAAGACCTAGCTCTATTCTAGAAGAGTTTTGGCCTTTCTTCCCATCTTACCTCAAAAACCTCTGAGAGTCTCGTATCTGAAAATCCCTCTCCCAGGGACAGCATAAGGGAGGTTGAAGCATTGTCTTCTGGTCTTCTGAGTCCCTGCAATAATCCTCCTTAGTTTTTCTCCCCTCGTCCTAAGCTGGGGCTGGAGTCCCAGTGTAAAATAGGCTTTTAGCTAGAAACTAAATTCCTCCCCTAATGTTAAGGACAGCTGAGGTCAGGCTAAGTAACAGAAGACTGAAGAAACTCTGTTCTGGACCTCCAGATTAGACCTTCTTTCAGTGGACTGAGTGTCCATGGAAAGATCTCAGAGGCTGATGGGGGCTGGGTGGTGGCAGGGATTCACTGGAGAAGTATTTCAGAATTGAGTGTGCCAAGGCTGAGGAGAATATTTAGGGTACCGAGGAGCTGAAATTTGTAGACTTCTGGTTCATTCATTCATACATTGGATAAACAATTATAGCGTGCCTGTTAAGTTCCAGGCATTATGCCCATTGAATTTTGATGAAGTGGTAGAGTCTGAGAAAGCAGTATATGCATTTTCTGTAAATTTAAATGGAAGCTAAGAGCATTGCACATGGCCGTTATTTGAGCTCTGCACCACAAGGTTGAAATTTTACACAAGTGTTTGGACTGGGCCACTTTAAGTTTCCCATCTTGGACAGTCCAAGACGAGGAAGAGGATGGGGGCAGGCACAAAGCAGCACAGGTGAAAGCCATGATCTTTGAGGAAGGGACACGCGGAACCAGGTTGCCCAGGTGCAATTATCGGCATAAGAGCCTGTAAAGTGGCAACTAGTAGGGGAGCAGATCAAAGAGTTGAGAATGCTCTTGAATGAAGACTCCTGCTACTGTAGCTACTTGGTCAGTGGCATGAAATCCAGGCAGGCTAAAAGCCAGCATCATTTCCTGGACCGAAGGCCAGGGTGGTCAGGTTCTCCTTGGGTCAAAGCTAGACTCCCAGTTTTAATGGCAAGGCCTTCGCCCTGCAAGACAGGAGCTGAAGATACAATGTGCTGGGTTCTTAGAGGGGAGGATGAAGAGAAGTCAGCAAACATGACCATCACAAGGGAGGGTCTGACTCTATCTGTCACTGGGTCTCAAATGGAGCCTTCCCTGCCAGCAATGTCCCCATGACATAAAGTCACTCAGTTCTGTAACCAACTCATATCAGGTTAGAATTTCATGGTCTCTACTGATCAACTCAAAGCTCTGTTTGCATGGTGAAAGGCTGTCTTGGACTCCCAGTTCTGTAGGTGCCAGGTTGATGATGCTTTCTTCATTCCTAGAAAAAAAAAACGTGCTTTTGAAAAAGGAATCATTAAAGTCAATCACTCTAGGGTAAGTGAATGGTTTAATGGGATTTTAGTTCTTGGGACATTTCCACCTGAACCAATCATCTTTAGCCCCCCAAAATGGATTTCTACCCATGAAATGACAAGTATGATCGTACAGATTAGAGAAATAATGGCGTAAAAAAAAAACCGTAAGTCTAATAACTAGACTTTCCCACATGTTCCCATTCTAAGAGATAGACATAGACGGAGGGTTGTGAAAGGGTGGTTATGTGATCATGTGTTGAGAAGAGCAATGAAAGAGATGTTAAGAACAAGGGTCTGTTCCTGCCTTTAAGAGTCACTGGCCTTGGGAGAGTGGCCAGTTGGGTCAGGCATTTAGTCTTTGTGTGACATATTTACTTTTGGATAAAATCTGAATAACAATACTTTCTCCTCTTATATTAGAATTATGAGGATTAAATGAAATGATTGAGGGGGGCAATTTTAACAAATACATTAAAATACAAAACATCATTTGGTGCTAATGTTGCCAACACTTGGACGTGTGTGTGTGTGTGTGTGAATTTGTTAAAAGTGATGCAGAAAGTAGTACAGTACCACCAGATCATTCTCAGATTGAACCCCTAAACAGCATAAAGTGACTCTTCCCACCTAGGAAAGCAAAACACAGTGTAAACACACTCAGAGTGACACAGAACGTGGATGCAGGGCTTGGAGCTCGGGTTAGAGAAAAAGCTGCCAGGCCAAGGTCACAAGCCAGGCTGTGGTAATTGAGTAAAGTAGTCAGGCAGGGATTTATGAATTTATGTTCTAAGTTTAAGGAAAAAAAAAAAGCTTCCCATAGAAATAACCGATATAAGTGTGCTACGTAAACTTCAGAAAGCGGAAGTTGAGCATAATCTATCAACATTAACAAGTGTGCTAAATCCAGGATGCTAATTCCTGAACAGACAGCTTAGGTGAAGGTATGATGAAAATCAAGCGTCGGAAGTAAAACTATTTTTGGCCTAAAATAAAGTGCACTTAAGAAGGGAGATGCCCCTTCAGTTTCCCCAGCTGGCTGTTGGGGAGAAGGATGACCTCCCCTTCCTTCTCATAAGGAGGATGCTGATGGTGTGTGAGAAGCAGCATCCGGAGCCTATGGGTGAGACCAAGGCCGGGTCTGGAGCATCCACTCAGGACCTGGGGCACAATGGTGGGCCCGAAAGGAGGAGGCGACGAAGCTTCGGGATGCCCTGAGGTGCCTGTTATGGGAATCAGGAGCACCCCAACTGAGGCCTGGGGTTCCAGTGAGCTCCCTGGGAGGGGCTGCCCTAAACCCAATAGAAAGCCTCCTCCCTCAGTGCACTCCCAGGCTGGTGTGGCCTCAGGAAGCAGAACTGCTTATGCATTACAACAGAGTAAGAGTCTTCGTTCTAGAGTTTAAGAAAATATAAAGTGCAGAAGACTTGCTTTCCATAGCCTGCTTGAACTCGACGTATGCTGCACAACTTTAAAACACAACTGGATTCGTTTCTCAATGACTGCCCATGCAAAAAAAGAAAAGCAGCTGGAATATTGAAAGCTTAAATGAAGGTAAAAACTCAGAGAGGAGTTGAACCAGATTACCTTGTTCCTCGGAATCTGGGTGGCCAGCTTCTGTTTTTGTTTCATCCCTGATATTTAGTGAGGGACAAGGGACCAGAGAAATTGCAAGGATTTGTGTCTAGAGAGATATGCATGGTTAACTATAAAACATTTACTTATGAATTAGCCTTTAATCAACAGATTTAATGTTAATTAATAATTCATAAGCTTATCTTTGCATAGAAATGACATAATTATGTCTCTGATTCAACCAAAATGTCCACTGCAGAATGTGCAAAATGTTAATTAGTAGTGAAACGCAGTTAGGAAAAAAAAAAACGTTTAATTATGTAATAAGGCTCATTACAATGGGTAATCAACAAAGCTGCCAAATTAGTCCTCTGGTGGCACTTTTCTATATATAGCAAATAAACTTTGGGTGTAGAAAATGTGTGTTTGAATAGACAGGTTTTTTTTTAAATTGCTTTCAAGACGGGAGCAGTGATAAGTCCCAGAAACAGTTAGAAATGACCTTGTAATAGTTTAATTCTGTGATGCAATAGAGATGGCTCAGATAAAGGAAGAAAAAGTCTCAAGTATTTCAAATGCATAGTTGAACAAATGCTCAAACGTAGGTTTGAACCCACGTGGTGGTGTCTTTTGGTGGCCTAAGCTGTTTCTAATAGTAAGAGTTCAGGTAGCAGGAGCATTAACACAGCATCCACTGGACACGCAACATCAAGGACATAGAAAATATGATTCATACCTTGTATTGATGAGACTTCGAAAAATGAGTTTCCATCCATCCCATGTGTGTGAAACTCAGGGCAAGAGCTAATCAAATAAATATTCACAAACAAATATATGACTCCAGCCATCATTCATTCATCATTCACTCATTCATTCATTCTTCAAAAACATGTTGGTTGCTTTCCATGTTTAGGCCCCAATGCCAGGAGCTCAACGATGCTGGAAGCATGATTTCTGCCTCCAGGGGCTCGTGGGAGTAGTTTGTGGAGTAGATTTTTACTTTGAAAATCAGATAATCCTGGATTCCCAGGTACCAGGCAAATAACTTCTCTGGGGTTCCAATTCCTCAATCTTTGGGGATGATCGTAGGGGTTTTGTGGGGTTCGTGAAAGGTTTTAATGTGATAATAAACGTAAAGTGCTTAGCCCGCGGGCAACAGAAAGCAGTGTTCAGCGATTGTCTCTTCCCTTGTCCTTCCTGTCTGTAAAGTTGGTGATTCATCAGCCTTGGCTGAATTGAATGCACATTATGATATAAATTCAGTGGATGTTAAGGAATTATCTGGGGAATTGCGTTCAAACTAACTATCATCTCTATGAAGTGCTGTGCTAGGTGCAGGGACTCGAAGAAGAAATGGTGTAGCCCCTCCTGCCAATAATGTCAGAGCTATTCCTTCTCGCCTTTGGTCCGTGGTCCACACCCCACCTATGATTATCCCCCTAATACATCGCGATCCGTGAGCAGGTCTCCAGCCCTGAATGTACCTCTCTGGCCAGTCCTCTAACATTCATCTCCCACCCCCAAACTCTGCTGCCCATCAGAACCTCTCTTCAGGCCTGCTGAAGCCGGCTCCAGAAATCTGAGCTGCAGGGTTTAGATCAGACTATCCTGGTCCTGAATATGAGGGTTACAATTTACTCACCCCATGCCACTCCACCTTACCGTAGTCCTTTTGGTCTGGACGCAGGAGAACTTAGCTCTTCTGGGACTACAGCCAAGGGCAGGGACTACAACCCTTTGGCCAACTCCAGGTCCGCTTCTGAGGGTTACCTGTCAGCTCCTTTTCCACAGAATGGGTCAACCCTGGAAGGGTCATAGAGCTTCCGGGTCCACTCCTGATGATTGCAGAGTGATAGCAGCCAAGCAGGGGTGATCAGATGGGTCTTGGTCACTTTTCTATATTCAGGGGTTCACCATGTGCCTGGCTGGCAGAGGGTGCTTAATATATGCAGAATGCACAAAGCAGGAATCTGAAATGCAGGCCACCCATTGCATACAGTCCTATCCCAAAGTGGGAACAACCAGCACTCAATGACTGGGTTAAGCAGGCTTTCTGAGACCACTCTGTAAAGAGGCAGCCAACTCTCAGATCTGCCGCTCAAAGAGGGCCACTGATCCACCGTGAAGCATGTGAGCTCATGCTGACTGAATGCCTGGAACCTGACATGGCATGAAGCTGCCCTCGTGGACACATCACAGGAGGGAGCAGAGGTCCCTCATCCAGCTGGAAATCTATGGATCCTTGCCCGGACTGAGCACCCACTGCTGCCAACATTTTTTTTTTACTGTGGTCTCCTGATGCCAGGATATGCCTAGCTTAAAAAGGAGGGGCAGGGGGTGCAAGAATAGTTCAGTGGTAGAATTCTCACCTGACACACAGGAGACCTGGGTTAGCTTTGTGGTCTACACAGTTCCCAAAACACAAACAAGCCAATCAAATGAACAAACAAAAATTCAGCAAATGGTGTTGCAATAACAGGATACTCACGTGGGAAAAATCATATAATGTGACCCTGCCATAGAGCAGACAAAAAAAAAAAAAGGAGGGCAGGGCCTGTGCATAAAAACATGACATCAGGACCAGCCCAGGGAAAGGGCAGAAAGTGTCCGAAGTGTGCCTTTAGGCCTCAGCTACTTATACGTCCTCTCCTCACCCAGAAGTTGCTTTTTAGGAAAGGATTTAATAAACAATAAGTTTAGATGAGACAAGAGACAGAGACAGAGGTAGAGATAAAGGTTTAAAACACTAATAAAAACCTTTACATAGGTAAAGCCTCTACGTGGAAATTTATGGGACAGCCCAAATGGGCCAAGTTAAAAAGTGGCAGAGCCAGCCCTCAAACACAGGTGCAGTAGTTAGGTTCAGGTGTCGACTTGGCCAGATGA
The DNA here is from genome assembly GCF_023851605.1 of Tamandua tetradactyla. Lineage (NCBI taxonomy): Eukaryota > Metazoa > Chordata > Mammalia > Pilosa > Myrmecophagidae > Tamandua > Tamandua tetradactyla. The sequence goes on from NC_135338.1 coordinate 9,918,532, forward strand.
TGGTGCCACATTTTTCTGTTGCTGTGGACTTAAATCATCAGCATGTGACATTCATCTATGGCTGGTTACACCTGCGGTTGGTTAAGGGGCATGCCTTCCACAATGAGTGATGTTTAATTTGATTAGCTGGAGGTTTAAAAGAGAGAAGTCTGAAGCGAGCTCAGCAGCTCAGACCCAGACATTTGGAGGTGCAAAAAAAGGAATCGTGGGGTGGGGTGGGGGACGACTTGGAAACACAGAAGCCAAGAGAGAAGTCCAGCAGACATCACGCTGTGCCTTCCCATGTGACAGAGAAAGCCCAAGGAAAGCCAGCTGCCTTTTCTTCAAAGAACTGTAAATTTGTAACTAAATAAATCCCCTTTATAAAATCCAGTCCATTCATGGCATCTTGCATTCTGGAAGCATTAGCAAACTAAAACACAGGTCTTTTGACACCAAATCATTATTTCAGGCTGCCTTTATACATGGCATTTTAGCCTTAGGGAAATGGATGCGGATAACCAGTTACCCTTGCTTTAAAAAATACCTTCCAGGACACAAAACCTGCTGTAGGACCAAAGTTGAGTTAAATAACTTGTGGGCTATGGCAACAGCTTTTGGACCACTGAGATTGAGGTAGCATTAAATGTTTTTTGTTTGTTTGTTTGTTTGTTTTTGCATGGGCAGGCACTAGGAACACGAAGTGTTTTTGATTCATTTCCTTATAAGCCAAATTCAGTTTAAATCTATGCAACAGCTGCTGGTGGTATTACATAATTGCCTCCTCCTGAAGGTAGCGTTTTAAATAACTTCATCAAATCCTGGTGTACTTTGGCTGTCAGGAATGACCTTGAGGCTATTCAGAATTCCATTTTCTATATCTAACAGACACCCAGAGGTGCTGGCTCTGTCCATTCGGTGGCCTCCTAGAACTGCATTTTTTTCTTTTTTTTTTTTTAAGTTATAAAACCATAGCAACAATTTCTATGAAATTTGGATAATGGTAAACATGCTATTGGTTTGCATTATGGTAGGTCATGTTATGAAATGAGCTGTAAAACCTTAAAAAAAACAGCAAGGAACTTCATTTCTTTCTTTCTTTTTTTTTTTTAATCCTCATAATCGACTTTTTATTTTCCTTTTTATGCGAAACAACATATATACAAAAAAAGCAACAAATTTCAAAGTGCATCACAACAACTAGTTGCAGAACAGATTTCAGAGTTTGGTATGAGTTACAATTCTACAATTTTAGGTTTTTACTTCCAGCTGCTCTGAGATACAGAAGACTAAGAGAAATATTAATATCATGATTCAGCAATCATACTCATTTGTTAAACCTTACCTTCTCTGTATAACTCCACCTTCACCTTTGATCTTTCTCCCACTCTTTAGGGGTATTTGGGCTATGCCCATTCTAACTTTTTCATGTTGTAATGAAACACAAAAAAGTTTCATTTCAGGACTTATCTGGTCCAAGGACTCATCTGAAGGTTGTAGGTTTCTGAAAAGTTACCCTAGTGCAGGGAACTTTTGTATAATCTCATATATTGCCCTAGGCATTCTTTAAGATTGGCAGGAATGATTTTGGTTGGAGTTTGGCAAGTTGTAATAGGTAGCAACATCTGACTGAAGTTTGTGTAAGAGTGACCTGCAGGTTATCCTCTTGACTCTATTTGAACTCTCTCAACCACTGATACCTTATTTGATACACTTCTTTTCCCCGTTTTGGTCAGGATGGCATTGTTGAGCCCATGGTGCCAGGGCCAGGCTCATCCCTGGAAGTCACCGCCCAGGCCACCAGGGAAACTTTGACCCCTGGATGTCATGTCCCATATAGCAGGGTAGGGCAATTGCCTCACCTGCAGAGTTCGGCTTAGGGAGAGAGAGGCCACACCTGAGCAACAAAAGAGGTAACTCTCAGGCATACCTATAGGTAGTCAAAGCTTCTCTGCTACCTACATAAGCTTCATATGAGCAAGCCTCAAGATCAAGGGCTTGGCCTACTGATTTGGGTGTCCCTAATGCTTGACACAGTATCAGGGGTTTCCCTGGTAGTAAAGTTTAATAGTCTCACATTTTTCTCCCATCCTTCAAGGGACTTTGCCAGTACTGTTTAATTATCTGCTAAAGATACTCTGGGATGTATTCAGGCATTACATTAAGCTATACAGGATGAAAGGCCCTCATGCTTATTCTGGGATTGTTTAATGTTCTATCCAGACAGTTTGAGTTAGATTATGTGCTACAGAAAATTTAGGTTCTGGACAACATAAACTTTTCTTCCTTTGGAAGGATCTGCATTTCAATGGTAGGCTCTTCCTTTCCATAGCAGCCTCCACAATATCTACCCTTGGGGTCACTGCAGGTGCTGAGTTTCAGTCAGGGCATCCTGGGGACATAGTTGCTGCCCATTTGTAGTCACTAAAGCCATGAGAATTTAGGCAACTGGTGGCTGGGTAACTCAGATGTTCTTTGGGGGTCTCATGACCACTTAAGTTCTGGATGAGATGGATTCAAACCTGGCCGCCAAAGCCCGAAGAGCTCTTCTCAAAATTCTTCAGCTCTCCACAGGCTTCTATTCTTTCTTCCTTGGCCTCCAATTTCATGCATCTGTGGATTTTTATTTTCCACGCTGCCTCTTGTCCCTTGATCTTTACTCTGGTATCACAATCCTAAATTTCCACCATCAAAATAAGCTCAAATACTGTTTATTATTATTACTAACATTTACTGGGCCCTTCCTAGGTACCAGGCACCATTCACACATGTATACATATCATCTTATTTGTTCCTTCCAACAACCCTTTGAAAGAGAGATGGAACTGTTTCACATAGCAGAATTGAGATTTGGGGATTGCGAGGAAGTGGCATCTCATCTACACAACAGAAAAACAAACTTAAGTTGTGTCTGGGTCATTCTGTCTGTCTGGTCTTCAGTTTCTCGTGGGCTGTCTCTATCCCACGGAGCAACTTCATCCTTTCACACCCATTTTATTCACTTCTATTATCTCTCCCATCCCAGGCCTCATTTTCCCCTGGTATCTTCTCCAGAAATTCTTCTCTCCAAACCCCCAGACCTCCCAGAGCAACTCATTCCTCCTATGGACTCTGCCAGTGTTTTATCTGTACCCTCTTTTGGCCTCTATGGCATTATAGTTATTTCTGTATTTTTGCATCCAACATACAACAAGTATTATTTAGGGTGTACTATCTGCTAGGAGGAGGTGACTTAAACAGTCCTGATATCTGTCCTTGTGCAGCCAGCCACCTGGAGTCCTGCCTCTTCCAGAGCAGTCATTCTCCACCAGACCTGATTCCCCCCACCCCACCCCCATGCCTGCCCCCAGGAAGCATCTGACAAGGTCTAGGAACATTTGGCTTGTCATAGCTGGGGCAGGGGTGCTGCTGGCATTTAGTGGGTGGAGGCCAGGAATGCTGTCAAGCATCCTATAATGTATAGCACAAAATGTCAGTAGCACTGAGGTTGAAAACCCCTGTACCAGATTAAGAAGTTCCCTCTGGGGAGGAGATGGTGTCTTTTGTTTAGTATCTGTGCTGGTTTGAAAAGAAGTATGCCCCTAGAAAAGCCATGTTTTGATCAAAATCCCATTTCATAAAGGTGGTTGAATAACGCCCTATTCAATACTGTATGTTTGAAACTGTGATCAGATCATCTCCCTGGATGATGTGATTTAGTCAAGAATGGCTGTTAAGCTGGATTAGGTGACGACATATCTCCACCCATTTGGATGGGTCTTGATTGGTTTGTTGAAGTCCTATAAAAGAGGAAACATTTTGGAGAAAAGAGATTCAGAAAGAGCAGCACCACAAAGCAGAGAGTCCACGAGCCAGTGACCTTTGGAGATGAAGAAGGAAAATGCCTCCCGGGGAGCTTCATGAAACCAGAAGCCAGGAGAGAAAGCTAGCAGATGACGCCATGTTCACCATGTGCCCTTCCGGCTGAGAGAGAAGCCCTGGCTGTGTTTGCCATGTGCCTTTTCATTTGAGAGAGAAACCCTGAACTTCATCAGCCTTCTTGAACCAAGGTATCGTTTCCTGGATGGATGCCTTAGATTGGACATTTCTTTAGACTTGTTTTAATTGGGACATTTTCTTGGCCTTAGAACTATAACTATCAACTTACTAAATTCCCCTCTTTAAAAGCCATCCCATTTCTGGCATATTGCATTCTGGCAGCTAGCAAACTAGAACAGCATCTTCTGAAACAGTCAGCATGGTGTCTTAATTCATAGTAGCTCCTAAATATTTGTAGGAATAAAAATGGTACCCTTAGGATGTAGGAAAGGGATAAGTTTTAATTAGGAAAAGCAATAAGAAATATTAGTTAATTTCAGAGGGGAAATCATAGCCTAAACTTCTTTGCTATGGGCATGGTAAATTAAGTTAGTATTTTATGCTCCATTGTTGTGTTTTCTTCATTACAATATTTATCATATAAATCCACTGACTTACATAACTCATTGGGAAAGCAAGGGATTAATTAGGCAATTTCAAGACACATAAATACATTAATAGTAACAAAATACGTTGGGTGGTCAGGGAACACATTAAGGGACATAAATCAAAGATAATAATAGCAGAGAAAACTTACCATTAGAGAACAGGCTTACAGTGTCTAGAAATGTTCTTTTGTACTTAATAATGTGACAGATTCCTGGCACTGTCCTCCTATTTGTTATGGGGCTATTAATTGCATCACATGCACCTTGCATGACCTTGCATGACCTTGCTTTATTGTGTTGGCAAGCATAATGTGGAGAGTCATTAGGAGTCACTGCCATGGCAATGGCTTGGCATCCACAGCTTTCGAAACAGGTCCTGTGCACACAACAAAGACAAACATCTGGCAACAGACTGGGTTCAGGATATTTTAACAGCGTCTGCACAGAGACAAGCGTTTCAGGTTCAGACTAATTGTAAGATCCAGCCAAGCTGACTTACCATAGAAATGGGGCATTTTCCACCCCTGTTATCCAAGCAAGGTTTTACTCAAAGGCATAAATGCATAAAATTTTCTGCTTAGATACATACCTAGGATTAGCCTAATCTGAGTCTTTCTTTTTACAGAGGGTGAAAGTGAGGCCGAGGTAGGGAGCTGGTTGGCAGATCACCTGGTATGGCCACCTTCTGATTCTACTATATTTCACTGCATTTTCTTGCCATTCTAGTCTTCTGATTTAAAACTATCTCCCACTATTGAATGGAGATTGCATTTAATATACCTATTGCTAATAACTTTCCATTTTATTTATATGCATTTGATTTCAAAGTACATTTTATCATTGAGAGAGATTTTGTGTACATTTAACCAGTCAAGGATGCAAACATATGTTGACCTATTCATTTGTCCCAATCCAACTGTCACTAACTGTGCAGCAGTGTCTAAACAGGAGAACAGAAAGTATTCCAAACATTTCAAACAAAGGAATTTAATACAAGTCATGGGTTACAAAAGCACTGGAGGGATTGGAAGCACAAAAAGTAAGAAGGCAAAAGTGCTCAAAGAGAACAGTAGAAGGCTTCTGGTGGAGCAAAGGGAGACGATGTTTCCCAGGCATCAGGTTCACTGGCCCTCTCAAGGCTGCTGCTATTGGAACCAGGCTGCCTGAGCAGGAGCTAGGAGAGGTGCTCACTGCCACTGAGGCTGCTCTCCTGCTGTGCAGACCAACGCTGCAAAGGAATAGCTTCTCCCTCTCTCCCGCCTGTTTTTTTTTTAATTCTTAAATTTTTTTTTAAACATAGCAACATACAAACATGAACATTCTTACCATATGATCATTCCATTCTTGGCAGATAAACAATAACTCACAATATCATCACACAGTTGTATTTTCATCTCCACAATCCCTTCTCAGAACATTTGCATCAATCCAGAAAAAGAAATTTAAAAAAAAGAAAAAACATTTGTACAGACCATACCCCCTCCCACTCCCCCCCTGATCACCAGCATTTCAATCTACTAAATTTATTTTAACATTTGTTCCCCCTATTATTTGTTTATTTTTAATCCATATGTTTCACTCATCTGTTGATAAGGTAGATAAAAGGAGCATCAGACACAAGGTTTTCACAATCACACAGTCACATTGTGAAAGCTATATCATCATTCAATCATCACCAAGAAACATGGCTACTGGAACACAGCTCTATATTTTCAGGCAGTTCCCTCCAGCCTCTCCATTACATCTTGACTAACAAGGTGATATGTACTTAATGTGTAAGAATAACCTCCAGGATAACCTCTAGACTCTGTTTGGAGTCTCTCAGCCATTGACACTTTATTTTGTCTCATTTTGCTCTTCCCCCTTTTGGTCGAGAAGGTTTTCTCAATCCCTTGTTGCTGAGTTCCAGTTCATTGTAGGATTTCTGTCCCACGTTGCCAGGAAGGTCCACACCCCTGAGAGTCATGTCCCACGTAGACAGGGGGAGGGCAGTGAGTTTGCTTGTCATGTTGACTGAGAGAGTCTCTCCCACCTTTTAGTTTCCCATCAGTACCTCTTAGTGGCAGAATATAATAATAGCAAGCCAGTTGACTAAAATGGCTGGGAAATGCACTTTACGGGCTTCCTGCCCCAGAGGTAGAGAGACGAGTAAAGAAGGGTAAATATGGAGCTGAGGAATCTCAAAGCATATGCGACATACCCATCAATTAAAAAGTCTTTGAAAATCTGGTGATTTTTAATGCAAGAGTAAGTTGCACATGTATTAAAAATATGTCCAGTGTTGCACCCATCTCTCTTAATCGTCATCATCTTTTACTCCTCTTTTCCTTCCTTCCTCCTCTTTTTCCTACCTTCCTCCTTCCTTCCCTCTTTCTTCAAATATCATGTGCTAAAGCAATGTGCTTTGCATTGGGAATGCAAAGTGAACCAAACAGTGTCCTTCCCCCATGTTGGTTATATTCAGGAGGAAGGTAAAACAAATACACTTTTTTTTTTTTTTTTTTTTTAAGGAAAGACAGAGAGAAGGAAGGAAGGATAGAAGAAAGGGAAACATCTTTAAACATTTTCTTGTTTTATTGTATTCTGTTTCTCCGTTTTTGTTACATGGGCTGGGGCCGGGAATCGAACCGAGGTCCTCCGGCATAGCAGGCAAGCACTTTGCCCGCTGAGCCACCGCGGCCCGCCCCAAATACACTTTTTGAGTTCTCCCTAATTCTTTCTTCTTTTCTCTTTTTCTGGTCTTTGTTTTTGCTTTTCCCATTCCTGAATTTCCCAGCTTTGTAATTCCATTATTCAAATGACATACAGATGCTACTTAATATTCATGAATTAGAATGCTGTTTATACTTCTACAGTGAATGTAAATCACTTGTTTTAATAGGATGCTATTCCAAGATTAAGAGAAGACACTAGTTAATGAGTATGTGTGAGTTCGAGAAGTATGCTTGAATTGCAAAGTCTGATCCTCCACAGCTGGCACTCAGATTCAGTCCAGGATTTTCGTATTTTCATTGTAATCAGTTTGAAGGGCTTTAATAAATAATATGCTTTGTCAAAATTTTTAAAATGACCCATAATTTATAAATCTTTCTCAGATCTTCCTGCAAAATGCTTTAAAAATCTGTTTGTTCATGTATTCAATTAAAAGTCTTGATGGTTAACTCAGCTTGGGGCTGAGTATACAGGAAAAGATACAAGAAACAGCACGCATTCTCCAGGAGCCAGTGGCTGAAATAAAAGTGGCTATATTAACAACGACAAACCAGGGTACTAAGTGCTTTAATGATGGGGTAAAGATGATGTAATGATGGAGAAGGGGTACCTAAATCAAAATCAGCTTGGGGACTCAGGGAAGGTTTCCAAAAGAAGTGAGGCTTTAGATGAACTTCCAGGGTGCAGACAAGTCTAGGAGGAGAAGGGAAAACGGCAGAAGGCCTTTCAACTCTGGAGCACACAGCTCAAGAAAGGGCCTAGAAAGGTACTAAGGAAAGTGCAGGAACAACTTCCATACGGGGTGAAATGGGGAAGATGAGGCTGTGGTTGTTGCCAGGAGTTGGGTCATGGATGATTTTGAATTCTGTGCTTAAGGTCTTCTCCTGACGGAGGGAGCTACCCACGTAGCAGAGTTCTCGGAGAGAATACGATCATTCTGGTAGCAGCATGTGGCATGGACTGGGGGGGACAAGACTGAGGCAGAGGGAAGAGTTGGGAGGTCTTATGGTGGCCAGATGAGAAATGCTAAGAACCTGAACTAGGCAACTGGAGGAAGAAATGAAGAGCAGAGGGCCGAGACCAGAAATATATAAGCTAGAGAGTTGAGAAGATGTTGTGAGAAGAGGAATGCGGATGAGAGAGGAAGGAAGAACCAACGAAAAGGGTTCCCAGAATGCTGATTCAGGTGACCCATGGGTCAATGACTGAGGTACACACGACAAGTTGGGGGGCAGCAGCAGAGTTGTGAGAGATCACGGGGGGAGAAGAGGACTTCAGTTTTTAACAAGTTGATTTTCGAATGCCTAAGAAATAACCATGTGAAAATACTTGGCAATTGGTGGGAACCATGGATGTGAAGCTCACTAGACCTGAGTTGTTGACATAGCTTTGGGAGTTATCTGGGTTATAAGCGGTAAGTGAAGCCATAGATGTGGAAGAAATGACTCAGGGAGGAGAGAAGAGGATTAATTACCCAAGAAGCCTGCGAAGAAAACTGGGAAAGAACAGTTAAAACATCAAGAGGAAAAAAAATCTACATCTGCCTCCTCTCAGTGAGTGAGCCTCCAAATTGTTTAGGTGGGAAATTAGGGGACCCTCCTTTCACTTCCAATTCTTCGATGAACTCCATTGATTGCATTTTCAAAAATATTACAAATCTGTGGACCCCTCACCACGCTGGCAGCAGCTGGGTCCCGGTGTAAACCACCGTCCTTCTGCTCTCCAGTGGATTATGCAATCGCCTTCCCACTGCCTTCCCATCCTCCCTCTCATCCAGCCGTAACACAGAGAACCTTCCTCTTCTCTTCATACAGCATAACAACAACTTGTGGACTAAAGGAAGGCTACAAGGAAGTCAGGGAAATGATTTTTTGCTTTGAGCATTCTGGAAGACATTGGTTGCAGCTGTTCTCCTGGAGGGCTGGAAGGTATCAGCAGTTATGTCTTTAGTTCCTGGGATGTTGTTTGGGGACGGTGATTATTCTCTGTGGTCAGAGGTTGCTTCCCTGTCTTTAGACAGAAGAACTGAAATTAAACTATTCCATAAAGACGAGAATAAATCCTTGAGAATATATTCTCCCCTCCCTTTGAGGAAGGAGAAGTGTTACTGGGTGGACCAAAAAGAAGTGCCTGCTATACCCATGCCTCACGCTTTTAAGGAAATCCCAGCTTTAACTCTTCAAACCTTGACTCTTCCTTCCTGTTCTTCAATCTCCCACTAAAATTTTGATAATGCCATGAATCTCAGTGCCCCCAATGAAACACCCTTATCAGATTCAAAGGAACTGATTCCCAGGGCTCCTGGTATCCTATTTTTATGGCACATCCTAGGAAGTTTCAGGAAGCCAAGATAGGGCTTCACCATGAACATAAAGTGAAGAGCAGTAGTTTTCACAATGGAAAATTTGTCTCACCGAATAGCTGTCCGCCAGGCCATTACTGCACCTTTCTTCAAATTTTACGAGGTGTGGAGTGAGTGCGTTTTAAGAGGAGGGGGGGAAATCCCCTAATGGGATTTCTCATGAGTCCATTGCGGAAATTGGCAGAGAGAGAGTGAAACTGAGCTGATGAGGAGGGCCAGGTGGGGCTTTGCTATAGGGCTCAGGCCTCATTAGTGCTTGGCATCGCAGCCCTAGTGAATGTCCTGAAGCACTGTTGGGAGGTTCCCTCGGATTCCCAGGTCCGGGGAAAGCCTCCAGAAAGAGATGAGTCAACAGGGTGGCAGCCGCGGTGTTGGAGCAGCAAGTCCAGGCAAGAGCCGCAGCCTGATATTTATTGCTCTGCCACTGTCTCCCATTATGCATGTCCCCCGAAGGCTAGAGTACTGAGCAAAAGTTTTCAGATAGAAATTTAGTAACTCAATTGGCAGCCACCTGGGCCCGGTGGCAAGTGGGAATGGAGCTTGTTTTCCCATAAAGTGACAACGCTGTGATAAATAGGCCTACCGGCTCCCTCTGTTGTAATACTCACCCTCTAGCCCTGCTGGCTGTGAAAACTCTTTTCAGTAACACCTTGCTAGAAAGAGGCTCACGGTAACCCTATTCCCCCAAACGGAGCTTTGATCAGACAGTAGTGGGAGAGCTGGATTCGGATATGGGTGACCGTTGGTGACACCTGATTTTCCTCCAGGTCTTTCAAGCCCGGGGCGGGGGGGTGGGGTGGCGTGGGGGGTGTGGGGTGGGGGGACTCAAAGGATCGTTAGTGTTCAATTTAACTCACCCTCCCAGGGTCCTGTGAGGTGGGTGATTAGTGTGGAGGACTGTCAAAGTCAAAACAGCTGTGGAGGAAACATACCATGCGAAGGGTCCCAGACAGGAGAAACAGGGAAGAACTCTGCCTTATTGATGGGTCTGAGGATGTCCTCAGGCTGAATTGATCAAGGAGATGTGTTTCCCTTGCTAGAACTAGATGGTGACCTGTCACCCCAAGACCTCAAATCTGCACCAGGCAGCCTGGTAAGGGCTGCACGGATTAGCATGTGCAATCAGCAAGAGAATCCCAGGGCCCTGGGTGGGGGCCTTTGGAGCAGCCCACACAGAAGGTGCCAAAAACAAAAAAAGGCATTCTGTGCCTCTTCCTGATAGCCTTATTTCCCAGAGACTCCCTCGATTTCAGGCTTCAAAGCAAGGCCGTCTGAATACTGAAGCAAACCAATCAACAGAACAGAAACAAGCATGCACTCCCTGTTAGGAGGCCTCGGGTTTCCTGCCAAGACCCTTCCATTTGAATCTAGAATAGGGAGGGTCAAGAATTGGAGATGCTGTCTGTGCTCCATGGTTGGATCCTCACCCAGCTTCAGAATCACTGGGTGGGGAGGGAGGGCTCTTAAAGAAACGCTTTCAGGCCCCCACCATGGAAGGAGGTGCCCAGGCCTTTTAAATAATTTTAAAGAGACTCAGCTGATCTTTGCAGCCTTCCCTAGGTGAGTTTTTAAACATAGTTTTGTGAAGAGGATGGGTTTCAGATTTGCATGCAAATTCCTGACCTGCCACCAACTGACTAAATATTTAGACGAGCGATTTTAACACCCCCAGGTCTTAATTTCCTCACCATTATGATACAGGTGATGTATGGAAGTTATTAAACCGGGATTTTTATTTCTCTCCTAAATTGTACTTTCTTGCTGCTTTCTAAAGCCTTAGCATTTTGTAGGAGGTTTATTGTCTCAGATAAGATCAGGATGGACCTGTAGGGTAACTTATATTTTAAAACATGACCGACAGTGATCTTCAAACTTCCAGGAACTTTGCACTTCCCAAGACTCCTGGCTGGAGTAGTTTTAAGGGAATCAATGTCCCGTTCTGCCTGTGCAGCCCTGTCTGTTACGCTTTCCTACCCTCACAATTGCCCTCCCCCACTGAACAAACAAAGGCCAACCAATTTAAACACAGTCACCCGCCTCAAATTCTAGCTGGGGTGCATTTCCCTTATGTGCAAAAGCCTCTGGGGACCAAACAAGAGGACACTTTGCAATGTGTCTGCAAAGCCTATTTGAATTCCCGTAATAACCCTCCCACCCATTTTATTACGAGATGTATTTCCAGCACCATTATTTTATGTTTAATAATTAGCCATAAAATGTGTAGTATGTATACATACGTATATATTGCTTTGATCAATTGTATGCTAATAATAATTGTAATGAGAACTTAATCTGTAATAAATTTTCTAACAGAGTGCTGCGATTGCAAAAAAAAAATCATTTAAAAACTTCAATTTATATGCATGCCTTTGTGAAGAGGAGAATGATAGGGTGATTAATAAAAGACTTTCAAGCATAAAAATATATTACGTTTGGATAAAGGACTGCAGGAGAAGTGAAATGGAAATACAATTTCAAGGGGGAAAAAGAAACATTGTAAAACTTTCAACTGTTAAAAAAGAGCTTGTTCATGTGTTTTTTGAACCGTGGATATTAAATCACTGTGATATTTAGATTCCACTGGATAAACTTAAAAGAGTGATATAACAGTTTTATTTTTAAATGTCAATATTTACAGTGTGCAGGGAAGTACATCCTTTGTAACCATTTAATTTAGATGAAAAACATTTTATGTCAATGCGTAAAGGAGATGCCAGCATTCCAGGCGTTTCTGAGGGGATACGAAGAAAACAAGTTTGAAGACCACTGGACTAGATGGGAGATTCTAGGAGTCCGAGGTGGCACTCATCCAGAGGGGGCACTCATGGTGGCACAGAGACAGTGGAAGCCCTGGCCCCTTCCAGCCTGGGGAGAGGAGACCTAGAAAGGGGAGAGCCAAGGCAAGGTCTTCCCAGATAGGTGGGCAAAGTTGCTCTCCTGGCCTCCCATGGCTTGTAGCATGGCATGTGGGGATCCAGAAGCATCGTACGCCCCAGCACAGAGACAGAAGGAGGCTGAGTGGCCCCCGGGTGCAGACTTCAGGTCCTGGTGGATGGACAGACTCCAGTAGAGTTAGACGTGTGTCAGTCCAGAAGTCTGGATGGGTTCATTCGCCCTCCCTGGCCGCCAGCCATGGCAGGGACCAGCAGAGCTGCCCCTGGCAGAGAACAGCAAGTGTCCAGAGGTCCATCCTGTCGACTCTGTGGGATCCCAGTACATCCTGTAGGACTGTCTTGGGGTGAGGAGGGCAGCAAGGCAAATGCTGAAGTGGGCGGGAAAGTGGAGTCATCTGAAAGGGACTTTAAAAGGAGTCCCAATAGGGAACTTAGGAAGCTTTCACTATAGAAACAAGAAAGTGGCTAGAAAACAGAAGAGGTTGAGATTTCGCTAATTGGCAAGCTAGGTTTTGCACTCTTCAGTGGAACAGGAATTGAAAAGAGGTTTGAATCAGCTAGAGGAAGTGGAGTCTACAATGTCTTTGGACATCCGAGTGTTGTGTGAGTAAATCTGCCATCCCATTTGTTCTAGTTTGCTAGCTGCCGGAATGCAACACACCAGAAATGGATTGGCTTTTAATAAAAGGGGATTTATTTCATTAGTTCTTAAGAGGAAAGGCAGCTAACTTTCATCTGAGATTCCTTCATAAGTGGGAAGGCACAGGGTGATCCCTGCTGGCCTTCTCTCTAGGCCTCTGGGTTCCAACAACTTTCCCCGGGGTGATTCCTTTCTGCATCTCCAAAGGCCTGGGCTGAACTGCGAGTGCTGAGATGAGGTAGGCTGAGCTGCTTGGCTGTGCTACATTGAGTCTCTCATTTAAGCACCAGCCAATTAAATCAAACGTCATTCATTGCAGCAGGCCCGCCTCCTAGCCGACTGCAGATGCAATCAGCAACAGATGAGGTTCACATGTCATTGGCTCATGGCCACAGCAACAGAACTAGGTGCCTTCACCTGGCCAAGTTGACAACCGAATCTAACCACCACACCATTAAACCTGCAAAACGGGTTAATTATGTATGCCTTGTGGGTTCTCTGTGAAAATAAGAGATAATGTTTATAAAGTTCCCCAGCACACGTCCCCCTCAAACAGCAACTGTTCCTCTAATTACTGAAGTCAGTTGGCCTCCACCACTGCCTAGCCAGCAGCAAAGAAAGGAACTGGACATAGTCTCCTGGGCCAGCACCAAGCTGTCCCCACCTGTGTGTGACACCGGCACTCTCTGGGCATGGAAGCCCAGCCCACACTGTGGCGAAAGGATGTCTCGTTTGTCTTCTCTGCTGTGTCATTGGGCAGCTAGGGCTGTGGCTCTGTGAGAAAGCCCACATGCTCTTCTTGGAAGCAGCCCCATGCTGACCAGGCATTGTCATTAGTGGGCCTTTCCCTGATGGACAGCTTTGTTCCGGGGAGGGCTCCCTCCCCGATGGAAGCTGGTATTTGGTGAGCCCACCCTGGAGATCCTCTGATACGGTTGAATCTCAGAGAGTGTAGAGCAGCCAGACCCAGAATCCCAGCTGCTATTAAACTTCCATCTTCTCACATGCCCTGGCCATTTTCCAGGCCCTGTGCCTCGTTTTTGTGACTTTTTCATTACAGAGGGTCACCGAAACTGTAAATAGTTCAGGCCCCACGAACTCTGGACCTGCCCCATCCAGGCCTTGTTCGTACTCTCTTCTGGCAGTTTAAGGAAAGATGTACGCCTGGTGTGCTGCTCTTGTGAGAAAGCCATAACTGTGCCAATGATAGAAACACCTCGACAGATGAAAAAGCACTTTCAAGTCAGATTTTCTCACCAAGTTCTCTCATCTAATGAATTCATTGATCAAACACTAACTCAGCACTCCCACCCCCACCCCATGCACAGGCAGCTCCGGGTCCATGCCAGGAGGGCCTCACAGCCAAGTAAGGGGTATGTGGCGCTGACACTAAAAGGACTCTACCTGCACATTGGCTGAGCAATCTGTAAGCTCTTCCACCGGCTTGGCATTCAGACTGGACGCATCTGCCCCTGTCACCCTGCTATCACAGTGAACCTGGGGTCACTGGATCTCCTCAAGCAGTTAACTTTTGGCTCAGCAGAGATGGGTGCCATACTGGCTGTTGGACATTTTACTATCATCCCTCCTTCCAACTAGGTATGTTCCTTCAAGTCCTTCAGATCTATTGGTCTTCATTTGGGATCAATGAACATGCCCAGAAGTAGTGACCAATTGATCATGATGCCATCTGTATGGAAAGGCCAGCTAAGTCTGGATGGCTGTTGGAATGGCTTTTCATCAGGCATATAGCCATATATAGGCGGATCTTACTTTAAGGGAAATCTAACTCTAAAACGTGGGTCTAAGCAAAGGCTAACTAGGAATTATAAGTGCATTTATGAAAAGGATTGATTTAAGATAGGATTCTTTTGAACAACAGTTCTGTTTCTAACAGTTAACTTATACATACTTTCTCAGGAACGTATCCATTGGGTATAATGCAAGCCAAACCATTCACTTATGAATTCAACAAAAATTTACTGAGTCTCTACGATGTGTTAGGCACTGTTCTAGCAATAAACAAAACAGGCAATTGTTATTTTCGTGGAGCTGCCATTCTGGTGGGGTGGAGAATAATAAGCAAATACATAAGGTAGGGATAAGTCTATAAATAAAGCAGGGTAACTGGGTGGGAGTGAGGTGTTCTTTTTATAGGGAAGGCCACTCTTGATGGTGATATTTGTGCTGAGAGGATCTAGGCAGCAAACGCCTTGAGGTCAGAGAATGCCTGGTGTGTTTGGAGAACAAACCGCAAGGAGGCTGGTGCAATTGGAGACCCGCTACTGAAGGGAGCGTGGAAGGGCGTGGCATTGGGGAAGGAGCCAGGACTTAGGTTTGAACAGTCTGAAGCGGGCGTATGTTCTTAGACAGCTCTTAATATGTCCAGCATATAGTGAGGAACCAGAAACGACCTGGCTTGTCTAGAAAATCCAATCATAAAACACTAAACGAAGTTTAGGAACTCGAAACACATTTTGGATTAAAACACAATTTCCTTCCAATATCCTGTAATTTTATATCAAGATTTCCATGGCAAGCTGGATTTGGTTCACAATGTTTCCTTGTCACTGAATAAACGCGCTTCTGGCTACCTAAGCCGAGGGAGAAGAGAATGGTGCTTTCACCTACTTAATTCTGCTCTGCTCTTGATTAGGTCTTTGTGTTGCACCACCAATTCCCGGAAGGCTTTCCGAAACACCAGCTGCTGACAGCTTGGCATGCAATATTCATTGGAAAGGTTATACTCTTGCGCTGACCTCCAAATTCCTGATAATAAATGTGAATGAATGAGGAAGCAAATGAAACCCATCCCATGTCACTCCTTACCCAAAAAGCAGGATAGTTTCAAGTTCTCATCTCTTCCTTTATGACTTATTCAAACTTCATCTTACACTTTAATAAAATTAAGATGATATTAACAGCTTTCATGAATTGGTCCCTGCCTCCCTCTAGACCTCCTAGGAATTCAGTTCCTAGTATATGGAAAGAGTCAGTGTCTTGGTCCTCAGTATCAGCCACATTAATGCCAAAGATATTTTCCTCCTATGGGGAAGTTATAGGTAAAAGATCATGCTTGACTGTGGGAAGTTATTAGGAAGCATCTCAGCAAGAGATTTAAAAAGGAAAAGCAGTTATAGAGAAACTGCTCAACCAGTGATGCATCTCTCCAAATATTTTGGCTTCCCATCCAAGCAAATAAATAATCCAGAGGTAATTTAGTAAATAATGACCCAATTCCTAAAAGCTACTAGCAATTTTAATTTTGTTTTTCAAAATGAAATAGCTTTTATAAAAACTTCCATATTGTTCAAATATATTGATGCAATCCAGAAAAGTATGAAAGAGAAAGCAAAAAAATTTCACCTGGTATCCACACCCAGAGATAACGTTCATTAACATCTTAGTGACCATCTTTTCTGACTTCTTATGTGTGAGTACACACATGGACACACACAAATTTGCATAAGCAGAATCAAATGACACTTAAAGTTTCTTAACCTGCTCTTTCCACTTTCATGTATCATGGACAGCTTTCTAACTTATAGACCTAAATTGATATTTTAAAGCAATGACTCATTTTCCATTATACAAATTATGGGATTACAAAATTACTTAACCACACTCATACATACAAAGAAATATGGCTTCCTTATTTTGTCTATTCCTTCTCTGAACTTCTCATAGGTGGAGCCATTCACCAGGAGGTAGGGAAAAGATAATTTAGTCTGATTCCAGAATCTCTGTCCAATCCTGTAATGTGAACCATCCCCTAAGACTAATGTTCTTTGTTAGGCAAAATGTTGTTTTTCAAGGGTGTGTGGGTGGCTCAGTGGTAGAATGCTCGCCTGCCATGCGGGAGACCCTGGTTCAATTCCTGGCCCATGCAAAAAAATATTCAATCTTTCATGTTCATCATCCTTCCACGGCCTCCTTCTAAAAGGCAGCTGGCTATATGGCAAGAAACAGTCCTCAGATGCTTCTTGCCTACACAGTCTTCTGGTCCCTTGCTGAGACCTCCAGAGGTGTGGGAGGTCTTTACCTGCTCCCTGAACCAAGACTGCTGGAGTGCCCCTGGCCAAATGGATTTTGTGCAGGCCATGAGCAAAACCCACCCACTGTGGCACCCACTGCGGCACCCGCTCTGTACCACTGTGGTTAGGGTGTCCCCAGAAAGGTATGGAGCTCCCAGGCAACCCAACCAGTGTTAGGAGCTGCCCATGGTATCACATTTGAAAGGAGGCTATAGCATCGCCATCTTCCATTGACCCCTGGGATATTTGTTAAAGACAGAAATTTTGCCAGCTTAATCTAGCTGCCCAGTTACCCAAGGGAAAGGCCTGATGTGGTCTCAGCCACTTGACCCTGGTCTCAAAGTTCCCACCTCTGGCAACCTCCAACCTGCCCTTGGGTCCCTGCTCACTCATTGGGGCTCTCAGTACATCATCCGTGGCTCCCTGTGGCTTCAGTGGCCTGTACTTCCTTGGCCCACTCTCCTCTGGATACCAGTATGATCAGTAAAACATTCTCTAGCTGAGTGTAAAGCTCCTTTAGGGGATCCAGATATCCCATCACCTGGAGTCAGAACCCCCCATCATTGGAGTCTTTCTCTGCTCTCTCTTCTGTACTCCCCCATCGAAGTTTTTAGCACATGTCCATTATTACCCATGAGCTCCAGGAAGCTGGAGACCCCGTCTGCTGTATTCACTAGTGAGTTCTCAAGTCCTGAGACATCACAGATACTCAAAGCACATTCTGAGGAACGGACAAACGAAACGATGGATCAACGAGTGATGCCTGAAGGGACTTCCTGCACCAGCCCAGCCAGGTTTCTTCTTGGTCTGTCAGAACCAGATGGGAATATATGGGATCTTGCTTCTACCCTGACAAACAGCTTCGCTGCATCTGAACACCAGATTGGATCCGAAATAGTAGGAGACACGAGGCAAGCTAGGTATTCAGAAACAGGCTGTTTCTTGACACTTGGAGAGAGAGGTAACAGAGCTCCACGCTGGCTGCAGGGAGACCTGCCACCCCCATGTAGGTCTTGCTAGCATGCAGTGTCTTACACTTATTAAGAGGTGAGAATCTCCCCTTTGTAATATCAAACATCTCTAATAAGTACATTTTATAGTCCAGATCATATCCTTTTATGAGCCTCATTATTTTCAACTGGTTCTATAGCAGTGAAAAATAAAATGTGTCATAAACTGTTTTTCACTAAGTGTCAATTAGCAGTTCTGTTTAAACACTGCTTCTAATTCAAAAAGAAGAAAATTGGGCTAAATAATATGCTACGCTGATATGTAAGTGTCTAAAAGGTGAATTCCTATTAATTTCAATCCACCGATATCAACTATAAATGTCTTTTTTTTTTTTCATTTAAAAAGTTGCATTCTGGCCAACTTCTGAAAAAAAAAATGCTTCTGGGTTTTTTTTTGTTGTTTGTTTATGTATTTGTTTCCCTTATTTAAAAAAAAAAAGCTACTGTGCTGGTTTGAAAGGAGGTATGCCCCCTAGAAAAGCCATGTTTTAATCAAAATCCTATTTCATAAAGGTAGAATAATCCCTATTCAATACTGTATGTTTGAAACTGTAATGAAATCATCTCCCTGGATGATGTGATTTAGTCAAGAGTGGTTGTTAAACTGGATTAGGTGACGACATGTCTCCACCCATTTGGGTGGGTCTTGATTGGTTTATTGGAGTCCTATAAAAGAGGAAACATTTTGGAGAATGGGAGATTCAGAGAGAGCAGAGAATGCTGCAGCACCGCAAAGCAGAGAGTCCATAGCCAGCAACCTTTGGAGATGAAGAAGGAAAACGCCTCCCAGGGAGCTTCATGAAACAGGAAACCAGGAGAGAAAGCTAGCAGATGACACCATGTTCGCCATGTGCCCTTCCAGCTGAGAGAGAAGCCCTGACTGTGTCTGCCATGTGCCTTCTCACTTGAGAGAAAAACCCTGAACTTCATCAGCCTTCTTGAATCAAGGTATCTTTCCCTGGATGCCTGTGATTGGATATTTCTATAGACTTGTTTTAATTGGGACATTTTCTCGGTCTTAGAACTATAAACTAGCAACTTATTAAATTCCCTTTTTAAAAGCCATTCTGTTTCTGGTATATTGCATTCCGGCAGCTGGCAAACTAGAACAGCTACTGATATTTTTCTGTGAGTTAAAAAGGTAAATACGATTAGCTCAACCCAACCAATAAATTCTGAGCAGAAATTAGGATTTTCCTTAGACTTATGAATGCTATCTAGGAAAGTTTGCTAACTATTTTTGCTTTACTACAACTGTCTCTGTTCAAGATCTATTTATTGAAAAATTCTTTACACTACCTCAGAGGTCTACTTCTAAAGCAAAAGTATTTTTTATTTGTGGCTTTCCACTGGAATAAAATCCTGTCTCCTTTTTGCTGGATGGAGATGGGGAGATGCCATCCCATCATGCTGTTATCTATGGCCCAGGGCAAAATCAGCTCCAGACTCAACTGTCTGCATGGCCCTCGTTAATCTGTGGTGTTCCAGCCAGACAAGGCCATGCCTCTGTCCCACAGTGGTGGCCAGTACTGTCTCCTGGCCACCACCTTTTCAAAAATCTTTTTTTGCATGGGCAGGCACCAGAATTCAAACCTGGGTCTCCGGCATGGCAGGTGAGAGCTCTGCCACTGAGCTACCGTTGCACCACCCCTGGCTACCACCTTTTAAAACCATCCCTGTTGGAAATTCTTGGCTGCAGTTCATCTTCTCTTTGATTTGAATCTCCTTCAAGCTTACTCTAATACAGCCTTGTCCACATCTCTTTCTCAGCTGGTGGCCCAGCGTGGCTGGCTGCAAAGACTGCACTGCCTTTTCTTTCTACCAAGACCATCTCCGTCCTGCTCACAGGCTGTAAGAATCAGTGCCCTATTCACCTAGGAAAGCAAGATAATCATCAAGAGCCAGGCTGCTCTAAGAATCTATTTCCAGGCTTGGAAAGTCAAGTTATGAAAGAAAGGTACATCCAAGATTAATATTAACAAAAGAGTACTTCGAAAAGGCATTTGTTAAACCAACACTGATGACTTAGTCTAAGGCTGGTCAAGAGGAAGTGTTCATATTCAATAGCAAAAGGAAAAATAGTGTGGCATCAGGAAGCCAAGAAAAGAATTCTGATCTTGGAGTCCATGGAAGCTCCCTGTGCAAGGCCTGAGTGTGATACTATCACAGGGGACCCCTCGCAGCCAAAATGAAGTCACAGAGCGAGGTGTCATGTGTTTCATAATTTCAAATTACAATGGGGATTTCTGCAGTTCACCCAAAACCTCTGAAGTCATTATGTAAGGATATAATCACAACTTTCCACTTACCACATCGTTGGAGGTGTTTCAGATAGCTTTCAGGGATCTGAAAGTTTTGGGATCAGCGTTGTCAGACAATGTTGCTTGATTAAAAGTATAAAATTTTCCGTGGTGGGTACCTAGCAAGTGGTACTAATTTTATGTAAATGTTGCGAAATACACATTGTCTGTTTAGCTTTCTATAATTCTCCTAATGCCTCTATTTTTATTTATTTATTTATTTTTATTGAGGTGACTTTCTATTACTTTTTCAGCATCCTCATTCTCAAACAAAATAATTATTTCTACGACCTCATTTTCTACTGAGCTTTGAAAATATATTCCCCTGCCAGCTCCCACCTTTCTTTGGTATTGTTTTTTGGTAACAATTCTTGGTAGGAGCAGCCAATATCATAATCTTTAGTATTGTATGGCAGCTTCGTCGGTGCCAGGCCCTACAGTATCTCACTTAATTTAATGAAAACAGTTGCAAATTCTCCTGTTGCTTTGGCTTGGTGGTGTTTTTTAAACCACCACTTATTAGTGTGAGAATGCATAGCAGCTTTGCTGCTTGGAGTAGAACGGAAAACACAAACCACTCTGTTATCTGAGCTCAGGCACAAGCAGGACGGCTGGTCCAGCTGGCCTCAGGAAGGACCTGGGTGATTTCATTTAATGCCTTTAGAGATATTTCTCACTGGGCTAATTCGAGGAAAGTGGCCTGTCACAGATGATATCTGACGATAATAAGCAGCTGAAGTGCTCTCCCAATAAATATTGTAAAATGAAACAGGTGTAAAACCCCAGTTAGAAAATCAGCAGCCAAGGAGAACGGCAGGGATTAGGGGCCTGAATTTCCAGCAAAAGTGCTGGATCCCCGGGACCGAGCAGAGGTCCGTGTTGGCAGGACATTTCCCCCCATGCTGTCAAGACATTCATCATTTGTCCAGCCACTCATTTAATAAATATTGATATGTGTAAAGGCACTGTACAGGGTTTTAGCTGGATACCATGATACCCCTTAGCTGCAGCTTTAAGGCACTTCTGGCTGGTGGGAATAAGGCAGGATCTGGGTGATGCACTACCCCCCACGGATGTAAAGAAGGTGACCCGTTGTGCGAAGGAAAAGTCCAAGCCCCTGAGTTGTAGGCGGTACCAAAGGGAAGTGAGTCTGGACTGGCTGAAGAGGTATGTCCTCCAGAGGATGCGGAAAGTGACAAAGCAGTGACCGATGACAAGAAAGAGCTCCTTTCCCCCTGGAGAAAACAGCCAGGGCTTTTGGGACGTGGGAGTTGAGAGCCGAGCACAAGCTTGGTGGCCCGTGGTGACTGCACGTGCTGAGGGTTTGGGGGAAGGGTGGAAGTGGAGCGGATGGGTGGCAGGCAGCGGTGGAGAGCTGTCACCCAGGGCACACCGTAAAGATTGGTTGCCTGGCTTCTGTTTGCCTCTAAGATAGGTGAGGTGTGGGCAGGGCAGGTCCTGATAAAGGAGTGAGCAGCACCTCCCAGAACCCGGAGTAGAGTTTGGAGGGACAGGAAGTTAACGTATTTGGTAGCATTCCAGGGAATGGGAGCCACGGGGCTGGGCTGAGGAGCCCACACCCCAAGCATTACCTGGTGGCACAAAGAAGGGAGACCAACACTGTGGTGAAGGAAATGGTCCATAAAGGTAACGAGGAGGAGGCCGTGTGACTCTCCTGCCTTCCAGCATCTGGATGATATGATGATACATAGAATGCATTGTGTGCCAGGCATTTTTCTAGGGGCTTACACATACTCTTTGATTTAATCTTCATAACAACCGTATGAGGTGAACGTTATATTATCCCCATTTAGCAAATAATAAATCTGAGCACAGAGAGGTGACAGACCTTCCCCCAGGGTTCCACTGCAAAAACCCAGCAGAGTTGCATTTAGAACCCAGACCATCTGGCTCTGGGATTACACTATTAATTATACAGCAATTCTGCTCCCCTAAAAAAGTGTACTGCTTTAGAGAAATCAGAACTGATGTTCACACAGAAACTTGTCACATCAACATTTGTAGCAACTCTAATGATAATAGTTCAAACTGGAAAAAAACCTAGATGTCCTTTACCAGGAGGAGAGCTAAACAAATTGTAGCACATTCTCACCATGGAATAGTTCTTAGCAGTAAAAAGGAATTAACTATTAATACACACCGAGAAAGTATGTGTATATGTACATATGCATGTGTGTATGTGAATATATACACACACTCATATAAACACAGTGCTCACTACTCAGTAAGCTCCATTTCTATGGGGCTGACTACCTATCCTGTCCTTCATATACCTTCAAGAACACTGGGGGAGAAAATGTTCCAGTTCAGTAATAGTATGGGAAATTTGTGTTAGGGGTGGTTGTCACCAGTGTTGTGTTGTTGTGTATGGATAGTGTGTTCTGGAGCCAGCTGACACAATTCATGAAAGCCAATTGTGTACGTCTCTTCCTGACTCATGTTCAGAAACACCACGATGGTAGCTTAAAATCAGCCTCGTTGGGAATATTTACAATATAGAAATCAACAAATACTACAAATCAGCACTTTACCCTCCTCAAGAGCTAGCTATTAAACCTTCATCACACACCACTGTGGGAAAGCCAGCTGAGGGAGTGATCCTAGAAAACTCCAAAGGTGAGCAGGGGGCTAATCCAAGGCAGGGTGGTCTAGATTAGTTAACACATCCTTTGCTGCCACCCTGAACCAAATGTATTTCTCAAGCTAGAAATAGGGCTTGAGTGGGAAAACCTGGGAGGTCTAAATATGGAAAATATTTGAGTTTTAATAAAGAAATTCCTTTTGCATTTGTCAGAGAAAGTGGAAAATAGACCAGTTTCTGAGAGGCTGAGAAAATGAAATGGTGCACAGTGCAGCGAGGCAGGTTACTGGAAGGGAAGAAACCTAGGAACACATGCAGTTTCTACACCTCCTTCTTGCGGGTGATTCAGCGTCTACAAAAAACATTGCCTGACAGCCTTTACAAAATGTTTTTTTAATGATCAAAGATCTATATCTTTTCAAAACAGTTAACAAAATCCAACATTCATCCCTAATAAAAGTTCTTAGCAAACCGGGAAAAAAGGGGAACTTCCCCAACTTGACACAGAGTACCTACAGAAACCACAAACAAAAGACTCTAACATTATACTTAATGGAGAGAGACTAAATGCTTTCCCCTTAAGCATTTTCCCCATAAGAGGAGGGTGTCTACTCTCACAATCCTTATTCAACATTGTACCAGAAGTTCTGGCCGCTATAGTCAACAAAGTTCCACAGGTCAGAAAGGAGGAAATAAAGCCATGTCTATTTACAGATGACATGATCATCTATGTAGAAAATCCCAAGGAATTAACCAGAAAAAAAAAACTCCTAAGAGTGAGTTCAACAAAGTTGTGGGATACAAAATACACACAAAAATCAGTCACATTTCTATAGACTAATAATGACACATGGAAAATGAAGTTAAAAACGCAATACCATTAACAATCACTTCAAAGAAAATGAAATACCTAGGCATTCTAGCTTGCTAGCTGCCAGAATGCAAAATGTACCAGAAACAATGGCTTTTAAGAAGGGGAATTCAATAAGTTGCTAGTTTACAGGTCTAAGGCTGTGAAATAGTCCAAATTAAAACAAGTCTATAGAAATGCCCAATGTAAGGCATCCAGGATCTTGGTTCCAGAAGGCCGATGAAGTTCAGCGTTTCTCTCCCAGCTGGAAGGGCACATGGCGAACACGGTGGTGTCTGCTAGCTTTCTCTCCAGGCCTCTCGCTTCATGAACCTCCCCAGGAGGCATGTTCCTTCTTCATCCCCAAAGGTCGCTGGTGGACTCTGTGGTTCTCTCATACTTCTGTTGTGGTTAATGCATCTCTTTCCTTGTTCTCAAAAGGAACACTCTCCAAAATGTCTCCTCTTTTATGGGATTTCACTAAAACTAATCAAGACCCATGTAGAATAGGTGGAGACACGTCTCCATCTAATCAAGTTTCATAGCCACAACTGATTGAGTCACATCTTCATGGAAATAACCTAATCAAGTGTTCAACCTACAGCACTGAATAGGGATTAGAAGAAACCATTGCTCCCAGAAGATTGTCTAGGATTAAAATATGGCTTTTCTAGAGCACATAAATTCTTTCAAACCAGCTGTGGTAGTTAGATTCCGTTGTCAACTTGGCCAGGTGAAAGCACCTAGATCTATTGCTGCGGACATGAGCCAATCCATCTGTTGCTGATTACATCTGCAGTCGGCTAGGAGGTGTGCCTGCTGCAATGAATGACGTTTGACTTAATTGGCTGATGCTTAAATGAGACACCGCAACATAGCACAGCCCAAGCAGCTCAGCATACCTCATCTCAGCACTCACAGCTCAGCCCAGGCCTTTGGAGATGCAGAAAGGAATCACCCCGGGGAAAGTTGTTGGAACCCAGAGACCTGGAGAGAAGGCTGGCAGAGACCATCCTGTGCCTTCCCACATAAGAAAGAGCCTCGATGAAAGTTAGCTGCCTTTCCTCTGAAGAACTAATTAAATAAACCCCCTTTTATTAAAAGCTAATCCATCTCTGGTGTGTTGCATTCCAGCAGCTAGCAAACTAGAACACCAGCACACTAGGTATAAATTTAAAACATGGGGAAAGGATGGTAGAACAGCTACTTTGCTGGAAGTTCCTGTAAGATCCAGAGCCATACAATTGGAACTGGAATATCAGCTTCCCATTTCTAACCTATGTGACACAACTATTTAATTTCTCTGGACATGAATACCATAATCTCTGAAATGAGGATGCTAATGAGGAGACCTATGGAAAGTAGTATGGAAACTGATACACATAAAGTAACTCTTATAGTACACACTCAACACATGCCAATTTTCTTTCTCCTTTCCCCTTGTTAAAATAGAATGAATTGTTTCAGAATACAGCAGAACATAACTGGATGATAACAGCCAAATAGATGCCTCATGGCAAATGAACTCTCCTCTGGTTATCACTACCAAAATGATGCATGGTATCTGGGTGGTATAATAAACTATCTCTAAAGTTCCCAGGAAATGCAGACGTTTACAGGGTGTATAGTTGCAGCAGCTCAGTAGTCCCACTTGGAGCTGTAAGACCCAGAAAAAACAGCAAGTGGGTGATTCTTGGCAATACTTTTACTTGATAAATACAGCAGGTACTATAAAGCATCCACTGGCAGAGTCATAGAACATAACAGCATCAAAAGCAAATATACATCATCCATTCTTTATGGAGCTTTATGATCCAATAAAAACCAAAACAACAGACCATTTAATCAGTGTACAATCCCAGGGATGCACCAGAGGCTCAGTGGTAAAATGCTGACTTCCCATGCAGGAGACCCAGGCTCAATTCCTGGCCCATCCACTCCCCCCAAAAATGTTTTTAAATACAATCCCAAATTAACAACATCTCAAGAGACACTGAGATGCATCATCTTAGCAAAGGAAAGGAAAGTCAACAAATAAACATAACTAAACTGTGCATAGTAGATCAAAATTAGTAGTAGGATATAACTAAAGGTGGAGACAGAACATTACCAAGAAACTTAACTAGAATGTTGTGAGTTGTAAGTTTCCAGAAAGTCTTTCCAACATAAAGCATGAGGCTAATGGAAAATGGAGTCTCTTCTATAATATAAAATGTGCATTAGATGAATTATTTTTAGAGTTAGGTAATTTCATAGCTTGAGCTAGTCTGTCTTTTGAAGTCTATGTGCCAAAGTTTGTGAAAGGTGCCATGGAAAGAACATAGCCTTTGAAACCAAAAGGGACATGGCCCTAAATCCTCCCCTGGCCATCAAAGTGGGCTTGAGCAAATCATTCAAGCCCCTCTAAGTCTTAGTTTTAATGTTGTGAAAACAAAAACAAAAAAAATTATCTCCTTGGCAACACTGTTATGACAATTACAGATTATGTATGGAAACGGCACATATCAGGTACCCACCAAATCACTGTTGTTATTATTATTATTGTTATTATTATTCAATCAAGAGGGGTGAAAACTCTTTAAACATCAACAATAAATATTTTCTGTAAAATATTTCAAAAACTGTCACCAATATCACTGTCTTTAAAAACAAATGCCATTTAAAATGGAGTTCTAAAAATATTCAACTAACCCAGAAGAAGACAGGAAATGGGGACAGAAAGAAACAAAACCATGGGCAAAAGACAAAAAACAAATAATAAGTTGGTGGAAATAAATCCAAACATCAATTATTACATTAAATGTAAATGGTCTCAACATACCAGTTAAAGGACAGAGAGCCCTCTATATGGGACATGACTCCCAGGGTTGTAAGTCTCCCTGGCAATGTGGTACATGACTCCTGGGGATGAGCTTGGCCCTGGTATTGTGGGATTGAAAAAGACTTCTTGACCAAAAAGGGGAAGAAAAATGAAATGAAATAAAGTTTCAGTGACTGGAAGATTTCAAATAAAATCAAGAGGTCATTCTGGAGGTTATTCTCACACATTACATAGCTATCCCTTTTCAGTTGTTGGTGTATTGGAATAGCTAGAGGGAAATGCCTGAGATTTTTGAACCATAAGCCAATAGCCTTGGTTTTCAAAGATGACTGTATAACCATATAGCTTTTATGGTGTGACTGTGTGATTGTGAAAACCTTGTGAATGACACACCCTTTAACCAGTGTGTGGACAGATGAGTAAGAAAATAAGAAAAATTAAATAAATAATAGGGGGGATAGAGGGTATAGGATGTTTTGGGTATTCTTTTTTACTTTCACTTTCATTCCTATTCTTATTTATATTGTTTATGGAATAATGAAAATGTTCAAAAATTGATTGTGATGATGAAGGCACAACTATTTGATGATATTGTGAACCATTGATTGTACACTTTGGATGATTATATGGTGTGTGAATATATCTCAATAAAACTGCATTTAAAAAAAATAAATAAAAATGGAAACAAAAAAGAGGGTTAGAAGGGAAAAAATATCCAAATATATGCTATCTGTAAAAAACTCATTTCAAATATAGTAATAATAAAGGTAGATCAAAAGTAAAAAGAAGAAAAAAGATATATCATGTGAACAATAGTGAAAAGAAAGATGAAGTGGTTATATTAACATCATACAAAGTAATTGCAGAACAAAGAAATTATCAGGGATAAAGAAAGATACTGCATAATACTGAAAGGGTCAATCCACCAAAAAGACAACATTCCTAAATTTATACGCAATTAGCAACATGGCTTCAAAATATTTGAAGCAAAAACTGACAGAACTAAAGAAGAAATAGAAAACTCTGAAGTTAAGTTTGCAGACATTAGCACTCTTTTCTAAGTAATAGATAAAATTAATAGGTGGGAAATCGAGAAAGATAGAAAAGTTCTAAACAACTTCATGAACTAACTGGATCTAATTGACATTTACAAAACACTCCACTAAAAATACCAGAACACACATTGTCTTCTATTTCACATGCAGCATTCATCAAGGTAAACCATATTCTGAGTCATGTGAAGTATGTACTCTGACCATAATAAACTAAACTAGAAATCAGAAAGATAGTAAGAAAACCTCTAAACATTTGGAAATTAAACAATCTACTTCAGAATAATTTGCGGGTCAAAAAGGAAATTTCAAGGAAATTTAGAAACTGTTTTCAACTGAAATAAAATGCAAATAAAACATATCAAATTTGTGGAATTTTTCTAAGGCAGTGCTCAGAGGGAAATTTATAGTGTTAAGTGCTTACATTAGAAAAGAAGAAAGGTTTGAGGTAAGCAATTTGAGGTTCCACCTTAACTAACTAACTAAACAAACAAACAAACAAAAAACTAAAATAATCCCAAAGCAAGCAGAGGCAAGGAAAAAACAGGGTAGTAATCCATGAAATTGAAAACAGAAAAACAATAGGAAAAATCAATAAAACCAACAGTCAGTTCTTTGAAAATATCAATGCACTGATAAACTCCGAACAAAAGAAAAAAATAGAGAAACATATTACCAATATCAAGAATGAAAGGAGATATCACAACAGATAAGCAGATATCAAAATGATAAATAACTCTATGCACATAAATCTGACAACAGAGATGAAATGGACCAATTCCTCAAAAAAATATAAACTAACAAAATTCACCCAAGGTGAAATAGATACCATATAGTTCTAGAACTATTAAAGAAATTGAATTCATTGCTAAAAATCTTCTGAAAAGAGAAATATTCAGACCCAGATGATTTCATTGGTAAATTTCACCAAACTTTTTAAAAAGGAATAATGTCAATTGTACATAATCTCTTCCAGAGAATAGAAGAGGAGGCGGCACTTCCCAACTCATTTTCTAATACCAGCATTACCCTGCTACCAAACCAGACTAAAGGCACACAAGAGAAAAAAGCTACAGACCAACATCATTCTTGAACATAGACTCAACAAATCAACAAAATATCCCGGTAATATACAAATAGAGTAATTTACCACAGCCACATAGATTTTACCTCAGGAATGCAAGGCTGCTTCACATTTGGAACTCAGTCAACACTATCCATCATACTGAAGCTCTGAAAAAGACATACCACACGATCAAGTCAATTGATGCGGAACAAGCATTTGACAGAAGTAAACACCCATTCCCAATTAGAAAAAAATAAACTCTTGGCAAACCAAGAATAGAAGGGGAGCTCCAAAACCCTAGAGCTAACATCACACGTAACGATGTAAGCTGAATGCTTCTCCCCTAAGATTAGGAAGAAAGCAAGGATGCCCACTGTCACCAGTCCTATTCAATATCAGACTGAAAGTTTTGATATTGTAAATGGCAAGATCAAGAAAAGTCCTACCAATTGGAAAAGAGGAAATAAAAACCGTCCCTGATCACAGATAACACAATTGTCCGCATAGATAAAGCCAAGCAAGCTGTCAAAACAGACAGACAGAAATTCTAGAATTAATAAGCGAATGTAGCAAGGGCACAGGAGTACAAGGTCACCTCCTAAAAATCAATATATATGTCAGTATATATTTCTGTATACTACAAAGGACATTTGAAAACAACAATTTAAAACTATAGTACCACTTATCATGGCTCCAAAAATTATATATTTAGGCATAAATCTAGAAAAACATGTATAAGATCTGCATGCCGAAGACTACAAAACACTAATGAAAGAAATGAAAGAAGATGTCATACAACATCTGTGGATTGTGAGACTCAACATAATAAAGTTGTTAATTCTCCCCAAGCTGGATCGTTAATATGATTGCCATCAAAATCCCAGCAGGACTTTTGTAGTGAGCTCATTCTCAAATTTACCTGGAAAGGCAAAGGAACTAGAACAGCCAACACAATTTTTAAAAACAACAATAATATTGGAAAAATCATACTATGTAACAAGAAAGTGGAGTATTGGTGAAGGGATAGCTGTGTAGATCAACGGAACAAAACTAAGGGTCCATAAGTAAATCCATACAAATATGGTCATTTGATTTTTGACAAGATGAAGGTAATTTATTTTCATTTTTATTTTTTTAATATTTTTATTGTCAAACCTTAACAAACATACAAACATTCTTGGCATGCAAACATTCTATACGTGGTGTACAATCAATGGCTCACAATATTGTCACATAGTTGTGTGTTCATCACCATGATCATTTTTTTTTACATTTGCATCACTCCAGCAAAAGAAATAAAAAAGAAAAATCTCATACATACCATACTCCTTACCCTGCCCTCTCATTGATCACTAGTATTTTAATCCACTCAATTTATTTTAACCTTCGTTCCCCCTATTATTTGTATATATTTTTATCCATATTTCCTACTCATCTGTCCATACCCTAGATAAAAGGAGCATTAGATACAAAGTTTTCACAATCACACAGTCACACTGTAAAAGCTATATAATTATACAATTATCTTCAAGAAACAAGGCTACTGGAACACAGCTCTACAGTTTCAGGTATTTCTCTTCAGCCACTCTAATATACCAAAAATGAAAAAGGGACATCTACATAATGCATAAGAATAACCTCCAGGATAACCTCTTGACTCTGAAATCTCTTAGCCACTGACACTTTATTTTGTCTCCTTTCTCTCTTTCCTCTTTTGGTCGAGAAGGTTTTCTTAATCCCATGATGTGAGACCCTGGCTCATCCCAGGATTTCTGTCCCACGTTGCTAGGGAGATTTACACCCCTGGGAGTCATGCCCCACGTAGAGAGGGGGAGAGCAGTAAGTTCACCTGCCGAATTGGTTTAGAGAGAGAGAGGCCACATCTGAGCCACAAAAGGGATTCTCTGGGGGTGACTCTCAGGCTTAATTTTAAATAGGCTTAGCCTATCCTTGGCAGGGATAAGTTTCATAGGAGCAAACACCAAGATCGAGGGCTTGACCTATTGATTTGGTTGTCCCCAATGCTTGAGAGAATATCAGGAATTCTCCAAATGGGGAAGATGAATATTTCCCCCTTTCTCCCCAGTCCCCCAAGGGGACTTTGCAAATACTTCTTTATTCTCTGTCCAAATTACTCTGGCATTTATTGGGACATCACGCTAACCTGGACAAACCAACAAAATCTCATGCCCTATTCAAGATTCCATGTACTGTTGGTGTTCAATTAAACTGACCATACAAGTTAAATTAGGAAAAGTACTACCCAAAATATAAATTTGGCACCAAATAAACATCTCTCCCTTTAGTTTCACACAGAAGTTAAAGTTTTAAAATATGGATGATAAAGATGAAGGTAATTTTATGAAAAAAAGATAGTCTTCTCAACAAATGGCATTGAAACAATTGGTCTTGGGGAAAAATAGAAAGTTTGACCTAAACTCATAACTTATGCAAAAATTAACTTAAAATGGATTACAGATCTAAATGTAAAACATAAAACTTTTAGGAAAAAACCTTTGTGATCTGTAATTAGGCAAAGAGTGCTTAGATATGAACCAAAGCATGATTCATAAAAGAAACAATTGATAAATTAGACTTCATCAGAACAGCCAACTCCTGCTCTGTGAAAGATACTGTTAAGAAAAATGAAAAAACACCAAAAAACTTTAGACTGTGAGTAAATATTTGCAAATCGCATATCTGACAAAGGTCTTGTATCCTGAAAATA
This sequence comes from Tamandua tetradactyla, assembly GCF_023851605.1. Lineage (NCBI taxonomy): Eukaryota > Metazoa > Chordata > Mammalia > Pilosa > Myrmecophagidae > Tamandua > Tamandua tetradactyla. The sequence goes on from NC_135338.1 coordinate 9,950,048, forward strand.
TAAAGAACTATCAAAACTCAACAGTAAGAAAACAAAGAACTCAATTTGATGTCAAATAAGCACATGCAAGGATAGCTTAATTGGAGTCACAGAAATGCAAATTTAAAACATGATTAGATATCACTACAAACCTACTAAAATGACTAAAATAAAAAACACTGACAGAACCAAGTGCTGACGACAATGTGGATCAACTAAAATGCTCATCCGCTGTTGTGAGAATGCAACATGGAACAGCTTTTCTGGAAAGCATTTCAGCAGTTTCTTATAAAGTTCCAAATATGTTTTCCATGTGATCCAGCAATCCCACTGCCAGGTATTTGCTATAGTGAAATAAAAGCTTATGTTCACACAAAAACATGCACACATGTTATTAATTTACAATTGCCCAAAACTGGAAACAACTCCGATGTCCTTCTGTGGGTAAAAGGATAAACAAATCATGACATATTCAAACAGTGGAATAACTACTCAGCAATAAGACTACATGCAACAAATTGGATGAATTCAAAGGCATTATGTCAAGTGAAAGAAGTCAGTTTCAAAAGATTATATTCTGTATGACACCATATATGCAACATTCTCAAAAAGTCAAAACTATAGTGATGGAGAAAAGGTCAATGAATGTCAAGGTGGGAAGAGAGAATTACTAAAAAGAAATAGCACAATACAGTGTTTTGGGGTGACACAACTGTTCTGTACCCTGATGGCAGTGGCGTATGTGAACCTCATAGAATTATGCATACAAAAAAAATCAATTTTACCCTACAGTAATTTAAGAAATATTTTTAAACAAAAACAGAATTAAGAACACTTAAATAGTGGCATCTTTTGATCAAATTCCTTTTAGTCTGATAACTGTGTTAACAATAAAAAATGCCTTGAGTGTCCAGAATCAAAATGCAGATGTGGATACGGCATAATAATGTGTACATAAGCTTTCCTGAGTTGTATTCACAGGCCTGGGTTAAGGAAGCAGATCACAGTTTTTACTCAATATTCATTGACCTTTGAGAATTTCACAGCAGAAGCTTAATTTATCTTAAGTAAGGCTGGCTTTCTAGAGACATTTAGGAAGCTGTTCCTTGATGCTTTGACTGGCCAAATCAAATTGGATCTTATGATCAATATTCTTCATAATAAAGAGACTGCAACCAGGTTGGCTTAAAGAGTCGGTCTTCCTCAACCTACTAAATATTATTTGCAGTACCTTATTCTCCAAGAACTTACAGTTTATTCAGACATCTACAATACAGGTGGTCAGAAACTCTCTGTCCAGATAGTAACTAGAGTGTACTGTCTCCATCAGCGCTTTTACTATGTCAGAATTTAATTTTCCTTGAGAGCTTATGTTTGCCAACTTTTTCTAAACATCATACTTTCAAACTTTATTCAGAATGTAACACTTAGGCTCTGGGTGCTTTGCCTTTTCTTGTTTGGGACATCAGTGAAAGGTGTGGAAAGAAAATCTTTGAGTAGGGTAAAAGCAAACTGATATCGAAGAAGCTCTAGAATAGTATTTTCAAAGACGTTCATTCATTCATGTGTGTATTCATTTACTCAAGGAATATTTAGGGAGAGCCAAAGATGTGACAGGCCTTATCATGGTGACCAGGACAGACGAGGGCCCTGCTCATACGACTTGCAATCCAAAGAGGGTAACAGAGGACGAAAGTAATCAAATAAACAGCTGAACAAAGAAAGCATTTACAGATTATGTAGGTGCTTAGGAAGAAAATCCAAGTGAGTTGACAGAGAGGAAGTGGGGGAACCCACCTCTGACAGCAAGGTCCGGAAAGGTCCTCTAGCAAGCACCTTAAGTTGGGAGCTAAAGGATGAGAATGAGGTGGCTGTGCAGAAATGAAGAAATGGAATTTAGAAACTGTGAAAGAGAATGTCTGCAGGCAAGAGAGGGCTCAGTGTATCTGAGAAAAAGAAAGGCCAGTGTGATTAGGGAGAAGTGAGGGAGAGGGAAACATGGCATGGGATGATACCAGAGAAGGACAGTAGCCAGTTCAAGCATAGCCATATACATTTTAGAGTTCAAATGCAATTCTAAAAGCAATAGGAAAATATTAAAGAACTTGAAGGAGAGAAGTGAAGTATCTGATTTATGTCATTTTTTTAATAAGATTACTCTAGTTGGCCCATGAAGAATGGATCAGAAGGGGCAAGAGTGGACACGAGGACACCAGCTAGGAGGCAGTTGTAGAAATTCCGGTAAAAGATAATGGTGACTTGGACTAAGGTGATAACAGTAGAGATGGGGACAAGTGAAGAGACTTTAAGTCTGTTTTGGAGGTAGAATCAATAAGATCTGCTAATGAACTAGACATGGGGAAGAATGAAGGAAAAGGGAAAATCTAATGTAACTCCTATACTTTTGACTTGAGCAACTGAGAGTTCAGAAATGCCATTTATTGAGAGGGTAAATACTGGAGGAACACAAGATTTGAGCGTAAAGAAAAAAACCCTCCATTTTTAACAGACTGAGTTTGAGAAGTTTGCTAGACATCCAAATGGGAAGAGATGTCAGGTAGATAACTGAATATGAACAAGGAGCTCAGAGTGGAGTCTAGCTTAGACCTAAGCAGAGAATATATTAAAACATTGGGGAAGAGGGTGGGTGGAAAAGAAAAAAAAAGCTCAGGAATAAACTCCAAAGTGTGGCAAAGTTTAGAAATTAGGTAGAGGAGAAGTAGGCAGCAAAGAAGGCCAGTGATGTTGAAAAAAAAAAAAAACAGGGGAATGTAGTTTACGGAAGAGATGAAAGTATGAGTAGATATTGAAGATGGTCAACCAGCCAACAACTAGATACTGCTGGAAGGTCAAATCAAGGAAGGTCAGAGAACAGTCCTTTGGATTGGCAACATGGAAGACACTGATACCTTGAGGGAGAACAGTTTTAATGGAAAGAAATCAGTTCTATTCGGAAGACCGGCATTAAAGTACAATGAAGCAAAAAGTGGAGGCAGTGAGTATAGATTCCAAAAGTCTGGCAACTCAGGGAAATGGGAATGGTGTTAAAGGAAAGTTTTTAAACATGGGAGATCTCAGAACATATTTACGCCCCGGTGCAAATCATCAGTAGAGCAGAAGACACTGATGATGTAGAAGCGGGTGGATGCAAAGGTCCCAGCAGAGTTCTTGAGAAAGAGGCAAGTGATCTTTGACTGGAGGAAAGGCAGAAAAAAATGGGTCCACATGCGTAGTTTATCCTCCTAAGGTAATAATTGGGATAATACGGCACTGGTAACATGACTGCTTGGTTAAAGGCCAGTGTGTAAGGCCCAGCCCAGAGAGGCTCAGCACTTCAAATCTTGCAACTGCCCTGCCATTGTGTTACCTTGAGGTTAGGGTCCAACAAGCCCAGCCTATCTCCAAGAGGAGTTGGGTGAGGAGTGGAGCCACATTCAAAGAAAATCTTTCATCATTGCTGTCCCACTTCGTGTATTCTGTTTCATGCAATGGAGGAGTCAACTGATATGATTAACTAAATGGTGCCGTCAGGGTTATCATTTTCTCTCCACCTAAGATTGTTTTTGGAAACTTAGAGCAGGCCACAGTCAGACCTATAACACCACAGTGAAACCAATTAGCACTACAAGAAGACTTGTAGGAGTAGGAATGGACTGTTTCAAACGTGGTGGTATGATGGCCTGGCTGTGAGTGATAACTAGGAAAAAAGACTGCGGCTTCCTGGACATCTGGATTACTAAAGGATTATCCCCAAATGTGCCGGATTTGGGCCCTCAGATAGCAGACTAAATTCAGAGAACACCTACCTCCTGACAACTGAAATTCCTGCTGATTGAAAGGAAGCTGGTTCGCATTCATACGCTGGGTGGGGCCACTGGGTGGGGCCAAATCTGCCCGAGGAAACCTTCAGCATCCTCTGCCCAGCTGGCTGGCAGGAAATAAGCTGAGGGCAGAGTGTCAGACCAGGGCTATAGGAACCATTCATTCACTTCCAAGAAATGGTATCCAGTCTGGGTTGCAGATCCTGGCAATAAATTTAAATTTAAGCTTTCCGGGCAATCCTGCTGACTCCTGAGATCGCCTTTTCTTCCTCCAACCCTCAGCTCCAGTTATACTCTAATAAAAGGAGTGTGTTTTACTAAGTGAATTTAGACTTACTTCTCTTGGAGACCTGGTGGCTTTTCCTACCAACTTGAAGATAGGCATCCCATTTTATCATTTAAAAATGTAGTATATATGTACAAACTAGCAGTATTCTGGAAAAAGGCCAGAACATATTCTAATTGAAGGTGTAGGAATAGAACAGAAAGCTATAATGCAGTCAAACCTTTTGAACCACAAAACTTCACCATATCTCTCCAAGAGTCTTTAAGACACTTCTCTCATCTCATGAGAATGCCTATATAGGCACACCCAGGATGGCATGATACCACTATGAATCACTTAGCAGAGTCAACATCTCAAGCGCACAAACCCAAAGATGAAGATCAAACACCATTTCGCATTCGGACAATCCTAGAAGCAGCTTGACATCTTCAGCGGGTTTCAACAGCTGACACTGTCACTGAGTGCTTCCTCTGAGGAACCACAACTAGTCAGGTTTAAGACTGCCCCTTCCCTGTGGAGAGTGGCCTAACTCCAGGGAGAGTCAAAATTGCATTGAATTGAGCTATTGCAGTGATAGGAGCTTTTTGCCAAGTTTTATGGGAACTTTTTCATAAAGAAAGCATTTTACTAAGAAAGAGATCACCAACCGCAAATTAAAAGTCAAAGATTTTAAGGAGACTCAAAAATTTTGTACGAGAAAGTGCAGAGATGTCCAAGCGAGAACAAGAAAAAATAACTGTGATTAGCTGGTGAGCAGAACTTCAGCTGAGTGGAATGTCAATCCCATTGTGGATAGAGTTGTACCAACATGCTTCTCGCATCCCACTGGGCTACTTTTTTCATCCCCTTGAGGGCCCTTATCCATTCCCATGGCTTAGATACCACCCAATGTTGATAACTCTAAATTTATAGTTCCATCTCTGATCTTTCCTTTGAATCTCAGAACTTAATATACAACTGTCTACTTCTCATTTCTACTTGGATGATTCATAAATCCCCTTATCATCATGCTAATGGAGAATGGTTGGCGATGCAGAAAAATAGATGTTTCGACAGTATACTGAAATAGAGTATCAGAAAATGTAAACCACATGCCAACATTCCAGGCAAAGGGGGGCTTATTCTAAGAATACAGTGAGGTGATGAGACTGAAACCTGCTGATAGTAACTGTTAAGTAAAAGCAGTTCTTTTCTGAACACATTGCAGACAGTTTGGCTAGGCATCAGTCTTCCCTTTTACTTGCATGCATGAATAGGGACATTGTCAAGTAATGATAATGAAGAATATTCTCATGTCTGGAAATTTGAGGATGGAAGGAAATCCACATATATTTACAAATTTTTAAAAGTGACAATGGAATTATCGGGGTCCAAAACCCAAGAATTCCAGAACTGAGGCTTGACAGATATCTTAGAGGAAGTAAACCTAAGTATTATTTTGCACAGTGGGTAGTAAACGTAATGAATTCTTAGCTCTAGAAATGGCGGAAGCCAAAAACAAACCACGTTGAAAATTATGGATTCCTTCCTTGGCAGAGTCTCCACAGCAGATTAGCAAGGGAATTTGTTTGTTTTTGAGAAACAAACTACCTTTGAAGGCTGAAGCCCTGTAGAAAAGATTCATAAATACCATTTTGGTGTCACTTTCTGGATAAATTCATCTCCTGGAGAAGCCAAGACCTCCCAAGCTTTAGATGAATGCAGAAGTGAGACAAGAATGCCCACAAGCTACAAAACACGTAGCTAATAGAGATCTGAGTATCAACATCTTGGACTAAAACTAGAACTGAGATAAACCCAAAATCACTTATTTGGTAACAAAATGGAACTCAGTATCAAAAAGGCAAAATATGCAGTTCAGAAGAAAGGAGGAGGTAGGGATGGGAGAGATGTCCTGAGACAGACATAGGAGCTTGTTTTTGAGGGGCAAGTTTTGGCCATGGGTGATGAGCCATCACGGGAATGAAACCTAAGTGCTCCTTTTCAGAGACACAGCCTCGCAATGGACCAGGAGGTCCAGACTGGGTGTCCAATCCTAGGTGCTTTCTTACATCCTCTTGGAACCTTGGAATATTAAATGCAACACATGTACATTGTATACATCTTCTAGAAATATATCCGAGAATGAAGAGACAAGGGAAGCCTGAGAGGACACACACAAGCACATGTATTCCCATTAAGTGTTAAGCGGTGCCAAAAGCCAAACAAGGCGGAGGGAAGGGATTCTTTGAACCAAGAACTGAGCACATTTCTTCACAATATGTCATGCACATGGGGATTTAATGAGTCAGAATTTCCAGTGGGTATTTTTTCCCCTCAATTTTCCAGTTTGATTCTATTTTGCAAATATTTGTACTGAAATGATAATGTGACTTTTGTTGTACAGCTATGCTGACTCCCTCATGAAAAGCTTTATTTTGAGCCAGAAGACATCTGCTAAATTGAGATTTACAAAGAACTTAATAAATACAAACATAAATAGATGAGCTTTGAATATTATATTCCAAGCTTCCACTTCCTTATGTACTTGCAAATTATATACCGGCATGCAAAGCATCTCTGAAAGCAATGCATAAATCTCCTTAGAATCTCTTCCTTCTGAGCACCTTGGAGATGTTCTTTCATCCAAAGCTGTTAATTAGAGAGGTTTAACACTGCCTTCCTCGTTTTCCTCACACGCAGGATTTGTCTTTACAGGCTATTGATGCAAAATGTGGGAAAAGACTAAGCAAGTACATCTGAGGATTATGACGATGGATGATTGACATCAAGGATCCATAATATATTCCTGACACAGATATGCTACAGTACAAGCCAATATCCATGGGCACAATCATATTCTTGGGGAGCAGGCTATTTTGTGATTTTCAGGCTCAAAAGTGAATCAGAACTGAACTCACTGCTTTGCTTTTGAAACTGTTACCTGGCACCTTCACAGTGACAAACCTGTGCCTTAAAATGCAATTCGCTGTTATGCATCCTTGTTAAGCAACAGCCTGCTTGCCCCTGGCAGTGCATGTGAGATGCAGTTAATGTGGTACACCTAGCTGTCAGGCAAATCCCAGTTCAAATGAGATAAGGAGCTCACTTTTTCAAGGCATCTCTTTGCAGACTCCAAAAACTATAGAAAACGAAGTTTCCTGCCCTATTACAGAGAAATTTTATGACACAGGTGCAGTGTTAAAAAGGTTCTGGGCTCCCTATGGAACTGTGTAATGTTTTAATAATATTTATCATTCACCTCCTGTGGTTAGAAAGGTAGAGGGGTGTTGAAAAGCAAAACATAAATTGGTTTCTGTGGCTTTGATAAAAATCTGTTTGCATTACATCATTTTGGTGGCTCTTGAATTTCGACTGAGGACATTATTTGGCTCTCCAAAACTGACGGCATCTCCTTAGGGGATAAAGACATAACATGGAAAACTTTACACTCCCTGTGGTGGTTTGGAACTGTACATACCCCAGAAAATCTTGATCTTAAAGCTAAGCCATCCTTGTGGGTGTAAACCTACTGTAAGTAGGACCTTTTGGTCAGGTTAAAGTGTGGCCCAGGTGGGTCTTAATCCTTTTACTGCAGTCCTTTCTAAACAGGATGAACAGAAAGAGAGAGAAAGCCAAGGAAGTAAGAAGCTGAAAGCAATGAAACCAGGAAGAGAAGGAGAAACCAGCAGACGCAGTCATGGGCCTTGCATATGGCAGAGGAGCCAAGGATTGCCGGCAGCTGGTCTTCGGAAAGAAAGCATCACCTTGGTGATGTGCCTTGATTTGGACATTTTTCTCAGCCTCAAAACTGTAAGCTTATAAGCTAGTAAATTCACATTGTTAAAAGCCAAACCATTTCATGGTTTCTGCTTTGAGCAGCTTAGCAAACTGAAACACTCCCTGTTCTTCCCTTCCAAATTCAAGTCCCACCATCTGCCTATAGTCACATGACCAACACCATGAGAGTAATAGTGACCAATAGCTCATTACTTAATAGAAGCACTCTTAACTTAGAGGAGCCGAGGGTCTCAAACCTAAATGAAAGGAATATCCAATGGTTCCATTCCTCACTCTGGGTCTTGATTGATTTCCAATCTCCCACAAAGAAAGCCTAGCTGTCCTCTGAAAGTACGGCAATAGAATATAGCTTTCTTTTCACAATAAACTGGCTTCTGAGAGCATGGATCCTGATCACTGCAGGACTTTGGTTTTGCAGTGTGGGATAATGCCAGTTTGGGGCCTATAGGATTTCATGTTTGAGCACTTCTGTTTCTTCTCTGGTTTCTCTGTGATTGCCATGACAGCATGTGCAGGCTAGCCTGAGAACATACCTGAGCTAACCTGCTAGAGAGATCTGTGGTTTGTGTGCACCTGAGAGTCCCATGGAAGAGATCTAAGGATTCCTCGCTGAGACTGTCTGTGACCAGGTGGTCTTGAGCTGGCTCACCAGCTGAACATGTATGAATGAGAAACTGGAAGCAGCCAAGCCTGGCCAGATCAGCACGACTGCCCACCCAGCCCAAAACCTCATGGAAAGTAAGAAATGGCTATTGTCTTAAGCCACTAATTTTGGGATGGTTTGTTACACAGCATTATTTTGGCAATGGCTAGCCAGAGCAAATTCAGCCAGAGATGAAATGTTTAGGACAATGGAGGACAGTTTGAGTGTTACCATCAGTCATCCTGCTTCTCCAGTCTTCCCTAAGCTTCTCCTTTACATAAATAAATGTTGAACAAATGCTTAAAGCATTAGTTTGAAAGAGCACTGAATTATTAGTCTGTCTGAAGTACCCACAGATTTGGGAGTCAGTAATCAAGGGGTGAAGCAGGAGCTCAGGAGTTGGGTGATTGTAAGCAGGTCTAAGTAGATGCTACTCAAAGATAGGGGAGGATTCAAGAGCCCAAAATATACACACTCCCTACAGCTGAGAATTCCACTGTTTGTTGGTCCTGAGGCTCAGGAATATTTCAGCAAGCTTAAACAGGTTCTATTTCATTACCGTCTTTCTTGGAAGAAATTTTAAGGTATCTCAGATGTCATCTCGTGTGTATACTCCTTCTGATACTTGATAAATGCGAGTTGTCACCTAGTCCGGTTTGTTATAAACAGAACAAATGACTGTGTTTTGGAGTGATGTTAAATGTCTATCACTAGGGACATTTAGACAGGCCTGAGAATTAGGAAAGACCTCAGTGACTTCAGGTTTCCTGCTTGAAACCTCCTCATAATGGCTCTGCCATCAAAGAAAGCAAATCTGTTTAGAACTTTAGATGACTCTAAAGTCTTTTAATATGCCAGTTATGACCAGAGTCTCAAGAAAATATAAACCAGTCAATTTAAACAGGATTTCACAGAATCTCCAATGAAAAATTTCAACTAAAAATGTATTGAGTGCCTGGTTTTGTGACCTCTACTGGCCACTATGATTTTACAAAACAAGAAGAGTCACAATCCCTTATCAGGATGATTCTTATCCTTTTTGGTAAAATAAGATGAACATACTTGAAATACTAACAGACTAGTGGAAACTAATTGTGAGAGCCATGAATATGTTCAGATTCTCCTCCTTCCATACCCAAGGAAGGACGGCACTTGCCCACTGTCCTGGGCAATTAGTGTGTCCAGATAACTGGTTTCAGATCCTGAAATATGTGTAGAAGTGATGGTGTCATTTTTCACTTAGTTAATGGTGTTCGATTCCAACCTCCCTTCCCCTTGCGGTGATGATCATGGAAGCACATGTCAAGACAGAACCTCTGTCAGCTTGGACCCCTGAGTGACTATGAACCCTGTTTGCCCACATAGGAGATGTAGTGTGAATGAGAAATACATTTTGTTAAGTAAACGCAATGAGATTTGGACATGTTTGTTACTTCAGCATAACCAAGCCTATCCTGACTGGTACCTTAACGTTCTAAAATTTTGTCACCTTAACTGCAAAAAGAAAATGGACATAAGAAAGGAAAAATCAGTGTGGGTTAGAGTAGCCTGGAAAGACAGGGCATAAAGGATAATATAAGGAATAGAAAGCAATAAGTAGAGAACTGAAAGGCAGAAAAAAAAAAAAAACAGCAGAGGCATAAAAATGAAAACTTATTTTTTTGCTTTTGTTATGGGACTTTACATAATATAGTTACTTCTGTGCTCTTCTCAGAAGCAGAGACCTGGGCTTTCCATCTTGATACCCCCAGGACCTGGCACATAATAGGTGCTCAAGTAATATTTGTTGAATTTGCAGTGTGTTTGAGGTCAAGGGGATATCCAGACTGAGGGTAAAAGAAACTTAGACTGGATTGGCATAAGGTACCACCTTAAATGCTACAGGCAAAAAAATATATACAGTAGATTGTCAATGACAAGAAAATCCCAATCTTGGCAAGACCTTAGTTTTCTTGGCCCTCAAATGAGGATGTCGGACCAGATGACCCCAAAGGTTTGCTCTATTTCTCATAACTAGGGATACTATTATTTGTGTCTCTTTAGTCTAAATGCTGAATTGCTTTCTGCATTTAAACCTTAATCACTTCTTTGGTCTAACCATGTCCTTGGATTTTAATAATATAATTGTTCTTTTAAAAGCTTCAAGGTCTTATGCAATTAAAGGTCTTATTCTGCATTAAACCAGGGGTCCTTTAAAGTAGAATCTCATGAAGTTTCCTAAAGAAACATCCAGTTTGTGATAAGCTCAAACCAGGCCCATTGCTTCAGTACACGTGTAATATACACACGCAACAATTTCATTTTTGCTCAGCAATTCAATTTCTGAGTGAAGTTATTGGGTGGCATGGTGGAGGAAGGGGAAAGGGTGAAGGACAATCTGTACACTGGAAATGGAAGCAAATACTTAGCTACATCTGAAGCAAATGAAATTTTTACGACTGTGGTTTATTCATGCATGACTTGGGTGATTAAAAAATCAAAAGAAAGGACCAAAACATGTTTTCTCTAAAATTTTCCGAAAATTGCACTTTGAAAAAAATTCCTCTCCTTTCTTTTTTTTTACTTAAATACATTTTTATTTCTGGTTTGGTTCATTGTGTGACCCCTACCATATCTCACACCATTTAAAAAATATGTACGAGGCCTGGAATCAAGAACACCCTGTCACTCCTATTTCTGCCCACACATGGCAGGGGCCAGTGCCCTTAGGAGCTCCAGTCGTAGCCCAGCCAAATGCAAAGGACCGCCGTACAGGCAGCATGGAGCCACATTGCCCATTCAGCCCTCCACTCCCAGGAGTGCCGCTCTGCTCTGGGCTGCAGCTCCCTTGATAGGGGAAGCCTCAGACAGGGGCTTGGGGTCTGAACTGTAACTTGACCTGGCTCAGCCTTCGTCCTCTGTAATGGAATTAAGCTAGTGAGCAATAGTGACGGAAGCTATGCTTATTAGGCGATAATTGTACGCTCAGGATGGCATTAGCAACAAAACCCACCCAGAGGGCCTTAACCGTCTCAGGAAGATTAACTCATGATATACACTCAGTGGGGGTTGTCCTTGCTTTGAAAATTAAAACGAAAAGACCTTTATTATGGAGAAAGATGATAAGATGGGGAGAGGGAAGAGGATCTTTGAAAACATTTTGATTGCCAGGTATCCATATCCAAGACTGTTCTATTGCTGATCAATGACCTGTTAAACTACGTTCACAATAAAAGCCGAAGATACTCAGAAGAAGTGTCTCCTATTGTGACAAATATATAAATAGATAGCCCAAAGCCTAATCTTGGAGAGATTCAGTGTGGGGATGATGGTGGCAGGGAATGCACCAGCTCTAATTACACATGGTCAGTTTGAATGATTTTCCTTTTATTTGCACCTTCTTAAGAGTGCTCAGAGGGAAAAAAAAAAAGGCATCATAGATTTTTCCATCTGGTTTCAACAAGCTTATTGACTCTTCTGTGTCTATTGCACAACAAGGAGTATGTGGTTAACCTCCTGGGGGGGTGGGGGTGATATGCCCATGTGTCATAAGCCATCCAGGTTGGATGGTGTCTCCAATACAGCTGGCCCTCACTTCCAGGGAATAGTTTAGGGCATGATATGATGATAATAATGTGACACACACACACTGCTCACAAATGCTTTCCTCCCCACAGGACCTAAAATTCTCCACAATGTCACAGCCGCGTAATAGCTGCCAATATAACATATTTTACTGCACAGACACATAAAAGTTCAAGGAGTTCTAGGTACATAAAGGAAGGGATTCAGCTGGAACACCCCAGGGATGAATTCCTCCCATTTTCTTTTGCCTCTGTATTTTGACACAGCTTGGGCATCTGCGACTCACCCCATTGTGAGTCCCTTACAATGACCTCCATCTCTTGCTTCCATCCACTCCTTTCAACCTCCACAGCTACCATTGTTTTAGTCCACAATGTCTTAATTTCTCACCTGGATTATTGCAATAGCCTTGAACCCTGTCCCCTCTAATCCACCCTCCACATTGCCAAATAATCTTAAACACACACATACACACACACACACACACCTACCTTCCTGATCATGATTTCCACTCCCAGGACAGAGGATGGGAGGAAACTAAGAAGGTCAAAGAAACCTGAGGCCAAAACAACCCTCAATGCTGGGGGAGGGCAGAAGACAAATCAAAGCAGCTGGGTGGAATCACAAAAACAAATTTCTGAAGAGACCTGAAAAGCTTGTGGAAGTTGAGCCAGCCTAAAGCAGTAGAGCCCTCACATTTCATGGCAGGGATGTGGGGGTGGGGGCCATGAGGTAGAAACTTGGTCCTCCCCCATCTGGGATCTTCCAGACAAGGCCATCTGCAGGCTGCCAGCTCTCAGACCCTGAGGTTTTCCCTTTCCTTATGATGCAACAGTGTTTCATCAACAGAAAAAAAATAAACCAGCCAATGCAATGTGGCTGAACATCAGCCTTCTGTCAGACTTTGGTTTCTGCCTTCAGACCTGTCATACTATCTATAAGCGGCATAATAAACCCAAAAATGGGCAGAGACCTCTGTTTCAATGGATTTTTAGAGACAAATTTACCTAGCCTTCCAACTGCCTGCTAGTGTGATTAACACTTCTATGCTAATATCAAGCCAGACCGGGTTGCGAACATTTTATTCATTGGAAGCCATCATTTTTCAACTCTTATCAGTATGCAAATTAGATTCTGGCTCTGTGGTCACCTGCTCCAAAGGCACAACCCCCCAAAATTCAATTAATATAATTTACATTCCAGTGTGATACTTAAGACGGTAAGGACTTGATAACATCCTAGTCGAGGACTGGGCGGGGATCTCAGGAAAGCTGTACTTTTGTTCTCCCACTTCCAGCAGAACTGGGACATGCTAACAGCCTCCAAATTTCAAACCATGGGCACATGAACCAGAGGATGCCAATGTTTTCTTTCAGGAAATTATCTAGAAATCTCTCATACCAACCTCCTTCTTGGACAGGTCAGAAAACTGAGGTTTCTATTGTAGAGATGGGCTGATTTCGATGCATCAGTCCATCACTGGCTATCTGGAGTGAATGCCAGATGCAGCTATTAAAAGGAGCAACTGTCCAGCTGTAAATTCAGAAAAACGTGTTTCCCATCTGCAACAAATTCCCTTCTCTTCCACTGCCCACCTCCCCAGGCTCATTTTTTCCTCCAGGTACCCAGAAATTGCCATCATGATGTCCCATCTCTATCTACCCTCTCCAAATACTGCCTTATAGCTTCAATGTTTTCCTTTCCTTTCTTCTCTGCTTGCCTTTGGAAGATCTGTTGAATGCTATGGACTTTCTTTTCCAGAAAAAAAATGTCTGTGCACATGCAATTTTGTATGCAATTTTGGAGTTCAGAGACCTCCTGAAGCCTAATCCAACTATCCCAATTTATGAACTCTTGCTTTCTGCCTTTATCTCACAAGCAATCATCGAGGAGAGTGATCATAAAATTTAAATTTTTCACTGAAAGAGATTGCCCAACCCAGATTCCCCACAAAGCCAAGCCCAAGACAAAGAGCCCAAGATATTGGAAAATGTGACCCCAGGGAGATGGAGTGGTAGGTGGGGGGATGGTATGTAATACACAAAAGGGTATATTAGGAGCCGGCGAACATGAAGAGTGAGACATTAATTCTCTGCATTTCTAGATGGCATAAACCTGAGATATCTGAAGAATCCCAAGCCCAGAATCAACAAAGTAGCTCCAAGGTGGGTATTGAGACACCCTGAGGTGAAGCACCTACTCGAAGTTGTTCCTATCCTTGAATTAGTGCCATAGCAGTAGCCAGGATATGAGACAGATGAGGCTAAGAGGATCTTAAGTTAGGAGGTGTCTGATACAGGAATCCTAGAAATCATCTCATCCATTTTCCTCTTTCATCTGAAATACTAACTCACAAGTATCTGTCAGTTACTGATAAGGATTCTTGCAGCTAAAGAATTTAAGCAGAATTACACCAAAGGCTCCATCTAAATTTAGTATCTAAATACTAAAAATTACTATATTAGTTAAACATATGAAGGCAGTGGTTCTCAAAGTTTGGGCCCCATCAGCAGCATCGGCAGCACCTGGAAACTTGTTAGGAATACAGATTATTGGGCCTCACCTTACACCTGCTGAATCAGAATCTCTGGAGGTGGAGCCCAGGAAGCTCACTTAACAAGCCCTCCAGCTGATTCCAATGAAGACCAAAGTTTAAGAACCACTATACCAAGGTATATCCACATAGATATGGATATTACGTATATATAATATGTCACAGAATATTGTGCAGCCATTAAAATTGATCCTATAGATGAGGATTTAATGATAAAGAAAGCCATGCCCAGAACATAATGGATTTCCCATAAATATTGGCTAAACAAAAGATAGCTAAAACTTGTACTTGTTATATCCCAGGCTTTCTTTGAAATCTTTATATATGTATATTAATCTCAGGCCAACCTTATGAAGTAGGAACTAATATTATTCCAATTTTATACTTGAGGAAACTGCAGGAAGAGGTCAAAGGACACATCCAAGTTCATACAGATATTAAGTAGTGCAGGTAGACTTCTCAGCCAGGAATCTGAGTCAGAGAGTCCATGCTTTTAACTATTATGGGTGGGTGGGTGGATGGATGGATGGGTAAATGGGTGGATGGGTGAATGGGTAGATGGATGGATGGATGGATGGATGGATGGATGGATGGATGGATGGATGACTGGATGGATGGATGGATGGATGGATGCATGGATGCTGGTTCTCCTTGGCAATTAATTTTATATACTTATCTCTATAATATGACACTACAGCTAGACATGTTGTTCCACAGGTATTTCATAAATACACAGAACTCTACAATCACTAGGTCTTCTAATAGAGAAGCAGCTCTTTGGAAGTCTATACTTTCCATCCATAAGAGGTAAATCTCATTTTCCAAATACTAATAAGCAACTGATTTTTTTCTGATGATAGAATAATCTTTTGACTTTAAAATAGTAGCATTTTATTCCCAGAGAATAAAGGCTTTTTTAACAGCATATCCATGCAATCACCCAAGCCTGAGGGACAATTCAAATGCTCATTTTAGTAATGGTGTCTCCTTAATGTTAGTACATTAACACAAGCAGAATTCAGTCTGGGGTACCATGTCGTGTCTCTTACTATTCTTTCATTTTCCCTTTCTTTCTCTTTCCATCCTCCCTTCCTTCCTTCCTGCCTCCCTCCCTCCTTTCTTTCCTTCTTTCCTTGCAATTCCTGGAAGGAAAAGTAAATTCAAGTTCAGAAAATGTGATTACATACAACACAAATGTCTTTTGCTTCTGGCAAATTGCTTTGTATTTTGAAAGTACTACTTTCCTGTGTATTCCATTGGAGCCTAGCAAAAATCCCATGGGGATAAAATAAAATATATCATTTTGCTGATTAGAAGACTGGAGTTGCCAATTTGTTTAGAGAAAGGGCTGCTCAGTCTTTCAATTCATTCAGTATATTTACCCAGCACTTATTCTGTGCCTTATGCTGTTCTAAGTGTTTGGGATATGTCAGTGAACAAATTAAAGATCTTTGAGGCTGAGGAGCTTACCTTCCGGAAAGGGAGATGCACAGTAGCCGTAATAAATAAAGTGTGTTAGAAGGTGATAAGGGACATGGAAAATGAAGCACTGAGTATGAGAAACAGGAGCTGCAGTGGCAGGCCTGGTGAGTGTGTTGCAGGAATAAGTGGGTAGCTAGGGACAGTCTCATTGAGATAGTGAGATTTGAGCAAAACCAGGGAAGCAAAGGTGGAGGAAATGACAGCTTTCCTGCTGCTAGGTAAAATAAAATGGCACTCTGCATTGCAGGGAGAAGACCCCTTTCCAAGAAAGGCTTTAGCTGAAGACAAAACAATTGACCTGCAGGGGCTTTCTGAGAAAAGGGAACGCACGCTATAGAACTGCACGCAAGCGATACCTGGGGATAAAACTAGTTTCAGTCCAATAGCGATAGCTTCTCAGAGTGAACATGTTGCGCCAAACCTGGGACAAGGCTGCAAGGCTCCAGCAATGTTATGCAGAAACAGAACTGGGCCAAGGCTCCGAAGTTTCAGGAAGTAGGTTTTATTGTCTACGAGCCATAGGGCTCAGCCGAGTAGCCTCTGAAAGTCTGAGCCCCAAACAAAAGGTTCACATCAGTTTTTATAGACAGGGTGACAAGTTAAAGGCAAACCAAACGATTGGCTGGTTTAAATCAGGAAGAGTGCAAAACTGGGTTTGCAGAAGCAGATGAGCGGTTAGTGAGGAGGGGGCGTCACAGGAACTTCTCTTATCCTGCCTATTGACCATCCTGGGCCTGAGAGACTTTTCAAAGAGGAAATGGCCCAAGTAAACAGGGACCTGCCTGCTGCTGCAGGAAGTGGCTTTAACCAACATGGGCTGCCTGCAACATTCCCCCCTTTGATGCTTGCCCAGGCCAGCGGGCAATAGCATCACCTCTATCTCGTCCTCTTCTTGTCGCAGGTGTTGGTAGGTCCTGATCTGGGCTTGGCGTGGGAAACAAGGTAGCCATGCAGGGTTTAGGCCCCTGCAAAGTTGGGGGTGGGGGTGAGGGTCTGTTTTCGCCTGATGTCCCCTTTGCAAGTGTGCCTTCCTTAGGTTGTTCCTTCCCTGAGGAATCTTACCCATCTTTGGCTTACTAACCATCCTCTGGAGCCAAGCAGGGTGATGTGAGGTGTGCAAGTGAGGGAGGGGCAATGCCCCCCAAGAGGGTCCGATCTGTCTTCTCAACAGCCTATGCCCCCTGGCCTCCACGCCCAGTACCTGCCTTGGGATTCCCTCACCCGCTGGCGGGACCCTGGCTCTGGTCACATGTTTTGGAGAACCCAGGTTTTTTCTCCAGTGAGGGCCCAGCTCATTGCTTTGGGTAAGAGACAAACTGCCTGGCATCAGCCCCCAGGAGGCCTCCACCTCAGCACAGCCAAGAGCTCCCCCCAATCTCGTACGCAGTGCGTTACCAGGAGGACCGCAGTGGGAAAAGTGTTGGATTCAGTGGGGAATAAAACGTGTGGAAGGTCAGGTGGGCTTGGGAACTGCTTCCCTTTCTCAGGGTTATAGTGATAGCCTTGGCGCCCTAGAGTAGCAAAAACAGCATTATTGAACCTGGCAAGATGGGACCTTCCTTTAAGGTGCATACAGAATAACGCAGGTCTGAGAACTGCCCTGGCATGAATGCTGGTCATAGTTTCCACCTTTTCTCCAATATAGGTGGTCTCGAGGCAGGCCTGGCATCCGTCATTCCCCTTGGGAGGTTTATGGCCATGCCGAGCAGAAACAGGAGTGAGGGGTGCGGTGCTGGCTGTGGGGAGAGCCACTGCAGGGACGTGCACTTAGCTTCAGGGAAGGAAATGAGACACACTTTGGGCAGCGGCTAGGAACGGGGGAGTTACCTGGGTCAGACGGATCCCATCAAATCAAAGTTGGTTTTTGGGAAGAACTCCAGGTGACTTATTTCCAGGAGAGCTAAAACTGCTAAATGAAAGACAAATGTAAAGAGCGAGAAAAGACAATTAGTCCACAGACCCGGCAGGCCGGGATGTCCGTGCATCAATTCCTTAATCTTCGGCCATGAGTAGGTCAGTCAGCTTCCGGGGTGACTGAGGCAGGGCTCGGAGGTCTCCTCGGGCATCGGCCGGGCATTGACTGGCTGCTCCCGGTGAGCTGGAGCAGGACGACGGCGGTCACTCAGGCCTCAGTTTGCGGCTGGTCACCTGCTCTCGGCTGCCAGGGAGAAGGCGCAGTGGCTCCCGGAGGATGACCCGCGTCAGGCGTGCAGGATGAGGGGGCCTCCCAGGTCGTCTGCGGTGAAGCCACGGGGTGATGTCTGCGAGCTGACAGCTGTCGGGGTCACTAAACAACACAGTGAGGACCTCTCCACTGAAGCTGGAGGGAGCCTTTTTCCCTGTCTTTTACCCACACCACATCCCCCGGCTCAGCCGCATGTAGGGAGGGTCGATGCTAAAGGTCGATGCCTCCCCTTTTAGTTCACCTGAAACTTTCCCTAACTTTGGCCATAATTTCCTTTTTCACAAACTTTTGGCAACTTACTATATTTGTTTCAGGCTTCATCTTACATTTTCCTTACTCTGTTACCTTATTCTGTAACAGCCATTTATTTTATTTTAGGGCAAAACTACTCTTCTTCCTTTTAGTAAACACACATCCTTTTATATCCTTCATACTTAAGCCATTACCTCAAACAAATATTTCACCACATGCAATTACTATCAAAATTGAATTTGTCAGAATAATGTTAAAAACTTAAAAAACTTTAGTCAATGCGTATTTGAAACATCAATATACAATTTTTGAATAAGAATTAATGACACGTATTAAGACTTTTTTAAAAAACTGTAAGGATAAAACTTGCAAGCAAGGTGTTTCTCAATATTAAACAGCTTCCCCAATTTAAAAATATGAAACATAAAACCAACAGGGAGCCACAAATTTGGAGTCAAAGATAATGGGGTTTGGTCTAATCTCTTTGTCTGGAAGAAAGGGACTAAATGAGGGTGCAGAGGTGCCAAGGAAGCTGGACACAGGTTTTCTCCTGCCTTGCCAGGAGTAGGAGCACTATTCACTTTACGATTATAACTTGGTTTACATTTTTCTTCATACATTCTCTTTATTTCATTATTTGACAAAACGTTAATACTTTTTCAGTTGACCCCAACTTCCAGCACGGCTTGGAACATGTCTCGGTGGGAAATCCTGTTACTGGTATTGGGGAACCATTTCCCATTATATCTCTTGGCCTTTCCTTTCCCTGTATTCCAGTCTCCCACATCTCCCAGCTCTGCCATTTTATTTAGGACACTGTTAAATGGATTGCCTGTTTTTCCTACTAATAAAGTCATTATCAAGTGTTTATATGCTGGAGGTGCTGCTTTAATGATACCATTTCTTTGTGACGCATTGACAGGGAAGAGGTGGTATATGTTGGCCTCTCCCAACACAATTGCTGGCTTTATAACTTCCTTTTTAAATTTCTGCATAGCATTTCACAAGGTGTACCAGGTTCAGTTATTCTGTGGCCACATTGTGTCAGCAGGGCATTCTTATTGCACCTTTGTGCAGCCAATGCCAGCAAGTTAGAACTTTTTCCAGTCTGCCGATTCAACTCCTGAAAAGCAATTTGTACAAAGGGATTGGTGCTAATTCCTACAAGTTTTATGCAATCAGTATAGTCCAGCACCACTCCTCCAGCCTCTGCATCAGCAATTCTGACCATCCAGGTAATTAATGGCTCACCAGTTTCCTGAGTGAAATGCCTAAGAATTTCAGTTATTTTTTGTTCTTTTAAAGTGGTTTTGAAAGTAACCTGATTGCCCTGTTTCTCTTTTTTTTTATGCCTTTGTATTGAGCAAGCTTCTATTTCTGGAGGATAATTACTCTTTTATTTCTGACAAACTTTCTCATTTAAAATCTTTTCATCTTTTTTCATCATCTGCCTCATCTGCACATCACCATCCCACTTATCAGGGTCCCAATTAGCAGTGGCAGTGGCTAGTACCATATGTACTTTCCCTTTGTTCACTTTACCTCATCTCTTTTTATATTTATATTGGGCCACATGGACTGTGGGCCTCCCAGCTACTGACTGATAATTTCAAATTTGATTTCCCAAAACAAAATTTGGATTCTGTAGCATGGACAGTTTTTCCTGTAATTCTGCCAACTCCTTTTCATATTTCTTTTTTTATTTTTCAGAGATTGCTCAATCTTTCTATTCACACATTTTCTCTATATTCTGTTAACAAAGCCCATCCTCTTCTACATGTTCCAACCATTTCTTTCCCTTTTTCTAATGGAATGTTTTCTAGACACAGAGCAACCCGAATAGGCTCTCCCTGTTTAATTCTATTCCCTCAATTCTATTCCTGTGCATTTTGCCAATTCCTTTGCAAGTGAGGAGTTAGGTAAATCATCCCATCCTGTGATTTTTTTGGTTCTTTACTTTGAGCTTAGAGGACTTTTCAAAAATGACATTATTTCCTAATCTATGTCCCAAGCTTATGGCCCACTATTAATCTATCTCAAGTAAATCTTGAAGAGGGGCTGCTGACTCAAGAATTCCCAAATGTCTTATAGCATTAGGAAGTACAAACCAGGGAGACAAAATGTTTAAATCCAAAATATTCTACATTAAAAAAAGGACAAGAAACTGGCAACTTCAAATTTATCAAGAATGGTCCTAATAAAGCATGACAATATTCAGACAAACACAGTCCATATTTTCTGCACAAATTGTCTAAAGCTTATCTTACTGACCTGCACCATTATGAAGCCATGCTGAAATCTGAATCCTGCTGACTGCGCCAATTTTGTTGCATGAAAGGCAATGTGATATTTGTGGCCATTTGATTTATAGGTTCAGATTTGCAGACAACAGACTTCAGCGATATAAAAACAGATTTTATTAGGAAAGTAACTAAAAAGTCTTCAAAAATAAAGCATAGTTGTATCACCAGATAAGATGGCACCAACACCTGAAGAGAAGTGCTGGAGAGTTTCAGAAGCAGCATTTTAACTCTTCTTAGTAAAAATCCACAGCAATCTTGGGACAGCATCCAGAGTCTCCTTAGTAAGACCCAGAGCAGAGCATCAGATTCTGATGAGGTGCTTTCCCTATCTCATGAGATTCTTTCCTCTTTTCTTCTCCTAAGTTTCTCCTCTTTCTTTCTGTAACTGCTTGCGTGCAGGTTTTTTTTTTTTCTTTTTATGATAGCTTCACATAATAGTGGCCAAATTCCAATTGGCTTATGTAACCGGGCCCAGTTTGGTCCTCTGGGAACTGGCTGGGAACTGAGAGGAGCTTCCTGGGACTCAGATATCTTTATGAAAGCACACCTCCTTCCGGGAGGAGAGCCAGTCCTCCCAGCTAGAGCACATTTCAACTGTTTCTTACCAAGGCCACACAATGGCAACATCTGTTGTACAGAACAGACTCTCTCTTTTTTTTTTATAGTTTTTTTTATTAATTAAAAAAAGAATTAACAAAACAATTAGAAATCATTCCATTCTACATGTACAATCAGTAATTCTTAATAACATCACATAGTTGCATATTCATCATTTCTTAGTACATTTGCATCGATTTAGAAAAAGAAATAAAAAGACAACAGAATAAGAGTTAAAACATTAATAGAAAGAAAGAAAAAAAAACCCTATACCTCATATGCAGCTTCATTCAGTGTTTTAACATAATTGCATTACAATTGGGTAGTATTGTGCTGTCCATTTCTGAGTTTTTATATCCAGTCCCGTTGTACAGTCTGTATCCCTTCAGCTCCAATTACCCCTTCTCTCTTTTTTTTTTTTTAATTAACGGAAAAAAAGAAATTAACCCAACATTTAGAAATCATACCATTCTACATATGCAATCAGTAATTCTTAACATCATCACATAGATGCATGATCATCAATTCTTAGTACATTTGCATCGGTTTAGAAGAACTAGCAACATAACCGAAAAAGATATAGAATGTTAATATAGCGACAAAAATAACAGTAATAATAGTAAAGTCAAAACAAAACAAAACAAAACAAAACAAAAACCAATAGCTCAGATGCAGCTTCATTCAGTGTTTTAACATGATTACTTTACAATTAGGTATTATTGTGCTGTCCATTTTTGAGTTTTTGTATCTAGTCCTGTTGCACAGTCTGTATCCCTTCAACTCCAATTGCCCATTATCTTACCCTGTTTCTACCTCCTGCTGGACTCTGTTACCAATGACATATTCCAAATTTATTCTCGAGTGTCTGTTCACATCAGTGGGACCATACAGTATTTGTCCTTTAGTTTTTGGCTACACTCACTCAGCATAATGTTCTCTAGGTCCATCCATGTTATTACATGCTTCATAAGTTTATCCTGTCTTAAAGCTGCATAGTATTCCATCGTATGTATATACCACAGTTTGCTTAGCCACTCTTCTGTTGATGGAGATTTCGGCTGTTTCCATCTCTTTGCAATTGTAAATAATGCTGCTATAAACATTGGTGTGCAAATGTCCGTTTGTGTCTTTGCCCTTAATTCCTTTGAGTAGATTCCTAGCAATGGTATTGCTGGGTCGTATGGCAATTCTATATTCAGCTTTTTGAGGAACCGCCAAACTGCCTTCCACAGTGGTTGCAGCATTTGACATTCCCACCAACAGTGGATAAGTGTGCCTCTTTCTCCGCATCCTCTCCAGCACTTGTCATTTTCTGTTTTGTTGATAATGGCCAGAACAGACTCTCAATTTAAAACCCCTACACAGATATTCTCCTCTTACTTTGAAATGTGAACATTTTAATTTATAAGACAGAGTAATGATAAGCTATAACACAAGAGAAATTTTTTTTCTCCTCCCCAGAAGTCCACTCCAATTCACACAGTTTCCTAAGTCACCCAGGGCTCAGCTTGACTCCCCAGTCATCAGTAAAAGCTTTCCTAAAGTTAGACATCATGTACTGCAATGGTGTCTTACAGACTTCCCCTCCCATATTGGTGGCACCAACGATTGGGGATAAGGCAAAGGGTTTTGAACTAGCTGTCGCTTCATTCGGTCTGGCCACCCCCTAGCAGGGATGTTGGGCACCTCTTGGCTTTGGTGATACAGTGTAAACCCCAAGCTGGCCCCCCTTTTGGGGTTTCCCACCCTGAGCCATGTGAGAATGGCCAGGAACTCGCAGAATCCAAACTCATTCACAGCCTGGTGCTCGTCTCCTGTGGCCCAGGACTCCTTTTCACTCACACAATCACATGCACACACCCCCACACGACCTTCCCAGAACTGAACCTGAAGACTTCCATTTCCCCTGGTCCTCCAACTGGAGACCAGTACTCGGAGAACCTCAGGGAGGTGACCAGGCTCCCCTTCCACTCAGGCCCCCCTAGCCTTTACGAGTGGGCTGAAACTGATGCACCGGGAGCTTACCAGTCAGATGGGAGGGTTCCGAAAAGCCTGGTTCCAGAAACTGTCCTGGATCCATCACCGTTCCAGCAGTGATGAGTGGCCCAGCCAGGGAGGTCAGAAATCTGAAAAGTGGGGAAAAGCCCCATTGCCGGCATTGGATTCCGTCAGGTCTCCCATCCAAGTGATGCCACCTGGGTGAGGGAGGTGAGAATATCACCACCCTCTTGATCCAGGACGAGACCCCAGAAACGTTGCACAAAACCTGGGACAAGGCTGCAAGCCTCCAGGAATGTTATGCAGAAACAAAATAAACTGAGATTGAGGCTCTGAAGTTCCAGAAAGTAGGTTTTATTCACCTATGGCCATAGGGCTCAGCCGAGTAGGGTCTGAAAGTCTGAGCCTCGAACAAAAGGTTACATCAGCTTCTATAGCCACTATGACACATTAAAGAAAAGGTGAACAATTGGCTGGTTTAAATCAGGAAGGGCACAAAGCTGGGTTTACAGAAGCAGATAAGCAGTTAGTAGGTAAGGGGCTTCCCAGGGACTTCTCTTATCCTGCCTATTGACCATCCTGGAGTCTGGGAGGTTTTTCAAATAGGGAATGGGCTCAAGCAAAAAGGTCCTGCCTGCTGCAGCAGGAAGTGGCTTTAACAAACAGGGGTTGCCTGCAACAAACAGACATACCACACTAATCAATATACATCTGCTCCCCACTTTGGAAGATGCCCCCCTCCTCATGTGAAATAGAAACTTAATGACAGTCAGTCAGACTATTTCCTTACTTGCTTCCATGTTCACCCTGTATGAGCTTCCCATTTCCATCCCCCCAGCAGAGCATCCTTCTACTTTCTGAATGAGATGCTGCCCAATTCATGAATTGATCAAAAAGCTGTGAAATCCTAAATTGCATAAAAAGTTTTTCTTTTATCATTGCTCACTAGAGGAAGAGCATGCCAGGCAGAAGGAGGAGCTTGTGTGGGAAACCTGTCTCCCCAGGCCTGGTCCAGAGCTTTTGACATCTCACTCAGTGGAATCTGATATAGGGAGGGGAAATGTAGCAAAAGGACCTTTTACATAAAATCTG
Source organism: Tamandua tetradactyla (assembly GCF_023851605.1). Taxonomy (NCBI): domain Eukaryota; kingdom Metazoa; phylum Chordata; class Mammalia; order Pilosa; family Myrmecophagidae; genus Tamandua; species Tamandua tetradactyla. The sequence goes on from NC_135338.1 coordinate 9,974,584, forward strand.
TTACAGAGACTAATCCAGGCCTCCAAGAGGTTTAAAGGAAACACATTCTATGGAAACACCTATGATTTCTTGGTAAATGTTTGACAACCAGCACTCCAGAAGGAAAAAGAAAGTCCTAAAATGTGTGTCAAATCCCATGATGTAAATACTTCCTCCACAACAGATTTCAATCTACCAAAGTGGCATCTCTGGGCACACAATTGGAACCCGTTCCCACACACCCGATTTTCACTTGAACCTAGGAAAAATGCCAAAACTTACCCTCAGTGTTTACAGATTTCTCATCACCCACCCCTTTCTTGATAATTTATTATTCTGAAGCAGAACCTTCTTCCCCCACCTTCACATCATCCCAACACCAAAAGTCAAATTTGAATATGTCATTTCCTTTCTACTCCACAGGAACATGTCTGGAGAGGGGCCCAAGTAGAGAAAAAAAAAAAAAAAACTCAGGGGAAATGAGCTGCAAAACTGCCAAGGAGCCAAGAGGCAAATGGGGAGGGGAGGGAAGAAGAATAGAACCTGAAACAACCTCATTCAACAGAATGAAATACTATGAACTTACTTGAGTTAGAGACCTAGCCTCTACCTTGGGGTGGGGCAGAGGCGGGGCAATATACTTGAAAACAAATGTGCCTTTTAATCGAGGAAATGGTGTGAATACAACCAAAACACAAATCTACGTCCAGCTGTCCCTCCTTAGCTGGTTTGACAAAAAGATCTTTAGAAAGAAGTTGGGGGTGGATGGAGGGACGTTGGGCCTGAGTTTAAAAGCAGGATTGCAGAGCTGTCATAATCACAGCCTTTCATAAAAACAAAGGCAACTAATGACATTACCCAAGCCACCTGTTTCTCTTGGTTTCTTAAGCAAAAACAACCAGGACGAAGAATGAGATTGAAGGTCCAATTAAGGCAGGCCAGAGAATTTCGAGTCACTCCTACCGCCTTGAAAGAGACTCTGAGTTGATGAATGAAGTGCCAAGTAGAGGAAGCTCAGCAGCGCCTGCTCTGAAATAGGCCCATATCCTTTAACTGGACCCTCAACCCATTGAGTGGAATGGTCCCTTTGAGCCTCATTCATCTTTGCATCCACCGGGCAACCCTGAATTCAAGCTCTTTTGGAAGGTCATAGTGGTATATAGCCATTAAAGCATTTCTAATTCTTTGTCTCCAGAATTCCTTTCCAACTTGGTTCAAACAGCACTAAATCCACCCAGCCTTCTACATGCCACACACAAGATGGTCTTTAGCCGTGTACTCCATGGAGAGAGAAAAGAGAGATATGTTAAATATTTTAGGAGATTTCTTCCAAAGCTGTGCCGATTTTCTTTATCTGCTATCTGAAACATTTTCTACTTAACTACTTCATTGAGTGCCTATGAAGACTGAGCTTTAAATAAAATCCAAAGCACTCTGAACCTTTAGATCAAAGAGGTTTAGATAAGTGCATTTATTTTGAGTTTCTATCAAAATGGACATCCATTGCTTTGTTTTCAAAGAAATGTGCCTTTTGTTAAACTGTAAACATGATTTAAGTGATAGCAGCTGTCATTTTATACACCTTGCCTCTCCAGCCACATTGCTTCTAGCAGGAACAATCGCAGTAGCCCACAGGCTGGGCCAGAATGGAAAGAGTATAAGCTTTGAAGGCAGCATATTTCAGAAAGAGGTCTCATTTGCACAGTGTCATGATTGGGGGCATGTGTCAACTTGGCCAAGTGGTGGTACCTGTTTATCTGATTGGGCAAGTGCTGGCCTGTCTGTTGCAATGAGGACATTTCATAGGATTAGGTCATGATCATGTCAGCTGCATCCACAGCTGATTCCATTTGTAATCAGCCAAAGGGGAGTGTCTTCTACAATTAGTGATGCTAAATCTAATCACAGGAAGCCTTTTAAGGAGGACTCAGAGGAGACAGGTCCCATTCCTGCTTTGGCTGGTGAGCCTCTCCTGTGGAGTTCATCCAGACCATCCATCGGAGTCGTCGGCTTCACAGCCTGCCCTGTGAATTTTGGACTCTGCTTTCCTGCGGTCACGTGACACACTTTTATAAATTTTATATTTGCAAGTGTTCCTGTTGATTCTGCTTCTCTAGAGAACCCTAACTAATACACACAGGATGTTCTATCTGGAAACAGGCAGGTCCAAGTATATGGGATACATCTCATACACAATTTTAAGTCTTCTCTGCCTCACCTCTACCCAGCCGCACTACAGGAACCAAATTCACATAGTTTTCTTCTAGTTCATGCAGGTAGAACGGGAAAGCACCTCTTCTCCATACACTTCTCACTTCCCACCCTAGAGATTTCTAACCAGGAAATAGGTATGCCCCTGGGAACAATCTCATCCTCTTCCAGAGCAACTCAGAACTGCAGGGAAATTAGCAACACTTGACCATGGGGGAAAGAAACCAATAGATAGATGATTTATCCTTTCTTTCTCCACGGAGACCATTCTGAGATGGTGTGCTGGTTTAAAGGGAAGTATGCCCCCTAAGAAAAGCCATGTTTTGATATAAATCCCAATTCATAAAGGTAGAATAATCCTTATTCAATAATGTATATTTGAAACTGTAATGAGATCATCTCCCTGGTTGATGTGATTTAGTCAAGAATGGTTGTTGAACTGGATTAGAGGGTGACATGTCTCCACCCATTTGAGTGGATCTTGATTGGTTTACTGGAGTCTTATAAAGGAGGAAACATTTTGGAGAGAGATTCAGAGAGAGCAGAGAATGCTGCAGCACCACGAAGCAGAGAGTCCATGAGCCAGTGACCTTTAGAGATGAAGAAGGAAAACGCCTCCCAGGGAGCTTCATGAAACCAGAAGCCAGGAGAGAAAGCTAGCAGATGATGCCATGTTCACCATGTGCCCTTCCAGATGAGAGAGAAGCCCTGACTGTGTTCGCCATGTGCCTTCTCACTTGAGAGAGAGACCCTGAACTTCATCAGCCTTCTTGAACCAAGGTATCTTTCCCTGGATACCTTTGATTGGACATTTCTATAGACTTGTTTTAATTGGGACATTTTCTCAGCCTTAGACCTGTAAACTAGCAACTCATTAAATTCCCCTTGTTAAAAGCCATTCTGTTTCTGGTATATTGCATTCCGGCAGCTAGCAAACTAGAACAGATGGTCTTTGAAATAAAGCAAGCGTCACCCCGAATAGTGACCAACTCATAGCTCTGTGATCCTAGACAAGTTACCAAACCTCTCTAAGCCTCCATTACCCCTCTAAAAAAAAATGAGAATACAATTATTACCTTGAATATTTATGTTAAGCCTTGTCCCTGACTTGTGGTTATTGTGACTAACAGCTGTAACCCTTTATAACCCATTCACCACCAATAAGCAAATGTATTTTTTGACCCAGTTTCTCCTTATAACCAACTGAAATGACTACATCTCATCTCACTTTATGTACAGTTACTTCAAACTCTTCATGGTGATCATGACCACCCACATTTTCTTTCTCTTGGATAAAAGTTTCTTTCCTTTTCCCCTGGAAGCTCTCACTTCCCAATGCTTAACATGATCATGGCAGATGAAATTTCTCCAAAGTCTCCACCTTCTTCTAAGAATGTGAAACAGCGTTTAGTGGAAGATCAGAAAAAATCTCTGGACAAAGACTTGGGAGGTTGGATGAACTTGCCGGTGTCTCCCTTGGTCTCTTGGATAAAGTCCTCTAGATCTCGCAGTTCAGTGTCCTTGAACATGAACTGAGATGGCCCATAGGATTATCTCCACAGTTTCTTCTTGCCCCCAAATAGTTTCAAAGCCAAAATTACAGATTCATGAGATGCTCTCCAATCATTTTGCTTTGAATTAGTTAAGTGGGATTTTAAATTTGGGTGCTGGCAAAGATCAGGTGAAACACAATGGGACTCTGAGGCCATAATGCAACAGAACAGAGAGTTTGTTACTCACAGGTCCCCGTGAGAGATGGGTGCCAAAAGGGGTTGCCAGGAAATGCAATCAGCTCACTGGCTCAACCAGCAGGTGGGGTGCACGCAAGCAGAGTAAGAGAGCCCGGTGGGCTTGTGCCTTTATTGCAGTCCAGGAGTAGAGGTTAGATTTCTTGCAGGACTCAAGAATTGATTAGTTTAAAGCAAAAGCGCATGAAAAGGGGGAAAGATGCTGGAGATCTAAGGGCAGTGGAGATGATTAGCATGTCATTTGGGACCAGCTGGGGATTTGGGGAGGTGGGTGTAGGTAGTGTGGTTGGTGGCTGCAGGGGCTGGTTTGGACTCTGGAGGAGTTTATGCCCAAGACAAGAAAGCTGCTTATTAACTAGGCCAAAAAGTGTTGAGGAAAGGGGCTTAGCCAAAGTTAGATGGATGCCAAGGCAGCATACACACAAATAATTTATTGGTTATAACACATTCAGACCTTGGTGCCACCATTTGCCTTCTCATTACCATCTTCCCCACTCATTTCTAAACCACAGGAGGTCATGCCAATACAATCTCTAAACATCATAGTGACTATTATGATCTCATGAAAAAATGTTTTGGAGAAAGACTGTCCCCTAATTTAATAACAGGGAAACACATACATCAAAACTCATGCGTAGTATGGTCTCATTTTTATGAAAAGAAAACTATGTACATATGTGCATGAGAAGGGCAAGAGAATGCAAAGAAAAATGCTTTGAGATTTATATGCTAAAATGTTAACTCTGGTGGGATTATGAGTGATTTTTTTTCTGTGTGGTTACCAAATTCTCTACATTTCCTGCAATAAATGTATCTTTTTTTGTAATGAAGTTTACATAGGTGTATAAACTGAGCCTGTTCTGGGGAAATAGGCCAGGCAGGGTGCCTCTGGCACTGTGAGTTGAGCCGGCCTCCCACTTCCTACATCCGCCCCTCATATGCCCAAATATCTCTCTGAGCAGCAGCTTCCTTATAGCCTTTCCCTCCTTTTAACCTCAAATTCTCACCATTAATCTCACCCACTCTGTGTTGAACGACAAACAAGGTGGTGTCTCCAGGAGGCCCCTGTTAAGTGACCACGTGTTCCTTTGGAGGAAGGCAGAATCCTAGGAGCCTTTTCTGGCCCAGTCCCATTGGCGCAAAGCAGCAGATTTGCTTCTTAGGTTAGTTCATCCTCACTTTGGAAGGCAGTTACATGTGACTCTCCAATGACCTGAGGGTGCTGGGGCAACATGGGGTCATGAACCAGAGAGGGTAGACCCTAGTAGTAGGTTGCCCAGAATTAGCCTTTGGGGAAAGGGATAAGGGGCAGAGAGGAAAATGAAGGTCAGGGATGGTGAAAAAGAGATGAGCTCCCAAAGGAGATGAGCTCCCAAAGAAAAGTCTCCCTCCAAGTCAACATAGAAAGGGAGAACATATGGGTTCTGGGGTCAAATGGCTCCAACCCCACCTACTACTTGTTCCTCCTCAGAAAAGTTACTTGTCCTTTTTCAATCTCAGCTTCCTTAACAGCAAAATGGTAGAGAGAAGTCTATCTTGCTGGGCAATTTTGAAGATAATAGTATGCCTAATGTCCTATAATAATATGTAGATAAAGTTGGTGTTTCTATATAACTCCTTACTACTAGTAATAGTGTTAATTTACCATGATAAATATAAATAAGGTGACCTTGACTTCTGTTCCAGCTGAAATTCACAAATACAAACTACTACCATTCACACTATCATATGTAAGTTCGTTCAACAAAACTTTTATCAAGCACCTGCTAAGTTTCAGGTTCTGGGGAAATATGAAGAAAAGAACTAGTCAGTGCCCTTAAAGAGCTGTCAGTTGGGTGAGTAAGGGAAACATGTAAACAGAGATCAGGGTCACAGTGTGATGAATGGGTGAAAGGTAGGAAGAGGGAGTCACCCTATCACTGGAAAGGAGGTTCACTGCCTTTACAAAGGAGACAAGCCTTACTTTAATTTGAGAAGACTTTTTTTTTTTGGTAAAGAGCAGTGTTCTAGCTTGCTAGCTGCTGGAGTGCAACACACCAGAAACAGAATGGCTTTTAAAAAGGGGAATTTAATAAGTTGCTAGTTTACAGTTCTAAGGCCAAGAAAATGTCTCAGTTAAAACAAGTCTATAGAAATGTCCAACCTAAGGCATCCAGGGCAGGATACCTTGGTTGAAGAAGGCCAATGAAGCTCAGTTGCTCTATCAAGTGAGAAGGCACATGGTGAACACAGTCAAGGCATCTCTCTCAGTTGAAAGGGCACATGGTGAACACGGTGTCATCTGCTAGCTTTCTCTCCTGGCTTCCTGTTTCATGAAGCTCCCCAGAAGGTGTTTTCCTTCTTCATCTCCAACGGTCTCTGGCTGGTGGACTCTGCTTTTCATGGCTGTGTGGTTCTGCTCTGCTCTCTCTGAATCTCTTTCATTCTCCAAAATGTTTCCTCTTTTATAGGACTCCAGAAACTAATCCAGACCCACCCAAATGGGTGGAGACATGTCACCTACTCCATCTTAACAACCACTCTAGATTGGGTTACATCTCCAGGGAGATGATCTGATTACAGTTTCAAACATACAGTATTGAATAGGGATTATTCTGCCTTTACAAAATGGGATTTAGACTTAAATATGGCTTTTCTAGGGGACATATATCCTTTCAAACCAACACACACAGGGAGAGCATTTCAATAAACCCAGCTTGGGCAACGAGAAAGAGTTGTGGTCAGGGGATGACGTAGCAGGGAATTGGGATGACTTCAGTGTGTTCAGAGGCACTTGCATCAAGGAGAGGTGAGAAATTAAATTGCAGGATAGAGCCATAGTGTAAACAAGCTTGTATGTATGATAAGGAATTTGGCAAGGTGAAGTCCGCACAAATTTTTAAGCAGGCATTGGGGACTGAGTAATATCTCCCACAAAAGGCATGTTCAGGTCCCAAACTGTGGCCCTGTGGGTGTAAACCCATTTGTAAATAGGACCTTCAGAGATATTATTAGTTAAGGTGTACTCAAGTTGAGGGTGGGCCATGATCCAATATGGCTGAGATCCTTATATGAGAGGAAATCAGGCATGGAAGGAGAAGACAGGGAGCAGCCAGGAGTTGAGAGTCAATGGAACCCAGAAAAGAAAGAAGACACCACGTGCATTACCATGTGATGGAAAAGCCAAAGGCCACGGATTGCTAGCAACCAGTGTCAGAATGCAACAATCTTCTTAGAGAAAGACAATTCTGGACTTCTCCTAGCCTCAAAACGATGATCCAATAAATCACCATTGTTTAAACCCACCCATTATATGGTATTTGTTTTAGTAACCAGGAAACCAAGACAGCAGGGAATGGCATAATCAGGTTTATATTTCACTCTGATAGGAGCCTGGAGGTTGTACTGAAGTAAGGAAAACCTTGAGGCAGGAAGATCAGAAAGGAGGCCTTTATAATAATCCAGAAATTATTATAATTTCTGAGACTCCAAAAAAGCCCACAACAGAGGTGATTGCAAGCAGGAGTGGATTCAGAAGTGATTTCAGTGGTTGAGTCAAAGGATTTGGAGAACAGTGGCTGCCACTAGGAAGGGGGTTGAGTTACAGTTCACAGCAAGGTATCCAGTTTAAAAGATTGAATGGCTTACCTCACTGGAGGGTAGGAAGGGCAGAGCTGATTTTGAAAGAAAGCTGAATCCAACTTAAATTTGGGGTGCCTGTGAGATATCTGGGTGAATGTTTGGCATGCAGTTGGAAATATGGATCAGGAGCTCAAGAGAGAAGTTGGATACAAATTTGGGAATCACTAGCATGTGGGTTAGAATTAATACATTGTAATGGATAAGAATACAAAGGGAAAAAATGTAAACTGGAAAAGGGTCAATGAATAAGATACCAGGCATCTCAGTTTGCCCAGGACAATCCCAGTTTAGACTTGTTTTCTCAGGACAACTATCAATAAAAACTTGATAAATCACAAAAGTGTCTCAGTTTGGACAACAAATCATACAGTTCCCCTATCGGTGGCCCAACTAAGGACCATCAGAAAAGAACAAAGAAGGCAGGGAAGGGATATCAAAAGGTGGGAAGAAACCAGAAAAAGGAGCATCTGTAATGATGAAGGAACTTGTTCCTTAAATAAATACATAAATTCTCTGCTATCAAATTTAAAAACCAACAATTTGTTATTGGAACATAATTAAATTAAGTTATCTGTTAAAAAAAACAAACAAACATGAAACTTCTCAAACAGAATCAAAAGAAACAAAAACTAACTTTACCAGGTATTAAATGGATTATAAAGCTACCTAATAATAGAAGAATATGGTAATGCTATATGAATTGACAGAAACATCAGTGAAAGAGAATTTAGAGTATAAAAATAGAAGCAAACACATATGGGAGTTTAAGACAGGAAAAAGCTGGCACTTCTAATGGATGTGGCTATGACACATTAATCATTAACTGATGTTGGGCCAGCTGGTCAATCACCAAGAAGAAAAATAGGCTAGATTTTACATGTCTCCAATTCCAGGTGGATAAAACATTAAATGTTTTAAAAGATACCATAAAGGTACTGGAAGAAAGCATGGATGCTTTTTTTCAAATCATCCTGAGGCTGATGATATGGGGTAAGGAAGCCTTTATAACCATGACATAAAACCCCCAAATCTATAAAAGAAAAATTGAAAAAATTATCCCAATAAAAATTGGTATTTTCTGCAAGGAAGAAAGAACATAAAGTCAAAATTCAAATAACGACATGGAAACATATTTGCAACATATATGATAGACCAAGGACTATTTTCCTTATAAAATGTTAGCTATTATGAATCGGTAAATAAAAGACCAAACACCAAGTTGTTTTCTTTATTAGAGAAGTTGTGAGTTAACAGAACAATCATGCATGAAATACAGGATTTCCATACATCACTCCAGCACTAAAACCTTGCCTTTGTGTAGAACATCTGTTACAATTAATGATAGCACATTTTTATAATGGTACTATTAGTTAAAGTCCATGATTTAACTTAGGGTTATAGGTATAATGTGGTTCCATGGCTTTTTAAAAAAGTTTAAAGTCCAACATTTCACTTTTTTATCATATTCATATACATATTTCAGGGATGTTGATTGTGTCCACAATGTCATCACCACCATTACCAAAACATTTCCATTATTCCAGGTTGGAACCCTGTATATTTTAAGCCTTAACTTCCCATTTCCTCTCCCTCCTGTCCCCAACCAGTCCTTTGGTCACCTGTTTTAAATTCTGACTCAATGGGTTTACTTATTCTAATTGTTTCAAATCCATGAGATTATAAATATTTGTCCTTTCATGTCTGCCTTATTTCACGCAACATGATGTCATTGGTACTGGGGAAACCAGGACCTGAGCAAGGGGCTGTCCTGGATGCCATTGACAAAGGAATTTAACCACAGAGGTGAGATAAAAAACTTTATTATTTGCATATGCAGAGGCAAAGAGCCAGGGGCCGAGCCAAATGCTGTAACCCACTGACTCCGTGAGCTAACTTCTATTTTCCCTCTTATACCCTATTACTTTCCCTCCTCCCCAGCTCACCGCACATTTGCTTATCACTCCATCTTTTATACATATGCATAAGCATATTCAAAAAGTGGTATCTGAGGGGGTTCAAAGGCAATTCAGTGGTAGAATTCTCACCTGCCATGAGGGAGACCCGGGTTCGATTCCCGGTACATGCACTTCCAAAGAAAACAAACAAGCAAACACACAAACAAAAATTCAACAAATTGTGCTGCAATAGCAGGATACTCACATGGGAAAATAATGAAATGTGACCCTGCCAAACATTATACAAAAAAAAGGAATCTAAACTCCTTCTAGAGGCAGAACATTTACTATTATGATGAGCCAAAGTTTCTCTTAGGACAGGTTAGTCCTTTCTGTGCTTGCTCCAAAGCCTGGTTTGGACCAGCCTTGCAGCTACAGTTGTTGGCCAGGACACCCTAACCATGGCTCCTAGATGCTGATAGTTGTTTTTGACTTGTTTTTCCATCTGAGTCTTTGATTGGCTGGATAAAGAGAATTCAACATTGTTAGCTTGGGTGCAGGAGGGACCATTGGCCTCATCATGGGTTTTGCCAGCCTCATCTTCAAGGTTCATCCATGTTGTCACATGCATGAGGACTTCATTCCTTTTTACAGTTGAATAAAATTCCATTGTGTGTATATACCACACTCTATTTATTGATTCATCAGTTGATGGGCACTTGGGTTGCTTCCATTTTTTAGCGATTGCAAATAATGCTACTATGAACTTTGGTGTTCAGATTATTTGTTCAAACCCCTACTTTTACTTCTTTGGTGTATGTATCTGCTAGTGGGATAGACAGATCAAATGGCAGTCTATACTTAACTTTCTGAGGAACTATCAAACTATCTTCCACAGTGACTGCACCATTTTCCATTGCCACCAGCAATGAATGAGTGTTCCTGTTTCTCTGACTCCTCTCCAACACTTGCTATTTTCCATTTTCCTAAAAGCAGCTATTCTAATGGGTGTGAAAAGTATTTCACTGTGGTTTTGATTTGCAATTCCTAATGGCTAATGATGTTAAACATCTTTTCATGTGCTTTTTGGCCATTTGTATGTCTTCTTTAAAGAGACATCTATTCAAGTCTTTTGCCCATTTTTAAATTAGGTTGATTATCTTTTTGTTGTTAAGGTAAGAGATTTCTTTGTATATGCTGGATATTAATCTTTTCTCAGATATGTGGTTTCCAAATATTTTCTCCCATTGTGAGGCTATCTTGTTACTTTCATGATAAAGTCCTTTGAGGAACAAATGCTTTTAATTTTGATGAGGTCACATTAATTCACTTTTTCTTTTGTTGCTTGCACTTTGCGTATAAAGTTGAAGAAACCATTGCCTTGTAGGGACAACCAATGCAATAGGCTGAGCCCTCAATCTTGGGGCTCATCCCTATGAAACTTATTTCTGCAAAGGAAAAGCTAAGCCTATTTGTAATTATGTCCATGAGAATCTCTTTTGCTGCTCAGATGTGACCTCTCTCTCTCTAAGCCAACTTTTCAGGTGAAATTACTGCCCTTCCCCCTATGTGGGACATGACTTCCAGGGATATAAATCTCCTTGGCTAAGTGGGACAGGACTCCTGGGAGGAGCTAGAACCCAGTATCATGGGATTGAGAAACCCTTCTTGACCAAAAAGGGGGAGAGAGAAATGAGGCAAAATAAAGTTTCCATGGCTGAGAGATTACAAACAGAGTCAAGAGGTTATTATAGAGGTTATTCTTATGCATTATATAGATAACCTTTTTAGTTTATGGTGTATTGGAGTGGGTAAAAGGAAGTACCTGAAATCGTTGAACTGCATTCCTGTAGTCTTGATTCTTGAAAATGACTGTATAACTATATAGCTTTTACAATGTGACCATGTGATTGTGAGAACTCTGTGTCTGATGTTCCTTTATTCAGGATATGGACAGATGAGTAAAAAATAAGGACAATAAATAAATAATAGGGAGGGTAAGAGGTAAAAAAAAATTGGGGATTGAAATACTAGTGGGCATTCAAAAGGAAAGTTAAGGGGTGTGAGATGTATGTTTTTCCTTTTTTCTTTTTATTTCTTTTTCTGAAATAATCCAAGTATTCTAGAAATGATCATGGTAATGAATACATAACTATGTGATGATACTGCAGGCCATTGATTGCATACTTTGGATGGATTGTATGTGTGTGAAGATATTTCAATAAAAATGTTAAAGAAAAAAAAGAAACTTTGCCTAACACAAGGTACAAAAGATGCATCCTGAAGATGCATCCTTACATTTTCTCTTACGAGTTTGATAGTTCGAGCTCTTATATTGAGTTCTTCTGATTCATTTTGGGTTGATTTTTGTATACAGGGTAAGGCAGGAGTCTTCCTTCTTCTTTTCTTTTTCTTTTTGGGAAATGGAGATCCAGTTTTCCCAGCACTGTTTGTTAAGGAGACTGTTCTTTCCCAAGTAGTCTTTGCCACCTTGTCAAAAATTAGTTGGCCATAAACATGTGGGTTGATTTCTGAGCTCTCAATTCTATTCCATCACTCTATATAACTGTCCTTGCACCAGTGCAATGCTGTTTTGATTACTGTGGCTTTGTAATAAGTTTTAAGATCAGGAAATGTGAGTCTTCCAAGTTTGTTCTATTTCAAGATGAATTTAGCTTTTCATAGCCCATTACTCATCCATATAAATTTGATACTTGGCTTTTTATTTCTGCAAAGATGCTTTGACATTTTTATTGGGATTACATTGACTCTATAAACTGCTTTGGGTAGTATTGACATCCTAATGATATTTAGTCTTCAAATACATGAATAATTAATATCCTCCTGTTTATGTAGGTCTTATTTTATTTCTTATAACAATGTTTCATAATTTGTGTGCAAGTCCTTTAATTTTGGTTAGATTTATTCCTAGATATTCGAATTTTTTAGACTGGAAATTGTGAATGGAATTTTTTTATTGATTTTTTATTCCAATTGTTCATCACTTGTATAAAGAAACACTACTGATTTGGGGTGTGGATCTTGCACCCTGCCACTTTGCTGAATTTATTTATTAGCTCTAGGAGATTTGTTGTGGACTTTTCAGGGTTTCCTGCATATAAGGGTCTTGGTTTGCTAAAGCTGCTGGAATGAAATATACCAGGAATTGATTGGCTTTTATAAAGGTGATCCAGCTCTAAGGCCATGAAAATGTCCAAGCTAGGGCATCCAGAGAAAGAAACCTTGCCTCCAAAGAAAGGCTAATGTTTATCACATGGAAAGTCACATGGCTGGCATCTCCTGGTCCTTGTTCCAAGTTCCATTGCTTTCAGCTCCTGATTCCAGTGGCTTTCTCTCTAAGCATCTGTCTGTCCACACTTAGCTGCTCCAGGGAAAAACTCTGTGTTTTTTCTCTTAGCTCAGCATCTCCCGGGGCCAGAGATTTATTTTTCCCTGGCTTCTGGGTTCAAATGGCTCTTTCAGCTACTTGTGCATCTCCAGACATCTGTTTCTGTGTCAGCTCTGAGCTCTTCCTCCCCTCATGAGCTCCATTAAGGACTCCAGTAAACTAACTAAGACCCACTTTGAATGGGCATGGTCACATCTCCATCTGATATAAAAGGTCACACTCACAACTGGGTGGGTCACATCTCCGTGGAAACAACTTAATCAAAAGATCCCACCATACAATAAGCCTGTCCCCGCGAGATTGGATTAGGATTAAAAGAACATGATTTTTCTGGAGTACATAATTGTTTCAAACCAGCACAACAGGATAGTATCATCTGCAAATAGGAAAAGTTTTACTTCTTTTGCAATTTGGATACCTTTTATTTATTTTTCAAACCAGCACAACAGGATAGTATCATCTGCAAATAGGAAAAGTTTTACTTCTTTTGCAATTTGGATACCTTTTATTTATTTTTCTTGCCTAATTGCTCTGGCAAGAATTTCCAGTACAATGAAAAATAATTGTGGTGACAGTAGCCGTCTTTGTTTTGTTCCTGATCTTAGAGGGAAAGCTTTCAGTCTTTCACCATTAAATAGGATGTGGGTTTTTCAAATGCACTGTTTATCATATTCAGGAAGTCTCCTTCTTTTCTCAGTGTTTTAAGTGTTTTTAATCATGAAAGGGTATTATATTTTGTCAAATGCTTTTTCCGTATCAATTGAGATGATCATATGGTTTTGTTCCTTCACTTTGCTAATGCAGTGTATTACAATAATTGATTTTCTTAGGTTGGACCAATTTTTCATACAAGGGATAAATCCGAGTTGATCATGGTGTATCTTTTAATATGCTGTTGGATTCAGTTTGCTAGTATTCTGTTGAGGATTTATGCATTTTCATTTATAAGAGATATTGGTCCATAGTTTTCTACCTGTAGTTTTGGGTATCTTTATCTGGATTTGGTATGACGGTGATGTTGGCCTATAGAATGAGTTAGAGAGTGTTCCCTCCTCTTCAATGTTTATGAAAGGTTTAAGCAGGATTGGAATTAAGTCTTCTTGGAATGTTGGTAGAATTCCCCTATGAAACCATCTGGTCCTGGGCTTTTCTTTGTTGGGAGATTCAATCTCTTGATTACTATTCAATCTCTTCACTAGTAATTGGTTTATTAAGATCTATTTTTTCTTGAGTCAATGTAGGTAGTTTGTATGTTTCTAGGAATTTGTCCATTTCATATAGGTTATCTAATTTGTTGGTGAACAATTGTGCATGGTAACCTCATATAGTCCTTTTTATTTCAGTCAGGTTGGTAGTTCTATCCCCTCTTTTACTTCAATTTTAGTCATTTATATCCTCTCTCTTTTGTGGTTTGTCAGTCTAGCTAAAGGTTTGCCTATTTTTTTTGATCTTTTTAAAGAACCAACTTTTGGTTTTGTTCATTCTCTCTATTGATTTTTTTTGTTTTCCATTTCATTTATCTCCACTCTAATCTTTGTTACTTCCTTCCTTCTGCTTGCTCTGGGTTCAATTTACTCTTCCTTTTTCTAGCTCTTCCAATTCTGAAGTCGTCTTCTTTTTTAATATAAGCATTTAGAGTTATAAATTTCCTTCTCAACGCTGCCTTTGCTACAGCCCGTAAGTTTGGATATGTTGTATCTTCATTTTCACCTGCCTCCAGATAGTTCCTATTTTCCCTTTGTGATTTTCTCTTCAACCTAACAGTCATGTAAGAATAGGTTGTTTAATTTCTACATACTGGTGAATTATCCATTTCTCCCTCTGTTACTGATTTCTAGCTTCATTTCATTGTGGTCATAGAATATACATTGTATGATTTCAATATTTTTTTATTTTGTTGAGGCTTGTTTTGTGATGCAACATATGGTCTATCCTGGAGAACGACCCATGTGCATTTGAGAAGAATGTGTATTCTGTTTTCATTGGGTGCAATGTTCCATATATGTCTGTTAGGTCTAGTTGGTTTGGTGGACCATTCAAGCCCTGTTCTTCCTTATTGATCTTCTATCTACTATTGAGAATGGTGTGTTAAAGTCTCCTACTATTAATGTAGAACCATAAATTTCTCCTTTCAAGTCTGTCAGTATTTGCTTCATATATGCTGGGGCTCTGCTGTAAGGTGCATATATATATGCACTTGGATTAGGATTAAAAGAACATGATTTTTCTGGAGTACATAAATATATATAGATATTTATCCCTGGTAAATCAAGTTTATTGAGGCATAATATACACACAGTAAAACTCACCCATTTCAGTACATAGCTTTATCTATACAGGCATATACCATCAGCACAGTCAATAAATAGAATTTTTTCATTATCCTCTCCCCAAATTCCCCAGGCTGCCCCTTTGTGGTCAACCAGGCCACTCAACCCACAGCCCTGACAACTACTAATATGCTTTCTGTCCCTATAGTTTTGTCCTTTCCAGAATGTCATGTAAATGGAATCAAATAGTATATAGCCTTTTTAGTCTGGTTTCTTTCACTTGGCATAATGGACTTGAAATTTAATCATGTTTATTGTATGAATCACTAATTCTTTCTTTTTTATTGCTGAGCAGAATTCTATTGTATGGATGTACCTGTCACAGTTTTGCTATTCACCAGTTGAGGGACACTGTTTTTTCCCCCCACTTTTGGTGATAATGAACAAAGCTACTATAAAATTTCATATGAACGCAAATTTAATTTTCTCTTGAGTAAATAACTATAGCTGAGATCCTGGGACATATGTTTGAATTTGTATGTTTAAATTTATAAGAAACTGTTTATTTGTTTTCCAAAGTGGTTATAACATTTTGTAGTCCCACCAGCAATGTGGGATGATCTTTGCACTTGTCAGTACTTGCTATTATCAGCTTTTAAAATTTTATCCATTTTAATAGGTGTGTAGTGATTTCTCATGTAGTTTTACTTTTGCATTTTCCTAATGATTTATGATGTTGTGTTTATTTTTATGAGATTATATACCATCTATATATCTTCTTTATTGACATGTCTGCTTATATATTTTGCACATTTTTAAAATTGGTTTGTTTTCTTGTTATTGAGTTTTGAGAGTTTTAAAACTATATTCTGGGTACCAGTCCTTTATAAAATATGTATTTTGCAAATATATTCTGCTAGTCCGTGGCTTACCTTTCATTATCTTATCAATGTCTTTTGAAGAACAGCAGCTTTAAATTTTGATGAAATCCAATTTGTCATCTTTTCCCTTTTATGGTTCATGCTTTTTTGTATTATATGTAAGAAATATTTGCTTAACCAAGGCCACAAAGATTTTCTCCTATGTTTGTGTCTAGAAATGTTAAATTTTAGGTTTTACATTTATAGATATCCATTTTGAGTTGTTCCAGCACCACTGTTGTAAAGTCTATCCTTTTTCCACTGAATTGCCTTTGCACCTTTGTTGAAAATCAGTTGACCATATATGTGTGAGTTTATATCTGGGTTTTCTACCCTGTTCCATTAATCTATCTTTTCTTTCCTCAATACCACACTGCCATGATTATTGTAGCTTTATAGCAAATATATAAATCAATGTGAATCCTCTAATATTGTTCATTTTAAAAATTGTTTCTGTGCTTGCTTCAGCAGCACATATGCTGAAATTGGAACGATACAGAGAAGATTAGTATGGCCTCTGCACAAGGATGACACATAAATTCGTGAAGCATTCCATAAATAAAAATTTGTTTTTGCCGTTCTAGTTCTTTTGTTTTCCATATAGATTTTAGAATTAACATATCAGTTTCTCCAACATACCCTGGTGGGATTTTGATTGGGATTGTGTTGAGTCTGTAGATCAATTTGGGGGTAACTGGAACTATACTGAGTCTTCCAATCCATGAACATGGTATATCTCTCTATTTCTTTAGGTCTTTTTTGTTTTTGAGTTTTCAGCATACATATGTTACACATCTTTTGCTTTATACCTAAGTATTGCATGTTTCTTGGTGCTAATGTAAATAGTATTCTTTCCAATTTAAATTTCCAGTTACTCATTGCTAATATATAAAAATATAGTTGCTTTCTGCATATTGACATTATATCCTGTGATCTAGCTAAACTCACTTATTAGTTCTGGTAGCTTTTTTTAATTATTAATTAAAAAAATTAACTAACACAACATTTAGAAATCATTCCACTCTACATATGCAATCAGTAATTCTTAATATCATCACATAGATGCATATTCATCGTTTCTTAGTACATTTGCATCGATTTAGAAAAAGAAATAGAAAGACAACAGAAAAAGAAATAACGATAATAGAGAGAAAAAAATTAAAAAAAGAAAAAAGAAAAAAAAACTATACCTCAAATGCAGTTTCATTCAGTGTTTTAACCTAATTACATTATAATTAGGTAGTATTGTGCTGTCCATTTCTGAGTTTTTGTAACAGAGACCATCAGGAGATAGAAATAGGGTAAGATAATGGGTAATTGGAGCTGAAGGGATACAGACTGTGCAATAAGACTGGATACAAAAACACAAAAACTCAGGTGCATATATTTTTATGATTGTTACAGCTTCCTGTTGAATTGTTCCTTTTATCAATATGTTATGACCATCTTTGTCCCTTGCAACTGTTTTTGACTTAAAGTTTATATCTGATATTAGTATAGCCATCCCAGCTCTCTTTTGGTTAGTACTTCATGAAATATATTTTCCATTCTTTCACTCCCAACCTGCTTATATCTTGACTTTAAGGTGAGCCTCTTGCAGACAGCATATAGCTGGGTCACATTTTTTTAAATCCATTCTGCCCATCTCTGCCTTTTGACTGGAGAGTTTAATCCATTTACATTTTAAATCACTAATGATAATATAAGACTTTCTTCTGCCATTTTGCTATTTAGCCTTTGTAAGTCTTATACTTTTTTGTCTCTCACTTCCATTAAAGCTTACTTTATTTGCTTGTAAGGTAGGTCTTTGGTGACATACCCCCTCTGCTTTCGTTTATCTGAGAAGGTCTTAAACTCTCCCTCATTTTTGAAAGAGTGTCTAATCAGATATCAAATTCTTGGTTGGAAGTTGTTTTCCTTCAACCCAGTGCCTTCCTGCCTCCACGGTTTCTGATGAGAAATCAGCACTCAATCTTATTGTGATTCCTTTATATGTAACATGTTGTTTTTCTCTTGCTTTCAGAACTTTCTCCTTGTCTTTTGCATCTGATAATTGCAATTGATATATGATAAAATGTATTTTTCTTCATGTTTATCCTGTTTGGTGTTCTCTAAGCTGCTTGGACATCCATATTCATGCCTTTTGCTAAGGTTAGGAAATTCTTTGTCATTATTTTTTGACTATTCCTTCTGCCCCTTTCTCACTTTCTTCTCCTTCTAGACTCCAATAATGCATATATTTGTGTGCTTGATGGTGTCCCATAGCTATCTTAGGCTATTTTTTCTTTCAATATCTGTTTTTTCTTTCTGCTCCTCAGTCTGACTCATTTCAAGTTCACTGATTCTTTTCTTCTGCCAGCTCCATTCTGCTCTTGAAACCATTTTGAGCATTTTTTCATTTCAGTTATTACAGTCTCCAACTCTGTATTTCTGTTTGATTCCTCTTTCAAACTTCTCTGACAGTTCTCCAATGTTGAGCTTTCCAGCTTGCCCAGCAAATGCAACTTTTCAGCTAACTTTCCTCTGCAGCCCTTTAAATCTTCACTGTGTCCACTCCTGTCAAGAGCAGGAACCAATGAAAGAGTGGCTGCTGCCACCTTTGCCTGGGTTGGTTGAAACAACATCTGTGCTCAAAGCTGGACCAAGCAAACTGAATTTACTAATCAAAAGGTGTGATCAGTGATTGGCTGTGCACAGCCCTGTTCTTGGGGAAGAATATCTTATGTCCCTTTCTGTTAGCAGCAGCTGGTCAGGGACTGGACCCCATGGTGGCCAGCCACCAGAATCAGGAATGGACACTGATCTACTGCATGGAGTGAGTAATTTATAGTTCTTTACCTTCATTTACCAGCCTCCTCCCACTCCTCCCTAGATGTTGTACCGTGTTCTTCACACATTCTGGAGTTTCAAAATAGTTGTTTCACGTTGTTCTGGCCTGTTTAATCTTTGTTTTAGTGAGAGGTCTGAGTTCTGGAGCTCCCTGCTCCACCATCTGCCCCAGAAATTCACAGCCTATTTTTTAAGTGAGTGAAAGATATGAAAAGAGAAAGAAAAATTCCACTAAACATAAGGAAAGATGAATAAACGCATTCAGAATTTTAATCACTTCCACCTCAAATTGGTAAAAATGTTTTATTTGATAATGTCCAATAATGTAGATGGTGTAGAATACAGACCATCTCATACACTACACTGAAATGCAGTTGTGACATTTTTGGAACACAAATTGAAAATGCGAAAGACTGAACATATTCTTTGACATAGTTTTTTGGAAGTTATGTGCATAAATACCTAGCTATTTCTAACCAAATTGTAATTCGGAAATTTTGACAAAAACAATAAAATTTAATTAGACGCTGCTTTCCAAAATCAAATACTAAAACAAGTTGTAGCAATTTCCAACGTAGTGTTGATAATCACTTGATTAACTTGTAAATCCCTCATGTACACTGAAAGTACAGGATTTAAAATTGGAAGATTTATTTGAAGGATTTCAGAAAAGAGCCATCAGTATATTGAGTTTCACACCCTACTAAGTGTTAGGATTGACAGCATTTGTCCCTCATCTCAAACCTAAGAACCACTTAAAGAACTCAATATTTATTCCCTGAATCTGGGGGACACAGTAGGCTGGGTTTTGGTATATAACACATGCTTACACACAAAACCTAAAAGTCAATCATCCCATTCAGGGAAAGGATCCATTGGGAAAAGTTTCTTACACAACTTCAGAGGAAGCCCACATCATCTCCCTATATTAATCACCTTATTCCTTCATTCATAAATGGAAGGAAGCTCAAAATCTAATAGCAATGTGAATGGAAGGAACAAGATAAATAAGTGTCACAAGAAACGGAAACTCCAAGGAAGATGAGCCTGGCTCTGACACCATGGGATCAACAATGCCATCCTGACCAAAATGGGAAAAAGAACTGTTACAAATAAGATACCAGTGGCTGAGAGAGTTCAAATAGAGTCAAGAGGCTACTTGGGAAATCACTCCTAAGCAAGTTAGGTTAGACATTGCTCCCTGTCATAGCTTGCCAAACTCCAACCAAAACCACTCCTGCCAATCCTAAAGAACACCTAGGGCAATATATAAGATTCTACAAAGGTTCCATGCACTAGGGTAACTTTCCAGAAACCTACAATCTCCAGATAAGTTCTGAAATGTAGAGAGGCCAGTCTCTCCAGAACATCAACTAGTTTCATCCCCCATCCCATATTATCAACAGCCCCTTCCAACATGAAAAAATTAGAAAGGGCATAGCCCAAATACCCCTAACGAGTGGGAGAAAGATCAAAGGTGATGGTGGAGTTGTACAGAGAAGCTATACAAATGAGTATGACTGCTGAATCAGTATATTGATATTTCTTTTAATCCCCATCATCTGTGAGCAGCTAGAAGTAAAAACTTAAAAATGTGGAATTGTAGCCCATACCAAACTCTGAAATCTGTTCTTCAACTAATCGTTGCAATGCACTTTGAAATTTATTGCTTTTTTGTATATATGTTATTTTTCACACAAAAAGTCAATTGTTATGATAAAAAATATAAAAATAAATTTTAAAATTAAAAAAAATCTAAGGAAGGAAAAACCTTTCTTAAAAAATTGTAAATTGTTACTCTGAGAGAGATTCAAGAGGATAGTGCATTCATAAAACAAGAGCACTATCAAAAAACGAAGCATCCAGAAGAGTATATCGAAATTTAAAATATGGTTATCAAAATAAAATTATGCAACAGGAGGTGGAACAGTAATATAGAATAGTGAAGGCTGAATGAGTGACCTGCAATGTAAAAGCAAGGAAATTTCAGAGACCTTTAAACCAAGAAAAAGAGAAACTTTGAGAAGAAAATTGAAAATGCAGGCAGAACCCATTAGGAGGTCTATTAGGAGTCCAAATGAGAAAGACCAGAAATTGGAACAAGAAAATAATATTAAGACAAAGAAACAATAATTTTCTGAGCTGAAGAATCAGGTCTTTAGATTGGAAGTATCTAAAAATCTCAAGCAGGCGAAAAAAATGACACTTAGGCACACCCTGATGAAATTCAGAACTCCAAAGACAAAGAGAAAATAACAAAACTTTCAGAGAAAAGAAAATGCAAAACAAAACAGATTCCCAATGAAGGAATTAGTAACTAGGATGGCATCAGACTTCTCATCTCCTCCGCAAGTTATCAGAAGACCATGGAGCAAAGACTTGAAGATTTTGATGAACCTGCCTCTGAACCCTGATGTGCCATTTATCAATTTATTGCCTCTTGGCTCCAAATTCTCCCTTTCTGTGAAAATGGATCTGGGCCCTTTAAATATTTTTTTTCTTGCCTGCTTTGTCAATGGAGGGCACTAGAGAGATATTGCAGGAGAAGAGGGTTTTTGCTTCTTGGTTTTATTATGCTCTCTTGCTCAGCAGGCTCCTGCAGTATGGGCAGTTTCTCTTGCATCAGATTCCCACAGTACACACAGCTGCTCTAGCACCCAACTTCCATAATACAAGGCTGCAAGCATCACCCAGAGGCCAGCAGTTCCTCTGGCATCCCCTGCTTAAGCAATTTTTTCAGTGAAGTGCTTCTGGTGAGACATTTCCTGATTAAGTTTCCTTGGCTGCTCAAACAAATACCACACAGTGGGTTGGCTTAAACAACTTATTAGCTTACCATTTCAAGGCTAGGAAAAAGTTCAAATCAAAGCATCATCAAAGTGATACTTTTTTTCCCTAAGATTTTTTGCTGGAGATCTTGGCCTTAAGTTCCACTGTCACACGGCAATGCACTTGGTGGCCTCTCCTGACCTCTCCCTACTCTTCTGGGTTCTATTAACCTTCAGCTTCCTGCTTCCCATAGCTTTCTTTCCTGCTTTATGAATTTCATTCTTCATATAAAGGACTCCAGTAATAGGATTAAGACCCATCCTGATTGGGCTGGGCTGAACCTTAGCTGAAGTAGCCTCATTCAGAGGTCCTACTTAAAATGGGCCCACCTACAAGAATTCATTAAATTTAAGAACATGTTTTTCTGGGGTTGCATACAGTGCCACACCACCACACTTCCCCAGGAACATTTTCACTAACACCTTAGAGAGTGGATACCAGCAAATTCCAAGGGGTGGATTTCCAGCTGCCATGGCCCCATAGTGACTTCTATGTTATTCAGTGAGCCACGGCTTTGCCTGCTCCAATAATATCTGTATCTTAGCTCTGGGTGTGGAGAGTGAAGGAGGAACTCCTCCTTGGACAGTCTGTCTTGGCCCTACGGGTGGTAGCTACTTCTTACATCTGCTATTCTTATATTCTTTGGAATTACATCTACTTCTTACTAGACAATCTGTTACTCCACTCTTCCATTAAAATAAGAATTCTTTATATTAAATTTTCCCTATTCAAATGTTAAATTTTCCCTATCCAAATTGCTGCATGGTTTCTGTCTCCCGATTTGACCCAGACTGATGCACTAGACTTCCAGATCAGTCAAATATTGATCACGAGTAAGACATTTTCAAAAATCTGGCAATGAAGAAAATTCTTCTATATATCATTTCCAGTCATTATTTAACAATAGTCTTCACCAACACACAAAAAAAATGAATTTAAGAAAGAACAATATATGGCTCCCAAAGGATTCCAATGAAAAGAAATTTTAAGATGACAGCTTTGCAGCCAACTTAGAAAGCAATTGGTCCAAATTTACATAAGAATTCAGAAGGCTCTATGGAGAAGTTCTTCAGGGGAACAAGACGGCTTTATTTATGATTAAGAACCTGGGAGCTCTTAAAGACATTTCTTCAGCCAACAAGAAATAAGAAAGCATTTTTTTCTGTTTTCTTTTTATTTCTTTCTGAATTGATGCAAATGTTCTAAAAAATTATTGTGATGATGAATATACAACTATGTGATAATATTGTGAGTTATTGATTATATAACAAGAATGGACTGATTATATAGTAAGGATGTTTGTGTTTCTATATGGTTATGTTTCATGACAATTTTTTTAAAAAGAAAGATAATTAGAAATTCCGGGAAAAATAAAGCAAAAAGTCACTTCAGATATCATGCAAACTAAAATGCTTTAAAAAAATTTTTTTAAGCAACTATCAGATTGTAAGAAAGAATAATCCATTCGATTTAGAACATAGGATGCATAGGAGCATAGGATGACATTTTTCCTCTAAAATTTCATTCGTGTTACTTGGTTCTACTGGAAATAATACTTATATAATCATAATATTATAAATATTATTTATTGTATTTTAACTTTTAGAATCTACCTACAGACAAAGCAGAAGGCTGGATTGCAACTACACAAAAGAATATAAATGCAAATAACAAATGTACCTCTTGACAATGTGAAGGGAACAAGGGTGATCAAAATGGAGAAAAGCCTGGTGTTCTAAGTGCCTCATTTTACATAGTAGGGAATCAATAAAGACTGTCTAAAATTGATGACTTGAGAAATAAACATAGTATTATTTTTTAATGTGTGTATAAACATCATGTATATACTTTTTCAATTATGGTCATAAAAGCGATAAGATTACGGTGATAGCCAAAATGACTACAGATAAATACATAGGTAAGTATGTAAGTATGTAGGTGGAGTGAGAGAGAGATTTAAGATATGTACTTGTATTTCTTGAATTGTAAATAAGCAAATATTATCTAAAAATGATATGTCCTGATACAAAAAAGATGTCCAAGATACATTAAGTGGAGAAAGTAGTACATGTAGAGCATAATTACTTTTAAAGGTTAACGTCTATATGTATGCTTATTTATGCACTTGTAGAAGATCATTTTAGAAATTATTTTTCTAATTGGGAAGTAAAAATAGTTGCAAAAGGGAAACAGGAAGAATGGAAAGGAAAGAAACTTTCAGTTTTCATTTACACCCTTAGGTATTATTTGCATTTTTTAGCATAACTATGTATGATAATTTCCTAAGTTTTTCACAAAGTTTTTAGCACTAGCAATAAACACTTAATAAATCTCATAAAGGTGGGAAGTTTAATGTAAAGAATTATTACACCATGACAGGAAAGTAACTATAAGATTAAAAGAAAACTCTATAAAGGGTACCCTAGAGCTGAGGGGGCGTCCAGGAAAGGACAAACTTAGAAGGGAGCTGAGGCTGAGGTTCAGACTACAATGTCGAGGGAACAGTTGTGACCACTGAATGGAAGGGAATTCACTGAGTTGGGCCAGACACTGTCTGCAGTCACCAGGCAAGCAGGAATCAACTTGCTAGAGATCAGACAAGGCCAACTGGTAGGAGGGCACAGAGAGGGAGCTGGGAGCCTCCGTGGGTAGAAGGTCTGGTGTGCACACTGTCCATGCTGGGACAGCTGCAGGATGACAGTCAGTGGTTGCCAAGGGACCACAAGTAGCAGGAGCACAACACCAGTAAATAGCCTCACACCCGCACCACTGCTCAACCATGCCACAGCACAAACCAACAGGAAACCCCTTCACTCTACAGTGTCCCTCCAGCACCCTCTATTGAGAAAGCTTAACAGCATGGCCACTGTAGAGGAGAATGAGTAAAGAAATTCCATCTGTTATTGCAGAGTAAATATTGAAAGGTGAAGTTGAAGTTGTGCAGCAATAAATTGATATCTGACATAATGACCTTCATGGCAGGCGCAAGGCAGATGGGACTAGGTGGAGCAGTAATTGCAGGACAAATGACTGCAAAAATCCCTGCTCATCCCCTAGCTAAGAAGCCTGCCCATCAGTAGGAAGAAGGAGTTCTCTGGAAAGGAATTTGAAGTTCAAACCAGGATCAGGAAAGAAATGGAAATCCTACAGTGGCAGAGCGGCATACGGAGGCAAAATGCTTCCTGCCTCCTGGGCTTCTGTCAGTTTTGTTTCTACATGTGATGGGCAACTCAATGTGGGAATTGCAAGAAACTTGGTCATGAGCCTTGCTATGAAGCAGCCTTTGATGCAGCCGTAGCTGCTTGGTTATGACAGCTTCCTCTCCAATTCTCTCATTTTGCTTGCAGAGTATATCTTTTCAGCTGTCCTGAAACTCAGACCATTCCATTTGGGTTGTTTGCAAATGGAGCTTCAGTCATTATGCCTTTAATTGCCCTCTTTCCATAAAGCTGATAGCCTGCAATTCAGCTGAGTAGCATCTGTTTAAAATCAGAAATTTATCAACTGTGCCATTTCCTTCACTTACTTCTTCCTCTCATGAATAGAGGGACCACATAATTTATCATCCAAATGGGACACTTAGGAGAGTGAAATGGGGAGTAAAAATAATTCACAGGTATTAACTGATCAACAGGAACCATTAACTAGGACTTCCCTGGCAAACCAAAATGTACTACTTAAAAATCTGTAGAAATTATTCCATGAGGCTGCCTCAGAGTGCTAAAAAAGAAATTACTTTGAAGCTCACCAATTCCTCATTTTCTGCCTGGCAAACACATGGGGAATAGATGTGAGTACAGATTTGGAAAGACAAGTACAGCCAAATTTAAATGGGTATTCAATTCATTACAATGTACACCTTCTCTAACCCCACATATAGGCACGAGGATTTGCATTTGAATTCATCTGCTTTTCCAATCAATGTAAGAAATCTTCCCTTTTCCATGCACAAAAGCAGAAATACATCTCACCAGTGTGTCATGATCATTATGATTCTGTGCTGTCCTTTAAACTTTTTGACTACTGCCAGATCCATCTGGGACAAACCAAAATGAATGTATTTTTAGCAAATAAAATGCATCAATAGCTGCTCTGTTTTTGGTGATTTTCTGGGTCAGGATGCTTCCAGTTTGCATGAATCACAGAGATGAATGATCAAAATAAAAAACAAGCCATCCCATCTGAATTTAGAAAAAATAACCCACAGATCTCAAAACATGGGTGAGTTGGAGGCTTTTCTCAGCTTCCTGACCCTGGGAGACCTTGAGAACTTGCTTTCCCAGATGTCCTCAAAATCTGCACAGTGCTGGAATCTAAATAGGCCTCCTGCAGAGCAACTTGCTAACTAGCTGAAGACTTGTGCTAGAGAGCCCAGGGCTCACCTTCCCCCAGGACCATTTTTACCCTTCAGGGTTGTATGTCTTCAAGGTCACAAGGAGAGCAGTGGTCCATGGGTCTAGTGGGAAACTCCTTAGCCTTTCATGAACTTCTTTCAACTCTAGTGGGGCACCTGGGAAAGAACAGGGACACAGAACCTCATGACATTTTGTGTTTGTTTTGTGATAGAGGGTGTTCTAGTTTGCTAGCTGCCGGAGTGCAATATACCAGAAATGGAATGACTTTTAAAAAGGAGAATTTAATAAGTTGCTAGTTTACAGTTCTAAGGCTCCGAAAATGTCCTAATTAAAACAAATCTATAGAAATGTCCAATCTAAGGCATCCAGGGAAAGATACCTTGGTTCATGAAGGCTGATGAAGTTCAGGGTTTCTCTCTCAAGTGAGAAGGCACATGGCGAACATGGTCAGGATTTCTCTCTCATCTGGAAAGGCATGTGGTGAACATGGCATCATCTGCTAGCTTTCTCTCCTGGCTTCCTCTCATGAAGCTCCCTAGGAGGCATTTTCCTTCTTCATTTCCAAAGGTCACTGGCTGGTGGACTCTCTGCTTCTCGTGCCTATGTCATTCTCTGCTCTCTCAGAATCTCCTTTTCTCCAAAAAGTTTCCTCTTTTATAGGATTCCAGTAAACTAATCAAGACCCACCTAGAATGAGCGGAAGCACATCTCCACCTAATCCAGCTTAACAACCACTCTTGATTGAGTCACATCTCCAAGGAGATAATGTAATTACAATTTCAAACATCTAGTACTGAATAGAGATTAGAAGAAATCATTGCTCCTACAAGACTAATTAGGATTAAAACATGGCTTTTCTAGGGTACATAAACCTTTTCAAACCAGCACAGAGGGGGAGGTCACAAATGTGTCTCCATGTTAGGGAGACTCATGTCAAAGAAGTTATCTGATATTGTCTAGATTGTCTCTCAATGCCAGTAAACTTAAAACTTGTGGGTATTTTTCAAAATAAACAACTCCTTGTTCTACTACCTCTTCCTATTCTTTCTTGAATGGTACTACAAAAACGCTTAGTTCCCAAGAAACCATTTTGGTTGTCAATGCTTGTAGAATTTTGTTTAAGAAGGAAATTCTATCCTGTTAAACCGTGATTATCTGTGCAAGGCTCTGTGCTAAAGGCTTCATGCATTCTTTTTTGGGTGTATGTGTCGCAAAGCCTTTAATGATTGCATTTTTTGCAACACACATAATTTCAAAAAATATGGAACACTTCACGGATTTGTGTGTAATCCTTGTGCAGAGGCCATGCTAATCTTCTCTGTATCATTCCAACTTTAGTATATGTGCTACCAAAGCAAGCACCATGCGCTCTTAAATATTCTGTTAGTGCTTATTGAAAAGCATATGTCATGGTCAGGTTCATGTATCAACTTGGCCAGGTGGTGGTGCCTGGTTCTCTGGTTGGGCAAGCACTGGCCTGTCTGTTGCTATGAGGACATTTCATGGACTTAAATCATGATCACGTTGGCTGCATCCACAGCTGATTTCATTTGTAATCAGCTAAGAGGAATGTCTTCTTCAATGAGTGGCACTTAATCTAATCACTGGAAGGCTTTTAGAAGAGACAGTCACTCTTCCTGCTTCAGTCAGTGAGCCTCTCCTGTGGAATTCACCCAGATCCTTCATCAGAGCTGCCAGCTTCACAGCCTGCCCTACAGACCTTGTCCCCTTACATTTCCAAAATTGCCTGGCCAGCCTCTCCCGAGAGTTCACTGAGAAACTTCATTTGAGTTGCCAGTTTGCAGCCTACCCTACAGACCTCGGACTCTACATTCCCACGGTTACATAAGGCAGTTTTATAAATTTATATCTACAGATAAATGTTATGTCTATGGATCTCTCCTGCTGATTCTGTTTCTCTAGAGAACTCTAGTTGATACAGGTGGAATTTTCTATTCCACCAAGGAGATCTTGAGTCTGCTAAGATGTCAAGGCTATTGGTTGTCGTTTGTGTTGATTCACCCCACTGTATGATAATAAAAACAGTATCTTGCTCTTGGGACAACCTTCTCCTGAACGGAAATGAAATAACAATGTTATAGTGTTGTCATAGAACACCAATCTTCCAAGGTGCTTCCGTGATAATAAGTTTGGGAATTTCTGCTTATCATAACCACCTCTGGGAGACCATGTATCAAATTCTTCACAGAAATCTTTAAGTTATACAGAATGTTTGTGGCTATCCCAGCATTTCCCAAACTTATTTTATCACTGAACCCTCATTTTACATAGCACCTATTAACATTAGGGAAGACATAAGATACTTTGGAAAGTGTGTGTGTGTGTTTTTTTTTTAAGGTGGGGAGGAACACAGGAGGTCTGAGAAGTATTTTCTTTGATGATGAGGACTCACACAAGACCATCTTTGTAGGAATGAGTAACAGGTATCCTGCTAGAAGGACTGATTTTGAAAATGTGTCCCTTCCTCAAGCTGACACAGCTCCATACCAGGACAGAGAATTTTACCAATGAAGCTGGCTGTAGCTCAGCCCCACGTGCACCCTCTTGGCCAAGCACTTTGGAGCAATGTACAACCTGCACCACCGTGCATGGAGGCCCTGCTTGACCTCATACCAATCCTGAACACATGGAGACTAGGAGATCCCATCCCACTGAAACCCTAACCTCTGCCCAGATGGCAGTGGTGTGGCCAGACCACCAAAAACATGAAGAAAAGTGAGGCTGACCTCAGGATTGGTGCGAACATGAGTTTTCTGTACCTGCTTCTGAAGTACCAAAGGAAAATGATGGCTAGTTAACATCCGTTCAGAGCCTCCATTCCTACCCCACCCATGTCCTTCCCTCTTCTTAGGTCAGCTGTTCTACAAAGCAACTCCCGAACCTCTCTCTGTATTTTCTGGGCAGCCGGTTCCCTCATGGTGTCCTGCGATATTGTTGACTGAACATGCCACATGCCCCACAGCACAGGATTACAGCTCAGGGTCGAGATGCTGAGCTTTGCCTCACACACACCTCCTCAGAAGTGTTTTTCCTAACGTGTGAAATGTGTTGCTTGCGGGTGGCTGCGAATCTCCTTTCTCCAGTTGCTCACCTCTTCGTGACGGATAACCCCTTGGTTTGAAGGGCTGGTCGCATGAATAACAGGGAGGATAAAGCTTAGAGGATGGAAAGAAACAAGATACGTGGCATATGAGATTCATCCAGAACCACCCCAGATGCTCAGAATTTACAATATTGGAAATGTCTCTCTCTCTTTCTCTGCTGTCTCTCTCTCTCCCCCATAACCCCTACCTACATCAATTTGCTCTTCTGTAATTGTTAGTCTTTGTTCTGGGAGGTTCTCCTCCTACTAGAACATCTGGCACTATTGTTTCACACTCCAGGGGTTCCTGGAAACACTCACAGGGAGGAGTTTGCACCTTCACTAATGGCTCTGGCCTGGCCCTGAAAGGTTCCGCGCTACACTCTCAGCCCACGCTCACATTCTCTTCCTTGTTTCCTTTGGAGAACATCATCGCAATCAGTGCACTGTTTTTCAGGGAAAGGCACTGGCACCAAGCCCAGGGATGGTCATGCAGGCCTTGTCCTACCACGGATGAGGGATAGGGCAACCTGGTCCAAAACCCTCCCATGCCTCTGGGTGGTCCCACCCTACAGTGCGGCCAGTTCCTGCAGGAGGTCAGAGGGCATCCAGCAGGGGAGCAGGCAGGGTGAGCCTTGCTGACCTGGCCCTGGGAGCCCTGTTTCTAGCCACCTTTTTAGCCACGATCCCTGCCCATTCGCCTACAGGCGAGGGTGAAAAGCCTCTTTGGCCCCCTAATTCCTACTGGGTTTTGAAGGAGACTGATCAAATGAAGAATGGTAATGCAGGGGCTTTGGTAGGGGCTTGTCCCACCCCTCTCATCTCTCACAGAGCCCTGCTTCTTCTCTCTTTTTTGGGGAGTTGGGGGAGATGCACGGTCCGGTAATTGAACCTGGGTCTCCTGTATGAAAGACAAGCATTCTAACGACGGAACCCTCCACGCACCCTTCCTCCATAGTCTTTGGAAGCTGGCTCCTGTCCTTCAGGTTGCAGCTTAAATGCCACCTCCTCCAGCAAGCCTTCTCTGATCTCCCCAGTTAAAGTAGCTTCCCAGTGGCTCCCTTACATTAGTCTCCTTTTTTATTTTTTATCTTTTTGCATGGGCAAGCACCTGGAATCGAACCGGGGTCTCTGGCATAGAAGGTGAGAACTCTGCCACTGAACCACTGTTGCCCACCCTCGTTAGTCTCTTCTAATTCTCTGCATAGCACATATCTCTCTGTGGGAGCTGGTTTATAGACCTGCTTCTTGGTTTTCCACCTAACTTTCCTCACGGCAAGGGGAACAGGGATATCGCCTGTCTTGTTCATCTAGAACAAATGCCTAGCAATAGTAAGTACTGAATAAATATTTGTTGAAAAAATGGAATTCATGTTCTGGCCCCACTACTTTCTGGCTCTGTGACCTTAGAAAAGTTACTTAACCTCTCTGTGCCTTGGTTTCTTACCTTAAAGACAAAGATGTTTCTGGTGCCTAAGTCAAGGGATAGATGAGCTGATTAGAGGAGATATCCTTGTATGGTCCCTCAAAGAGTGCCTGGCACAGAATGGGTACACAATAGATAGTCAGTATAATTATTATCAATGTGATAATCTGATATACTTGGTTACTTCCCAGTACTCACTGGTTTCCCAAGGAGGAAGAGGAGTTCAGAGTCTGGAGTCAGAGTCTAAAGCGTGTAGGGCGACAAACATAGGTGAGGATGGAAGCCTACCAGGAGGAAGAAATGTCGCAGAAGAACCCATGGAATCAGCTGGAAAATAAATTACTCTCTCTCAAATAAGACCTATGCCTCTCTTCTAGGTTCTTCCTTGCTCCCTTTCCCCTTCTTTACCTGTCCCTGCCAACACTACACTGCAGAGCTTGCCCCTACATGAAGCTGGGGTCAACGTTGTCAGACAATACCCCGTGGACTCTGCTGCTTAGTGTCCAATTGGGCTGTTCCACCATGCCGGGCAGACACCATGTTCAGTAAGTCACATTGCCTGACTTCATATATGACAAGAGGAGAGAGGCCAGACTCCCTCATTGGCTGAAGGTTGCAATTCCCCAGGAAGCCTGGTGAGAGAACGTTCTCAGGCAGAGAGCCCCGGGATGCCACTGAGCCCATACAGAAGCTGTCTGTGAGTGATCTTCGGCGGGGGCCAGGGGATACCAGGGCCCCTACAGCTCCTGCTACATCACGCTTTCTGATCACAGGTAACATGCTTCTTAAAATAATGCCCAGGGGTGAAGTGTTTCAGAACATTCTATTGCAGATTTTTCTTATTAACTTCCTAGAAATCCTTTCAACAGCCCTTAAAGAGAAGTCTTTACATAAAACAGCCTCTGTATTATTTCTTTGAAAGAAAGATTCCCGGATGTGAAACAAAGCCTTCCTCACTAGAGGCCTGACTTCTGGTCTACCCTGGAATCTTAATCCAGTGCCCAGAGAGTGCTGAGTAGAAACTTTGGGAGGAGGTCAGATCTCATCAATTTTCCATGGAGACAAGGTTGGAAAAGAGATAGAGTAGCCTGCTTTGCAATGCTTTGAAGTTCAGATTAAAAGCAGGGTAAGGAGGCACAGCCCCTTCCCGAATGTTGGCACCAAGTACAGGGGAAAGCACAAGCTCAGAAACTGGTGGGGTACGCTGGATCCTAACGAGAAAACGATCTCTTCTTCCTCAGTGCCTCCCCGCACACCCATCTGGACATGCCTATTTTCACAAGCTCTAGGCAGGGACAGGCATACTTTAAACAATGGAACAATATCAGGGAAAGTTTTCCTGGAATTCAGCCATGGAAAAATTCACCCAACTACCATTTGATACCGAGAGCCATCAAACTCCCCACCCCTTTCAGGCAGTGTGCAACACTAGAGGGTCTCTGGATGACAGCCTCTTCGCCAACAAAGAGAAACTTTCCACAATGGTTCTGTGACATTCTCAAAGTGGCAGGTGATTCTATATGGAAGGTTTCAAGAAAAATTGCCTTGCTCCTGGGCTGCAGCCCAAGTTGATAAGAGCAATGGAAGCAGTCAAGGGTTTTCCTGTAACTTATATCTTTAGAATACAAATTGCTTGCAATTAGCTCACTCTGGTGAAGGCGAGAGGACGGACATGTAGGAATGTCCACAATGTGGACATCTAGGAAGTCAAGAGTCCTGGGTTCTGGCAAGCTCTTTCACTAAGTCCATGCTCTTTGATGAATCATTAAGCCCACCTAAACCTGAAAAATGATGGATCAGACAGTGATGGCCAATAAACTTATTTCAGTTTGCTAAAGCTGCCTAAATACAATATACTTAAAATGGTTGGTTTTTACAATGGGAATTTATTTGCTTGCAATTTACAGTGGTCCAACTCAAGGCATCGGCAGAATGATACCTGGACTCTGAAGCAAATCTGCCAGCACCTGGGACATCTCTGTCTCGTGGAGAGGCACATGGCCAGTGTCTGCAGGTCCTACTCTTTCAAGTTCCATTGCTTCCAGTGGCTTCCTCTCTCATATTCTGTGGATGTGTCCTTTTCTCTCAGCTTCTCTGGGGTTTCTCTGTCTTTTATCCTCTCATAAAGGGCTCCAGTAAGGGAATTAAGATTGACTGTTAGTTTGTATGCTGCTGGAATGCGATATACCAGAAGTGGAACAGGCTTCAAAAAGGGGAATTTAATAAGTTATGTTTACAGTTCTAAGCCCATAAAGACGTTCAAATTAAGGCACCCAGGGAAAGATACCTTAATTCAAGTAAGGCCGATGGGTCTGGAATACCTCTATCAGCTGAGTAGTCACTGTCAGCTGGTATCTGCTGGTCCCTTGCTCCTGGGCTCTGTTATTTCAGCCTCTGTTCTTGCAGGGGTTCCTCACTTTGCTTCTCCAGGGCTGGCTTTCATTGCTTGGCTTCCCTCCAGGTTCTGGATGGCTTAGCATCTCATGGTGACTCTGGTGGGCTTCAAGCATCTCCAAACATCCGTGTCTCTGCTCTCTCTGTTGGCTCTGAAGCTTCTGTCATTTCTAACTCTCTCCAAAATGTTTCCTCTTTTAAAGGAATCCAATGAACTAATCAAGACCTACCTGGAATCAGTGGAGTCACATCTCCATCTAATCAAAGGTCGCACCCACAATTGATTTTGTCACATCTCTGTGGAGATAATCTAATAAAAAATTTCCAACCTACAGTATCAAAAGAAATGACTGCTCCCACAAGACTGGGATTAAAACACAGCTTTTCTGGGGTACATAGTATTTTCAAACCAGCACAGACTTACCTTGGGTCACATTTCATTGAAACAGCATAATCAAAAAGTCCCACCCCCAATAGGTCTGTACCCATAGAGATGAATGAAAAGAACGTGGCCTTTAAAAAAAAAAAAGGCCTTTTCTGGAGTACATAAGAGCTTCAAATGAATGCATAGGTCATCTCCTAAAACAGTGCCCCAGTACCTGGAATAGAGAACCTCAGCAGCTCAAACACTGATCTAGCCCATAGAATTGTGGCTGGTATGTAATAAGCACACAATATTTGGTGATTAAATGAGTGAATGGATGTAGCAAACATGTCACTGCACCTGACCCCCACTCCCATAGCAGGCATTATTAATCAATTGTCATAGTTTTTCATTCTGAAAGTAGATGCAGTATCAGAACTCTTGTCAGTCCTAATCAATCTATTGGAGCTTACATGTGAAATGAAATCTAGTTGCCACACCCAGACAAACTATGGTATTTTTCCACATTCAATGATTGTAATAAGGTAAATGCTAACAGGGAGTCTGAATATAAACATGACAATATTTTGATCCTGTATACATTTGAATCTGGATTTTTATTACCCTGATTGGGGCAAGAAATGCATTAGATCAATTACGAGTAGGCCACTTAGAGCCCGTGCAGGCAAATCTACATCTCTAGACCCCTGTGGAAGCCATCCGATTTCTCAATCTCCTAGAAGAAAACCAGCCCTGAGACATACCCTCAGCCAAGCAGATAGACACACACACACTGGTGAGTGCTAACTCTGGGATGGTCTAATGCCCAAGGTCTGGTTCATCATCTGGGGGCCATTCCCACAAGGAAATCACACCAGGAAATGAATATCAAGGACAGGGAAAAGAACCCACGGAAAGGCAACAAGAGAGGGGGATGGGGAGAGCAAATTTTCAGAAGCTTTCAGACCTTTCAGAAAACTTCAATGTTTTCAGCCCCTACTGGCTGAACTGCAAGAAATACTTGGTAGCACTAATCCATGATCCCTATGGGGAAACTAAAAGACTGTCTCAAGGCACAAACATTAAAGCTCACCAAATGGCTTTTAGGACATCATCAAAGGAACCCTGTGTGTGTGAAGTTATTGCTCTTCGCTTTTGAGCACAGATCTGCTCCCCATCTTGGAGGCGGCTGGAGACCCACACTCTTTTGCGTGCTGTTCATGTAGATAATTCTTGGCTATCACCCTTCTCTAACACCTTCTATCACCACCCACCTTTTTGCCTGGTGATATACCTGAAGTTCATGCTGATTTCTGCATGTGAAATTATCTATTCGGTTTCCGTAAGATGAGAACAAATGCACTGACACACAGATGTACCCCTTTTGCCGGAAAGTCAGATTTCAACATGTTCATTTACTGTTCATTGTCTGCCAAAGCTTGAACCAGGGGGAAAAAAAGTCTTCTAGAACTTTCTGGGCATGAAAACCACAGATAAGATTTGAATTCTTGGCAAATGGCGTTAGTTGTTAGAAGGAGGGGGGCCCAAATCCCCTGAACTGGGACAAAATAATCTTTTCAATATTGGGCATGGAAGAACTGGATATCAATAGCCAAGAGAATGAAAGAGGACCCCTATCTTACACCCTGCACAAAAATTAACTCAGAGTGGATCAAACACCTAAATATAAGAACTAGCACCATAAGCTTCTAGAAGAAGCTGTAGGGAAACATCTTCAAGACCTTGTAAGAGGAGGTAGCTTCCTAAACTTTACACCCAAAGCACAAACAACAAAAGAAAAAATAGATAAATGAGAATTCCTCAAAATCAAAAGCTTCTGCATCTCAAAAGACTGCCAAAAAGGTGAGGAGGCAGCCAACTCAATGGGAGAAAATATTCGGAAATCACATATCAGAAAAAGGTTTCATATCCTGTATATACAAAGAAATCATACAACTCAACAACAAAAGAACAAACAATCCAATTATAAAATGGGCTAAGATATGAATAGGCATTTTTCTGAAGAGCAAATACAAATGGCTCAAAGCACACAAAGAGATGCTCATTTTCACTGGCTATAATGGAAATGCAGATCAAGACTACAATGAGATACCACCTCACACCCATAAGAATGGCTGCTATTAAACAAACAGGAAACTACAAATGTTGCAGAGGATGTGGAGAAACTGGGACACTTATGCACTGCTGGTGGGAATGTATAATGGTGCAGCCACTATGGAAGATTCTTTGGTGGTTTGTTAGGAAACTAAATATGAAGTTGCCCTATGACCCAGCAATAGCACTACTTGGTATATACCCAGAAAAGCTGAAAGCAATGACACAAACAGACATTTGCACACTGATGTTCATAGCAGCATTATTCACAACCACCAAAAGATGGAAACAAACCAAATACCTATCAACAGACGAGTGGATCAACAAAATGAGGTATACACATACAATGGAATATCATGCAGCAGTAAGACAAAATGACATCCTGAAGCACATGACAAGATGGATGAGGCTTGAGGACACAATGCTGAGAAAAATTAACCAGATACAAAAGGACAGATACTGTATGATTCCACTTTTATGACCAGCATAAAGGTATAATCAGAGATTTATAATACAGAAGACGGGGGACTTAGAGATACATAGAAGCTAGAGATGGGTGAACCATTAGCTAATGAGGTAGATAGTGGGTCTGTAAGTAATATTACCATATTAAAGATGAACGAGATTGAAAGCGGTTGTATAAATCTATGTATCCCACTGATCACACTAGAAATACAAATGAGTTCTGTAAGAATTACTTCAAAGATATGATTCTTGTCTAAAGAGTGTTTAAGTCCAGGGTACGGGGGGAAGACTGCTATTGCATGCTATGAGCTATGTTCAAAAGGAAACCATCAGCACTACCACAGCAACAACAGAGGTAAATAATGGGTTGAGGGACAAGAGTTAAGAGAAGGTTTAGATTTCCTATTTGGCGAGCCTGTGTTCATTGGTTTTCTGTCTCTTGGGAACAATGAAATTATCTAAAATCGAGAATGTTGATGGACTGTGGATTTTGGGCCCTCTACATGATGCCCGATGAATGCAGGCGGCTGAAGGATGCACTAATGGAGAAGTAGATTGGTGAACAATGGTGCATATTTATGAATGAAGGTTGTGCTGCTACAAAAAGGAGCAATGTGATGAGGTATACAATGATGTGGATGAACATGTGGGACATTTGCTGGGGCAAAATAAGCCAGAAACAAACAAACAAAAAACAATAATGGTACAGTCACCTTTAGAAAATGCTTATAAGAAAGCAGGGGCCTAGATTGTAAGCTTTTAGAACAGACACATTAAGTCCAGAGTGGTGGTTATTATTTCTGGATTTTAAGAGGCTCTTTTATATATTTATAACCTGATATTTAGAGATAAGAATGAAGCCGAACAAGTTGGAGTTAAAGTAATTCAGAACATAGGGGTAAGGAAGACTGTGTCTATATTTTAGAACAACACATACTCTTTGGGACCAATGAAAGAAAGGTTTATTTGATCTGGAACTGAAATTTCCTATAGTACATAATCTAATTCAACCTATCTGTATAGTTCATTTGAACAACTGAAACACAGGAAGCACAGAATAAGAAAGAGGTCCTTTAATCCTGTATAGATTATTGTAATGCTCTGAAACATCCTAGAGTATATTAAGCAGATAATCAAAAAGTACTGGAAGGTCCCCTGAGGGAGGGGAGAAAGAATATGGAACTTTTAAACCTTACCATCAGGGACTCCTCTGTTATGGTATCAAACCTTAGGGACAACCAAATCAATAGGCCATGTCCTCGATCATGAGGCTTACTCTTGTGAAGCTTGTGTAGGTAGCAGAGAAGCTTAGACTACCTATAGGCATGCCTAAGAGTTACTTCTGGAGGACCTCTGTTGTTGCTCAGATGTGGCCTCAGTCTCTCTAAGCCCAACTCTGCAAGTGAAATCATTGCCCTCCCCGCTACATGGGATATGACACCCAGGGGTGAAAGTCTCCCTGGCTACGTGAGAGAGGACCCCCAGGGATGAATCCAGACCAGGCACTGTGGAATCAACAATTACTCCTGACCAAAAGGGGGAAAAGAAGTGTAATGAATACAGTATCAGTGACAGAGTTCAACAGAGTCAAGAGGTTACTCTGAAGGTTGCTCTTATGCAAGCTTCAGGCAGAACTTGCTACCTATCATAACCTGCCAACCCCCAACCAGGACCATTCCAGCCAATCCTAAAGAATACCTCGGGCAATATATAAGATTCCACAAGGGTTCCAGGCACTTGAGTAACTTGCCAGAAACCTACAACCTCCAGATGGGTCACTGGTTCAGATAAGTCCTGAAACCTAGCCCAGCCTCTCCAGAACATCAGAAAGTTCCATTTCCCTACCCCATATTAGTGACAGACCCTTTCAATATCAAAAATTTATAATTGCCATAGCCCAAATAACCCCAAAGAGAGGTATGGAAAGATCAAAGATGATGGTGGAATTATATATAGAAGTTAGGACTTAACAAATGAATATGAATGCTGAATCATTAAATTGATATCTCTTTTAGTTTCCAGTATTTTAGAACAGCTAGAAAGAAGTAAAACCTAAAAATCGTGAAATTGTAACCCATGTCAAAGTCTGAAATATGTTCTACAACTAATTGTGAGGCTGTGTTTTGAAATCTGTAGCTTTTTTGTATTTATGTTATTGTCCCCCCCCACCAAAAAAAAATAAAAAGTCAATTGTGATGACAAAAATATGCTTAAGTGAGCCACAGTGGCTCAGCAGGCAGAGTTCTTGCCTGTCATACCGTAGACCTAGGTTTGATTCCCGGTGTCTGCCTATGCAAAAAAAAAAAAAAAAAAAAAAAAGATGCTTATTTAAGCCTTCTAGCCTCCTATATTCTGGAGCAGCTAGAAGGAAAAAACTGAGAAGATGGTATGGTAGCCCATGACAAACTCTGGGATCTATCCTGTAACTATTTTGAAGAGTGCTTTGAAAACTATTGCTTTTTTATTTCTTTGCTTTGTATATATGTTATACTAGACAATAAAAAAAGTTAAAAAAAAAAAAAAAAGAAGAAGGAACGGGGACTTCATTTGTCCAATAATTGCCAAATGCTCTTAACCTTTACTCTTGCTGATTTTCCTGAAAACCCAGGGCAGTGTCAACAGCCCAAGAATCCATGAACCAGAGAAGTTATTATGGAAGGAAGGGTAGAGGGCCTTCCCCAGGGTGAGGAGGCCATACCCTCAAGAACTGTCCTCCTGGGAATTCGAGACCAAATGCAACTCTTGGTGCCCTATTGGTCTAACATAGTACTCCATTTCCTTCTGGAAAGGAAACACATAAGACAAAACGCTAACTTGCCCAGCCTGTTTAAGCAGATACTCTTACCAAAAGAAAACTGTTTGTGAATATTATTCAACCATTAAAAAGGACGGAAGTTCTGATATAAGTGGCAACATGGATGAACCTTGAAGATCTTGTGGTGAGTGAAATAAGACAGACACAAAAGGACAAATATTATATAATCTCACTGATATGAAATAATTTGAATAAGCAAACTCATAGAGTTAGAATCTAGAATACTGGTGTGCTGGTTTGAAAAGATGTTTGGCCCCTAGAAAAGCCCTGTTTTAATCAAAATCCCATTTCGTACAGGCAGAATAATCCCTTTTCAATAATGTGTATTTGAAACTGTAATCAGATCATCTCCCAGGAGATGTGATTTAATCAAGAGTGGTTGTTAAACTGGATTAGGTGGCGACATGTCTCCACCCATTTGGGTGTGTCTTGATAAGTTTCTGGAGTTCTATAAAAGAGGAAGCATTTTGGAGAATGGGAGATTCAGAGAGAGCAGGGAATGCTGCAGCACCACGAAGCAGAGAGTCCACGAGCCAGTGACCTTTGGAGATGAAGAAGGAAAAACGCCTCCCAGGGAGCTTCATGAAACAGGAAGCCAGGAAAGAAAGCTAGCAGATGATGCCGTGTTCGCCATGTGCCCTTCCAGCAGAGAGAGAAATTGTGACTATGTTTGCCATGTGCCTTCTCACTTGAGAGAGAAACCGTGAACTTCATCAACCTTCTTGAACCAAGGTATCTTTCCCTGGATGCCTTTGATTGGACATTTCTATCGATTTGCTTTAATTGGGACATTATCTTGGCCTTAGAATGTAAACTAGCAACTTATTAAATTCCCTTTTTTAAAAGCCATTCTGTTTCTGGTATATTGCATTCAGGCAGCTAGCAAACTAGAACAACTGGTTACCAGGGAGTAGGTTGAGGGTAGAGAACATGGAGCTAATACTTAATTTTTACAGAATTTCTGTTTAAGTTGATTATAAAGTTCTGGAAATGGATGGTGGTGATGGGTGCACATTATTGTGAGTTTAATTAACAGCACTGAATTAATGCATGTGAATGTGGTTAAAAGAGGAAATTTTAGGTTGCATATATGTTATTAGAATAAAAATTAAAAGATAAATACAGGACTGTTTAACACAGTGAACCCTGTTGTAAATGATGGACTATAGTTAACAGTACAAGTATAAAAAGTTTCTTACATGTTCTTACATGAATTAAAACAAAAGTACAACACTATACAAAGTGTTAAAATAGGGTGTTCTATGGGGGAAAATACACCTAATGTAAACTATGGACTGTAGTTAATAGTACAATTTTAATATTCTTTCTTCAATTGTCACAAAGGTTGACACTAATGCGAAGTGTCAACGATGGGAAGATACAGATTTTTCTGTAAATCTGTAACTTCTCTAATTAAAGAGAAAGGAAGGAAGGACAGAAAGAAAACTGTCTGCTAGCCCCCATTTTGACCACAGAATTGATCTTATCTGTCGTGGAGAAAGCTTTCTGTCCACCAAAGATTTTGTTCCCTTTAATAGTGTAGAATGGTCTTGGGAAGTAGCTGCTTTGCCATTTACTTCTTACTGATCTAAGAATCAGAGAACTTGCCATAACTGCAGGAGGTTTTCAATTACTTCTCAACCAGTTCAAGAAAGTTCTCCTTTTGCAAAGGGGAAACCCTCTGACAAACTCCAAAGACATGCACGTGGAATAGATGTTGTTTAAAAACCGAAGTACCTTCTCTACTTACTTTGCTCTTCCCCCATTTTCTGGATGGGTGTGGCTGGCAGGGAAACACTGGGAAGCTGTGTGTTGAAGGTAGCAGAACTTTCATCAGCCTGGACCCCTGAACAACCACGTGAAGCAGAGCCAGTCCACTTCCAGCCAACTGGGAACTCCAGTTTGGAATGTTTTGTGAGGAAGAAATACATCTCTTGCGTTAGGTCACTGGCATTTTCTTGTTATGGCAGCTATGTCATTCTAACTAACCCATGGTCCTCTACTGGTAAACAACAGCACATCTCCCCCATATCCCATCCTGCAAACTCCAAACAGCTCCAGCATTCATGATTATCTTTCACAATCACTTCCATCAATATTTGCTTTCGCTTCCAGGAGCACATGCTATCTGTTATCTGCCACCCAAAATGAGATGGGTTCGGCGTGCCAGAGGCGGAGGGGGGCTTAGTTCAGATTTGCGTAGCCTGTTTGTAAGGCTGCCAACTTTCCAAACACTTTTGCTTTTCCCCTAAGCATACATCCTCTGATCTTTTGACATTAATTATATGATTCTGACCAGGTCAAATGTGCATATACCTGATTCATCCAGGCTACAAGTAATAGTGTCCTATGCTGTCAGAGTGGCCTGAATGTGCTGCCTCCTGGCCAACTTTCCACATGATTAAAAAATATATTCCCAAATCAGGCTTGGTTTGGACTCTTAATCACCCCCTTTCCCTATGCTGCAATAAAGTAGGATCAGAGCCACCCCGTCCTCTTCCCGGGAACACGGTCCTGCACTCTGACATTTCCAGTGGGTCTCCTCCTATCTTCAGAACTCTCCTGGGGAGTGTGGGCACCAGGCTTTATGTCCAGTTTCCCCACCTTCAGGGTACCCGGGTTAACTTCCCCCAGGACTCCTTCGTGATGCTGAATTTTGGTTCTGCAGTTCAGCGAACCTCCAACCAGCCAGTCTCTCTTCTTATGGGTCCCCTGTCTTTGTACACGGTGTCAAAGAAGGGAAAGCATCTCCTCTCCCCATCCTGGATCCCATAGCCAGAGACCGGGTCCAGTTCTGCCTTCCTTGCCTCTTCCTTGCCTTCTTACTCCAAGTCTAAGGACCTCAGGGCCTCAGATCTCATTTCACAGGGAAACATTTCTCATCGATTCCTTTTGTCCAGAATGGACCATTAGTGTGGGCTTGCTGGGCAATATCGGGCTGACGGTCTGCATAGATTTCCAAGCCTAGCTCCAAGCTTATAATTTTGTGCTTTACATGCCAAGTTTTCAGGAAGCAGAAGTCCCATCAGAGGTGGTGGGTTGTGCAACTTCATCCCAGAGAAGACCTTGCTTCCTAAGCAGTTACTCCAAGCTGCCTAGCAATTCTGCTGAGCAGGGATGGTGGAATTGCCCCATAAAGGCAGTGGTGTGCTAGAGCCCACTGGCACCTCTTGACAGAGCTGATTGTGTGTCTCTCTTCCTAACTGTGCATTCAGTGATATCACCTGGACAGTCTGAAATCAGCCATGGTGAAAGTGTTTACATCATGGAAATTGGCACGCCCAACAAACGTGGGGGGGTTGTCAGTTTCGTCCCAGAGAACTTATTGTCAGACATTTATCAGAAGAGAACGGGGTGAGAGGGAAGGCTGCAGAGATGCCCAACAATCAGGAATCAATGGAATGAGCTGTATCTGGCTGTCTCTTTCCTTCTTAAAGAGGACGCGGCCACAGCATCCATCTCTAGGGCAGCATCAAGGCACTGCTGTGTATGGCCAGGGGTGACTGTCAGGACTTAGCTCTCGATTTGATTACAGAGGAAATCAAGGGACACCCACCTTCCAAGGCAAAGGATAGACACAGCAACGCTAAAACACTGCAGACAAACAGACTTCAAGAGGTGGATGCATCCTTCTGGATGCCAAGAATTGGAGCTGATCTCAGCCATCAGATTCGGATTACTTGCTCTGCCATTCCCCTGGGCACCGCCACAGGCATTCTGAGATAGCAAGAGGAAAGGAGGCAGACAAAGCTCATTGTCAGGCTGTCAGGCAGCCACTGGACATTTTACATGGGTTAATGCAGCTGACCCTCTCCCCGGTGCTAGGCCTTAGGTATCAGCACATCTATTCTTTGAAAGAGGGAGAGGAGGCTCCAGGAGGCCAGCACCGTCTTTGCTGAAGGTCACACTGCGGTAAGGAATCTGGATACAAATCTGGTGTGTCTGACCCTAAGGACCCCGTTATCTGCCTCATACCACATTGTCTCCCAGTCTGGTTTTATTCATCTCCGGAACCAAGATAAAAGAAACAGGCACGCTACCACCCCTCACGGGAAATGAGTGACAAATCTGCTT
Source organism: Tamandua tetradactyla (assembly GCF_023851605.1). Classification (NCBI taxonomy): domain Eukaryota; kingdom Metazoa; phylum Chordata; class Mammalia; order Pilosa; family Myrmecophagidae; genus Tamandua; species Tamandua tetradactyla. The sequence goes on from NC_135338.1 coordinate 10,017,406, forward strand.
TTAATAATAAACTAGCATTGTTGATATATAATTCACATAACATAAAGTTCACCCTTTCAAGAGGGCCCAGCTCGGTGGTTTTCAGTGTATTCTGAGTCTTGCAACCATCATCACCACCTAAGTCCAGAACAGTTTCATCAACCCCAAAAAGCCCTACCTGTTAGCAATCGCGCTCCATTTCTCCCTCCCCCAGCCCCTGGCAACCACCAATCTCCCTTCTGTCTCCATGGATTTGCCTGTTGTGGACATGGCCGATAAATGGAATCATACGATACATGGCCTTTTGCATCTGACTCCTTTCATTTAGTATAATATTGACAAATCTCTTTTAAAGTTCACAGAGTTCTACAGATGCAAATGCTCTAAGTCTAAAGGAAAACACATGCAGTTTCATTTCAATACCAGCAAGCAAGAGAAGGAAGGCAACGAATATGAAATGCCTACTGGTATCAACAGGCTGTTTAATCAATGCCTCACCATTTAATAAGGGCCAGGCGCAAACAAACCAAGTCCCTGTCCTCATGGAACTTGCAGTGCAGTGCAGAGAAAAAGGGATAAACAAATAACACAATCAACGAGTAAATTGCCTGGTATATTCAATTTTAATTAATGTGGGAGAAAAGGAGAGAGCAGAGTTGGGGGACTCTGGAGAAAGCTTCTGAGTGGCCTCCAGAGAGAAAGGGGGTCACCTTTCTCTCTCCCTCACCCCCACACACAGCACTCCCGCCAGCTCCACCTCTAGCTCCAGCTCTCACTGAATGCCCAGCTGTGACCAGGCTGCCGGCCTTCTAGGGCTCTCTGTTTCCAGCTGTCTGACAGCAGAGGCACCCCTGGGGCCCAGGCCACCAGCCCCATCACCAGGCAGAAGCACTGGCTTTCTGCAAAATCCTTAACTGATACGTTTCTCCCCCTCCCCCTCCTCTCCCTCCTCCTCATCCTCCCCTCTTCCCCTCCTCCACTTCCTCCTCCACCCCTCCCGCTCCCCTCTCAAATATCTTCTTGCTCCCCCCAGAGCCCCACGCCATCACCGCAGCCCCGACAGGAATGCCTGCTCCAACCCCCCCCAGGCACCGCCCCCTGCACACCCCCTCCCCCGCATCTCTCAGGGGCTTGCAAGATTTCCTGCCAAATCTTTCAAGGCGTAATATTTGCCTTAGCCAGAAACTTCCCAGAGCCTGGTGAGGTTTCTTTCTCCTGGCCTCCACCTCCTACCAGTCCGCAAACAAATGATTGTCTAGTTCAGTCCTGCCGCGGCTGTTGCAGATTTGGAAACTTTAGCCCTTTTTTTTCATCCATCATGTATTCTTATAACGAGAACCAGTCCAACTTTCCCTCACAGGTAACTTCACCACGAAATCCACACAATTCAGGTTGCTTCCACCGATGCTGTATACATAATTCGTCATGTTTCTGAAATAGCTTTGCATCATCCCTAAAACCGATTACCGGTTGTTAAGAGAGAAAATAGAAAATGCAGTTGAGAAAAGGTTGACTCCCCTCTCTGGTAGGCAGCCTGTAAGATGCCCCCCCACACACCGTGACCCCTGCCTTCCCACGTCCCCCTCCCAGTGTCATCTGCTCCTTTTGTCTGTAGCTGGTCCTAGTGACTTGCCTCTAACAGCACAATATGGCAGGACTCGAGGGATGTCACTTCTGAGATGAGGGCTGAAAAGCCTGGTGGGACTTCCCTCCCCTCTCTGATCTCTCCTCTCTTCTCCCTTCCGCTCCTCTCTTCTTTCTCTCCTCCACTCTTCCCCTCCACCCACCCTCCATTTCTCTGTGGGGGGGGGGGTGGAATCAGGCTGCCTTGTGTGGTACAGCCCCATGGAGAGGCCCACGGGGTGAGGAGCCTGTGAGGATCTGAGCCCTGCGAAGGGCGGGGAGTGACAGATGACAGATCCAGCCTCGGCCTTGCCAGTCAGCCTAGCCAAAGCCACCGACTAAACTGCTTGCTCTAAGCTGCCGCATTTGGGGGTACTTGGTTACCCAGCAAATAGACCCTCCCTCTAGAGATACAGTTTCCATTGTAGGCTAAATCTTTCCAAGGGTTTCTCTCCACCCACATGCATGTAGTAGAAGGGGTCTAGCAGAAACTGTCTTCCATTTTTTAAAACACCACTGGTGCAAAGCTAAGGCATAGGGCAGAGGTACAATTTTCTCTTTATCATTGCAAGCCGTGTTTGCTTACCAGAATAATAGCTCTTATTTCTCTTTAAGCCAAATTGTCCCTTTGTTCGTGGAGATAAGGGGAAATAGAGGAAAGAATCTCTTTAATGGCCTTCTCGTCATGCAAACCTAAGGTAAATATCTCATTCTAAAATGGGAAGGTTTCAGACATAAAGTTCAATCAGTCAGTATGATAATGTTATTCTCGGTGTGCTTTAAATTAATTTCTACAAATTATGTTTCCTTTAGGAAAGCTATTTTCCCCTTTCTGGGGTCTCAGAGGAATTGGTGGCCAGCACTCCAGGGAGGGGAGATAAGCATAAGGACGCTCTTGCAAGGGGATATTAAATTAGTCCTTACAAAATGGCAGGCAGATGGAAGAGGAGGAAAAAAATCGGCCGACAGAGGACACCATGGATGAGAACGACTCAAACATAGTTCGTATCCAATTTTAGGCTTCCCTTTTTGGTTTTGCGATTCCCATGTATTTTACCCGAGCACTCTGTTGTATTAAACACAACAGTTTCGTCCCTCCTCTGTTTGAGGAATTAAGGGAACCGGTGGCCATCTGGGCTTCTAAGAAGCTGCACGAGGAGGGAGACTTTAGCCTGAGAAAGCTGGCTGTGAGTGGGCACAAGGGGACCTGCACAAGAGTTAAGTGCCAGGCCGAGGTGGTAAGGGACAGCAGATGGGTGTGTGGGATACGTGGGCATCCCTTAGGGATTCCTGGAAATATTGAAATCTGCTAGAAGAAAGGTCTTCCGATCAAGCTTCATGGGGGGGAGGCCACTGAAGACGGACCTCAGACACACGTGCAGCCCCTTGCAGCTAGAGGAAGCTTGTAAAAAACCAATGGCATGCATTTCGTTTTTATAACAAAGTGCGTGCAAGGTGAACATACTGTTTGCAGCCTGCTTAATTTACCTAGCGATATATGGTGTCATAAAAAATTCCTCTATAATGCAATTGGTACTGGCTGCTAAAACCATAATTTATTTTAACAGTTCTCCATTTGGCTACATGGAGGTCCTTTCTTTATTTGCGCCATTATGATAAACAATGCTGCAGTGAACATCCTTGCATCTACATCTCTGTCCAAAAATAACAATTTTAGAGTTCATAGAATGGAATTGTTAGCTCAAAGGATACGCATATTTTATGATTCTTTTGTGCATTTTGCTAAATTGTCTTCCAGAAAAGGTATACAAGGTCAAACTCCTTTCAACAGAAGTTGAGAATATACTTTGCCTCACCACATAGCCAAAACTGGACAATTGTCTTTTTTTTTCTTCATTTTTACAATATAATACACATGGGCATGTTCTTATACTTGATTGAACACACTACAAGAGATACATGATTGGCAATTGCTTTTTTGTCTGTTTCTATATGTAGCTCAACTATGAACAATGAATGTCATTCTGGGCAGTCCTCAGAATTAATGAAGCAAGCAAAGGAAGGCACATAACTAGCTGTTTCACCTCAGGTTGCCATCAGGTGAGTACAAATGTAGGTTATGATAGCTTTAAAAAGCTCATTTCTTTTGAGTTTAACATTACAATTCATTCAGACTGAGTTTTTTAAAAAATGCATTGTCTTTTGTCAGAAGAAAAGAATTGCAAAATGGATGAGGCATTTTAGAGACCTAAGAAAAGAAAAGAAAATGCTTTTCTAGCTAGGGGAAGTGATTACTGCTATTGGCAAGTAGGAAAACATGCTTTAAAAAACAAGCTTTTGGGGTGCACAGGTGGTTCAGGAGTAGAATGCTCGCCTTCCATGTGGGAGACCCAGGTTCGATTCCCGGACCATGCACGCCACCCGCCCCCCCCCCCCCAAAAAAAATCCCTAAGCTTTTGTGACAAAAGAACCAGAACAGGAAATGTTCCCATCGTCACATCTGAGGTTGTGTCCTCTACCTTTTTGCCATGATCAATCGCTGTAAAAACTTCCTTAATATTCAGTTATGTTTAGGAAAAGAGCAAGTTCTCAGATAACAAACATATTAGAGCTGCTGGATTTTATCATTTCCTCATTTACTAATGAGCCCCCTTCTTTGTAGAGGAAATATAGACCATGCTGGAATGGAAAAGGTCATTAATTTGATACTCTTTAAATACCAAGCCAATTCTGCAGAAATGTGTTGAACAAATAAAAAGTAAGTACCTTGTTGGAATAGAGAAGGATGAGGAGGGGGTGACAAAGAATGAGGAACAGCTCCTCAGGGAATTTGGGTGAAGAAAGTGCTCAGAAGTGTGGGAAACTATACTGAGAAGAGCAGATGGGGAGTTATGGTGCTGACTGAAGAACAAAGAGAGACTCTGGGAAGAGACGGTGTCTGATGGCAACTAGGAAAGAAGCAAAGGATTTCAGAAGGTGGAGAGTAGGGGATGAGAAGGAGTTTTGACCCCCTAGTATACACAACTCATTATCTCACCACTCCCCTAAGCAAAGCCTGCCCCTTCTGTAGGGATTAATTTCCAGTAACTCAGGCTGGAAATCTTGGTATCATCTTTAATTAATTTCTCTTCCTCCCAGCTCAACCTCTTGTCCCACCCACAGTGGTCAACTGTCAGCCCTGTGGCTCCTATGTCAACCATTTCCATAATTCCCCAGCCCCTCTTTTCACTGTCATAGCTACTGCCTTAGCCAGAGCTTTGACACAGATGCTCGGAGTGGCTGCGCAGATGGTGCAAACAATTGAAATGGGGGGGTTGTGACACAACAGGGAGGGGTGGGGATTCTGGTGAGCCGAGAAGCAGGTGTCCGCTAAAGGTGTTCCAGCTCAATTCTACCACCACTCTGGGGGGGCTCTTACTCTTTCTTTTGCAGTCCTAGCCCCTCATGGTCTCCAGCCTGGATCCTTAACTAGATGCTTTACCTGCTGCCGCCCCCATCTCTATCCGTGACAGAGAGAGCTTCCTAAACCACAGATTGGAAGCTGCTATTCCCTCCTCCAAAACACACAAGGGCTTTCCGTAATCTTACAGCGGTGGCTGGAAAGGTACATTAGAAGGGGTGCAAGCAGGCAACGGGAGAGAAATTCTAGAACAGCCATTTATGTGTATCTGCATGGAAAATAAGTTTCACTGGCATTATTTCATGCATTGACAGTGGCTCTCGATTCAGTCTGCTTGGGAGACAGCCCCATATACCTCATGAGGTTCTGGGTAACCCGAGAAGCTGGGGTTCCCCTGGGGAAAGGGGGAGACCTTGGAATTCATCCTCATGTTATGATATCCATAAGCCCACGGGTGAGGCTTTATACCTAGGTTAATTAAATAAACCCTCGTCAAGTGGACAATGGCTTAAAAATTGCCGTAAGGGCTGAAGGGATTTCTACGGTGAAGCACACACACACGCAAAAGAGAAAAAAGCTCAATGGACCCAGTTTAAGCCCCTTGGCTGCCACTTTTTGCTGATCATCTAAGGAGCTCTGGCAAAAAGATGGCTAAACAAACTCAGAATGATCAAGAAGATTCGCTGAAGTGCAAATTTGAAGTACGAAAAAGGAGAAAATGCAAAGAAAGAAGAAAGCACACAACCCAATAAAGACTCATGCGTGTATCTGGTTATATGTCTTAGATATGGACTGCTGTATACACATTACAAAAGATGCAGGAATATATACATTAAAAGGATGAGGTGATATTTTAAATGTTTCTCTGAGCATTAATTACACACTTAATGTAACAAAATGTAATTAAGTGCACACTTAATGTAACAAAAATTCGTACTTCAAATTTGCACTTCAACGAATCTTCTTGATCAGCCCTTACAGCAGGAGTATTAGCAGCTAAGGATGGTTCACTGGACTGGCCATTGGAAATAGTTTTCCCTTTCAGGCAAAGGCGAAAGCCTCATGGGAAAATTCATACATTTTGCAGACCCAGAGGAGCGGTATTTGAACAAGGGATAGGCAAACACCCTATTCAAACCACACCAAAGGCCACAAAATCAGAATTTTTATGTAGCGCCTAAGGCAAAATGCTGACACCTGGCTATAAATCAGAATCAGCTGGGGAATTTTTAAAACTTCTGGCTCCTGTGCCGCACTGAAGGCATACTGAAATCAGAAGCTCCTTGAGTGGGATACGGGAAGCTGTGCTTTAAAATTCCCCCGAACATCCTACTGCAATCAGCCTCAGGAGAGAGGCTTGCAATCTGCAGGAACACGGCCTCCTGAAGGTTCCTTAGTACAGAACATATTCAGAGAAAGGAAATACAAAAAAAATCGTGAAAGCATGGCCATAGGAAGCAAATTCCATATTCTGAGAGTCCAAAATCGGCCTGACCTGTGAGACTACACCTACTGCTCTCATCGAAACCCAAGAAAACTCTGTGGAAGGGTCCTTTGCCCATTTTATAGATGACAAAACTGAGACTTGGTAGATTTTAGTAACTGGCTCGGTCTCTAAGTTAAAGGATTATTATTTTTTTTACCTGCCCAAATAACGCTTCTAAGAATGAATGAAGGAAAGCTTTTGAGGACCCTTTTCTTAGCCTCCCAGGGCTGTGGAGAATAAAGTAGGATCAGAGCCACCCCGTCCTCTTTCCGGGAACATGGTCCCACACTCTGACATTTCCAGTGGGTCTCCTCCTATCTTCAGAACTCTCCTGGGGAGTGTGGGCACCAGGCTTTATGTCCAGTTTCCCCACCTTCAGGGTACCCGGGTTAACTTCCCCCAGGACTCCTTCGTGATGCTGAATTTTGGTTCTGCAGTTCAGCGAACCTCCAACCAGCCAGTCTCTCTTCTTATGGGTCCCCTGTCTTTGTACACGGTGTCAAAGAAGGGAAAGCATCTCCTCTCCCCATCCTGGATCCCATAGCCAGAGACCGGGTCCAGTTCTGCCTTCCTTGCCTCTTCCTTGCCTTCTTACTCCAAGTCTAAGGACCTCAGGGCCTCAGATCTCATTTCACAGGGAAACATTTCTCATCGATTCCTTTTGTCCAGAATGGACCATTAGTGTGGGCTTGCTGGGCAATATCGGGCTGACGGTCTGTATCAGACAGGCACATGGGAGGGGTGGGTGGACAACACGGGCCATGTGGACCCAGAGTGAGCCCCTAGATAGATGATTTCTCGGTGTACATCTCCTCATTCAATCATACCACAAAAGCAAAAACAAGTTTCGTTTCCTCCTGTTTATTGCCTGAGGCCCCCACCTTGTTTTTAATCCCAGCTAACCTTTATGGCAACAGCCTGGGCACGAGGCTCCAAATTCCTTCCACTCGAGGTCCCAAGGTGGAATGACATGTAAAGCGACCCGCCCCCAAATCACTGGAGCTGGTCCTCGTGTTCTTTCTGGAAAGGTGCCCTGGAAATGACATGGAGGGAGGTGATGGGTTATAATTTCCGCTTGGTTTTGTTTTTAAGTCAGGTGCCGATAGGAGGGGTGAGTGCAGCGTCACATGCAGCAAAGTTTGGGAACCAGATGATTCTCTGGGTTCCGTTGCTCGTAAAACCTGCATTAAAAATTGGAATGAAAGCATTCCTCTCTGTCCACGTGCTCTGGGCTAACAGGCATTGTCCTAAAACACACTGATCCGATATTCATGCCTGAGCCCTCTCTATCACACCAACCCCAGCTCCAGGAAAAGCCTGAATAAACATATGGGCCAAGCTCACATGACAGGAAAATTTGACAGGTTTTTGTTTCAAATTATTTAGGCATGCTTTGGTGGGGAAGGGTAGACTAATGTTTTCTTTCATCCAGAATAGAGATGAGACTTTTTCCTTTGTGGAGTCATCCTCTGTGTCATGCAATGTTACAAATACAGGCTAGATGGGAGCATGTCAATGACAATTAGCAAGGGGCTGCCAAGGACCCCGAAGATGCTATGTGGCTAGTAGGAATTTTCCCACATGTCACCAAGGGCTGTCTGAGCTTCATGGTAGAAAAGCATTTTGCACATTTAAAAAATTATCACTTAATCATGTCAGCATATCGGGGGCTTTATAAATGTGTAAGGTCGCCTCTGGGTGATCCTAAACTATCTCTATGTGGAAAGTAAGCCAAAACACATGTTATGAGCCCTACAGACTTGAGGTTACAGGAATGCCTTTTAGGAAGGCATTTGATATAACTGACAGAAAAGAATTCTTAGGCAGCTGAGACCTGTAACACCAACACAGGTCCTGGGGACACTGTGAAACTTGAGACCGAGCTTGAATGCCTCGTGCAGTCAACAGAACCCAAAACCAGAATTAGAGTCCATCATTCAAAGCCCAGCTGGGCTGCAGTTAGTTATTGCCGTTGGCCATAGGAAACCGAACAGCTGAGGGTTTTTCTGTTTTTCTGTTTTTTTTAATCTCTCTTACCTAGGCTTTCCATGTTGCATGTAGATTTTTAGCCCTTGACAGTTATAAAACTGTTGAGGCAGCTTCACGTGCTCACGGGCTCTGCTTTCAAGTTGGGGAACTTAAATGCCAAAAAGAGCTGGCCATTTTCCTGGGCTTTTATCATAATAGCGTTTAAATCCTAGCTCTGTGCTTGGAGTGTGGGAACCTCGGAGTTCTTAGGGAAATCTGAGAGGAATGAAAATAGTCAGAGGGCAAGTTAAGGGGCAGGAAAGAAAACTTACAAGAGAGATGTTGGGTTACCACGAGATGAAGGCAAGACTAAGTCATCTGGGGTTGTAAGTCCTAATGATACAGGAGAGTACTCCTGCAGGCAGGTGACCAGAGGAGAAAAAGGCCTGTAAGAGGGGGACAGCCAAATACTTTTCTGGGATTGTGGAAGCTCAGACTGCCCAATGTCTGGAAACTGAGCATGGCACTTTTTAAGAATTTCTTGAGTCATGGTTAATGATTTTAGCTTACGGTTCTATGCCCATTACAGGAAGGAAACAAAGAAAAAGTCATAGCAATTGCCAAAAGGTAGAAACAACCCAAATGTTCATCAACTGATGAGTGGATAAACAAAATGTGTTATATCCACACAATAGATAATAATAACAATAATGGTAATAGTAATGACACTAATAATAATTCAGCCACAAAGGGACTGATTCATGCTACAAGAGGATGACTCCAAAGTCAGCATGCCAAGTGAAAGAAGCCAGATGCAAAAAGTCACATTTTTTAAATTCCATTTATATGAAACGTCCAAAATAGATATATCCAAAGAGGCAGAAAGCAGATAGTTGGTTCCCATGGGCTGGGGAAAGGGGTTGACTGCTAATGGGTATAGGATTTCCTTCTAAGGTGTTTCAGAATTAGCTAGAAGTGATGGTTGCACAACATTATGAATGAGCTAAGTGCCACTGAACTGTACACTTTTAAACGGTGAAATTCTAGGTTATGTGAATTTTACCTCCATTGAAAAAAAAAGTCATAGCATCAGTGAATGGATGTTCCCCACATCCAGTGATTGGCAGATGGGATAAGGAGAGTGTGGGTGAAGAGGGAGCAATCAAAGCAACTGATGTCATTTGAATTCATCAGAGGACAAGGCTGATGAGAAGAGGGAAGCTCAAAACAAGCTGCAGTTCAGAAGAGTCCTGAGCATATCCCATGAAAAGAATTTTAGTAGGTTTACCCTTGCTGAGGTGGAGGTGAGGGGCTTGGGGTATAAGGAGAGACTTTGTTTGTGCCCAGGCCAAAACCTTTTTTTGGCAGCCCAGTCAAAGAAGTGGTGGCCCTGGCTGTGTCAGTCACCTAGGACAGCTTTGCTAGACAGTGGTCTCCGTCTATGGGCATGCACGGGGTGTGGCAAATACCAAGGGCTCCAGATAAAGTTCCAGCTGCCTTCTCAAATTCATGATGTGGGAAGTATGCCACCACCTGAATTGGGTCTCTCCTGACATAGCACACGACTTAGGCAAGACCACTGCATGCCTCCTCTAAGTGGGTCAGACACGGGCCACAGGTCAGGATTCTCCTTCTTCTTGCAAATTCCCAACTCTGGTTGGCTTCTCTCAGCCCTGCAATCCGTGAGCACCTATCAGAAAGCCTCAGAGAAGAGCAGCCAGAACTGAAAATTTCTGACCAGTTAAAAACAGTACTACATCGCCTTCCATGCAGGAGACCCAGGTTCAATTCCTGGACCATACTCCCCCACCCCACCCCCAAAAAAATAGTCCTACATCAGGATTCTTTACTGTCTTTATTTGATGCCTCTTAATAAGTAAAAACTGTTTTTATGTAGAAAATGTCAAGCTCTTTCATCTTGGAAGTAGGCTTTCCATTCAAATAAGAAGTTGGAGTAAACATATTCTGTGGCTTTAAGAGAAGAATGTTACATAACATTTATGGCTCTAAAAGGTACTTTAAGTATTTATAAATTTTGATATATTCATAATCCTGAGCTTTCTCAAAGAAAAAACTGATTTTTTTCTGTGTTTTCCACTGCCAGGCCTGGAAAAAAATGTTTAAATAATGAATATGAATGTTTGAAAAATCAATTTTATGACTCCACTAGACTAAATTTGATAAATGATTGGAGTTACTTAACAATTCTCAGGAGTATGGAGTTTAGTAACTACAGCGTTATTGCTTCTTAGAGTCCTATCCGAAGTCTTTCATATTATTTGCTAGTTGGAGTGGTTGTGGTTTTATGCTATTATTATAGCAAAGAATTAGGTAGATGCATGAACGGATAGATTGATGATGATGATAATGACAGTGGTGATATTTTTAATTTTTCATGTTCTTTGAAGTTTTTAGTTCTTGCCCTTTTCCAGTTGCTTTTTTCTTCCTCTAACATTAAAAGAACACAAGTTCTCTTTCAAGTGAATTAAATGATAAATGCAAATAAGGAAGTAGAATACCTGAGGTAAGGTCAACCCAGTCACTTTACCTCAGGTAGCTTTACTTCTTATCTGATAGGCTTTCCTCTCTTTTGTCTCAGTTTATTAAGTCCTGTTATCATTCAGATAGCTATAAGCTCAGAAAAGGGAATACCTCTATAGACCTAGGAAATGAGCCATGATTGGCCAAAATCAAAATGGTAATTCCATAGGCCTTGGCTAGAAAATGGCTCAGAGGCAAGCATGTTACTCATTCTGGCCACAGAGAAGTAGAGGAACTCTCTTGGGAAGCTTCTGAGAAGAGGTTTCCTCCTGATGAAAAACGTAAGAGGGGAGGGAGAGATTGAGAGAGCGATGAAACCTACCCCTTTCCTTCCTGGTTAGAACCCTGTTGGATGGAATGGAAACCTTGAAGCTGTGATTACTATCTTGTGATCTTGACAGAAAGGCTAAATGAATGAAAGAATCACTGCCTTAGCTTGCTAGAGTTGCTTTAACAAATACCAAAGTTTTATTGGCTTAAACAACAGGAATTTATCATCTTGGTTTTAGAGGCTAGAAGTCCAGCATCACAGCATGGGCAGGACAAGTTTTCTCTGAAATCTGTAGTATTCTGGTGGTGATCTGCCAGCAATCAATCTCTGCCTCCATTACATGGCCATCTGTCTCTTTTGTCTCTTCTGTGGCCTCTACAACTCCTGTTCAATCATCCTCTATCTAAATTTCTTCTTCTTATAAAGATTCCAATCATGTTGACCTAAGGCCCCTTGATTCCATTTTATCTCATCTAAACAGGGTCTCCACAGATCCCATTTGCACATGAATTCATACTCAAAGGACCCTGGGTTAGGTTTGAACGTGTCATTATGGTGGACAAGACTGAATCCCCAACAATCACCAACCCAGAGGGTTGTGCTGCAGAACAAACTCTAAAACTGTTGAAAACGAGCTCCTTGTTAAGAGTGAATTCTCTTTTAGTTTAAGCCACTCTTGGTCAGGCTGACTAGTGATTTGTAGACTAAGACAGCCAAACTATTTCACCTGGATTTCATGCTTTTCCACCAGCTTTGAAATGACATCTTCACGGTTTCTCTTCCTGCAGTGCCATTGAGCAACACAAAGTAGACCAGAGATTCGGGGCTGGCAAATTAGAGGGAATTCTCAGTGTCTGCAGTTACACTGAGTTTAGATTTTAAAATACATTCTTTTTCAGCTACACTTTTGTTTGTCTGGCTATTTCTGCTCTTGTTCACTCCTACATACATTTATGCTATTCTAGAAAGTAAAACGCTCCTCTAATGAAGACAACAAAATCTGCCGGCTACAAAATGCCTCTTATGTTCCTGCAGTAGAAGAAGGAAGCGAGAAGTATTTTTAAGAGTCTCCAGCTTTTGAGTGTGAAGACAACATTTTTCTGTCTGGGTGTTGCTGCTGATGTGTATGTGGAAGGAAGGGTCTTTGCTCACGGTCCCCCGTACCACATTATCAACACCTCCCCAGTGGAGGCATCTGCTATTGTTAAAAACTGCCCTCTTGATGCATCCCTGGAGGTTGCTATGTAGTTATTCTGTGACTATTAATAGGGATTGAATCATGTCCCTCGCAAAGACATGTTCAAGTCCTAACCCCCTGGTGCTGTGAATGAACTAACTTATAAATAGGATTTTCGAAGATTCTATTAGCTAAAATGAGGCCAAACAGAATCAGGGTGGACTTGGGTCCAATATGTCCAGGTTTCTTGTAAGCAAAGAAAATTTGGACACAGGAAGAGTAGGAGACAGATGGGGATGGATGGCCATGTGATGAGGTCAGAGTTATGGATCACCCACGAGCCATAACCAGAAGGCTTCAGAGGAGGTATAGCCTGCTCATACCTTGACATTGAACGTCTAGTCCCCAAAACTGTGAGACAATAAATTTCTATTCTTTAAGACAACCAATCTGTGGTATTTGCTATAGTAGCTCTGGCAAATTAAGACAATTGTGTTAGACTGATGCCTAAAATCCAGGTGAATGTCAGCTTCCAGCTCCACCTCTCAGGAGGTTGAGTTTGGTACAGCAATTCCCTGGAATTGGTCACAATTCCAGACCTCAAGGACTTTATCATTCCCTGAGAGAAAAACACCTACAATGTAATGAGCATTCACTGTGTCCCCTGCACTGCTTAAATACTGTTAATCAGTTTAAATACATCATCCCTTTATCCTCCTAAACCCATCTTATGAACCTCACTCAGTGGCTGGTGTCAAACACATAGCACAGTTGCTTCGAGGGTCACATAAGCCAAAAGTTCTGCACTAGGCATCCTGGCAACTCGGTGAACTTGTACAATTACAGGGCAAGACCAAGCAGTCTGATCCAGGCATGCTGTTCTCAGGAGGTCCAGAGAAAGAGCAAGAATTTGATCTGGAGCAAAGTGGATGCCACAGTGGTCAGGTAAGTAAAAGGTAAGAGAGTGGGGTGATGGGTAGGGAGCCATTCCTGGGGGATCTGGGAGAAGTCCATTTGCGTGGATGGAAATGGGAAGGAGCCTAAGCTGGTTTGGGAAAATTTCCTCTAAAGTTCTTCTAACTATTCCCCAGAACAGTTTTCTTTTTCTAGTGTATGAGGTCCACGGTGCATCAAGGTATTTGTCAGTAATATGGATTCCAAGAAACTTTCCCTAACCTACTGAATCAGAACTCAGGAGGCCAGAGCCCAGAATGATTGTGCTAACAAACTATCTTTGTGAACTTCATGTAAGCTAAATTGAAAACCACTGCCCCAGATGATGGGTCAAGCACCAAGCCCAACATGTATTCATTCAACAAGCATTTATTGTGCATCTGTATGTGCTCTGCCCAGTGCTGGGAGAGGAATAAGACCACCCTCATTACCATTAGCAAGAAGAAGGAGAAACATGGAGATATCTAAGTCTTGAACATCTTGTGTTTCCAAAGTCACCAAAGCACCTAAGAAAAACTGTTCTTCTAATTATGGCTTAACTGAAAGAAGGAAAAAGTGGAAATCTCGTGGGCTCAGATTTGACCCTGAGAAACACTGAATAACAAGCTCTATTGGGTTATTATGAGCTTCATTAAAACATGTTCCCAGAAAGATTTCAAATCAAAGACTTATCTTCAAAACTAGATTATCTAGAAAAAAGAAGAGCAAACTAAACCCAAAATGAGCAGAAGAAAGGAAATAAAAAAGATTAGAACAGAGGTTAAAAAAAAAAAAGTCCCAACAAAATCATAAGGTGGTTCTTTGAAAAGATCAATAAAATAAACGAAACTTTAGCAAAACTGACAGAACAAAAGGGAGAGGACACAAATGACTAACACCAGAAATAAAATGGGGCCATTACTACCAACCCTACTGAAATAAAAAGGACAATATGAAGATGCTATGAGCAACTGTACATCAGCTAATCAGCAAATTAGATAGCTTAGATGAAATGGACAAATCTCAAGAAACCCACAAACTTACTACATGGACTCGTAAAGAAATGATTCGATGTAATCCCAATCAAAATTCTAACAACTTTTTTGCAAAAATAGAAAAGCCAATTATCAAATTTATATGGAAAGATGAGAGGCCCCAAATAGCCAAATTGTGCTGATTTGAAAGGATGTACGTACCCTAGAAAAGGCATGTTTTCATCCTAATCCCATTTTCTATAAAGGCAGCCATTTCTTCTAATCCCTATTCAGTACTGTATGTTTGAGACTATAATTAGATCATTTCCATAGAGATGTGATTCAATCAAGAGTGGTTGTTAAACTGGATTAGGTGGAGACGTGTCACTCCCATCTGGGTGAGTCTTGATTAGTTTACTGGAATCCTATAAAAGAGGAAACATTTTGGAGAAAGCTGGAGATTCAGAGAGAGCAGAGAATGCTGCAGCACCACGAAGCAGAGAGTCCACCAGCCAGCAACCTTTGGAGGCAAAGAAGGAAAACACCTCCCGGGGAGCTTCATGAAACAGGAAGCCAGGAGAGAAATTTAGCAGATGATGCCTTGCTCACCATGTGCCCTTTCAGCCAAAAGAGAAGCCCTGACTGTGTTTGCCATGTCCTTTCTCACTTGAGAGAAAAACCCTGAACTTCATCGGCCTTCTTGAACCAAGGTATCTTTCCCTGGATGCCTTTGATTGGGCATTTTTATAGACTTGGTTTAGTTGGGACATTTTCTCAGCCTTAGAACTATAAACTAGGAACTTATTAAATTCCCTTTTTAAAAAATCATTCTTTTTCTGATATATTGCATTCCAACAGCTAGCAAGCTAGAACACCAATAAATAGTAAAAAAGACTGAA
Organism: Tamandua tetradactyla; assembly: GCF_023851605.1. NCBI lineage: Eukaryota > Metazoa > Chordata > Mammalia > Pilosa > Myrmecophagidae > Tamandua > Tamandua tetradactyla. The sequence goes on from NC_135338.1 coordinate 10,032,618, forward strand.
TCCTTAGTCAAAAACTTCCCAACAAAAAAGCCAAGACCAGTTGGCTTCATAGTGAGATTTTTTATGAAACATTCCAAGAAAGAATTAACACTAATCCTGCTCACATTTTTCCAAAAAATTAAAGAAGAGGAGACACCCCCTAATCATTCTACAAGGCCAACATCAAAGCCAGATAAAGATAACACAAGGAAAGAAGATTACAAAGCAGTATCTCAATGAACATAGATGCAAAATCCTCAACAAAATACTAGCAAATTGAATCCAACAGCACACTAAAAGAATTATACACCATGATCAAGTGGAATTCATCCCAGGTGTGCAAGTCTGGTTAAACATGAGAGGCCCCAAATAGCCAAAGCCTTCTTGAGATAGAAGAACAAACTTGGAAGACTCACATTTCCTGATCTTAAAACTTATTACAAAGCCAGAGTAATCAAATCAGTATTGTCCTGGCACAAGGATGAACATATAGAAAAATGGAATAGAACTGAGAGCTCAGAAACCAACCCTCACGTTTATAGTCAACTGATTCTCACCTGTGGGCAAAGACCACTCATTTCAGAAAGAATAGTCTTCTCAACAAACGGTGCTGGAAAAACCAGATGTCCATTTTCGAAAGAATGAAGGTGGATACTTACCTAACATCATATACAAAAATCAACTCAAGAAGAAAAACCTAAATATAAGAACCAGAACTATAAATTTCTTAGCAGAAAACATAGGTAGCAACTACAAGAACTTGTATTAGGCAATGATTTGTTAGACTTTATACCCAAAGCATAAGTAACAAAATAAAAAAAATAGATAAATGGAACCTTATCAACATTAAAACTTTTATGCCTTAAAGGACTTTATTGTGAAAGTGAAATGGCAACCTACACAATGAGAGAAAATATTTGGAAACTACATATCTGATAAGCATTTACTATCTAGAATACATATCGAAATCTTTCAACTGAACAATACAAAGACAAGCAACCTAATTTGCAAATGTGCAAAAGACATGAATAGACATTTTTCCAAAGTAGATATGCAAATGGCCAAAAAGCACATAAAAGATGCTCAACATCATTAACCATTATGGATGTGCAAATCAAAACAACAATATGATAACATTTTCACTAGAACGGCTACTATTTTAAAAAAAAAAACAGAAAATTACAAGTGTTAGAATGTGGAGAAGTAGTAATATTCATTCATTTCTAGTAGGGATGCAAAATTGTGCAGCCACTGTGGCAGACAGTTTGGCAATTTCTCATAAAGTTAAATATAGAATTACCATATGGCCCAGCCACCCCACTTTTAGGTATATATCCAAAAGAATTGAAAGCAGAGCCTCAAACAGGTATTTGCACAGTGAGCTCATAGTAGCATTATTCACAATTGCCAAAAGTGGAAGCAACCCAAGTGCCCATCAATAGATGACTAGACAAACAAAATGCAGTATATATACACAATGGAAAGTTAGCAGCCATAAAAAGGAATGACATGTTGATACCTGTGAAAATATGATGAACCTTGAAGACATCATGTTGAGTGAAAGAAGCCAGATGCAAACAGAGAGATATTGTATGATCTCACAGGTATGAAATAATTAGAATAAGCAAACTCACAGAGTTAGAATCTAGAATATAGGTTACCAGGGGATGGGGTAGGGGGTGGGCATAAGGAGTTAAGGTTTAAAATGTACAGAGCTCTATTTGGGATGTTGGAAAAGTTTTGGTAATGAATTGTGGTGATAGTAACACAATATTGTGAATGTAATCATCAGCGCTGAAACAAATACTTTAATGCAGTTAAAAAAGGAAAATTTAGGTAGCATATACATTACTAGAATAAAAACCTTTTTTAAAGTCCATGGAACTGCCCAACACAACAGTAACCCTAAGTTAAACCATGGAGGATGGCTGATAGCATAATTATAAAAACATACTTTCATCAATTGTAACAAATGTACCACACCAATGAAAGGTGTTAATAGGGTGGTGCTCTAGTTCTAAGGCTGAGAAGATGTCCCAATTAAACAAGTCTATAGAAATGTCCAATCAAAGGCATCCAGGGAAAGATACCTTGATTCAAGAAGGCTGATGAAATTGAGAGTTTCTCTCTCATCTGGAAAGACACATGGGGACCACAGTATCATCTGATACCTTCTCCTCCTGGCTTCCTGTTTCGTGAAGCTCCCCGGGAGGCATTTTCCTTCTTCATCTCCAAAGATTGCTGGCTCGTGGACTCTGCTTCTCATGACTATGTCATTCTGCTCTGCTCTCTCTGAATCACACTCATTCTCCAAAATGTTCTCTCTTTTATAGGGCTCCAGAAACTTATCAAGACCCACCCAAATGGGTGGAGACATGTTATCACCTACTCCAGCTTAACAACCACTCTTGACTAAAACACATCATCCAGGGAGATGATCTGATTATAGTTTCAAACATACAGTATTGAATAGGGATTAATCTGCCTTTATTAAATGGGATTTAGATTAAAACATGGCTTTTCTAGGGGACATACATCCTTTCAAACCAGCACAGGTGTTATTTAGGAATCCTGTATTTTATATAAGATTGTCCTGCAAACCTACAGCTTCTCTAATAAATTTTTAAAAAATGTTTTAAAGATATCCCTGCTGCAAAGGCTTGTGTCTTTTTTTTCTCTCCTATAAAAGTGTGAAAACAAAGACATATCAAGCAATGCAGTTGGGAAAATAAGATTGTTTTAAAAAGTCATTTGCGGAAATTGAAAATAACAAAAGAAATTCTGCAACCTAGTCTGCCCCTTTATTCTAAATCTCTACCTATTTTCCTTTTCATTTCTTTCTCAGAGGCAATAGTGCGAGGTAAGGACAGTCAGTCTTGCCATAAATGGTGCTGGTATCAGCCCTGGATCACACACTGCAGCAAACAAGAGAAGCAACCAGGCAGGCACAAATGAATCCCAAGAGGTGGCCTTTCACAGTTGGGAACAAGTCTCGCTAATCTAGTAAAAAGAAATATCTAACCCGAAACATATGCATTTAGATATAACTCTATAAAGCCAGTGCTAATTAATCCTCCTGCTCAAATAAAATGCAAAGGAAATGACAACAGCCAACCCTCAGAAAGTCTTTTAATTGCACTACAATTCTTTCCAAACAGCAAGTGTCTGCGACATTGGTGGCTGCACACCGTACACCAGCATGGATTTGCCCTACATGCAAAGCACTGGGCACTTAGCCTCACAAAAGTGTTTTGCTGAAACGTGATACACAATCCCCCACAAATTGCTCAGAAGCCAGCAAGTTCACTACTATTTTACCTTTGTAAGAGACTCATGTTCTAGTTTGCTAGCTGCCAGAATGCAATATGCCAGAAATGGAATGGCTTTTAAAAAGGGGAATTTAATAAGTTGCTAGTGTATAGTTCTAAGGCCAAGAAAATGTTCCAGTTTAAGTGAGCCTATAGAAATGTCCAATTTGAGGCATCCAGGGAAAGATACCTTGGCTCAAGAAGGCCAATGAAGTTCAGGGTTTCTCTCTCAAATGGAAGGGCACATGGCAAACATGGTCAGAGTTTCTCTCTCAGCTGGAAGGGCACATGGTGAATACAGCATTATCTGCTAGCTTTCTCTCCTGGCTTCCTGTTTCATGAAGCAACCCGGGAGGCGTTTTCCTTCTTCATCTCCAAAGGTTGCTGGCTGGTGGACTCTGCTTCATGGTGCTACAGCATTCACTGCTCTCTCCACATCTCTTTCATTCTCCAAAATGTCTCCTCTTTTATAGGACTCCAGGAACTTATCAAAACCCACCCAAATGGGTGGAGACATGTCATCACCTAATCCAGTTTAACAACCACTCTTGATTTAATCACATCTCCAGCGAGATGATCTGATTACAGTTTCAAACATACACTATTGAATAGGGATTAATCTGCCTTTATGAAATGGAATTTAGATTATAACATGGCTTTTCTAGGGGACATACATCCTTTTCAAACCAGCACAACCAGCCACTCAAAGTTGAAAGTATCCAAAGAGCCCTTCATATCGCCCTCCAGCATTCACTTTCCTAGGAAGTTATTTTTGTTTGCTTTTCATGCTATGAAAGGAATTGATTTGTATTAAAATTGTGGGCTATGATCAAGGGATTGAGCAAAACCCTAGAATGAGCTGAGACCCAGCATCAAGGGATTGAGAAAACCTTCCCGACCAAAAGGGGGAAGAGGGAAATGAGACAAAGTGGTAATGGCTGAGAGATTCCAAACAGAGTTGAGAGGTTATCCTGGAGGTTATTCTTACGCATTAAATAGATATCACTTTGTTATTCAAGATGTAATGGAGAGGCTGGAGGGAACTGCCTGAAAATGTAGAGCTGTGTTCCAGTAGCCATGTTTCTTGAGGATGATTGAATAATGATATAGCTTTCACAATGTGACTGTGTGATTGTGAAAACCTTGTGTCTGACACTCCTTTTATCTACCTTGTCAACAAGGAATAGAACATATGGAATAAAAATAAATAATAAGGGGAACAAATGCTAAAATAAATTTAGTTTGAAATGCTAGTGATCAATGAAAGCGAGGGGTAAAGGGTATGGTAGGTATAATCCTATTTTTTTCTTTTCTGTTTTCGTTTTATTTCTTTTTCTATTGTCTTTTTATTTCTTTTTCTGAATTGATGCAAATGTTCTAAGAAATGATGAATATGCAACTAAGTGATGATATTGTGAATTACTGATTATATATGTTGGTGTTTTATTTGGTTTGTTAAATTTTTTTTAATTAATAAATAAACTTTTAAAAAATTGTGGGCTGTGGGCACATTTGGAAAGGTCACTCGGTATGGTTTTGATTCAGAATAGACTGTTCTTTTGATTCAAAGGTTGCACACGTAAAGCAGGGAAAAGTAGGGTCCTCCTTTGGATACAAATGCTTGGATGGGATCCTAGCCACAGTGAATGGTCCAAGTTCATGAGATATTCAGATCATTGCCACTGAGGGTAAAGTCCCAAGAAGCCCCCATCCTCATCTACTACCCCAACTCAGGCAGGGGCCTTCAGGATCACACTGGAACGTGAGTTCCCAGGGGGTTCTGTTTCCAGCCTCACCTGACCTTGATGGTGGATTTTAAACTTCACCACCTGGCAGCCTCCAGATGATTCCCAACTCCCAGATACAAGATTAGTCTGCTAGAGGATCAGGAGCCAAACCTTCCTGGGAGTTCCCAGTTGAAAATGCTTGACTCATAACCACATAGGTTCTGTGAATTGTTACTGCAGCACCTACTATATAGAAGGCTGTGTTCTAGAATCCCTGGAAGGCTTGAATGATTCAAGGATTCTGTGCTTGGGCAGCTTAGAGTTGGAGAACAGGGAGAGGGAGAACAAAGGTTATGTGAGTAGATTCATATTATCACTAGGTTAGGGGTAAGAGGAAGACCCTAGTGACATCCAAGCTTTCCAAGTTATCCATGATATCTAGAAATGTGTCAACAACATGAAGCTTCTGACTTTACTTCTAGAAGAAAGAGCTGGTAAAGAGCCCCTCAAGGATTCAAAGTTCATCATTAATGATTATGTTTACACACATGCAGAGCTAAAGTTCATGAAGCCTGAATGTCCTGGTGCCTCCCTCTGGTCTGCCACAATAGAGTTTAACTGGAAGGCAGAGGTTAGACTACGCAGAATCTACTGTCTTCCTCAAATCCATGTCCTCTACCATTATTCTACTGCAGTCCCCAACACACACTATTTCATATAATAAATTAAAATTTAAAAGTCATAATTAAATAAAACTTTGTCTCGGTCAAACTAAAACAGTCAAGGCCACCATGTACAGTTTTGTTCAATTTAGTCCATGTGAATGGTGACCCTATAAATTGTGCAGTGCACAATCTAACAACCGTGCGTGCATCTCTGAGAAGATCCTTCATATTTTTCCTCAAGCCCTGGTGATGGTCTCCATAAACTGAACCACACTGAGCTGATGAAGAGCCCAGTAGCACAGCGAATCCTTGACCTGAGAAAAGTAAGATAGGAGAATAATTCTAGGACCCTTCCCAATGTCCAGACCTGAATTGCCTTCAGGGGCTGAAGCCAGATGCCTTCAGGGGCTAGAGGTGAATCAGGCCTGTACAGATTATCTCAGATTGCCTTGAGTTAAATTACTTGAATTACTCTTCTTCTGAGAATTCTTCTTTCTTATCTAAACTAGTGCCCATCTGCTTTTCACAAGTTGTGGTTTCCTTTACTTGGAAATCAGGTTGTTTGGTTTCCTTTATTATACTCATCACCATTTCCTAACTATTTATTTGACTATTAACTTGAGTCTTTCCATCTCTTAGCTCTAGACTCTGAGAGAAAGCACCACATCTGTTCACTCCTGTATTATCAGCCCACAAGAGTTCCTGATACCTGATAGGTACTCAATAAATATTTTTCAACCAGACATGGACAAAGCATACATAGCCAATGTTAGCCCCAAAATAGCCATGTGATATATACTAAGAGATTAAATAAGTCTTCAAATGTATATTTGTAATTTTGTATCTAGGATTCTACTTAAGCCTTTACGTCTCATCATCAAATTGAAGGACTAGATTGAATAGCCTTTGAGATTCCTTTTAACATAGCATGACCTGCAATATGGACTTTGGCAAAACTAGTCCATTTTTCCCATATGAACTTGGATCTTTAAACCAAAGCAGGGCTAGCACTGCCATAAATTTGGAAAGAGAAATGGCTTATTTCTAAAGTGACTTGAAAGAGGTTTCTGTTCCTTGGTAGAGCTAACGCTGACTTAGACACACACACCTAAGTATATGTCCTTAGAGATGTTTAATTATAAGTAAGCTCAGAATAGACTATCTAAGTCAAGTTCTCACAGTAATTGCCTTTGGATGTGTCATCGTTCATGGACCACAGGTGCCCCAAAATACTTTACTCTGCTTGTGTCCTAAACGTGTTGCTGTTCTCCCCTCTTCTAGTGGATATTTTCTGTTCAGGCCATTCAGCATTCATTTCCCAGACCTCTTGGAGAGAGAAGTTTATTTTCACTAAGACATCTACCTGCACCATGTACTTTGGGAAAAATTGATCCTATTCTCAGCTCCATGGGCGGACTTCGAAGGTGTAAAATAGAAACCCATTGAGTATCCTCAGAGCGGTTTGGGCCCCTCCTGGTTATGTCATCTTGCAGTGCCAGTAAGAGGATGGAGATGGTTTCCTGGCAAGTTGCTGTAGCTGCATCCCTGACAGCTAGATATTTGCTGTGGGCTCCACAGATGACCCTCAAGAGATCAGAGCAAGGGGGCTATAATTTGTGTGTTAGTTAGAAAGTTGCTGGAATGCAATGTATTAGAACCGGAACAGCTTTTAAAAAGGGAAATTTAATAACTTACAACTGTACAATTCTAAGCCTATAAAAATGTCCAAACTAAGGCATCCAAGTAAAGATACCTTAATTCAAGGAAAGCTGAAGAGTATCTCTGTCAGTTGGGTGGTCATGTGGCTGGTATCTGCTAGTCCCTTGTTCTTGGACACTGTTGCTCTTGGCCTCTGTTCCTGTGGGGGCTCCTCACTTTGCTTCTCTGAGGCTTACTTTCATCTCTTGGCTTCCCTTGATTCCATCCAGGTTCTGGCTTGCTTAACATCTCATGGTGATGTCTGCTGGCTCCAAGCATCTCCAGATATCTGTGTCTCTGTTCTCTGAAGCAACTGTTCTCTAAGTATCTACATCTATTCTCTCAGTCAATTCTGAGGCTTTTGTCATTTCTGATGCTCTCCAAAATGTTTCCTCTTTTAAAGGATTCCAGTAAACTAATCAAGACCCACCTGGAATGGGTGGAGTCGCATACCCATCTAATCAAAGGTCACACCCACAATTGGGCATGTCACATCTCTGTGGAGATAATCTAACCCAAAGATTCCAATCTATGGTATTAAATCAAGATGAAAAGAAATTGCTACCCTCACAAGATTAAATCAGGATTAAATATGACTTTTGTGGGGTACATAATATTTTCAAACTAGCACACCTGGATGACCAGTTTGGTAGTAATGTCTGGTTCTAGTCCCAAGATCAGGCAGTGGCAATTCCCAGAAAAGAAAAAAATCCTCACAAAGTCTGAGAGTTAAGGAAGTCAGGATTAGCCAAAGGGGCAATGAAACCAGGATATATAAAGGGAGAGTACAGTGAACTCTTCCTGGCCACACCCCACCCTAAGACTATGCGAGGTGCCCAGCTGTATACTCTAATTGGCCCCACTTCTCACCCCACACAAATAATCTCTCAGCAAATCCTGTTGACTTTACTTTAAATATCTATTCCAAAATACAACCATTTTTTACTAACTCACCACTGCCATCCTAGTCCAAGATGTCACAATTATCACCTAGATGAACATAATACCCTCTGTAATAGGGTATTGTGAATCTATTCTTAATCTCTTTTATTCTCCGAGAAGAAGGTAAGTAATTATTTTTGAGCTGATACCAGATCCTGTTACATCTCTACTCAAAGTCCTCCAGTAAGCGCACACTGAGAGTAAATTTGAAGTCCTCACCATAATTTATTAAGACTATTTGCCCCTTACTCTCTCCTTTAATCTTTCTGCTCCATTCATACTGTTTTTTTTGTTGTTGTTGTTTTTGCTGTTTTGTTTTTGTTTTTTGCTTTGAGCTTAGAATGGCTTTCCCCCAAACATTTATATGGCTTGTTCCTTCACTTCTGCTCAAACACTATTTCTTAAAAAAAAAAAAAAGAAGAAGAAGAAGAAAAACACTACCTCCACCAAGAGGATGCCCCTGATTGGTTTAGATTTAGATTTAGTTTAATCTAAAAGGGTAACTTCATGTCTATTCTTCTACTGTCTACATTTTTCTTGAAAGTGCTTATCGTTTGTCTGTCTCCTACCCTTAGAATGTAAACCCCATGAAAGCAGGGACCAATGTCACACTATGTCTTTTCCTAATAATAACTGAAGTATCAAAGGGAAAAATCGTTTGAGATTACAAGGCCACAATGAGTAAAATATGATTTTTATTCCTACCACTTCCTTCCTAAATTAGCCTCTTTGACTCTGTATTTCTTTTCTGTAAAGTAGATGTGATAAAATCTATTTTATAAAATAAAAAGATAAAGCTCTATCTTCCTGGCTTCATTATTCACTCTGGCATGGAATCGATTATTATTTCATCTATTCAAAAGATCTAATGAATTATTAAAATGTGATTTGGAAGGTTGGAATAGTTTTATTTTGGCCCTCTACTTTCTTTTTCTTTTTATATGTTTGTTTACCAAATGTGTTTCCTGTATGAAATACCAGCCTTTTACCCATTATTTTAATTTCTGTTATATATCTTTCTGATAAGGATGTATAGTTCTTTATTCATACGGAATGTCTTTTTCTGGCCTAAAATTTTGAAAGTTTCTTTTTGTGTAAAAGTTTAGTTTGGCAATTATTTGCTTTCGGCATTTTAAAGATGTCATGCCGTTGTCTTCTGGATCCTATCATTCCTGTTGAGAAGTCAGCTGTCTTATTGCTGTCCCTTTAGAGATATCTTTATTCTCTGATCACTTTTAAAATTTTCTCTTTGTCTTTGTTTTTAAGTAATTTTATTATAATGTGTCCAGGTGTGGCTTTATGTCTTCATAAGTATGGAAAACATCTTTACCATTATTTCTTCAATTATTCATCTGCCCGATTCTTTCTCATTCTCTCATGGAACTCAAAGTACACCTATGTTAGACCTATTCACCATGTCTCTTACACTCTTTTTTGTATTTGTTGTCTTTTTTTTCCTCCATGCTTCGGTATGAATATTTTCTACTTACCTACCCTCCAGTGCACTAATCCCCTCTTTGCCTGTGTGTCTTATTTGTATTAAACTCATTTACTCAATTCTTTATTTTAGCTGTATTTTTTTAATTTCTAAAATTTATGTTTAATGCTATTCTTTTTCTTAAACTTTTTTATTGTATAATGCAACATATATACAAAGCAAAGAAAGAAAAAAGCAGTAGTTTTCAAAGCATTTTTCAACAAGTGGTTACAGGACAGATCCCAGAGTTTTTTGTGCCTACCAGATGATCTGCTCAGATATTTCCTTCTAGCTGCTCCAGAATATAGAGGCTAGAAGCATCAATTTTTTTTTCATCACAATCAACTTTTTTTTCTTTTTTGTGGAAAATAACATATATACAAAAAAGCTATAATTTTCAAAGCACAGCACCACAATTAGGTGTAGAACATATTTCAGAGTTTGGCATGGGTTATAATTCCAGAAATTTAGGTTTTTACTTGTGTTTGGGCTATGGCCATTCTAACTTTTTCATATTGGAAGGGTCTATCAATAATATGAGGTAGGGAGATGGAACTATCCAATGTTGTGGAGAAGTTGGGCCCTCTAGGTTTCAGGACTTATCTGGACCAGGGAGCCATCTGGAGGTTGTAGGTTTCTGGAAAGTTACTTTAGTGTTGATTCTATTCTTTTATAGATTTTTATCCTAAGTTAAATTCCCCATTTTGTCATTGATTTTAAGTCAATTGTGATAATTTCTATCTGGATAACTTCTTAGTCTGTTTTTCTAGAGAGTCTCTATATTTCTCTTGGTATGATTGACACTTTGTTATTGAATACAAATATTGTGCATGAAAAGTTGTTGAAGCTCTGGATTACACACTCTCTCCTTTGCCAGGCAGTATAGAGGCACATCACTTCAACCCAATCAGCATCTAATCTTGCTTAAAACTTGTTTTCAGTCTTTCAAAGTCTTGATTCAATTCTGGTTCATCTCATTCCTAGAGTTTAGATCTCCGAGGAACCCCAACCAAGAGTCTAGAATGTTTCCTAGTATTCTTTCTTCTTAATGAAACCTAAACTCAAATTTTTGTCTCCCCAGCATGACCTAAGGCTCCGAATTGTTTTTGGCAGTTTCTAGCTGCCTTTTTAAGCCTCTTATCCTACATGTATTAATCAATGAATGTTTTAAAAAGAAAATAAGTACAGTTTCAGGTCCACTTCTTTCCAAGATCTTGGATTCCTTGACTCCTTGCACTTCAAGTCTCCAGTTTATTTCTCCAGCTTCATGGGACTGCCAAAAGCTCAAATGCTCTCCCTGTTAGAATCCAACCTTTTGTTCAGATTCTCAAAACTTTATCCCATTTTCCAAGGAAAAAGAAGCATGAAATAATGGGCTTATTTAAATGAGGCTTCTTTATTCCCAGAATCTGGCCCTTCAAATCTTAGCAGGCTTGCTCTTTCTCTCATACAAAAAATGTATGCTTGCTAACATATTTTTTTGGTACTTTATCCACATTTTCTAGGTGTTCCTGACAGGGGCAATGATTTGCTACAAATAAAAAAAGAGGAAAAGAAGCAGCATGGTTTCCCTCCAATAAAATGATTTATTAAAGAACATAAGCTGATTGGATATGAAATAACCGTATATAAGACTTTTTTGGTGTAGAACACAGGAAAATTCTTCTTCTTCTTCGAATAGAAAGCTTCTCTGTAAAGTTATCTCTCTTCATATTTTCTCCTTTAGAAGGAAAATAAAAACATTCTATTCAATGTACATATGTGCTAAGGGCAAGCTGAAGAGTTGTTATGCAAGAGATAAGCTATAATATCAGAAAATTGCATCAGAACGACTCATATCTACTGAAACAAAACTATAACTCCAAAACTTCTATTGAAAATCACATCTTATTTTCTCTGAGGAATTTATATGGGGTTGATTTTCTTGCTCTTGTTTTTAGTTAACAGCCTCATTTTTGTCTTCTCAAAAGGCAGCATTCAGTCTGTAACCTCGGGAGCAGTATCTCCACTTTCACATAAGCACTCTGCCACTCGTATTTTGCTGCTTTTCAAAGTGCTTGGGTTCTTCTAAATCATATTTAGGTGCAGTGCCTTCGAAAGCTGGGAATAACATGGCCATCCAGTCTCATGAACCTACTTTCTACACTCCCCGAACCTGAAGATGTTTAATAAGAATGAGAGGTAAGGGTTGTCATCTACACTGGAGGAAAGAACTACCTTCTATTCTCAAAGGTAAAGGAGCTTAGGGACATGTTTCCTGATTCTCACAGCTCAGCTTCTCCTGTGGCGTTGCCTAAGCTCCCCTCACAAGTACGTGAGAAGAATGGAACACTGAGGATCTAGGCAGAAGCTACGCTGTAGGGACTACCAGTTTTTGCATTTTCTAAAATCTAATTCTATTGGTCTTTAAATATTCATCGAGCCACAGGCCACCAAAGAGAGAAAAACTAATCTCCTGGCCTAAATGTCTGTTAAATACTGTGGAAGCTATTATATCATGTACATACTGGGACCCTAATAGGTACCCACTCATCTTGGGATAGTCTTCTATGTCATAGACCCTTCCAGGTGAAAACCCCAATGATTATAGCAGAAAATATTCATTCCCCAACTTGCTTCCCCTATCATCAAAAAGCCAGCACTTAGAATCATGGCTTTACAGTGGAGACAACCAATTAAATAGGCTGAGTCCTTAATCTTGGGGCTCACCCCTATGAAACTTATCCCTGCAAAGGAGGGGCTAAGCTTACTTAAAATTAGGCATAAGAGTCCACCCTAGAGAACCTCTTTTGTTGCTCAAATGTGGCCTCTCTTTAAGCCAACTCTTTAAGTTTAAGAACTCACTGCCCTCCCCACTATGTGGACATGACTCCCAGGGGTGTACATCTCTTTGGCAACATGGGACAGGACTCTCAAGGTGAGCCAGGACACAGCATCATGGGATTGAGAGAGCCTTCTTGACCAAAAGAGGGAAGAGAAAAATGAGACAAAATAAAGTTTCAGTGGCTGAGAGATTTCAAGCAGAGTCGAGAGGTTATCCTGGAAGTTATTCTTATGCATTACATAGATATCTTTTTTTAGTTCATGGTTTGTTGAAGTGGTTGGAAGAAAGAACCTGAAACCATAGAGCTGTGTTCCTGTAGCTTTTATTATTATTATTAATTAAAAAATAAAGAAACAAAATAAAACATACATAATCAGTAATTCACAATATCATCACTTAGTTGCATATTCATCATTTCTTAGAAAGTTTGCATTCATTCAGAAAGAGAAATAAAAAGGCAATAGAAAAAGAAATAAAATGAACATAGGAAAGGAAAAAAAAGATTATACCTACCAAACCCCTTATCCCTTGCTTTCATTGAACACTAGCATTTCAAACTAAATTTATTTTAACATTTGTTTCCCCATATTATTTATTTTTATTCCATATGTTCTACTCCTTTGTTGACAAGGTAGATAAAAGGAGCGTCAGACACAAGGTTTTCACAATCACACAATCACATTGTGAAAGCGATATCATTATTCAATCATCCTCAAGAAACATGGCTACTGGAACACAGCTCTACATTTTCAGGCAGTTCCCTCCAGCCTCTCCATTACATCTTGAATGACAAGATGATATCTACTTGATGCGTAAGAATAACCTCCAGGATAACCTCTTGACTCTGTTTGGAATCTCTCAGCCATTGACACGTTGTCTCATTTCCCTCTTCCTCCTTTTGATCAAGAAGGTTTTCTCAATTCCTTGATGCTAAGTCTCAGCTCATTCTAGGGTTTTTCTCAATCTCTTGATGCTGAGTCTCTGCTCATTCCAAGATCTCTGTCCCACATTGCCAGGAAGGTCCACACCCCTGGGAGTCATGTTCCATGTAGAGAGGGGTAGGGTGGTGAGTTTGCTCGTTGTGTTGGCTGGAGAGAGAGGCCACATCTGAGCAACAAAAGAGGCTCTCTTGGGGGTGACTCTTAGGCCTAAATTTTAAGTAGACTTGACCAATCCTTTTTGGGGTTAAGTTTCATATGAACAAACCCCAAGACTGGGGGCTCAGCCTATAGCTTTGGTTGTCCACACTGCTTGTGAAAATATCAAGAATTCAACTTGGGAGAGTTGAATTTCTACCCATTCTCACCACTCCCCAAAGGGGGCTTTGCAAATACTTTTCCACTCACTGATCGAATCACTCTGGGATTCATTGGGGCATCACTCTGGACAAACCAGCAAAATCTCATGTCCTACCTGAGATTCCAAGTACTTATGGCATTCAATCAAACTATCTACATAAGGTATATTAGGAAATGCACTAGTCAAAATATAAATTTTGTACCAAATAAACATTTTTTGCTTTAGTCTCACACAGAAGGTGACATTTTAAAATATTAATTACCATCTATTTTCAGTACCCTGCAATAATGACATTCCTTTGTTCTTCTTCATGCAAAAACATTTTTAAGATTGTACCTTGTACATTTCGCTATTATTATACACTCTAGGCATTCCTAGATTATACCATCTCAATCTCTAAGATCTTTCTTTCTGATTTCATTCATGTCCCCAGCCCTCCTCCCTCTATCATTCTCACATGCAGCTTCATTCAGTGTTTTAACATAATTACATTACAGTTAGGTAGTATTGTGCTGTCCATTTCTGAGTTTTTGTATCCAGTCCTGTTGCACAGTCTGTGTCCCTTCAGCTCTAATTACCCGATATCTTACCCTATTTCTATCTCCTGATGGTCTCTGTAATGAACAAAATATTCCAAGTTTATTCACTAATGTCAGTTCATATCAATGAGACCATGCAGTATTTGTCCTTTAGTTTTTGGCTAGACTCACTCAGCATAATGTTCTCAAGGTCCATCCATGTTGTTTCATACTTCCTAAGTTTATTCTGTCTTAAAGCTGCATAATATTCCATCGTATGTATATACCACAGTTTGCTTAGCCACTCGACTGTTGATGGACATTTTGGCTGTTTCCATCTCCTTGCAATTGTAAATAATGCTGCTATAAACATTGGTGTGCAAGTGTCCGTTGGGTCTTTGCCCTTATGTCCTCCGAGTAGATACCTAGCAAAGGTATTGCTGGGTCATATGGTAATTCTATATGCAGCTTTTTGAGGAACCGCCAAACTATCTTCCACAGCAGTTGCACCATTTGACATTCCCACCAACAGTGAATAAGTGTGCCTCTTTCTCCACATCCTCTCCAGCACTTCTCACTTTCTGTTTTGTTGATAATGGCCATTCTGGTGGGTGTGAGAAGATATCTTATTGTGGTTTTGATTTGCATTTCTCTAATGGCCAGGGACATTGAGCATCTCTTCATGTGCCTTTTGGCCATTTGTATTTCCTCTTCTGAGAAGTGTCTGTTCAAGTCTTTTTCCCATTTTTTAATTGGATTGGCTGTCTTTTTGTTGTTGAGTTGAACAATCTCTTTATAAATTCTGGATACTAGACCTTTATCTGATACGTCATTTCCAAATATTGTCTCTCATTGTGTAGGCTATCTTTTTACTTTCTTGACGAAGTTCTTTGATGCACAGAAGTGTTTAATTTTGAGGAGTTCCCATTTATTTATTTCTTTCTTCAGTGCTCTTGCTTTAGGTGTAAGGTCTATAAAACTGCCTTCAGTTATAAGATTTGTAAGATATCTCCCTACGTTTTCCTCTAACTGTTTTATGGTCTTAAACCTGATGTTTAGATCTTTGATACATTTTGAGTTAACTTTTGTATAGGGTGTGAGATACGGGTCCTCTTTCATTCTTTTGTATATAGATATCCAGTTCTCTAGGCACCATTTATTGAAGAGACTGTTCTGTCCCAGGTGAATTGGCTTGACTGCCTTATCAAAGATCAAATGTCCATAGATGAGAGGGTCTATATCTGAGCACTCTATTCGATTCCATTGGTCAATAAATCTATCTTTATGCCAGTACCATGCTGTTTTGACCACTGTGGCTTCATAATATGCCTTAAAGTCAGGCAGCGTGAGACCTCCAGCTTCTTTTTTTTTCCTCAAGATACTTTTAGCAATTCAGGGCACCCTGCCCTTCCAGATAAATTTGCTTATTGGTTTCTCTATTTCTGAAAAGTAAGTTGTTGGGATTTTGATTGGTATTGTGTTGAATCTGTAAATCAATTTAGGTATAATTGACATCTTAACTAGTTTTAGTCTTCCAATCCATGAACACGGTGTGCCCTTCCATCTATTTAGGTCTTCTGTGATTTCTTTTAACAGTTTCTTGTAGTTTTCTTTGTATAGGTCTTTTGTCTCTTCAGTTAAATTTATTCCTAAGTATTTTATTCTTTTAGTTGCAATTGTAAATGGAATTCGTTTCTTGCTTTCCCCCTCAGCTTGTTCATTACTAGGGTATAGAAACACTACAGATTTTTGAATGTTGATCTTGTAACCTGCCACTTTGCTGTACTCATTATTAGCTCTAGTAGTTTTGCTGTGGATTCTTCAGGGTTTTTGACATATAGTATCATATCATCTGCAAACAGTGATAGTTTTACTTCTTCCTTTCCAATTTTGATGCCTTGTATTTCTTTTTCTTGTCTAATTGCTCTGGCTAGAACTTCCAACACAATGTTGAATAACAGTGGTGATAGTGGACATCCTTGTCTTGTTCCTGATCTTAGAGGGAAAGTTTTCAATTTTTCCCCATTGAGGATAATATTAGCTGTGGGTTTTTCATATATTCCCTTTATCATTTTAAGGAAATTCCCTTGTATTCCTATCCTTTGAAGTGTTTTCAACAGGAGAGGATGTTGAATTTTGTCAAATACCTTCTCTGCATCAATCGAGATGATCATGTGATTTTTCTGCTTTGGTTTGTTGATATGGTGTATTACATTAATTGATTTTCTTATGTTGAACCATCCTTGCATACCTGGGATAAATCCTACTTGGTCATGTTGTATAATTCTTTTAATGTGTTGCTAGATTCGATTTGCTAGAATTTTGTTGAGGATTTTTGCATCTATATTCACTAGAGAGATTGGTCTGTAGTTTTTTTTTTTTGTAATATCTTTGCCTAGTTTTGGTATGAGGGTGATGTTGGCTTCATAGAATGAATTAGGTAGCTTTCCCTCCACTTCAATTTTTTTGAAGAGTTTGAGCAGGATTGGTACTAATTCTTTCTGGAATGTTTGGTAGAATTCACATGTGAAGCTGTCTGGTCCTGGACTTTTCTTTTTGGGAAGTTTTTGAATGACTGATTCAATTTCTTTACTTGTGATTGGTTTGTTGAGGTCATCTATTTCTTCTTGAGTCAAAGTTGGTTGTTCATGCCTTTCTAGGAAGTTGTCCATTTCATCTACATTGTTGTATTTATTGGCATAAAGTTGTTCATAGTATCCTGTTATTACCTCCTTTATTTCTGTGAGGTCAGTGGTTATGTCTCCTCTTCCATTTCTGATCTTATTTATTTGCCCCCTCTCTCTTCTTCTTTTTGTCAATCTTGCTAAGGGCCCATCAATCCTGCTGATTTTCTCATAGAACCAGCTTCTGGTTTTATTGATTTTCTCAATTGTTTTCATGTTCTCAATTTCATTTATTTCTGCTCTAATCTTTGTTATTTCTTTCCTTTTGCTTGTTTTGGGGTTAGTTTGCTGTTCTTTCTCCATTCTTCGAAGTGGACCGTTAAATCCTGAATTTTTGCCCTTTCTTCTTTTTTGATATAGGCATTTTAGGGCAATAAATTTCCCTCTTAGCACTGCCTTTGCTGCATCCCATAGGTTTTGATATGTTGTGTTTTCATTTTCATTCGCCTTGAGATATTTACTAATTTCTCTTGTAATTTCTTCCTTGACCCACTGGTTGTTTAAGAGTGTGTTGTTGAGCCTCCACATATTTTCTGGTGCTCTGCCTATTATTGATGTCCAATTTCATTCCCTTATGATTTGAGAAAGTGTTTTGTATGATTTCAATCTTTTTAAATTTGTTGAGAGTTGCTTTGTGACCAAGCATATGGTCTATCTTTGAGAATGATCCATGAACACTTGAGAAAAAGGTGTATCCTGCTATTGTGGGATGTAATGCCCTATAAATGTCTGTTAAGTCTAGCTCATTTATTGTAATATTCAAATTCTCTGTTTCTTTATTGATCCTCTGTCTAGATGTTCTGTCCATTGATGAGAGTGGAGAATTGAAGTCTCCAACTATTATGGTAGATGTGTCTATTTTCCTTTTCAGTGTTTGCAGTGTTTGTCTCATGTATTTTGGGGCATTCTGGTTCGGTGCATAAATATTTATGATTGTTATGTCTTCATGTTGAATTGTTCCTTTTATTAGTACATAGTATCCTTCTTTGTCTCTTTTAACTGTTTTACATTTGAAGTCTAATTTGTTGAATATTAGTATAGCTACTGCTGCTCTTTTCTGGTTGTTATTTGCATGAAATATCTTTTCCGAACCTTTCACTTTCAACCTATGTTGATCTTTGGGTCTAAGATGCGTTCATGTAGACAGCATATAGAAGGCTCCTGTTTTTTAATCCATTCTGCCAGCCTATGTCTTTTGATTGGGGAGTTCAATCCATTAACATTTAGTGTTATTACTGTATGGGTAGTACTTTCTTCTACCATTTTGCCTTTTGTATTTTATATGTCATATCTAATTTTCCTTCTTTCTACACTGTTCTCCACACCTCTCTCTTCTGTCTTTTTGTATCTGTCTCTAGTGTTCCCTTTAGTATTTTTTCCAGAGCTGGTCTCTTGGTCACAAATTCTCTCAGTGATTTTTTGTCTGAAAATGTTTCAATTTCTCCCTCATTTTTGAAGGACAATTTTTCTGGATATAGAACTCTTGGTTGGCAGTTTTTCTCTTTTAGTAATTTAAATATATCATCCAACTGTCTTCTCATCTCCATGGTTTCTGCTGAGAAATCTACACATAGTCTTATTGGGATTCTCTTGTACATAATGAATTGCTTTTCTCTTGCTGCTTTCAAGATCCTTTCTTTCTCTTTGACTTCTGACATTCTGACTAGTAAGGGTCTTGGAGAACATCTATTTGGATCTATTCTCTTTGGGGTATGCTGCACTTCTTGGATCTGTAATTTTAAGTCTTTCATAAGAGTTGGAAAATTTTCAGTGATAATTTCTTCTATTAGTTTTTCTCATCCTTTTCCCTTCTCTTCTCCTGCCGGGACACCCACAACACGTATATTTGTGCGCTTCATATTATCATTCAGTTCCCTGAGTCCCTGCTCATATTTTTCCATTCTTTTCCCTATAGTTTCTATTTCTTTCAGATTTCAGATGTTCTGTCCTCCAATTCACTAATCCTAACCTCTGTCTCTTGAAATCTACCATTGTATGTTTCCATTGTTTTTTTCATCTCTTCTACTGTACCTTTCATTCCCATAAGTTCTGTGATTTGTTTTTTTTCAGACTTTCCATTTCTTCTTTTTGTTCTTTCCTTGCCTTCTTCATATCCTCCCTCAATTCATTGATTTGGTTTTTGATGAGGTTTTCCATGTCTGTTCGTATATTCTGAATTAATTGTTTCAGCTCTTGTATCTCATTTGAACTATTGGTTTGTTCCTTTGACTGGGCCATATCTTCAATTTTCCTGGTGTGAT
Source organism: Tamandua tetradactyla (assembly GCF_023851605.1). Classification (NCBI taxonomy): domain Eukaryota; kingdom Metazoa; phylum Chordata; class Mammalia; order Pilosa; family Myrmecophagidae; genus Tamandua; species Tamandua tetradactyla. The sequence continues at coordinate 10,052,000 of NC_135338.1, forward strand.
TTGTTATTTTTTGCTGGCATCTAGACATTTGATTACCTTAATTAGTTTATTCTGGAGATTGCTTTTACTTCTCTTACCTAGGGTTTTCTTGCTAGATGAATTTGTTGTCTATGTGTTCTTTGACCTTCAGTTCAACTTTTTCTGGACCTGGAGCTTAGGTTTTGTTTAACAGAGGATAATTTTTCAGTTCTTGTTTTCTTGTGTCTTGCCCTGCTTATATGGTGCCTTTTCCCTCCCCACCCTTAGGAGGGTCTACATAGGTATTATAGACTCCAGCCAGGTTTTCCCGGACTAAACTGGCCTCCTACGGGGGAAAAAGTCAACTGCATCAGTTTTCCCTGAGGGTGAGACCCAGCAGGTTTAAAGACTTTCCTGTGAAGTCTCTGGGCTCTGTTTTTCTTATCCTGCCCAGTATATGGCGCTTGTCTGCCTCCAGGTTCCACCAGCAGAAGATGATGCAGCACCTTTAAGTTTGGAATGCTCTCCCTGCTGGGGGCGTGGTGGAGACAGAGGTGAGGTTGTAGGCTGGTTTTAATGGCTTCAAATTGCCACGCCCTGGGGTCTGAACTCCTTGAGGGAAAGATTCCACCTGAGTTGGGCTTCACCCCTCCCCTGGGGAAGGCACAGGTGGGAGACAGCCCTGGAAGCCTTCCGTTTCTGCCTATGCCTGGGGCAGTTGCAGCCTGAGAAGTCCCGCCGCTGAATCCAGAGGCAGCCAAGTCTCTGTAGAAACACAATCACTAAAACCTCCATTTCCTCCCCTTTCCTCTTTTTCTGTGAGCTCAATGAGTGACCTCCGCCTTGACCAGGTTTAGAGTCTCTTTCCCTTCCCTCTGGGAAGCCGCCTGTGGGCGAGGGGCACCGGTCGCTGTGACTTGGGGAACTCACAGTTCTGGGAGGCTCGCAGCCAGTCCAACTGGTCCAGACTGGGGTATGCTGTGTGTCCAGTCACTGATGTGGCTCCAGGAGCTGTTCTGTACTGTTTCTGGTTATTTAGTAGTTGTTCTGGAGGACGCACTAAAATGTGCACATTGCTAAGCCACCATCTTGGCCCCTCCTCCTGTTCCTATAGCTTTGATTCTTGAAGACGATTGTATAACCATAGAGCTTTTACAATGTGACCACGTGATTGTGAAAACCTTGTGTCTGATGCTCCTTTAATCCAGGGTATGGACAGATGAGTAAAAAAAATAAGGATAAAAATAAATAATTGTGGGGTGAACAGGAAAAAAATGGGTAGATTGAAATACTAGTTGTCAATGAAAGAGCAGGGTAAGGAGTACAAGATGTATGAGTTTTTTCTTTTTCTTTTTATCTCTTTTTCTGGAGTGGTGCAAATGTTCTAAAAATGATTGTGGTGATGAATACACAACTATGTGATGATATTGTGGTCCATTGATTATATAGGATGAACTGTATGTATATGAATATTTCTCAATAAAAATATTTTTAAAAAGACATTATACTCAAAAAAAAAAAACCTTATGCAGAAGGAAATCCTACTGATGTGTTTCTGATTTAAATAGTGTGAAAACATTTCTAAAAATAATTTTTTCAAAAATGTTGAGTGACTTACCTAAGCTACCCAATAGGCTAGGAGCAAAATCTAGACTAGAAGCATTCAAGACTCTTGGTCAAGTGCTCTTACCTCTGAATCATATATGGTACTGACTTATCCAAAAACAGACACACCCACCAGAGAAATTCATTCACTCAACAATGTTTAGTGAGCACCTACTATGTGCCAAAGTGTTCTAGAGCTAGGCATACTATGGTGCACTCAGTGGAGCTACATTACAGACAAGTAAAATATTGAAATTTCAAATAGCTATGGAGTAAATAAAACAGTGTGATGCAATATGAAGGGAAGGAATAGGGCCTTACTGTTTGGTGATCAGGGAAGGCCTCCATGGGGAGGTGGCATTTGAGCTATATGAGACAAGAAAGAGTCAGCCATGCAAATATGTGGATGCCAAAGCATTCCAGGCAGAGGATAGCAAGCGCAAAGGCCTAAAGCGGGAAGGGAGGCTTGCATCAGAAGAGTATAATGTGTGAGAGTCAAAGGACAAGGGATCAACAGATAGGCAGACAAAAGCCAATAATGTCCAGTCTTGTAGGTCATTGAAAGGAGTTTGCATCTTACTGTAAGTAAGAGACAGAAGGACTAAATCTTTTTACTTGTTCCCCATTCTCCCACAGTATATTCATGTGGATGTGGTCAGAATGTATTCCTCAGTGTTCATTAATTAAAAGATAATACTGATGCACTTGAACATTGTCATCAGGTGATAGCTCCCAGCAATGATAGAAATGCATTTGATTTTCCAAGGCAAAGCAATTGAGTCTCCTGTTAACATTTAGGGGCACTGACAGCACTTGCACTGGGTCCTGTGATTAATGCAGATTTAATCGGTCTGTCTGATGGACATTGGTACAGAGCTGTGGCAGTGCCCCTGTGGATGCCAACACACTGACTGGTGAACACAACAGAACTATTGTATGGCTGAAGCCAATAGAGCACTGGACCAGTTCACCCCAGAGGCACTGAACAGTTATAAATAAGCTCCCTCTGACTGGCTCCAGTCACAGTGACTGTTTATTAATTGTGCCAATGAATGAAGCTTCTTTGCATCGGTTGGACCCAATTGGCTGGCCCAGATCCCACACCACATAACTAATGCCACATTCTCTTGGAATATTTCCAAACTGACATGTGGCAGGCAGAGAGATTCTAAATGAGTTCATCACCACCGGGGCTCTGACAAAAAAAAAAAAAATTTCAAATTAATGCAGAACAATGAGTCGGCTAAACAACAGACAGCTGCTGTCTTCCTGCCCCAGTACATCATTCATTGCTGGAAATTGTGTTCAATCAACTATGACAAGGAGGCTCTTGAAATACCTGACTGTGTGTAAGATCTGGAAATCTTTACTCAAGCACCTTGGCCACCTTCCTATTTGGGGTAATTATAATCTGTATATCAAGAATTTCCTCTGCCTTAGGTCTGTGAGGGGACAATCTGATGGGGTCTCAGCACTCCCAATTTCAACTCCTCACCCCAGCAGAACCTTTACCTGTGGTAGTGTTAATTAGAGAAGTTTCTCACACACACGTAATCAGAGCTCAATAGGTTTTTTCCTGTACACATGGAATTTTTATACCTACCATTAGAAAGGTATGAGCCTATTAAATAAAACAATACTCAATTAGAAGAAGGAAATGTATAATTCACTTCACTATTAGGCATTCATGGCATAAGTTTATTGGTTTTGGCGTCACTGGGGAACTCATTATGATTGACTCTGCTTGGAGTGCAGCACAAACAAGGGACCAGCTCCATTTCCTGGGCTTTGGGGAAAGGGTGGAGAAAAGGGAGCTGTAATGCTGAAGGAACAAGGCAGCTGGAGAGAAATTAAATTGAGGGGACAGAGGTGGTCTAGCTAAAATGAGCATCTCATTAAAAAAAATATATATATATATATATATACCCATAGACACACATATACATACATGCATGTACTTATACACATGCATTTTAAATATATATATATACCCATATACATACATGTACATACTTATACACTGTTCTAGTTTGCTAGCTGCCAGAACACAATATACCAGAAATGGGACGGCTTTTAAAAAGGGGAATTTAATAAATTGCTAGTTTACAGTTCTAAAGCTGTAAAAATGTCCCAATTAAAGCAAGTCTATAAAAATGTCCAAATTAAGGCACCAACAAGAGCTTACCTTCACTCAAAAAAGGTCGATGAAGTTCAGGGTTTCTCTCTCAACTGCAAAGGCACATGGCAAACATGGTTATGCCTGCTAGCTTTCTCTCCAGACCTCTTGTTTCATGGAGCTCCCCCAGGGGTGTTTTCCTTCTTCATCTCCAAAGGTCTCCTGCTGCAATGTGGGCTCTCGGCGTTATGGCTCTAAAAAAGGGACTCTTCAAAATGTTTCCTCTTTGAAAGGATCCAAGTAAACTAATCAAGACCCACCTGGAACAGATGGAGTCACATCTCCATCTAATCCAAGGTTAACACCCACAATTGGTGAGTCACATCTCTGTGGAGCTAACCTAATCAAGTTTCCAACCTACATTATTGAATAGGAACTAAAAGAAACGGTTGCTCCCACAAGATGGATTAGAATTAAAACATGGATTTTCTAGGGTGCATAAATCCTTCCAAACCAGCACACACACGTATACATACACATATACACAATGCATGTATTCAGCATGAGAAAGCCCCTCCCCATTGCAGCCCCACCTTCCTTCCTAAACTGTCCTGGGCTTCATTCCCCTTCAGAGCGGAGCTTTGAGGAAATCCAAACTTCTTAGGTTGTGTGAGTTTGGAGACGTTGAGTCTATTGCCAATACAAGACTTTGCCCTGGCTCTAATTTGAAATTCAGAAAATATGACACCCCTATAACTGGAAGTTCATCGTAGTCAAATTTTATTGGCAAAGAAAGGTTAATAGGGCAGGGGTCCACTGTGTTGTATAATTCAAGTTCTCCTTCTTTGTGCCTCTTCCCTACAAGAGATGACCGGCCTTTAGCATTCAGATACCCCAGAAGAGGTAATGTTTAAAATAGCTACGTGCTCTCTATTATCATAACAACTCTGCATCCTATTTGTACGAAGGACAGGATAATATCATTCAATTCCCTGGGAACTTGTTCGTAAAGATCAATCTCAACCATGGCTTGTGGATGGACTTTTCTTTTTTCTCTTCCCTCTCACTCTCTTTTAATATCCATTTTCTCTAGCTTCCCTGAAGTTCTGAGCATAGCTCCCAAAGGTAAAAACGGGTTAGGTAACCTGGAAAGAGAGGCTTTCTCCTGTGAAGAGTGATTTTTCTAGTCAAACTAGAGTCAGAAAGAAAAACTCCTTAGGTCTTGGCTAGATACAAGTTTCAGGAGTCTTAGGGAATGCTGTTAAAGAGAAATATCCTCAGGGAAAATTGCTATAAACAGAAACAAAAAAAAAATCCTTTCATATCCTGGCAAGTGAGTACGCACTCTCGGAAGCACAAATTGGCATTGAAAGTTCAATAAGTGGGGCGGGCCACGGTGGCTCAGCAGGCAGGAATGCTTGCTTGTGATGCCAGAGGATCTGGGTTCAATTCCCCGTGCCTGCCCATGTACAAAGAAAAGAAAAAGAAAAAAAGAAACCACTAAAAAAAAAAAGTTCAATAAGTATACATTCATCAAAGGCAAAAGAGAAAATTCAGGCAGAAGAAGGGAGCTCAGGGTAACGAGAAGCTGCCAGTGGAAGAGTATTCAAAGACAGGAATAAAAACCAGTCCAGAGCACAGGATGACAAAACGCGTGACGCCAGAGTCCACACAATATTTTTGTGTAAAGATGCAAACTTTCCCAGATTTCAAAGAGACGGCACACTCATTTTACTGGTTTAGGTAAAAAAAAAAAAAAAAACACTAGCGTTAGGTCTTGCAGTCCATGAATTTCACAGAGCACTTAGGGAAAGAAAATGCTAACTACAGTAGGTAATTATCTGTTAGGAACATGGTTAATGATTATGTTCAGAAGATGTTAACAATCAAGCTTAAGGAAAAGCTTGCAAGAGTTTCAAAGGGGTCCCTCCAGGCTACGTGATGGTAATGTGGTCTGAGGAGCCTGCTTTTAATGCAAATGCCTGTTGTCATGGTGACGGGATAGCACCCGCCTGTTCACCCACACACAACCCCCCACCCCCACCCCCATTTTGGTACAATAAACTTAGTTCATGATGGATTTTGTAAGTACCCAAATATGGAAAGGAATAACCCATATGCTCTTATCCATCAATTGCTCTACGAAGACCTAGAATTCCAAAAGTGAATCCTAGGAAGTGTTTGGAACAGAACAAAAGAAACAGAGAGCCCACTAAGAATCCTCACGCCAAAACACACACACGAGGTCTCCCATTTCCGAAATTCAACAGTTTTTGCTCACAAAACTGTTTTGCACTGAAAACATCATCCTTGGGTTTTTCTCTCTCTCTTTTTTTTTTTTTTTTTGCTCATCTCTTCTATTTCATTCATAATAAAGGAGAATAGCATTTTAGATTTTTTGAGATGCCTCAGAGATAAACGCTCACCGGGGTTAGCAATGATTTATGAGGGTCAAGTAATAAAGAATAGGAATTTCATTTATTTTATTGCCTGTTTACCTCCTAGGAGAAGAGACAGCTGGTAAATCATTTTGGTGGGTGAGTAAATTGGTGGTGGGGGGGGGGCTTTTTGTTTGCTGAGGCCAAGAAGAAATCACAGCTTGGAAAAAGATTCAGAGGATGGATGCCTCCTTCACCCACCCCCTTCTGAGCAGGATTGCTTGCAAATTCCATCAGGAAGAAAGCTGTTGATTCTTCCCTTTAGAAGTCCCAGAGAAAAGCAAGGGCTTTGAAAAGGCTTCTCTGCATTGTTTCGGTGAATTTTAGTCCTCTTAATTTCTAAATACTTCCTTATCTCCAACCTAAATCCTTACAGTTAATATTAGTCATAACTACTACTCTCCTACCCCTGTAAAGTCTACCTCTATGTAACACGGACATTCTTTGTACAGTTCCAATTCAAGAACTGGATTTCTTTGGGATTTCAGGTCAGTTCCACTAAAAGAAAAACTTCTCATGTGATAGGATCTCACTTTGATTGAGGGATTCAGAGAGTAAAAGAGAGTTCCGCGGAGGGAGTAGAAAGGGGAAGCTTACATAGGGTAAAGCAGAGATGAGCAAGGAACTGCTCTGCTTGTATGACATGAAGTTTCCATTTCACATAGTGAGGTCTTACAGAGTGGGGAGCAGATACAGATGGGAGAGTATGGTATGTTCAATCCGATAAACTATCTCTCCGGTGCCTAAACTGTTTTATCACCAGGTATTGCCTATATGCAGTTCTGTAGGATGCGTTCCATTGTTCCAATTTCTTGGAAAGCCTCCGTGAGCCAATTGTTTTTGTCTTCAGGAAAATTCTTTCTAGGAAAGTAGTCCCCCCCGCAGCTCCCAGGGCTGAAGACCATTTTCTTTTACTTCGTTCCTGAAAGAGCCTAAATGATTCTCACTAGAATAGAAGGGCCACCACTTACTCTCAGTCAGTTGACAAGATATGGACATTTCTTTGCTCTTTTACACAAAACATTAAAATTTCTGATGTCCTAGAGATCAGCCCTTTTTCAAGGTGGCATCATTATTTTGGTGATCAAATAGGTAAGGATAAATGTTTGTATTCTGCTGGGGCATGATTTTGCCTCAAAACATTCCATAAATACCCAGTGTCTCATCCTGCCCTCGTTCTGTTTCTTTTGCATTATGGCTCCAAAGCTAAAGCAATAAGGAGAAATGCTGCTTGGGAGAAGTGTGCAAACCTCTGCCTTTGTCTTTTGCTGTTCATCTACTGGCTGCATGCTCCCTACAGACGGGTGTGGACGTATGCACACGTGTGTGTGTGTGTGTGTGTGTTTAATGGACCCACACAGTGCTTTTAAAATTTTCAAATTAGTTTCCAACATTAATGTGGTAATTTTCAGATAAAAATCTGGATTTCGGGTTTTTCCTTAAAAATGTGAAAATCTAGCCACAATTGCCTATATGGCCACAAGTGGAGGTCCTTGGTGACTTTACCCTTTAATGGGGCCCTCATACTCCAGTTTCCCTAGTCCTCACTAGGTCTTACTCATTATACCCTGCCACTTAACTCGCCTAAGTTGCCTGCCCAACCCCTTTTGGTGCATCTGTTACTTTATTCTAGCTTGAACTAAGCCTTCACACCAAATTGGAATCAGCCTTTCAAAGACAGCCCTCTTTTTCTTTTGCTGTGTGAAATTTGTAGGCTTTTTATTCTCAAAAGGATGTGTCTTAGTGGGAATTTAATAACCATCATTGCGCCAGACTTAGCAAAGGGACAGATTTCACAGAGGGTCTCCAATAATGAGAATCAGTACAAGGGGCAAGTCCCCTCTGGAAGTCCTCTTTGGCTCTCTGGACACCCATAGACTGGGACCTTTTCTGTGACTGAGGATCCTTCTCTCAAGGCCATTCAAATCACCTCAGGGCACCTTCCTCTTCCACCCACCTGTCCTCTTTGGGCTTGTGAAAGGGCACTTGATTCCTGAAGGGAGCACACGGGGCCTGCAGAGCTCTTGAGAAACTAGAGAGTTGGGAGAACTTGAGGTAGATGAGATAGGGAAGGAGGGAGGGGAAAGTGACCCTAAGACCCATACAAGAAGTTCCTTTTGGGGAGCTCACACCTAGCCCTTACACACCTAGCCCATACACACCTAGCCCTTACACACCTAGACCTCACTCAGGTCCTGAAAAGAACCAAAAGTGCAGCTCATCAATCCCTTATTAGCATAACCAGAGGGGGAAGGACCCCTCCCAGTCCTTGTAATGCCTGAATCCCAATCTCAGAGCACTTCTCCTTTGGAGAACGCCCACCATCACCCCCTCTCAGTGTGTCTTTTTGTTATGCATTAAACTTTTGGGGTCATATGCACTGACTAGTCCTTATGTTATTTGACTAAACCAACTGACTAGTCCTCGAATTCTTTCCTGCAACTGAGTCAAGAACCCTCACAGTGCCGGCCCTTCCATGAGGTCTCAACTTCTCTAAGAACTCCCAGGGTTATCTGTCAAACTGATGTAGGAAACCATTAAAGAATGCAGAGACGAGAAGAATCCTACTTGGACCTTCCTGGAACTGTCAAGAGGCCCTTGAGAAACACTGGTTGACTAACCAAAGATGGGTAGTAAGCCTTCCTGGGCAGAAGATAAAGAACAAGGTCAAAAGGGTTTCTGCTTCCTGATATTAGTCATTAATATGCATTGCTTTTTTGTAGTCCAGTAAATTTCGTTTGCTCCTATGATGGCTGAAAAATGATTGCAAATTCTTTACCACTCCTGTTCTTGAATCTGAGCCAGTCCTAGGACTTGCACTGGATGTGATGCTGGGTAGCTTCCAAGACTGAACCTTAAGACATCTACAGCTTCTACCTGTATGCATTGGAATGTTCCCTCTTGGGGAACATACTGTGAGAAGGCCATGCCATATGGAGAGTTCACGAGGAGGACAACCAAGGTGCTTTTGTTGACAGCCCAGGTGAGCTTCCACCTGACAGCCAGTACCAACAGTCAGTCATTTGGGTGAACTGTCTTGGAGCCTCCAGAGGACCTCACTTGGAGTAGAAGATCTGCTCTATTAGCTAAGCTTGTCTAGAGAGACAGAATCAGCAGAAAATATCCATAGATATAAAATTTATAAGTGACTCATGTAACCATGGGAATGTAGAATCTAAAATTCGTAGAGCAGGTTGTGAAGCTGACGATTCCAATGGATGATCTGGATGAACTCCACAGGAGAGGCTCACCAGCCAAAGCAGGAAGAGACCCTGTCTCTTCTGAACCCTCCTTAAAAGGCTTCCAGTGATTACATTATATGTCATTCATTGCAGAAGACACTCCCCTTGGCTGATTACAATTGCAATCAGCTGTGGATGGAGCCAATGTGATCGTGATTTAATTCTATGAAATGTCCTCATAGCAACACACAGACCAGCACTTGCCCAACCAGACAAACGGGCACCACCACCTGGCTAAGTTGACACATCAACCTGACCATGACACCTGCCCAGCTGTCTGTTACTGCTTTAAATCACTAAATTTGGGAGCAGTTTGTTATGTAGCAGTAGATAAAACAATTCCTTGTGATAACAGTATATGGTACATACTATTATCATCTCTTTCACAGATGAGAAAACTGAGGCACAGAGACTAAGTAAATACTGTGTTCGCAGAGCTGGTAGGCAGTAGAATCAGGTTTCATACTCACTTTGGAATCTGATTCCAAAGCCCATGTTCTTCACCTCTATCCTATACTGTCTCAAAGAGTTTGTGATTTAATGGAGAACTACAAAAAACAGTCAGAGACCTCAAATATATATACAACCCATGAATCTGAATCTTGTAGTCATTTAGGAGCTGGGGAGACAGTACATCTCAGACAAGCCTGGCAGAAAACAGACCATTGCCTGATTAAGATAATGAAACACAGCCATAGTTCCATTCAATTCTACTGATATTCTAGTGCAGAGCTGAACAAACTTCAGCCCAGTGTCCAAATCCCACCCACTGCCTGATTTTATAGAGTTCTGTTGGAACGCAGCCATGTCCATTCATTTATATATTGTCAATGACTACAATATATAATGGCAGGGTTGAGTAGTTGAGGCAGAGATAGTATGGCCTGTAATGTCTAAAATATTTAACAGAATATGGAAACAGTTTGCCAACCTCTACTCTAAGGCAGTAGTTATCGATCTTTAGACTGTATCAGCATCACCTAGACTCAGTAAGTATTGGATGAGGCGCAACAATTTGCATCTCTAACAAGTTTGCAGGGATGGTAGCAGCCTCTAAGATGGCATGCAATCATTCCCACCTCCTGCTACTCACACCCTTTTGTAATCCCCATCCCCTGAATGTAGGATGAACTTACTGACTCACTATAACAAATAGAATATGGTAGAAGCAACGGGATGTCAATTCCAAGTTTAGGTTGTATAAAGACTGTGGCTCCCACCTTAATGTTCTCTCATTGTCTCTTGCATTGTTTGCCCTGGGGGAAGCCAGTTTCCATGAAACAGCCCTGTGACAGCTGGATCCTTTCCCTGGCCCATGGAGGGAAGCCTTCCGATGGGGTCCCAGCCCCTGTTGACAGCTTACCTGCAACCTTGGGAGAGGCCTTGAGCCCAAGGGGCCTGGGCAAACAACACCCAGATTCCTGACTCACAGACACTGTGAGATAAATGTTTGTAGTTTTAAGCTGCTAAATTCAGGAATGACTTGTTAAACAACAATATATAACTAACACACCAAAGACTATACTTAGTTTGGTTGTAATAGAAGAGCTGTTTCTTCCGTCTTCTAACTTGGTTAGACAGGGAAATGTGGGTCTGTGATATTTCCAAGTTCTAGAATGTTATAGAAGCATCTGACATTTCTAAGTTCTAGAGTGTTATGGAAGCATCCTTCCAGACTCTTTTCGCTGTATTCACAGCAGAGTCTAGTTTGCTATGTTGACCCTAGTCATCAAAGAGCCCCACCTCCTCCCACAGCCTCCTGCTGCCCATAGCTTTGGGAGACTGTCAGGAGATGGGAATTCTCAACTCCAAGGAAAGAGGTGGGCAACTTCGGTTAGTGTGGAGAGCACAGCAAAAGACAAGGCCCAGCAAAATGTGGGAGGTAGAAAAGTATTCCTTTGAAAGCCCTCATTCCATCCTGGCAAGCAGCCTCAGGGTGAGGCAGGTTAGATAAGGAAGGAGGGAAGGGGAAGTGACCCTAAAATCCATAACAAAAAGTTCCATTTGGTGCATACACACCTAGCTCTCACTCCTTCACCCCACCTCCACCCCCGCCTGCACACCTAGCCCTCAATTCAGGGCACCTGCAAAGAACCTGTGAAAGGGCAGCTCATCCACCCTTCATTAGCTCAGCCAGAGGGGGAAGGGCCCCTCCAAATCCTTATTCAAGAATACCAATCTCAGACAGCTTCTCCTCCCCTTTGGAGGATGCCTGCTCTCATCTTCCTTCGAGCACGTACTTCCGCGTCACACGAAAGTTTTGAGCTGTACACACTGGCTAGTCTTTGGATTCTTTGGCTGTTCACACTGACGAGTCCTTGAGTTCTTTCCTGTGACTGAGTCAAGAACCCTGACCATACCAGCTCTTGGTTGAAGTCTCGATTTCACCGAGAACTCCTGGAGCTGTCCAGCATCAAGGAAGGAGCTGACCCTTTCTCTGAACTATCAGTGAATTCACAAGAAGCTGCCAACCAGCAGCTCATACATACCCTCCAAGAAAGCAGAGATCTTTGTCTGTTTTGTTCACTGATATATACAAGCACCTCAAACAGCTACTGACCTAAAGAGGGCACTCAGTAAGGATCTGTTGAATTTAAATGTTGCTACCCCAGGGTGGGACCTGACTCCGGCAAACCCCAGGGTCCTTCCTCCTTTCCCTCCCCCTCCCCCGTCTGCTTGCCCTGGGAGTCTGGCTCTGAGGAAGTACTTGGGAGACACCCTGATCAGCTCAGCCAGCTCCTCCCATGGTGGAAATAGGCTGACACGAGGCCCCTGATAGATTTCTCGACCAGGAGTCGAAGAGACCAAAACTCAGCTAAAGGAGATTTTATTGTCAGGCTATGCGCAGGCAGGCAGTGAGCAGGGGAAGGGGTACAGCTTATATGGGATGGCTGGAGGGAAATAGAGAAAGGGAGGTGGTGGGTTTTCTTTGTTTAGCTTGGGAGCGGGAAGTTGGCAGGTGCTTATTGGTCGGTTTAGAAGCAGGGGCCTAAGTGGGGAGTTATTGCAGGCTTGCAGCTGCTGGGGGTGTAACTGTTGGAGGACAGATGTTAGGTACGGGGAGCTCTAGCAGGAATGCAGCTGCCGGAAGAGGATGCCCGGACACTCGCACGATTGCCGTGTGGGCTGGTGCTGGTTTGGTTTTTCACGGGGCCTCCTGGAGGTATGGGTGGGGGAAGTTTATTGGAATATTTGCTAGGGGTTGGTCACATCACGGGGGAAGGGGCTGCTCACATCACGGGGGAAAGGAGTCTACCTAACAGCGCCACCTTCACACCACCCCACACTGCAGAGTCAGCAGGGAAGGGGAGCGCCCTTGTATCGCCTGGAAGGAAACTGATATGCAAAGGATGCAAGCCACCTCTGAGAAGTTTCAAACCCCCAGCCCTAAACATTGACTGACTGTCTCCATTGAAAAAGTATAAGAGACCAGAAGAGAAAGGACTCAGTGTAGGTCCAGTATTAGGAATCAGGAAATACAAAAGGGTGTTTTGCACGTATACACACAGCAATGGGCCTAGGGCTTCACTCTACTAACTTTAGAGGGAAATAAATCATATTCATTTAACAGACACAGTGGAGGGATGTGCTGGCACAGCGCCTGACACTCAGTAAGCACTTAATAAATATTTATTGAATGAATACAAGTGATCTTAAGCACAGCAATTATTTCTTAAGTGCAAGAGGAGAAAGTTAAAATCATATTTGTGAAGCCAAGTGTCCTCTCGTCTCCACAAGCTACAGATATAAAAGAGTAAGTAGAGAGAAAGGAAAGAGAGGTATCATTAGAGCCCTCTGCAGAAGCTGAAGAGGCTCTCACCGCTTTGTGACTTGGGTCAAAGCACTTAACCTCTCTGGGCCAGCAGCTGCGTCTGTGGTAAAATGGAAGCGCTGGGCTTGATCTCTGGGTTTCTTCCTCTTCAAAGCTAATTCCGGAGTTTGGCTGTGAAAGGAGCGCTGTCCTGACCTTATCTGGAACAGTGAGGGGCGGCCGTTGTCATTCAAATCGGGGAAATGGCCTTTTATTCAACTTCCAGCTCGGGCCGAGGCGCTCCGTTGACTCGTTTGCAGAATAGAGCAGATTTCAGCACGTGCTGAAGCATTTGGAGGAGGCTGGAGAGGAGAAGATTCTGATGAAAACATGCCCCTGCGAAGGCATTATGCTTCCACGCTCACAACCACCGAAACTCCAAAGGCAGCAAGAGAAAAAGGAAATGGGCCAGTCTCGCTGGTTGCAGAGCCAGGTGTCCTCCTGTATGGAACGCCTACCTGACCTCTAAGTGCCGGGGGTGGGAAATGGAAAGTCGGAGTTGCTTTACTGCTTTCCCTATTTGCTGAGGAGGAGAAAGCAGAGGTGGGGCGGGGGTGGGGCGAGCACGGCTCCAGGGAAAGCAGGCTCCTTTGCCTCCGATTCTTGTCTTTCTAGTTTGGCAGGCAGTGAGAAATGACCTTCAGGAAAGACCCAAAGGAAAAGGTGGGAAAAGAAGTTCTTGAATGAAAAAGAGCCTAGTAAACCATTTTTTGTGTGTGAAAATAAAGCCCTTATCTCCAATGTCCTTAGTATTTGTGGCCAATACCAAGGACCTTGTTGTAAAAAGGATGCACATATAAAAGTCTATGCCGGAGAATTGCAGATATGTTAATAGGCATCGCTTGAGGAAAGGATGTGGTGCTGAAATGAGTTTGGGAAGCGATTTATCGCAGGACTTCTCAGAGCCTTCAGCTCTAATGCCACAGAAACTCAAACGAGAACTCTTGTTCTCTGACTTAGGGGTGATACACTTCTATCATTGGAAGGCAAATCTTGCAAATGAAAAAATTATCGTCCATAGTTTCAGAAGGGAAAACAACTAACATATGTTTTTAAATTATTCCTTGGGGAGAATAGAATTTATTATTTAGTTTAAATAGTGCACTTTTGCATGGAAGTTAGGAGACAAAAGATCTGGGCTTGATAATGTTGAAATACTTGCTAACAAGAGCTGTGGTTCGCAAATCTCTAGGATAAGAATAATAGCTACCGCTGGTGGAATGTTTGCTCTTTGCTGGGTCCATGCTGAATATCAATACCTGTATCATTACCTATTGATGTTTGGAGATACGTTATGTATGTATGTATTTATTTATATTTATGTTTGCACTTTTTTTCTATTTAATCCTTAGGACCCCATCTGAAGAGATACTACTGTTAGCCCCACTTTGTAGATAAGAAAACTGAGGCTCAGCTATTACCCAACCTGCCCAAAGTGATACATGCAGTGAAAGGCTCAGCCAGGGTGGAAGGCAGGCGGGGAAACTGCACAGTCACACCCCTCACAGGACGCCACCCTGCCCCCTAGAAGTCTCTGGACAACGGAGAACTCAGTAGAAGGAATTCTGGCATTGAAAAGTTGTGTTCTACATGACTTACAAGGTCTTTCCAAATGTTTATGATTCTAATTCCCCTCAACCTATAGAGACTAGTAATTATTGTATTTATAAAAGCATGCAGTTCAACTTTTAAAAATATTAGTGACCGGGGTCAGTAGCAGAATTCTTGCCTGCCAAGCGGGAGACCTGGGTTCAATTTCTGGTCTATGCATTTCCCAAAAAACAAACAAGCAAAACAAACGCAAATTCAACAAATGGTGCTGCAATAACAGGATACTCACATGGAAAAAGAGTGAAATGTGACCCTGTCATACAGCATGCAAAAAAATAAAAATAAAAAAGTATGCGTGACCCCTGCGTGCCTAGCACTGCAAATACTGCAAATGTTAAGGGGCAGGTGTAAAGTACCAGAAGGCGCATCGTTTAAAACAACAGAAATTGATTGTCTCACAGTTCTGGAGATGAAAAATCCAAAATCAAGGTGTCAGTGGGGCCCTGCTGCCTTGCCTCTTTTGACTTCCAATGTTTGTTGACAATCCTTGTGCTCCTTGCCTCATAACCACATCTGCTTCCATCTTCACATGGCTTTCTCCCCAGAGTCTGTGTCTAAATTTATTCCTCCTCATGAGAACACCAGTCCTATTGGATTAGGGGCCACCCTGATCCAGTCTGGCCTCATCTTAACTAATTACATCTTCAAAGGCCCTCTTTCCAGTTAGGGTCACATTCAAAGGACTAGCTGTTACGGCTTAAACAATACTTGGGGGGGAACACAATTCAACCCCAAGCAATAGCGAAGTAAAACTGTCTAATAGGGGAAATTTTTAGGTGGTATGAATGTTTCTATAATAAAAGTTAAATAATGATAATTTTAATAAAAGCTTAAGGTGGCAGCTGCCCTCAAGAAGCTGATGGTCCATAAGAGATGAGGGGACACACGGGAAGCATAAAACCCCTTAAGCCTGTACCACCTGTGCATCTAACAGGTGGGCCAGGCCTCAATTGCTGGGGGTACCTAGAGGATGCTGAGTTGTGTGGGGACCCTACTCTCCCCACCCACCCACCCAGGGTGGCTGCCGACCTGACATGATGTCACCAAGACCCTGTGATTGAGGTTGGTCATTTTGGCTGCCCAGCTGCTCAACTGCTTTCCTATGTTTGTATGAATGAAGCAGCAAATACTAGATGGTAGTGTATGCCCGACTTCCAAGGACCAGCTATGGCCACTCAATGCCCGAGGGCTTTCTCTGGTGCAGGAAAAGCGGGAGTGCTAGGTCATGCACGTGTCATCTACCCACCCAGCAACCCTCAGCCAATAGCTTGCTCTTTGCTGGGTCCATGATGTGTAAATAGCCCAGCTCCTTTGTTCCCCAGATGGGACAATGCTGAGGTGCAGGGCTACACTGTTTCCCAGAGTTCCCCAGCAGGATTAAGCTCTAGTTGCCCATGGAGGTAAATTGCTTGATAACAAACTCTTTATTGCTTCTTCCTGTTCCCTGTCTGACTTCCCCACTCCTCTACCAATATTTCCTTGGATCACCTTACACATTAAGTACTTGCCCTCATATAGTTATTTCAGGGTTGCTTCTGGGGAAACCCAGCCTAAGATGCTTGGTCTCCTGACCCTTGGCGACCAGGGCATATGACTTAGGTCCATAAAATTGAAATGCTTCCACCTGAGAGTTTTACCCCAGAGCAAGGGAAGAATCAAGGATGGTCTAGAATTCATCCTGAGGACTCTTATTGCAATTACTGAGACCTTGTTCTAACTTGCTTTGTCTACTCCAAAGCACAGTAAGCACTTACTCGTGTGACATAGATGCAATCAGACAATCAGGAAAAGAAATGGACAATCTGGACTTCCCCCAGTGAATGCAATCTTCACCATCAATGAACGCCTTTCATCTTTCAATTTTTCCACCTGGAAAATGGACGGTTACCTTGATTTGCTAGCATGGCAAAGTAAAGCGAGAGTCTCCAGTATCTAGAAGGTGGGGGCACAGGACCGGCCACAGAACCACCGTGCAGCCCCAGGGGTGGCAGAGACTCCTTCTCCAAGCTGCTCCTAGGGCATGATTTTGGCCGTGACCCACCTGTTATGTTAAGAAAAATTTCCTTTCTGCTCAAGTTATCCAGACTTGGTTCTCCGGAGCCATCTAAATACACACCCCCATTCTTATACAATGATGCCTGGACTTGGTCCTCAAAACGAGCCAAGAATTTTACATTTGGAATTTTATTCCCAGAATTTGAGATTTGGAGAAGACATTTGGGGCAATGTCCACCCCACAGTGGGGTATAGGCAGAGGCAGATTTTTGACCATAGTAGTCTGTAAGCTGCCGGAATATGATATACCAAAAACGAAACGGCTCTTTAAAAGGGGAATTTATTGGGCCGTGCACTGGTGGCTCAGTGGCAGAATCCTTACCTGCTGTGCTAGAGACCCGGGTTCAATTCCTAGAGCCTGCCCATGTGAAAAAAAAAAGGGGGGGGGGTGGATTTATTAAGCTACAAGTTTACAGTTCTAAGGCTGTGAAACTATCCAAATTAAGGCAAGGCTATGAAAATGTCCAAATTAAGGCATCCAGGGAAAGATACCTTGGTTCAAGAAGGCTGATGACATTCAGGGATTCTCTCTCAGCTGGAAAGGCACATGGTGAGATCTGCTAGCTTTCTCTTCAATGGCTTCCCCAGGGCTCTGTCCTTTCTGTTGGCTCTTTTGGTTCTCGTGGCTTCCATGGTTCTCAAGCTTTTTCCAAAATGGTTCTTTCTTAAAGGGCTCCAGTAAGTAACCCCACCTTGAATGGGTGGGTCCCAGCTCCATGGAAACAATCAAAAAGCTCCCACCCAGCAATACTGAATAAGGATTAAAGAACTTGGCTTTTCTGGGGTATGCAACAGATTCAAACTGGCACATAGTTGAAAGCCAGTCTCTTTGAAATAAGGTATCTGAATTTAAAGCCATCACTTGCTGCTTTGTGACTCTGAGAAAGGTATTTAAACTCTCTAAGCCCCCATTCGTCATCTATATAAAGCAATAGGGATCAAGTAGGATGATCTACATAAAGCATTTCGTACAGTTTCTCAGGATGCTTTCAGCTCTAAATAACAGAAGACCATGATAAAAGTATCATCTTTTAAAAAAATAAGATATTTCTTATTTCACAAATAAGAAGTTTAGGATGTGGGCTGTTCTAAGGGTGTTGAACTGTTTTTTTTATGTTATCAGGGACTCAAATGCTCTCCATAATTCTTCTGTGCTATCTTTAATACATCTGCCTCAAAATGGTTGCAGAACAGTTGGAGATGCTCCAAAACAGCACAACCTCATGCAAAAACAACCTGCTGGAGAAGCAGAGGGCAGAGTCCCTCCTGAGAGACTCTATATAAAGGAGGAAAATCTTCCCCAGAAACCCTCTTACATCTCATGAGCCAGATTTGCATCACATTCCTTGTCTAAACCAATTTCTACCAACAAGAATCCATGTAAGATGATTGGCTTAGATAAAGGCAGCACGAACCAACCGGCACTGGGATACTATCACTGTACCAGGCTGCGTGGTGTTTTCCTAAATTCACGTCCCCCGGAACCTCAGACTGTGACCTTATTTGGGAATAGGATCTCTGCATATGTAATTGGTTAAGTTAAAATGAGGTCATTCCGGATTAGGGTGGACCCTAAATCCAATATGACCAATGTCTTTATAAGAAAGGGAGAGGCCACACAGATAAAGACACATAAGGAGAAAAACACATGAAGGCAGAGGCAGAGATTGGAGTTACTCTGCCAAAGCCAAGGGACACCAAGGGTGCCAGCACCACCAGAAGCTAGAAAAGGGAAAGAAGGATTCTTTTCTAGAAACTTCAGAAGAAAAGAAGCCCTGTCAACACCTTAATTTTAGACTTCTAGGCTTCAGAACTGTGATAGAATGAAATCCTTTTGTTTTAAGTACCCAATTTGTGCTACTTTGTTGCAGCAGCCCTAAGGAGCCAGTAGGGTCACTTTTCTGGAACACAAGAAGGCGAATGAACCAGATATCAACCAGACTTCAGGGCTCTGCCAGCAGGGAGGGGGTGGTGGGGAATGACTGCTGGGTAAGCATGAAAAGTCTCGACCATAGCTGTCAGGTACACAGAAGGTACTGAATAAACGCTGATTAGTTTTATTGTCATACACTCTTCTCTCCATTAGCCAATAGCAACTCCTTCTTTGGTTTAAGGCTTCTTGTCTCAAAAATGTAAGATTACCTATCAGTAAAAGTAACTCCGTCTTAACAATCATTTTCCATTTTACTATATAGGGAAGTTTTGTAAAAGGGAAAGGTGGTTTGGAGTTGGGCTGATAAGTGGAAGAACAAAGAAAGAAAGCAGGCAAAAAGATGAGCCTAGTAGAGTTAGAAGGTAAACTTGACAGACATTACAATTTTGCCTAGGGCCTGCTCCAAGCTGGGCTTAAAAGAATGGATTTTATACTTGTACTGTTCCTCATGAAATCCAAATTCCCACTTGTACTAAGTCTGTAAAGCAAAGAACGAGACAGAAAACAGATCCTATTAGGGCCTCTTCTAACATCTGTGCCTCTTATTGCACATTACTGAGGGCAGAGGCTTTGTCTTAACTTGTTCCTTCTAACCCGTGGCAGCCAGTACTGCAGACGCTTACCCGTGTGGGAGAAATGAAGTCAGATGATCTGGATAGGAAATGGCAGCTGGGTTTCCCCTGGTCTTGTCATGCGAATGCAAATCTTGACCCTCAGTGAACACATTTCACCTTCCAATTTACTCATTTGGAAGATGGACTAGCATGACAAAGTAAGAAATACTTGTTTCTTCAAGGAAAAAATTGGGTGAACAGTTTCCAAAGCTCCCAACTCAGGAGACAGCATCAAGTCTTCTACTTGCAGTCCTTCCAGTTATAAGGAAACTTCTCAGTTTAGCTGCAAAAATGGTTTCCTTGTAAGGCCATGAGAGGACCCTTGAACTCCACTGAAGGTTAATCAGGTTTCATCTGGGACAGTGTTACTGGACAAAGGTCGTGAATTCTTTTGCCTGATGCACTCAATAACCAATTCCCAAGACACCAGGGTTTCAAAGGTAGAAAGAGTTTATTGCTAGGCACATAGTAGGAGAGCAGGTGGCCTAGTGGCCCAAAATCTGTCACCCCAAACTGCAGTAATCCTGATAGTTTTATTAGAGAAAAAGATGGGCAAGGTTTAGGATAATGAGCACAGTGGCCCCAGATGATGTAATTAGAGGGGAATCTAACTATTGAGCATACGCAGATTGATTACACGCTTACTCACAAACTATATGTACGTAAATGGCAGAATGAGATAAAGGTCACTCGTAGGTTAAAGTCTAAGCTACTGTGCATGTCAGGTGGTCCCATTTTGGTTAGATCCAGTCTCAGTTATCAACACAATTTTGGATTTGGGGTGGGTTAGTTCTGGGCTGACCCAAGACCCTTCATTAACAAATATTAGGGGCTGTCTTTAGTGATCACAAGACTTTAAAGTTGAGAAACTGGGTAACTGGGTGCAAACAAAGGTGAGTCACAAGGCTTTTACAATCACAGGGGCAGAAGATAAGGGCTATACAATCATGAATCCAGATCAAGGCAGCTGGATTATAATTTAGAGATTTCAGGAATTTCCTTCTGTCTACTCCAGTATACCAGAAAGCAAAAAGGAGTATCTATATAATGATTCGATAGTCAAAATCATCCCTTATATCTGATGTCTTAGTTACGTGGGCTCCTGGGTGGGCTTTTCCTTCTCTCAGGGGCCTTGGGATGGCTGGTCCCTTGAGCCTGGCTTCCTCTACATTCTCCTAAACTTGATCTAATCCCATGTCGGCTCCTGAGTTCACAGGAGCTTTCAGCCTTGGTGCTCTCTGTTCACCAGCAACTTCCCTGTGACTTCTAACTCACATTTCACCCACAGAGAGAATCTGTAACTGGTCACTGTTCAGACTATGAATAAGCAACTTTCTCCCGCCCTAACATACACACCTCAGAAGAGGTGTAGCCCTCAACCTGCCAGCTGGGATCAGGCCACATGGGGTCACAGGACCCTTGTCTATGCAAAGGGGACATAGGGGCAGATTCTGAGCAGGGGATTTGGGGGAGCAGGCACCCCGAAGGATATCTAGTACAGAGAGAAAGAGACAAAGAGCATGTGCTCAACAGTATTGAGCCAGAAGAAGCAGAGAGGTTCTCTTTCTCTGAGAGACACCCCAGGAGGCAGAGAACACGGGTTGGATCTAAGGGATCATGGGTTTTGAAGGTCCCAGAATCTGTCTTCCTCCTTCCTCCTTGTTCACACCCCACTTTCGGAGTTTTGCTGCTAATCAATAAATATAAAATGCGATAATAAAGGGGGGAAGTCGTGAAGGTCACAGAGGCTCATTAAAGTCCATTCATGGGAGCCCTAGATGAAGTTTCTGCTTCCCTTCTAATTTGGCAAGTGAAAATCTCCAGAATTTTCCCGTCCACTTTTATTCCTTAGATTGGAACACAAATTTCTCTCTGCTTTCAGCCATAGATTTCTAGAAGTAAGAGAGTGCAAAAAGCGGCAGAGTCCACCTCTTCATTTTCACATGCTGAGAGCAAGACCCCAAAAAAGAACAGTGTGTCAAACCCATTTGCCAGAACATATCCTAGATCAGGTATCTGGCTTAGCTGCTCAGCCATGGGACTCAGAGGGGCCTCAGAGTCACACCACAGCCTTCCCAGGCACCAGACACAGGCAGCCGGGAGCATCCCTGAGCTGCCCCCTGCTCACAGCTGATGTGCATCAGAGCAGCGTCATTCTGGCCCTATTAGAAGCATCAGCCCTGGAGACAACCAGAGCAAGCCACTTGCAGCTGGCCAGATGCGGCCCACCTTCCTCAGCTAGTCTGCAATTTGAGAAAACCAAATCTGTTACTCTTTCTACTGTGTGAAATGGTATTGCTGTTCCTTCTCAAAGAGTACTGGCCAAAATCACTATCCATGGAAAATAAGTCAAGGTAGCATTGCAAAATCACAAAGGTGAAAATGAAGCAAACTGCACGCAGGCTCCCTGAAGGAAGTTGTTCTAGTTTGCTAGCTGCTGAAATGCAATATACCAGAAACAGAATGGCTTTAGAAAAGGGAATTTAATAAGTCGCTACTTTACGGTTCTAAGGCCGAGAAAATGTCCAAATTAAAACAAGTCTACAGAAATCTCCAATCAAAGGCATCCATCCAGGGAGAGATACCTTGGTTCAAGAAGGCTGATGAAGTTTGGGGTTTCTTTCTCAAGTGGAAGGGCACATGGTGAACATGGTCAGGGTTCCTCTTTCATCTAGAAGGGCACATGGCGAGCACGGCATCATCTGCTAGCTTCTTCTCCTGGCTTCCAGTTTCATGAAGCTCCTCGGGAGGCACGTTCCTTTTTCATCTCCAAAGGTCACTGGCTGGTGGACTCTGCTTCTCGTGGCTATGCCACTCTGCTCTGCTCTCTCTGAATTTCTTTCATTCTCCAAAATGTTTCCTCTTTTATAGGACTCCAGAAATTTATCAAGACCCACCCAAATGAGTGGAGACAAGTCGTCATCTAATCCAGTTTAGCAACCACTCTTGATTAAATCACATCTCCAGGGAGATTATCTAATAACAGATTCAAACATACAGTATTGAATAGGGATTATTCTGCCATTATGAAATAGGGTTTTGATTAAAACATGGCTTTTCTAGGGTCCATATATCCTTTCAAACCGGCACAGAAGTGAAGACCAGTGCATGGACAAAATCTGTCCCAAATCTGAATGAAAGAATCTAGACTGTTAGTTACTGCCTTTCCCCTTGGTTATCTAAGAAATGGGCAACCCGGTCTGTGGAGAAAACAGAAGTGGGCACAGACACTGAGTCCTTTGCTCACTAGCTGTGTGGCCTTGGGGAGATAAGTCAACTTTTCTGGGGCACCACTCCCTCATCCACATAGTTTAGGACTGTTGTAAGAACTAGATGATGTGGTATCTGTGCCAGCACAGACCTGGCAGACCTCAAGGGCTGGCATGAAGCAGGTACTAATGAAACAGAGTTATCCTCACCGTGATTCGGCTGCATTGTGCCCAGTTGCTACCTATCACAATTACCGAGCTAAGCTAGCTGTTTCAACAGGGGGGACCTGGGGTTTCGTTGGACAGAGCCACTGGAATTCATGTCCCACAGCCAGCCCGAAGCCATCACTGGATACTTGTTTTTCTAATGCTGAATTTCGCAACTTTGACACTATCGACATTTTAGACTGGGAAGTTCTTCGTTGCGAGGGGGCTGCCCTGTCCATTGTAGGATGTTCATTTCCATCCCTTGCCTCTACTCACTACATGCCTCCAGCACCCACCCACTAGTTGTAACAAAAACTGTCCTTGGATATTGTCAAATGTCCAACAGGGGGCAAACATGGCATCTGATTGAGAGCCACTGGTCTAACGAAATGCTTGTATGGGTTTCTTAAGCAGGATCAAAGAATCTACCCATTGTTTCTGGTTAGAAATCATATGCCCAAGGTTATCTTTTAGTGGTAAACCAGTGCAGAAATTAATTTCAAATGTCTAGAAACCGTGCATTCCAAGAGATGAGAACTCCTTTACAAGGCTGCTTCAATGCCCCACTAATTCATGTAGAATTCAGCCCTGCTTGGATAAAATGGTGAGAGGAGCAGGAGGTTTAAATCTCCAGAGCATTCTCAGGAGCCCCTTGGCCCGGTTAGACCTCGTGTCAGTCCAGTGCAGGCAGAGGCCCCCACGAGCGCCCACAACTCACACAGAAGCATTGTTTCCAAGGGTATTTATCACTCACTAGTTCAGCAGGACCAAGACATTGTTCCGTCCTGGGGGTCTGCCTGCGCAGGGGCCCCTTTCAAAAGAAAGGAACTTAAAAAGATAAACGAGTGAGGAAAGAATGGGGTCAGATGACCTGTGTGGCCCAGGCTTTAGCCCAGTTCTCCCCAAACCATTCAAAACAACTAACAACAAAAACAAAAACACAGTAGGGTGTGATTGAGACCCACCTGGCCCAGGAATGCGGTTGCCTGGTTCCCTGGCACACTCACGGCTGGCTCCCTGGGTTGCCTTCTCCAGGAATACCCTGGGAGAACCCTCTGAGCTCCCACCAAGGTTTAGTACCTTGAAAATATGCAGAAACTGGTCCTTTCTGCAGGCAGAGAACTAAAGTGGCTCCTTAGTGAGTCAAGAGAGGCAATCCCACATCAGCCACAGGAGACATTAAAGAGTGCTCTGAGAAGTGCCTGGAAAAGGAGAGAAGGAGGGGTGGAAAAGAGACAGGGGGAGAAGTCAAGGGAAACATAAGGGAAAGAAAGCCTGAAAGAAGAGATTCATCGAGCACTTATGCACCCACGAAAAGATCTTCCTTAAATGTTTCCCCCTTAACTTGCCACCGTGGCCTTGGGAGGGAGGTATTGCTGTTCCCAGTTTTGTCAACAAGTAAACTCAGAGAAGAGAGGCGTTTGGCCAGCTGAGACTAGAAGCCAAGTCTGTCCAGTTGCAAAGCTCTTGCTCTTACACTAGCAGGGACTCTCAGCCCTGCTGGCAAAGTAGAATCACCTTAGAAACTTAAGAAAAATACCATCGCCCAGGCCCCAGATCTGAGCAAGTAAATCAGAATTCTGGTGATGCAGTTGGGCATATTTTGTTTTTGCTTGTTTGTTTCAACTTTTTATTTTATTGTATAGTATAACAGCTATACAAAGCAAAGAAAGAAAAAAGAATCATTTTCAAAGCATTCTTCAACAAGTAATGACAGGACAGATCCCAGAATTTGTCACGGGCTACCACATGATCCTCTCAGAGTTTTCCTTCTAGCTGCTCCAGAATATAGGAGGCTAGAAGGCATGCATTTTTTTTTTTTTATCATCACAATCGACTAATTTTTCCTTTTCTGTGAAAAATAACATATACACAGAAAAGTGATAACTTTTGAAGCACAGCACAACAATTAGTTGTTGAACAGATTTCAGAGTTTGGTATGGGTTACAATTATACAATTTTAGGTTGTTACTTCTAGCTGCTCTAAGGTACCGGAGACTAAAATAAATATCAGTGTCATGATTCAGCACTCACACTCATTTATTAAACCCTACTTTCTCTGTATAACTCCACCACCCCCTTTGATCTTTCTCCCACTCTTTAGAGGTATTAGGGCTGTGGCCATTCTAACTTTTTCATATCAGATGGGGCTGTCAGTAATACGGGATAGGGGGGTGGAACCAGCTGATGCTCCGGATGGGCGTGTTATTTTTGGAAAAGTTCCCCAGGTGATTTAAGTGAGCATCCAGATCAGGAACCACTGCCCTGCACAAGGAATGGTGGAAGGGAGGAGTGGACAGAAGGTCGGATGGAGTGGAGCAGAAAGACATTGACAGCCACCCTATAGCGGGTACTTCCTATCCCACATCCCGCACCCCGATAAGTGAGCATGAAGAGAAGTCGAGCACCTTTACCATGTGAAAAATAAAGCATCTGGGGAAGCTAAATCCACAATCACATCAGAGAATATGATACACTCCAGTAGGAGCTGCTTCTGCATGATGGGCTTCCTTGTGCAGCCTACTCTACTGTGTCCCTTTACCACTGCAGAGCACTGCTTCTCAGCCAGGGGCAATTCCACACCCAAGACCCCTAGGGACATTTGGCAATACCTGGAGACATTTGGGGTTATCATACTGGAGGAAGGTATACTAGCAGATGGCTGCTAAACATCCTACAAGGCGCAGCTCAGCACCCCACAAGAAAAAATGATCCAGCCCCAAGTGTCAGTGGTGCCAAGGTTGAGAATTCTGGCTGTAAAGAAGCAAAAGTCACCTCTAGGTAGAACCAGAGCCTTGAGTACAGTCCACAAGCCTTCTCCAGGTCAGAAGTCTACCCTTGACCAGGCATAGCTCAAAGAATCACAGAATCTTAGAGCAGGGAGAGACTTCTGAGACAATCTAGTCCAATACCCCAGTAGGGTCTTTAGGAAAATCTTAGCACAAAGCTACGAAATATTTACCAAACCACGATGATGTTTTCCTGGCTTCCCTCCCAGGTAGTGGACATGTGGCCAATTAGCTAAAAATGGCATTCCTTGCTGCAGATTCTTACTCACTGATTTAACAAATACTTGTTGAATGCCCAGTATGCTCAGGGTCTGGTGCCTGCTTCCCCTGATGAAGTTGTTATCCATCCTAGGATAAATTCAGGTGAGATGGGCAGGTTGGGATTAGGTCTGCAAAGAACTGAAGGAGACAAGAGCAACTCTGCAGGGTTGTGCAGGGGTGAGAATCCACAGAGCCTGCAGCCCAAAGGCTGAATGAAGGCCAGCATTCCTCCTAGCCCCAAGTCGCCCCTCTCCCCAGGAAAAAAAGTTCCCCTGCCCAACTCCCAGCTCCCTCCCACCTCGGGCTTGTTACAGGCTGCACTCACCAGCCACCCAGCCGGCACAGCTGCCTCCTCTCAGCTTTGCTTCACTGTCACTGACAAGCATCAGTGCTCCATTGTAACTTGCCATGAAAATGGAAACTGCTCAGGGGAAGAAATTGGGAACATTTTGTACTCCAGGGTCGCAAAAGATTTAAAAGTCATTCTCCCTACTGGAGACCTCATTTATACTGGGCAAAAACAAAAACAGAATGAAAACTTGTCAAATGGATTGTGCGATAAAGGGAAATGTTAGAGAGGCTAAAGGCATGGGGGCCAGGAGAAAAGGGAAAGGTAGCAACCCAAAACCTCCACGTGGGAGAAACTGAGGCTGAAGTGTGGGGTGGGAGTAGGGGGCAGTTTCCAGCATGATGCTGGGGCAAGGGGTGCAAAGGTATCTCCCACACCCTCCAGTGCCTGAGGACCCCTCCTTTCCATACCAGGAAACACAGCTCTGGATGCCTCTTCCCTCCCCACACAATTCCTGGGCACAGTTGTGCACTCAAAACCTGAACCAGGGACAACTGTCCCGATATAAGGGGGAGGGTAGGCCAAAGCCATGTGGCATGGTGGAGGCTGTGATCACAGCGGAAGCTGCCAACATTTCACGTGAGTCATTCTAATTCTTTGGGACTCTGTTTAAAAGTAATTTCCTGGGTGCACCGGTGGTTCAGTGGTAGAATGCTGGCCTTCCATGAGGGAGACCCAGGTTTGATTCCCAGACCATGCACCTAAAAAAAAAAAGTGATTTCCAAACCGCTCAGATTCTTTCATTCACTCTCCAAATAGTTACTGAATGAATGTTCCACAAGGGTTAGGTGCCCTTGTTGTATGCCGTCATAGCACCCTTCTTCTCCTTTTTAACCCTTGATCATTATGGTAATTAAGTAACTACTCATGTCATCATTTGTTATTGTCTTTTCCCACCACCCACCACATCTTTCCAAAATATGAGCTATCTAAGAACAGGTATCAAATCTATGTTGTTAACTGTTGTATCCCCAAAGTCTAGCATACAGCTGGCATCTATTAGGTGCCAATATATATTAAATAAATGAGTGGAAACATGGATGGGCAAACTGTTTAGGTCAGCTCTGTCCAAGAGAAATAGTATACCAGCCACATGTGTAATCTTAAATTTTCCAGAAGCCATATTTTAATGGCTGAAATTGATTTTAATAACTTATTTTATCTAACCTAATATATCTAAAATATTATATCAGCATTTAGCCAACATAAAAATTTTTATTAACGAGATATTTTACGTAACATGTTTTGTTTCCTGGACTGCTCAAGCAAATACCATGAAACAAGTTAGGTTAGGCAATGAGAATGTATTAGGTCAGTTTTGAGGCGAAAAGAAAGTTCACATCAAGGCTTCACCCAGGGGGTGCTTTCTTCCTGAAGACCGGCATTCTGGGGCTGGTGGTCAGAGATCCATTGTCCTTGTTTCGTCACATGACAAACCACATGATGGTGTCTCCTGGTCTCTCCCTTCTCTTCCGTGTTCTGCATTTGGCTGCCTCCTGTGGCTTTTTCTCTCCCTGTCTGAATTTCATTCTGTTTATAATGATAAAGGACTCCAGTAACAGGTGGCAGACCCATCCTGATTGAGGTGGGCCAAACCTTAACTGAAATAACTTCATCGAAAGGTCCTGCTTTACAATGGGCTCTCACCCTCAGGAATGGATTGGGTTTAAGAACGTGTTTTTCTGGGGTATATATAGCTCCAAACCATCACATACTAATCTTCAAAATCTGGTGTGCATTTTAGATTTATATTTATCTCAGTTCATAGTAGCCACATTTAGGTGCTCAGAAGCCACATGTGTCTACCATATTAGTTAGTAAAAGTTTGGGTCCCATCAGGGCTCCACCATTATGTTTCTCTTCTGATAAGGTAGGAGAAAAATTATGCCACGTTATACACAAGAGATGGTACAGCCATTATTCTTTTTTTTTTTTTGAGTGAACAGAATAAATTGTTTATTATTGAAATCATGGGGAATAAATAGATGCTAGAAATACAAATATTATTCAGTACTTCATTAATAGATATTAGAAATTTGTCAGAAAAAAAACCTTATGAAGTTCTGCTTTATGGGAACCATAAGGAGGAGAGAAAAGAAAATGTAGTATTTTTGTATTAATGAAATTTAAATCAATAAATTAAGATTGTTTAATACAACATATTATTTGCTTTTAATGTTTTGAAAAAAACAAATTAAACATAGATACAATGGAATCCACCTGTGCACCTTTCCCTAATTCCATTACCCTCTTCCTTTTCCCAGAGATAATCATGTAACTGAATTTTTTCTTATGAATTTGTTTTTATCTCTAATGTACTTTTATTCAATAATTGCATATGTCATATGTATCTGCAATCAATATGGAGTAATGTTTTGCAGCTTGCTTTTTAAAACTCAACATTATTATTTTGAGATTTAAGCATGTTGATATTTATAGCATTAGTTTTTTTTTTTTCCCCACCATTATTCTTAAAGGTATGTGTGTTGGTTTGAAACTTATGTACCCCAGAAAAGCATGTTTTAACCCTGATCCAATCTTTTGGGGGCAGCCATTTCTTTTAATCCTGATTCAGTATTGTATATGGAAACTTTAGATTAGATTTTTTCCACAGAGATGTGGCATGCCCAATTGTGGGTGACTTTTGGATTAGATGGAGATGTGACTTCACCCATTCAGGATGGGTCTTGATTAGTTCACTAGAGTATTTTAAAAGGGGAAATATTTTGGAGAAAGCTCAGAGCTGATGCAGACAGTTGCCTCAGACCTGACAGAGCCAACATGAGACCCAGATATTGGAGATGCTTCGAGCCCAGGAGACATCACCATGTGCCTCCCCGCCAGATGCTAAGCAAGCCAGAACCCGGAGTTGTGTCCCTGAGCAGACGCTTAGAGAGGAAACCACTGTCATCAGAACCTGGAAGCAGTGGAACTGGGAACAAGGACCAGCAGACATTTGCCTTCCCTAGCTTACAGAGGTGCTCCAGATAGCATCAGTCTTTCTTGAGTGAAGGTAACCTCTCATTGGTGCTTAATTTGGACATTTTCTTGGCATTAGAGCTGTAAACTTGTAACTAATTAAATTCCCTTTTTAAGAGCCATTCCATTTCTGATATACTGCATTCTGGCAGCTTAACACACTAATACAGTTTTTGGTACCAGAGAAGTGGGGTGTTGCTACAGTTTGCAAATACCAAACATGTTGGAACAGCTTTTTAAATGGATAATGGAAAGATTCCAGAAAATCTGTGAGGCTCTTGATAGAGAAGGTCTAGAATGTTTTGAAGACACTGTTGGTAGAAATGTGGACTCTAAAGAGATCTCTGATGAGGCTTTAGACAGGAGTGAAGAATATGTCTTCACAAACTAGAAGGAAGGCATTCTTTCTTTTCCGGAAGCATGGAAGCTAAGGCCTGGAGACAGGAAATTTTGGGCCAGGAAAGTGGATCCATCCATACACATGGGGAAGGTGAGTTTGCCCCAGAAGCAGAAGGCAGGCCTTCCACTTCATTGCTCAGGAAGAGTTGTGTTACCCCAGGCCTCAGAGAGGGTGGAGTGCATAAACAGGGGAGCTGGAGGAAGACTGGATGCCACCCCTGTTTTTCTGGAGGGGTTACCTGTGCACCCCAGAGATGGCAGAGATCCCAGGTATTGTCCAATATTTGGAAAGGATAGGTCTGAGAAAAAGGCAGTCCCCCCAATGAGCTCCAGTCTTGCAATCCTCATCCCAGCAGTTCCAGAGAGCAAGGTCACTGCATAGGCTCTTGGAAAGGGTGAGACTCCTGCTTTCTAGAGCTCTGAGGATAAATGACTCAGACTTTGAAATCTAATGGAATTTGCCCTGCAGCTTTTCGGAACTGTTTGGTTTTGGTTTTCATGATCCCTGTTTTCCTTTTGATTTCTCCCTATGGACATGGCAAGATATATCTTAGCAAAAAAGACTATGGACATACAAATGGTAGAGGCTAAGAAAAAATCTTTTAAATGCACATTGAGGCAGAATTTAGACTTTACATGGCACATATTGTCATTGGCAAGAAAGGGATGTTCTGATTTAAGTAAAAAAAACTTTCGTGAAAACAAAACAACTTTTGTGGTTCCCCACTCACAGGAATATACTCACCAGTTTCCACAATGGAGCAGGTTGTTTTAATGCATAGCTCTCATCTGTTACTTTCAAGTGCCAGACTTCCAGGAAGACAATGGAACAAGATAGCCTGCGTTCACCCCTGTTCTGTGGAACAACTAGACAAGTGACAGAAAAATGACCAAGACAGAGGTTCCAGGGTATGAGTGACCAGAGAGGGACTTCTACATTATAAAGGGAGGATCTGGATGAAAAAGTGAAGAAATTATGATTGAGAGGACCCTCGAGCAGGCCACCGTGCACAGGTCAGAGCAGAAGCCAAAGGAGTGCCACACGCCCACACCACCACCTCCGCATCAGCTGGGGGCATATTCCCTCTCAGCTCTGCAGCCAGGACCTCCCGTGAGGAACCCAGAAGCCAGCAGACTTGGTTTATCTGTGCAGAGACCTCACGGATCACAGTGCCTGCCCCACCTCCCTGAGGCAGGCAGCTGTGGGCACCTGGCTTTGGCTGAGACTCGGGGGCCACCCCTCAGGAGAAGGCAGGGACACAGAGCTGAGCGGATCTGATAATTGGCCAATGAAAGAGACTCCCTGAGTTCCACTGCTTCTATCCTTTTTCCATGGAGGCCCAGAGTGCTCACGGCATGTACAGGCAGAGAGGCAGGATGTGGGAGTTAACCCCACTGCACCTCCAGGAGCTCCTGGACCGGCTGTGGGAAGGGTTAATTGAAATACTCAATCCCACAGCCCAAGGTCATTCCACATGGGAGCCTGGGGACCACGAGACCCATCATGCCCACAAGTGGATACTCTGTTAAGGTGTACACCACCCAACCTCCAGCCCCAGAATTGGCAGCTTTCAGCTCACACGGAGACCCGCAACCTTGACTGGCTTTGCACCTGGTTGGATCCCGGCCCAGCCAGCTGATTTAGTTGGGGAAAGTTGGACCTGAGGGACAGAGGTGGCCCAACAGCACCATCTGCTGGGAAGACATGGAAAGTGCAGTCTGTCAAACTTTCTCCCTAACTTGTAACAGATCTCCAATTAGAGTTGCAACTCCTGTCCTAGTCTTGGTTTGGTAGAGAATGACTGACAAACCAAATGCAACAGGAGACCTTCAATACAAACCCAAGCAACTACAAAATCTTAGACGAGCAAGGGAAATCAATAGTCAAAATAATCTTAACAAGATAATGAATGCCTCAGAGGCAGGAGAAAATCACAAAGCATATGAAGAGGCAAGAAAATACAGCCCAGCCAAATGAACAAATTAAAATACCAGAGGAGACACAGAATTTGGGACAAATACAAATCTCCTAAATAAGTTCAATGGGTTGGCTAAAGATATAAAAGATGTCAAGAAGACAATAGAAAAGCATAAAGAAGAATTTGAAAAAATAAGTAGAAAAATAGCAGATCTTACAGAAATGAAGGATACCATAGATCAAATTAAAAATATACTAGAGATACATAACAGCGGATTTGAAGAGGCAGAAGAAAGAATAAGTGAACTAGAGGACAGGACAACTGAATTCAAACTCGCACAAGAGCAAACGGTAAAAAAGTTGGAAAACTTTGACCTGGATCTCAAGGAAATGATGGATGACATGAAATGCACAAATATAAGAATCATCAGTGGTCCCAGAAAAAGAAGAGAAGAGTAAAGGGCTAGGAAGATTAATTGAGGACATAATTGGGGAAAACGTCCCAGCCCCTATAAAGGACAGAAACGTGCAAATCAAAGAAGCCCAATGAATCCCAAATAGAATAAATCCAAATAGACCTACTCTAAGACACACACTAATCAGTCTGTCAAATGCTGAAGAGAAGCTGAAAGCCTGGAAAGCAGCAAGAGAAAGGCTATTTTCTACATACAAGGGAAGTCACATAAAATTAAGTTCACACTACTCAACAGGCACCATGGAGGTGGGAAGGCAGTGGTATGATATATTTAAGATTCTGAAAGAGAAAAATTTCTAACTAAGAATACTTCATCCAGTAAAATTGTCCTTTAAAACTGAGGGAGAGATTAAATTTTTCACAAAAAATGCTGAGAGAATTTGTTAACAAGAGACTGGTCCCACAAGAAACACTAAAGGGAGTTCTGTTGGCTGAAAAAAAGACAGGAGAGAGAGGTCTGGAGGAGGGCACAGAATTGAAGAGTATTAGTAAGGGTAACTTAAAAGATAAAAAGACAGAGAGGGAAAAATATATAGATCTAACAAATAAAAACCAAACAAAAAGATGATAGATTCAAGAATTGCCTTTAGAGTAACAACTTTGAATGTCAATGGACTAAACTCACCAATTAAAAGATACAGATTGGCAAAACGGATTTTAAAATACAGACCACCTATATGCTGTTTACAAGAGACTCATTTTAGACCCAAGGATGGAAATAGATTGAAAGTGAAAGGATGGAAAAAGATATTATATACAAGCTGTAAACAAAAGAAAACAGGAATACCTTTACTAATATCAAACAAAATAGACTTTAAATGCAAAGATGTCATAAGAGACAAGGAAGGACACTACATGTTAATCAAGGTGACAATTCACCAAGAAGAAATAACAATCATAAATGCTTATGCACCCAATCAAGGAACTCCAAAGTACATACACAAACATTGGCAAAACTGAAAGAAGCAACAGATGTTTCAACAATAATAGTGGGAGACTTCATATACCACTCTCTTCTATAGATAGAATAACCAAACAGAGGATCAATAAGAAGAGAACTTGAACAACTTGTAAATGAATTAGACCTAACAGACATATATAGATTGTTGCACCCCGACACACCAGGATATACATTCTTCTCAAGTGCTCATGGAACAGAGTCCAGAATAGATCATATGCTGAGGCACAAAACAGGTCTTAACAAATTTTAGAAGACTGAAATTATTCAAAGCACTTTCTTTGACCACAACAGAATGAAGCTGGAAATCCATAACCACCAAAGAACCAGAACTTTAACAAATATATGGAGATTAAATAGCACACTCTTAAACAATCAGTGGGTCAAAGAAGATATGGCAAGAGAAATTGGTAAATATCTGGAATGAAAATAAGAATGCAACATCAGATCTAAGGGATGCAGCAAATGCTGTGCTGAGAGGGAAATTTATTGCCCTTAATGCCTGTATTAAAAATAAGAAAGAGCAAAAATCAAGGATTCAGCTGCTCACCTAGAGGAACTAGAGAAAGAACAGCAAACTAACCCCAAAGCAAATAGAAGAAGAGAAAAACAAAGATTAAAACAAAAATAAATGAATTGGAGGACAAAAAAATAGAAAAAAAAAATCAATAAAACCAAAAGTTTGTTTCTTTGAGAAAATCAGTAGAATTGATGAATCCTTGACTAGGTTGACAAAGAAAAAAAAGAGAGAGGATACAAATAAATAAAATCAGAAATGAGAGAGGGCTCATTAGCATTGACCCTGAATAAATAAAAGGAATCATAAGAGGATACCATGAACAACCATATGCCAGCAAACTAGACAACTTAGAGGTGGAGAAAATCCTAGAAACATATGAACAACCAACACTGACTCAAAAAGCAATTGAAGACCTCAGCAAATCAATTACAGGTAAAGAGATTCAATCAGTCATCAAAACCAAATAAAGATGCTACAAAAAAGGAAAACTACAGGCCAATCTCCCTAATGAATATAGATGTAAAAATTCTCAAGAAAATACTAGAAAATGGAATCCAAGGATATATTAAAAGAATTATACACCACGGCAAATTGAAATTCATTCCAGGCATACAGGGGTGGTTCAAAACAATAAAATCAATTTAATACAACATCTTAACAAGCCAAAAGGGAAAAATCATATGATAATCTTGATTGATGCTAAAAAAGTATTTGACAAAATTCAGCATCTTTTTCTGATAAAAACATTTCAAAAGGTAGGAATAGAAGGAAACTTCCTCAATATCATAAAGGGCATATATGAAAACCCACGGCCAGCATCATACTTAATGGTGAGAGACTGAAAGCCTTATCCCTGAGGTTGGAACGAGACAACGATACCCACTGTCACCAAAATTATTCAACATTGTCCTAGAAGTTCTAGCTAGAGCAATCAGGCAAGAAAAAGAAATAAGAGGCATCTAAATCAGAGAGGAAATAGTAAAACTTTTGTTATTTGCAAATGACACAATCCTATACTTAGAAAGTACTGAAAAATCTATGACAAAGCTACTTGAGCTAATAAACAAATTCAGCAAAGAGGTGGGATACAAGATTAATGTGCAACAATCAGTAATGTTTATATACACAAGTAATAATCTAATTGAGGAGAAAGTTAAGAAAAAAATACTATTCACAATAGCAACTAAAAAAATCCAGTATCTAGGAATAAACTTAACCATGGATATAAAGGATCTGTACATAGAAAACTACATAACATTGCTAAAAGAAATCACAGAAGATCTAAATATGTGGAAAGACATTCTGTGTTCATGGATAGGAAGGTTAAAAGTAGTTAAGATGTCAATTCTATTCA
Source organism: Tamandua tetradactyla (assembly GCF_023851605.1). Lineage (NCBI taxonomy): Eukaryota > Metazoa > Chordata > Mammalia > Pilosa > Myrmecophagidae > Tamandua > Tamandua tetradactyla. The sequence continues at coordinate 10,086,801 of NC_135338.1, forward strand.
AATTCATCTACAGATTCAATGCAATACCAATTAAAATTCCAACAACCTACTTGAAAGATTTGGGAAAGATAGTTACTGAATTTATTTGGAAGGGAAAGGGGCTCTGAACAGCCATATACTAAAAAAGAAGAATGAAGTGGGTGGACCTATACTTTCTGATTTTAAAGCTCCTTATAAAGCCACAGTGGTCAAAACAGTATGGCATTGCCACAGAGATAAACATATTGATAAATGGAATCAAACTGAGAGTTCAGCAATAGACCCCCAGATCTATAATCAATTGATCTTCAATAAGGCCCCCAAATCCACTAAACTGGGACAGAACAGTCTGTTCCATAAACGGGGCTGGGAGAGCTGGATATCCACAACCAAAGGAATGAAAGAGGACCCCTACTTCACACCCTATACAAAAATTAACTCAAAGTGGATCAAAGACCTAAATATAAGTGCCAGTACCATAAAACTTGAAGAAGAAAATACAAGAAGCATTTTCAAGACCTAGTAATAGGAGGCAGCTTCTTACCCTTCCACCCAAAGCACGAACAATGAAAGAAAAAAATAGATAAGTGGGAACTTCTCAAAATTAAATGCTTCTGTGTCTCAATGAACTTTGTCAAAAAGGTGAAGGGGCGGCCAACTCAATGGGAGAAAATATTTGGAAACCATTTATCCGTTAAGGGTTTGATATTCACTATCGCAGTAATCAGGTTCTTGTGTCAATTTGGCCAGGTGCTGGTGCCCAGTTCTGGTGCTGTGGACGTAAATCATCAGCATGTGAAATTCATCTATGGCTGATTACACCTGTAACTGGCTAAGGGGAGTGACTTCCACAATGAATGACATTTAATTTAATTAGATGGAAGCTTATAAGGAGAGGTCAGAAGAGAGAAAAGGAGCTCTGCACAGCCCAGTATAGCTCAGCTCAGGGATCAGACCCAGATGTTTGAAGATGCAGAAAGGAAATGCTCCAGGGAAAGTCATTGGAACCCAGAGGCCAGGAGGGAAGGCCAGAAGACATCACCGTGTGCCGTCCCATGTGACAGAAAAAAACAGGAAAGGTAGTTGCCTGCCCTCCAAGGAACTGTAAATTTGTAACTAAATAAATCCCCTTTATAAAGGCCAATTCATCTTTGGTGTATTGCATCCTGGCAGCCTTAGCAAACCAAAACAAGTATATATAAAGAAATCATACAATGCAACAACAAAAGACAAACAACCCAATTATAAAATGGGCAAAAGATCTAAATAGACATTTTTCTGAAGAGGAAATATAAATGGCTAAAAAGTACATGAGAAGATGCTCATCTTCACTAGCTATAAAGGAAATGAAAATCAAAACCACAATGCGATATCATCTTGCAGCTGTAAGAATGGCTGCCATTAAACAAACAGGAAACAATAAATGTTGGAGAGAATGTGGAGAAATTGGAACACAATGCACTGCTGGTAGGAATGTATAATGTACAACTGCTATGGAAGACAGTTTGGCAGTTCCTCAGAAAACTAAGTATTGAGTTGCGCTAAGACCTAGTAATACCACTACTTGTTATTTATCCAGAAGAGCTGAAAGTAGTAGTCACAAACAGACATTTGTATACCAATAGTCATAACAGCATTATTCACAATTGCCCAAATATGGAAACCACCCAAGTGTCTGTCAACAGTTGAGTGGATAAACAAAATGTGGTATATATATGATGGAATATTATGCAGCAGTAAGAAGAAATGAGGTCCTGAAGTATATGACAACAAGGATAAACCAAGGGTACATAAAGTTGAGTGAAAAAGCCAGACCCAAAAGGATAGACACTATATGATTTCACTAATATGAACCCCCTCAAATATTGTAAACTCAGAGTCTTAAATATGTAAAAAATAGGAGATCTAGAGATAGACAGGAGCTAGCAAAGGGGAAAAAAGTCACCTAATATGTATGGATTAGTTAATGAGATTGAACTTAAAAGTACGGGAATGGAGAGAGGTGATGGTAGTTCATTAGGGGTAATAAATAATAGCGCTATGTTGAAGGTGAATATGACTGAAAGGGATTGTTTAGAGTCACAAACCACCAATTAGCACTACAAATATAAATAAATGATTGCATGAACTACTTCAAAAGTATGACCTTGTACAGAATTAACAATACAAGGGTATATAGGAAAAACTATGTATTGCATGCTATGTTCTATATTTAATACCACAACAATACTAGAGGCAAATAACTGGGGGAGGACAAGAGTTAAGGGGAATTATGGATTTTCTCTTTGGTGTAGGGGTGTCTATCTGTTCATTTTCTCTTTGAAGCAATGAAATGGTCCAAAATTGAGAGTAATGATTGTACAGCTGAGGATACTGTGAAACACTGTTAATTTTAGATAGGATATATTCTATACGACTATATCTCAGCAAAATCTGCAGATTCAAATAAATAAACAGAAAGATTCAAGTGCTAGAGAAAACATGGAGAGAGAGGTACACCTATCCAATGTGGGTAGGGCAGCAGAATGGAGCAGCCCCTCCAGAGGATAAGATAGTGGATCCACAGGAGGCTAAATATAGGATCTCCATGTGATTAGGCAATCTTGTGCCTGGAAATGTACTCAGAAGAACTGCACGCAGAGACTCGAATAGACATTTGCACACTGATTTTTATGGCGCTACTATTCATGATACCCCATGGATGGAGGTGGCTGAAGTGTATGCTGACTGAGAAGCAGAAGGGCACACTGTGCTGTATACGTAAGACGTACTATTGCGCAGCTACAGAAAGGAACGAAGTCATGAGACACGCAATGAGGTGAATCCACCATGAGGACATTATGTTGAGCAAAATAAGCTAAAAACAAAGGGACAAATATTGTATGATCCCTTTTAGAAAATACGTAAAAGAAAATTGAGGTTTAGATTTTAAGCTCATAGAGCAGTTGCATTTATTCCTGAGCTTTAAGTGTTAATTCTAAATTCTGAGATGCTCCGCTATATGTGTAAAACGTGGCACTTTCGGTACCTGTGTGACGCCTAAGACTCAGAGCTGCAGTTGCGCAGGTCTGAAAGTCCACATTCCTACATACAGCAGCTATTTCAAAAGCTGAAAAGGAGATCACTTTTCATTTAGAGATAACAATGAAACCAATCTGGTTGGGACAAAGGTAAATCAGAATGCAGGGTAAAGGATGATAGTGTCTGTATTTTAGAACATCACCTACTGTATGAGACCAAAAGAAGAGAGGGTTTATTTTGTCCAAAAACTAAATTTTCTGTAGTACACAACCTAACTTAACCTGTTGGGCCAGTTCAGTTAAATAATCTAAACACATGGCACCTAGAATTGGGAACGAATTCTCGCAATTCTGTTTAGCTTAATGTAATACCTGGATACATTCCAGACTATGTTGGGCAGACAATTTTTAAAGTATTGCTAAAGTTTCTTGAGGTCTGGAGAAAAATATGGAACAATTAAAGTTTCTTACTTTGGAAACCCTGATACTCTCTCAAACATTAGGGACTTCCGAGTTGACAGATCAAGCTCTTGATCTTGAGACTTACTTTTATGAAACTTACATCTGTAGAGGAGAAGCTAAGCCTACCTACAATAATACCTAAGTGTTAACTTCCAGAGAACCTCCTTTGTGGCCTCTCTCTCTCCCTCTAAGCTCAACTCTGCAAGTAAAATCATTACCTCTCCTTACATGGAACATGCTGTCCAGGTGTGTAAGTCTCCCTGGCAATGTGGGACATGACTCCCAGGGATGACCTTGGCCTACCTGACCAAAAGGTGGAAAAGAAATGTAACAAAATAAGGCATCAGCAGCTAAGAGATTTCAAAAAGAGTTGAGGGGCTATTCTGGAGGTTACTCTTACGCAAACTTCAGCTAGATGTTGCTAATTGTCATTGTGTGCTAAACCTCAACAAACAGTATTCCCATCAACCCTTAAGAAAACCCAGGGCCCTACTAGGACTCTATAAAAGTTTCATTCACTGAGTTTATTTTTCAGAAACCTAAAACTTCCAGATAGTTCCTAGGACAGATAAGAACTGAAACCCAAAGTTACCAGTCTCTCCAAGAGCATCAACCAGCTGCATCCCATTACCCCATAATGTCAACAATGCTTTTCACCATGAAAAAGTTAGGATTGCCATTGCCCTAAAGAATGGGAGAAGGATCAAAGGAGAAGGAGGAGCTATTTCAGGGAAGAAAGGATTTAGCAAATGAGTATGACTACTGAATCATTATATTGATATTTCTTTTTTAGTCTCCAGTGCCTTAGAGCAGTTAGAAGAAAACATCTGAAATGTTGGCACTGTAACCCATACCATACATTGAAATTTTTGCTATACCTACTTGTTAAAATATTCTTTGAAATTTATCGCTTTTTGTATGTATGTTCTATTTCACAATAAAATAATGTTAAAAAAAATTCGAGTTCCACTATACAGTTCACACAAGTTGACTCTTTTCTAATCCAGATGTAAAGCAACGTGACATTTGCATTTTATTTCCTATTCTGGGGCATAAAGTCTGCTCAGGGAAGCTGAGCACTTGGGCAGGTCCCAGCTATGGGCAAATGCCTCCCTCATCCCTGGTTGCTGCCATCATCTGGAGAAGTGCCTGGGTGGACTTGGCATGGCAGGGGCAGCCCACAGTCTACTTGGGTCCAAGGGATCCCCACCAAGCTGGGGTAGCTCCAAGCCCACTCTAATTCCACTCTAGTCTGTGCAGAAGATCACCTTACAGCCCACTAGAGCAAGGACACTAGGAAGGACCCAAGCTTAACAGGCACTCTCCCGTCCAGGGGCCACCGAGCCCAGTGACTTCCAGATCACTGAGTGTGGGTGGGAAGTAGACTAGGACCTGGAGGTGAAATGGCATGGTGCTCTTGTCCAGGTCTCTTTACAAAGACGATCATGAAGCATGGAGACGCTCCTATGAATCACTGTGGATTACACTTCCACAAGCACTCCCCTGCGTATGTGCATGTGCATGTGTGTGTGTGAGAATGTGAGTGACCAAGATGCCAAAGTGACGGTGAGAGATGGAGCCAGACCCCCATCTGCTGGAATGTACCCACCACTGGAAGGTACTTGCTGGTTTCCACAGCAGTCTAAAGGTGACTGTTCACTTACTTGGGAGGTAAGAACACAAAAAGAGTGGGTTCTGAAGTCCACCCTGAAGATTCTGGAAATTTTTTTGCCATTCATTCTTTTGATATTGCCTCTCCCCCATTCTCTATATCCTTCTGTTCAAAATGTATTTTATGCACTGTAATATACAGTGGGAGCTTGTGAGAAATGCAAAAAAAGACAGATGGACTATAAGGGGGAGAAGTGGAGATGTGAGGCACTGAGGCATAGAATGAGAAGCATTTTCTTTCCTTAGAGGACCTGAATGTAAATATTTTAGGCTTATGGACCATACTGTCTCTGTCCCAACCATTCAACTCTGCCATTGTAGCTCAAAAGCAACTACCTGCAATACATATATAAATGGGTATGGCTGTGTTCCCATAAAGCTTTATTTGCAAAAGCAGGCAGCTGGTCCCTTGGTCATAGTTTGCTAATCCCTGGTCCAGGCCATGGTTTAACTAAGCCCATCAACTTTACTTCAATTATTATATTTATTTTTTTTAAATTTCTATTTGGGTCTCTCAAATTTACCTGTTCTCTTACGTAAAGATTTATTTTTGCTTTATGGACTCTATTTTTTCCTTTATTTCTTTGAACCTTTTAAACATTTGTATTTTAAGTCCATTTCCATCATTTTATTATCTTAGTGATAATAAAATGTGATTCCTCTAGTTTACTATGTTACCTCTGTTTATGACAACTGCTGACTAACTCTCATGGGATGGATTTCTCCTATGAATTGTAATTTTTGCCTGTGAGCTCATCTTCTGCAGGAAGTGGCACCTCCCATATTCTACATGTCCCCTGGGTGTGCAGGCATGGTTATGGAAAGGTTTTCTGGTGACCTCACTTGTGTTTTCCACACCAATTGGATAATGCAAGGATTGTGACCTTGCACTTGCATATAATGTGGGCTCAAGATTCTAATTCCTCTTTCCTGGTGTTTTCCTTCTATATCCCTGGGTAAATGACACCCACTTTCATGTCATGTTCTTGGGTTAGAGGGTGGAAGTTTTTTGGTGACAGTGGGGAAAACCCTCTCCCAACTCCTGGCTTTTGAAAGGAGTTCAGTTCCAGTTTACCTCTACCCATTGGGTCTGTGACCTCAACTCCTGTTCTTGTATAAGTATCAAAATCCAACTACCAAAAGAGTGTATCTGGTTCTGGGACTCTTGTGTGCTGTGTGGCACCCACTCCCTCTTCAGTCTTAACCTCTTTACTCTGGCACATGCAACCAGAAATTCAGCCGTGTATTCCATTTTTTCAGTATATTTTACCTAGTATTTCTAGAAATATGAAGCAGGAGAAATTTCTGGAAATTTGAGCAGCTCCATCTGCCATCTTATTTTAAGTTCCCCCCAGGCTGTGGATGATAAGCACTGAGCTTGTGCATATCCTGAAAAGCAACTAGACAAACAACATGCAGACATTCAGGCAAAAGCTAGAATTTTCTGAGGAAAAATTTGACAGGAAGCTGAAGCCGCTGGCACCACAGAACCCCTTTTCATTTGGGGATTGGAATTTATCCCCTAATTATATAATACCTGAATATACATAAAGAGTTATGGCACCATGCAACGCCTTTATTGCTAATTGCTTCAATCTTTTCTTCACCTCTCCCTTCTCTTAGAGGAATTTCTGAGAAAAAAAAAAAAAAAGCAAACCCAGTCTCCACAAATTCAAGTGATGAATGAAGTCTTCTCTAATTCATCCTCAACCCAGTGACCCAAACAAAGTCAATAATGAGCTTCCATACCCCAGGAGAGCCCAGCAGCACCCCACCCCCACCCCAAACCAGCCAGCCCTCTTTGATTTGCAACATGTAAGACGTAGAAAGGGGCAATGTGTTCCAAAATAGGGAAAAGTAAATTGCCCCTAAGAAGGATCATATTTGAGAACAGCCCATGGTCACGACCACCTAGAACCAAATACACACCAGGGTGGGGTGGGGGACCACCTTTTATATAATTTTCCTTCCAGTGGGAGTTTCATGAGCTGTCGGCAGCTTCCCACAACAGCTGGATTTTAGAGTCTTCCCCACTAGATGACTTTTAATTCAGTACCTTCTTTAATTGTGAAGCCTAATCCTACAACCCACACACTCCACCTGCTTCTAGGGAAGGCAGGGCCTTCTTGGGGGTTCAAACTATTTGACAGACATCAGCTGGTAAGACTCAAGGCTTTGCAACTATGTCATCAAGGCCAGATGCAAAGATTTAACCTGGGCCTACAGTCTTTTGAGAAAGAAGCACAGATTTTTATATTTCAAATCTTGAATGAAATGAGAGTAGAGTGGGGAATTTTTAAATTACTACCTAGAATGTCAGGCTCCTCAAAAGTGGGAGGAAAGAACAGTTATGTTGAAATGTACCTTTATATATATATATTTTTTTTTAACTTTTTAATTGTATAATATAACGTGTATACAAAACAAAGAAAGGAAAAAAGGTAATAGTTTTCAAAGCACCCTTCAACAAGTAGTTATAGGACAGATCCCAGAGTTTGTCATGGGCTACCATACCACCTTCTCAGATTTTTCCTTCTAGTTGTTTCAGAATATAAAAGACCAGAAGGGATAAATATTTTTTTAATCATCACAATCAACTTTTTTTCTTTTTTTTTGTGAAAAATAACATATATACAAAAAAGCAATAAATTTCAAAGCACGGCATAACAACCAGCTGCACTGGTATGAGTTTGGTATGGGTTACAATTTCAGGGTTTGGTATATGGGTTACAATTCCACAATTTTAGTTTTTTTCTTCTGGCTGCTCTAAGATACTGGAGACAAAAGAAATATCGATTTAATGATTCAGCAATCATATTCGTTTGTTAAACTCTACCTTCTCTGTATAACTCCACCATTACCTTTCTTTCTATACCACTCTTTAGGAGTATTTGGGTTATGCCTCTATGGTTTAAAGTGGGTTTTTTACCAAAAAAAAATGTTTTCTTTTTTTAAAATGTGTATCAGGAATACACAGTAATGAACTAGGCCAGGAATCCTAAATTCGTGCTTTTCTGGTCCACCTACCCCATCAATCATGGCATCCTTGCAGGTGGAGCCCACAGGTGGCCTCAGAATTTCCCTCAATCCCAGGCTCCAGGCAGCTACTACCAATCTATCTTCTGTCCTTTGCCAGATAGATTTCAACTTGGTGGATGAAACTCAGGAAGAAAGAAGATAGAACTATTTCTGACCCACACGAAAGAAATCTTTTTGACTTGGAGGCCATAGGCTTTGGAATGAGACAGACCAGGGTCAATTTCACCTCCAACCCTTTCTGTACAACTCTGGGCAGGTGACTGAACTCTCAGTTCCTTCCTAGTATAACGTGGACAAAAACATGAATTATTGTGTAGGGTTGTTGTGAGGATGAAATGAAAATATAGCAAGAGGTTGTGCTCATTCAGTGATCATTATTGTGATCATTATCAATTAAAAAAAAGTAAGACGGGAGCAGGCCATAGTAGCTCAGCAGGCAGAGTTCTCGCCTGCCATGCTGGAGACCCGGGTTCGATTCCCGGTGCCTGCTCATGCAAAACAAACAAAAAAGTAAGACAGGAAATTAGCCAGCTATGATAATCAAGTACTATGGCTAAAACGTCAACAAATTCTAGCTCCAGCTTCTCCTCAAAGCTCTTCTTTCTGAGAAGACCCTCAGGGGCCACTTTCGTGGGTTATGACCAGCAGGCAGCAGAGCCCCACCCTGCCCCAAACTCTAGGTTTACTCAGGATACTCAGCTGAAGTATCCTATTGGGGAAAGGAAAAAGAGATTCCCTGCCCTATAATAAACTGAAGTTTGGAAGGCACTGCTCAGCTATATGATATGATCATTTTAATATCTACCCCAAATTTTGCAGTGTTTTAATCACAAAACAAACACAACACAATTACAGAGTAGTAGTTATTAGCTTGTCAAGACAACTGACAAGCTAATTCTCAATCCATACAGCCCAGTGACTCAGAGCCCTCTCCTCACACCCCCCAAGCAGCTTATTCCCAGCGGTACTAAAGCTCCTTGAGTCTCAGTTGCATCATCTATAAAAACAAGGTAATAATATTCACCTTACAGAAATGTTACGAAATTTAATTAAAACAAGAAGTAGTGCTTGACCCAAAGTAGGTACTCATTAAATATTTCCTTAGGGAACACAATTTGATGCCTGTGTCTTATTAATGAGGCCAGTCTCATCAAAAACATCTTCTTTATATTGGGCTAAAACTTTGTCCTAAATCTGCCCTTTTGTGCTCATTAGAGAATCAGTCTAACTTTTTTCCAAAAGCCCTCAACTACGGGAAGGTGAGTTCCCATGCGCTCCCCACCAAACTTTCTCTTTTCCAGCCAAATACCTGATGTTCCTCTAACTATGGCCTTGGAAGTATCTAGAAGCTCTTAAGATCCAGTTGGTCCCAGGACACATCTCAGCACCAACAACCTGAGTATTTCAAACTTGGCTTCGTGGGATATAAGTAAAGCTAACTTCACAATTAGCCTACTGCTGTCTTCATTATGTAAAATTCGAGGAACTTTTTCCACATCCTCTCCCTTCCCCCAATACTGATGACAAATGCTATTTTGTTTGAAGGAGGCTCTTTTAGGATTAACGTGTTCTTTACAGTGGAAAGCCAGTTCTGAACCTTTGAAGTGGCGTTTATTGCGGTCCTAGGAAAGGTTCAGTGGAGGTGAAAAGTGACAGCTGAGGGTGATAAATCAAATGCGACTGCGTTTTAATTTAAGGGGCAAACTATCATCAAGTCAACAGGGCTCAGTCATCAGCTTGTGCAGCTTGCGATTTCTATGTGAATGGTAAACAGAACACTGAATGGTGACAATTCCTTCAACTGCTAGGATGAGCCGTCAGCTTCTCTTCTCTGTTTAAACTTGACAACTTAAGCTGCTGGTTAAAGGAGAGTCATGTTAACAAAAACATTTCAGGACTCATCATAATCATAAAGCCTTTCTTAGAAATGATGTTACTTGTACAGCACATTACAAAACACACCTTGTCTCTTCAGCTCCCCGGGCACTGAATTTAGGATTGCAAGAGTCTAGCGCTGCCCTGTCCAATCTGGCAGCCACAAGCCATGGGTGAATCGTGAGCACCTGAAATCTGGCTAGCCCAAACTGAGATGTGCTGTAAGCCTAAAATAATACACACCGGATTTTAAACACTTAGCTCTCCCCAAATGTGAAATAATCATTTATGTTGGCAAGATGATATTTTGGGTATATTGGATTAAAAATTAATAAAATTAATCTCACCTAGTTCTTTTTACCCTTTTCCAATGTGGTTACTAGAACATTTGAAAATTCGTATTATTCACAGCTGGGGCCCCTGCGATATTTCTATTGGGTAGTACTGTTTGGAAGGCAAAGGGAGGAGCTGGAAATCTGGGAATTTCCAGCTTTCCCTCTCTGTTCAGACTCTGGGGCGAGGCAGCCTACCATCAGAAGCTATCACTGGGTTTTCTGTTTCTTCACTGGCCAGACTTCAGCAGTGAACAAACCGAGCAATCACCTGGGGAGCTTGTTTAAGAACGCAGGTTCCTGGGTCCCCTTCCTGAGAAATGGTGATTGCAGAGGTTAGCAATGCAATCCAGTGGGCCCGGGAATTTGCTTTTTTAACAAGCACTCTTAGGCATTCTATATCCATGGACCATACTTTGAGAAACCCTGGATTAAAAAAATAGTAACAATTATTTTAAAACTCCTGTTGGTCCTACCTCAGCCAGAGTTGGGGTCTTAGCATTGCATCCTCAGGTCTCCTGCTCCAGTTGTGGTAACCAAAGTAGTTTGATCACGAGCGCCCCCTTTTGGTAAAGCATGCAACTGCCCTGACCTGTATAGTTACTGGTCATTTAGATGTACAACTGTAAATTGTATATTAAATATTAATAAAGGTCATTTTATATATAAAAAAATAGGTAAGTAGTTATGCCATTTTCTTTCTGGCCCCAAAATGGAACATCCTTAGCCCCTCGCTGTGGAGGCCTCTCACTGAACAATTAATTGCACAATATTTCCTTAGCTTTGCACATGCCATTCCCGCTCTTTCCTCTCTATGCTTAGAAAACGCTTATTTATGCCTCAGCATTCAGATCATAAATCTTCTCTGTGCAGCTCTTTCTTCCTCCTCTGCCTCCCTCAGGCAAAGTTGATCCCTTCCCCCTCCCCACCTTGCAGCACCTCTGTACTCATGTTAGCTTTATTACTTATCACTCTGTACTGCAAATATTTGTTTAACCTGTCAGCTCCCTGAAGGCACGGATAGTGCTTTATTTATCTCTGTTTTGCCTGTGCCTTACAGACAGTTCCTCCACATAGTATGCATTTTTTAATGCTTGTTAAATGAGCAAACGAATGACTGAAAGTGGAATTGATGAATACTTTAAGCAAATCATCTCCCTTCTCTGTGGAAGCAGAATCACTGAAATGCATTGTAATTAATAACCCACAGAAAAAAAGAGTGAAGTGCAAAAAGCTATCTTAAGACGGACTGGGGTTTGAGTGTGGGTTTGCAAAAACATGTATAATTCACACCCAAGCTGAGAATGAAAGTGAAGTGAACAGCCGAAGCAACTAATGGCGTAAAGAACAGAGAGGAACTTTTCTTTCTTTTTTTTTTTTTTAACTGCCTTTTCTTCATTGTTTAACTGCCTCAGGTCAGGAGCTTCCTGACAGTCATAATGGATGGTCTGGGAGGGGCTTCAGTGCATCTTTGTGGGGCAGGACAAAATGGAAGGGCGTAAAAGGAGCATTTGAGGGCATTACCATGTGTTTTTTATATCCAGGTCTACACTGCACAAAATGAAGGACTCACCTGGCCAAAGCGCCTGAAATTCTGTGGCTAAAGGTAACACCTTTTGGAAACGTAGACCTGGCGTGGGTTGTGTAACAGCAACCCAGTCTAAACAGCCTCACTTCTTAAGAGTGCATCTTCCCTGCTCCCTCACATGATTCTCCTTTTTTCTGTCCCTGAACTTCTCCTGCTTGAGTTATAACTGGCAGCATCGCCCTGGCTGGAGGAATTCACTGGGTGCTCTCTCACATGTCACGGGGCCCAGGCTGATTAAATAAATTCTTTGTCACTTCCCTGTTTACACAAAAGCTTTCCCTCTCAGTAGGAACTTGAAAGAAATTAAGTTGTACATAATTGGTTTATCTTCTTAGACCCACTTAAAAGGACTGACCCCTGTGAGGTAAGATACAAGTCTGTTTATGAATTACTCTTCAAAGTGATTAGCAAGTAACATTAGCAAGTAGGGGGGTTTCCACATTGTTCTCCTAAGAGTAGGGTTGCCAGATGTAGCAAATAAAAAGCAAAGGATGCTCAGTTAAATTGGAATTTCAAATAACATTTCAGTATATGTATGACCCAAGCAATATCTGGGACATAATATATCAAAAAAAGGATTCGTTATTTATGTGAAATTCACATTCAACTGGGAGTCCTGCATTTTATCTGGAAGCCCTACCTAAGAGGAAAAGGCTCTGTATGACCCTCCAGGAGAATTTCTCTCTGGGTCTTTGTGGAAATGTTCTCCCCATCAGTCCAGAGGTTGTTATACATAAAAACTACAAACCTGGGAGATGAGATATCTTGTAACTCACCTGTGAGTTAACACAGCCCACTCAGAGTTGCCCTCTTCCCTGCTGTCCCGTAGCACCTTTTTGTTGTGATATGATTATTTTTTAATTATACATAAATATATTTCCTTATATCTACCTCCTATTTATAATAGGAATATTTGAAGGCAGCAAGGAACATTGTAAGTTTTTCCATTCCTAGAAAATGAGCACAGTACCTGGCACAAGATTAACACTCAATAAGCAATACCAAGTGACAACCTTGATTGCACTGAACTCTCCACCAGGCCTTCCCATGAATTACTTCATTTAAAATTTCGAATCATCTTACAAAGGGTTTTGTAGTGGACACTGTAGATTGACTCATCCACCTCTTTGCTGGAAACTTGTGTTTCCCTGATTCTTGTAGAGCTAGGGATTTTCATGCAAATTAGGTTTCACAAGTTATGAACATTTGCATGAGTTGGGGAAGGTGGAAGTGAGACAGAGGCCACCTCCCTACCCCATCTGGAGGTTTCACTCAGGTGAGCAAGGGCATGGGAGCGTGTGGTTTGTCTGCTACAGCACCTCAGTCCTTCTCCAGGTTCCTGGGTATTGGAAACTGGTGGCAATACAACTTCTGGACCCTGGTTTCCTGACCGGAAGAGGTCTGCTTCACTTTATTCGTTAACTTCACGGCCCCCTTGGTGCCTTCGGAGGTAGCAATTCCTCCAGGGGGTCTGTTCCATGGTAGGGAATCATTCCAGGAGGCCCAGACTAGCATTTCCTCCTTCAGCCTTTCCACAGTCAGGGAAACCCCTAACCCCCTAAATGAAATCCCTTTCAGCTTCAAACACTGAGCCGTGACTGATAAAGAAGTTCTGCCGTTATCGCTACTCCCCAGGAGAGAAAACTAAGGTTCAGAGAGATCGATTTTATTTCCCCCAAGAGCCCAATGTAGTAAATGTCAGAGGCAGGACTTGAATCCAAAAGCTTAGTCCCTTTGTTATATTTCCCCCAACAAGATTCCCCGGGGCAGAACTGGCAGCAGAACTTGAGGTCTGTCTCTCCTGCCTTAAGAAAAAAGTAGCCACATTTAGCAGTCAACGACTACTTAAAAGTGCGAATAAAATGTGTGCAAAGATTGACCTACAAGAATATTTTGCATACCATTATTTAAAATAGAAGATTGGCGGAAACAGACTTAATGTCCAATCATAGGAACTGATACATGGATTATGGCATGAATTTACCATTATGTAAACAGTAAAAATAATGTTGCATCAAATTAACAAAAATATCATGAACAGCTGTATGTGAATAAATGTAAAAGCCTGAATTAAATGAAAAGTTTTTTTCGGAAAAAAAAAAACAGTTTATCAAAATTCACCAAAGAATTGCTATCGGAAACAAGGGGCAAAAGCTTTGAGAGGAAATTTTTAAGTTGCAAATAATTTTCCCTGAAATAAACATACAAAAAAAACCCCACACCTGGCTTAGATGCATCTGTGGTGGTTTGAAGCTGTAATGCACCCCAGAGAAGGCCATGTCCTTTTAACCCATTCCTGTAGGTACAGACCTATAGTAGGTGGGACCTTTTTTGGTTTTTGAAAATTTATCTTTTAAACATTTTTTAAAATTTTGAAATATATATACAAAAAAGCACTAAATTTCAGAGTAAATTGTAACACATAGTTATAGAACAGATTTCAGAGTTAGATATGGGTTACCGTCCTACATTGTAGGTTTTTCCTTCCAGCTACTCTAAGACACTGGAGACTAAAAAGAAATATCAATATAATGATTCAACAGTCATATTCATTTGTTAAATCCTATCTTCTCTGTAATGACTCCTCCTTCTCCTTTGATCCTTCTCCCAATCTTTAGAGGTAGGTGGGCTTTGCTCATTCTAACAATTTCATGTTGGAAAGGGTGGTTGATAATATGCGATATGGGGATGGAACTAGCTGATGTTCTTGGAGAGGCTGGCTCCTCTGGGTTTCAAGATTTATCTGGTCTAGAAACCCATCTGGAGGTTGTGGATTTCTGGGAAGTAATTACAATGCATGAAACTTTTGTTGAATCTCAGATAGAGCCCTAGGTATTCTTTAGGGTTTTAGTTGAAGTTTGGCAAACCTAGGTAAATAGCAATATCTTGCTGAAGCTTGCATTATAGCAGCCTCCAGAATGGCTTCTCACCTCTATTTAAACTCTCTTAGCAACTGATACCTTATTTTGTTACATTTCTTTTCCCCCTTTGGGTCAAGAAGGCATTGTCGATCCCATGGTGCCAGGGCCAAGTTCATCCCTGGGATTCATATTCCATGTTGCTGGGGAGATTTTCACCCCTGGATGTCATGTCCCATGTAGGGGGATGGCAATGATTTTTCTGGCAGAGTGAGGCTTAGAGAGAGTGAGGCCACATCTGAGCAACAAAAGATGTTGTAGGAGGGGCCTTTTGATTAGGTTATTTCAATTGAGATGTGACCCACCTTATTCCAGGTGGATCTTAATCTTGTACTGGAGTCTTTATAAGAGGATAAAGCATGTAAAGAAGCTAAGATATGAAATTAAAAGAAGCTCACAGAAAAAGCCCCAGAAATGCTGGGAGACAAGGACAGACCCACAGAAGTTGAGAGAGGAAGTTACAGAAGCCAGAAGCTGGAAACAACAAAACCAGGGAGACAAGGACCAGCAGATGCCATCCATGTGCCTCGCTATCTGACAGAGGAACTCAAAATCACCAGTAACCAGTCTTCAGAGAAGGCATCATCATCCTGTTCACGCCTTGATTGGGATGTTTTCACAGCCTTAGCATTGTAAACTATAAGCTAGTCCATACCCATTGTTAAAATCAGTCCATTTCTGGTATTATGGCATTTCGTCAGCTTTATCAAACCAAAACAGAATCCATGAATGAATTCTTTTAAATTTTCAAGAAACTAATCATTTCAATGTTGCCAGGAGCATCAAGAAAGATGTGAAGTTTTGCAATTCTTTCTAGAAAGCCTAGATACCGTTGACATCAAAACCTGACAAAACCTTAGGAAACAGAATCCAGTAACACATTAAAAAGAATAACACGTCAGGCAAGTTATAAACCAAAAATACAAAAGTAATTCAGTCTTAAATCTATTCATATAAGTCTCTGCATTAATAGGTCAAAGGAGAAAAAACATGTGACCATCTAACACATGATGTCTTAGGTTTCCTAAGGCCTCCATAACAAATTACCACAAACTGAGTGGCTTAAAACAACAGAAATGTATTTTCTCATGGTTCTGAGGGCTAGGATTCTGAAATCAAGGTGTCAGTTCAGCCATGCTCCATCAGAAGCTTGTAGGGGTGACTTCTTTCTTGGCTCTTCCAGCTTCTCGTGTTTGCCTGCCATCCTTGGCACTCCTTATCTTGTGGATGCATCTGCCCCCATCTCTACACGGGCTTCTCCCCTGGGTCTGTCTCTGTGCCAAACTGCATTTCCTAATAAGGACACCAGTCAAATGGATTAGGGTCATCTTAATCTAATTTGTCCTCCTCTTAACTAGTTACATCTTTAAAGACCCTGTTTTCAAATAAGATCCCATTCATAGAACCAGGAATTAGAACTTGAACAAGTCTTTTCATGGCATACAACTTAACCTGTAACAGAGGTCTGAAAAGGAATTTTGTAAAGTTAGATGCCCATTCCTAACTAAAGCTCTAAATAAGGTAGGGTTATAGGGATACTGGAAGATGTGGATACATCTGTAGCATAATAAATACCTTATGTATATTTAGAGAGAGGAGGACAATTCAATTTATATGCATGCCTAAAGCAACCAGCATAACACTCAATGATGAATTATGGTAGAAATATTCCTGTTGAAATCAGGAATACGGAATGTTGTCCACTGTCTCTGCTATTGTCTAGCACTGTTCCTGTGGTTAGTGCAATCAGACAAGAGAACAAATGCCAGGTTTTAGGGACTGCACAGCTCTACAAGTGTCAGTCTTTTCTATGGTGGATCCCACAATGGAAGCTGCACAATGTCACCTGAACTCCTCAATAGCCAAGGCTTCCTCCAGACTCCGACTCTCTTGTCCACACCTGACAGAGCCTTTAGTAGAATGATGATATAGAACAATTTTGATACTCATGCCCTTTTCAGTTATCCCAGCCATCTCCCAGTCTGCATACCCCAAATACTAGTTCCTTCAAGTTTCCCTTGGAATGCCTGGCCGCCTCCTAGGAAGTAGCCAGTCCTAGACAGTACCAATTTCTTGCCCCATCTTCATAGGACTAAGCCCTTGGTCTGGCCAGTCCAATAAACATAGCCCTGCCAGGCCCTTAATAAGTGCCAGTGGTATAAGTGTGGCCTTTCCCAGAAGTATATTTTCCTTCTAACCCAGCACCTTCTAAAGACAAGATGTTAGTGTCAGATACATGGTGTCCTTGAGGAGGAATTCCTATCCTCCCTGGGGGTCTTCAAATGTCACAGTTACCACTTCCACCTATATTGAAAGGCTATTCTCTGTCTGATTGGCTTTTGTTCATTCATTAATTATACAACCCAGGCCTGCTTCCAAAATGGAAGTAACTTGCAATAAACAGAGAATAAAAGTCACAGAAAGTAAACATCATGAGGAATGAGCTTCCTGGAAGCCACGGCAGAAAGGGAAATGCATGTTATACATCTCTCACTGCTTGGTAAACAGCACTGTTGGCTTCTCATAAGAAACAAAGTGCTTCCTGGTATTAAATATTAAATTCCTCACACATGCATGTACATGGACATGTCCTGATGCTGTTTCAGAACTGTCCTATGCAAAGTTATTTGATAAGAATCCTGCAACAAAGAAAAAATAACTCTGCCCATAAATTCAAGTTCTTTCACTGAAAGAACTTGTGTTCTGCCTTTTCCGATATCACATGTCATCTAGAGGCCCCTTTGGGGAAGGTGCTGGCATAGTGCAAAGGCCAAGACAGGGAGAAGTTCAACTAGCTGAATTTGGTGACCAGCGTGAAAGGAGATTTCATTAGTTCATATGTGAAAAGTACTAGAGAGTCTTAACAAAGGCCCCTAGGCAAAGTATTCTTCATTATTATTACTCATCAGTGTAAATGTGTGGCGTATTTTAAGTTCTTCTGTGTTAAAGCTAGTGAGACATGATGATAAAGTTCTAAGACAACATTCAATTACTAGTGCCTCTTATTAGAAAGCAGCATTTTTCCTTTCAGGGTTACGTACCGCCATTTTTCTTAGTCATTGCTGATGCAATATCAAGCTGTGAACTTCAGCAAGGCTGGAAATAATTCATGCAACCCATCTTCTTTAACAAACTCATCATCTCTGCTTTTCAGGAAGTACAAGATATGGAACACTGGTGATGATCATGAAAAATAACAGTATTTATAAGAACCCACTGGCTCAATGTTATCTTCTGTGTATCTAAAGGGAACTCAAACTGCGTCAAACAATCTCTCCAGCTAACGTTGCCACTGACGCAGGCAGGGTCTGGTCACTGTCATGTTAGGACCAAAGCTCTCAAACATTTTGTTCTCAGGACCTCTTTACACTCTTACAAAGTATTAAAGAACACAAAGAGCTTTCATTTGGATGGGTTATAAGCGTCAACATTCTCCATTTCAGAAATTAAAACTGGAAAAAATTTAAAGATGTATTTACTGATTTTGTAAGAAATGATAAAGCCATTAAATATTAATATTTTTCTAAAACACAGCTATATTTTCCAAAGCAAAAACATTAGTGAGAAGAGTGGCATTATTTTATACCTTCAAAAATCTCTTTAATGTCTTCTCGTTTCAAAGAAGATATCTGGCTTCTCATATCTGCTTTTGTGTTCTGCCTTTTCCGATATCACATGTCATCTAGCATCTGGAAAAGCCACCATATACTCATAAACCAATGAGGATTCTTCAAGAAGACAAATAACATCTTAGCGAATGGTTGTGACCTCACAGACCCCTGAGAGTGTCTGAGGGACACCCAGAGATCCACAGGCATTCTTGAGAATTGCTGATTTTGGACAAAACTGCCTCCATAAAAGGGAAATTATTTAAATTTACTACCTATTGAAGAAAGCAATGGAATTGGAAGAATAAAGTTTCCATTCTAGATACTAAGATAAATAGAAGTAGAAAAGAGTACCTACTTCAAAGAGCTTACAACTTATTTTACAATGGTCTAGTGGGTTATACTGCATTATTGTTCAAAATATTGGCTGCACCTCTCTATCAGCCTCTCCTCACTGGGCCCACTCTACCAGGATCCTGTGTATGGGACGCCTTTAGTCTCCTCACCCCACTGTGTTCATGTCCGGCCATCTGATCACTGTGACCAATGAAATGTAGGTGGACATGGCATGTGCTACTTCTGTGCAAAAGTATGAAGAGCCACCACATGGTTCCTGCAAACCTCTTTTCCCTCTCCCGTGAGACGCACAGAGCCCCAGAAAAGGGCTGCTGCTTCAACCCGGCCCCCAAAATGGAGCAGAGTGGCAGTCAATCCACGAAGTACATGTAACAAAATCATAATGTACTGAGATCTGTGGAGATGTTTGTTACTGCAGCATAGATTAGCTGGCTGGTACATGTAGGGTAAGATAGAAACAGAAACACTTAAACAGGAAATACAGTAATAAGTATACCTACAGTTAAAGAACACAAAGCAAGAGGCAATCTATGTCAATCTCAATTGTGTCAACAACTATTTAATTAAATGTACACACATTATGCATTGGGCTCTACACTCGACATTGAATCTTCAGAGATGAATGGGGCATGGTCTCAGCACAGAAGGGGGCATTGAGAAGCATAGGCTTTGGCATTAACCTAGATTGGAAGCCCAGCTCTGCCACCCACAATCGTATGACCTTGGATAGGTTTCTCTGAACCTTATAATTCTCATCTGTAAAATGGGCTTATTAATACCTACTACAGGTGATTATGAGAATTAAATGAGATGATTACGTAATATTTGTAGTACATAGCCTTTCATATTGCATAAGTTCAATAAAAATTACTTTTCTTCCTCTCTTGCCTCTCCATCTTCCACTCCCAGCTCCAGAGGAGGGTTTTGGCATTCTAAGCTCAACCTACTATGTTTCTCAGATACTTCTCCAAGCGTGAGCCTTTCAAAAGTATGTGCACACACATACACACATGCACATATTTACATTCAGTTAGTCTATCACAACTAATATTTATTGACTACTATTATTATCCCCTTTTCACAGATGACAAACTTCAAGCACTGAGAGGTTAAATGACTTTCCCAAGGTCATATATCAGTACATATATATATATATTTTTATTGATATATATTATATGTTCATATATAATCATCCAAAGTGTAGAATCAGTGGTTCACAATATCGTCATGTAGCTGTGCATTTATCATCACAATCAACTTCTTTCTTTTTGTGAAAAATAACATGTGTAGAAAAAAAACCAATAAATTTCAAGGCACATCGCAACAATTAATTGTAGAACAGATTTCAGAGTTTGGGTATGGGTTACAGTTCCACAATTTTAGGTTTTTACTTCTAGCTGCTGTAAGATATTGGAGACTAAAAGAAGTATCAATGTAATGATTCAGCGTCATACTTGTTTGTTAAACCCTATCTTCTCTGTGTAACTCTGCTATCACCTTTGATCTTTCTCCTACTGTTTAGGGGTATTTGGGCTATGCCCATTCCAACTTCTTCATGTTGGAAGGGATATCGATAATATAGGATAGGGGGGATAGAACTATTTGAGTTCTGGAGAGGCTGGCCCCTCTGCATTTCAGGACTTATCTGGTCCAGGGACCCATCTGAAGGTTGTAGGTTTTTAGTAAGTTATCCTAGGGCATGGAACCATTGTAGAATCTTATATAATGCCTTAGGTGTTCCTTAGGATTGGCAGGAATGGTTTTGGTTGGAGTTTGCAAGCTAAGCACATTCATTTATCTCATTCTTTTTTAATGGCTGATAATATTCAAAGGTATTAATGTATTATAATTTGCTTAACACTTCCCTTCTTGATGGACATTTTGAAGTTGCTTTTATGTTTTAACCATCACAAGCAATGCGGCGAGAAGCGCTCTTACGCAAACATCTTTGTGTACATGTGTAACTCATTTGTAGGGACCCATGTCCAGAGTTGGAATTGTTAGGTCAAAGAGAACAGCAATTTAAATTCGGATAGATACTGTGAAATCTGCCGTCTAGAAAGTTTTTGCTGATTTATATTCTGGCCCTCAGGGTATAAACATGCCCTTTTCCCAGAACCTCATTCTATACTATCCTTTAACCTTCAACATCATGTGCCTCTGGATTAGTGTTTACCTAACCTTGTTCCCAAGAAAAATCATACTGGACACTATTTGGAAAGATTGCTGCACAGAGAGCGGCCGTCTTTTTTGTCTCTGATTGGTGGATGCTTTCTTCTTTTGCTTTTGTACACAGTGCATTTGGGGAAGCTGGCTGGAAACTGGATTTGCTCTACTCTGAACTATAAAAGAATAATTCATCCATCTGAGAGGTAACTTGTATATTGATCCAGAAACATTGCAGAAGTGTAGCTTTTTCATTGATTATTTGATAATGGGTCATTTCATTTCTATCTACTTCTGACTTTTCTGTCTAACTCAGATAAAAAAAAAAAAACCAGGTAAGCCTTAAGCACATAATTCATCTCAGTGGAAAGCATTTTTTCCTTTCCATTTCACATTAGCTCAGAATTTGACCCTGCAAACTCGAAGCCATTCAGAACAATTCATCCAGAGATGACTCTACCAATCTGCCTTATTCTTGCTTAATATTTGGGCGAGAAACTAAAGGAGCATTTAGTTTGAAGTTGATTGTTTCTTATATTTTCTTGAAATGAGGCAAGGACAAATCTAAAATATCGTTCAATGGGGTGAGCCTACACTGACCAGACCACTTGTAATTGTTTCCATTATGTGTTCTTAGCCAATTCACAACCACATTCGTTGAATTCAGAACAATCAGCTTAGACTTGCAAAGGCCCAATACCCCAGGCTTCGTTCTGACATTTAAATACTCACTGATGATAATTGGGTGACTGACAGGCAAGGAACCGGCTGGCAATACATTCAATCTGCTCACACAGGCACAAGGTACTGTCCTAGCCAGGGGTCCTAGAATGCTTCTTCAGGCCACATAGATGTGATACCAAGAGAAATGAAGGTGAAAAGACTTTTGAAGATATGTTAAAACTGAGCAATTTAGTCTTATATTGCTTTTTTGATGAAAGGACAACTCTTCAAACTTTTTTTTTTAAATCACATTGTCAAAAAAAAAAAAAAAAGAAAATTGGGAATTCAGGACTTTTGCATTCCTTGATTCTAGTACGCCATCCTCATCCTTATTTCAAAAAGTCTTTGAGCATTAACAGACCCGTATCATCCAATCTGTATACAGACTAAAAAGAGGTCCAGGGCAAGAAATGGAGGAAGTGGAGAGTAAAAGAAAGAAAGGCAAGGAAAAGAAAATAAATTTATCAGGAAGAGAACATTGGAAAAATTGTGATGAAAGACGCTTTTCAACCCATGACCTTATTAGCACTTAGAAACATTTAATCAAGTGTATTCAGCCTGTCACTTCTACCTGACAAACACAAAAAAGCATTGCCACAGAGGTAATTTCGCTAACAGTATTAATTGCCTTATTGGAGCATGTATCAGTCAAGCTATGCCAGGTAAGGCTGCAGTAACAAAGAATCCCCACATCTAAATGCTGAAAACCACAAAGGTTTATTCCTCGCTCACATCACACGTACCTCTCAGGTTGGCAGGACATTCTGCTCACCACATTCAAAGATGCAGCTGACAGTGTAGTTAAACACAATTTGAAAGGAAAAGGAAAGCTCTGGAGACTTTCTCAGTCATTAAATGTTCTAACCTGAAAAGAACACTTTCACTAACAATTCATTAGCTGGAAGTAATCACATAGAACCACCCACTCTCGAGGGGCCAAGAAGTCATTTTTTTTTCAAAAGGGTGGAAGAATAAGAAATATTTGACAAACAGTAGAGCAAGGTGACTACACAGAGCACATGCTTAAGATGCTTCTAAGGCTTTGAATCCCTTCTCCACTTCTCACTAACCATGAGAACTTGGACACGTTACTTAATCTCATGGAACCTCAGATCCCTTATCTGGAATAAAAAGAAAAGAAAAAAGAAAGAAAGAACGCAATTTACTCACCAAGCTGCTATGAAGAGTAGATGAGATAATAAATGGAAAGTTCCCAGCACTTATTAGGAGCTCAACAAATGATAGTGTTTTGTCTTTTATCATCTGAAAAGTAAAGCCTTCTACAGAGCCCAGGGGCTCACAAGGATGTGTGTTTTTGCTCATTTGTATCACATTATATGCTAAATTATTTAAAATATTAAACTATAATAATACATGTCTCAGGGTCTTAGTGCAATATACTCTGTTATCTATTTCATTTGGTACATGGAGAAAGGCAGCCTTAAAGTGATTGACGAATTGGCCCAAAACTGTTCCATAAATAGTCAAGAAGATGTAACACCCAACTTTGGGTCTCCTGACATCCACTACAATCCTCCATCTCATGTATGCCCTCCCTTTTGGGCATGTGGGAGAGAAGGGAGCACAATCTACTGCTACTCAGGATAGAATTTTTGGCAGCAGGCTTTTAGACCAGGATTAGATAAATCAAAAGGCTATTGCCATTATTCATATACAGTGAGAAGTCTTCAATATTTTCCTTGATAACAAAGGGAAATTAAAGAGATCTAAAAATTGTTTCAATGATAATAACCATAATAACGGCTAACATTGAAATTCTATATCCTAGTCTATAAACATTTCAAGGATTCTCTCATTTAATCCTCACACTGACCCTAGGATGTAGGTAATTTTAGATAGGTAGATAGGTAATATTATTACCCTATTTTAAGGTGAAAGAACAGAGGCACTATTGAAATGTCTTGCCTAAGGTGTCATATGCAGTAAGTAGTTAGCACAGTCAGGAGATAAGTCCAGGTAGTTCTACTCTTTAACACATGGTCTTAGTTTCCTCACTATGGTTCTAAGTAGCATAATAAATAGTCTTGATGTTAAAGTCTTGCTTACCAGAAAAAGGAAATGGTGACTAATACAATCGTTCCATGGGTTAAAGGACTGCTAAGAACTGTTGGTTCATTCAGATGTATTGCTTTTCTCTTGTCCATGACTACACTAGGCATCTTCCTGGTACCGGAAAATCAACCATTAGCTAAGGGCTTGGACATTTAAGGAAAGAGCAAAATACAAAAGGCAGAACAGAGGACAAAGAATGTGATCAACTGATATTACTGAAAGAATGAATGGCAGATTGAAAAAACTCAAATCAGTTGCTTTCCCGATGACAAGCAACAGCAACACGTTCATCAGTGACGTTCAGCATATCAATCTCATCTGTCCTTCAACACAAGATAGGCATCCCAGATCTACATTGCACCTCGTTGCACCACTGCCTTTTTTACACACCAAGGAAGGGAGTTACTGGAGCAGAATGTTGTAGAGAAGCATCATAGGATGGAGTCAGGAGAGCAAATCCACACCACTCTTCCAGGAGATTGGAGGGATGAAGATGGGGCAGGTGGGCTCCACCAAACCTGTCAAGTACTATTTCAATGTTATGGGACCAAAAAATTGGAGAGAGAATTTAGTATTTATTGTTTTGAAGCTCACTTAAAGGATATTTCAATATTCCATATATATGAAGGACCAAATGAATGGCCCTAATCCCAAGATGTCACAGCTCACACTCTACCAAATAAAACAAATCTGTCTCCAGAAGAAGGCAACAATATTTAATGTAATTCTTCTCTCCATGGTTTTTAAATGCCTGACTGATTACTAGTCATCTAGCCATGAACTAATAGAACTTACTGGGCTCCCTTTCCTGATTTCTCAAAAATATTTGAAAATTAGTAGGAGGTAATTGACTAGACCAAACCTTTAAACCATTGCCAAGTCGGTGCTCCTTTTTCTCTCACGTGACAAAACAGGCTGCAGCTAATGATCTCTGAGATGACAGAGTCTGATAACTGTTGCTGAGTGGAGGCTGCAGTGGAAGCAGCAGATGGCCAGGGCAGGCTGATATTGCACACAGTACCTTGTCAGTCAGTGACCCTCAGACGCACCTTGCCGTCTGCCCTCCACATCTCAGCTGTGCTTGTGGAGAAAGACTCAGTTCAGGCACAGTTGGTAAGTTGTCCATGGCATCCTCTAGCAATGGGGAGCAGAGAGTTATGGGCATTGAGGATTTGAGGGGGAAGGGCTAAGTCAGTCTAAACACATAAGCCTTAAAACAATTACATAACAATCACCAAAGTCATCATTTTGTAAACAACGACCTTCAAGTCACTGGAACAGATCAGCTTCACTGAAGCAACAGAGGCTCAAGGGAACCCAAATGGAAGCCTTTTGGCTTTTTGACTGTCAAGGAGTTTGGATTCAGGACTGATGGAAAGAATCTTCTTCCTGGACCCTGAGCAGACTTGTAACTCCCAAGAAGTCTTCCTCATATCTATGTGTTCTTCCAGGCCAGGTCAAGGTGGCCATGGTGGAAACAGGCACTGAACCACCACCACTCACATATCCACGTTCCTGTCATAGGACCTAAGTTGTTGGTTCCTTCTAGGCAGGAAACTAGCTCTACCTATGAAATGGTTTTGTGCACGAGCCATCGCACCTATACCACAGACCCCCAAAACGCTTATATTAAACTGGTGATGCATCAAGTCTTTAATGGTATCATGGTTTTGCCAATAAGTACCAAACTATATCCATTCATACCTCCTGCTAGCATAGTGGTGTTTCACTGTTCAGCAGAATTCCAGGGTGTTTTAGTTTCCTAGGCTGCTCCAAGGAAACACCATGAAATGGTTCTGCTTAAACAATGGGAATTTATTCACTCACAGCTAGAATCTAGTAAAATGTCCAAATCAAGGCATCACCAAGCTGATGCTTTCTTCCCAAAGATCAGTTGCCAGCCAGCCTTGACTCTGCCACATGGCAAAGCACATGACGGCATCTGCTGGTCTCTCCCTTCTCTTCTGGGTTTTGTTGATTTCATCTTCTTGCTTCCATAGCTTTCTCTGTCTGAATTTCATTCTCTTATAAGGACTCCAGTAATAGGATGAAACCCATCCTGAAGGAGGTGGGTCACACCTTAACTGAAGTAGCCGCTTCCAAATTAAATGAGTTCACACTCACACCTAAGAACACGTTTTTCTGGGGTACATACAGCTCAAACCGGCACTCAAGACTTCATGGAAGGGTTCATGGACAACTGCCAAGAGAGGAGGGGGGAATGAGAGGGTTGAGAGGGTGGCAACATTTACTCCACCCCCCTCAACTAGAGCTTCTGCTTTTATCTGTTTAATACTCTGCAGCTATAGTTCACTTGAAAAGGGGTCTGACTCTTTTTTAAAAAGTTTGAAAACCACTGTCCTAGGAAGTACTCAGATTATCAGAAAGATAAAATCAGTATTTAGTGCACCCCACCAAAGGGTAGCAGCTATGTGTATAGAAATATCCTGAGATTCCAGAGTGAAGAATTTTCCTTTCTCACCACTGAACATTTATTAGCACATCAGTACCCCAGAAATAACTAGCAACACTGGTGGCCTCAAAAGACTACTAGTTGGAGCCTTTATTCTATTAACCTAAAAAAAAATGTGGAGGGGGCAGGCAACAGTGCCTCAGTGGCAGAGTTCTCACCTGCCATGCCCGAGACCTGGGTTCTATTCCCAGAGACTGCCCATGTCAAAAAAAAAAAAGAAAAAAAAATTGTGGAGGAAGCAGAAGAGGAATGAACAAATCAAGGAGAAAAACAATAGAAATATGCTGCAAGGAGATGTTGTGGTGTTTCCTTGCTCTACAGGAGTTTATTCAGCTTCCTTATAGTTAAAGACCAACCATAAAAGTTTCACACTGATAGAAGAAAAGCCAGGAAACCAGTGAGGTTGTGTAGAGGCTGCGTTTGCATTCAGAAGGCCTACGGTGACCTATCAACTCACAGTCCTGCTGAGTCTACCAAGGAAGAGAAACTAGACCCCACGCTGAGTAGTCTGTAATCAATTCTGCATACATCTTCCAACAAAACAGCAGTCAGACACTCTGGCACCAAAGATATGGACCAAGAAAACACTGGGAACAGATCACTGTTTATAGGTCTGTGATCCCCGAAGAACCTTTTAGCAAAGTCTTTGACTCTAAATGCTTCAGTAGGTTTTCATCCTTGCTGTCTCTGCAACATACATAGCCATCTGGTGATCTGAAAGGAAATGGGCTTTTGTTGTTCTGGTAATCATCCATTAAGTAAATAATTGGTACCCAAGATAGAGAAACAGGAAGCTCTTCACAGAAAAATCCAGAGTCTAGGATTTAAAGGAGTCATGTTGACACTACAAGCCCCTGTGTGGGGATCTACTACCTCTGAGGTCCCCTAACTTCTCCTGTCTCCTGGGGACCATTCGAGGACAGAAAGTTTCACTAGCCAAATTGGGGAATGAAGGTAGAATTCATGGCAGAGAAAGAGGTCGAGGGCTTTGACAATGAGAACTGACAATTCACAGCTTACCGGGACCCTAGCAGGACCTTCCTCTGTGGACATCCTGAGCCTTGCCTTAACCCAAGTCCCCTGCTGTCCATCACACCTAACATTTTCCCACTGCTGAGCTCCTTTCAGAGTGGACCTGCATGAACACGGCTTCTGAGGCCACAACCCCAAGATATGAAATGGCCAAATGGAGCTTTCCTGAGGGCAACAGTTTAACCGAATTTTCCTCCAGGCAGTGACTCTTTAAGCTTTAGTCTCAATTTAAGGGACATAGTTCCCATAATGTACCTCTGACCTCAGAACTTTTGTGGTGGAAAAGGACAGAGTTAGGTGGGATATGCACTGCTGGGATGCTTTCTATGACCCTTGAGGATCTTTATCCATCTTATCTCTAATCTGACACAGCCTGAGGGATTCTGAAGCCATGGGCTAGGCTTTCACTTCCCTGTAAGGTGGCTTCTTTCATACTGAAATTACCAAGACAGCCCTTCACCATTAGGCATGGAACAGAGTTTCAGCAGCTTTGCCCTGGTACTTTTATCATGACTTCTACAGAAACATTTGGGTATATTTGTATAAAGACTTAGATTGGGGGTTTTGAGAGACTTATTGGCTCATAAGATCTTAGGCTATGTAATTTTTTTATGAGAACCAGAAAGAGGTATAGAAACATGCCTCTAATGATCACAGGCTTCTCAAGTGAGTCTTCTCTACAGACAGGGGTCAATCAATGACAGGTGACTAGCTAAAAGAGAAGACAGAACAGCTCAGTCTTAACCTTTACTTACTCCAGGAGAGGGAGAACACCAGTTCTTATTTCTGTTTGCCTAGAAGATGCTCAGCTATTCCGAATTCATCTGTGAGGAGCCCCACAGGAATCTGGCAGTCACATCAGAGCAAGGGAACTGGTACGGAATGATTAGAATGTAAAGTTATGACAGTAAATTTCTAATGCTGCTAATTTAAAACAGAGATTTATAGTCTGCTGGGGCTCAGCCACCATTTAGTTTACTAGGAAGGAAAGAGAAAGTCTCAGTCCAAGGAATTTGAATCATCTCAGTACAATGAAATTTGGATACCTATAAATGCACAGACAAAAGAGAGAAAAGGGGCCATCCCAGCGAACCAGGCAAGCAGCAAGGGAAAGAAAGATCGTGGCAGATATCATCATCTGGTGGTTCTGAATTACCCATCTCATTCAAATTTGCCATGGAGACAGTATAGACCAGGCCTCCTTAGCTGAGTCCATGTCACATCTCTACTGCACTCTGTTAGTTGGACAGTCTGGTCCAGAGACAAACTCATCTTCCCTTAAAAAACTGGATGTATAGGATAGTAACCTAGAGGGAAAGTTCAGAAGGACCTTCACTTGTGAATTCTAAAGCCCACATTCCATGTGGATTCCTTAAAACATGTCCTAAGGCAAGGATTAGGGGCTAATGCTTTCCTTGGGAAGTGTAATCCCAAAGCAGTAGAAATGAAGGAAAAGGAAAGTAAGCCAGGGAAGATGGGAAGCAAAGGCAGGTGAATGGGTTATTGTGTTCTACACTACTTCCCAACAAGTCACAAGGAAATGCAACCATTCCCCAATAGGTGCACCTCCTTGGCCACAAAGGACATTTACTGCTCAGGCTGTATAGAGAAAAAGTGTTCCTCGGACCTGTGCATCAAAAGGAAGAATGGGGAGAGAATTTATCTGCCCACCTTCAGTCTCATTGGTAAATATGTTTCCTGTGGGGGTTAACTTCCCGCATTTCTGAGTTGCATCCAATGGTCCCTGCCCCTTGAGGAAACCAGGTCCCAGACCCTGTGATTTGATACTCCTTCACATCTAGAAACGCTGGGAGGAGGTTAAGACTCTGGGCATTGGCCTCAGGCATCAGAAACCACATCAGAGACTTGCAAGACAATGGCCACAGCAACAACTAGTCCTTGGAGGCAGGTGAGGCCAAGAGAATGAAGGGGCATCTCAGATGTGTCAAATAAAAGTACAAAATATTTAGTTAAAAGCAACCATTTCCCCTTTCTCCTAATTTTCAACATAGCTGTCTCCCTTTCTGAACCTATCGCTGGAACTGGCAAAATTGGAAGGGTAGGAAACTTAATGTGATGCAGAGGGCTCCCTGCCTCTCTCCCTCTCCAAGCAAACATCTGGAAGGGGAAGGGTTCCTAATTGCCAGTTCCACCTGCTCCCTGAGACAAGCTTCCCACTCTCCACCTACAAACAGGATTTACCAGATGAAATCAGGGTTGTTTGGCCCATTGAGTAATTGTGGGACTCTTCTCTAGTTCTTGGTGTGGTGATGCATATCTAGAAGCCCAAAATAACTGTGCTTCCTCCTTTCCATCGATTGAAGCAGTAGAACACAGGTTCAGAGTCTTAGGTTGGGCTCTGGAGTCAACCTAACATTACAACTGGTTCCACCACTTACCAGTTATGTAACATCTTTGTACCCATGCCTACTATGTAAAAATGGGCATAAAATTGGTACTTCCACATAGAGTTATTGTGAGGATGAGAAGAGATAATCCCTGCGGAGTGCTAAACAGTGACCGGGACCTAATGTCTAGGGTGAATTCATTGTGTCCCCTGAAAATTGATATCCATCAAAAACCTGTGCATATAATCTTATTTAGAAATAGTCTCTTTGCAGATGTGATTAGTTAGGATAAGGACATTAGGGTGGGCGCTAATCCAATATGACTGTTGTTATAAGAAATAGAAGAGGGAATTATTGCTTAATGGGTATAGAGTTTCTGTTCGGGATGTTGAAAAGTCTTGGAAATAGATAGCGATGGTTATATAACATTGTGAATATAAGCAATGTCACTGAAATGTACTCTTAAAACTTGTTCAAATGGCAAATTTTATGATTTAATCTTTTTTATTTTTTTAAAAGAGGGAGACTTAAAGACATAGACCCACGGAGGGAAGATGCCATGTGAAGTCAGAGGCAGAGGTTGGAGTAATGCTACAGCAAGCCAAGGAAGGCCAAGGATTGCTGGCAACCACCAGAAGGTACAAGAGGCAAGGAAGGATTCTCTCCTAGAGCCTTTGGAAGGGGCTTGGCCTTGTTGACAACTTAAATTTAGACTTCTGGCCTCCAGAAACATGAGACCATAAAGTTCTGTTGCTTTAAGCCACCAGGTTTGTTAGAGTAGAAAACCAATATTCCTGGTAAGCATGAAATATTAGCTAGTATTACCAATGAATGGAAATTATCTTGCTTAGAATTACTACTTCATTTTTTTTTGTCCTAGCTGTCAATCAATGGGACATTATTTGCAACTACACTTGATCTCGTGGTTAAACAGGTTTGTTACTCCTGATTTCCTGCTATGGCATTTGCATCGTAGGGCATATATCCTTTATATTAAGCTGCATCTTGTTCCTTCTCTGGGCCCTCTTACCCTCATGCTTTCCCTTTTTATCCAGCCCCGACCTGTTCCCACTTTTCTGGACAGAGACCTGGCTGCTTGCCTGTGCCAGCCTCCTGCACCCCTTTTAAGGTAGAGCCTGGAAAGTCGGCTCCTCACCGCCGGGCTGGATTCTGGGAAGCTGATGGCTGATGCTGCGATGTTTCGTGTCTGGAGAGGGCAGTTCCCTTTCTTAAAAGGTGAGCACAGCGAGGCAGGATCCAGCTGTCACCCCCTGGAGCACTGGGGTAGCAGAGAACAGGAGGAGGAGAACCTTTAAATAAGGTACATCACTCATCTGACCTCTGAGCCCTCCAAAGTCCAGCTCCCAACCCCGTTACCATCCCTGAACCACTATGTACCAGAAAAAAAAACATTTCTGGGATAAAGGAGGCACCGCCTCCATTCTCTTACTCCCCCTTCCCCAATCAACAGTAGATTCTGTTTCCTAGAACAGTTAGCCTCCCAGGTATTAGACGGTTTGAAACTCAGAGCCACAGGACACAAACGGAATCTGTTTCCCAGAGGTTCCCAAAGCTGCAGCCTCCACGTAACCTCCTTGTATCCCTAATGGTCACACTCAGCTGTGATTTCTTTATGACTAAGTCCTCCCCCCGCCCCCAAAGCCACAGGGGCCAGTCACTTCTGGAGCTAGCGGCACGCCCCGCCCCCATCATCACGTGGCTTCTCACGCTGAAAAGAGCCATTACACGAAGCGCAGGGGAAAGAGAGGGTGATAGATCACAGCTGCCAATGCTTTCTAAGGTCTCACGTCCCATGCCAGGCAGGAAAGTTGCTTGGCAGCAGAAAAAAAGATTGCAGCAGGTGGCCCTACCCTCTCCGATAGGGGCAAATCTTCTGCTTCCTGAGAGCTGCAGACTGGCTTCTCCTGTGGATACCCCCTGGTCCCTGAGTCCCTGCTCCTTTAGTCATTGCCATCATCTCTGGCTCAGCCCCAGGGCACAAACCAGCCTCATCTGTGTCAGGTGTTTCAGATGAGCCAGGAGAACTGAGACCAAAATAAAGGGCCTCACAGTCCTGCAAAATCATTTAATCGAAAACTAAACAAGCACAGAAAATTCTGATACTGTCTGCTGTTGGTAGAATCAGAACAATTCCTGCTCATTTGAGGCCCCAAATCAATCCAACAAAATACTTATAGTAATTCGAACCTCTGTCTCAGACTGTCAAGTTATAACATTAATTTTATATAAATATAGAAATTAATTTTTGAATCTGAGCCCCCAAACTGCTGTTGGTTACAATTAACCTTCCAAATTGTAAATAAGTGCAGTCAAGTGATTTCCTAGCTACATTAAGGTTCAAACTCAGTTTATTCAAAGTTGTGTCGCCCCCTCCTTCTTTTCTTCTTTTTAGAACGATTGAAGTTTGGGGTAGATGGGGGCTCTATATCATCCCAGCATCAGGAAGCAAAAGGCACGTGGACAATGGTGCATCGTCCATCCTTTGCTGGTGTCCGCTTGATCTCGGACAACTTCAGTATCTGCTGAGATGGGCCTGGTGCCTCCAGGCCTCTGAACAAGAGGTCCATGCACTCCGTGCCTTCCCCACCCCTACTGGGGGGCCTCTCGATGCGGCGGCCCTGCCTCCACCCCTGCCACGCCCCTCTCAGAAGGCACAAGGACCTTTGGGTATTCCCTTTGCCCCAAGACAGGCTGCCTGGGCTCCATGAGGCTGCCCTCAGCACCCTTGGGCTGGACATCTGGGACCCCTTTCCCTTGCCCGTGATTTGGGACTTGGCTCCCTCTGTGGGCCAAGTTGCTGGCGGAGATCCCCAAGAAGCTGCACCAAAGGCAGTGAAGCACACCTTCTAGTCAGTGGGGCCCCCCAGACTTATCTGAGGGCTCTTCCAGCAGCCCCAACCTGGGAATAGGCTCTGACAGTGTGATCCTTTCTCTAAACTATTCCAGGCACCAAATTCAATTTTTCTCCTCTCCTAACAAAAAAAAAAAGGTAACTTTTCCTCAGCCAAGAAGACATTTGTGTTTTGCCTCCTGTGGCAGGAAAGACTGTCCTGGCCTAATCATTCATCCTTTCCAACAGCTTCTCTCCTCTGGCAGGGAACCACAAGTTTCACCACCCACAGGGAAAGCCCAAAGGGCTACAGGATCCACAGGGCCCATTAACAGAACCTCCCTACTTCCAGGCTTCTGGAAGGTGATGAGCTAGGAGTGAAGAAAGGAATATTGTACTTTACAAATACATCAAAGATTTTAGGATTCAAAGAAGGTAAAGATGATCTGCCCTAAACCCGTGTCATACAAGCGCTTGTCCAACAAAAACAGAAGTGGCCCCTGCCTTCATATACCTGCCACCAAAGGGGTGGCGCTCCCATAATTGTCCCAATGGAAACACCATCGAATGATGGCACCCTTCAGAGTGGTTGGATGAGCAAATAAACAACCCATGCCTATAGTTTAAGAAAAGACTGTGTGTGGTAGGCAGAATGATGTCCTACCTCCAGCCCCAAAGATGTCAAGGGCCTAACCCTGGGACTGTGACTATATTACCTCACATGGCAAAAGAGACTTTGCCAATGTGATGAAATTAAGGATTGTGTTGGTTTGAAAGGACGTATGCCCCCTAGAAAAGCCATGTTGTAACCAAAATCCCATTTCATAAAGGTAGAATAATCCCTATTCAATACTGTATGTTTGAAACTGTAATCAGATCATCTCCCTGGATGATGTGATTTAGTCAAGAGTGGTCGTTAAACTGGATTAGGTGCCTACATGTCTCCACCCATTTGGGTGGGTCCTGATTGGTTTATTGGAGTCCTATAAAAGAGGAAACATTTTGGAGAAAAGGAGATTGAGAGAGAGCAGAGCAGAACGACATAGCCACGAGAAGCAGAGTCTACCAGTCACTGACCTTTGGAGATGAAGAAGGAATATGCCTCCCAGGGAGCTTCATGAAACAGGAAGCCAGGAGAAGAAGCTAGCAGATGATGCCGTGTTCGTCATCTTTCCTTCCAGGTGAGAGAGGAACCCTGACTGTGTTTACCATGTGCCCTTCCACTTGAGAGAGAAACCCTGAACATCATCGGCCTTCTTGAACCAAGGTATCTTTCCCTGGATGCCTTAGATTGGACATTCCTATAGATTTGTTTTAATTGGGACATTTTCTCGGCCTTAGAACTGTAAATGAGAAACTTATTAAATTGTCCTTTTTAAAAGTCATTCTGTTTCTAGTATATTGCATCTGGCAGCTAGCAAACTAGAACAAGGATCTTGAAGAGGTGGGGAATTCACCCTGGATTATCTGGGTGGGCCCAATATTATCACATGGATCCTTATAACAGGCACACAGGAGGCTGAGAATCAGAGAAGGGAATGCAGCAATGGACGCACAGGTGAAAGAGAGAGAAAGAGTGAGAGGAAGAGGAAGATGCTACACTGCTGGCTTTGAAGATGCAGGAAGGGGCCATGAGCCAAGGAATGCCAGCAACTTCTAGATGCTGGCAAAAAAAAAGGAAATGAATTCTCCCCTATATCCTCCAGAAGAAACCAGCCCTGCTCACACCTTGATTATAGGATTTCTGATCTCCAGAACTGTAAGATAATAAATTTGCATTGTTTCAAGTGGCAATAAGAAATTTAAAAAATAATGGTACCCTTCAAATTGCCATTTCTTCATTATTTTCCCTCCCTCCTTTGTGAATTGTCCATAACTGAAAAGGAAAGGAAAGAAAATTGAGAGGAAGGTTCAGAAAAGGAGTAAGGATCACAGGAATATTTACTAGTCCACAGAACAGAGATTACTTTTCAAAGAGACACATATGCATACATAATGAATGACAGTTTATTTCATTTTTATTTCTAATTTGATTTAAACTTTTCCTTTATTACACAAGTTATGATTTCTAACATCGACATGCTCTTAAAGTCTATATTCAAGTTTCATCAGTTGTTCCAATTACATCCAGTTGTTCCAATTACATCCTTTAGAGCCCATTTCTCCCCCCCCACCATATGTATGTTCAAATTAAATATCACACCTTGCACATAGTTGAGCTGTCTCATTAGTCCCCTTTAATCTAGGAGGGTTCCCCGACTTTCTTGTCCATCATGGCACAGATTTTTTTGAAGAATCCAGGCCAGTTGTTCTGCAAAACGTCTATCAATTTGGATTTGTTTGATTGTTTCTTCTTGATTAGATTCAGGTTAAACATTTTTGTAAGAATCCCACGGGTGGTGCGGTGTCTCCATGACACTTGATGTTGACTTGTCTATTATTAGTGATGTTAAGTTTCGTCACTTGGTTTAGGTGGTGCCTGCCAGATTTCACCACCATAAAGGTACTTCTTTCCTTTTATCATTAAGAAGTAGTCTGTGGGGGGCGGACCATAGGGGCTTAGTGGCAGAGCTCTAGCCTGCCATGCCAGAGAACTGTGTTTGATAACCGGTGCCTGCCCATGCAAAATAAAAAATAAAAAAAAGAAGTAATCTGTGGGATGATATTTTGAGGTTGTATAAATATCCTCAACCCTTCACCCAGTGGCTTTAGCATCCATTATTATTCTTGCCAAATGGTGGTTTTCTAATTCTATACCTCTATATTTATTAGTTGCACTCTTCTACAAAGAAAGGCTTTTCCTTCTCCTCTTCCCCTTGCATTTAGTATAAATGTACTCATAGATTCTTTTTAAATTCAATGTACTATCCATTACTATCATTATTCATTTTTGATATTTAAATTGGCCCAAATTTGGCCATGGAGAGTCCCTTTAGGCATATTCCATATCCTTTTGACATGCCCACTTCATGTTTTGAATACATCATAGTGGTATTTTAAATAAAAGGAGGAAATTGAGGGACATTCAGAAGGAAGAAGAACCATAAAGGAATGGACGAGAAGGATGGTTATGGTGACAGGAACAGTTCTTTTCAACTAAAACAGATTTCTTCTTTAGCCAGAGCCCCCCCATTGTCCACTAATGGAGTTCAGATATGTTTAGGAGACTATGGAACAGGGCTGCCAACCATCTACATGCATGGGAAATCCCTCAGAAAGAATTCAAGATTTATCCCCTTGTGGGTTTAAAAAAAAAATGTGTATATAATTTATATGAAGAGCTTAATTGAACACCATAGTACTTGGAACCTTGAGTAGGGCATGAGATTTTGTGGGTTTGTCCAGAGTGATGCCCCAATAAATCCCATTCCTTGGGGGAATGGTGAGAAAGGGGGAAAATTCAACTTCCCCAAGTGGCAAATTCTTGATATTGTCACAAGCAGTGGGGACAACCGAAGTAATAAGCTGAGCCCCCGGTCTTGGGGTTTGTTCATATGAAACTCATTCCTTAAGGTTAAGTTAAGTTAAACTTAAACTTTTCTCAAGGGATTGAGAAAACCTTCTCAACCAAAAGGGGAAAGAGCAAAATGAGACAAAATAAAGTGTCAGTGGCTGAGAGATTCCAAACAGAGTTGAGAGGTTATTCTGGAGGTTATTCTTATGCATTAAATAGCTATCACCTGTTTAGCTAAGGTGTAATGGAGAGGCTGGAGGGAACTGCCTGAAAATGTAGAGCTGTGTTCCAGTAGCCATGTTTCTTGAAGATGATTGCATAATGATACAGCTTTCACAGTGTGACTGTGTGACTGTGAAAACCTTGTATCTGATGCTCCTTTTATCTACCTTATTGACAGATGAGTTAAACATATGGATTAAAAATAAATAAATAATAGGGGGAACAAATGTTAAAATAAATTTAGTAGATTGAAATGCTAGTGATCAATGAAAGTGAGGGGTATAAGGGGTATGGTACGTATGAATTTTTTTCTGTTTGCTTTTTATTTCTTTTTCTGAATTGATGCAAATGTTCTAAGAAATGATCATGATGATGAATAAACAACTATGTGATGATATTGTGAGTTATTGATTATATAACAAGAATGGAATGATCATATGGTAAGAATGTTTGTGTTTGTATGTGGTTATGTTTCATAAATTAAAAAATAAAAAAATAAAAATGACCATGTGATGAGTACACAACTATGTGATGATATTGTGAGCCACTGATTGTGTACTATGGATGAACTGCATGGTACATGAAGATATCTCAATAAAAAATAGTTTCTAAAAAAGGAAAAAAAATGCATGGCAATTTTTTGGGGGGTATAGAAGAGTAGGATTCATCCTAAAGAAAGGGGAATTAAGGTACCACCATAGAAATTCTCAAGATGAAAGTGTGGGGGCTGCAATATGAATCCATCTCCAGCTAGTTCTGAATGTGAAAGAAAGGAAGCTGAGAGGAATATCGACTTTGTAACACACGGAGTTCCAAGCAAAGCTGCTTTGGGACTTGTGTTAATTTTTTAAATGCAGCCATAATGCAATATGCCAGAAATGAAATGGCTTTTAAAAGGGGGAATTTAGTAAGTTGCAAGTTTACCTACAGGTCTAAGGCTGTGAAAATGTCCAAATTAAGGCAAGGCTATAAAAATGTCCAAACTAAGGCATATAGGAAAAGATACCTTGGTTCAAGAAGGCTGATGATGTTTGGGGTTTCTCTCTCAGCTGGAAAGGCACATGGAGATGTCTGCTAGCTTTCCCTCCAGGCTTTTTCAATGGCTTCCCTGGAGGCATTTTCTTTATGCATCGCCTCAGGTCTCTGACTGTGTGGGCTCTGTTGACTGAAAAGCTCTTTCTGAAATGGTTCCCTCTTAAAGGGCTCCAGTAAGCAACCCCACCTTCAATGGGTAGAGACACATCTCCATGGAAACCATCTAGTCAAAAGTTACCACCCACAGGCCCTCCTCTCCCCTCTTTGTCTGCCGGCCCGCTGCGCGGCGCCCACGCCCCGCAGCAGCCGACCCGCCCACCCTCCTCTCCCCTCTTCTGCCTTCACCGGCTCCTCCGCCACCGGCCTTGACAGCCTTGCCACCCTCACCTTTCCTCCTCCAGAACAGCTACTGGGGTAGTGGAGACAATACAGAGCAGCTCCCGGAGCCATGACGGAGATCAAAGGGATGGCGTACCCCATCCTGGAACGGCTGACTGTCTGGGAGAACCAGCTCCGGTGAGATCACCGAGGGGCGCGGGCTTTCCTGGGTGGGACGGCAAGCGGCCGGAGTCCCTCCCTTCCTCCTTCCCAGGCCAGCTGGCAGAATTGGACAGGTGGTCCCCTTGGGCCGCGGCGGCTGGCGCCCCCACCACGCGAGGCCCCCCGGAACAACTGAGAGAGTTCGGTCAGAAATCCCCAGACTGCAGAGAACAGTGACCGGGGGGTCCCTTCCAAACACGTGACTCCCCGGTCCGGCTAGGAACAGTGCACTCTCCCAGGCTGCGACAGCTGGCGCCCTCCCGCCACGCTTGGCGCCCCAGGCCGACTAGGTAATTCGGCCAGACGCTCTCCCATGCTGCGGCGGCCGATGACCCTCCCCGCGTTCAGAACCCTGGACCGGCTGGCACTCTTCCAAGACGCTTCGGCTGCCGAACCTCCCCTACGGCGAGAATTTTCCAGAGTTAAAGGACCCACAGCAACTTTCACTGGTGGAACCCGTAGACAAACGTGTGCCACGAGCGCCACCTACTGGGCAGGATAAGAAAAACAGAACCCAGAGATTTCACAGAAAAATCTTTCAACCTGTGGGGTCCAACACCCAGGGAAATCTGACTAAATGCCCAGACGCCAGCAGAAGATAACGGACCACGCTTAGAAAACTGAAAATATGGCCCAGTCAAAGGAACAAACCAATAGTTCCAATGAGATACAGGAGCTGAAACAACTAATGCTGAATATACGAACAGAAATGGAAAACCTCTTCAAAAACGAAATGATAAATTGAGGGAGGACATGAAGAAGACATGGGCTGATCAAAAAGAAGAAAGGGAAAAACTGAAAAAACAAATCACAGAGCTTATGGAAGTGAAGGATAAAGTAGAAAAGATGGAAAAAACAATGGATACCGACAATGACAGATTTAAAGAGACAGAAGATAGAATTAGTGATTTGGAGGACGGAACATCTGAATTCCAAAAAGAAACAGAAACTATCTGGAAAAGAATAGAAAAATTTGAACAGGGTATCAGGGAACTCAAGGACAATGTGAACCGCACAAATATACGTGTTGTGGGTGTCCCAGAAGGAGAAGAGAAGGGAAAAGGAGGAGAAAAACTAATGGAAGAAATTTTCACTGAAAATTTCCCAACTCTTATGAAAGACCTAAAATTACAGATCCAAGAAGTGCAGCACACCCCAAAGAGATTAGACCCAAATAGGCGTTCCCCAAGACACTTACTAGTTAGAATGTCAGAGGTCAAAGAGAAAGAGAGGATCTTGAAAGTAGCGAGAGAGAAGCAATCCATCACATACAAGGGAAACCCAATAAGACTATGTGTAGATTTCTCAGCAGAAACCATGGAAGCTAGAAGACAGTGGGATGATATATTTAAGTTACTAAAAGAGAAAAACTGCCAACCAAGACTCCTGTATCCAGCAAAATTGTCCTTCAAAAATGAGGGAGAAATTAAAACATTCTCAGACAAAAAGTCACTGAGAGAATTTGTGACCAAGAGACCAGCTCTGCAAGAAATACTAAAGGGAGCACTAGAGTCAGATACAAAAAGACAGAAGAGAGAGGCATGGAGAAGACTGTAGAAAGAAGGAAAGTCAGATATGATATATATAATACAAAAGGCAAAATGGTAGAGGAAAATATTATCCAAACAGTAATAACTCTAAATGTTAATGGACTGAATTCCCCAATCAAAAGACATAGACTGGCAGAATGGATTAAAAAACAGGATCCTTCCATATGCTGTCTACAGGAAACACATCTTAGACACAAAGATAAATATAGGTTGAAAGTGAAAGGTTGGGAAAAGATATTTCATGCAAATAACAACCAGAAAAGAGCAGGAGTGGCTATACTAATATCCAACAAATTAGACTTCAAATGTAAAACAGTTAAAAGAGACAAAGAAGGACACTATATACTAATAAAAGGAACAATTAAACAAGAAGACATAACAATCATAAATATTTACGCACCGAACCAGAATGCCCCAAAATACGTGAGGAATACACTGCAAACACTGAAAAGGGAAATAGACACATATACCATAATAGTTGGAGACTTCAATTCCCCACTCTCATCAATGGACAGAACATCTAGACAGAGGATCAATAAAGAAATAGAGAATCTGAATATTACAATAAATGAGCTAGACTTAACAGACATTTATAGGACATTACATCCCACAACAGCAGGATACACCTTTTTTTCAAGTGCTCATGGATCATTCTCAAAGATAGACCATATGCTGGGTCACAAAGGAAGTCTTAACAAATTTAAAAAGATTGAAATCATACACAACACTTTCTCGGATCATAAAGGAATGAAGTTGGAAATCAATAATAGGCGGAGTGCCAGAAAATTCACAAATACTTGGAGGCTCAACAACACACTCTTAAACAACAAGTGGGTCAAAGAAGAAATTGCAAGAGAAATTAGTAAATACCTAGAGGCGAATGAAAATGAAGACACAACATATCAAAACTTATGGGACGCAGCAAAGGCAGTGCTAAGAGGGAAATTTATTGCCCTAAATGCCTTTATCAGAAAAGAAGAAAAGGCAAAAATGCAGGAATTAACTGTCCACTTGGAAGAACTGGAGAAAGAACAGCAAACTAATCCCAAAGCAAGCAAAAGGAAAGAAATAACAAAGATTAGAGCAGAAATAAATGAAATTGAAAACATGAAAACAATAGAGAAAATCAATAAGACCAGAAGTTGGTTCTATGAGAAAATCAATAAGATTGATGGGCCCTTAGCAAGATTGACAAAAAGAAGAAGAGAGAGGATGCAAATAAATAAGATCAGAAATGGAAGAGGAGACATAACTACTGACCTCATAGAAATAAAGGAGGTAATAACAGGATACTATGAACAACTTTACGCTAATAAATACAACAATTTAGATGAAATGGACGGGTTCCTGGAAAGACATGAACAACCAACTTGGACTCAACAAGAAATAGATGACCTCAACAAACCAATCACAAGTAAAGAGATTGAATTAGTCATTCAAAAGCTCCCTAAAAAGAAAAGTCCAGGACCAGACGGCTTCACATGTGAATTCTATCAAACATTCCAGAAAGAATTAGTACCAACTCTCCTCAAACTCTTCAACATAATCAAAGTGGAGGGAAAACTACCTAATTCATTCTATGAAGCCAACATCACCCTCATACCAAAACCAGGCAAAGATATTACAAAAAAAGAAAACTACAGACCAATCTCTCTAATGAATACAGATGCAAAAATCCTTAATAAAATTCTAGCAAATTGTATCCAACAACACATTAAAAGAATTATACATCATGACCAAGTAGGATTCATCCCAGGTATGCAAGGATGGTTCAACATAAGAAAATCAATTAATGTAATACACCACATTAACAAATCAAAGCAGAAAAATCACACGATCATCTCAATTGATGCAGAGAAGGCATTTGACAAGATTCAACATCCTTTCCTGTTGAAAACACTTCAAAGGATAGGAATACAAGGGAACTTCCTTAAAATGATAGAGGGAATATATGAAAAACCCACAGCTAATATCATCCTCAATGGGGAAAAATTGAAAACTTTCCCCCTAAGATCAGGAACAAGACAAGGATGTCCACTATCACCACTATTATTCAACATTGTGTTGGAAGTTCTAGCCAGAGCAATTAGACAAGAAAAAGAAATACAAGGCATCAAAATTGGAAAGGAAGAAGTAAAACTATCACTGTTTGCAGACAATATGATACTATACGTAGAAAACCCAGAAAAATCCACAACAAAATTACTAGAGCTAATAAATGAGTACAGCAAAGTAGCAGGCTACAAGATCAACATTCAAAAATCTGTAGCTTTTCTATACACTAGTAATGAACAAGCTGAGGGGGAAATCAAGAAACGAATCCCATTTACAATCGCAACTAAAAGAATAAAATACCTAGGAATAAATTTAACCAAAGAGACAAAAAACCTATATAAAGAAAACTACAAAAAACTGCTAAAAGAAATCACAGAAGACCTAAATAGATGGAAGGGCATACCGTGTTCATGGACTGGAAGACTAAATATAATTAAGATGTCAATCCTACCTAAACTGATCTACAGATTCAGTGCAATACCAATCAAAATCCCAACAACTTATTTTTCAGAAATAGAAAAACCAATAAGCAAATTTATCTGGAAGGGCAGGGTGCCCCGAATTGCTAAAAACATCTTGAGGAAAAAAAACGAAGCTGGAGGTCTAGCGATGCCGGACTTTAAGGCATATTATGAAGCCACAGTGGTCAAAACAGCATGGTATTGGCATAAAGATAGATATATCGACCAATGGAATCGAATAGAGTGCTCAGATATAGACCCTCTCATCTATGGATATTTGATCTTTGATAAGGCAGTCAAGCCAACTCACCTGGGACAGAACAGTCTCTTCAATAAATGGTGCCTAGAGAACTGGATATCCATATGTAAAAGAATGAAAGAAGACCCGTATCTCACACCTTATACAAAAGTTAACTCAAAATGGATCAAAGATCTAAACATTAGGTCTAAGACCATAAAACAGTTAGAGGAAAATGTAGGGAGATATCTTATGAATCTTACAACTGGAGGTGGTTTTATGGACCTTAAACCTAAAGCAAGAGCACTGAAGAAAGAAATAAATAAATGGGAGCTCCTCAAAATTAAACACTTTTGTGCATCAAAGAACTTCATCAAGAAAGTAGAAAGACAGCCTACACAATGGGAGACAATATTTGGAAATGACATATCAGATAAAGGTCTAGTATCCAGAATTTATAAAGAGATTGTTCAACTCAACAACAAAAAGACAGCCAACCCAATTACAAAATGGGAAAAAGACTTGAACAGACACCTACCAGAAGAGGAAATACGGATGGCCAAGAGGCACATGAAGAGATGCTCAATGTCCCTGGCCATTAGAGAAATGCAAATCAAAACCACAATGAGATATCATCTCACACCCACCAGAATGGCCATTATCAACAAAACAGAAAATGACAAGTGCTGGAGAGGATGCGGAGAAAGAGGCACACTTATCCACTGTTGGTGGGAATGTCAAATGGTGCAACCACTGTGGAAGGCAGTTTGGCGGTTCCTCAAAAAGCTGAATATAGAATTACCATATGACCCAGCAATACCATTGCTAGGTATCTACTCAAAGGACTTAAGGGCAAAGACACAAACGGACATTTGCACACCAATGTTTATAGCAGCGTTATTTACAATTGCAAAGAGATGGAAACAGCCAAAATGTCCATCAACAGAAGAATGGCTAAACAAACTGTGGTATATACGTACGATGGAATATTATGCAGCTTTAAGACAAGATAAACTTATGAAACATGTAATAACATGGATGGACCTAGAGAACATTATGCTGAGTGAGTCAAGCCAAAAACTAAAGGACAAATACTGTATGGTCCCACTGATGTGAATGGACATTCAAGAATAAACTTGAAATATGTCATTGGTAACAGAGTCCAGCAGGAGTTAGAAACAGGGTAAGACAATGGGTAATTGAAGCTGAAGGGATACAGACTGTGCAACAGGACTAGATACAAAAACTCAAAAATGGACAGCACAATAATACCTAATTGTAAATTAATCATGTTAAAACACTGAACGAAGCTGCATCTGAGCTATAGGTTTTTTTTTGTTTTTTGTTTGTTTGTTTGTTTGTTTTACTATTATTACTACTTTTATTTCTTTTCTCTATATTAACATTTTATATCTTTTTCTGTTGTGTTGCTAGTTCCTCTAAACCAATGCAAATGTACTAAGAAACGATGATCATGCATCTATGTGATGATGTTAAGAATTACTGAGTGTTGGGGCGGGCCGCGGTGGCTCAGCGGGCAGGGGTGCTTGCCTGCCGTGCCGGAGGACCCCGGTTCGATTCCCGGCCCCAGCCCATGTAAAAAACAAACAAACAAACAAAATATAATAAAACAAGAAAATGTTTAAAAATGTTTCCCTTCCTTCCATCCTTCCTTCCTTCCTTTCCTCCCTCTCTCTAAAAAAAAAAAAAAAAAAAAAAAAAAAAAAAAAGAATTACTGAGTGCATATGTAGAATGGTATGATTTCTAAATGTTGTGTTAATTTCTTTTTTTTTCTTTCTGTTAATAAAAAAATTTTAAAAATTTTTTTAAAAATTAAAAAAATAAAAAAAAAGAAGACAGAAGAGGAGACAGAGTCAAAAAGTGAAGGCCATGTGGGCATGGAGGCAGAGAGAGTGGAGGGACGTGGCTACAAGCCAGGGACCAAAAGTGACCAGCAGCTCCCAGAAGCGAGGAGAGACGCCTGCAATAGCCTCACCCTCCAAGCCTCCAGAAGGAACGAACCCCGCCAACACCTAGAGTTCTGACTTCTGGCCTCCAGAACTGGGAGAGAATCAATTTTTGTTGCTTTAAGCGATCCAGTTTGTGTCATTTGTTATGGCAGCCATTGTAAACTAATACATACATTGACGTAAAAAGAAAAAAGTTACCTCCCACAATTGGGTGGGTCACATCTCCATGGAAACAGTCGAAAAGATCCCACCAGCAATACTGGATGAGGATTAAAGGACTTGGCTTTTCAAATAGGAACAGGCCCCTACCAGCAGACAGCAACACAAAAGTAAGAGTCCCTCTTCCCTTCGGCAACAGAGCACCATGTCACTTTGGTTCTCTGGGGCATCTAGGAAGGCACAGCAGACTCTACTATGGCTGGAGGATCAGCACAAGGTCACGGCGGGAGGGGCAGCAGCAGAGCTGCTCAGCTGCTGGCAGCCTCTGACAAAACTGAACAGATCCCAGAGGTGTGGACTTCTTCATGAGTATCCAGGACTGAACCCCAGAAATACTTCACATGGGAGAGGAGACGGACCACATGAATAATTCTGCCAAACAAGAGCCAGAGTAAGGGTTGCAGAACAAAGAATGCTTTATCCAGGAAGTAAACACAGAAGTTATAATTGTCTCCACTGATAAATGAGGATACAAAGGCTCGGTGAGGTTCAGTGATCTCTTTGGGTCAACTAGCTAGTAAGTGGTAGTCACAGAGCTTGAACTGCTAGTCCAGTACTCTTTCTAGCAGAGCGGTGAGGAAGGCAGCAGCAGAGCATTAGACGAATAGGAAGACAATGACATGGTGTCTTAGTTTGCCAGGGCT
Organism: Tamandua tetradactyla; assembly: GCF_023851605.1. Taxonomy (NCBI): domain Eukaryota; kingdom Metazoa; phylum Chordata; class Mammalia; order Pilosa; family Myrmecophagidae; genus Tamandua; species Tamandua tetradactyla. The sequence continues at coordinate 10,131,705 of NC_135338.1, forward strand.
GCTGTGACAACTACCACACACTGGTTGGCGTAAACAGCAGGAATTTATTCGGGCAGTTCTGAAAGTTAGAAATCCAACTTCCGGGACTCGGCAGAGCTTGCTTTCTCACAGACTCTATAATGTTCTGACACTCCTCTGTCACATGGCAATCTCCCCCTCCTTGTACCTGCTCCTTTCATTTCTGCTGACTTCTGGCTTCTACTGCTTTCTGGCTTCTCTTTCTGTGTCCAGTTTCCCTTGTTTGTAAGAACTTTAGGCATACTGGATTAAGGCCTAACCTCGTTCAGTTTGGGCACTATTGTGGTCTGCCCAAGCTGCCGGAATGCAACATACCAGAGACGGACTGGCTTTCAATAAAAGGGGATTTATTTAGTTAAAAATGTCTAGTTCCTCAGAGAAAAGGCAGCTAACTTTCCACTGAGGTTCTTTCTTACACGGGAAGGCACAGGGCGGTCTCTGCTGCCTTCTCTCCAGGCCTCTGGGTTCCTGCAATCCCCAGGGTGATTCCTTTCTGCAACTCCAAAGGCCTGGGCTGAGCTGAGGTATGCTGAGCTGCTTGGGCTGTGCTGTGTTGAGTCTGTCATTTAAGCAGCAGCCAATTAAATTAAACATCATTCATTGCAGCAGGCATGCCTCCTAGCCAACTGCAGATGTAATCAGCAACAGATGAGGTTCACATACCATTGGCTTATGTCCACAGCAACAGAACTAGGCACCTTCACTTGGCCAAGCTGACACCCGAGCCTAACTACCACAGGCACATCTTAACTAATAATATCTTCAAAGGTCCTGTTTATAAAAGGATTCACACCTGCAGGAATACCATTTAACACTTGAACATGTCTTTTCTGGAGGATATGATTCAAAACACATAGGAAGGAAAATGGGGATGAAAATTACCTAGAAATAGCCACAGAATGGTCTGCTCAAAATAGCAAACGGGCTACCTCAGGACTCCCTGTATTGAAGAATAGATTGGGAGGAAGGAAAGGTACTGGCCAGCACCCTTAAAAGAAGGGGAGATGTTAGGATCATGACTTACTGGCTCTGCCTCAAATGACTAACAAACATAGTCAGCTGCAAAATGGAACAGAGAGAATGAAGGGAAACTGCATCTCAATGAAATAGGAAATGATCATGGGTAGAATCACAGAGGAGACAGGTGGCAAAGGGCCAGGGAACAACGAAGAGTCCATGCTCGTTAGGGACTCCCAATTTAGTAAGCCAAGCCTTTGATCTTGGGGCAGCCCCTTATGAAATGCAAGGTAGGCCTGCTTGTAATTACACCTAAGATCATCCCCAAAAAGCCTCTTTTGTTGCTTAGATGTGATCAACTCTGCAAATAAACTCACTACAGTCCCCCACATGGGACAAGTCTCCTAGGGGTGTAAATTTCCCTGGCAACATGGGACATGACTCCCAGGGATGAGCCTATCCATGGCATCATGGGATTGAGAATGATTTCTTGATCAAAGGGGGGAAAATAAATGGAACAAAATTAAGTTTCAATGGCTACGAGATTTCAAATAGAGTCAAGAGGTCTTCCTGGAGGTTACTCTTATGCAAGCTTTAGCCAGATATTGCAAACCACCACAGTATGCCAAACTCCAACCAACAGGACTCCTGATAACTCTAGGGAGTGCCCAAGGCTCTATCTAAATCCCTATAAAAGCTTTTCCTGTTAAATTTATTTTTGCAGAAACCTAAGGCCTGCAGACCGATCTTATGCCAGATAAGCCCTGAAACCCAGAGGTACCAGTTTTTCCCAGAACCTCAACCAGTTTCATGTCTGTACCTCATAAGGTCTGCACCCTTTTCCAGCACAAAGAGGTTAAAATGATTATTGCCAAGATATCCCTGAAGACAGAGAGAATGATCAAATGAGAGGGAGGAGGGGTAACAGAAATTAGTGGCCAATATGGGATGGGCACAGGGTATGGGATATTTGGGTTTTTCTGTTTTCTTTTATTTCTGTTTCTGGAGTAATGTAAATGCTCTAAAAATAATTATGGTGATGCCTGCACAACTATGTGATGATACTGTGAACCACTGAGTGTATACTTGGGATGGATTGTATGGTATATGAATATATCTCAGTAAAATCACATTTTTAAAAAAAGAGTCAATGCTTGGCCTTTAGCATCTACTATTCATTTGTTGCGCAATAGCCACAATTTAAAAATTCTTATGTTACATTGCTGGGAATCTACTCAAAGGAATTAAGGGCAAAAACTCAAACGGACATTTGCACACCAATGTTTATAGCAGCGTTATTTACAATTGCAAAGAGATGGAGACAGCCAAAATGTCCATCAACAGACCAGTGGCTAAACAAACTGTGGTATATACATACGATGGAATATTATGCAGCTTTAAGACAGGATAAACTTATGAAGCATGTAATAACATGGATGGACCTAGAGAACATTATGCTGAGTGAGTCTAGCCAAAAACTAAAAGACAAATACTGTATGGTCCCAATGATGTGAATCGACATTCGAGAATAAACTTGGAATATGTCATTGGAAAAAAAAAAAAAATTCTTATGTTAGACTAAGATGCCTTCATGGGAACACTTTATCCAAAGCTCAGGATACCCTGATGGAAATGGCAACCAGTTCCTAATGGAAATCTTTGCTTTTTATTTTAAATCCCTAAGCATCATCTAAAAGAAAAACACACTTTATTTCCAAGACGAAGTTTACCTCTATGTATTGTCTATTGTCTCCCCCTAGTGACTATATTTATGAAATTCAATAAGAATTCATTGGTAGAGTTAGAAAAATTAAATGGCTCGATGACATAATAATGAAAACACCCCTTCATGCCTGCACAGTGTTGCACATTCCTCAAAGTGATTTCACACCAGCAGTCTCAACTATGCTGAATACAATCCCGTAAAACAGGCAGATGTGTTCTCCCACCAAGCCGTTTCACACGAACATAGGTTTAGAGTCTCTCTTTCGAAACAGAAAAACCCAGGGGTTGGAAGTGTGAGCTCTGGAGTCGGTCAGAGTTGCCTTTGAAGCCTGGCACATCCCTTTGTGATCTCAGGTCAAAGCGCCTCAAACTCTCCGGCCTCCATTTCCATGACTGTAAAATGGGGTTGCTAACACATGCACCTTAGAGATGCAGTACCGATTAAACAAATGATCTTTAGACGGGCTTGAGCACTGTGAGCTCTGCAGGATAAGGCCGTTAGAAATGTACAGCTGTTGCCTTTGTTAGCAGCATCTTTGAGGAGTGGGTTTCCACTTCCTGTGAAACCCATTTATGGTTTCTGAATCTGTTGGCAGGCAATTCTTTCTTAGGCCCTAATTGGAAAAAACATGTCACCATCACTACTTAAATCCACTTTCTCTTGTTCAATTTTCCTCATTTTGGCCTGACTTATGACCTCCTCTAAAGGAGGAAAACCTTGGCATTAGAAGAAGTCCCTTCTCCCATCCCATCTGAGCCACAAAGCTCAGAGCCCTGTGCAAAGCCACAGGAGGCCCTTGATTGCTATCGTTTAATAGATGTTCAACTTTTCCCTCAATTCCAATGAGAAACGGTCCATCCGTCCCTGGGTACCCAGGGAGCTGAGCACAACCAGAGGACCATATTTAGGCCAGGACGTTAATCAGAACAGAAGCTCTTCCTCAAAGATTTTGTCCCCTGGTGGGTAGAGAGGAACCAGCAAGAATGGCAGAAAAATCAGCTGAGGGTTTTTAAATCAGACTTATTATCACTGAGCAAGCTTATGAGGCACACACCCATGCAGGTACACACACACACACACACACACACACATACACACACAGAGGTTCAGAGCAATTAGGCTTATGAAATCTGCTTGCGGACATTGGGAAGTAATTCCTAAAGTCAGCTACCAAACTTAGCTCCAGCACCTGGACCAGCAGACGTCAGGATAAGGAGCCAGCCTGTTCTCCAGCAAACATCTTTGACACACGAGAAGTCAGCCATGAGGCCCTTCATAACAGGTGCTGGCCTCCGTCCCGGCTTCATGGAAGAGTCAAGAGTTAGTAAGGTCCGTTCAGGTTCCCATGAGATAAAAAGTAGGGGAGAAAGTAAAATGAATACATCGGGTACTATAAAGACTTCTTTTCCCAGATGCCTCCTTCCTACAGCTCCATTGAATGTACCACCCTTGCCTCCTCTGTGTTGCAGAAAACTAGAAATCTTTTCACTAGAAAGTAAAAAGATCCTTCCCAAAATTCACACTCTGGGATGAAGATATCAATTCATACAATAAAGCCCACGCAGACATCTCTGCAGTGAGGTTAGAGGATTTTTGACTCCTGTTCCTAAAAGGGCAAGAAGGAGATTTCAACACCCTCTCAGCACTTCCATCTGCCCTTGGTAGACAGAACTGTAACAAACCAAGAACTTGCTCTGCAAGCCCCACCCTCAGGAGCCAGGGACATTGGAGAATCAGTAGCCTATTTGATTGTGTTTAGCATCATATTTGCACTCAATAAATGTTTGTTAAATTGAAAAGGATTCCATTGATGTGTACTGAAAAACTCTCAGACGTCCTCTCACCCCACAAAGTGCTAGGTGATGGTGGATGAAGGATACAGAACCAAGAAGTTATAGCTCTTGCTTTGGGTGACAAACATCCGTTGAGTAACTTTCTAAGTACCAGGCCCTGCTAGATGCCTAACCCAATACTTATCCATTTATCCTCATAATAACTCTAGGTGGAAGGTGCTTCCTGCTTGACAGATGCAAAAATTAGGACTTTTAAAGTCTGGGACACTTACCCATGAACACACAGTTTGAGGGGCAGAACCAGGATTTGGAACCAAAGCCTGGTCACTTGGAGGTGATCTGATTAAAGTGCTGAAGTCCTAACAGGCAGCAAAGGTAATGGGACAAGTTTGGCTAAGGCAGCATTTAATAGACAAGCTGTGCACCTTGTCAGCCCAGTTTGAACACCCAAATGTTGACTACAGCTGTCAGGCACAGGCCATACCATCCAGGAACCTGGAGAGGTTCTTTAACTTTATGAAGCCAGCCAGAAGAATCAGATGAGAAGGAAGGGGTTAAAAGCACAGAATCTGGGTGCAACCTTGATTAGACCACTTAGTAGTTGTGTGACCCTGGGCAAGTCAATGAATCTCTCAGTCTCAGCTTCTTCATCTGTGAAATGGGATAATATTAGAATGCACCTCTTGGTTTATGTGCTGGTTTGAAAGGAAGTATGCCCCCTAAGAAAAGCCATGTTTTAATATAAGTCCCATTTCATAAAGGTAGAATAATCCCTATTCAATACTGTATGTTGAAACTGTAATCAGATCATCTCTGTGGATGATGTGATTTAGTCAAGAATGGTTGTTAAACTGGATTAGGGGACGACATGTCTCCACCCATTTGGGGGGGTCTTGATTGGTTTATTGGAGTCCTATAAAAGAGGAAACATTTTGGAGAATAGGAGAGTCAGAGAGAGCAACACTACAAAGCAGAGAGTCCACCAGCCAGGGACCTTTGGAGATGAAGAAGGAAAACGCCTCCCGGGGAGCTTCATGAAACCGGAAGCCAGGAGAGAAAGTTAGCAGATGACGCCATGTTCGCCACGTGCCCTTCCAGATGAGAGAGGAACCCTGTGTTCACCATGTGCCCTTCCACTTGAGAGAGAAATCCTGAACTTCACTGGCCTTCTAGAACCAAGGTATCTTTCCCTGGATGGATGCTTTTGACTGGACATTTCCATAGACTTGTTTTAATTGGACATTTTCTTGGCCTTGGAACTGTAAACTAGCAACTCATTAAATTCCCCTTGTTAAAAGCCATTCCGTTTCTGGTATATTGCATTCCAGCAGCTAGCAAACTAGAACAGTTTAGTATGAAGATTAAATAAGATGAAATATTTAAAGTGCTCAGCACAGTGGCTGGTATGCAGCAATCATTCAATAAATGTCCACCACCATTATTACTTTCATTACAGGTAGCAATCACAATTATATACAATAAACTATAAATAATCATCAGTGAGTTGATCTCTGATATTTACGTCCAATGTCTCTGTTCTAGTCTCCTAGCTGCTGGAATATAATACACCAAAAACAGAATGACTTTTAAAAAGGGGAACTTAATAAGTTGCTAGTTTACAGTTCTAAGGGCAAGAAAATGTCCCAATTAAAACAAGTCTATAGAAATGTCCAATCTAAGGCATCCAGAGAAAGATACTTTGGTTCAAGAAGGCCAATGAAGTTCAGGGTTTCTCTCTCAAGTGGAAGGGCACATGGCAAACACAGTCAGAGTTTCTCTGTCATCTGGAAAGGCACGTGGTAAACATGGTCAGGGTTCCTCTCTCATCTGGAAGGGCACATGCTGAACATGGCATTACCTGCTAGCTTTCTCTCCTGGCTTCCTGTTTCATGAAGCTCCCCTGGAGGCGTTCTCCTTCTTCATCTCCAAAGGTGGCTGGCTCATGGACTCTCTGCTTTGTGGTGCTACAGCATTCTCTGCTCTCTCTGGATCTCTTTCATTCTCTAAAATGTTTCCTGTTTTATGGGACTCCAGGAACTTATCAAGATCTGCCCAAATGGGTGGAGACATGTCATCACCTAAACCAGCTTGACAACCACTCTTGATTAAATCACATCTCCAGGGAAATGCTCTGATTTCAGTTTCAAACATACAGTATTGCATAGGGATTATTCTGCCTTTATGAAATGGAATTTAGATGAAAACATGGCTTTTCTAGGGGACATACATCCTTTCACACCAGCACAGTCTCCTTGCTAGGAAATGAGGATCAGCTTTAGCCAGGTTATGTCCTTTTCTTCAGTTTTGTGATTTATGCCGATTCTATTCCGTACAACACACGCTCTTCACCTTTCTCTTTTTACTCTTGTTCAGGGGGAAGGCAGAGTTTCCACACTGGTCAGGGGTGACCAGGGTTATCATCAGAGTATTTCAGGAGCTGTGATGAAATTCTAATGGTAGTAACCCTGAGGTTCAAACAAGAAAACATCATCTGCACTGCTCATCAAAGTTTCACAGCTTTGGTTTGTCCCTTTTCCTGGAGTCAGGATGCTTATTACCAATTGCAGGGAATAGCTAATGTCTGCTCCAAGCCCAGGTATTACTATGTGGTGGTTTGAAGCTTTATGTACCCCAGAGAAACATGTTCTTAAATCTACTCCATTCCTGTGGATGCGGACCTACTATAAGGAGGACATTCTGATGAGGCGACTTCAGTGAAGGGATGACCCACCTCATTCAGGATGGGTTTTAATCCTACTACTAGAATCTTTTATAAACAGAATGAATACAGAAAGAGAGAGAAGGAGGGAGGGAGAGAGAGAGAGAGAGAGAAAGAGACAGTGCTACATTTTATAAGAAGCTGAAATGGAACCCAGAACAGAAGGAAGAGACCAGGAGAAGCCACCATGTGCTTTTCCAGGTCTTTAGGAAGAAACCATGGCTTTGATGATGTCTTGATTTGAACATTTTCTCAACCTTAAAATTGTACGCTAATAACTTCCCATTAGTTAAGCCAACCCATTTCATGGTATTTGGTGGAAACCAAGGAAACGAAAACAACCTGTAGATACAGTCTTCATCCTACTGCCTTTTGAAGGGAAGGGTACCTTTGCTGCTGTAAGACCATATGTAGGTATACACGCCCAGGGTACTGCAAGTAAGGAGTTTCCTCTCTGAGCTGTAGCTGTGTGTGTCTCTCTCTGGCTCCTCCATCTTCTGCCCATTATTTAGCCATGATGAAGAATTTATACTCTGCCCCACCCATTATTTAGCCATGATGAAGAATTTATGCTCTGCCCCTTCTGGTGGCCAATAAATTTCCAAATTGAGTAAGAGCTGAGAAGTATCTCCTGTAATAGAGTCCAGGACTCTCCCAAAGAAAATTTCCTTGGCAGCATTGTCGTGAGCTGCAATGCAGCAAAAAGGAAAAAGCCAAGGGTTGGTTTAAGTCTTTACATCTTTCTGGTTGGTTAGTCTTAGGAATGGTACATAACATCTTCAACTTTCAGTTTTTCATCCTTAAAATAGGAATAATAATATCTCACTCTTGCAGGGAAATCAAGAAGATTAAAGCAACATATGTAAAAGAGTTGACCTTCTCAGGCATGCAATAAGTGGGAGCTTTTAGTTCCTGGATAACCTCACAAATGGACCTTGGTTACAGCAGTTTGAATGTGGTTTCTGCTCTGCCATTCCACCTTGGTTAATCCTGCAGCTCTCCCACTGCTTTGAGGCTGATGGCCCTCACAGTTTGCCTCTTATGTTATTCTTGCTGTTGGGCTTCATTAATTGTTTCAGAAATCTGTTAGGTACCACCCTCCTGAGACTCCTATTATGCCCCAGAATTGCTGACAATTCACATGAAAAAACGAGCATCCTCAACTGTTCTTTTCTTACTCCAAGCCTCCTGGGACATGTTTAAAACAATAATCAAAGCAGCATAACCAGTTGACACAAGTCCTGAATCAAAGTAGGCTATCCCTAAACTCATTTCTCTGGAGCTTATTAAATGACTTCCATTCTCACTTTAAATAAAATCTCTTTCCAGGGGCCCGAAGAGAAGGCATTGAGTATCCTAAAGTCTCTCAGCATTCTGACTTTTCCTCCTCACTCTTCCTGAACGCCCCTTCCCCCTCATTCTCACTCTCCTCTCTTCCAACAGTCTTCCACTCTCTTGCTCTCCTGCTCCAGGGCTGCTGCTAAGTGATACCATGCATTGAGCACTTACTGTGCCCTAGGTGCTGTCATAGGCAGTTTACCTGTACTAAGTCCTTTACTCTCACAACAAACCTACAGAGTGAGCATTACTGTTAACACCCTTCTTTGAGATGAGGCGACTCAAGGCACGAAGGTGTTTGAGTACTTTGCCACCGAGCTAGCGGATGGTGAAGCCAATATCCCCCAAACCCACTCCCTTAATGGATGTCAGAGGCAGCTTTGAGCTCTTCTTCTCCCTCACTCTGTTCACCCAGCCCCTTACCAGTCCTGTCCTTCAGTCTCCCAAATACCCACTGCAGTCATCACTCCCTCTCATCCCCACTGACCCTGCTTTAGCTCATGCGCTCACTACCTCTTGCCTGGAGGTAAGGTTCTCACTGCAACTGACTCTTCTCTGGTCTCACTGCCACTAACATCTCCTCCCCCATGTCGTCCTCCATGCAGCCACATTCATTCATTCATTCACTCACTTATTCAACAAAGCTTTACTAAAAGCCTGTGATGTGCCAGGTACTGTAATAGACCCTGTGGCCACCAAAAGAGATAGTCCCTGACCTAAGGAGCTCACACCGTTGGGAAAGCCAGATGGGTAAAAATAAATAAATAAATAAATACTTCATGGTCATAGACTGGAAGAAAATGCAACATGTGAGATGGAAACTCAGAGAAAGAACTACTAGGTTCTAGTGTAGTGCATCAGCTAGGACTGATTTTGGCTGTAAACCCCTGCAGAGGTTTGACCAAAATCAATGGTTGCTCTTCTTACATATCCAGAAGTCTAGAGGTAAGACGTTGCAGGGGTAGATCAGAGTTTCAATTGTTTCAGGACCTATTCTTTTGCAATTCTTTTGGCCCTTCCTTCGTGGTCTCAGGATGGTTGCTCCATCTCTAGTCATCATGTCTATACTCAAGGCAAGTAAAAGGGAAAACGCAAAAAGACGACCAGCTCATGTGCCCTTTTACTTTCTTTAAATCAAGAGAGCTTTAACTCCACCCCCAAACCTCTCTTGTTGACTTCTACATAGGTTTTGCAGCCCAGATCCAGGTTATATGGCCACCATTAGCTGCAAGGGAGGTTTTTCAGCCACCGTAGAGGGAAGCAGTGAAAGAGAAGGAGGCTGGATGTGGCTTTCTTGTAGCCAGGGCACAGGTGGCCAGGAAGGTTTCAAAGCAAATGTGGGTGCTTAGGCCTGGGTCTTGAACAAAGAAAGGAAGTTTCCTGATTGAAAACTGAGGGGGAGAGTGCTTTACTGGCAGGGCTAGCGGCATGTACAAACCACCATACTGTGAAGAGCTCGTTGCCTTTAAGGACCCGACTGGCCGTGTCACCTCTTGCCTCCATATCCTTAGGGCTCCTCATCCCCTACAGCCACCCGTCAAACTGTTTGACCTGGTACGTGAGGCCCTTTGGCCTGCCTTTCCAGCTTTATCTCCTACTGCCACTTCCTCTGCAACCCAGCCGTCCTGCTCTTTTTCCAGGCTCCCAAGTGCATCAAGCCACGACATGCCTAGTGCCTTGGCCCGCCCCCATTGTCTGCCTGCTGGGACCTCCTCATGCGCCACAGTTCGGCTTAAATGTCACACCTCTTTGAAGCCATCCTTTAGGCTCCAGGGGCCATCACCACCCCATAGAATCAGGCTCCCATTGCATTCTGTAGTTATCTGTTGTGAGTTGAAGAATGCCACCCAAAAGGATATGTCTCCATCTTAGCCCCTGGGACCTATGAATGTGACCTTATTTGGATAAAGGGACTTTGCAGATGTAATTAGGTTGGGGATGTTGAGATGAGATCATCCTGGATTACCTGGGTGGGCCCTAAATCCAATGACAAGTGTCCTTATGAGACATAGAAGAGGAAAATGTGGGACATGAGGAGGCTGAACAACAACACTAGTGACCCTGAATGAAGATGGAGGCAAGATTGGAGTGAAGAGTCAGGAATGTGGACCTTCCTGGCAATGTGGGACAGAAATCCTAGAATGAGCTGGGACTCAGTATCAAGGGACTGAGAAAACCTTCTCGACCAAAAGGGGGAAGAGCGAGATGAGACAAAATAAAGTGTCAATGGCTGAGAAATTTCAAACAGAGTTGAGAGGCTATCCTGGAGGTTAGTCTTACGCATTAAATAGTTATTACCTTGTGAGTCAAGATGTAATGGAGAGACTGGAGGGAACTGCCTGAAAATGTAGAGCTGTGCTCCAGTAGCCATGTTTCTTGATGATGATTATATAATGATACAGCTTTTGCAATGTGACTGTGTGACTGTGAAAACCTTGTGTCCGATGCTCCTTTTATCTACCTTATCAACAGACAAGTAAAACATACAGAATAAAAATAAATAATAGGGGGAACAAATGTTAAAATAAATTTAGATTGAAATGCTAGTGATCAATGAAAGGGAGGTGTAAGGGGTATGGTATGTATTAACTTTTTTCTGTTGTCTTTTTATTTCTTTTTCTGAATTGATGGAAGTGTTCTAAGAAATGATCATGATGATGCATATGTAACTATGTGATAATATTGTGAATTATTGATTATATATGTAGAACAGAATGATCATAAGTTAAGAATGTTTGTGCTTGTTATAGTTTAAAAAAAATTTTTAAATTGATAATTAAAAAAATTATCACACTGTTAAAGAAAAAAAAAAGATTGGAGTGAAGAGCCATAAGTCAAGGAATGCCAGCAGCCACCACAACTCCCTAGAGCCTTTGGAGGGAGTGTGATGATGCCGACCCCTTGATTTTGGAATTCTGGTCTCCAGAACTGGGAGAGAATAAAATTTCTGTCATCATTAAGCCACACTGTCTCTACGACCAGTACATCGTAACGTATGTTTACATGCCTAACTCCTTGGGTAAAGGAAGGAGAGTTTTGGAGTCAGGAGGACAAGGTCAAATTCCCAGCACTAAATATATGTAACTTTGGGGACAACACTATAACCTCTCTGGCCTCATTTCCTCATCTGTGAAATGGGGTGATGGGGCCCCTCTAAAACCAGTTTTGTCCCCACAAGATTGAAGTAGGAAATGAAGATCCTGGTAAGTGACACTCACTCTCACTCTTTTTGAAAACTCCCCAGGTCCAAAAGGTCTTCCTCCTCCTACTTCTTCCCATCGGCTAGAACTTAACCTGTATCTTCTCCTCTTCCTTGCTCAGGTAGCCTTTTCCCTCCCCCTTTCCCTGTGATCATAATGACATAATAGCTAGTGGAGAATATCATTTACAGAGGATCATAATAGTTTATCATTATCCCCACAACAATCCGAACAGATTCATTTTTTTCTCAAGTAAATATCTGCATATCTGTTAGTTTCTTGCTGAATTTTATGGCACAATTGGAGACACCTCTCCTTGGCAGGGAGGTAGTCTCAACCCAAGAGTCAAGAACGTAAAGAGAAGAGATGGGGTGGTGGGGTGTCTAGAGAAAAGAGTGTGGACTGTGCGAAATGCCAGGTTACTCTAAGCTATGAGGACCCAGAGGCTTTGTGAAGCAAAAAGGGGGCTGGTAGTGGGGGCAAGTGACCAACAGGTTTTCAACAACCTATAACTTCTCAAGTAAACAGAGTACCATAAACTGAAGAGCTAAAGATGGAAGAAGTGAAGGAGATGACAAGCTGTAAAGTGCTTCACCACATTCACCTCTGCATAGCATGCACCAAGTCTGTGTCTTCCCACTGGGCTGAGGGAGCTAACGCACGATCCATGAATGAGTGCCATGTTCAATATGTCAGCTCTTATTCAGAAAGTCCATGAACAGAATTGTCAGGTTATGATTATTGTGACCTGCTCAGCAATGGGAAGGGAGAACCAGTTAGACCGAGATGGAAACACACCTATCCCTCTTCCTTCACCCTTTCCTACACCTCGGCTCAATCCCCCACCCACTCTGCTCCCCAGCACTCTGAACTCTTCTCTTTGCCAGGAGCTCTCACTTCAGGCTGTTGCTTAGACATCAGGTCCTACTGGAAGCCTTCCCTGACCAGGGTTAAGTGCCCTTCCCACTTTGCATCTGCTTGTCAAATTGTCTATTTAGGTCTAACCATCCCTCCATCCCCACTTTCTGAGATTTTTGGAGGCACTGTCATGTTTCTGTTGTCCTCTGCTGTATCCCCACCCCAGACTTACTGCCTGGCTCCAAGATGAGCAATAAATACTTGTTGAATGAGTAAAGTCACAAATTCTCCATAAACAGTGTAGCTTCCCCCACATTTTTAGACAAATGCCTTTATTCCTAGCCAAACAGCAAACAAGCAAAACTACAAAAGCCACACTAGAAGAGAAACCAAAAAAGAACTGATTCAACCTTGACATGGACCAGTACCAAGATCCTACTCCACGTGGGGATTGTAGTAATCCTAATATTGAAATCCAAATACTTAGGAATGAGGAAGACAATACATTAAGTTGGGAGATGATGCCCAAGGAGCCTAACAACGACAAGGGCTCAGTTCTCCTGCCACAGACACACCTCAGATCATGCTGACCCTCTCTCTGTAAGTGCTTCCCACCTTAGGGCTCCTCTGGCCCACCGTGGGAGGGCGGGAGGCTGACCCTTACCGAATGTCCATCATGTGCCAGGCACTTCCCATATGTCACCTGCTTTTCTCACATCCATGCTCTGAAGTAAATTGTTGTGCTATATGTGGGAACATGCTAACAGCTCTAAAATACTGTGGTGACTAATAAGCCCCAGTGGCTAAGCACAATAAAAGATTATGTCTCACATAAGCAAAGCCTGCTGTGGGGTGGAGCTGCTCTCCTGGATGGCTTTCCACCAGGCAATGACACTGGGATCGGAGTTCCCATCGTAGTGAGGCTCCCCATCTCAGAGCCCTTCATTTCCAGCCATGGAAAGGTCTCACTTGCAATTCCTTTGAGCGCAAGGAAATCTCTATTCCAACTTGTTGCTTAACACTCCCTCAGCATCTGGGTGTTCAGTCGTACCTTCAGCATTTTTATGCTGAAGTCTTTTCCCCCTCCAGATGGTCCTCTTGGGCAGGATCCAAGACTGGCTTTCTTCCTCAGTTGGCACCATGTCTGGCTAAGGCAGACATTCACACATCCTTTGTTCTGGAGTTTGGGAAATATAGACCATTAGCATAGCCAACTTTCCCCTGTGCCATCTTCAAGTCAGTACCCTTTGGATTTTCTGGGAGGGAATCACCAGTCCACGATGTTTTCCAAATGCAGAAAGTGCATTAACAAGTTCTCAAGATGGTCCCATGGAAGCCCCTCCCTCGTGACAGATGAAGGACTACTTTTCTCTCCATTCATTTCCTTCAGCGGGGGCAGGACTCACAGTACAATACCAGCAATTTCAAAAAAATATCGTTCTCTTCTCTCCTAATCTCTGACCTCAATCCTTTTAATGTAGATGAGGGGACTAAGAGTAGCTCCATCATTTCCCCATCTCCTATTTTCAGACTCCTGCATATTTCAGAACCTGCTCGACTTTGAAATTTGGATTTCTATTGTCTTAGAGCCTCAAACATAAGCTTCCACTTTAATATCTTATCACACAGATTTGGAATCGACAAAGGGGGCTGTGATGGTTAATTTTCTGAGTCCATCTGGGTAGGTCACAGCATCCAGTTGCTTGGTCAAGCAGGCACTGTCACTCCTGTTACGCTGAAGGCATTTCACAGATGGAGTTAAATCATTAATCAAATCAGTCTATGGCTGATAACATCTATAGTCAACAGAGAAGTTTGCCTTCAGCAATGAGAAGGGTCTCCTCGTCCAAACAGCTGGAAGCCTTAAAGCAAGAGCTCAGAATTTCAGCAGAATTTCTATCTCTACTCAGTCAGCCAGTTTCTCCTGGGGAATTCAATGTCACCTTCATTGGAGTTTCCAACTTGCAGCTCCTCCTGGGAAATTCAACTTCACCTTCATCAAGTTTCCAACTTGAGAAGTGCCTTAAGGAATTCAAACTTTCCAATTCCCATGGTCATGTGAGCCAATTATTATAATAAATATCTTAATGTATGTGTGTGTATGTATGTGTGCATGTGTGTGTGTATTTTGCCAGCTCTTTTCTTTTGAAGACCCTAATATGGGGGGTAAAGGAATTTAATTTCTTAAGAAAAGGACAGACAGATGCGATGGATCACAGAGGAAGAATAAATGTAATGTTTTACAACTTTCAAAACCTAAAAAAGCATTGTCAAGGGTCTGAACCTTCATGAGGGCAAATGACAGGAACAGTGGCATGTAGAAGCCCAGAGCTCTGAATGATGGGCGATTATATCAGAAGGTAAGATATGGGAGCAAAATGGTGAGGCCCAAGGTGTGGTCGCAGGTGTGGGTGGTTAGAGGGAACAAAATAAAGATCTTTGGAATGGAGATCTAAAAATCGTGAGCCTCCAGTGCTGGGTGGGAGATCCAGGTGGAAGCTCAAATCGCCTGTGATGGTAGTGGAGCTTGGCCTGGACAGAAAAGCTATAAGGGGATATCAGATTTTAACCAATGGGGAAGAGTGGCTAGGAGGTAAGTGAAGAATAGCAAAGATGAGGCAAAATTTTACATGGCATGAGACTCAAGGAAGCAGGTTTTGGTTAAAGAGCGGAGGAGGGGTCAGTTTTCAAAGGGAAAAAGTTTCCAGATGGTGGAATGGAAAGGTTCAGGTAAGAGGAAATTAAAAAGAGAGGCTGGGTCAGTGGAGAGGAAGCACAGGGCCACGTGGAGATAAGAATCTGGGAGAGGATATTTGATTGGAAAGTGTATCAGTCAAGGTTCAATCAGGAGACAATGACACACAAAAATTTTAACAGGGAAGGCTTAATATAAAGAATTATTAATCATAATTGGGGGTTTTATAATAGGGGATTTACCTATAAAGGGGTTAAACTAGCTCTAAAGAACACCCCGGGCCTCTCATAGTGTCCCATGCCACAGCAAGTCATAGCCCCAAACCATTGCCTGGCCTTGTCCATAGGCTTTGGCACTGAAGTAGGTTGTACAGTGTTAAAACAAAACAAAACAAGGGCGGTCCACGGTGGCTCAGCAGGTAGAGTTCTCACCTGTCATGTCGGAGACCCAGGCTTGATCCCCAGTGCCTGCCCATGCAATAAATAAATAAATAAGTAAATAAAACAGACAAACCCTGGGGCTGAGGGAGAGTAGCCAAGGAAAGACAGACTTGGAAGGGGGGACCCCCGGGGTTGGAGTGTAAACTTGTAGAAGGTGTGGTTACAGTTCACTGATGATGGAGAATTTTGCTGTGTTGTCTTGTGCCAGAGCTGATCCACAGTCAGGAAACACCCATCCAGAGGGCAGACGGGCAGGAAACCATGGCCAGAATTGGCCGTATCATTTTCCTACTGCTGCTGTCACAAATTTCACAAAACCTACTGGCTTAAAACAACACACAATTATTATCTCATAGTTCTGGGTGTCAGAAGTCTGGCATGGGTCTCATTAGGTTAAAATCAAGTTGTCTGCAACTGTGTTCCTTCTGAAGACTCTAGGAGAGAGTCCTTCTCTTTGCCATTTCCATCTTCTAGAGGTTGCCTGCATTCCTTGGCTTACGACCTCCTTTTATCCTCAAGGCCCCTATGGCAGGCTAAGTTCTCACACGGCATCACTCCAAACTTGCATCCATCATCACATCTCCTTCTCTTACTCTTGTCTCCATTTTCCACATTTAAAAGACCCTTGCGATTGAATCCCAAGATAATAGGCTAAGCCCTTGATCTTGAATCTTGATCTTATGAAACTTATTTCTGTAGGAGAGAAGCTAGCCTACTTACAATTACGCCTAAGAGTTACTTCCAGAGAACCTCTTCTGTTGCTCAGATGTGGCCTCTTTCTGAGCCCAACTCTGCAAGTAAAATCATCACCCTTCCCTTTACGTGGGATATGACATCTGGGGGTGAGTCTCCTTGACAACATGAACATGACTCCCAGGGATGAGCCTGGCCCTGGCACTGTGGGATTGACAATGCCTACCTGACCAAAAGGGGAAAAGAAATATAACAAAATAAGGCATCAGTGGCTAAGATATTTCAAATAGAGTAAGGAGGCTGTTCTGGAGTTGACTCTTATGCAAGCTTTAGTGAGATATTGCTAGCTGTATGCCTAGTCCCAACCAACAGTATTCCTTTAAACCCTAAAAAATACCCAGGGCTCTATCTGAGACTCTATAATTCTCTCACTAAGTTTATTTCTCAGAAACCTAAAACTTCTAGATGGTTCCTAGGCCAAATAAGCCCTGAAACCCAGAGTTACCTTTCTCTCCAAGAGCATCAACCAATTGCCTCCCCTTATCCCATAATGTCGATGCTTTTCAAATGAAGCTAGAGTGGTCGCTGCCAAATATCCCTAAAGAATGGGAGAAAGATCAAAGGAGGAGTTGTAATAGAGAACATATGACTTACAAATAAGTTTGACTACTGAATCATTATATTGATATTTCTTTTTAGACTCCAGTGTCTTAGAGCAGCTAGAAGGAAACCCCTGAAATGGTAGAACTGTAACCCATACCATACACAGAAATTTGTTCTATAGCTGCTTATTAAAATGCACTTTGAAATTTACTTTTTTTGGTATATATATTTCACAATAAAAAAATGTTTAAAAAAAGATCCTTGTGATTACATCGGGCCCGCCTGGATATTCCAGGATAATGGTCAGCTGATTAGCCACCTTAATTCCTTCTTGCCATGCCATGTAGCATAACATATTCACAGGTTCCAGGGATTAGAATGTGGACATCTTTGGGGGACTATTATTCCGCCTTGCACACTAGAAAACAGAAAGCACCCTTACACTGGCAGGCCAAGACTGCGAGCTGACTAGTACGGTACCTACAAGACTCCCTGGGAATATGCCTCTGGGTGCCACGGACCCTCCACAGGGGTGAGCACCCCTGGATTCCCCTGACATGCCACTGGCAGCCACACGGTAGGAACAAGAAGCAAACGGGAAACACCCAAATCAGAAAGAGGAAGCCCCCTTCCTCCTGCCATGTTCTTCGAGTACCTTCTACTGACAGATCTTAACAGCATACAAGCTACAAAAGGGAAATATTTTAAAGGCCCCATTCCATTTAGAGCAGGCAATGAAAAGTAGATTTGGAACCAAAAGGCAATAAAATTTAACGGGCACAGAGGGGCCTTAAATTTTGGGTGGTCAGCAAGGATAGCAGGAATGTGAGGCTGGTAAGCTTAACTGGCCTTACTTTCAGAAAAACTCTGGTGAATACTTATCACAGGGCTGGGGACCCAGATGGCACCTAGCTTATAGATGCTAAGGCCAGTGCAGAACAAAAGAGAAATACCCAGCTGAGTCCAGTCTCTCAGACCTGTGAGGACTGGGTGCTAGAGAGAACCAAAGGCTGGGTTTGTGAGCACCTGAAAATGTGTAGTAAATGTCCAAATATTCCCTTTCCATATTTAAAATGCCCAAACTAGAGGGTAGGGAGTGAGAGGATTGAATAAATGAATGAATGCCTAAGACATCAAGTTACACTTTACCTCATCAGCTCACTTCACCCCTCCCATGCCCAGTTTGCCTCAATCTGCAAGGGGTTTGTTTTAGTCATAGTATGCAAAACATCCTCCATCCCAAATCCTGGCACTCACTTAATAATTTGCCAGCTGGGAAAAATCCCTTCCAAGTTTTATTCAGAATGCTGAAGACCTGAGTTCGTCTCTGCCATTTCCATTCAGTTTAAAATATGGTCTCATTAGACAGACTGAAAAGCCATTTGAATTAATCAAATGGATTCTGAAGAATTAAAGATAGCAAACCGAAATCCTTATGGATTGCAACTTCATTTTGCTCTGTATTTAATGCTCCTAACATGCTACACTCACTCCTAAGACCTGGCTATTGTTGAGACCACAGAAGGTATGGTTGCAGGAAATGCCAATGTCGCTAAACCGAGTCTATCCGCTCTGATCCCTGTCGGGATAAACTAAGCTTAGAACAACCAAATACTCAAACACTTCAAACAAAAGGAAGGAAGATGGCTGCCATTCGAATGGTGATAACGGAATCTGCCACACATTTGTTTTCCAGCATGACGAGGAATGATCCTGCATTGAAGCACTCACTATAATAATTTCAATAGTGGTGTGTAGTGGGTTTTGTCACGGAATTTCTCTGCTATTACCTACACTTCTAAAATGTTCCCTTGTATGCCAGGGATGAATTGCATGCTCAGATATTTTTCCTTGCCAAGTTTTTTGACAAGCCAATGGGTTCAAGGGCAAAAGCTACACTGAAAACCCTAAGTTCTACTTCTAACTAGCTCCCTATATATATCATCCATGAAAAGATACAAGCATATAATTTGGTGGCATGTCCTTTGATGGGGTCTCTAGGGGTTCGGAATCTTGGGCTTATTTATTTTTCAGCATTAGGATAGAAATATTTATCTTACCATTAGGTTGAACAGGCATTAAGGAACCAACTCAAGTTGATGAAATTGGAGACTGTTTCATTAACCCAAATACCAACATGCAATTAAACATCAGGGGATGCCCATCAGAATAACCCTATCAGTCTTTTGTGCAGATCCGATAAGCAGGGCTACTCCAGATCAGAAGGATTCTGATGGAATACTAACTTGGGATATGATAGGCAGGAGGGAGCCGAGAAGTACCAGTGTCCCTGCATTGCGCCCTTTGTCTCCCCTTCAGAAGCAAAGCAGAATTCACGCTTTGACCTATTCTCTTCACTCCCTCTTGCCAGTCCAGTCACCAGCACTATGATTCAAAATGATCCACCTTCCACGTGACATTCTTCACGGTCTCTGTTTTTGTTTGCTACAGTAATAACAGTTAACATCCATTGAGCTTCTTTCTATGCATCAACAATCTAAAGGTTCGCCCTCATCCCATCTCATCTTCACAGTAGCCCCATGAGGTCGTTAGTGTTATTATCCTCCTGCTTCCTAGGGCTTCTGCAAGGACGAACTGAGAGAAAGAACTCAGACTAGCATCTGGAACGGAAGCATAAGGCATGTTATCGTTAGTAAAATGTAGCCTGGCTGGATATGGAACCCTCACTCTATAATCATTACACATCCTTTCTCTGGACCCTGGCATCTGATGGCTACAGACATTGGCTGAAGTTTTCTGAAATATCCCTGGAAATTTTCTTGGATAAAGAGGGCTAACGCAGGCAAGAAGGGAAACTCAAGAATCCTTTAAATGCAAGCTTTCATGCTTGAGTTAAAAAAATTCCATTAAGTTTTTCTCCTCTCCCTCCAGAGATCCCACTAAAATGATAATAAAAGGTATAAACCCAAAACAGTAAAGAGAATGGAACAGGGATTGCAAAGGAAAAAGAATGTGTAAGAAATTTCTGGAAAATCAAAAGTGGTGAAAGAATGGTGACTAGGGGTGGGGGGAATGGGGAGGGTGGTGGAGCATAGAACTCAAGAAGGGATTAATAGCTTAGAATAAAGCAAAACTGTCCTGCACAATTTCATGAGGCAAGGATTCTTTTTTTTTTTTTAATTGTGAAAAATAATATATATATAAAAAAGCAATAAATTTCCAAGTACAGTTTAACAAGTAAGTTATACAACAGATTTTAAAGTTTGGTATGGGTTCCACAATTTTTTGTTTTTTCTTCTAGCTACTCCAAGACAGTGGAGACCAAAACAAATATCAATATTTTGATTCAGCAGTCATATTCATTTGCTAAATCCTGTCTACTCTATTATGCTCTTCCTTCTCTTTTTTTTTGTGAAAAATAACATATAAAAAAAGAAATAAATTTCAAAATACATTGGAACAAGTTGTAGAACAGACTTCACAATTTGATATGGGTTATAATTCCACAATTTTGTTTCAAGTTGCTCTAAGATACTGGAGACTAAAAGAAATATCAATACAATGATTCAGCAATCATACTCATTTGTTAAACCCTACCTTCTTTGTATAACTCCACCATCACCTTTGATCTTTTGCCCACTTTTTTAGGGGTATTTGGACTATGGTCATTCTAACTTTTTCGTGTTGGAAGGGACTGTCAATAATACAGGATGGGAGGTGGAACTAGTTAATGTTCTGGAAAGGGTGGGCCCTCTGAGGTAGAGATTCTAAGATGCCAAGAATAGTGAAAAGCTAGAGTGAAACTGGGGGGATGGAAGTAAACGTCTATATATAGGACATTTGAAACCCTCCTATATGAGTCCAGACAGCCAGGCCTCTACCTTAGTGTGAGATCAGAAGGTTCTTCCCTGGAAAACACAAATGGCTCCAGACTATTGTCCTACAGCAAAGTCTGAGTGCCAGTGTGTAAGTCCTATGCACATAATCTCTCTACTCTTAAATGTGAATGGATAATCAGAATTTTGAGAAAGGGAGCCAACTGAAAGGTATAACAAAATTTTTTAAATTGGTTAATGAAAATGATCCTAGAAAAACCAGAAATAGAATAGAGAACAGAACATTATGTTAAACAAACAAAACAAAACACAATCTCTAATTCTCATCCTCATAGAGAATCCAAAAGATATCATATCCATAAAATAAGAATATTATAGGAAAGTAACAGATAGCAAGAACAAATCCTTAGAAATTAAAAATTTTCACTAAATGGGTTGGAAGAAATAGCTGAGAAATCCCTACAAATGTAGAACAGAGAGAGAAAAGAAATAAAACACTATAGAGATCCATCTGGGGATTCCAAAATCAACTAAGAGTTACGAAAGAATACACCTTTTTCTCAAGTGCTCATGGATCATTCTCAAAGATAGACCATATGCTGGGTCACAAAGCAAGTCTTAACAAATTTAAAAAGATTGAAATCTTACACAACACTTTCTCGGACCATAAAGGAATGATGTTGGAAATCAATAATAGGCAGAGTGCCAGAAAATTCACAAATACGTGGAGGCTCAACAACACACTCCTAAACAACGACTGGGTCAAAGAAGAAATTGCTAGAGAAATTAGCAAATACCTCGAGGCGAATGAAAATGAAAACACAACATATCAAAACTTATGGGACGCAGCAAAGGCAGTGCTAAGAGGGAAATTTATTGCTCTAAATGCCTATATCAGAAAAGAAGAAAAGGCAAAAATTCAGGAATTAACTATCCATTTGGAAGAACTGGAGAAAGAACAGCAAGCTAACCCCAAAGCAAGCAAAAGGAAAGAAATAACAAAGATTAGAGCACAAATAAATGAAATTGAAAACATGAAAACAATAGAGAAAATCAATAAGGCCAGAAGTTGGTTCTATGAGAAAATCAATAAGATTGATGGGCCCTTAGCAAGATTGACAAAAAGAAGAAGAGAGAGGATGCAAATAAATAAGATCAGAAATGGAAGAGGAGACATAACTACTGACCTCACAGAAATAAAGGAGGTAATAACAGGATACTATGAACAACTTTACGCTAATAAATACAACAATTTAGAGGAAATGGACGGGTTCCTGGAAAGACATGAACAACCAACTTTGACTCAAGAAGACATAGATGACCTCAACAAACCAATCACAAGTAAAGAAATTGAAGCAGTCATTCAAAAGCTTCCTAAAAAGAAAAGTCCAGGACCAGACGGCTTCACATGTGAATTCTATCAAACATTCCAGAAAGAATTAGTACCAACTCTCCTCAAACTCTTCAAAAAAATCGAAGTGGAGGGAAAACTACCTAATTCATTCTATGACGCCAACATTACCCTCATACCAAAACCAGGCAAAGATATTACAAGAAAAGAAAACTACAGGCCGATCTCTCTAATGAATAGAGATGCAAAAATCCTCAATAAAATTCTAGCAAATCGTATCCAACAACACATTAAAAGAATTATTCATCATGACCAAGTAGGATTCATCCCAGGTATGCAAGGATGGTTCAACATAAGAAAATCAATTAATGTAATACACCATATCAACAAATCAAAGCAGAAAAATCACATGATCATCTCAATTGATGCAGAGAAGGCATTTGACAAGATTCAACACCCTTTCCTGTTGAAAACACTTCAAAGGATAGGAATACAAGGGAACTTCCTTAAAATGATAGAGGGAATATATGAAAAACCCACAGCTAATATCATCCTTAATGGGGAAAAATTGAAAACGTTCCCCCTAAGATCAGGAACAAGACAAGGATGTCCACTATCACCACTATTATTCAACATCGTGTTGGAGGTTCTAGCCAGAGCAATTAGACAAGAAAAAGAAATACAAGGCATCAAAATTGGAAAGGAAGAAGTAAAATTATCACTGTTTGCAGATGATATGATACTATACGTTGAAAACCCGGAAAAATCCACAACGAAACTACTAGAGCTAATAAATGAGTACAGCAAAGTAGCAGGTTACAAGATCAACATTCAAAAATCTGTAGCATTTCTATACACTAGCAATGAACAAGCGGAGGGGGAAATCAAGAAACGAATCCCATTTACAATTGCAACTAAAAGAATAAAGTACCTAGGAATAAATTTAACTAAAGAGACAAAAAACCTATATAAAGAAAACTACAAAAAACTGCTAAACGAAATCACAGAAGACCTAAACAGATGGAAGGGCATACTGTGTTCATGGATTGGAAGACTAAATATAGTTAAGATGTCAATCCTACCTAAATTGATCTACAGATTCAATGCAATACCAATCAAAATCCCAACAACGTATTTTTCAGAAATAGAAAAACCAATAAGCAAATTTATCTGGAAGGGCAGGGTGCCCCGAATTGCTAAAAACATCTTGAGGAAAAAAAACGAAGCTGGAGGTCTTGCACTGCCTGACTTTAAGGCATATTATGAAGCCACAGTGGTCAAAACAGCATGGTATTGGCATAAAGATAGATATATCGACCAATGGAATCGAATAGAGTGCTCAGATATAGACCCTCTCATCTATGGACATTTGATCTTTGATAAGGCAGTCAAGCCAACTCACCTGGGACAGAACAGTCTCTTCAATAAATGGTGCCTAGAGAACTGGATATCCATATGCAAAAGAATGAAAGAAGACCCATATCTCACACCCTACACAAAAGTTAACTCAAAATGGATCAAAGATCTAAACATTAGGTCTAAGACCATAGAACAGTTAGAGGAAAATGTCGGGAGATATCTTATGAATCTTACAATTGGAGGCGGTTTTATGGACCTTACACCTAAAGCAAGAGCACTGAAGAAGGAAATAAATAAATGGGAACTCCTCAAAATTAAACACTTTTGTGCATCAAAGAACTTCATCAAGAAAGTAGAAAGACAGCCTACACAATGGGAATCAATATTTGGAAGCGACATATCAGATAAAGGTCTAGTATCCAGAATTTATAATGAGATTATTCAACTCAACAACAAAAAGATAGCCAACCCAATTACAAAATGGGAAAAAGACTTGAATAGACACCTCTCAGAGGAGGAAATACAAATGGCCAAAAGACACATGAAGAGATGCTCAATGTCCCTGGCCATTAGAGAAATGCAAATCAAAACCACAATGAGATATCATCTCACACCCACCAGAATGGCCATTATCAACAAAACAGAAAATGACAAGTGCTGGAGAGGATGCGGTGAAAGAGGCACACTTATCCACTGTTGGTGGGAATGCCAAATGGTGCAACCACTGTGGAAAACAGTTTGGCGGTTCCTCAAAAAGCTGAATATAGAATTGCCATACGACCCAGCAATACCATTGCTGGGAATCTACTCAAAGGAATTAAGGGCAAAAACTCAAACAGACATTTGCACACCAGTGTTTATAGCAGTGTTATTTACAATTGCAAAGAGATGGAAACAGCCAAAATGTCAATCAACAGACGAGTGGCTAAACAAACTGTGGTATATACATACGATGGAATATTATGCAGCTTTAAGGCAGGATAAACTTATGAAGCATGTAATAACATGGATGGACCTAGAGAACATTATGCTGAGTGAGTCTAGCCAAAAACTAAAAGACAAATACTGTATGGTCCCAATGATGTGAATCGACACTCGAGAATAAACTTGGAATATGTCATTGGTAACAGAGTTCAGCAGGAGTTAGAAACAGGGTAAGATAATGGGTAATTGGAGCTGATGGAATACAGACTGTGCAATAGGACTAGATACAAAAACTCAAAAATGGACAGCACAATAATACCTAATTGTAAAGTAATCATGTTAAAATACTGAACGAAGCTGCATCCGAGCGATAGGTTCTTGTTTTGTTTTGTTTTGTTTGTTTTGTTCTTATTATTATTACTTTTATTTTTTTTCTCTATATTAACATTCTATATTTTTTTCTGTTATACTGCTAGTTCTTCTAAACCGATGCAAATGTACTAAGAAACGATGATCATGCATCTATGTGATGATGTTAAGAATTACTGATTGCATATGTAGAATGGTATGATGTCTAAAAAAAAAAAAAAAAAAAAATGGTCAGCACAATACTGCCTAACTGTAATGTAATTATGTTGGAACGCTGAATGAAGCTGCATCTGATCTATAGTTTTTTTTTTGTTTTTTTTTTCTTTCTCTTATATATTTTTGTACTTTTTATTTTTATTTGTGTTTTCTCTGTGTTATCACTTTATTTCTTTTTCTGTTGTCGTGCTATTTCTTTCTCTAAATCGATGCATATGTACTGAGAAATGATGACCATACACCTATGTGATGATATTAAGAATTACTGATTGCATATGTAGAATGGATTGATTTCTAATGTTGTGTTAGTTAATTTTTTTTAATTAATAAAAGAAAAAAAAAGAGTTACGAAAGAGACAATAGAAAACAGAGGAAGGAAATGACGAATACAAAATAAATTTCTGAGAGCTAGAGAACACAGATCTACAAACTGAAAGGAACCATGAAGAAGAGGATGTACAGTTACTTTGTCACTGTAAGTAGAAAATTGAACAGAATATAGAAACAGTTACTTTCAGACATTGGACAAGAGGCAGCACAGGACTGTGATACCTGAGAAAAGGAAGACAACCGAGGTAAGCCCTCTCATAACCTACAATTCCAAAATATGGTACACAGAAAGGGAAATTGGAAAGAATTATGAAATCGCACTGAGGTGAAGAGACAGAGATCAATATTTTGGCTACTCAAGACGAGGGAGCTACGTAGAGAAAGAGTTCTAAAACCCTGAAGAGGAGTACCCTTCAGTCTTCGGTTGAATACTAATAGGCTCATGCATAGAGTGAAACCCCATAAAGCTAGGCTTGAACAATGTCAAAGGAAAATATAATTTCCAGGGAACTGTAAGCCAATAATAATAATAATGAAAATAACCCCCCAGAGTTCACAAACAAACAGTAAACTAACAAAGCCACCCCACTACCACTATCACCAATAAAAAAAAGATGACACAGCTTACTAATCACAGGTATGAAAAGGAACATTTCACTACAGACCCTATAGACACAAAAAGATTTTAAGGGGGGCAGGCCACAGTGGCTCAGCAGGCAGAGTTCTTGCCTGCCATGCTGGAGACCCAGGTTCAATTCCCTGTGCCTGCCCACACACGCACACACACAAAATATTATAAGAGGGGGTGCAACGGGAGTTCAGTGGTAGAAGTGTCACCTGTCATGTGGGAGACCTGGGTTCGATTTCCAGTCCATGCACTTCCCCAAAAAACAAACAAGCAAGCAAAACAAACAAACAAAAATTCAACAATGGTGCTGCAATAATGGGATACTCACGTGGAAAAATAATGAAATGTGACCCTACCATACAGCATACAAAAAAAAGATTATAAGATAATAAAATGTACAGCCTTACGGCGATGAATTTACATGAAATGGACTGATCACTTGAGGAAAAAAACTGGCACAAAATGAATTGCAAATTTGAATAGCCTTATATCTAGAAAGAAATTGAACACATAATGTAAAACCTTCCTATGATGAAAATTCAGAGCTAAATGGTTTTCACTGGTGAATTCTAATATTTAGAAAATGAATGCTACTAGTTGTACAATAACCCATTCTGAAAATAGGAGAGGGATGAACTTTTCGTGACTTATTTTATAAGGTCAGCAAAACCCTAATGTGCCAAAACTTGACAAGGATATCACAAGCTAAAAAAATTCAGATCAATATCTCTCATGAACTCTACAAATAAAAATACTTAACAAGATGTGAGCAAACTGAATTTAGAATAAGGCAAGGATGGTTTAACATTAAAAAATCAATGTTATTCACCACAACAATGGGTGAGGAAAGTTATATGATCACTGTAATAGCTGCAGGGATAGCATTCGTAAAAATTCAACACTAATTTCTGATTAAAAACAAAATAAACCTTTCAGAAAACTAGAAATAGAAGGGCATGTTCTCAGCTTAATAAAGGGCACCTAAGAAAATCCATCGATAACTTAATACTTATTGGCAAAATATTGAACAATTTTCCCCTAAGATTAGTAATAAGGCAAGGATGTTTGTTCTCAACATGTCTATGCAACACTGTAAAGGAAGTTCTAGCCAGTATAAGAAGGCAAGAAAAAGAGATGAAGGGCATACAGATTAGAAAGGAAGATTTAAAACTGCTATTTACAAACAGCATAATTGTCTATGTAGAAAATTGTGCCAAATATTCAAATAAGCTACTAAAACGAATGAGTTTAATAAGTTTACATGATAAAAGTCATACTTTAAAAATAAATTTTATTTCTATATACTAGCAGTGAACAAATGTTAAGTGAAACTAAACATAAAAATCTCATTTATACTAGCATCAAATAAATGAAATACTTAGGGATAAATTTGAAAAACTATAAAAGTCTTATACAACGAAAACTACAAAACATTTCTCAGAGTTATATGGAATGTGAAGGGCCTCAAATAGCCAAAACAATTTGGAAAAAGAACAAAGTTGGAAAATTTATGCCACCTGATTTCAAGACTTATTTTGAAATTATAATACTCAATACAGTATATAGCATTATCGTAAAGATAAAGATATGGACCAAAGGAACCAAATAGAGAGCCTAGGAATAGATCATACATTTATATTTAATTGATTTTCAACAAATGTGTCACAATTCCATAGCGAAAAGATAAACTTCGCAACAAATAGTCCTGCAAAATTAGATCGTCATGTACCCAAAGCATGCTTTGCAAACTTAATTCACATCATATACAAAACTTAACACCAACGGATCATAAATGCATATGTAAAACAAACTATAAAGCTTCAGAAGAAAAAAGTTTGTGACCTTAGCAAAGATTTCTCAGCAAGACACAAAAAAGCATAAACTATGAAAGAATCAATTGGATTTTATCAAAATTAAAAGCTTTTGCTCTCAGGGGAGAACCAAGACAGCAGCCTAGTGAGGTGTGGGATTTAGTTCATCCTCCAGAGCAGCTAGTAAATAGCCAAGAACAGTACAGAACAATGGCTGGGGCCACGTCAGTGACTGGACACACAGTGTACCTCAGTCTGGACCAGCTGGATCAACTGCAAGACCCCCAGAACCTGAGCTCTCCAAGCTGTGGCAGATGGCGTTCCTCCCCCACAGGCAGGCTCCCAGAGGGGAAAGGAAAGAGACTTTTCTAGCAGCAGGGGCTGAGCGCAACTAAGCTCCAATTGTGGAATTAATTCACAAATTCTGACTACTAAAAATAGGCTCCTAGCTCAACTGAACCTCATATAAAAGTGGAGGTCACTGGTTTTTGCCCTGTTGCAGAGGGGTCAGGGCTGACAGAAAATGAAAAAAGAAAGAGTTTTTTTTGCTCTTAAAAGGTCTGGGCCCTGCAGGAAAGGAGTGGGCACATAGGACCTGGAGATAAACAGAACAATGTACCAGCTTAGGCTCTTGACTGGCAAACCTGAGGAATAGGGTCCTGCTCTGAAAAGGATTTTCCTTTTTCTCTTTTGTGGCTGTGTTTCTATGGATTGACTACTCTTTGGATACAGCTTCAAGGCTTCTCGGGTACCACTGCCCCAGGCATAGGGAGAACTGAGCTTATTTGAGTGTTTGTCTGGAGCCTGTGCCTTCCCCAGGAGAGAGTAGGGCCCAGCTCAGGTGGATTCCCTCCCTCAAGGGATTCAGACCCCAGGGTCTGGAAAAGTAAAGCCATTAAAGCCAGCCTATAACCTCTCCTCTGTCTCCACCACACCCCCAGCAGGGACAGTCCACTGAAGTTAAAGGTACTGCATCAACTTATGCTGGTGGGACCTGCAGGCAGACAAGCACCACATACTGGACAGGATAGGAAAAACGCAAAGTCCAGAGACTTCATAGGAAAGCCTTTTAATCTGCTGGTTCTCACCCACAGGGAAAACTGATGCAGGAGACTCTTTCCTCCTGAGAGGAGACCAGTTTGGTCTGGGAAAATTTGACTGGGGTCTATAATACCTAAGCAGACCCTTCTAAGGGGTGGGGGGAAGGCACCATACAGGCAGGGCAAGAAACAAAAAAAAAAGAACTGAAAAATTCTGATCTATTAAACAAAACCTAAGCTAGAGGACTAGAATAAGCTGAACTGAATGTCAAAGAACAGATAGACAAAAAAGTCATACAGCAAGAAAATCCTAGGAGAAAAAAAAAAAAAAAAAACAATCTCCAGAATAAACTAATTAAGGTAATTAAATGTCTAGACGTCAGCAAAAAATAATGAATCATACTAGGAAAATTGAAGAAATGGTCCAGTCAAAGGAACAAACCAACAATTCAAATGAGATACAGGAGTTGAAGCAATTAATTCAGAATGTTTGAACAGACATGGAAAACCTCATCAAAAATCAAATCAATGAATTGAGGGAGGATATAAAGAAAGCAAGGAATGAACAAAAAGAAGAAATCAAAAGTCTGAAAAAATAGGGTAAGATAATGGGTAATTGGAGCTGATGGGATACAGACTGTGCAACAGGACTAGATACAAAAACTCAAAAATGGACAGCACAATAATACCTAATTGTAAAGTAATCATGTTAAAACACTGAATGAAGCTGCATCTGAGCTATAGGTTTTTGTTTTTTTTTGTTTTGTTTTTACTATTATTACTTTTATTTTTTTCTCTATATTAACATTCTATATCTTTTTCGGTTGTGTTGCTAGTTCTTCTAAACCGATGCAAATGTACTAAGAAACGATGATCATGCATCTATGTGATGATGTTAAGAATTACTGATTGCATATGTAGAATGGTATGATTTCTAAATGTTGGGTCAATTTCTTTTTTTCCGTTAATTAATAAAAAAAAAAATTAAAAAAAAAGTCTGAAAAAACAAATCACAGAACTTATGGGAATGAAAGGCACAGCTGTAAGAGATGAAAAAAACAATGGAAACCTACAATGTCAGATTTCAAGAGGCAGAAGATGGGATTAGTGAACTGGAGGACAGGACATCTGAAATCCGACAAGCAAAAGAAAATACAGGGAAAAGAATGGAAAAATACAAGCAGGGACTCAGGGAATTGAATGACAACATGAAGCACATGAATATACATGTTGTGGGTGTTCCAGAAGGAGAAGAAAAGGGAAAAGGAGGAGAAAAACTGATGGAAGAAATTATCGCTGAAAATTTTCCAACTCTTATGAAAGACTTAAAATTACACATCCAAGAAGTGCAGCATACCCCAAATAGAACAGACCCAAACAGACATACTCCAAGACACATACTAACAGTATGTCAGATGTCAAACAAAAAGAGAAAATCTTGAAAGCAGCAAGAGAAAAACAATCCATCACATAAAAGGGAAGCCCAATAAGACTATGTGTAGATTTCTCAGCAAAAACCATGGAGGTGAGAAGACAGTGGGATGATATATTTAAGATACTAAAAGAGAAAAACTGCTAACCAGGAATTCTATATCCAGTAAAACTGTCCTTCAAAAATGAGGGGAAAATTAAAACATTTGCAGACAAAAATTCACTGAGAGAACTTGTGACCAAGAGACTGGCTCTGCAAGAAATACTAAAGGCAGTACTAGAGACAGATAAGAAAAAACAGGAGAGAGAGGTGTGGAGAAGAGTACAGAAATGAAGACTATCAGTAAAGGTAAAAAGAAGAAAAATGAGATATGACTTATGAAATCCAAAAGGCAACATGGTAGAAGAAAGTACTGCCCATACAGTAGTAACACTAAATGTTAATGGATTAAACTCCCCAATCAAAAGACATAGACTGGCAGAATGGATTAAAAAACAGAATCCTTCTATAGCTGTCTACAGGAAACATATCTTAGACCCAAGGATAAACATAGGTTGAAAGGTTGGGAAAAATATTCCACGCAAATAAACAATCAGAAAACAGCAGAAGCGGCTACAGTAATATCCAACAAATTAGACTTCAAATGTAAAACAGTTAAAAGAGACAAAGAAGGACACCATGTATTAATAAAAGGAACAATTTAGCAAGAAGACATAACAATCATAAATATTTATGCACCAAGCCAGCATGCACCAAAATATGAGGCAAACACTGAAAACAAAGAAAAGAGAAATAGACACACCTACCATAATAGTTGGAGACTTCAATTCCCCACTCTCATCAATGGACAGAACATCTAGACAGAGGATCAATAAAGAAACAGAGAATTTGAATAATATAATAAATGAGCTAGACTTAACAGACATTTATAGAACATTACACTCCACAACAGCAGGATACACCTTTTTCTCAAATGTTCATGGATCATTCTCAAGGATAGACCCTATGCTGGGTTGCAAAGCAAGTCTCAATAAATTTAAAAAGATTGAAATCATACAAAAAACTTTCTCAGATCATAAAGGAATGAAGCTGGAAATTAATCATAGGCAGAGTGCCAGAAAATTCACAAATATATGGAGGGCCAACAACACACTCTTTAACAACCAGTGGGTCAAGGAAGAAATTACAAGAGAAATCAGTAAATATCTTGAGGAAAATGAAAATGAAAACACAATACATCAAAATTTATGGGATGCAGCAAAGGCAGTGCTAAGAGGGAAATTTATTGCCCTAAATGCCTATATCAACAAAAGAAGAAAGAGCAAAAATTATGGTATTAACTGTCCACTTGGAAGAATTAGAGAAAGAACAGCAAATTAACCCCCAAAGCAGGTGAAAGGAAAGAAACAATGAAGATTAGAGCAGAAGTAACTGAAATTGAGAACATGAAAACAATCAAGAAAATCAACAAAACCAGAAGTTGGTTATATGAGAAAATCAATAAGATTGATGGGCCCTTAGCGAGGTTGACAAAAAGAAGACAAGACAGGATGCAAATAAATAAAATCAGAAATGAAAGAGGAGACATAACCACTGACCCCACAGAAATAAAGGAAGTAATGAGAGGATACTATGAACAACTTTATGCTAATAAACTAGACAATATAGATGAAATGGACAACTTCCTAGAAAGGCATGAACAACCAACATTGACTCAAGAAGAAATAGACAACCTCAACAAACCAATCACAAGTAAAGAAATTGAATCAGTCATTAAGAAACTTCCCCAAACTAAAAGTCCAGGACCAGATGGCTTCACATGTGAATTCTACCAAACATTCAAGAAAGAATTAGTACCAATCCTGCTCAAAATCTTCAAAAAAAATTGAAGTGGAGGGAAAGCTACCTAACTTATTCTATGAAGCCAACATCACCCCCATACCAAAACCAGGTAAAGATATTACAAGAAAAGAAAACGAAAGACCAATCTCTCTAATGAATATAGATGTAAAAATCCTCAACAAAATTCTTGCAAATCGAATCCAGCAGCACATTAAAAAAATTATTCACCATGACCAAGTAGGAGTCATTCCAGGTATGCAAGGATGGTTCAACATAAGAAAATCAATTAATGTAATACACCATATCAAAGCAGAAAAACCACATGATCATCTCGATTGATGCAGAAAAGGCATTTCCTTTCCTGTTGAAATACTTCAAAGGATAGGAATAGAAGGGAACTTCCTCAATATAATAAAGGGAATATATGAAAATCCCACAGCTAACATTCTCAACAGGGAAAAACTGAAAACTTTCCCCCTAAGATCAGGAACAAGACAAGGATGTCCACTACCACCACTGTTATTCAACATTGTGTTGGAAGTTCTAGTCAGAGCAATTAGACAAGAAAAAGAAATACAAGGCATCAAAATTGGAAAGGAAGAAGTAAAACTCTCACTGTTTGCAGATGAAATGATACTATATGTCGAAAACCCTGAAAAATCCACAGCAAAACTACTAGAGCTAGTAAATGAATATAGCAAAGTGGCAGGTTACAAGATCAACACTCAAAAATCTGTAGTGTTTCTATACACTAGTAACGAACAATCTGAGGGGGAAATCAAGAAAAAAATTCCATTTACAATTGAAACCAAAAGAATAAAATATTTAGGAATAAATTTAACTAAAGATACAAAAGACCTATACAAAGAAAACTACAGGAAATTGTCAAAAGAAATCACAGAGGACCTAAATAAATGGAAGGGCATACTGTGTTCATGGATTGGAAGATTAAGTATAGTTAAGATGTCAAGTCTACCTAAATTGATTTGCAGATTCAATGCAATACCAATTAAAATCCCAAAAACTTACTTTTCAGAAATAGAAAAACCAATAACCAAACTTATCTTGAGAGGTAAGGTGCCACAAATAGCTAAAAATATCCTGAGTAAGAAAATGAAGTTCAAGGCCTCAGGCTACCTGACTTTAAGGTATATTATAAAGCTACAGTGGTCAAAACAGCATGGTACTGGCATAAAGGTAGATATACTGACCAATGGAATCAACTAGAGTATTCAGATATAGAGCCTCTCATCAATGGACAATTGATCTTTGATAAGGCAGTCAAGCCAACTCACCTGAGACAGAACAGTCTCTTCAATAAATTGTGCCTAGAGAACTGGATATCCACATGCAAAAGAATGAAGGAGGATCTATATCTCACACTCTGTACAAAAATTAACTCAAAATGGATCAAAGACCTAAACATTCAATCTAAGGCCATAAAATATTTTAGAAGAAAATGCAGGGAAATACCTTATCAATCTTATACTAGCAGGTCCGAGACCTTATATCCAAATCATATTCTTCAATATGAGCACTGAAGAAATAAATAAATAAATGGGAACTCCTCAGAATTAAACAGTTTTGTACATCAAAGATCTTCATCAAGAAAGCAAAAAGACAACCCACACAATGGGAGACAATATTTGGAAATGATATATCAGATAAAGGTCTAGTATCCAGAATATATAAAGAGAGTGTTCAACTCAACAACAAAAAGACAGACAACCCAACTACAAAATGGGCAAAAGACATGAACAGACACTTCTTAGAAGAGGAAATACAAATGGCCAAAAGGCACATGAAAAGATGCTCAACTTCCCTGGCCATTAGGGGATGCAACTCAAAACCACAATGAGATATCATCTCACACCCACCAGAATGGTCATTATCAACAAAACAGAAAACAAAAAATGCTGGAGAGGATGTGGAGAAAGAGGCACACTTATCCACTGTTGGTGGGAATGTAAAAGGGTACAACCGCAGTGGAAGGCAGTGCGGCAGTTCCTCAGGAAGCTAAGTATAGAATTGCCATATGATCGGGCAATACCGTGGCTAGGTATCTACTCAGAGGACACAAGGGCAAGAACACAAACTGACATTTGCACACCAATGTTTATAGCAGCATTATTTACAATTGCCAAGAGATGGAAACAGCCAAAATGTCCATCAACAGATGAGTGACCAAGTAAGCTGTAGTATATACATATGATGGAATATCATGCAGCTGTAAGACAGAATAAAGTCATAAAGCATGTAACAACATGGATGGACCTTAAGGGCATTATGCTGAGTGAGATTAGCCAGAATCAAAAGGACAAATACTGTATGATCTCACTGACATGAACTGACATTAGCAAATGAATTGGAGAATTTCAGAGACCATCAGGAGACAGAAATAGGGTAGATATTGGGTAATTGGAAATGAAGGGATACAGATTGTGCAACAGGGTTGGCTGTAAAAATTCAGAATTGGATAGCACAATAATACTTAACTGTAATACAATAATGTTAGTACAATGAATGAAGCTGAATGTAAGAAAGATAGAGGGAGGAGGCCTAGGGGCACAAATGAAATCAGAAGGAAAGATAGACAATAAAGACTGAAATGGTATAATCTAGGAATGCCTAGAGTGTATAATGATAGTGACTAAATGCGCAAATTTAAAAATGTTTCTTCATGAGGAAGAACAAAGGAATGTCAATAATGCAGGGTGTTGAAAATAGATGGTAATTAATATTTTAAAACTTTAACGTATGTGTAAGATAAGCAAAAAATGTTTATTTGGTACAAATTTTTATTTTGACTAGTGCATTTCCTAATATAACTTATGTGGACAGCTTCATCAAACACCATAGTACTTGGAACCTTGCGTAGGGCATGAGATTTTGTAAGTTTGTCCAGAGTGATGCCCAGATAAATCCCAGAGCGATTTGAGCAGTGTATAGGGAGGCATTTTCAGAGTCCCCTAGGGGGAATGGTGAGAAAGGGGGAGAACTCAATTTCCCCAAGTGGAGAATTCTTGATATTCTTACAGGCTGTGGGGATAGCCAAAGTAATAGGCCAAGCCTCCAATCTTGGGGTTTGTTCATATGAAACTTAATCCCACAAAGAACAGTCTAAGCCCACTTAAAATTAGGCCTAAGAGTCAACCCCAAGAGAACCTCTTCTGTTGTTCAGATGTGGCCTCTCTCTCGCTTGGCTGACAAAGCAAGCAAACTCACTGCCCTCCCCCTCTCTACGTGGGACATAACTCCCAGGGGTGTGGACTTTCCTGGCAACGTAGGACACAAATCCCAGAATGAGCTGGGACTCAGCATCAAGGGATTGAGAAAACCTTCTCGACTAAAAGTGGGAAGAGCAAAATGAGACAAAATAAAGTGTCAGTGGCTGAGAGATTCCAAACAGAGTCAAGAGGTTATCCTGGAGGTTATTCTTACACATTAAATAGATATAACCTGTTTAGTTAAGGTGTAATGGAGAGGCTGGAGGGAACTGCCTGAAAAGGTGGAGCTGTGCTCCGGTGGCCATGTTTCTTGAAGATAATTGTATGATGATATGGCTGTCACAGTGTGACTGTCGTGGTTGTGAGAGCCTTGTGTCTGATGCTCCTTTTGTCTACCTTGTTGATGGACAAGCAAAACATATGGATTAAAAATAAATAAATAATAGGGGAACAAATGTTAAAATAAATTTAGTAGATTGAAATGCTGGTGATCAGTGAAGGTGAGGGGTAAGGGGTATGGTATGTATGAATTTTTTCTATTCTATTTTTATTGCTTTTCCTCAATTGATGCAGATGTTCTAAGAAATGATCATGATGATGAATATACAACTATGTGATGATACTGTGAGTTACTGATTATATAATAAGAACAGAATGATCACATGATAAAAATGTTTGTATGTGGTTATGTATCATAAATAAAAAATAAATTAATTAAAAAAAGCTTTTGCTTTCAAAAAGACAGTTACAAAAATGAAAAGGCAAGCCACAAACTGAAAGAAAATAGTGCAAAATATCTATCTAATAAAATCTTGTATCTAGAATATCTAATGGACACATACAACTCAATAAGACAAACAGAATTTTTAAAATGGGCAAAAGATCTGAACAGATTCTACACAAGATAGGTGACAAATATGCCTGTGAAAAGATGTTCATCATCAGTCATTAGGGAAATGTAAATGAAGTCACAATGAGGTATCCCTACACACTCATTAGAATGGTAAAGATAAAAAGTTGTTAGTTTGTTTACAAACAAAAAGTGTTGGTAAGGAAAAGCTATGCATTGTTTAATGGGAATGTAAAATGTTACAATTACTCTTGAAAAAAGTTGGGGAGTTTCCTAAAAAGTTAACATTTACCTATCATACAACTTAGCCATTCACTCCTAGTTATTTACCCTTGAGAAATAAAAGCATACATTCACATAAAGACTCGTAAACAAATGTTCATAGCAACTTTATTTGTAGCAAAAGCTGAAGACAACTCAAATGTCTATCTACGGATGAATAGCTAAACCAATTGTAATGTATCTATACAAAGAAACTTTACTCAGATATAAAAAGGAATAAACTGTTGATTTTTATTATGTTGAGTGAAATTAAGCCAGACAGAGTGCATACTGTATGGTTTCATTTATGTAAAACTCTAGAATATGCAAACTACTCTATATGACAGAAAACATATCATCCTTTGTCTGGTGACAAGGAAGTGAGAGAAAATGGAGAAAGCTTTTGTGGATGATAGTTATATTCATTGTCTTGATTGTGGTGATGGTTTCATGGGCGCATACATATGGTACACTTTATACTTTACATATGTGCAATCTGTTGTATGCCAGTTATACCTTAATAAATCTGTTTAAAAGCAAACTATGAGCCGGGGCCTGCCCATACAAATCAAAACAAAACAAAACAAAAAAACTATGAGATCTCACCTCACCATACTGTTAAAAAAAGTAATCTGTGAAACAATAACAAGTGTTGTGAATTTATGGAGCAATGGAAACCCCCATGTACTTTTTGAGGCAATGTAAATTAATATAATGATTACGGAAAACAGCCTAGCGATACCTAATCACATTGAACATGTGCATGCCCTATGAACCAAAAGTTCTACTTCTGGTATATACCCTAAAGAAACCCCAGGTCCACATGGCCATGGACATATTTACAAGGTTGTTCAAGCAGAATTGTCCACAAAGGCTCAAAACTGGAAAGACCCAGTTAATATCCATTTAGAATAGAATGGATAAGGAAATTGTGTTATATCCCTTCAATGAAATATTACATAGAATGAAAGAGGACATAGGAAAGGAGGGGTAGGCGGTAATGGAGAAACAGGAGTTCTAACTATGTACGACTACATTTATGAGTCTCAGGAAAATAATGTTGAGAAAAAAAAGCACATCACAAGAGAATACATTCATATGACTCCATTTTTATAAAGGTCAAAGCATAAAGAAATAAACAATGGCTATGAAAACTATAAATAAATAAATAAATAAACTATAAACAAATAAACCTGGCTATGAAATATACGGAAGAAAAGCAAAGGAAATATATAAACAAATTTAGAACAGTTTATATCTGAGGGTTGTTTGAAGTAGATGGGATTGGAAAAGGTATCCAGGGAAATTCGAAGTAATGACAATGTTCTTTTTCTTAAACAAGATAGGAGGTACCAAAGTGTCCGTTTCATTCTTGTTATTTATGTCTCACATATATTTTATGTTATTTAATCAAATAGGTACTTAATAAAATATATATTTTAAAAGTTATTACTAAATACTCAACTTAGGCACTAACAAAACTCGGAAGACTTCAAAGAACGTGCTTTCAAAGCAATACAACTTTCTAGATAAGTTTCAAAAGTATACCAGGTCGTTACCAGGCCCGTGCACCCCACCCCCAACCTCCAGAAAAAGTAAACCAGGAGCAAAATGAAACATGCACTTAAAACACTTAGAATGGCACTTAGAAAACAGCACTCACTAAATGTTAGCAATTATGACTATTATTTTTGTTACTGGTATTGTTGTAATAAACTGTAATAAAATACTCCCAAGTAAATAATTAATTTTCATCACTTTAAGGGGCATCAACAATAATCCAGCTAAAAGTTGGGGGATATATTCTGAGTAAGTGGTACATTCTAAAGTGTTGAAATAGTTTGTCCTCAGCTCCTAAACCGACAGGGATTTGAGCATGGGACAATTGTCTGCTAAGGCTATTCATAACATTAAAACCAGATGCTCACCACATGAGAAAGTTTTGTATTCTCTATACAAGAAAGTTACCAAGAAATGCTGTCAGACTAAACTACTGCTTCGTCTGGCTGGAAATGTTTATCTGTTCTAATAGAAGGCTGAATCGACAGAGATGGTCTCCTGAGGAGACACTGAGACAAAGATTCTATAAGAATATTTAAACCTGGGTTTCTAGGTTGCCTTCATACTGAGTGCATAAATCATCCTGTCCTTGGTATCAAAAGTAAGAAAATTTGTTTTTCTAGTATTACATTATTCCAACAGATTCATTCTCCAAGGGGAAAAAAATCATAACATTGGTGAATAAGAGAACAGTATTCATGAATATTCAGGCTTAGAGGGATGACAAATAAAGACATTCATCAAAGAGGGAAAAAGCTTAAGATAAACTTGTTTCCTTGTGGAAGTACTCGTTTTCCGGCATAACCAGGGGCTATCAAGAAACAGTAAGAACACCAAAAAAGCCACCACTTCACCTTTTCTAGGCTTATTTTGGGAAAGTTTGATTTTCAAGGTGGTAAACAGAGCACATGCTGCTGTGTCTCTCTTCCTACCTGACTTGCAGAAATTACTGAAATGATATAAAAATAGTTAGAGGGGTGCAAAGGTCGTTCAGTGGTAGAATTCTTGCCAACCTATGTGGGAGACCGGGTTCGATTCCCAGACCATGTACTTCCTAAAAAAACAAGCAAGCAAACGAACAAAAATTCAGCAAATGGTGCTGCCATAAGGGGATACTCACACGGAAAAGAATAAAATGTGACCCCCGCCATACAGCATACAAAAAAAAAAGTTAGAAAATATTTAGCAAAACTTGAAGAAAAGAACTCTCTTGATAAGAAACCGCAATAGAAATGCAAATTACAAACCAAAATGCGCTGATATTCAACATGCGGTCCCCAGGTGAGCAGCATGGGCACTGAGAATGTGTAAACATGCAATTTCTTTAGCCTCACCCAAAACCTACTCAGAACATTAACAGATATTAACCATGTACTTAGCAACAAAGGCACTGATGAAAAGAACTCATTATTGTCTCTGGGTTAGAATCTGGTAGAGTTGCATTTCTATTTTCACTGTACAGCTAGCCAGGAGAAAAATGAGATGCAGGATCTGAAAATCCTGCAAAATTTAGGTGGTGGTGGGACTTCCCAACACAATTCATCGATGTAAGTAAGCAACTTTCCACTTCTTACACCAAGTTAGTCTAAGGATTAAATCCACAATCCCATTTTCTAGATATGCACTCGGTAGATAAAAAGGCACTTCTTTTGTACTGGGCATTGAATGAAATCCCAAGAACTTTCTACTGAATAGCTCAGGAAGAACCTGCCCATGACTCATAAACTCGCATGTCCTTATTCTTCATAGCAAATGTAAGAGACAATGCTTACACAAATGGAAATGTAAGATGTTTCTTCATCTGTTTTGACTGGGTTCCTGAGATCTTCAGAAAGTAAATATAGCTAAATCTTTCTCATTTACTAACTGAAGAGGGTAATAACCAAACTCAAGCTACTTTACATAGTAAAATATTTTCCTCCCAAAGCTTGGTATTCTTACAGATAACCACTTTTTATTCTAAACCAAGGCAAACTACTTTTATGTGGGGAGGGTGAGTTATAATTTTCTTTCTTCTAAAGACTCTACAAGTTCCAGGAAATTGATGTCATACAGGCCATTTCACTGACCAAAATGCAACACAGTAAAAACAAACCCTTAAAAACTCATTCATGCGAAAATACAAAAACATACTCCAAAATAACTCTTAAAGGAAATCAAAATAAAAGTCTTAACTTGGCAAGAACTTAAGTGTCCATTAGCAAAAGAATGTACAAATAAATTCTGAATAGTCGTACAGTTAAAATGAATGAAAAAAAGCCGTATATTTAAATTTTAAAGCTAATATTGAGCAAATTAATCAACTGGCAGAATGATTTATATAAAGTTTGAAAACATACTAAACAGTACAATATGTTGTTTATGGATACATTAATATGTGTAATGGTTTAATGGCATGAAATTAAGAGAAGCACCTTTAGCACAGTGGCTACTTTTGAAAGGAAGAAAAATGGATCAGGACAGACAAGATGCTTCAGTTGTACCTAAGGTTTTCTTCTTTTTGCAGAAACCTCAAATAAAAATTCTCAACAAAACACTTACAAATTGAATCCAGCAGCACATTAAATGAATTATACACCATGACCAAGTGGGAAATTATTCCAGGTTGAACACACGAAAATAAATTACGGTAATATACCACATCAATAAATCAAAGTGGAAAAACCTATGATTATCAAATGCAGAAAAGGCATTTGACAAAATTCAATATCCTTTCTTGATGAAAACATGTCAAAGGATAGGAATAGAAGGGAACTTCCTCTATTCTATGATAAAGGAAATATATGAAAAACCCACAGCTAACATCATCCTTACTGGGGAAATACTGAAAAATTTCCCTCTAAGATGAGGAACAAGATAAGGATGTCACTGTCAGCACTGTTATTCAACACTGTGCTGGAAGTTTTGGCAGAGAAATTAGACAAGAAAAATAAATAAAAGATGTCAAACTGGGGGGTTGCAAGAATACTTCAATGGTAGAATTCTTACCTGCCATGCAGAAGAACCGGGTTCAATTCTCAGACCATGCACTTGCCCCTAAAAACAACAAGCAAACAAGCAAAAAACCAAACAAAAAATTTCCAAATGGTGCTGCAATAACAGGATACACACAGGGAAAAAGAATGAAATGTGACCCCAACCACACAGCTTACAAAAATAAAAAAATAAAAAAGCATCAAAATTGGAAAGGAAGAAATAAAACTCTCACTGTTTCAGATGACATGATATATATGTCAAAAATCCCCCAAAATCTACAGCAAAGCTACTAGAGCTAATAATGAGTGCACCAAAGTGGCAGTGTACAAAGATGAACACCCAAAAAATCAGTAGTGTGTCCATATACTAGTGATGAACAACCTGAGGAGGAAATCAAGGAAAAAAATTCCATTTACAGTAACAACCAAAATAATAAAATATTTAGGAATAAATTTAACTAAGGATACAAAAGACCTTTACACAGAAAACTATAGGAAATTTCTAAAAGAAATCATGAAACACCAAAACAAATGGGAGGCATACCATGGTTCATGGATTGGAAAACTAAATATAGTTAAGATGTCAATTCTACCCAAATTGATTTATAGACTCAATGCAATACTAATTAAAATCCCAACAACTTACTTTGCACAAATAGAAAAGCCAATAACCAAATTTATTTGGAAGGGCAGAGTGCCCCGAAGGCTAAAAAATATCTTGAGAAAGAAAAATGAAGTGGGAAATCTCACACAACCTGACTTTAAAGCATATTACAAAACTACAGTGGTTAAAACAGCATGGTACTGGCATAAAGATAGATATACTAACCAATAAAATAGAATAGAGTGTTCAGAACTAGATTCATCTACAGACTACTCATCTTTGATAAGGCAGTCAAGCCAACTCAATTTGGACAGAGGAGCCTCTTCAATAGGCAGTACTCGGAGAACTGGATATCCATGTGCAAAAGAAGGAAAGAGGACTCATATCTCACTCCTACACAAAAATTAACTCAAAATGGATCAAAATCTAAACATTTGAGCTACAATCATAAAACTTTGGAAGAAAATGTAGGAAAATAAATTATAGAAATTTTGATAGGAGGCAGTTTCCTACACCTTATCCCAAAGCATAAGCAATGAGAAAATAAATAGATAAATGAGAGCTCCTCAAAACTGAACACTTTGCACAACAAAAACTTCGTCAGTAAAGTAAAAAGGCATCCTATGCAACTGGAGACAATATTTGGAAATCATATTTCAGATAAGGTTTAACATCCAGAATATTTCAGATTCTACAACTCAAAAAGATAAATAACCCAATTTAAAAATGGGCAAAAGACATGGACACTTTTCAGAAAAGGAAATACAAATGGCTAAATGACATGAATTTCACTGGCTATTAGGGAAATGCAAATAAAAACCACAATCAGATCTCATCTCACACTCACTAGAATGGCCATTATAAAAAATTAAAAATTAGGAAAAAAAAAAGACAGAAAACAAGTGCTGGAGAGGATGTGGAGAAAGAGGCACATTTATTCACGTTGGTGGGAATGTAAAATGGTGCACCTGCTCTGGAAGACAGCTTAAATTACAGACTTGCCATATGGCCCAGCAATCCCATTACTAGGTATATATTCAAAGGAACTGAAAGCAGACACAAAAGGACATTTGCAGACTGATGTTTATAGCAGCATTATTCATGATGGCCAAGAGATGGAAACAGCTCCAATGTCCATCAATGGATGAGTGGCTAAACAAGTTGTGGTATATACACACGATGGAATGTTACACAACTGTAAGACAGAATAAAGTCATGAAGCATGTAACCATGTGGATGAACCCTGAGGACATCATGCTGAGTGAAGTCAGTCAGAAACAAAAGGACAAATCC
Source organism: Tamandua tetradactyla (assembly GCF_023851605.1). Lineage (NCBI taxonomy): Eukaryota > Metazoa > Chordata > Mammalia > Pilosa > Myrmecophagidae > Tamandua > Tamandua tetradactyla. The sequence continues at coordinate 10,174,614 of NC_135338.1, forward strand.
TGTATGGTCTCACTAATGAGCTAACATCAATGAGTGAACTTTGAGAGTTAAAGTTAAGAATACAGGTTTATCAGAAGATAGAAAAACAGTAGAGATTGGGCATTTGGTGCTGGCAGAGTACAGAATGTTCAAGAGGACTGACTGTAAAGATCCAGAAATGGATAGCACAATAGTATCTGATGGAAGCACAATAAAATAAGTACACTGAATGAAGCTGAGTGTGAGTACGTTAAAGGAGATGGGCTGGGATACGTACGATACCAGGAGGAAAGATGGAGGATAAAGTCTGAGGTGGTATAACTTAGCAATGCCTCAAGTGGACAATGATGGTGATTAAATGTTCAAATATAATAATGTTTTTACATGAGGGACAACAAATGAATGTCAGCACTGCAAGGTGTTGGAAAATGGGATGGTATAAAGGAAAAAAAAACAATGAAAACTAGGATCTATAGTTAACAGTAACATTGTAATATGCTTCCACTGAATGTAACAAAGGCAATATGCCAACACTAAATCTCAATACGCAGGCGATATAAGGGAGGGATATGGGATTTTTTACAGAAGAAAAGGAAATGTTCTCATATAGCTTGTGATGGTGAGGGCCTGGCTATGTGATCATATAGGAACAAGTGATTCTCTTACTTTGGTTGGACTGTATGATGTGCAAATAAAACTGTTTAAAAATGAACAAAAATAAAATAATTTTTAAAATGAATAGAGATACAAGTGCTGAAGAAAATGTGGAGAGAGGTTCCTATTCACTGATGATAGGGAAGCAACCAACCTTTGGAGGGCAGTGTGGTGGCTCCACAGGCGGTTAGGGATGGGGTTGCCCTATGATCCTGCGGCCCCATTACTAGGTATATATTTGGAGGAAGTGAGAGCAGGGACATGAGAGGACATTTGCACAATGGTATTTATGGTGGCAGTGTTCGGGATTTGCAACGGATGGAGGTGGTCTGAGGGTACAATGACTGAGGAATGGAAGGGGGTAACTGTGGTTTATACAAACAAAGGACTACTGAAATGGCTGCAAGAAGGAATGAAATTGTTGGGCATGCAACTAGGTTAAAGGACTTTCAGGACTGCATGTTGAATGAGATGTCAGAAACAAAAAGACAAGTATTATCACGCCTCACTCATATGGACCAACTATAATATACAAACTCGGAGAATTGAACTCTTACAGCAGTCACATCTAGTCCAGAGCTGTAACTGTTATTTTTCAATTCTGATATGCTGAACTCTTTGTGTATAACATGGTTGTTCGCTGGAGCTTCCGTTATTTATGTGACACCTGAGACTCAGAGCTCTGAAGTTATAAATGTCAGCATTACCCCATACAGGAGCTGTTTAAAAGTTGACAAAGTTATCAGACTTCAACTAGAGATATGAATGAAGCTGATCTGGATAGGTCTAAGGAAAACTAGAATACAGGGTAAAGGATAACATGGTCTGCATTTTAAAACCTCAACTTCTGTGTGAGACCAAAGGAAGAGATGTTTGGTGCAAAATTTAGATTTTTGGTAGCATGCTAATTTAACCTGTATGGTCAGTTTATTTGAATTCCACAATTATTTGGTATCTTGAATAGGGAGTGAGATCTTGTTGGTTTATACAGGTTAGTGTGATGCCCTGATATATTCCAGAGTAACTGGAGCAGAAAGTAAAAATGTATTTGCAAACTCCCCTTAGGGAGGCTGGGGAGAAAGGAGGAAATACTAAACTTCCCCACCTAGAAAATTTCTGATATTCTCCCAAGTATTGGGGACAATCAATGTAAAAGAACAAGCACTCAAACTTTCATAGGGGCTCACCCCTATGACACTCTCCTGCAAAGGAGAAGCTAAGCCTACTTATAATTGTGCCTAAGAGTCACCCCAAGAGAACTTCTTTTGTTGCTCAGATGTGGCTGCTTACTCTAAGCCAATTTGGCAGAACTCACTGCCCTTCCCCCTACATGGGACATAACTTCCAGGGGTGTAAATCTCCTGGGCAATAAAGGACATGACTTCCAGGGATGAGCCGGGACCCAGCATCATGGGATTGAGAAAGCCTTCTTGACCAAAAGGGGGGAAGAGAGAAACAAGACAAAATAAAGTTTTCAAACAAAGCTGAGAGGTTCTCCCAGAGGTTATTCTTGTGTATTATATAGATATCCCTTTTTAGTTTATAGTGTATTGGTGTGGCTAGAGGGAAGTACCTGAAACTGTTGAATTGTATTCCAGTAGCCTCAATTCTTGAAAATAATTGTGCAACTATACAGCTTTTACAATATGACCATGTGATTGTGAAAACTTTGGAGCTGGTGCTCCTTTTTATCCAGGATATGGACAGAGTAAAACAATAAGAACAAAAGTAATTAATGTGGGAAAGGGATAATGGGTAAAAAAAAAAAATTGAGTAGATTGAAATACTAGTGGTCAATGAGAGGAAGGGGTGAGAGGTATGGGATATATGTTTTTTTTTAATTTATTTTTCTGGAGTGATGCAAATGTTCTAAAAGTGATCATGGTGATGAACACACAACTATGTGATGATAAAAAAAAATGAACATGGCGATAAACTATGGAGCCACTGATTATATACCTTGGATAGACAGCATGCTGTGTGAAAATATCTCAAAATTGCATTAAAAATGTTTAAAAAAGAACAAACCTTAAACAAGAAGTTGGCAAAGAGTAACAAAATAAATTAAAAGAAAGTTAAACATGAAACTGATAAATATATAAAGTAGATTAAATGTATAACAAAATACAATAAAAAAGTGCTGATAGTTGCTCAATATGATAAAAACTGTGGGAAAAACAATACACTAGATTAGTGACCTTCAAACTTTTGATTTCAGTACTCCCGTGCCCTCTTAAAAGCTTTTGGTTTTGTTATGTCTATTGATATTCAAGGCCTTAGAAATTAAAGTCAAGAAATTGTCAAAATATCTCATTAATTTAAAAATAATAAAACATGCTTTCATGAAAAATAACTCATTTCCAAAACAAACAAAAAGTTTTTTGGAAGAAGAGTGGCATTGTTTTACATGTCTGCAAATCTCTTTAGTATCTGGCTTAAAACAACTGTCTCTAGTCAATCTATTGTGATAGGTTGTTTGGGTTGAAGTATATGAAGAAAATCTGACCTTTTAGCAATGTGTCATCAGAAAACAGAGTAGCCATTTCACACAACTGTGGATATTCTTTCATACTATAGTAAAACTCAACAAGTGATAATTTCTTTAAGATTGATTGTAATGTGGAAAATGAAAACACATCAATGAATTTTTTTGTACTCTATTACATTAAAATCGTACTGGTTTATCTTGCACTTTAAATGGATCTTTTACACGTGATGTCTTTGTACACATCGTACAATTGGAAAATAATGGTTCCCTGAATTATGCAGCTTTTTCAAATGTTGGCACATTTCACTATACATATCAAAGAATCACATTCATTAATATCACTACCTAGCTCATCAGAAAAGACATTTTCAAGGGAATCTGATATTATTTTTACCAGGAGTGGGTAGTGGTGAAAAGAAAATAAGTACCAATACAGTTTGGTGTCACTGCTTGGATTCTTGCTGATGCACCTACTGTTTACCCATACTGCTTCTGCCCCATCAGTGCAGATATCAAAACAGTGATAAATGAAAACTTGGTGTTATGCACGTACTTATGACCCTGCAGATATCTGGAAAGGGCTTCATGAACTTGTATGGGTCTGTAGACCACTTTTGAGAATTGGTGAGGTAGAAAATTCCTTGGAAAGCATGACCATATACAAAAATTAACTCTACATGAAAAAGCCCTGAACATAAGAGCTAAAACTTAAAACTCTTAGAAAAACATATAGGATTATAAGAAAACCTTTATAACCTTGCATTTGGCAGTGGTTTCAAGACATCAAAAGCATAGACAACAAAAAGAAAAATTAGATAAAATACTTCAAAATTTAAAACATTTGTACTTCAAAAGGCATAAGAAATTGAAAAGACAATATACAGGAGAAATAATTGTTAACTATATATCTGATAAAAGTTTAATATTCAGAATATATAAAGAACTGCTTCCACTCAACAACAAAGAGACAGATAACCCAATGTAAAAATGAATAAAGAACTTGAATCGACATTTCTTCAAGGAAGATATACCATAACCAAAAACATATGAAAAGATGCTGAACACCACAGGCCATCAGGGAAATGAAATGCAAATCAAAACCACAAGAAACCACTTCACAACCACTAGTAGGACCATTATTAAAAAGCAAAAAAAGAGTGAGAGAGAAAATAACAAGTGTTGGTGTGTTCGTTTGTAAGCTGCTGTAATGTAATATTCCAGAACTGGAATGGCTTTTAAAAAGGGGAATTTAATACATTACAAGTTTACAGTTCGAAAGAAGTGAATGTGTCCAAATTAAGGCACCAGCAAGAGGCTACCTTCACTCAAGAAAGGCAATGGGTCAGGAACACCTCTGTCAGCTGGGAAGACACATGGCTACCGTCTGCTGTGCCCCTGCTCCTGGATTCCACTGCTTTCAGTCTCTGTGTGAGGTTACTCACTTAGCTTCTCTCATCTCTTGGCTTTCATCTCTCGACTTTCCTTGCCTCTCTCCAGGTTCTGGCTTGCTTAACATCTCATGGGAAAGCACATGGCAATGTCTGCTGGACCCCAAGCATCTCCAAACATTCTGCTCTCTCTGTCGGCCCTAAAGTTTCTGTTGGCTCTCTTGTCATTTCTGACTCTCTCCAAACTGTTTCCTCTTTTAAAGGATTCCAATAAACTAATCAAGACCTACCCAGAATGGGTGGAATCACATCTCCATGTAATCTAAAGGTCACACCCACAATTGGGTGCATCACATCTCTGTGGAAATAATCTAATTAAAATTTTCCAACATGCACTATTGGATCAAGATAACAAGAAACGGTTGCTTACAAGATTACATCAAGATTAAAACATGGCTTTTCTGGGCGTACATAATGCTTTCAAACCAGCACAGCTGGTAAGGATGCTGAGAAAATGGAACACTTACACGCTGTTGGTAGATTTGCAAAATGGTGCAACCACCATGGAACTCGGTTTGGTAATTCCTCAGAAAGTTGAACACAGATTTACCATATGACCCATCCATCTACTTACAGATCTATATCCAAAAGAAATGAAATTAGGGACTCAAATGGATACACCATTGTACACCAATACTCAAAGCAGCATTATTCACAAAAGTCAAAAGGTGGAAGCAATCCAAATATTCATCAACAGATGTGGTGTATATGTAAAATGGGATATTATTGAGCTGAAAAAAGGAATGAAGTGTGGGGACATGCTATAACACAGAAGTACCTTGAAGACATCATGTTGAGTGGTATAAGCCAGACACAAAAGAACAAATATTGTATGATCTTACTTATATGAAATAACTAGAATAAGCAAATTCATAGAGTCAGAAAGTAGATTGCAAGTTACCAGGGGCCAGTTACTGTTAATGGGTGCAGAGCTGGTGTTGGTAACACATTATGAATATAATTAATACCAATGAACCATTTAAAAAGTGGTTAAAATGGCAAATTTTGAATTCTATATATATATGTTTACAATAAAAAGTATAAAGAATGACAAAATGTACATTAACATCAAGAACAAAACTATACAGCAATTTAATTATATGATGTTATACACATAGATGAGAGGTTAAATAAGAAAATCAAGTCAGAGAGCTTAGGTTGGGAACTTTGTTCCTCTTCTTGGTAGCTGTGAGAACTTGGAAAAGTTAATTATTCTCCCACTGCCTCAATTTCCTCATCTATAAAATGGAGATGGTGGTAAAAGAAACCCCTCAGTGAATTCTGGTAAGGATTAAATGAGTTGATGTATGTAAAGTGCTTTAAAAATGCCTGGTACGTAGTAAATGGTATAAGTGAAATGGTAGCTGTCTTACAGAACACTGCCAATGAATCCAAAATGACTAAGTCTCCAGTAAAACAAAACGGTAAAAACCGGATTAAGGAAAAATGGAACATTTGACCACCATTTTGCAGAACAGTCTGAACTTCATCTTGATTTCTCAACAGGGCTGTTCTTCAACCTTGCTCTGTAGTCTGTATCTTAAACACAATCTGAAAACACATCTGAACATCCCATAGCTGCCTGTAACTTCATTTAATAAAAGCCTGGTCTGGCCTGGCCCAGTTTGTTAACTCATTTCCCAACACCCCTCAGCTCAAGTTTGGTCTTACTGGTGGCAACAAAGATATATCTTTAACTCGAACTTTGCCTTCTGGTCTCTGGAGACCCAGATGATGAATGGGGTCAAGAAACAAACATCTCTTTAAATAAAGGTGCAAATGCCATCTTCTGGTGGTCACTGCTTTTCTGATACATGGTATCTAGGGGAAAACCCGAGTGGCAGGTGTCCTTATGCAGACTCCATCCTGGGATGCAAAACACAGGGAAAATTTGGCCAAGGCTCTCTCTGTGGGCAATTTATCTGCAGGACAGCTCAAGTCCAGATGCTTTACCTGGCTTCCTTAACCTCTGGGAAACTTAATTTTGTCATATCAAACTGAAGAGAACAGCTTGCTTTACAGTCATCTCTACCCTCCTATCATGTCCCTCAACTCTCCATTCTTTTTGGGGACCAATAAAAGCCTACCGTCCAACCACAGAAGCCATTCTCTCCTTCCTGTAATCCCTCCAATCTCTGAATAATTTTTTTAGGTCCTCTTGTCTCCATTAGCTACAAAGGGTCAAGGGGAGTCACCAGGGACTAATGACACAGAACTTTTGATGTCCCTTCCTCTCCCAGGGATTTTATTAAAACACACTGGAAAAAGGTCTTTTGATATTCAGGGTAACGAGGGACCTGGGAATATTTAACCTAGAGAGGAATGAACGTAATGAAGCATAGAGCTATCTTTGCATATTTGAAGAATCACTAAATGGGAATGTGAAAAGCCTATGTGATTCTGGAGTGAGGAAATAGGACAAATCACTGTAAACAGCATGGACACACCTTTTAATATAATACAGGTTAATAATAACCATTAACAATTACAGCAATATAACAATTACAAAGATATAATTCCAATTACACTGGAACAGGCAATGTTGTGAACTTTTCTGCCACTTTAGAGGCAAAATGGAGAATGAGTGTTTGGTTGGGATGCTGAGGGAGGGAGTACAAATTTACAGGGGGTTGAACTGAGCCCTTAGAGCCCTTTGCAATTATTTTATTTAAAAAAAAAAGGTAGATTCAAAGACTAATATAATCATACACTCCTTCTAAGGAACTTAATCCTGAAAGAAGAGAACAGTGTCAAAAAGAGGTTGTAAGAAAGCAGTATTGAGTCTGGTCAAGATGGCGGCTTAGCAATGTATGTGTTTTAGTTCGTCCTACAGAACAACTACTAAATAACCAGAAACTGTACAGAACAGCTCCCGGAGCCAAATCAGTGACCCGACACACAGTGTACCCTGGTCTGCACCAGCTGGACCAGCTGCAAGCCTCTCCAAAACTGTGAGTTCCCCAAGCTGCGGCAGCTGGCGCCCAGCGCCACACACCCCCCCCCCCCACAGGCGGCTTCCCAGAGGGAAAGGAAAGAGACTCTAAACCTGATCAAGGTGGAGTTCACTCATTGGGCTCACGGAAAAAGAGGAAAGGGGGACGAAACAGGTTTTAGTGGCTGTGTTTCTACCGAGACTTGGCAGCCTTTGGATTCAGCTGTGGGACTTCTCGGGCTGCAACTGCCCCAGGCATAGGCAGAACCAAGCTGCTTTCAGGGATGTCTCCCACCTGTACCTTCCCCAGGGGAGGGGTGAAGCCCAACCCAGGTGGAATCCCTCTCTCAAGGAGTTCAGACCTCGGGGCTTGGCAATTTGAAGCCATTAAAACCAGCCTACAACCTCTTCTCTGTCTCCACCACGCCCCCAGCAGGGAGAGTCTTCCAAAGTTAAAAGTGCCACATCTTTTGCTGGTGCGACCCACAGGCAGACGTGCCACATACTGGGCAGGATAAGAAAAACAGAGCCCAGAGACTTCACAGGAAAGTCTTTTAACCTGCTGGGTCTCACCCTGAGGGAAAACTGACGCAGGTGACTCCTTCCTCCTGATAGGAGGCCAGTTTAGTCCGAGAAAACTCGGCTGGAGTCTATAATACCTACGTAGACCCTCCTAAGGGTGGGGAGGGAAAAGACACCATACAAGCAGGGCAAGAAACAAGAAAACAAGAACTGAAAAATTATCCTCTGTTAAACAAAACCTAAGCTCCAGGTCCAGAAAAAGCTGAACTGAAGGTCAAAGAACAGATAGACAACAAATTCATCTAGCAAGAAAACCTTAGGTAAGAGAAGTGAAAGCAATCTCCAGAATAAACTAATTAAGGTAATTAAATGTTTAGACGCCGACAAAAAATAACAAATCATACCAGGAAAATTGAAGATATGGCCCAGTCAAAGGAACAAACCAATAGTTCAAATGAGACACAAGAGTTGAAACAACTAATTGAGAATGTACGAACAGACATGGAAAACCTCATCAAAAACCAAATCAATGAATTGAGGGAGGATATGAAGAAGGCAAGGAATGAACAAAAAGAAGAAATGGAAAGTCTGAAAAAACAAATCACAGAACTTATGGGAATAAAAGGTGCAGTAGAAGAGATGAAAAAATCAATGGAAACCTACAATGGTAGATTTCAAGAGACAGAGGTTAGGATTAGTGAACTGGAGGATGGAACACCTGAAATCCAAAAAGAAACAGAAAATATAGGGAAAAGAATGGAAAAATATGAGCAGGGACTCAGGGAATTGAATGATAATATGAAGTACACAAATATATGTGTTGTGGGTGTCCCGGAAGAAGAGAAGGGAAAAGGAGGAGAAAAACTAATGGAAGAAATTATCACTGAAAATTTCCCAACTCTTATGAAAGACCTAAAGTTATAGATCCAAGAAGTGCAGCGCACCCCAGAGAGAATAGATCCAAACAGACGTTCTCCAAGAAACCTACTAGTCAGAATGTCAGAGGTTAAAGAGAAAGAGAGGATCTTGAAAGCAGCAAGAGAAAAGCAATCCATTACATACAAGGGAAACTCAATAAGACAATGTGTAGATTTCCCAGCAGAAACCATGGAGACGAGAAGACAGTCGGATGATATATTTAAATTACTAAAAGACAAAAACAGCCAACCAAGAATTCTATACCCAGCAAAACTGTCCTTCAAAAATGAGGGAGAAATTAAAACATTTTCAGACAAAAAAATCACTGAGAGAATCTGTGACCAAGAGACCAGCTCTGCAAGAAATACTAAAGGGAGCACTAGAGACAGATACAAAAAGACAGAAGAGAGAGGTGTGGAGAAGAGTGTAGAAAGAAGGAAAATCAGATATGACATAAAATACAAAAGGCAAAATGGTAGAGGAAAGTACTACCCAAACAGTAATAACACTAAATGTTAATGGATTGAACTCCCAATCAAAAGACATAGACTGGCAGAATAGATTAAAAAACAGGATCCTTCTATATGCTGTCTACAGGAAACACATCTTAGACCCAAAGATAAACATGGATTGAAAGTAAAAGGTTGGGAAAAGATATTTCATGCAAATAACATCCAGAAAAGAGCAGCAGTAACTATATTAATATCCAACAAATTAGACTTCAAATTTAAAACAGTTAAAAGAGACAAAGAAGGAAACCATGTACTAGTAAAAGGAACAATTCAACATGAAGACATAACAATCATAAATATTTATGCACTGAACCAGAATGCCCCAAAATACATGAGGCAAACATTGCAAACACTGAAAAGGGAAATAGATACATCTACCATAATAGCTGGAGATTTCAATTCCCCACTCTCATCAATGGACAGAACATCTAGACAGAGGACCATTAAAGAAACAGAGAATTTGAATATCCCACAAGAGCAGGATACACATTTTTCTCAAGTGCTCATGGATCATTCTCAAAGATAGACCATATGCTGGGTCACAAAGCAAGTCTCAACAAATTTAAAAAGATGGAAACCATACAAAACACTTTCTCAGATCATAAGGGAATGAAATTGGAAATCAATAATAGGAAGAGTGCCGAAAATTCACAAATATGTGGAGTCTCAACAATACACTCTTAAACAACCAGTGGGTCAAGGAAGAAATTACAAGAGAAATCAGTTAATACCTCGAGGCGAATGAAAATGAAAACACAACATATCAAAGCTTATGGGATGCAGCAAAGGCAGTGATAAGAGGGAAATTTATTGCCATAAAATGCCTATATCAAAAAAGAAGAAAGGGCAAAAATGGAGGAATTAACTGTCCACTTGGAAGAACTGGAGAAAGAACAGTAAACTAACCCCAAAGCAAGCAAAAGGAAAGAAATAACAAAGATTAGAGCAGAAATAAACGAAATTGAGAACATGAAAACAATTGAGAAAATCAATAAAACCACAAGTTGGTTCTATCAGAAAATCAACAAGATTGATGGGCCCTTAGCAAGACTGACAAAAAGAAGAAGACAGAGGATGCAAATAAATAAGATCAGAAATGGAAGAGGAGACAGAACCACTGACCCCACAGAAATAAAGGAGGTAATGACAGTATACTATGAACAACTTTATGCTAATAAATACAACAATGTAGATGAAATGGACAACTTCCTAGAAAGGCATGAACAACCAACTTTGACACAAGAAGAGATAGATGACCTCAACAAACCAATCACAAGTAAAGAAATTGAATCAGTCATTCAAAAGCTTCCCACAAAGAAAAGTCCAGGACCAGACAGCTTCACATGTGAATTCTACCAAACATTCCTGAAAGAATTAGTACCAATCCTGCTCAAACTCTTCAAAAAAATTGAAGTGGAGGGAAAGCTACCTAATTCATTCTATGAAGCCAACATCATCCTCATACCAAAACCAGGCAAAGATATTACAAAAAAAGAAAACTACAGACCAATCTCTCTAATGAACATAGATGCAAAAATCCTCAACAAAATTCTAGCAAATCGAATCCAACAACACATTAAAAGAATTATACATCATGACCAAGTAGGATTCATCCCAGGTATGCAAGGATGGTTCAACATAAGAAAATCAATTAATGTAATACACCATATCAACAAATCAAAGCAGAAAAATCACATGATCATCTCAATTGATGCAGAGAAGGCATCTAACAAAATTCAACATCCTTTCCTGTTGAAAACACTTCAAAGGATAGGAATACAAGGGAATTTCCTTAAAATGATAGAGGGAATATATGAAAAACCCACAGCTAATATCGTCCTCAATGGGGGAAAACTGAAAACCTTCCCCCTAAGATCAGGAACAAGACAAGGACGTCCACTATCACCACTGTTATTCAACATTGTGTTGGAAGTTCTAGCCAGAGCAATTAGGCAAGAAAAAGAAATACAAGGCATCAAAATTGGAAAGGAAGAAGTAAAACTATCACTGTTTGCAGATGATATGATACTATATGTCGATAACCCTGAAGAATCCACAGCAAAACTACTAGAGCTAATAAACGAGTACAGCAAAGTGGTAGGTTACAAGATCAACATTCAAAAATCTGTAGTGTTTCTATACACTAGTAATGAACAATCTGAGGGGGAAATCAAGAAATGAATTACATTTACAATTGCAACTAAAAGAATAAAATACTTGGGAATAAATTTAACTGAAGAGACAAAACACCTATACAAAGAAAACTACAAGAAACTGTTAAAAGAAATCACAGAAGACCTAAATAGATGGAAGGGCATACCGTGTTCATGGATTGGAAGACTAAATATAGTTAAGATGTCAATTCTACCTAAATTGATTTACAGATTCAACAAAATACCAATCAAAATCCCAACAACTTACTTTTCAGAAATAGAGAAACCAATAAGCAAATTTATCTGGAAGGGCAGGGGGCCCCGAATTGCTAAAAACATCTTGAGGAAAAAAAACGAAGCTGGAGGTCTCACGCTGCCTGACTTTAAGGCATATTATGAAGCCACAGTGGTCAAAACAGCACGGTACTGGCATAAAGATAGCTATATTGACCAATGGACTCGAATAGAGTGTTCAGATTTAGACCCTCTCATCTATGGACATTTGATTTTTGATAAAGCAGTCAAGCCACCTGGGACAGGACAGTCTCTTCAATAAATGGTGCCTGGAGAACTGGATATCCATATGCAAAAGAATGAAAGAGGACCCGTATCTCACACCCTATACAAAAGTTAACTCAAAATGTATCAAAGATCTAAACATCAGGTCTAAGACCATAAAACAGTTAGAGGAAAATGTAGGGAAATATCTTATAAATCTTATAATTGGAGGCGGTTTTATAGACCTTACACCTAAAGCAAGAGCACTGAAGAAAGAAAGAAAGAAATGGGAACTCCTCAAAATTAATCACTTTTGTGCATCAAAGAACTTCATCAAGAAAGTAAAAAGACAGCCTACACAACGGGAGCCAATATTTGGAAACGACATATCAGATAAAGGTCTAGTATAATTTATAAAGAGATTGTTCAACTCAACAACAAAAAGACAGCCAATCCAATTACAAAATGGGACAAAGACTTGAACAGACAACTCTCAGAAGAGGAAATACAAATCGTCAAAAGGCACATGAAGAGATGTTCAACGTCCCTGGCCATTAGAGAAATGCAAATCAAAACCACAATGAAATATCATCTCACACCCACCAGAATGGCCATTATCAACAAAACAGAAAATGAGAAGTGCTGGGGAGGATGTGGAGAAAGAGGCACACTTATTCACTGTTGGTGGGAATGTCAAATGATGCAACCACTGTGGAAGGCAGTTTGGCGGTTCCTCAAAAAGCTGAATATAGAATTGCCATATGACCCAGCAATACCATTGCTAGGTGTCTACTCAGAGGGCATAAGGGCAAAAACACAAACGGACATTTGCACACCAATGTTTATAGCAGCATTATTTACAATTGCAAGGAGATGGAAACAGCCAAAATGTCCATCAACAGACGAGTGGCTATACAAACTGTGGTATATACATACGATGGAATATTATGCAGCTTTAAGACAGAATAAACTTATGAAGTATGTAACAACATGGATGGACCTTGAGAACATTATGCTGAGTGAGACTAGCCAAAAACTAAAGGACAAATACTGTATGGTCTCATTGATATGAACTGACATTAGTGAATAAACTTGGAATATTTTGTTCGTTACAGAGACCATCAGGAGATAGAAATAGGGTAAGATATTGGGTAACTGGAGTTGAAGGGATACAGACTGCGCAACAGGACTGGATACAAAAACTCAGAAATGGACAGCACAATACTACCTAACTGTAATACAATTATGTTAAAACACTGAATGAAGCTGCATGTGAGAATGATAGGAGGAGGGCTGAAGACATAAATGAAATCAGAAAGAAAGATAGATGTTAAAGATTGAGATGGTATAATTTAGGAATACCTAGAGTGCATAATAATAGTGAAATGTACAAGGTACAATTTTAAAAATGTTTTTGCATGAGGAAGAACAATGGAATGTCATTATTGCAGGGTACTGAAAATAGATGGTAATTAATATTTTAAAATGTCACCTTCTATGTGAGACTAAAGCAAAAAATGTTTATTTGGTACAAAATTTATATTTTAATTAGTGCATTTCCTAATATAACTTATGTAGATAGTTTGAACGCTATAAGTACTTGGAATCTCAGGTAGGACATGAGATTTTGCTGGTTTGTCCAGAGTGATGCCCCGATGAATCCCAGAGTGATTCGATCAGTGAGTGGAAAAGTATCTGCAAAGCCCCCTTCAGGGAGTGGTGAGAATGGGGAGAAATTCAACTTCCCCAAGTTGAATTCTTGATATTCTCACAAGCAGTGTGGACAACCAAAGCTATAGGCAGAGCCCCCAGTCTTGGGGTTTGTTCACATGAAACTTAACCCTGCAAAGGATAGGTCAAGTCTACTTAAAATTTAGGCCTAAGAGTCACCCCCAAGAGAACCTCTTTTGTTGCTCAGATGTGGCCCCTCTCTCCAGCCAACATGACGAGCAGTCTCACCACCCTACCCCTCTCTACATGGGCCATGACTCCCAGGGGTGTGGACCTTCCTGGCAACGTGGGACAGAGATCTTGGAATGAGCAGAGACTCAGCATCAAGGGATTGAGAAAAACCCTAAAATGAGCTGAGACTCAAGCATCAAGGGATTGAGAAAACCTTCTTGACCAATAGGGGTAAGAGGGCAATGAGACAAAGTGTCAATGGCTGAGAGGTTCCAAACAGAGTCAAGAGATTGTCCTGGAGGTTACTCTTATGCATCAAGTAGATATCATCTTGTTATTGAAGATGTAATGGAGAGGCTGGAGGGAACTGCCTGAAAATGTAGAGCTGTGTTCCAGTAGCCATGTTTCTTGTGGATGACTGAATATTGATACAGCTGTCACAATGTGACTGTGTGATTGTGAAAACCTTGTGTCTGATGCTCCTTTTATCTACCTTGTCAACAAAGGAGTAGAACATATGGAATAAAAATAAATAATAAGGGGAAGAAATGCTAACATAAATTTAGTTTAAATGCTAGTGATCAATGACAGCAAGGGGTAAGAGGTATGGTATGTATAACTCTTTTTTTCTCTGTTATTTTATTTCTTATTCTGTTATCTTTTTCTTTTTCTAAATCAATTCAAATGTTCTAAGAAATGATGAATATGCAACTAAGTGATATATTGTGAATTACTGATTATGTATGTTGTTTTATTTTGTTTATTTTTTTAATTAATAAATAAATTTTTAAAAAAAAGTGAGGTCAGAAGGGAGCTCAGCAGCTCAGCACAGCACAGCACAGCACAACTCAGTTCAGAGCTCAGACGCAGACATTTGGAGATGCATAGAGGAACTGCCCATGGGAAAGCAGTTTGAACTCAGAAGCTGGGAAGAAAAGTCAGCAGATGTTATGTGACTTCCCATGTGACAGAGAAACCCAGAGGAAAGCCAGCTGCCCCTCCTCCAAAGAACTGTAAATTTGAACTAAATAAATCCCCTTTATAAAAGCCAAAAAAATTTAAAAAAAAAAAAAAAAAAAGAAAGCAGTATTTCTAGAACCTCTTATTTCTCTAAATAGAGGATGGGTCTAAGAGAGGGACCACAGTAGGAACTGCCAAAGTGAAGACAGTAAACGTGTGCTGGGGTGTGTGCATGTCTGTGTGTATGCACACACATGAGAATAAATAATTGTAAGCAAAAGTATTCAAGAATTTCATCACTCTGCCCTTATTCTTCCACATGTTTGTGTTCAGTAATAATAGAAGCTTTGGAAGTATAAGGTCAAATCAGTCGGAAGGTTCAATTAGAAACTGTGGGGAAAAAAAGCAGTATTTATTTGTTTTAGATGGCTAAGACGTGCAAAAGGAGAAAAAAAGAGAAACAGAAGTGACAATACAGGATCTAGCCTTTAGATAAATTTTCCAACCGGTTTGCTTAAAGCAGCCAGGCAAAGCTGCATTGCCCAAATTCCAAGACCAGTCACCATGACCACAAACAGCCTCTTCAGTTTCTCTGTGTACATCAAATATACTATCTGGTGTGTGTGCTATGAGGTGAAAATGTTGGGAGGCACTGCTTTAGATAATCTTCAAGTTATAAACATGGTGTCATTCATTTATTCAT
This sequence comes from Tamandua tetradactyla, assembly GCF_023851605.1. Taxonomy (NCBI): domain Eukaryota; kingdom Metazoa; phylum Chordata; class Mammalia; order Pilosa; family Myrmecophagidae; genus Tamandua; species Tamandua tetradactyla. Next base: position 10,190,283 of record NC_135338.1, read on the forward strand.
TTAAATTTTTGAGTATGCATTAAGTGTAAGGCACATTTCTCAGGTCTGGGGATATAGCCAAAAACAAAAGAGACTATTTCTGCCCTTATAGAACTTACTTTATGGAAGGGTAGGGGAGACCAAGTGTGTTAGAAAACTATGTACTCTATGCAAAAATAAAACAGGGTAGGAGATAGGGAGGGCAAGGGACATACTGGATGGCCAGGAAAGACTTCATGGAAAGGTGGCAATTAGGCAGATTTCAAGATGGTGAGAGGACATAAAAAAGAAGAGTTTCAAGCAAGAAAACAGATAGTGTAAAGGTCATATGGCAAAAGGACTGGCATGACCAAGAAAAGCAAGGAGGCCACAGTAGGGCCTAACCAGTCATTTTAATGCTCAATGGGACAAGATATTTGTCAATGGTTATTTGGCATCTGAAGAGCTCAGAATTTTTAATCAATCATTTTTAAAAACTTTCTTCAACAAGAAGAAGAACATGTAAACAAAGTGCCAGATTGAAAAAAGGAAGTTAAAAAATGATTAAACACACACACACACAAAAACAATAGTTATAGTAAAAATATAGTAGAGCTCCTCTCCCTGATGCGAGGATGGGAAGTCTGAAACCCTAAATGTTTGTCCTGTCCATTCTGAAACCCAGTCTCCCCAAGCACAGTTTAAACTACTGAGAACCACAGAGAAGACACAAAGTCCCAATTAGAAAAGTTGTACAAGTGACAATACCAATCTTGCCTTGTTCAATGGTTGCGATTAATACTTTTTCTGAATTATGTTGATCTGCAGTGTTACAGAAATCTATAAAACCTCAATGAAAATTAGACAAGTCAAGTTTGAATAATAAGTATCCCTTTATTTGCTGATGCCATTACAAAAACTGATTACATTAGCAACAACAACAAAAAAAAGTGTTTTCTTGAGTTGAAATCAGAGGCAGTTAACTCCCTCAAATATTAAGTAAAATGGTGTACAACATCAGTATTAAAATGTTAAATTTTACATTGTCTTTGCCACTTTTGATCTTCTGAACAATTTTATTGAGCAAAATAAGATAAAAGATTACATGTTTATTTCATCTTCAGGAATGTAAAGGTCTAATTATTCAAACAAGTTTTTATTATAAAACTAAACTCTGAAGGTGTCTACAGAGTTGCTTTTTTTTCTCTCTTTAAATCAGTAGTCTAATAAGGATTAGAAAAGACAAAACTGTTCAGTGTTTCTGACAAAGTAGAAAGGGTGAAAACATAAATAAGGCTTTAATTTGGCAAAATATAATACAATGCCTTCTGTTATCCTTGAACAGTGTCCCAATTACTTCACTCTGTAAAAGATCAGAAAGAAATAAAATCATTTTAAAACAAAGCAACAAGAGTCAATAAGAACATATTTATCAAAAAAACAGAATTATATATTCCATTTGGTCTAGCAAGGTAACTTTTAACTAAGCTCAAACAAATTAATGCTAAAGATAACCAAAAACAAGAGGAAAACCTCAGGATTCAAAAGAAAGAGGCTTTTATAGAAGAATTTTTAAAAACGTAAGCCCAAACCTCCAACCAAAATGAGAATAATGTAAGGCATTTTCTAATTATGTTTAAAAACATTTAAAAGAACATCATTGGAAATCCATTTTTATTAATGCCACTCAAAAGAATAAAGCTAAAGTGAGAAGACTTTCTTATAACTTTCTACCCATGAATAAAAATCTAAGCTTCAGATATGGATTTTCAGAAGTCATATGAAGCTTTTCAAGTTAGATAAAATGACTAAAGAAATTAAACTTCCAAAGCAAACAGAGAATGTAAAGGGATTTAATCAAATGTAAAAAATGTGAATTTTTACTGGATCCTAGTTTGGGAAGAAATAGCCATAAGATATTTTGGTTTAACTGGGGAAATTTGAGACTTGACTGTTAGAAATTGAATATTGGGTAGTACAGAATTACTGTTTATTTTTTGGATGTGATAATGGTACTGTGAATTTATAAGAAAATATCCATGTTCTTAGGAGGTACATGTACAATTATTTTGGGAAAAACTATCATGATATCAGAAACTGACTTTCAGATGGTCTAACATCATCAGCTAAGTACGTATAGGCAAACAGAGAGAGACAAAGCTACTAAGACAAACTGTTTAGAGCTGTGAAATCTAGGTAAAGGGCTACCAATATTTCACTATACTTTCAAATTGTCCGTATGTGTGAAATTTCTCAAAATAAAATGTTGAGGGAAAAAGTAATTAGAAAATAAAAAGTAAAGTCACCACCAGTTGTCATGTCCTCTAAAATAAGATTAACAATTTGTTTAACAGAAAGTCGAGTCCACTAGTAAATTAACACATTACAGAAAATGAAAACTTGAATTATATGACAGTTAAAAGTAAGGTACAGGAAAGCTAGTTTTTATCTGGAACATTAATTCTTATACTTCAATAGCACTAGACATGCACTGGTCAAAAAGACTTTTTTCTTTCAGAAACAAAAGACAACTGGCATCATAGAGGAATTTATACGTCAAGGGGAATAGGAAGGGCACACACATACAACACATAAACACAAACTTTCACCTCAATTCTTTCCTGGATATCATAAGCTTCTCTGATTCACTACTGGAAGATCAAGCACCACCAACTTTAGGAAAAAAGCCAGAATTTACTGAAGAAATTTTAAGAGGTTGGCAACAAGGAGATAGAATGAAGAGAAAAGAAAGCAGGACAAGCGGATCAGAGCACAGCATGCTGGGGTTACAGGGAATGCAGGTCCTGGACGGACCCAGACCACCATGGTTTGAATCCTCGCTTACCCAATTATGTGACCTTGGGCAAGTTACATAATCTCTTTGGGTCTGTTCCTTCCTTGTAAAATAGAAATAACAACAAAAACAACATCTACTTACATAATTTGTAAGGTTGTTGTGAAGCTTAAATGAGATGACGCACATTAGAAGTAGGCTTATGCCTAGTCACATGCAAACCCAAGAAGTGTCAGTTATTAAAACTATCCTACATCTACAGGATTCCACAGACAGTTTATGATGAGATAGGGGCACCTGGGTAATGATATTTTCTCATATTGTCAGAAATATATTTAGAAGTTAGGCAAATGGTGGTTCCAGTCAACCAAGACAGTGGAATAAGATGCTTCAGGGTACCATTCCCCCAAAGAATCTTTGAACAACTAGCAAAAAGCAAGCCATCATCCTTGAAACCCCTCAAATAGTTAAAGTGTTACAACAACGGAAAGGGTGGAATCAAGAAAACACAGCTTTAAAACCAGTAAGAGAAGCTCCTGTGCTGGTCTCACTTCCACCCCCTCCCTGGCAAGCTGTGGAGTCAGCCTGTTTCACAATTGGGGGTCCCTAGTCTTATGTGGAAAGAACACCCTGTGCTCATACTGGGGTTGCATATAGTCTGCCCCAATCTATTGGGGGCAGCATGAACTACTGAACAAATTCACTGGCCCTCTAAGAACTCACCCTATAGACAGAAGCAGCTTTCAGACACTTAAAGCAGTATAAGAAACAATTAAGTCAAAGCAATCTGGGGCAAAGGATTACCTGATTTAATTCATATAAGACAGCACCAATAGGATTAAAAGTCTATTTCTTATAGAGTAGTACAGGAAGTATTACTGTTCCTATAAACTAGGGAATTTCGTAAAGTCACAAGCAAGATAAGACAAAGGTTCAGAAGTGACAGAAAGGACCCTGTACTTCATATTTACCTCAGGCTAATCTTCTTGAGAGACAGCAGACCTCTGAGAACACCATCCAACAAGGATTTGCAAAGACTGTGAAGGGTATTTTTTATCTGTTGGTTTGTTTGCTTTTGTTAGCTCCTGGCACTCAAGAAACTATCTTATCCATAGCAGGCTGCAAACTTAACAGACAGCTAAAAGACTAAATCTTACTGTTAGCATTTTAAAATATTAAAGCATACAGTATGCAAAGGACTACAAGACAAAGAAATAGGAAATGACAACCCAAACAAAGGGACATGATAAAAATCCAGAAACTATCAACATAGAACACCAGACTCTGGACATAAAGCACGAGACTTAAAACACATCTTCAATATCTCAAGGAGATAAAGGAAAATATAAAAGAATTAAAAAATATAAGGAAAACAACAAATGAACAATATGAGCTTCTCAATAAAGAGACAAATTTTAAAAAGAACCAAACAGAAACACTGGGGTTGAAGACCACAATAACGGAAATGAGAAACTCACCGCATGGTTTCAACAGCAGACTGGAGCTGACAGAAGGAAGAATCAGTGAACTGATTTAAAAGGATTAAAATGATCTGGGCTGAAGAACAGAAAGGAAAAAAGAATTTAAAAAAAAAAAGCCAACACAGCCAAAGAGACCTATTTGGTGCATTATGGGTGTCCCAGAAGGAGATGAGAGAAAGAACATTCCAAGAAATAATGGGTGAACACTTCTCAAATTTAACAAGTCTCAAAAAGCCCAATGAGAACCCTGATCAGGATAAACTCAAAGAGAGTCACGTCTAGATATGTAGTAGTCAAGCTAGCAAATATCAAGGACAAAAGGAGAGAATTCAGAAAGCTGCAAGAGAAAAGCAACATAATATATACAAAGTAGTCCCAATAAGATTAGTGACAACTTTTCTCAGAAGCTATACAAGCAAGAAGGGAGTGAGACAAAATATTTAAAGTGCCAGAAGAAAACAACTACCAAACAAGAATTTTGTATCTAGCCAGACTGTCTTTAAAAAATGATGAGATTAAGACATTCTCAGATTAACAAAAGTTTGTCACCACAAGACAGACCCAAAACAGTAGATCAAAGTGGTAGAAATAAAGACCTCTGGTAAACCTAACCATACGGGTAATATTATAATGCAAGTACAGATGAGGTGTATTTTTTTGTATGTAATACCACTTTTTTCATACAGGTTCTAAAACACAAATGCTTAAAAAATAATAAATATTTCAAACATACAATGTAGAAAGATACATTTTACAATAAGTACAAAAAAGATGGTGGGATAGAGGGGTATAGGAATAGAATATGTGCATGGTTCTGAAATTAATATCAAATCAAACGTGATTATTATAGATTTAGAATGTTAACTCCAAACATTGTGGTACACCACAATGAAAACATGAAAAAAATACATATACAAAAGGATGCAAAGAAAGGATTCAAAATGGCACAATTCAAAAAATCAAATTAATATGAAAAAAACATTAAAAATTGAAGAATTAAGGAACAACAAAAAAATAAGACTTACAAAGACTAACAAAATTATAGCAAGAAAAATCCTGCATTATCAGTAGTGACTTTAAATGTAAAAAGATTAAACTCTCCAATCAAAATGCAAAGATTGGAAGAATGTATAAAAAAGCATGACCCAACTATATGCTGTACACCAGAGACTCACCTTAAATTCAGAGACAAGCAGGTTGAAAATTAAAGTATAGAAACAAAAAAAAAAAGCCATGCAAAAGCAACCAAAAGAAAGCAGGGCTAGCTATACCAATACACAGTTAAGGGACAAAGATGATCAACATTCACTGATGATGAAGGGGCCACTTCAACAAGACAACAATTATCTGTACCTAATGACATAGCCCCAAAATATGTGAAGCAAATCTTAACAGGTTTCAAGAAAGAAACAGTTCTACATTAATAGTATGAAATTTGAATATAGCAATTCTAATAATGGATAGATCATCTAGACAGATGATCAGTAAGGAAACAGAAGACTTGAACAATACTATAAACTAACTAGACCTAACATACATACATGGCATACTTCACCCCACAGCAGCAAAATACACATTCTTTTCTAGTGCATGTGGGTCATTCTCCAGGAGAGACCATACTTTAAGTAACAAAGCTAGTCTCAATAAATAAAAAATATTGAAATTATATGGAATATCTTCTCTGAACACAAGAGAATGAAGCTAGAAATCAGTAACAGAGGGAGAACTGGAAAATTCAAATACGCGGAAATTAAAACAATGCACTATTGAACAACCAATGGGTCAAAGAAGAAATCAGAAGGGAAATTAGGAACTATCTGAGGCAAATGAGAAAGAAAACAAAACATACCACAACTTACGGGATACAGTAAAGTCAGGACTTAGAGACAAACTGATAGCTCTAAATGCTTACATTAAAAAAGAAGAAAGATCTCAAATAAGAGATCTAACCTAATGCGGTGGGTTAGATTCAGTTGTCAGCTTGGCCACGTGAAGGCACCTAGTTCTGTTGCTGTGGACATGAGCCAATCCATCTGTTGCTGATTACATCTGCAGTCGGTTAGGAGGCGTGCCTGCTACAATGAATGACGTTTGACTTAATTGGCTGGTGCTTAAATGAAAGAGCTCAACGTAGCACAACCTAGGCAGCTTGGCAAACCTCATCTCAGCCCAGACTTTTGGAGATGCAGAAAGAAGTCACCCCGGGGAAAGTTGCTGGAACCCAGGGGCCTGGAGAGAAGGCAGCAGAGACTATCCTGTACCTTCCCATGTAAGAAAGAACCTCAGTGGAAAGTTAGCTGCCTTTCCTCTGAAGAACTAACAAAATTAATCCCCTTTTATTAAAAAACCAATCCGTCTCTGGTGTGTGGCATTCCGGCAGCTAGCAAACTAGAACCCTAACAACACAAGAACCTAGAATAAGAAGAGCAGACCCAACCCAAAGAGTAGATGGAAGGAATAACAACGATTAGAGTAGAGATAAATGAAAACAGAAATTTAAAAAATAAAAACAAGCCAAGAGAGAATCAATGAAACCAAATACTGTTTCATTGAAAAGATCAAAATCAACAAACACTTAGACTGACAAATAAAAGAGAGAGGACACAAATAATTAGAGTCAGAAATATAAAAGGGGACATTACTATCAACCTCACAAGAAAAAAAAGGGACTATAAAAGGATACTATGAACAACTTTATACCAACAAATAAGAAAACCTAGATGAAATAAATTCCTAGAAACACAACTATCTGCATTGACTCAAGAAAAAAAAAAAAATGCAATAGACCAATAAGTAAAAAAATTGAATCAGTAGTCAAAAACTTCACAACAAAGAAAAGCCGAGGATCAGATGGCTTTATAGGTGAATTTTACCAAACATTCCAAGAAGTATTAACATCAGTCCTACTCAAAACCCTTCTAAAAATTGAAGAGGGGACATTTTATGAAGCCATCATTACTCTAATACCAAAGCCAGATAAAGATATCACAAGAAAAGAAAATTAAAGACCAATATCCTTTATGGATATAGATACAAAAATCCCCCCAAAATACGAAAACTTAATTTTATAGCATTTTAAAAGAACAATATACCATGATCAAGTGGGATTTATCCCAATGACCCAAGGATGGTTTCCACAGAAGAAAATCAATTAATGTAATATGTGATTATTATTAATAGAATGAAGGGAAAATACCCACATGACTATCTCAATTGATGCAGAATAGGTGTTTGACAAAATCCAGCACCCTTTCCTAATAAAAACAACACTTAGGTAACTAGGAATAGAAGGAAACTTCCTTGTAAGATAAAGAGCACATATGGAAAATCCACAGCTCATCATACTCAAGGGTGAAAGAAAGCTTTCCCTCTAAGATCAGGAAAAAGACAAGGATGCCCACTGTTATCACTGTTATTTACCACTGTACTGAAGTTCTAGCCAGAGGAATTAGGTAACAAAAAGAAATAAAAGTCATACACAAATTGGAAAGGAAGAAATAAAACTTTCCCTATAAAGAAGCAAAACTTTCCCTATTTGCAGATAGCATTATCCTATATAGAAAATCCAGAAAAATATACAACAAAGTTAGTAGAGCTTTTAGTTTCAGCAAGTGGCAGGTACAAGATCAACCTACAAAAATAAAAAATGTTCTCATACACTAGTAATGAATACTCTGAAGAGGAAATCAAGGGAAAAATCCATTCAACTACAGCAACTAAAAGAATTTGGTATCAAGGAATAAATTTAACCAAGGATTATAAAGGAAAGGATGCAGAAAACCATAAAACATTGGGGAAAGAAATCAAAGAGGACCTAAATAAATGGAAGGACATTTCCTGTTCATGAATTGAAACAGTAAATATGGTTAAGATGTCAGTTCTGGACATTTCTTAAGCATATATAAATGGCCAATAAGCACACGATAAGATGCTCAACATTATTAGCCATTAAGAAAACGCAAATCAAAACCACTATGAGATACTATTTCCACCCACTAACTACTATTTACAAAATGGAAAATAAATGTTAGAGAGGACGTGATCACTCATCCATTGTTGTGGGACTGTAATATAGTGCAGCCACTATAGAAGACAGTTTGGTATTTCCTCAGAAAGTTAAGCATAGAATTACTATATGACCCAGCAATTCCACTTTTCAGAATATACCCAAGAGAACTGAATGCAGGAAGTCCAACAGATATTTGAACACAAATGTTCTTAGTGGCATTATTCACAATTGTCTTCTATTAGTGTCCATCAACAGATGAATGGATAAACAAAATGCGGTATATACATACAATGTATGGCATAAATATACAATATATCCATAAAAAGGAATGAGGTTCTGATACACAACAATGTGGATCAATGCTGAGGACAGCAGGTCCAGAGAAAAGCCAGAAACAGAAGGACAAATATTGCAGGAAGTCACTGATATGAAATTATTAGAATAAGTAAATTTATAGCATCTGGAACAATAATATAGGTTATAACGGGCTGGAGTGGGAGAAGGAAATGGAGAGTTAATGTTTAATTGGTACAGAGTTTCTGTTTGGGGTGAATGAAAAGTTTTAGTAATGGGTAACAGTGATGGTAACACACTATTATGAGTATAATCATCACCACTGAATGTGACCTTTAAAAGGGGAAATTTTATGTTGCAAATATGTTACTAGAATAAAAATTAAAAACAAGACACAGAACTACAGAACCCAAATAGTGAACCCTTATGTAAACTATGGACTATAGTTAATAGTACAATTACAATAATATCCTCCATCAATTGTAACAAAAATACCATACCAATTCAAAGTGTTAATAATGGGGGTGAGGGTGGTATATGAAAACTCAGTATTTTCTACATGATATCTATATAAACTTACAACTTCTCTACTAATAAATATATATAAGAAAGGAGGAAGAGGAGGAGGAGGAGGAGGACGGTGGTGGGGGAGGAAGGAGGAGGAGGAGGAGGGAGAAGGGGAGGAGGGAGGCGGGGGAGGAAGTAGAAAGAGGAAGAAGAGGAAGAAGAACCCTTAAGCCTGGAAAACTGTTTATTAAAACTGACCATCCAGGTTGAACAGGTGTACAAACACATTCACAGGTGGGCTCACATGATGAGTTCAAATGTGCACCGCATATAACATACTATAAATAAAGTGACATTTATTTTTGAAAACAAAATGGTGATTGTAAAAACACTACATAAATTTTAAAAGATGAATACCTATTAAAATCAAATATATAAATAAGAAATAAAGAAATAAAGGGGGTGGGATTTGACACTAGAGATGACTCATACAACTATTTATTCTGAAACTGATAACTAAAAGGTAGTAACTTAGTATTTAGCTTCTGTTTTATGAGGAAATTTAATTCAAATTGACAGGGAAAACGCTTTAACTTTTTTCAATCAAAAGATTGTCAGTGAAGGGATAAACGAATTAGGCAATCAAACCATCCTTGAGAAAAACTGCTACTGACTGATGAACTGTAAGAACAAGGTGATCCTTTGTCATGTTAACAGGACATTCTATAATGTCAAAGATCACTCCCCAATAACCAGGTAAAACCAAAAAGAGAGAAAAACGTCTGAACAACAGAAATCAGCTTAAGTGGTCCAACTTACCAAATCTAATATTAGAACAACCTGTTATAATGTATGAAACGTTTTGTAACATAAAATTCACAGCATCACCATAAACTATATTTTTTTCAAAAATACTTCCCCTAAATCCTACCAAAACATTAGCATCAACGCCCAGTTTCAAGGCATAAAAGTAAAGAACAAGCAACACAAGGGAGCAATCAGACAAATCCATAATCTGTGAATCTCTACAAGCCAAAAATGGCCTGCTTTCTTAAAGAAGAGGCAGTATAAGTTAGTTTAAACAGTAAGAATATATAACAACCAAATGCAAGCATGAACCTTCATTTGGTAATATCAGGCAATTTTTACTAATTTTCTTCTATATGATAATGGTGTGGTTGACTGTGTGGGAAAAGATTTCAGGAGATATTAAAATCTCAAAGGTACACTGTTGGTGGTAATATAAAATAATGCAGCTGCTATGGAAAACAGTTTGGCAGCTCTTCAAAAAGTTAAACAGACTTATTATATGACCTGGCTATCCCACTTGTAGGTATATCTAAAAGTTTAAAACAGGACTCGAACAGGTAATTGTACATCCATATTCATGATAGAATTATGCTCAATATAGCAGAAACAACCTAAATGTCCATCAACAGGTGAGTGGACAAACAAAATGTGGTGCATATACAATGGAGTGTCATTCAGTGTAAAAAAAAAAAAAAATGAAGCTCTAATACATGTTACAATGAAGCTTGAAAACATTGTAAAGTGAAGTAAGTCAGACACACACAAAAAATATTGTATGATGCCACTTATATAAAATATTTAGAACAAGAAAATTCATTGAAACAGAAAGCAGATTAGAGGTCATGAGGGACCAGGGAAAGGGGACATGGGGCGTTACCGCTTAGTGGGTATGAAGTTCTGTTTGGGGTGATGAAAAAGTTTTGGTAATGGATGTGATGATGGCTGCACAACAGTACAAATGTAATTAATACCACTGAACTGAACACTTAAAAATGGTTAAAATGGGAACTTGTTTCTACTAGCACAATAAAAACCTTAAAAAACAAACAAACAAAAAACCCTGAAGAACAGGAGTGCAAGGAAACAGAAGGGCTGAGGACACAAGAGGGACAAATAGAAGACTCTCCCATTTCCTTGTGAAGCAGGAAGCAAGGTTAATTAATAATTTCCAAAAAGGGAGACTATGAAATAGTAACTCTACACAATCGGAAAAGTCAGTTTTACCAAGCTTAAAAGACTGAGATTAGGTATTATCATTTTTGCCAGCTGGTTAAAAAATGAACAGAGTTTGTTTGGATAGTCTTCTTACAGGTATCTGACCTGGAAAGCCTTTTTGTTTTTTTAAAGGAAAGCACTATGGTATGCAGGTCAGAATCAGATCGTTCTAAGACCGTGAGATAGAATGCTCCTGTAACATCAAAACAGAGGCCTATCGCAACACTTCAGGGGGGCTAACCTACATCTAAAGCCCTTGTATAGCCAACATAGTCTCGTGGATGATTCTGAAGGGGACAATTCAGTGATGAGCTGCCCCAGTGAGTTTCATGGGCCACTGGTTCCAGGACCATGTGATTATTTTAAAACAAACAGCCTCAAAAAAGAATATCTACAGTATTCAATGTATATTAGAATACTCTAATCATATATAACACCCATAAATGAGGTAAAACTCAAATAACAAAAAAAGCTCTGCATTTACTAGTTGGAATATAAGTCACCTTTAAACCAACATATCAGAGCTTTCCAAAATAGCAATAAAAGCACGTATCAGTATTTGATTAACGGCTTTGTTTATTCTCAAAACTTTCTCTTTAGTAAAGAATAGATTTCTTGAGCTACCTATAAAAACAAACTTGAATAACGACCAGCCTCCAATTTGAATAATTATAACCTGATATTCAGTTCAGCAATCTTAACTCAGTAAAAAGATTATTTACCTTAACGAGTCATTAAAAAAAAAAATCACAGCTACATTAGCAGAACTAAGATCAGGATAAACTAATGAATCAGTCACAAGTACACTATGGCAATGAATAAAACCAAGGTAACCAAGTTATTAGAAAGTCTGTTTCATAAAAAGGTCCAAAAAGCTTTCTCCCCTCCAAGCTATAAGACCTTGAAATAAGCACAAAATAAAAAATAATAATAATAATAATAATAAAAACCTCATAAGAAAGCAGCTGCCATGTGGAGGTTCTAAGAGAGATGAGGGAATATTTCTTTAGGGCAATAAAAATTCCCTGAATGTAAGGTAAACATAGATTATACATACTTACACACACAAAGAGATGTCAATTATCCACAAGTGAACAGCAATACTTCATAAATTCTTACCTAATATCTGGTAGTGTTCTTTCTCCTTTGTGAGCTGTTGGTTTACTGCCTGAAGCAACTGCTGTAACTGTGTTACTGTCTGATTTAGACTTACAGACATTGTCTCTTTCTCAGAAGACTGGTGAAAAGAAGACGGAAGTGATGAAAAATTCCAAACACAAAATAAAGCATTTTTAATCAAAAACAGAAAATATTTCATTGTTGTTTTAAATATAAACATAAGAAATTGAAAAAATGGCATGAAAATTCAAAATAAAAACCATGTAGAAATACTGCTTGTTAACTAGTGGTACAAACTAGATATAACCAAAGAAAGCTATATTATAAATGTCACTAAGCCATAAAGGGAAAAATCTAGGAATCTATGAATACTGGAAATAATGCCATTTCAACTTCCAGAAAAAATTACCCAATATGAAAAGAGAGTACACTCATAACAAAGGTAGAAAAAAAAAGTAAGTAAATAACAGTTAACATTTATTGAGGTCTTACTAAACATCAGGTGTTATTCTAAGCATACTTTCTATTCTAAGAGAGGTTTATATATTAATTTATATATTTCTTTTAACAATCCTACAAGGTAGGTACTACTATATTTCCCTTTTATAAATGAAGCAATCAGGTACAGAGAGGCTAAGGAATTTGTCCAAAGTTATATAGCTACTAAGTGGCAGGGCCAGGATTCAAACATAGGCCAGTCTAGCACAATCTAGACGCTTCAGCAGTATGTCATACCACCTCTCAACAAAAACCTTAAAATTAGTAGAGTATATTAATGAACTGAAATGAAAAACAACATCAATAAAAACACTACATTTCAAAAACAGGATATTTCAAAGAAAGGTTAAGGGTACAACATAACCAATGGCAATACATTACAAAGGCATTTTTCTAGTGAGAAACGGATCATGTACATTTATATTCTTTACATAATTTACAAAGTAATTAGTCCCAAAGATTTTGGATTAAAAAAAATACGTACTGTTTCTGCAGAAACATCACTATTCTCAATAACACTAGTGTCTCCAGCAGCTTTTACTATTTTTGACTGGATGAGATCCAATGACTGTTGAGCCTGTAAGGAACGTAACAGGATAGCCACTAAATACACAGCTGTTAAATCAACACATACAAGAAAGAAATGAATGTTACATATTGTGTACAATGTCAAATGCCTCTCAAAATACAATATAGGAGTCGGGGGTGGTGGGAGAAGGAGGCGGCGGCGGCGAATCACTTATAAATGGCGCTGAAGCAGGACCCGAAGCCTAAATTCCAGGAGGGTGAGCGAGTGCTGTGCTTTCAGGGGCCTCTGCTTTATGAAGCGAAGTGTGTAAAGGTGGCCATAAAGGACAAACAAGTGAAATACTTTATACATTACAGTGGCTGGAATAGAAACTGGGATGAGTGGGTTCCAGAAAGCAGAGTACTCAAATACGTGGACACCAATCTGCAGAAACAGAGAGAACTTCAAAAAGCCAATCAGGAGCAATATGCAGAGGGGAAGATGAGAGGGGCTGCCCCAGGAAAGAAGACATCTGGTCTGCAGCAGAAAAATGTTGAAGTGAAAACAAAAAAGAACAAACAGAAAACTCCTGGAAATGGAGATGGTGGCAGTACCAGTGAGACACCACAGCCTCCTCGGAAGAAAAGGGCCCGAGTAGACCCCACGGTTGAAAACGAGGAGACATTCATGAACAGAGTTGAAGTTAAAGTAAAGATTCCTGAAGAACTAAAACCATGGCTTGTTGATGACTGGGACTTAATTACCAGACAAAAACAGCTCTTTTATCTTCCTGCCAAGAAGAATGTGGACTCCATTCTAGAGGATTATGCAAATTACAAGAAATCTCGAGGAAACACCGATAATAAGGAATATGCTGTTAATGAAGTTGTAGCAAGGATAAAAGAATACTTCAATGTGATGTTGGGCACTCAGCTATTCTACAAATTTGAGAGACCACAATATGCTGAAATCCTTGCTGATCACCCGGAGGCACCCATGTCCCAGGTGTATGGAGCACCACACCTTGTGAGATTATTTGTACGAATTGGAGCAATGTTGGCCTATACACCTCTGGATGAGAAGAGCCTTGCTTTATTACTGAATTATCTTCATGATTTCCTGAAGTATCTGGCAAAGAATTCTGCAACTTTGTTTAGTGCCAGTGATTATGAAGTGGCTCCTCCCGAGTACCATCGGAAAGCTGTGTGAGACTGCTGACACTCACTCACGTTTGAATCTCTGTTAACACATTTTTGTTCCTAGTCCTTCTCTTGTACAAATGATGTACTTTGAAAATGTTAGCGTATAACAGAATTGATGTATGTTTGTTTTCTGTTTAATTTTAAACAGAAAATAAAAGGGGTTATGCTCCTTTTTACTTTTCTCTTCCTTTTTTTTTTTTTCATTTCAAAATTGCTGCCAGTGTATTCAGTGATGGACAACAGAGAGACATGCTGTGGAGTGTTTTATGGCCTGATTGACAAAGCTGCTTTTGAATGCTGGTGGTTCTATTCCTTTGACACTACGCACTTTTATAATATGTGTTAATGCTATATGAGAAAATGCTCTGATTAGTGCCAAAGGTTCAATTCAGTGTATATAACTGAACACACTCATCCATTTGTGCTTTTTTATTTCTTTTTATGGTGCTTAAAGTAAAGAGCCCATCCTTTGCAAGTCATCCATGTTGTTCCTTAGGCATTTTATCTTTGCTCAGATTGATGAAGAATGGTGGCTCGTCTCATGGTTTTTGTATTTGTGTCTAATGCACGTTTTAACATGATAGACGCAATGCATTGTGTAGCTACAGTTTTCTGGAGAAGTCAGTCTTTTAGGAATTGTTTTTCAGACCTTCAATAAATTTTTTCTTTAAATTTCAAAAAACAAAACAAAACAAAAAATTTTTAAAAAAATACAATATAGGGTGCACAGGCGGCTCAGTGGTGGACTGCTCACCTTCCATGTGGGAGACCAACTTTCATTCTTGGACTGTGCACCCCCCCACCCCCAAAAATACAACATAAAGACAACGCATTTTTTAAAGTTTTTTCTTCAAACTAAAAGTAGTTTCCCCCTCGGAGTACAAAAACACATGTCTGCTGTTTTAAGAAGTTCAAACAAGATGGAAAATGTATAAAGAAATTTAAAATACAATCACCCTGTACTTTTAGGTTAACTATAGCTCATGGGCTAAATCAGGCCCACAACCTGTTTTTGTACAGTCTATAAGGTAACAATGATTTTAACATTTTTAAAGAATTGTCTATAACAAAAACAACAAAAAGCCCACAGTAAAGAAGAATATGCAAGAGACCAAATATGGCCCCCCAACCCTAAAATATTTGCTCTCCGTCTCTTTACAGAAAGAGTTTGCTGACTCATGATCTAGTTCCCCTTTGTGCATAGCTGTGCTTATAGAACATGGCAGAAAATTTTATATAAATGAACTTTTATATGCTGCTTTACAACTTGCTTGTTTTACAAAGTATTTTATTTACATTTTTCATATCAATAAATATTATGTGCATTTCAAATGGAGCGTTGCATGATGTATCTATTATATAAATATGGGAGTTTAAATAAACTGTCACCTATTTTCGCCATCCCTGGCATATCCATCGATATTTTTGAATACCTGTTTAATATATTAAAGTACTTTCTGAGAGATTAAAGCTATGCCAAAATTGCATGCTTTATTATTTTATTCAAGAGGGCAAATATTAAAACCATGTATGAAAGTAAATTACATTGTTCAACCTTGACTATGTAATATTTATCCAACTTTGTGCTCTAAAACAAACTTCCTAAGTTCACAATTTATCTATTGGTAACAATGACACCAAAATAATTCAAATTAATTCTGGACTCCCACACTTCATAGCAACAATTATAAAGTATAACCTACAGAACTGACAAAAATATGTCTTTCACCTTAAAAAAAAAAATCTAATTTTTCTTAATGACCATCTCCCATAAACACCACCATATCCCTAAAGCTGCTTTAATAAAAGCATGTATAAATTATACAATTAAAAATATCCCAAAACAAAATTACAAATAACCTATCAAGCTAATGCAAAGAGCTAAAAATTCCTAATATACTGATATACTAATATACTGATGAAGCATTTATACAAATAAATAAATGAAAGGAACAAAATTCAAAACAGAGGTCTATACATATTTTAGTTTTATCCATCAAGATCCACAGAAATGCACTTTAAGTGACTACCTAAGCAAATTCGACTGAGAAAAATATAAGGATGTAACCAAATTAAAAAATATATAAATTTAAATTTTGTCCATACTTTATAAAATAATTATGTAAATATTATGAAATTAGAAGCAAATTAAGAATTTTTAGAGAATAAAGAGCCCAAACAGTTTAGTTCCAAACTGATTTTGAATTTATAAATGAATAGAATGAAACAAAACAGATGCTGAATTAGTTGTATATTTGTCTGAGATATCAGGTACAATATGGCATCATATTACATCTTCAAGACAGTAGTGTCTTACCTTATGCAAGTCACCAGCTACTTTCTGTCTTTCACTTTGTTCAGCTCTAAGTTTTGTGAGTGTTTCATTTAACTGTGTTTTCAACTGTAAAAATAAAGCAACATGACAAATTAACTTACTTCGCATTCTTCTTTGATTATGCTGTAACCTCTAGGACTGAAGAACACATGAGAAACAATGGGACTGCTAACAGTTAAGCACAGTGGATTAGGCAATATGCACCAGATGTAGAGAAAAGCTAAGCAGTGGAGGTTCCCATCTGTAAAGCTAAACATAAGAAAAGCTATAGAAATAAACCAGAGTTTAGAGTGGAAAGCTGCAAATGCAAAAACAAAATCATCAGATTCCAGTAAAGTGCCTTTTAAAAGTATTACTATTCACTATTTATAAAGTAGTTCATATTCAAATTATTTCAAAATAAAAGGAAAACAGAAATTTTACCAGTTGGTTTTTAAAGGTGCTTTTGATCTATAGTTCAGATAAAATAATCAATTGTGTAATATTTTAAAAGACATCCAACAGAACATTACAAATCCAGTCAAATGAAAAGTTCACAGGTTTAAATGCCAACTTCTAAAACTTCACTAAAGAGAATAGTACAAGATCACATTTTACAAAATGCTTTAAAGTAAACAAGAAATGTCTTAAGTTATATTTCTCAATAACTAAATGATCAAATAAGTTATAAAGCTCTATAAAACTCAAGTGCCAATATAACCTCTCTTCTCTGACAACTGTTCGGATTAAATGTGAGTGAGGGAAATGGACAAAGAATAACTTACTAAACCCAAGTTAGTTTTTATTTATGTATCAAAAAATCCTCCCACCCATAGCAATAACTTTCTAAATAGTTATAGAGAGCCAAAAGAGGGAAACATAAGATACTGACCTAGGAAGAAGACAGGAGAGAGACTTAATAGCGACATTACACATGGAAACTTGATTTTGGGAACACTATTTAAATAACTAAATGTTTCAGTTTTCACTGCTGTACTTAACTCTGAGTTTAATGTATTATGGTCCAAGAAAACACAAAACATGCATAGGCAGACAAAAAATTTTAATTTCTCTAAAATGTGGCAACAATTATTTCAAGTCCAAACTTAAGGTATCATTATTAAAAAAGCAAATACACTCAAAACTGTCTCCTGATAGAAAACCGGACAAAAATATAAAGAGAACATCAGGTTGAATGGAGATGCAACCATAATTTTGTGGGTATGGTACGACTGTGAAAGTCCAGCAAATGCAGTTAGAAATGATATTTTAAAAACATGAACGACAAGGGCTTATAGCTATGGTATATCACAACCCTGATCTATGGAATGTATTACAAGCACATGTATAAAAACAGTCATACTGCAGTGGGAATTAGTTCAAATAAAGTAAAACAAAGGTAAATAAAACAAGTATTTTACTTGAAAAATAAATGAGAGCATATATATAAGTGCTTTGTGTACATTTCATAAAGCACTGCTCTGAATATTGATTCCCGTCAGTCACTGCCACAACACAGAAGACCACACAAAACTAATGAGTTAAGAAGTTTACTTTGGTCTGTGTACCACAGGTTCAACAAGAAAATGCCAAACTGGGCAAACAAACTGGGGTAAGTAGAAAACTTACTTGAACTTTCCTATTTTTAAAAAGATGTAATCCTATGCTGTAATGATTTTAAGTCACAGGAAGATATAATGATTGTTTTTGAAAAAGAGAACAAGGAAGCCATATTAGCCTAATAACTAAGTTTTTAGAAAAGTTAAGCATAGGAATACTGGGTATTCTATGTCTTTAAAAGATATTTAGCTATTTTGAACAACCTAAGCCAACAATAGTTTTAGGATTATAAACTCTAACTTATATGTTGATAATAAAAAATTTCACAAGCATTTTATAATCTATAATCTGTAGAAAAACCAGTTAAAATTTAGTGGATTTGTTTACAGTCCTTTAATAAAGAAGTATAGGTATCTTCAACCTTCAACAACTTTTCCCAGTTTAGAAAATAAGAGACCCAATTAACTATGACAGTCTGGAAGACAATCTTCACAACTCAGTCGATTTTTATCTGTTTGTTTCATTTCTCTAGTCCCTGAAATTAATGCTGTTTGAAAAAACAGGCTTTATAAAACATGGAAAATTTTTGTAGAAGAGTTGGAAACCAAACATGCCATTGTTAGAAGCTAAGAAAAGAAAGATCATCTTAGGAGTCAGGAAAAGAAAGATCATCTTAGGAGCCATCAGAATATGAAGATTATCTTAAATTTACAAAAATGCCAAGCTGAAGTTGTTAGCAAGGAGAAAAAGTTTGGATGGTTTCTCCACATGTCAACACAAGTGTTTTCAGAGCCTACTTGATAACTCAGTGGAGAATAAGCATCTTACCAAATTTAGCTCTTCATTCTGTCTTACTGCTTCAGAATATGAATCATCAAGTTTTTTCTGCAATTCAGTCAACAGATCTTTCAGCTGCAATGAAGTTTAGAGTTTAAGATTGATCCTTACGATATCCCATGTTTTGAATGCTACCCGGAAGCTCTGTCACAAACAACTTATATTGAAATACTGTATCATTCTATTATAAATTTAATCAGAATTGAGAAGCAAGGTTGAAAAAAATTGTTATATGTACCTCTCTGACTTCTGTAACATAAGTAGATCGTTCAATTTCTGCCTTCTCTAGTTCCATCTCCAAATGTTCTCGCTCTCTTCTCAGCTAAAAGAAAGAAGGATTAACACAGACACTTCAAATTTCCTTTCATGATACTTCTCCACGATGGAAAATTTTCACACACATGAATATAAAACTATATCATCTCAAATAGTACCCAAGATACATTCCTAAAAGCATAACAAGTTTATCTCAAAGCACAGATCTCAAGACAACCCTTAATGCTAAAAAGGGAAATTACAAGTAAAATGCTCACATAACATACATTTTCAATATGTTTATTTTCTTCTCTTAATCTCTCTAGCTCTTGTTCCGAAGATGTGAATGACAACTGCATCTGAAATGTGGAATAATTATATGACCAAGTAAATCTCCAAGTTGTAGAAGATCTTACCTCGTAGAATTCTGAATCAATTAGATATTTTTAGGTTTTGAAATGGACTCCACTTAAAGTTACACTGAACTTCCATCTATCTTTACTTGCAAGAGTATCAGCATAATCCTTCTTAATATGTGTATTAGGAGCAAGTAGGTAAGAAATTTACTATCAAAAAAAAAAAAAGACCTTAAAAATGAGCTAGTCACATATAACCTGATTTATATGTGGTTAAACCATTAACCTGGTCTAAATGTACTTTATTTGGGTGATAGTAAGTTCAACAAAAAGTGTCTAACTTTTAACTATTTAAGTGATAATCAGCTACATTTAATCCCCAAATACATTAACATAGGTGCCATTAGCCACACAGATCCTACACACGTTGGACAAGAAAAATAAGTGAGAAAAAGATGGGAATCTTGATGACACCGAGGTAAATGGAAGAAAAATTTAAATTTAAATTGCACAAATATTAATCCTTTTGAAACTTAGAAATTAGAATTCTTTACCTTGTTATCACATAGCATTCAAATGCAAAGTACATTGCATACTAGATTATCCTTTAATATTATCTATTTGAATAGATATCAATATTATCTGGAGGGCTTCTTGAAAACAGATATCACTGGACCCCACCACACAGTTTCAGATTCATTACATCTGGGGTGGGGCCCGAGAACCTGTGCTACTTGTGCTACTCACAAGTTGTCAAATGGTATTGATGCTGCTGGTCCATGGCCCATGGTTTGAAAACCACTGATCTAAGCTCTTTTTCTAAATACCTGTTTAATAGTCTTCTGTGATTCATCAACCTTAACTTTCCACTTATTTTCTTCTTGTTCTACACTTCTCTGTAGCTTCTGTAAAATTCCTTCCTACAGAAAAAAAATATAATCATTTTGAAAAACTCATGTACTAATGCCAAGATAAATTATTTTAGGCCATTAAGGAATAAGTTAATGATTTAAAAGAAAAACCAAAATGTAGATCAAAAATCATTTCCTACTGTTTCTGCAAGGACGGACTTATATTTTTCACACTCTAGCTGTAACAATGTGTGCATTTCTTCAGCTTCTTTCAACTTATGCTCTAGAACCTGAAAAGAATAATATAAAGAAAAATTCTCTAATTTTATCAGAAAGTTTTATATTACAAGTTTCTTTCAGTACATAATGGTAAGTTATGATAAATGGTTTCAAACAGCTTATAATGGAACATTACATGTCCCTCTTTCTAAGTAGCAGCGAAGGTCAGTGGTTTTTGGATTTGGGTTTTGCTAATAAAACTCTACTATAAAATATAATAAACAGGCCTGTCTCTCTTTAGCTGGTTGGTAAAAATAAAAGCAGATTCCTATACAAAGATCATAATGCATATGCTACATGCATGGGAATGGGAATCTTATTCATCTCACCTGACAAGCAAAAAAACAAACAAGAAACAAATCTCAGTAGTCAATGATAAAAACCCAACTAGTTTCTGTTTCTGAACAATCTCAATGATGTATATGGGGGTATCACAAACCAATCAGTTTCTACCTATCTACAGCACCAGTTCTTAATATCTTAAACTCAGGCTAAAAAGAGAATAAGGGATAATTACATATTCAGATCAGAAATTATGATACATAGTTAAAGAAATGGCAAGAGCTTTAGACACAAATCAAACCCAAGAAAGATATAGCACTTCCAAAAAAATTTACACAAGATAAAATCACCTTTCTATACTGTATTAAAATATTGTTTTACTCATAACATATCCTTTATCTTTCCCAAGTTCATAAAGACAAATCTTGATTCACTTCTTTTCCCATGTTTGTTTAAAATACAGAACTGTCATTTCTTGAACAAACCTTAACCTCCTCTGAATCTGAAGTTTCAGCCATATATTCTTTTGCCTTCTTTTCAAATCCACACAGCCATTCACTATAACTCTAGGGGGAAAAAAGTGAAGGAAAAAAATTTCCAAAAATATCTTAATAAAATAGGTGAAAATATTTAAAACCTGCATATATGCAAATACCACCCCACCCCTCTGGAAATTTCAATGAGGAATATAACTGTTGCATAATTTAAAACATAAACCAATCTTGAAAATATGCCTATGTAAGAATGCAGCCCCAATCAAGATGAGGGAAGTGAGAAGCTTCAGGGTTCTGTCTCCCCACAGAAGCTTTGAACAACCCACAAGAAGTGGCAGAACCATCTTTCTCAAAGCTCCAGAAAACAATTAAAGGTTAGCAGAAACAGAGTGAGTGCTGAACCAAGAAAAAGGCTACTGAGAAGAGGTTGATTCTCAAGGTGCCCAGGTGTCCCCTCAACCATCCCTGTACTGGCTCAGCAGCCCATGATTCCAATATGGGTCTCTGGTCCTGGTACAGACGGGGTAGAGTAACCCTCATGTACATAACGGAAACATGCTTGGCACAATGCAACTGGTGGCAGCCTCAGAGAGTGAACCAGGATACTAGCTGCCGGTCTGCAGTCCCAGAACTGGTTCTGCATGGAGAAAGCAGCTCAGGGAACTTTCCTACAGAACACTGTAGGAGAGCAGTTAAGTTGTAGTTGCCTGGGACAAAAGATTGGTGGTTCTGAGACATACAGTACAGTGCCCAGGACCATGATGAAACTGTTTCCTAATGGCTCAGAGTCTAAATTCCAGCAATAACACACCAAAACATAACAACATTCAGGTTTCAATGAAAGATTTTTACAAAACACACAAAGACTTAGTTAGGGCCCAGGTAAAAACCCAGGCACAAGAAAAGATTGGCCCAGGTAAAGGAAAAGGTTAAAATATTATAAACCATAAACGAGGAGGATCAGACCCGGAACAAACCAGACAGGATTTTAAAAGAACAGTCCCGGGCGGGCCACAGTAGCTCACTGTCAAGAGATCTCACCTGCCATGCCAGGGACCCGACTTCAATTCCAAGTGCGTGCCCATGCAAAAAAAAAAGTTATACTCAAAGAGTTAAAGGAAACATGGACAAAGAACTAAAGGAAATCAGAAAAATATAAACAGAGAGATGGAAATCATACAAAGTAACCAAACAGAGCTGAAGACCATAGAAACTACAATTAAAAATTCCCTGGTAGAGTTCAATAGCAGATTGGAGCTGGCAGAAGATATAATCAATGAATCTGGCAGAAGAATTGGTGAACCTGAAAACAAGACAACTGAAATCACCCCATCTGAGGAGGAGAAAGAGGAAACATTTAAAAAGTGAACAGAGCCAGAGGAATCTGGGGGACACTATCAAATATATCACTATATGCATTGAGTGAGAGTCCCTGAAAGAAAGGAGAGAATATTCAAAGAAATAATGGCTGAAAATATCCCAAATCTAAAAGACTTTAATCTACATATCCAAGATGCTCAAAGAACTCCAAACGGGATAAACCCAAATAGACCCAAACCATAGTATATTATAATCAAACCATCAAATGCCAAAGGTAGAGAATACTGAAAGCCACAAAAGAGAAGCCATGTCACTTAAAAAGGAGCCTCAATAAGATTAAGTTCCAGTTTCCTGATGGAAACAATGGAGGCAAGAAGGCAGAGGAAAGATATTTAAATTGCTGAAAGCAAAAATCTGGCAACCAGGAATTCTATATCCAGTGAAACTGTCTTTCAAAAATGAGGGAAAAATTAAGACATTCCCTGGCAGATAAAAGCTGCAAAAGTTTGTCACCACTAGTCTGGCCCTATAAAAGAAAGAGAATTCTACCAGTTAAAAGGACAAGACAATAAATTAAAGCTAAACGAAAAAATGAAAATTTCTGGTAAGGGTAATAATATGGATAATTACGAATGCTAGTACTATCATATTTTTGGTTTGTCATTTTTTACTTCCTACAGGATTTAAAAGGCAAATGCACAAAATGAAATAAGAAATTTGTGGTTCTGAATTCTTAACATAAAAATATGTAATCTGTGACAAGAACTACAGAAAGATGGGAGTCAGAAGGGATAAATAACCACAGTTTGTGCATACTATCAAAGTCAGTTTCAAAGCAAGTGAGTTTTTTTTAGATTTAGGATGTTAAATTTAAGCCCCCTGTAACTACAAAGAAAATACAGAAAATAAGCAAACGCAATAAGAAACAGAAATTAGACTATACATTGCCAGGGGCAGGGGTGGGGAAGGAGGGAACATGGAAGTTAATGGATAACGGACGTAAGATTTCTGTTTGAGGAGATAGGAAGGCTTTACTAATGGAAGGTGAGGAGAGTACCAAACAGTGAATGTTAATTCCACTGAACGGTGTGCTTTAGAGTTGTGGAGATGGGAAAGTTGAAGGTGTATAGATGTCACACAGACAACACAATTTAATGCAATAGTGATTTTGAATAAGATCTGAGGGAGGAGAAAAGGCTCAAAAGGACATTATTGGAACATATTTAAAAACTGGCATATAGACTAAGCTTTTAGCAATGTCAAATTTCTCAAATTTAATAACTGCACTTGAGGTAATTACATTAAGTGAATAGCTTCGGTCTTCGAAAATGCACATGGCAGCATTACGTGTTCAAAGCATGAGGTATGCAACTTACACTCAAATGTTCAGACAACTAATAAACAGAAAGGTAGCTGGAAAGATAAAAATGCGGCAAAATGTTAAAACAGGTGGATTTGGGTAACTGGAGAGATGGGGAGTAGGAGTAGATTGAATTCTCTAAATAGAGATTGTATTTTTTTTGTAGCGGTCCTTTAAGTTTTAAAGTATTTAAAAATAGAAAGTTTATATTCATGCTAGTATTCAAACAGAATCTTATTTATCCTGAACAAGAATATGAGAAAATGAATTCCAGATCTGTGGGCAAAGACTTGGGTTCAAATCCAGCCTATACTATTTACTAGCCCCATTACTACTACAGTCAACAAAATCCAACATCCTTTCCTAATAAAAACACTTCAACAATTAGGAATTGAAGGAAAATTTCTCAATATCATAAAGGGCATATATGAACAACACATAGCCAGCATCATACTTAAAAGTAAGAAATTGAAAGCATTCCTCCTAAGATCAGGAACAAGACAAGGATGCACACTGTCACCAGTATTATTTAACACTATATTAGAAGTTCTAGCTGGTGTGATTACACAGGAGAAAGAAAGAAAAGGTATCCAAATAGGAAAGGATATAGTAAAACTTTCATTATTTGCAGATGACATGATCCCATACTTAGAAAACCCTCAGAAATCTATGGCAAAGCTACTTGAGCTAATAAACAAATTCAGCTAAGTGGCAGGGTACCTGATTAATGTACAAAAATCAGTAATGTTTCTATACACAAGCAATGAACTTTCTGAAGTGACAATCAAGGAAAAAATTTCATTCAAAATAGTGAAGAATCAGGAGAATCAGGTATCTAGGAATAAGCCTAACCAGGGATGTCAAGGACTCATACACAGAAAATCATGAAAAAATTGCTTAAAAAAAAAAAAGACTTTCTAAATAGATGGAAAGACATTTCATGCTCATGGTTAGGAAGGCTGAATGGCATTAAGATGTCAGTTCTACCCAAACCGATCTAGAGAGTCAATGAAATACCCATCAAAATCGCAATAACCTACTTTGAAGACATGGAAAAGCTGCTAATCAAATTTATATTGATGGGAAAGAGACCCCAAATAGCTACAGATATCCTAAAAAAGAAGAGCAAAGTGGAAAGACTATCACTTCCTGACTTTAAAGCTTACCATAGAGCCACGGTGGTCAAAACAGCATGGCATTGGCACAAAGACAGAAGGACTGACCAGTGGAACAGAATCAAGAGAGCAGACATTGACCACCAAATTTATGGACATTTGATCTTTGATAAGGCCCCCAAATCCACTAAATTCGGACAGAATAGTCTTTTCAAGAAATGGGCATGGGAGAACTGGATCACAATAGCCCAAAGAATGAAAGAGGACCTCCACCTTACACCCTATACAAAAATTAATTCAAAATGGATCAAAGACTTAGATGTAAGAGCCAGTACAACAAAAATTCTACAAAAAATGTAGGGAAACATCTAGTAATAGGAGGTAGCTTCTTAAACTTTACACCTAAAGCACAAGCTGCAAAAGAAAAAAAAACAGACAAATGGGAACTCTTTAAGATCAAGAGCTTCTGTGCCTCCAAATGAAAACAGACAGAAAGTGATGATAAAGACTGAGATGGTATAATCTAGGAATGCCTAGAATGTACAATGATAATGACTAAATGTACAAATAAAAAAACTTTTTTGCATGAGGAAGAACAAAGGAATGTCAATATTGCAGGGTGTTGAAAATAGATGGTAATTCGTATTTTAAAACTTCAACTTATGTGTGAGACTAAAGCAAAAAATGTTTGGTACAAAATTTATATTTTGACTAGTACATCTCCTAATATAACTTATATGGACAGTTTGACTGAACACCATAAGTGCAAGGAACCTTGAGCAGGGAATGAGATGTTGTAGGTTTGTCCAGAGTGATGCCCTGATAAATCCCAGAGTGATTTGAACAGTGAATAAAAAAGTATTTGCCCATTTGCACCCTGACTCAATAAATAAACCATTAAGATGGAATGGTTCCCAGCATTTGAAAAAAAAAGTTATTTGCCATGTCCCCTTGGGGGAATGGTGAGAACGGGGGAAAATTCAACTTCCCCATGTGGAGAATTCCTGATATTCTCACAAGCAGTGGGGAAAACAAAAGCAATAGGCTGAGCCCTCAATCTTGGGGGTTGTTCACATGAAAATTAACCCACAAAGGATAGGCTAAGCCCACTTAAAATTAGGCCTAAGAGTCACCCCCAAGAAGAACCTCTTCTGATGCTCAGGTGTCTCTCTCAGCCAACACAACAAGCAAACTTATGGTCCTCCCCCTCTCTGTGTGGGACATGATTCCCAGGGGTGTAAAACTTCTTGGTAACATGTGACAGAAATCCTAGAATGAGCTGGGACTTAGGATCAAAGGACTGAGAAATCCTTCTCGACCAAAAAGGGGAAGAGATAAATGAGACAAAATAAAGTGTCAATGGCTGAGAGATTTCAAACAGAGTTGAGAGGTTATCCCTAAAGCATTATATAGATATCATCTTTTTAATTAGGGTATATTGGAGAGGCTGGAGGGAAGTGCCTGAAAATGTTGAGCCATGTTCCAGTAGCCATGTTTCTTGAAGATGACTGTATAATGATACAGCTTTCACGATGTGACTGTGTGATTGTGAAAACCTTGTATCTGATGCTTTTATCTACAGTATGGACAGATGAGTAAAACATGGGATTAAAAATAAATAAATAATAGGGGGAACAAATGTTAAATTTAGTAGACAAATGTTACTGATCAATGAATAGGAGTGGTAAAGGGTATAGCAAAAAAATGGGGATGCAAAGGCTAAAATATAGTGGGTGGATAGAAATACTAGCAATCAATGAGAGGGAGGGCTAAGGGGTATAGTATGTATGAGTTTTTTCTTTTTTATTTATTTTTCTGAATTGATGCAAATGCTCTAAGAAATGATCATGGTGATGAATATACAACTATGTGATGATATTGTGAGTTATTGATTAAATACCAAGAATGGAATGATCATATGGTAAGAATGTTCATGACTGTATGTTATGTTTAAAAAAAATCAAATTAAAAATTTTTTTTAAAAAAGAGCTTCTGTGCCTCAAAGGGCTTTGTGAAAAAGGTGAAGAGGCAGCCAACTCGAATTCTTGATATTCCCACAAGCAGTGTGGACAACCAAAGCTATAAGCTGAGCCCCCAGTCTTGGGGTTTGTTCATGTGAAACTTAACCCCACAAAGGATAGGTCAAGTCTACTTAAAATTTAGGCCTAAGAGTCACCCCCAAGTGAGCCTCTTTTGTGGCTTCTCTCTCCAGCCAACACAATAAGTAATCTCACCACCTTCCCCCTGTCAATGTGGGACATGACTTCCAGGGGTGTGAACCTTCCTGGCAACATGGGACACAAATCCTAGAATGAGCTGAAACTCAGCATCAAGGGATTAAAGAAAACCTTCTCAACCAAAAGGGGGAAGAGTGAAATGAGACAAAGTGTCAATGGCTGAGAGATACCAAACAGAGTCGAGAGGTTATCCTGGAGGTGATTCTTACACATTAAGTAGATATCACCTTGTTATTCAAGATGTAATGGTGAAGCTGGAGGGAACTGCCTGAAAATGTAGAGCTGTGTTCCAGTAGCCATGTTTTTTGAGGATGATTGAATAATGACATGGCTTTCACAATGTGACTGTGTGATTGTGAAAACCTTGTGTCTGATGCTCCTTTTCTCTACCTTGTCTACAAAGGAGTAGAACATATGGAATAAAAATTAATAATAGGGAGAACAAATGTTAAAATAAATTTAGTTTGAAATGCTAGTGATCAATGAAAGCGAGGGGTAAGGGGTCTGGTAGATATAATTCTTTTTTTTCTGTTTTGGTTTTATTTCTTTTTCTATTGTCTTTTTATTTCTTTTTCTGAATTGATGCAAATGTTTTAAGAAATGATGAATATGAAAGCGAGGGGTAAGGGGTATGGTAGGCATAATCTTTTTTTTTTCCTGTGTTCGTTTTATTTCTTTTTCTATTGTCTTTTTCTGAATTAATGCAAATGTTCCAAGAAATGATGAATATGTAACTAAGTGATGATATTGTGAATTACTGATTACGTATGTTGATGTTTTATTTGGTTTAATTTTTTAATTAATAGATAAATTTTAAAAAGAGAAATGATGACTATGCAACTAAGTGATGATATTGTGAATTATTGATTATATATGTTAATGCTTTATTTTGTTTGTTAAATTTTTTTTAATTAATAAATAAATTAAAAAAAAGAGGCAGCCAACTCAATGGGAGAAAATATTTGGAAACCACATACTGGACAAAAGCTCGATATCCTGTGTACATTAATAAATTATACAGCTTGGTAACAAAAGAACAAACAAGCCAAGTATAATATGGGCTGAGGAAATAAACAGGCACTTTTCTGAAGAGCAAATACAGATGGCTACAAAGCACATCAAGAGCTGCTCATCTACACTGGCTATAAGGGAAATGCAAATTAAGATGACAGTAAGATACCACTTACTCTACTTTGCTAGCTGCCAGAATGCAACACAACAGAGACGGATTGGCTTCTAATAAAAGATGATTTATTTCGTTTGTTCTTCAGAGGAAAGGCAGCTAACTTTCAACTGAGGTTCATTCTTACGTGGGAAGGCACAGGGTGATCTCTGCTGGCCTTCTCTCCATGCCTCTGGGTTCCAACAACTTTCCCCAGGGAGATTTCTTTCTGCACTTCCAAGGCCTGGGCTGAGCTGCCAGTGCTGAGATGAAGTATGCTGAGCTACTTGGGCTGTGCTATGTTGAACTCTCTCATTTAAGCACCAGCCAATTAAATCAAACATCATACATTGCAGCAGGCACGCCTCCTAGCTGACTGCACATGTAATCAGCAACAGATGAGGTTCACATGCCATCGGCTCATGTCCACAGCAATTTAACTAGACATCTTCACCAGGCCAAGTTGACAACTGAATCTAACTACCACACCACTTCACACCTATAAGAAGGCTGCTACTAGACAATCAGAAAATTATTAATGAGAAGATGTGGAGAAATTGGAACACTTATGCACTGTTGGTGGGAACTGTAAAATGGTTCAGCTGCTATGGAGGTCAGGTTGGTGATTCCTCAGAAAACTAAATGTTGAGTTGCTCTATGACCCAGCAATACAACAGTCAATAAATACTCAGAAGAGTTGAGGGCAGTGACGCAAACAGACATTTGCACACTGATGTTCATAGCAGCACTATTCACAATTGCCAAGAGATGGAAACAATCCAGGTGTCCATCAAAAGATGAACGGATAAACAAAATGTGGAATATTATGCAGCATTTAGAAAACACGATCTCCTGATACATATGACACCTGGATGAACCTTGAGGACATAAAGCTGAGTGAAATAAATCCAACACAGAAGGACAGAGACTGTATGATTCTGTTATTATGACTCTGATAAAGCTCCACCAGTGCTCTGGAGCAGCCAGAAGGAAAAATCTAAGATGAGGGCATGGTAGCCTACGACAAACTCTGGGACCTGTTCTGTAGCTCCTTGTTGAAGTGTGCTTTGAAAATTACTGCTTTTTTCTTTCTTTTCTTTGTGCGTATATATAAATATATATATATATGTTATATTTTACAATAACAACAAAAACTGGTAAAAAAAATCTATAGGCAGCTATAGTAATATTAGATAAAATAAAGTTCTGAAATTAAAAATTTGAAGTATTTAGTAACAAAGCTCACTACTATAGCAAAGCTGACATTTGTAATAACTTTTTACTTGATATTTTGAGAACACAGTTATGATAGTTAATCAAATGGTATTTAAGATAGTGTTTAATATTTAGAATTTAAGAAACTGATACTGCATCTACAGATATTTTTCCTTCCTTGATTTAATTTTGAATCGGTTTATGAAACATATTGTACAAACAGGCTTTATGACGATTATTTAGATTTTTTTTAATGCCTATGGATAAACAAAGATACCCATTTTACGTGCTTAAGATTTTCATATGTCAATTGTAAAAATATTTGTATCTACAAATTTTGCTGATTTCAGGAAAATGTTTAGTAATGTAGGTCATTACTATAGCAATGCAGATAATTTTTAAGAACTTTCTACTTGATATTTTGAGAACATTCACAGTTTTGACAGCTAAGCAAATGGCATATAAGTTAGTGCTTAATACTTGGAATTTAAGAATTTTGCTACCTGAATTTGTAGATTTTTTTCCTTATTGCCTTAATTTTAAATTGATTTATGAAATCTAATGTACAAACACAGGTTTACAATGATTATATAGATATTTTACATATGCCTATGTTTAAGCTAACTAAGATATCCATTTTTGGTGGTTCTAAGTGTATTGTTTTCTTAAAAAAAAAAAAAGAATGTAGAGTTAAAGATACTGATTAGTGTATATACTTGAGACCTTCAGCAGTTGTATGAGATCAAAGGTAGAGACGTTTATTATGTCTAGAAACTAAATTTTCTGTAATACGTGGTCTGAATGAGCCTCTCTGGATAGCTCACTTAGACAGCTGGACTCCTGGAGTCCAGAACAGGAACAAGGCCTTGTAATTCTCTATGGTTTGGTGTAATGTCAGGATACATCTCAGACTATAGTGGGCTGATAGTTAAAAAGTATTGGCAGAGTCCCTTGAGAACTGAAGGGGGAAATATATATAATTAAAATATATTTATATATTTAATTTTAAATTTATATATATATATATATTTTTCTTTTTTCTTAAACTCTCCCATCTGGGTAATCCTGGGTACTCTCCCAACCACTGGGGACTTACAAGAGGCCAAGCCCTGGATTTTGAGTCTTGCTTTTATGAAATATACTTCTGTAGGAGAGAAGTTAAGACTACTCATAATGAGCCTAAAAGTTGCTTCCAGGAAGCCTCTTTCTTGCTCAGACGTGGCCTCTCTCTCTCTCTCTCTCTCTCTCTCTGTCTCTCTCTCTCTCTGTCTCTCTCTCTCTCTCTCTAAGCCTGAATTTGCAAGGAAAGTCACTGTCTTCCCCTACACGCAGTACAAGCTATTCAGGGGTGAAAATCTCCCTGACAATGTGGGGCGTGACTCCCAGGGACAAGTCTGGCCTTGGCATGTGGGATCAACAACGCCTTCCTGACTAAAAAGCGGAAAAGAAATATGATAAAATAAGGCACCAGTGGCCAAGAGAGATCAATTGGAGTCAAGAGGCTGTTTGTTCTGGAGGATATTCTTATGCAAGCTTCAGTTAGATAGCTCCAATTGCCATGGTTTGCTAAACTCCAATCAACATCACTTCA